>NC_138035.1:46359997-47588297 GCF_964106645.2 Podarcis pityusensis | reverse complement strand
CTCTGCAACTGAGCCACACCCCAATCCCAAAGACCGTAGCATGAAACACGAAGGGTTTGGTATTGTAAAAACATTTAGCGTACATGTTTTTGAGCATTGCTAAAAATAAAATCATCTTTGTAACACAGGTTAGTCATCCCGTTTAACTGTGACCTTTAATCTCATTATAATTTAATCTTATTATCACAGCTCTGCATTTTAACCTTCTCTTGCTTTTTCCAACTGTCATCCTGATAGCTATTAACAAACTGGTTACTGGGGCATAACTAGTTTGAGGACTTGTCCTGGGTTCAAAATGGTTGACCAAAATAACTGAATGACAATTAATCCTAACAAGGCTTACAATTTTTAATTTTTAAAAAATAAATATAAAATTTTCTATTACCTCACGGTTATCAATTAAAAAAACAACAATCTGTGTTATAGCTGGGCAGTTTTGGTACCTTTCTAGAAAGTACATTTAAGGTACATTTAAATGCTTTGCGCTGTAGGACACCCAGTGTTCATTTACACTCAGGATTTTACCTTTGCTTCAGAATTATACTAGGAGTTCGACCCGATATAGTCTTGGAAACAAGCAAGAATTCATCTTGCTAAACACCTAATTGCTGAGAAATCCTTACCAGTACATCTGTCAGGTAATCAACGCTGTAGTTCTCACCATGCCTCCGCGCTTTTCCATTTACTGAAAGTGTGTAATTATAATACTTGGAATTTTTTTCCTGCGGAAGAAAACAAAAGCCACTTTATATAGTCAAAAGGAGACATCCAAGGGGTTTGTTGTTAGAATGTTACTTGTCCCCAGTCACAATGAGATAAATTTAAATCCCAGTAAGACTTACCAAACTAACACACTGGTAATAAATAAATAAAGAATCATATGGTGCAGGGCTTAAAATGCTTCACATACCTTCTCAGTAATCTTTGCAACGCTATACAACAGAACCAGGCCTATACTGCACATGGAGGGGCCGAGAGGGAAAATCATGGAATGCCTAAGGCTACAATGGTGAGTTTGTGGCTAACATGGCATTTGAGTTTTGAGAACTTTCTCTGTTAAACTCCCACTAGTGGCCACCATGCTACGACTCCTCTTCTGGGAATTCTACTGGGAATTCAGTGTTAGTGTTTCTCCTTCTTCTTCTAAACTCCTTAATATTATGAAGTACAGGTCTGCAGATGGTCTGCTAGAATGATGGCAGGAATAAAGGGCCAATGTTAAAGGCTGCAAGGTTCCATGTTAATTGTTTTTATTTCTGAAGGGCCCCCATCGTTTCAGTTTCAAGAATTAAGAACTTGACATAATATACGATGGTAAAACATATAAAGCGAACTGTAGATATTTAATGGACACTTACCAATGCATACCAAAAACTCCATCCAGGAGGAACATGACCGATTCCTCCTGCATCTTCTGCTCCATACTGAAAATGAAGGGAATCCAATATTAAGCAAGTCATTAGCATTGTAATTATCCCAACTAGAAAGCCTTCGCCTGACCCAGCCTTGCTCAACCTTGTCTCCCCATAAGTTGTTGAACTACAACACCCATCATCCCTAGTGTGATGAGTATGAGTTACTCGTGCGTAAACTGGTGCCTCTCTAGGCTAATTTGCCTTGTTAAACCTTTCTGACTGCACAGCCCTTTCTAATCATGACTGCCTCAGTCACTGGCAGAATCCGTCAGTGGGCATTTCTTGAATCTCTTCCAACATAAGAGTTGTTTGACACCCAGTCTCCTCCTCCTCTCACTGCGCGGGAGCCTTCTGCGCAGGGAGGGCGTAGGTAGTGGAGGACCTGTCCCCTCCTCACTGAGTTCCAGTGAAGAGTCCGGGAGCCCTCTCTCCGATTCCCCCATCTGCCCACCTTTGTTCCTGGTGTTGCGCTTAAATGCTTCCCCCTCCACTGAGCTGCTTCTCCCCCTGCTGCTGGGTCCTTCTCCAGCATCATCTAGGAGCCTCCCCTTCGCCTCCCGCTCCGATGTCAGTTCCCTGACACCTAGCTATCAGGATGAGGGGGCAGAAAACATGGGAGCTGTAGTCCAACAACATCTGTGGACTCAAGGTTGAGAAAGGCTGGTCGAACCCATGGATGGCTATTGCCTGAGGACTTGAGTAGGGTTCCAAATTCATCTTATCCTGGGAACCATGCTGAGTTTTAAACAAGGGTATGGGAAGTGCTTGCTTACAGTTTCAGGTTCACTCATACAGAAACTGGGTTGTGTCCCATTAGTATAAGGACTTCAGCCTGTGCGACAAGACTTCCTCTCTTCTTCCTTCATTCCAGGACAAAACTGCTCTAGAAAGTTTGGTGGGGGCACACAAAGAGTGAAGAGGGGGGAAGAAGTCTTGTGGCACCACAGGTGGCTAATGCAGCAACCCAGCCTTTGTTTAGTTGCAAGAGGGCCTTCAATTTATTACACTGGCTCTTGTAGATCTTGTACATGATACACCAACTGTGCCTGATCACACCGTGCTAGATGGCACCAGCTCTATCACAGAGCTTTACCACTAAAAGCAGATCCATTTGCTTGGAAAAAGGCAATTCTGGTGAAACAGCCACCTAAGAGTGCTTACATGTGAGAGCTGTAATGCAAGTGTTTCAGAGCAGACATCTGTATGCAATAAAAGTCAGCTTTATTATGCTTAAAAACTACTCCTGCTCACTGCATATCCTAACCTCCCTTTCACACAAACTGCTACTTTTGAGGGGTTTTTTTAGTAAAGTCTCGATACACGCAGAAGCATTTTAAGACTGATCATTCATGCAAGATATATATGCACAGCACACACAAAACTGTACCTCGTTCAAGTATTTCCCAGCAAAGAACGTCTGGTAGCCGCACATGGACTTGAGGATGGCAGGAAAGGTAAATGGTTCCTGAATCTTCTGCCAGGATTTGCTACTGCAGTTTCCCTCCAGTGTGTTATTGACCACATGGTGGTTGTGTGGATATTTTCCTGTCAAGATGCTTGCTCTACTGGGACAGCACAACGCACTGGGCACATACTGAAGAAGTTAAAAGAACATGGGGATAAAATCAAGTTTCATATTGTCAGAAATATCTACAATATAATTAATAACACTCGAGATTTCTGTCTATGAAATGTTTAGTATGCAAATCCCTTAAAATCTTTACACTATTCACCTGAAACTAACCTGCAAGCAAATTAGAAAGATCTGTATCTTATTGGCAGGGAGCAAATAAATGGTTACTTGCCTAGCTGTAAGAGCAATAAATTTCCTGCCTCTTCAACTTAATTTCTAAATTGCCCAAGGTAGCATACAGCAGCCTCATAAAAAGCAATCATTTGAATAGCTGATTTCATCAGCCCTTTGGCCTCAACTTATTGAGAAGGCTTTTCAAAGACAGCCCCATGTAGCGGGTGTTAGACTACCGTATCATTGATATATTCAAGACGGCAGTTTCTTGTAGACGTTATATAGCATAAGCCAAACATCAAGATGTCAAGTAGCAATCCACACACCCCTTTGCACTCGAAAGGGCGGGAACCATCAGAAATCTGCTTCCAAATCTCATACCTGCTTAACAGTTGAAAAGGATACCATGGTTGATGGGCACTGAGGAATCCGGCAAAATCAAAAGGAAGATACTTTTCAACGAGCTCCTGGGCAAATTTTCTACCAGGGTGATCAAAGCTGTTTTAGTCCAGAAACCACGTTATGAGTTAGACTGAAATGGACCCAGAAAAGCTTCGAATTGGGTTGCCACCATGCATGCTGAAATATCCTGCCCCAGAATGTGATGCTTCAAAGTGTAGTTGACTAGAATGGTAGGGCTTTTTCAAAACAACCTCTTTCTTTAAACTCTGTCATTACACCTCTCCTAGGGAGATATTCAGACTCTTCTAACCAGTCCACCCCAGGGCTGGCCACCTTAAACCAGCCATGCAGCACAAGGATCACAATGCAAGTAAATGACCCGACCTCTTCAGGACTCCTGTGCACATCTTCAGGCTGCAGAAACTGAAAGTAATCTAAAGCTAACCAAGACTCAAATCAGATATCAACCTTTGTTTATAGCCAAAGTTTCCCCACAGCCACTCCTGATAGCAGGAAGGGGGCTCTAGCATATAGACACAGGTTGTCCATCATTAATGTAAAGATTATCAAGTAGACTTTGAAACAGATGGAAATCAGAGATCCTAACATGGCAATGCTGAATCCCAACTAGGAGCTGACAGAGCACTCTGTTGCATTTCCAGCTAGAAAACAAACCGGGATTCTGGGAAACATTATGCTGTCCCTCTGGTTGAAAACAAAAGATGGAAAACATAGAGCAATACCAGAGAAGACTAAGGTGGCATCACCAGCCATTTTCTGTACTTTGTAGCACTCAGGTGGTAACCCCGTTTGAGAATGACTCTTCTTCATAAGAAAGATGCTCCAACTCCCAGTTGACTTAAAATTGCTATCTAAGAAACAGCAAAAGTCACCACCTGAATGCTATACCATGGAGAAACAGTGGAGCACCAAGGTAACAGTTCTGCCAGGTTTCTCTATGCCTTTAATAAACAATGTGTCGATTCAGCCCTTGGGTCCATTTCTTCTTCCCTTTTTAGGTTTTCTTGTGAGAATGATACAATAAACTCAGCGGTAAAAATGGCAGTATTTTCAACAGCACAGCCTGATTCGGTACTTACTGCATTTGAGAAGGTTATCCCCATCTCTGCAATAAGAGCATTGGTCTTTTTCAGCGGTGTCTGAAAGAAAGGAAACACGTATAAAGACCTACAACTATAATATGACTCCACAGGAAGATTGAGGTGTTTATGCTTGCAAACCTGAACACACAAGACGGGAATAAGCCCCACTGAACACAGTAGGCCTAACTTTGACTAAATACACAGAGGACTGCACTTGTTACTTAACGGGGCTTGTTACTTAAGTAAATAATTTCAATGCTGGACTTGCTACTTAAGTAACCAATTTCAATGATTGCTAACACCCAATACCAACTTTAAGAGTACCAAAACAAATTCTAGCTGTTAGTGTTTCATTTATTATTATACTAAAAGGAAACTTTCAGGCTTGCAACTTAAAAGGGAAACCAGCACTTATTGCTAAATACAGTATAAGCAATACTGTACCTTATTTACTAAACACTTCTCTGTCCAAATAGCCAAGGCTACTTACAACAATGCATAAAAAATATAAAAACAAACAAATTAAATAACCTCAACAGTATTCTTTCCCCAAATGAAGCAAAACAAAGCACCACAGATGGCCATAGAATCACAGAACTGTTGAGTTAGAAGGGACCCAAGGGTCATCTAGTCCAACCCCCTGCAATGTAGGAATCTCAGCTAAAGCATCCATGACAGATGGCCACCCAACCTCTGCTTAAAAACCTCCAAGGAAGGAGAGGCCACAACCTTCCGAGAGCAGGTGATGAGCAAGTTTGTGGGTGCTGGAAAGTGAGTAGGAACTTAAATGTCTTATCTGTTATTTAAAAAGCCCCCGCCCCTTCATTCTAGAATCCAGCAATTACTTCTACTAGCACATGGTTCCATAGCTCATAGATACTCTCCCTCTTATTCTGAAGGGATTGCCTGTGGATGCCAGGTTTGTGGCCCTCGTGTGTGTGTGTGCAGCTTCGTTTGTTTTTAATTGTAAATGGCCCACCTGTGAAGGGCCTTTTCCGAATGTGGGTGTGCTCATGTATGCTCTGTGTCTCTCTAAGAGAGCAATTCATGTGGGCAAAAATTTAGAAGTTTGTGGCTGTGAAGTACATGAGTCTGTGCGAGAGATGTAAGTGTTTGCGGGCTGTATGTGTGCAGTGAGTATGCAGTAGAGACAGTGGTGCGGCCATCTTGTGTATTTTTTCTGAACCTGGGGATTGGTCCATGTTATTAGATAGCAAGAGCATTATTGTGAGTGTTGCGAGAGAGAAATCAATCACAACCAGCAGGACACAGGTGACTTCCTGAAGCAAGTATGAGGTTGTCTGAGGGGAGGAGAAGCAGAAATGGCCCCACCTCTATTTTGAGTTATGCTTTGCCCGCCCCCGCCCCCCGACCAACAGCAGAAATTTTGCTATGCCACAGCCACATGGCAGCCCTTTTGTGACTGGCACCCACAGCACTGTCTTAAAAGCCAAAATGTGCCCACTGGTCTGATGGAAGAAGGATCAGAAGAAGAAAACAGCCATGGCCATTTTTGAGGCCTAGCCTAACAAAAAGTTAGCTTTGCCCATGTAGAAAAGGCCAAGGAGGTGTATTGCTTCAGGTTCTTGCTGAATCCTTCTAACAAGGAAGAACATTCCTACACCCAGTGCTATTTCACTAATGGAAGTGATACGCTGTTGTAACCTGTTCAACACATTTCTATAATTGGAAACAAACAAACAAACAAACCCCAGATCATTTCTCAAATGTACAAAATTCTGTTTCACTGAATAGGCTCGCAATGTGCTCTTATGCAACCTATGATAAATGCATTAGCTTAATTGGCATAGAGAAAGGTCAGTTTACACAACCTGGCCATAAGGAATGTGCAGGCAAAACTTGAACATGTTGATTCTCCAATGGAGATGATCCAGTTGTGTACTTCCACTGCCACACCCAACATTAACTTCTAGTAAACCACCACATGCCCCCTCTTTCTCGGCATTTGTGGGAGGGGAAACCAAAGGTTGACCACCCTGCACCACGTATCAGATGCACACAACTAATTCTCCCCAGTTCTGGAGCCAAAAGACGCAACAGCCCTTTCCTGAACTACTTCACACCCAAGGGCCTTTCTGGCACACTTCCCCATTACAAAATAGTGGGGCTTCTTCTCTTTACAAGCACGAGAAAGCCAAGCTATATTGGCCTTCACGCCTCGCTTAACCCCCCACCCCAGTGGATTCAAACCGCTCCTTGGGCATTCCAGCCTTGCCAATGCAATCCTATGACGCAATTTGTTCCCTGGAGTTCACGCCTGCCGAAGTGTGCACAGGATCGCAGCCTTAGCCTGGCTTCTAATCGGATGGCACCAAGGCCGGATTTTGGTTTGATGAGGCCCTAAGCTACTGAAGGTAATGTGGCCCTCTATATGTCCAGCTGTCCTTTGTCAACAAAGAATTGTGCTGTTTTTTGTGTTGAATATATGCTATATGGTAATTTATGGACCTAATAGGTCCACTCTCCCCAAGAGAGTGAGGTCCTAAGCTATAGTTTGTTTAGCTTATACATAAATCAGGCACTGGGTGGCACCAAGAGGTTGAAAAAATATTTTTTGGGGGGTGGGGTAAGACCCCAGGTAAGCCCCGCCCTACACAACCGATCACATGATGCAGTGCATGCACACCACTTGAATGGGAATGCCCATCAACTTTGGAGGGGCCCGGCCCCCTCTTATATTTTATTGGGGGGGGGGGGGCGAAGGAGCCTCAGCTCCCTAGGAGTTGGCTCCTCTGGCACCGAGGAGATAAGCAGGCTCCCCTCCAGGCACGTACGCTACGTCGAGGGTTGGGAGAAGGGCAAGCCTCCCTCTTCTCCAAAGGCGGCCGTAGCCATTTCCCTCCCGGGTCTCGGCTCTTCGGCCTCTTCTCTCCCACTGCAGAGACCCCTCTCTCCCCCTCTTTTCCGCGTGCGCAGGCCCCAAATCCACAAACACCTCCCCCTCCCCCGCCCACCACTTCCCAAGGGAGGCGCGGCGTTACCATTCCGCCCAGATAGGTGTCCTGGTCGTCGGTCAGGATCAGCACCACATTGGGCTTCCGCGCCCGGGCGGAGGCGGCGGAGGCCAAAGCGAGGGCCGACGACAAAAGCAGGAAACGGAGAGTCCAGGCAGAAGAAGCAGCGGCGGCGCGCGCCATCCTTGCAGCGGAGCTGGAGCGCGGAGGGGGAGAGGCGAGCCGGGCTGGACTGTCACGAGAGAGAGAGGCGCGCGCGCTTCCCCGTTCCATTCTCCCCGCCCCCTCTTTTAAGTACGCCGAGAAGAGGCCGGGGAAGCGAAAGGAGCCCTGGCCACGTGATCCAGAGGCCTCCTGCGGCGCTTCCGCGGCGCCGGTGACGACAGGCCACAAGCCCCGCCCACTGGCCATTTGCTGCTCCCGCCTCTGGGCCGCCGAGCTTGAGTCGCAGAATGGCAGAGCTGTTAAGGGACCCCTTGCAACGCTGGAAGCAGAAGTCTCTCTTTTTATATACAATAAAATAAAAAAAATTCCTTCCAGTAGCGCCTTAGAGACCAACTAAGTTAGTTATTGGTATGAGCTTTCGTGTGCATGCACACTTCTTCAGATACCTTCTTTTTATATATACAGTATACAGAGCTAGATAAATGGCAGCTATGTGAAGATTGGGACGCGGGTGGTGCTGTGGGTTAAACCACAGAGCCTAGGACTTGCCGATCAGAAGGTCGGCGGTTCGAATCCCCACAACGGGGTGAGCTCCCGTTGCTTGGTCCCTGCTCCTGCCAACCTAGCAGTTCAAAAGCATGTCAACGTGCAAGTAGATAAATAGGTACCGCTCCGGCGGGAAGGTAAACGGTGTTTCTGTGCGCTGCTCTGGTTCGTCAGAAGCGGCTCAGTCATGCTGGCCACATGACCCGGAAGCTGTACGCTGGCTCCCTTGGCCAATAAAGTGAGATGAGCGCCGCAACCCCAGAGTCAGTCACAACTGGACCTAATGGTCAGGGGTCCCTTTACCTTTACCTATGTGAAGATTAAAAAGTATGTTCCCCCACCCCCGTGACTACAAAAGCACCATTGCTGATTTCCAACAGTGCAATCCTATGGATGACTACACAGAAATAAGCTCTACTTACTTCAGTGGGGCTTTGGAGGTTGCTTCTGAGTAGACAGGGTTGGCTGTTGGTCATTAATTGATACTGCTAGCATTGAGAGATAGGCCCGAAACAACACTTTGAAAGCGGCACTGTGCACGACTTATTAGAATAAGGCTAAATGAAAAAGACAGGAATGGTTCGAAAAGGTAAACACTGCAAATAGCTGCCTGCAGTGTTCCTGCTCATTTGGTGCATTTAGGGCAGCCATTTTGTCACACATAAACAGCACAATTATCTCTGACAGTCAGAAAGCTTAGCCAACACTTAATTTATTGTGCTCAGACTTGGCTGGAACTGTTCAGATCAGCTTCTGAACTGATCTTGACATTGCCCAAGCAATCCTTAAAATGTGCAGTGCTGGCTGTGGTTGAATTGAAGTTGTCTGAAGATGTTGAGGTGCCCTCTGCTGGCTGAAGAGTCAGCACCAAAATAAGATTTGGGAGGCTGCCAAGGTGAGACAGGCTGTTATCCTAAACACATTTTCTAGGGAGGGAGCTCTAGACATTGCTTACTTTGGATATGGTAGGACTTGCTTCAAAATAATTGTACCACACATACTGGAAGGGGTGACACAGGAGAGGATTATCAAATTATGCCCTGGATGGAGAAAGTGGGTGGAACTAATTTTTCTCTCCCTTTAATACAAGGGTGGGGAACTATGGTAGATCCAGCCAAAAGGCTGAATACAGAACTGGCCTGTTCTCCATGGGGCACTTTGACACTTCACCATTACACCTAGTGTGCTCCTGATACTCCCTTTCCAGTTGCAACTCAGCACTTTCTGAATGTGGTATCTTTTTCTGTCATCACAGAGGCAACAGAAAAGGTGCCGATTCAAAAAGCACTGGATTCTGCCAGAGGCTGCAAAGGAAGACACCTAGAACATGATCCTAGTTCTTCCTTTTCAACTTGATGCTGCAGTTTAAGCTGTCCAGCATCTGCAGTCACATGATGGTCATATGCACATAGTTTGAACCAAATCATGCCGCAGGCCAAGTGTACCGGCTTGATGGGTCTAATTTGGGTCAAAGGCTCACCTCCACTGCTATTATGCCAGAACTTGGGGTCATCCAATAAAACAGTATCAGAGGATTCAGGTTAAAAAAAAGACTTTTTAACACAGTACATAATTTATGGAATTTGTTGCTACAAGGCAAGCCAATAGCCGCCAATTTAGCTTTAAAATGGTATTCACCAAATCCACGGAGAATAAGGTAATCAACACAATACAAATCTTTATTACGGTCATAGATCAGCATATAGGTAATCAATAGCTTTTACTCATGACTGAATCTTCAGGTTCAGAGATAGCATTGTGCAACAGAGCTGTTGCCTTCAGGTCCTTTTTGTGGAATCCCAGAGGAACTGGTTAGCCTGGACAAGGTGAAACATTTGTCTAATCCAGCAGGGCTCTCCCTATGTTTATTAGTGATTAGTATGTCATCCAGCTTGACAAGGAAGGCTATTAATACTCCTATGCTGATGGAACTGAGGTCAAAAGAGATACCTTCGGTGTCACATGTGAATTAAGGATGGCAGGACATTTTAGCAGAAATCTGCCTTAATAACTGGCCCATACTCCCAAAAGAAACAGAGTTAAGATTCTTTGGGAATGGTCATGCAGGACAATATTCACCAGGCATAGCTTAAAAAATAAATAAATCACTACAGCATTGTGATGGAGGAGCTGTGCTTGTGAAACTTCAGCATCACTGTTAACTTTTGAGAACGACAGCCTTACTCATCAGATACATGAAATATTATTGTCAGTTGGCATACTAATAATAAAGAGTGATAGCAGAAGCCTAACCATATTTACTCAGAAATAAGTCCTATTCAATTCAACGGGGTTCCCAAGGAAGTGAAGTTAGGATTGCAGCCTCTCACACACTCACTTTTGGCAATTTTGCCACTGCTGTTTTCTGATCCTGTTTTGATGGGACAGCTTTTAGCTTTTTAACTGAGACAGTTCTATGAGACAAACACCATGAGCATTCATACCAGCAGGAAGGAGCAGTAACATGATCATCTTGGGTTTTGCTGTACTAATTTACTAATATTTCCAGGGATGTCAGCTTGAACAAAATATGGGGGCGGGCAGGTAAGCCCCATCCCAAATAATTGATCACAAGGCACACACACAGACTTTGAATGGCAATGCCCAAAAACTTGGAGGGGGGAGCCCAGCCCTCTCAAATATTTTATTGGTTGGGACCTTGGCTCCTTGGATTTGGCTCCTATGCTTTGCTCTAAATTCCAGAAGAAAGACGGAGGCAGACAACAACGACCTCCAGGTGTGTTGCAGTTGGACCCCTCACCTCCCTGTGATCAACTGCCATCACCTGTATCTTGTGGGAAGGATTTGGACGGACACTTTCCTAGTCAGTCCAAACTCTTTATTGCACTTTATTTCCTATAATTTTTATTAAATTTTCTGTTTTACATTTTAGAATATTCATTTAAACAACCTTAAAATATCAACGACTCCTCTTCTTCTCTTTCCATGGTTCATTTTGCATATCATAAATCCCTGCATATTTTACATAAACTAAACCATTCAGTATTCCATTATTACATCCACCAAAACTTATTTACACTGTTGAATTTATCTTTATGTTGCCAATGTTTTCAGATGTTCACAATTTCCCCCATATATTCAATAAACGTTTTCCTATCTTCTTTAAGGGATGCGGGTGGTGCTGTGGGTTAAAACCACAGAGCCTAGGGCTTGCTGATCAGAAGGTCAGCGGTTTGAATCCCCGCGACGGGGTGAGCTCCTGTTGCTTGGTCCCTGCTCCTGCCAACCTAGCAGTTCAAAAGCATGCCCGTGCAAGTAGATAAATAGGTACCGCTCCAGCGGGAAGGTAAACGGTGTTTCTGTGCACTGCTCTGGTTCGCCAGAAGCGGCTTAGTTATGCTGGCCACATGACCCGGAAGCTGTACGCCGGCTCCCTCGGCCAGTAAAGTGAGATGAGTGCCGCAACCCCAGAGTCGTCCGTGACTGGACCCAATGGTCAGGGGTCCCTTTACCCTTTACCTCATTTTCTCTAAACGTATGTCCTTTTTCTCTTATTCTGTGTTAAGTCTGCAAGCTGTGCATATTCCATCAAGTTGCCATTCTTTGCTCGATTTCCATTTTGGGGCTAACAAAACAGGGGCCGCAGTGTACAGTGTACAGTAGTGGCATATATAAATAACCTTGATTGCGCTTTCAAAACACTTGCTTGAACGTGACTTCCAGCCACCTTGGTAGGATTTTGACCCTGAATGCTGGGATGCCAACACTGGCGGCCCAACAAGAAACACAACCACAAAAACGGACTGGAACCCTAAACTGACAAAACCCCCAAACTCGACGATCACTTCCTCCGTAAGCCATTTCTTTCCCTGGGAAGTTCGCGCCAGAGCGGTGATTTGGGGAGACCCCATTGGCTGGCGGCGGCAGGTGCACCGCACGGAGGAGCTTGGAAGCCCCAGACGCGCCGACGGCGCGTTCCATTCTCCAGGGGACACCGACGAATGTGACCTGCGCAAAGCCTCCTTTGCAAAAGAGAGTTTCTTTTCCCCCTCCTCTTCCCTCCACCCCCCTCGCTCGAGGACAATGGGCCAGACCCGGAACTCTGGCCCTGGGATTTGCCACAGGGCGCGCGCCGCCCTCAGTCGCCTGGCAGAGGCGCGAGCGAGCGCAGCGAGGCTGCTCCTACCCGAGCGAGGGAATGGAGCTCGCCGAGGTGGACCTGGGCGACCCCGGGGAGCAACCGGGCCGGGCCGGGGTGTGCAGCAGCGCGGACAGCCCGGCGGAGGAGGAGGAAGAAGAAGGGGAGGAAAGCGAGGAGGCGTTGTCGCGCAGCCGCGCCTCCTCGCTGGTGAACGGCCTCCTGACCGAGCTGTACAGCGTGGGGCGCGCCCGCCACCGCGACAGCGTGGACAGCTCCACCGAGGCGTCCGCCGGCTCCGACGCCTTCCCCGGCGGCAGGGGCAGCAGCGCCGAGTCCCGCTTCCTGCAGGAGCTGCGGCGAAGGCCCGGCCAGCGGCACCAGAGGACGTACCTGGCGCAGAAAGGTAAAAGGGTCGGGCAAGGATGGGGGGTTTCCCACCGCCGGAGAAGGAGTTTCCTGCTTCTTCCTCCTGGCAGCCAGAAAGTCAACAGGTGAAGATGTCCTGCTCTGCATCTCCGTGGTGCGGGCGGGGAATGCTGCACTGCACCGGTCGGCTTTCTGTTTATTTGTACGAGAGCACTGCCAGGAAAGTGAAGAGAGTTGGCAAACTTGTCCTTGCAGGATGACTTTGTTACTCATATATTCCAAGCAGTGCCATTTTTCTAGAAAAAGAGGTGCCGGTGCTCAGCGTGATCTTCTCCCTTGTTCTCTTGGAATGGCAATGGCGCCCACCTGAAAGGTGCCGGAGCACCTGTCAACTCCAGCTGAAAAAAAGTATTGATTAAGATATACTGGGCTCTGAGTGTGCACCTGTTGCATTCATCCCCATCCCTCTTCTTCGACTGAATTAGGACTTTGCTGCTCAAGACTTTCCTCTCTTCCTATTTGTCCTTAGGATTTTTCAGACTGTGCCTCAGATCTGCTTCCATGGCCCAATTTTTAAAATCCTGTTTACTTTCAGCTAAGCAAACAATCTTCTTTCTTCTTTTCTTTACTCATCATTCTTTTGGAGCCCTTTTTCGTGTTTGCTTTCCCCTAAAAACAACACTAGTGGGTGCACATTTCACAAACTTACCTTCCATGCAGGTTTATGACAGATTGTTAGCGAAAAAGGATACTGCCAGCTCATGTTTCCTGCTGCCTTTTCCGTTGTCAAGTCTTGCTGAAGTTATGCTGTTGTTGTATGCTAAAACTGGGATCTAAATTTGCGCTGCAGCCACTTTAGCTACTGTACATTCAATCAAGGATGACCACAGAATAGCCATGGATGATGAAGAAAGCAAAATAAGGGAAGTCTTAGTCAAAAAAGAACAGGGAGGAATCAACCTATCAATTGCTTTTCTTAATGTCCTGAATACTGATGTTAAGTAAGTAAATATTTACCAGCAAGGATGATCTTAAGCCTTGACAGTAAATTGCTATGACATCATTGCTTGCAATTTTGGCATATTGTCATGGGTTGTTGAACTGAAACTTTTATAGCTCTTTGTGTTCATCTTTAGGTGTTTAGATGTTAATACTGGGTGTATATCATCACATTTTTTCTTACCTCAGCAGGTTACATACGTCTCTGCTTCGCTGTCATCTCATACACTCACCTTCTATGTTTATACCTCTTACAGTCCCACATAAGCTCCCTAAGGTAAATTCCCAGCTTCTGTTTTTCAGCAGCGCAAAGTAGATCTATACTTAATCAGCAACAGACTTGGCGCTTTTGTTAAGCTAGAGAAGCTAATACGCTAACACAGTTTACAGAGATTGCTAATACAAATTTATGCTGACCTAAGACTCTAAAGGGACGCGGGTGGCGCTGTGGGTTAAACCACAGAGCCTAGGACTTGCCAATCAGAAGGTCAGTGGTTCGAATCCCCGCGATGGGATGAGCTCCCGTTGCTCGGTCCCTGCTCCTGCCAACCTAGCAGTTCGAAAGCACATCAAAGTGCAAGTAGATAAATAGGTACCGCTCCGGCGGGAAGGTAAACGGCGTTTCCGTGCGCTGCTCTGGTTCGCTAGAAGCGGCTTAATCATGCTGGCTACATGACCCAGAAGCTGTACGCCGGCTCCCTTGGCCAATAAAGCGAGATGAGCGCTGCAACCCCAGAGTCAGCCACGACTGGACCTAATGGTCAGGGATCCCTTTACTTTAAGACTCTAAAGGAGATAGTTCTAGGAGGGGGTAACATCTGTTTCCTCTGCAACAGCAATTGAACAGGCCAATATGGTTTTCACAATTTTTTCCTAATTCGGCTAGATTCTGAGTAAGATGTTATGATGTACCATCTCTTTTGCTTTGGTCCTGAAGCACTAACTGTTTGTGGACAGTTAGCCATAGCTTCTGTTGTGCCGTCCCATCACTCTGAGGGGAGGGATTGAGAGAAGGGCTCAAGCCTGTCTTGGGCCTTTGCGCTAGGATTCCTAATTTAAGGCTTGGGAGCCCCCAACAGTCTCCATGGGGCATCTGAACCTGGCTCTTTTGCTCATTGGCTCAGATAGTTATACTGTGTGGTGTTAATAATGCCAAGGTTACGAATTCAATTGCTGTGAGAGCCATACAATTTTTAAAGAAGGGTAATATTTCAATAGTAGTGGTCCAAGTTGAAAATGTGGCCTTTTAAAAGATGCTGTGCAGCAAGGCCAGGAGATGAGGATTGCCTTGGAGAGATGCTACCAGTCAGAGTGGACAATACTGGGTTGGGTAGAGACACAGTCTGCCTCATATGCTGATATGACGCTGCCTCTGAGTAAGATCATATGTCACTCTAGCCTAGTATTGCTACTGTTAATAGCTTTATTATGGACAGTAGCTTCCTAAAAGCATATTTATTTTCTTGTCCTGCATGTTCATACCCATAACAGGAATTAATAGATTGCAGTTGGTCATTACCTTACAGATGTTTTGTCCTGATTACTGGTGATGTGTGGCACTCCTGGTTCATTTGTAGGCCCCTTAGAAAATACTGCCATGATAAGAGTTAATAACTAATGTGATCTACCAGCTACCATGACAACTAAATGTTGATCTGTTGAACTAATTTTATTTTAAAAATAAAAATTTTATTGGTCAAAGTAACATCTTTCTGCAACATGCCAAACTCTGATCCACAGATTCTCATCTTGCCTGCTTTTCCCTTCTCTCCACATAAGAAGTAGCTAGTGATCTACCTTTCCACTTGCTTAAAGCTTTCATGTCTTCCCTCCCTGGCTTGTCTTCATTTTATGTACTGTATTTTTAGATTTGTAAGTCTATCTATCAACCTTTCATAACCTGCTCATGGAACCTTTTCAGCCGGAAAGAGTGGGATTCTAATATTCGATGGCTTTGTGTTCTCAGCCTGCTGTATTTACAATATGGGCAGCATAATGGTGACCTACCTTATAGGCTCAACTGACCTACCTTATAGGCTCAACCTTATAGGCTTAACTCAACCGAGACAGCCTGTGTGAAACACTTTGAACACTGAAAAAGCATTATATAAATATCATGCTCATTCTCTCAGTGGGCATGTTCAATCAAGTTTTCCCATAGCACCTGAAATTCTACCTCTGGTTTTCCTTCTCTGGTCATCAGCACCAGTTGTGTAGGATAAGTACTCTTTTTAATAAGTCTCCTGTCATTAAATTGAAAGATATCCCAGTACTGAATTTTTAAAGGGCCATTTCAGTGAGGTCCATACTACAATGTCTGTTAACATCACAATACAGTTCCTACGTTCTGCATGCAGATAACACCCCTGTTGAATGCCATTCTCCCTGTTCTCTGCTGCGTTCTTTCTCAAAGGGTTAAGGGTTGTCCACTGTTACTGATTACAGATATCACCTTCTTTATTTGTTTTAGCTAATTTCATGAATGGCAAGCAGCTGTTAACTTAAATGCTGATTTCTTTTACCTGCTTTTGCCCACTAGAGGGTGCATGCTATGTAAATAAAATTGCTCTTTTAAAGATTACAATTTTCTTTGCAGGTGAGTTTATGTTCAAAGATCTCTAAACAATCTAAGAAGCTAAGTTACTAGCAAACCATATATATTAAATATTTGCAGCTAATGAAAAATACAGTATGGGCTTTTTACAAAGTCCTTATGATGCCAAATGAATTTGCCATGGGGAAAGAATAGGAAATGAAATATGCATGTATGTATTACATTTATATCCCATCTTTCCCCTAAGGAGCTCAGTGTGATTTACATGGTTCTTCTTCCTCCCAATTTTATACACACAACAACCCTGTGAGATAGGTTAGACTGAGAGTGAATGACTGGCTCAAGGTGAGCTTCATGGCTGAGTGAGGATTTGAATTTTGGTCTCCCAGGTCTTAATCTAACACTGTAAATGCTACACCAAACTGGCTTACTTGAGTCAAATGTTGCCAATAGCTAAATGCTTCTGAAGGAGATACTTATAATATACTAAGGAGCCTGAAAAATTTAGTAAAATAATGGTAATAATTTGGAAAACATGTTCTCAGGTTCATGGGTATATAAAACTGCAGACAAAATTCTCATGCGGGTGTGATTATTGTCTCTTAATAATTCCATTATTTTACTGATTTCTATTGTTTTAATTTGTGGATTTACTGCTATATATATTGCCTTGGGGGTAGTCTTGAGCAAAGTATTGACCTAATAATAAATAACTTGTTATCCATCATTTACTGTAAACTTCTTAAGGTGTAACAAAACATGAACTCTTTGAGTGTGGCAGCGAATTTCCACAAGAATATGCATTTATAGCAGTGGTGGGAGAAAAGCAATGACAAACCTAGACAGCATCTTAAAAAGCAGAGACATCACCTTGCCAACAAAGGTCCATATAGTTAAAGATATGGTTTTCCCAGTAGTGATGTATGGAAGTGAGAGCTGGACCATAAAGAAGGCTGATCGCCGAAGAATCGATGCTTTTGAATTATGGTGCTGGAGGAGACTCTTGAGAGTCCCATGGACTGCAAGAAGATCAAACCTATCCATTCTGAAGGAAATCAGCCCTGAGCGCTCACTGGAAGGACAGATCCTGAAGCTGAGGCTCCAATACTCTGGCCACCTCATGAGAAGAGAAGACTCCCTGGAAAAGACCCTGATGTTGGGAAAGATGGAGGGTACAGGGAGAAGGGGACGACAGAGGACGAGATGGTTGGACAGTGTTCTCGAAGCTACCAGCATGAGTTTGACCAAACTGGGGGAGTGGAAGACAGGAGTGCCTGGCGTGCTCTGGTCCATGGGGTCACAAAGAGTCGGACACAACTAAACAACAAAGCAGTGGTGGGGGAATTTTCGAGCCTCCTGATATTGCTGGACTCCAGCAGCTATCTTCCTTGATAATTGGGCGCACAGGCTGAGGCTGATGGGAATTTGACTCCAAAAAAGGGCCACCGACCTTCCACCCCCAGTTTACAGGATAAGAACCTTTAGGGGCGAAACCCCTGGTGCTTTCCATAGGGAAAAATGTGTTCTCAAGTTACAGGTTTCACCAGGCTAATTTTATTCTCTGTTTGTTGACAGATACCAGTGAGTTGACAACTATAATACGCGAGCTGAATTACAGAATTTGTGTTCAGTCAGCAAAATTGCTTCGCCTTCTGAAACAAAAGGACAGGCTTTTGCACAAAGTGCAGAAGAACTGTGATATTGTAACAGCCTGTTTGCAAGCAGTTTCCCAGAAACGGCGTAAGTACCCTTGTGTGTTTGTGTGTTGTCATCTACGCGCTCTGTAAGCTTATTTTGAAATGCCATTTTACTGTTCTAGTATTTTGAAAAGGCTGTTTAGCACAGGGAAAAAATATTTTTGGTTTCTATAAACATATATGTAAGGGAAGGAGACAGGCAAGTGCTGTTCTGAGATGAAGGTTTTCTTCTATTCGTTTTTGCAGGCTCTGTAGTGTATTGTTTATAAAGGAACTGATACTTGAACAGGAGTTTTTTTCATTTTCAGTTTTTAAAAAGGAATTTTAAAATTTAGGTCAGATTCTTATACTTGAGGATTTCTTAGGTCTGCATTCAAACCATACTTCCTAGGAAGTAAATCCACTGAACTTAATGAGACATGCTTCCAAGTTAATATGCATAGGAGTACAGGGGTCAGCAAACTTTTTCAGCAGGGGTCCGGCCCACCGGCCCTCAGACTATGTGGTGGGCTGGACTATATTGGGGGGGGGGAGAGAGAAATGAATGAATTCCTATGCCCCACAAATAACCCAGAGATGCATTTTAAATAAAAGGACACATTCTACTCATGTAAAAACATGCTGATTCCTGGACCATCTGTCGGCCGGATTTAGAAGGCGATTGGGCCGGATCCAGCCCCTGGGCCTTAGTTTGCCTACCCATGGAGTAGATTATAAGTTTTATTTTTTAAAAGACATTTTGCCCCTGCCTTTCAAGATATAAGTCTCAAGAAAGCTTGTGCCATAATAGAAAAACCGTGAATGATAAAAGAATGTAAACCAACTATATAAAACAACAACAAATTCAGCAATACCAATATTTTCAAGGGCCTTTTAAAGTTTTTAACATTAATAGCCTAGGAAAGAAAAATATTAGCTCTGGTGCCCAAAAAGAAAAAAAGGGGGAGGTATGCATTTAAAGGAGACACAGTCCAGTCATAAAGTGAATTTCATGTATAAGGTAAAATTCAATAATGGTGAACCTTTCTTTGTTCCAGTGACATGCTGGCAAAGAGTTCAGGCTGTGCTTCAAAATCAGCAGGACAGAAATGATTTAATTGTGGCTATGTAGATTGTACCCACACATAGTTCTGAGAGTTTCAGACATATGGCACCAAACTTTAAAAGGCCTGAAGTACAACCATCTGACCTCAATTACGCAATTCCCTTATAAAAACTGAAAATGCAAAACCTATTGTGCATTTGCTTCATGAATTAATGTACCATTTGGTGGGCCTCACAAAGCAGTTTACAGAAGATCAGAAAGACAGTAATCCTCAGACGTGTTACAGTAAGGAGGAAGTTCTTTTGCTTCTCTGTTTCCCTCAGAGCAAAATGGTTCTTCAGAAACTCCTGTAGTGGCAGTTTAGGGAAGGAGGGATCGCCACTGGGAGCCACAGCTAGTATGCACACTTAATTAGCCTTTTTACATGTTTTAATTGAGTGGTATTGTGTATAAAATGTATCACAGGTTGTTCTTCAGAATTTTTCTAAAGCTAACTTTTTTTGTCTTGTATCTTTTTTTTATTAACATGCAGCATGGCAGTTTGTTATATTCAGGTACAGTAAATGAAATGGCATGAACACTGCACTAAAATGAGCTTTTATGTGCATGCATTAATATATATATATATATATATATATATATATATATGTGCTACAAGGGACTTGTCTTGTTTTGATGTATGCATCTTCATGTTCTGTTTCTCTCTCTGACTGAGTGGAGAGGCAGATGAAGTTTTCTACATCCGAGTAAAGTAGCTGCTTAGAATCACGTGCAACATTCTCTCCCACTCAGGAAATGTTTTATGGGAAGGTGGTTCTGGTAGCTAAGTTAACACACCATGCACTGTTGCACAATGCACACATGCACTGTTGGGTCAAGGGAAGCAAGCCCACGTTCCATAGGTCTGCCTTTTCTCCATATAATAAAGACACTGTGAAATGCTGCTGCTGGGGCTTTGAAGCTTGTGGCAGTTGTGTTCACTCTATCCTTCTGTATTCCTATGGCAGTAAGGATGAGGAGAAACTGCTTCTGCTAGGCTGCTATATCCAGGGATCTGCAGAAATATCAGTGGGACTTCTGTGTCTTCTCTTGTTTGTCCATAAGCTAGAAGCCACTGAGGCTGCTTTATCCCAGGATCTCACAGAAGCAAATAGCCTCATGGCATCAGTAACAACTACCACTGCATATCCTGACCCCTAAGTCCACCTGCTTCCGCTATTGTGATACTATTGGGTTCTGGGACCTCTTCGGACAGGCAACCACAGGCTCCATTTAACTGGCTGGCGACAGCTTGATGGGCAGGTGTTTTCAGTCTGAGAGCTAGATTCCATCAAGGTCAACCAGTGGTTTTGGTAGTGGACCGGATGAAAGGGTGGAGCGGCAGATGCAACTTACTTTTGTACAGTGGGCTACCTTCCACCCATGCAAAAGTCAGAGGTTTCTACACCTTGAGAGAAACCAGAATTGGGAGATTCATCCATTTCTAGTCTCGAGGGCTGCATTTGGCCCCTGAGCCTGCGGCTTCCATCCCTATACAGTGGTGCCTCGCAAGACGAAAAGAATCCGTTCCGCGAGTCTCTTCGTCTTGCGGTTTTTTCGTCTTGCGAAGCAAGCCCATTAGCGGCTTAGCGGCTTAGCGCTATTAGCGGCTTAGCGGGCTTAGCGGATCAGCTGATAAGCGGCTTAGCGGATCAGCTGTTAAGCGGCTTAGCGGATCAGCTGATAAGCGGCTTAGCGGATCAGCTGTTAAGCGGCTTAGGGGATCAGCTGTTAAGCGGCTTAGCGGCTTAGGATCAGCTGGTAAGCGGCTTAGCGGCTTGGGGAAAAGGGGGGGGGGGAGGAAAAAACCCCCGCAGGAACTCGCAAGACATTTTCGTCTTGCGAAGCAAGCCCATAGGAAATTCGTTTTGTGAAGCACCTCCAAAACGGAAAACCCTTTCGTCTAGCGGGTTTTCCGTCTTGCGAGGCATTCGTCTTGTGGGGCACCACTGTACTAGAAGACTAAAGGAGTGACAGTGAAGATGAGCTGGTCAGCAGTATTAACAAGACTGATGAAATGTTTCCCAACTCTTAATATGGGTAACAATGTGTTTTCCAAGGCGGATGGAAGCCTTTCTCTATTTGAGCAGAAGAGACCCTGATAGTGTGACATTGTGCAATAGGTACAAAACGGCCACCCGGTATACTTGGTCTCTGGTGTATTTGTTAATGATTTGTGGAGCGAGTCAATTATGGACATTATATGCAAGTCGGTCATGACCTTTTGGCAGGCCTTCAGTGTCGCTGTACTGAACAGGTTTGCTAGCCCCTTGTTCAAGGGATTTCTGTGCCGGTGCCGAAGAGGTTGACAAAGCAGTACCTTGGACAATGTGACCTTAACCTTGAAACTGGAGTTAGTCTGGCTAGAACCCAGAGAGCTAGTATAGTATTCTTGGCTGGATTTGCAAGAGGGCTTGGCCGCAGCCAGTTGGATGTTTTGTTTTGAATGCTAGCTCTCCCTTTCCTGACCCATTCCATCATTTAAAATTCGCAAGCAGTTTGTATGAAAAACTAATTGTGCTTTCTTTGGCTCCTTCCCTCCCCTTTGAAGTAGATCCAGTGGTTCAAACATCTCCTGTTGCTTGCATATTACTTACAGTAGTTGGCTTTTATGACTTGCCACCCAACAGCTTGAACATTAAATTAGAGACAGTAGCTTTCTTTTCACAAATTTGGTTATGCAGTCTTTGTGTGTGGGCGAAACGAAGATTCCTACCCCTCCTACACAAATTCTGTAACTTGCACTCAGTTCATGTCACGTTCTCCATCGTTCACAGCATGAGAACTATGAGGTGACCTAAATGGGAAGAAAAATATTTGAAAGACTGGTGGATCAAATGCCTTAATTAAAAAATGCAGCACGAAGTGTGTATTTTTAGACATGACGGCACCAAGACTGCTAGGAATTAGACAATCTGTTCAGTTTGAACTGGAACAATTTTGCTGTGATAGTTTTTGCCTCCTGCGATAAAGTTGCAGCATTGCTGTGTTTCCTTGATACGAGGCAGGGCTTTGGAGACAATATATATTTTTATTTATTTTATTTAACAATATGAACATGCCACTTAACCATAAAAAACTCTTAAGCTCTGATAAAAGGCTATTTTCAAACCTATTTGTGGTTCGCAGGGGAATTTCTGGGCAGAGAGGTCATAATTGGAGAGAGTAGGGCTAATCCTCTACGCCATGTCAGGAAAATGCCCTCCTCTTACAATGAGGCTTGGGGAACAACTTGTTCCCTCCCATCAAGCCCAATAGCTGTTTCAACCATAGAGCTGCATTCCCTCTTGACAAATTTTCCAGGGGCAAGAATCCGTCAGCGATGGTGACCAAAGTAGGCATGATCAGCCACACAAATGTATCCATGAACTGCATGCTGTGATAGTAGAAAGCACATCCATTTGTGCAAGGCAACCAACCCCATTTTCTGTCATCCTCCCCAGCTGTTACAGTCCTGTACGCCATACTCCAGATGTGGGGAACCTCTGACCGGCATGCCATTGTTGTCCCATAAGTTGCTACAATTCCTGAAACTTTGATTTTCAGCACTAAGGACATGAAATGTACTTTGCAGAGATGGAAAGCAACTTGCACAGTTCTTATATTAGATCTAATTATATCTTTTTCATGGACAGCACATAACACTGTTTCGTTTATTAGACTTGGATAGTAAACCTTTATTGCATCTGACATAGCTGTCTGGACTGATTACGCTAGTCAATAGCATGCTAAAGTGCAGTTTTATATGAGCTGTTAAGCAAATAATTATATTTAGGGAAGAGGGGGGAGGGAATCTTCCAAAGGTGGGATTAATAATGCATTGCATACTCTGCAGTTAATGTGCTAAAACAATTTGCAAATAGGATATGTGGAAATAGAGATGATTTCTCCCCGCCCTCCCGCATACCATGCTTCTTCCCTGCCTTTGTTGGGTAGTTTTTCCTGAAAATAACCTGGATCTAATTGCTTAGAATAGCTTTTGAAAGCTAGCCAAAATACATTTCCTTTAACTAATCTAAGCTCCTGGGTTTCAGGGTAACAGAGCACTATTCAAGGTACACACCCAAGAGTGGTGCATACAACTTGAGAAGTAAACTGTCCAAACAACTGCTGGTCAACAAGTAATTCTTAGGCCTGGTTTACGTGTTATGATTGCTGTTGTGTAGAAAGAGCTTTTCACTGCTGCATGCACGGTGAGCTGTTCATGCGCCGTAGCTTACACAAAGTTTTGACTCTTTACACTGTTGTAAGGAGCAATTTAAGTGGTGTCTACATGGCGGCCATTCTATGTAGATGGGCATTTCGTTTGTGGAGAGCAGAGTGAGAGAAGCATTTGGGATGCTCATGATTAATAGCCAACTTCTGCAGGGACTAATGTTGTGCTTTGCTTAGAAATCGTCACACCTGGAAGCAGAAAGGGGGCTTAAAAATGATATTCCCCCCCCTCACATTTCATATCCTGCCTTTCCTTCATCATCAAAACTGAGGTGGCAAAGGTGTGGTTCCCTGGAGGCCACCCACCCCAGCCAATGACTAGATCCAAATGGTGGCTTAGCTTCAGCAAGATGGTGGCTTTGTGCACCTTCAGACCATACTCTGAGACCATATCACCACCAGCTCTTCTAAAGAAACTTCGAATTATTCTATCCCTTTCCTTGCCCTAACAAGCTTACGTTCATGGTCTTTTGCTCTTGTTTGCTGCCCTGGGCTGCTTTGGGAGAGCAGAATAAAAATCTCATAAACAGGCCAATATGGACTCCAGAACATTTAATTTGATTAGGGGCTCTGATACCTCACCTGGTGCTGCGCCCAGTAAACCAAACATATCTTTAGGCTTGATGGAAATTTATATATAAATCTGGAAAGGTGGGGGAGACCTGCTGGCTATATTTATTATCTGAATATATTCAGTGTATTCAGGCTACTTTTGATCAATGACATATTTTCCTGAAAGACATTTCCAGTACTTTTAATGGGTGGCTATGATAGCAATTTCTTTTTTATTTTGTACCGGTTTGGGGCTAGTTCAAAGACTTCTGTACAAAAACATGTAAAAGAAAGCAATCATTTATACTTGAGTTTTGGTCATCCTCTTATCAGAAGACTATATAGCCTCTGTAATAAAAATTAACAATGTGCTTACGTATGAATAGCAATGGGTGGCTTTTCAAGAAATAATCCCAGTCAAAACAAAAGCCACAATTAACTATATTCTATGTGCATTTTATTATGTGTACAGTTGATTTATTGTTCAACTTTGTGTGATAGGACCTTTTATTTATCTCATACAATATGATAGCATCATAAACTTCTTGTACTGGGAAGCTTAGTTACTCATTTATTTTACAGGCTTGCAGAAAGTATTGTGTCAGAGAATAAAGCTGCCATGGTGCTCTTTGGTGCATATGTGTTCTCTGTTTATGTAGGACAAAAAAGGGCAACCGTTTGCTGTACTTAATTACTACACCTGCTTTTTACCACGGTGAATGAATTGACTACCTGAACAAGAAAAACAAATACTTTCTGTCGCTGAGGAATAGGGAGCAGTTGTATTAATACAACAAAAAGCACCCGCTGCATTTCTGTTTGAAAGAGCCTAGCTAAACCCTTTTAGAAAATGTAGCAATTAGCTAGTCTTTTTTGTTGTTGTTGTTGTTGTTGAAAGGTTGAAATGAATTGTGTTGCTCTTTTCAGGTTAGGAGTATCACCTTAATATGACTGACAGATCCAGTCTGGCATTCTGCAGCTTACGATGGTTATAATGAAAAAAATGTTTTGAACCATGGTGTGCAAATTGTTCAGTGTCAGTACACACTGCACAGAAGAGAGGCTATGATGGATTCAGATAGGTAGCTACAGGCACGTAGGATGTGGTGGTGATTCATTTGAATGCTCTTGTGCCCCTGCACCCATGACAGATAATGACTTACCAAGCAATAGAACATTTATCTTCAAACTTTTTTCAGATCTTATGTATGTATGTGGTGTGATGGCCACACCAGAAGTTCACCTTGGAGTTGTTGATTCACCATGTCGACCACCATCTCATGTGGTTTTCTGAATCCACATTAAGGAGTGCATACAATACCAAGGACACATATTACAGGAAAAACTCGATGTAAGCTTTGTGAATTTGCTCCAGCGAGCCATACTAGATTGAAGAAATTAAACTTTCACTAAGCTTTATATTTTTATTCAGTTTGGTACAAAGCAAGAATAAATGGTGTGTGGGGTTATTTCCTCCCTTCCTCTTCTCCCCCTCCTTTTACAATCAACATCCTTGTTAAGGAAAACAATTTCTCCAGGCATAGGCATATGTATGCCAGGGTTATCAATAGAAAATGATATAAATGGATGCCATATTTCAGTAAAATTGCCTGAGTCCTGGATGTTATCTAATGCATTTATATGTTTAATCAACATATCAGGGCTATTGTCCATACCTTTTTTTCTCCACTGTGAGGTGTAGATGGTCCAGACTTTTCCAGTTCTGTGCAATGCAATGAGTTGTCAGGCTGCTGCAAGCAGGAATGTTGCAAGTTCTTTATGGTGCAAATCTTTCTGGTCCTTGGTAAATCCAACTGTGCTGAGCTTTGTATTGTTTCTGAAAGGAAAATAATGTACGTATGCATATCAAACAGTGAGGTGGGTATGCAGTGCAGCCGAAGGGTTCCTGCTTCAGCTCTGGCAGAAGTCTTGACCTTAAAGTGACTCTTGAATGTGTCCGACATTCTTTCAGTTATTACATGTTACTGCCACAGATATAATTTAATATTGAAAATAGATGCCGATATGGTTCACTAGCACAGAGGATGGAATCTTGAAAGAGGGAAAAGAGGGGGAGGTGCAGATGGAAAGGCCCTGGGAACTTTGAATTTCTCCCTTCTATAGATTTTGTCGGCATATAATACGTGCAAAGCGTCTTCTGCTGTAACATATTCCATCACATTGTGGCACATATGGTGCCTTCTGTGCAAAGGGGGTAACACAAGCCGCCTTATGTTCAGCAATTAGACTGAAACCTAAACTGGAAGCGCCTCCCCCCATTTCAGTGTTTTTAAGGATGCTGCAAAGAAAAGCACAGCTCATCTTAATCAACAATGGGAGAGACACGTTGTCATAGGAGCTAATGCACACCATTTGAATGGCAATGTGCATCAGTTGGGGGGCGGCCTCCTGAAATATTTTATTATTATGGTATGCATTTGCTGCCTCAAGTGATTATGTGGGTCAGGGCTCCCCTGCCCCCCTGCCCATATTTATTTAAGTTGGCACGCCTTGTTGTTGTGGGTGCCTAAGCAGATGCCCACCACTCTTCTGCAGCTCCCTCAGGACAGGCTGTGCAAACCGGACGGATTGCAGCCTGGTCGTCGTCGTCGTCAGCTTTTTATATATATTTTTAAGACGCTCTATAGATGCTGCTGGCATCCATGCCGACTCGCGTTTATTTTTAACCCGAGCTGCTTGCTAGCAGGCGGTGCCGGAGGAGGAACCGCCGCCCGGCTCGCCCCCCCCCCCCGCCCGTGATGCTGCTGCTGCGCTTGTGGGCGGGAGCAGCCCTTTCTCTCCCTTCTCCCTCGCCTCGCCTTTGCCTTCTTCTCTGCACTGCAGATGCCCCCTCCAGCCGGGAGGGAAGCGCGCCGGCCTCTTCTCGCCCCCGCGGCGCCCTCCTCCTCCTCCGACCCCGCCATTCTGCCTCCCCCATGCCTGGCCCTGCTCGCCGCCTGGCGCGTTTAAGGCTCTCCCCTCGGGCGCCCCGACGACAAGAGACGGCGAGCCCGGCCGGCCCGGGCATTGCGTCACCGCGCGCTGCACCTGCAGCCCAGCCGCGCGCGCCCCGCCGGCTGCTGAGCTGAGGCGAGCGCGGCGGATGGTTGGTCTGCGGCCCGGGGTCAGCCATGAGGCAGGACAGGCTGGCGAGCTCGCTGCGCCGGGGGGGACGCTGCCTCAAGCGCCAGAGCACCGGCGGGGGCGGCGGCGGCGGCGGGGGGGTGGGCACCATCCTCAGCAACGTCTTGAAGAAGCGCAGCTGCATCTCGCGCACCGCGCCTCGTCTCCTCTGCACCTTGGAGCCGGGTAAGGGCTGCCTGCTGTTTGGCGCGCCCTGGAGGCCCTCGCTTTTCCCGCCTTTGTTTGAAAAAGCGGGCGCCGCGGGGAGGAGGGCATGTGGCGAGGCCTTTGAGCCGGGCTTAAGCCGGGCAGGCTTTAATCGCTTAAGCTGCGGGGGGAAGGTGGGGGCGGCCACTGGCGACAGGGAGCCTGTTTGTGCGTGCGAGGAAATGCCCGGCGCTGCTCCTTCCAGACGCTCCCCAGCGACGCCGGAGGGGCGCAGATGGAACCCTCGGGTAGGAAGCGCGCCCTCCGCCCGAGGCAATGGGCTTTCGGGCTGGCTGCGGAGGCCCCGGAGCGCCGCCCTCCCCTCGGCCCGGAGGGCGAGGCTGTGGCGCCGCCTTGGGCGGGGAGCCCGGATGGCTGCGGCTTGAGGAGAGCTCCTCCGGGCCTGGCATTGGCAGACAGGGCCAGAAGGAAACTGCGCCTCTGGAGCTGCGAGGCAGCCCACCGATTCCGAGCCCCTAGCAGGGGATCTCGTCGGGGCATCTCGGAAGGACGGGGGGCGCTCCAAGGTGTAGAGCCGTCGAGCCCAGAAAGGCCCCCTGTGAATGTCCTGTGAGCCAGGACGTCGGGTTGGTTGAAGGGTAGAGCGTCCCTTCGCTCCATCTGTTTTTCCACCTGACTCCAGCACACGTGACGCTTTAGCACAGTGTCTTTGTTCTGTAGGCAATTCTGAGGTTTATGCCTAGAGTACTTATCCTGCACTTTGAAGACCAGGCTATGGCGATGCAGAAGAATGGCTGAGGGCGAAGTGCCCTGATGCCCGGCCATCTGTGGTTCTTTAGGGTATGGAGAAAAAACTAGAATGGGGAGTATAGACAACCTCGGGAGGTATCCGAGAGGTATCCAATCCCGACAGGTAGAAGAAGAGTAATCCTCTCTTTCATGTGTATATATAGAATCACAGAATTGTAGAGTTGGAAGAGACCATGAGGATTGTCTGGTTGAACCCCCTGAAATGCAGGAATAGGCAACTGTCCCACACCAGGATTGAACCTGCAACCTTGGCATTATCAGCACCCTGCTCTAACCAACTGAGCTATCCAGGTGCTTGGAAGCATTGCAGGCAGGACAGGGCTGCTGAAAGCAGTGATTTAATTCTTGTTGGAGATTTAAATCTCAGTATTCAGACAAACCCAACTTTGTTGCCTGGCTGAAGCGAAGACACATTTGTGGAGGTACAAGGAGCCTGATGCTGATGTGTCAACAACCTTGCATCAGATGCAAACAAATTCCCTAGTAGTGATGACCTCACCTGTAGGGCCTGTATTGGAAAGACTGCTAAAGCTTTAGGGCTCCTTTGGTTATATTATATTGAAGTAGTTGGTGTGTGTAACACTATATCTTTCCTAGTTCAATATAGTTTGAAATTTAGAAGGAATGGTTGTGTGATTGATTTGAGAAGTTGTCGTGTCTGGTCACCCTTTCATTTCTTAGTAATTGTCTTGTAACAGAAGCAAAGCCAGTATTTCCAAAAGTCGCAGTCTTTTTATATTTCCCCATGTCTGAGGTGTCACGAGTTTGTTGTTATAACATCAGATGACATTTCAGCACCTTAGCTTTGGACAGCAGCACTCTACCATGTGGGGAAAGAGCCCTTTATAATGTACATACACATTGTGCTGCTTTTCTTAAAAAAGAAAAGAAATCCACAGCTTGTGCAAGAAACTAGTTTTTTCTTGCAAAAGGGCTTCATAAAAGCAGATGGTCTATTGTCCTTAAGGCAAGTTTGACAAATCAGACTTCAACGAAGAAAGGGCACGAAACAATTCACTATGATCCGTATGATTCCTTCGAAGTGGATATTGATTAAATATGTAACTAATTTGTTAATTGGCTACAACTGGATACAAAAGGAAAGCTAATTGTGAAAGGTCGGAAATTTATTTGGATGTCAGTATTGTAAATGTAGACTACTATGTAGACTACTAAAGGTATTTGTGAGATTTTTCAAAGTTTAATTATCCTAATTATATGTCTCCCCATTTTTTAAAAGCTACGGGTGCAGTTCTATATCCACTTAATGGAGTAAGCTCCGATGAACTTGATGAAAGTTTCTTTTGAGTAACGTGTATGGAATTGCACTGTACATGGCTGATCTGGATGAAAATGAGTATCTAAATATCTACTTTGTTTTATGAAATTTGGATATATTTTTTAATGGCACTACTTGGAGAAGGCTGCAGATTGAACCTGGTACCTTCTGCATGCAAAGCAGATGCTATGCTTCAGAGCTGTGGCTCTTCGTCTTCTCACCTTCCTATCCAGCCCTCCCTTCTGCTCTGTCAAGTTTCATTAGCTCCTGTGAATAAGGGAGCTAAACACAGACATCTTGATTGCCGAACTGTCCTAGGGTACTGGCAAAGTGGGGCCGGGGTGGGGGAGGAAAGCTCTGTTGAACCCAAGGTGTTTCCCTCCATGTGTAGGTGCTGTACTCACCTATTTTTGCCTAATGTGTTTTTACCTGTTCTCTAGAGTTGTCTCTGACCCAGAGTAAATACCCAGTTTTGTATGTGAAAAATTGTATCATTACCATATGTTGATTTAGATATTTGGGGACATTCACACACTTATGGTTATCTGATAAATTTTTTTTTTAATCCCTAAACCAATATTTTAGTAATTGGTTTCTTTGTTTTTTTATTTTACTGCATAGGAGTTGACACCAAGTTGAAATTTACACTTGAGCCATCTTTAGGTCAGAATGGGTTTCAGCAGGTAATTTATTATTTTTATTCATCTATAAGTGGCAAAAGGTCTTCTGAATGCATGGACAAATATTTATTTAAAATCTGCACTGGCCTGTGAAGTGGGAGTTATCCAAATGAGCCTATACAGTAATCACTTCCGTTGCAAATATGCTTGTTACTAGTGGTGTTTTGATACCTCAACAGTTTCCTTTTCTGTGACAGCAGATTGTTCTATACGTCTAAGAAGCTAAAAGGATTAAAGTCCATTGCATTATTATTATTTTTGTAATTTCTGGAATATGAATGAATAATTAAGCAGCAGATTAGTTTTTCCTCTCCATGTTGATCATGTCTGATTGGGTAACTGGGTATTTAAGTACTTGGTACTTAAGTTCATGGTAAATATATTAAATTGATAATGTGTTGCATGCCCAATTATGTTTCTGAACTGGAATAATCTGTCTCAGTGGTTATTTTTTAGTGGCACGATGCTCTCAAAGCAGTGGCTAGGCTGCCAACAGGAATACCAAAGGAGTGGAGGAGAAAGGTGAGGAAAGCTTTAACTTTCTGTGTCCTGTGGATTTCAATGAGCACAACTTTCATTACTGGATAAACATCTACATGTTCCTTCTAGATTTAAGAATGAACATAGAAGTTTTCTTTAGTGACCAGATTCATCTGAAGTTTCTAGTGTAAATTCAAAAAAGAAAAAGAAAAAAGAAACCCAAACTTTGTGCCCCTGCTCATAACTTTGACAGATGATCTAATGCCTCAAGCTTGGCACTGGTGAAGTTATCTCAGTTTCTGGTGACTGATAGCCGTGAACTAGGCCAGTTGCTTTGTGAAGAGATACTGCATGTAAAAAGAGTGGAGTCACTGCCTTCTTCTCCTTCAGGCTGCTGCTCAGCAAGTAAAGCCGATTCCTGGCCCAACTTTACATCCTATGGAATGGGGCCAGACTTAGTAACGCTTAGATTATACCCATTGAAATCAATGTAGCTTAAGTTGGTCAGGACTAAGTTAAGCCCTGTGGATTTACGCGAGCCTGTTCTTAGCATGAGTAAGTGTGGATCCAACCCTATACCTTTGTATATTCTGCTGCATGCACTACGTAAAAACACACAATTTCCCAATCTTCTTCTTACATCTGCATTGTGGGAGAGAATTGCTCGTATGAGTATGGTACGTTATGCAATATATAGGTGAGCTGTGCCTTTGACTTGCTACCATGAAATAATATGCAGTCTGCAGAGATGCAGTGATTTTGTATAACTAAAAGGATTGCACTCACTGTTCAGGTGTTGGTCCAATAACTTTGAAAGCAGTGCCTTAGCAACCCCCACCGGTGCCTGGGGCGGAGCTTTTTTATATATAAGAAAGCCCAAAGTTGCTGAACTTCATCGCCAGTACCGCCAACCAACTCCCGTGCCGCCCTGAAGCTCCAATGCCGCCCTCCAATGCCCACCCCCAGTGACGCCTTGCGGTCCCCTGCAGTGCCCAGGGCAGCCTGTTCCTGTCTTGCTATGCTACTGTTTGAAAGCTTGATTGCATAGTGTTTCAGACTGATATGAACTTGTTGATTAGCTTTATATATTTATAAACTATTTAAAGGAGGGATGACTCACAATTATTTTGTGTGTGGTGGGGGGGAATCTCTTTTGGGTATGGGATATAAATAATAAAATCATTATTTTTTATTATTTAAGGTCTGGCTCACCTTGGCAGATCATTACTTAAGGAGCATAGCAATTGACTGGGATAAAACAATGCGCTTCACTTTCAATGACAGAAGCAATCCTGATGATGATTCCATGGGTATTCAGATTGTAAAGGTACTTTAAGCAATTTTAATTAGTTTATTGTTCATGGCTGTATATGTCCCTGCTGGTTTTCCTGAAAGTTACGTTTATATTATCAATGTGCAAGGAAATTATTTCTTTGCCCATTGTTCAATTAGATCAATGGGAATTGGTAACAGCTAAGAAGATGAACTGTTAAACTTTTAATACTACGACTGAGCTCTTCACCACTTCCAAAAGCAGGTTCTGTTTACCATGGAAGCTTCCAAAATGGCAAAAGGGAGCTCAGAATAAAGATTGGTCCTAAAATACTCCTTTATTAGCATTACTTTTTGAATTATTATGCTCATTGGCAAATTATCCCCCCCCCCAGTGTATTTCTAGAAATATATTTGTCTTAGTTTTGTCAGTTCCAAATTTCAAGGCCACATCCCACATGCAAAGTAGCCTATTATCATGTGTGAACTACTCCCTACCATGATGTTGTTCAAGGAAGCTTCTCATATTATCTACCTGACCCCTGACCTTTTAAATATACCGCAGCATGAATTGAATGTAGAAATGCTTCATGTATCAGGTAGCCCTTGGTATGAATTCCACATTACAGGAGACAGTGTGGTGTAGTGATTAAATCGTCGGGCTACGAACTGGGAGGCCAAGCTTGAAATCCCCTCTCAGCCATGAAGCTTACTGGGTGGCCTAGGGTCAGTCGCTACCTCTCAGCCTAACCTACCTCACAGGGTTGTTGTTGGGGGGTGGGAATCAAATGAGGAATGTATGCCACCTCGAGCTCCTAAAGGTGGGATTTAAATGCAATAAAATAAAAATTACCACAGCGAACAATCTACGACTGTGGTGATCACACAGGGTCCCCGGACGTTTAACGGTCTATTGATCCCTGCGCCACCACTGTGCTCGCTTCCCCGCTGCCACCAACCCGTTACTCTCGGGTAAAACACTGAGTCCAGTCAGTTGTTAAAATTGAACCAAATAAACAAGTTTATTTTATAAGCATTAACAAGTTTATGGTTTCTCAGATAATATTCCTGTCAGTTTCTTAACTTTAGTTTCTTTACTGGCCTATACCTTCCTAATACCTTCTGACTGATTATCTCAACTGTTTGACTGACTCCTCTTAACAAACTCTCTCACATCAGACTAGCCCAACCCACAGTCTTATCCTCTCTGTCTCTTCTAACTCCAGACTGACTTCCCAACCACCCTAACTCTAACTCCTCCCCTTGGGTTCCCATTGGTTAGTCATCTTACAATTAGTTAATCCTTTCCTTATGAACCCAGTATGATGTCACACACCTAGGAGGGCAAATGCCACAACAACTATAGGACCCTCATACCTCTGGGACCGCCTCTCCCGGTATGCCCCACGGAGAGCCTCAAGGTCCATAAATAGCAACACCCTAGTGGTCCCGGGCCACAAGGAAGTTAGTTTGGCTTCAACCAGAGCCAGGGCCTTTTCAACACTGGCTCCGGCCTGGTGGAACGCTCTGCCTCATGAGACCAGGGGCCTGCAGGATCTGATTTCTTTCCGCAGGGCCTGTAATACAGAGTTGTTCTGCCTGGTCTTTGGCTTGGAGCCAATTTGATTCCCTCCCCGTCTTTCTTTTTTCTTTTTCCTTTCTCCTGTGATGAGGCTGCATTTTAATATTTTAATGTTTCAATATTTTAATGTTGTATTTTAATCTTGTTTTTAAGTTGTATTCATTCAACTTGTTTTTATTATTGCTTGTTAGCCACCCTGAGCCCGGCCTTGGCTGGGGAGGGCGGGGTATAAATAAAAATTATTATTATTATTATTATTATTATTATTATGATGCCTAAGTCTTTGTTCACTATGAGTTGGCAAACTTGTGTTTGGCCTGGATCATTCAAACTGCAGGGGAAACCTGATGTGGAAGAATATAAGAGGTCAGGCAAGAACCTTTCTCCAAGACACTTTAGTTTTCTATGTGCAGGCATTTTATTTCTGTGGGTGAGAATTCCATAATGAAGCCCCAAAATGCAATTTGAGGTGGTATAGCCCAGAGTGAGAACAGATAGAAATAAACCAGAACATCACCTTGATGAGAACCACAGCCAAGCTTTGTAATAGGAATAATAGAATTCTAGAGTTGGAAGGGACCACAAGGATTATCTAGTCCAGCCCCCTGCAGTGCAGGAATCTTTTTGTGGGGCTCGAACCCACAGCCTTGAGTTTAAGAGTCTCATACTCTACCGATTGAGCTATCCCAGTGGGTCTTAGTAAGGTTATACATATTTCTGAACGTTCTGTATGAAAATACTGATCCTAATTGGTAGGTATAAATTATAGAGCTTATTTGTACAGGGCCACATTAAAAATTAACAACATACAGTGGTGCCCCGCAAGACGAACGCCTCGCGAGACGAAAAACTCGCAAAACGAAAGGTTTTTTCGTTTTCGAGTTGCCTCGCAAGACGAATTTCCCTCTGGGCTTGCTTCGCAAAACGAAGCTTGCCCCGGGAACTGCGGGTCTTCTCTTTTGAAGCAAGGGGCGGCGGGGAGAAGCGATCTTCTCCCCGCAGCCCCAGGTCCGGGGGCAGCGGGAAGCGCTTCCCGCTGCCCCCGACCTCTTTTGAAGCAAGGGGCTGCGGGGAGATCGCTTCTCCCCATCGCCCCTTGCTTCAAAAGAGGTCCGGGGACAGCGGGCGCTTCGCGCTGCCCCCGACCTCTTTTGAAGCAAGGGGCGGCGGGGAGAAGCGATCTTCTCCCCGCAGCCCCAGGTCCGGGGACAGCGGGAAGCGCTTCCCGCTGTCCCCGGACCTCTTTTGAAGCAAGGGGCTGCGGGAGATCGCTTCTCCCCGCCGCCCCTTGCTTCAAAAGAGGTCGGGGACAGTGGGAAGTGCAGCGCTTCTTCCCCGCTGTCCCCGGACCTCTTTTGAAGCAAGGGGCAGCAGCCCCTTGCTTCAAATGAGGTCCGGGGACAGCGGGGAAGAAGCGATCTTCTCCCCGCAGCCCCAGGTCTGGGGACAGCGGGAAGCGCTTCCCGCTGTTCCCGGACCTCTTTTGAAGCAAGGGGCTGCGGGAGATCGCTTCTCCCCGCCGCCCCTTGCTTCAAAAGAGGTCGGGGACAGTGGGAAGCGCAGCGCTTCTTCCCCGCTGTCCCCGGACCTCTTTTGAAGCAAGGGGCAGCAGCCCCTTGCTTCAAATGAGGTCCGGGGACAGCGGGGAAGAAGCGATCTTCTCCCCGCAGCCCCAGGGCTGGGGACAGCGGGAAGCGCTTCCCACTGTCCCCGACCTCTTTTGAAGCAAGGGGCGGCGGGGAGATCGCTCCCCATCGCCCCTTGCTTCAAAAGAGGTCCGGGGACAGCGGGCGCTTCGCGCTGCCCCCGACCTCTTTTGAAGCAAGGGGCGGCGGGGAGAAGCGATCTTCTCCCCGCAGCCCCAGGTCCGGGGACAGCGGGAAGCGCTTCGCGCTGCCCCCGGACCTCTTTTGAAGCAAGGGGCTGCGAGGAGATCGCTTCTCCCGGTGCTCCGAAGCGGGGCGGGGGGCGGGAACACCTTCCCCCCCCGCCCCGCTTCGGAACGCTGCTCCGAAGCGGGGCGGGGGGGGTGGGAACACCTTCCCCCACCGCCCCGCTTCGGAACGGTGCTCCGAAGCGGGGCGGGGGGCGGGAACACCTTCTGAAGGCTGGCGGGGGGCAAAAGTCTTTGTCCCCCCTGCCTGCCTTCCCAGGGGCTTTTAAATCGCCCCGGATAGCGGAGAAGTCCTCCGCTGTCCCGGGGCGATTTTAAAATGCCGCCCGCCAGCATTTTAAGATTGCCCGGACAGCGGAGAAGTCCTCCGCTGTCCCGGGGTTTTTTAAAATGCTGGGGGTGGGAAGAAAAGCCCTTGTCCCCCCCCCCAGCCTTCAGAAGAGGTCCGGGGACAGACTGTCCCCGGACCGGGTCTGAAGGCGGTTTCCCTAGGAACGCATTAATTGATTTTCAATGCATTCCTATGGGAAACCGTGCATCGCAAGACGAAAAACCCGCAAGACGAAGAGACTTGCGGAACGAATTAATTTCGTCTTGCGAGGCACCACTGTATCTGTTTTGTCTCTTGGTTACTAATGGTCTATAACCGCCAATACAATGTAACTCTTGGGAAACAAAGAAGTGTGTGTCTCTCTCCCCCGCACACAATTTCTGTGTTCTGATAACTCTATTTCTTATTAATCTGCTTATATAAAATGGAACAGGGTTGCATCTAACTAAGTTTTATTCAAAATAGACCCATGAAATTAATGGAACTAATTTAGTCTTGTCCATTAATTTCAACAAGTCTGAGTATAACTGACATTGAAAACAAGCTATTGCAGTGAATAAAAACATCAACATCTGATTGTGCCAGCATCTGATCCTGTCTTAACAAATATGAAGAAAGAGTTGGTATAGTGACAAAAGTAACCTGCAACTCTACAGATCTTGTTGGACTACAGCTCCCATCATCCATGGCTGTCTGGCGCTGATGGGAGTTGAAGTCCAGCAACATTTGAAGGGCCACAGATTGCCCACCCTTGGTTAGAGTATTGGACCAGGTCCGAGGAGACCCAGGCTCAAATTTCCACTCATCCATGAAGTTCATTGGCTAACCTTGTGCCAGTCACTACGTCTCAGCCTTTCCTACCGTGCAAGGTTATTGTGAAGCTAAAAATGGGAGTGGGGAGAGAATCATGTCCACTCTCCAGATTTCCTTAGTGTAAGGGCAGCAGATAAGGCTGGTGACAGTGCTCTCTAAAGATCTCCCTTCAGGTGTCTTGACTGACAGGTTCTGAATCAAGCCTGCTGGTTCCAGTGTAACAGCAAAAGAAGACAACGATACCAAAGCACTAATTAGCAATAAATAGATTATGTATTAAATATTAAAAGGGGGTTCAAGTCTCGTGAACAGCATGAATACAAGATGACATGAGGAAATGTGCAATTGGAGGTGAGGGAAAATCATTGCTAATTAAAAAGAAAGGAAGCGATATATGCTTTATTCACATTCAAGGTCCTAGCAATAAAAATTAAGAGAGGGAAGGGCTCCTGGGCAGAATGAAATAAAATGGAAGAGTGTGCTGTGTGAGTTGATTATGCATTGAGTATCCTAAAGGATTCTAAGCAGTGAAGTCCTCGCTTATACCACCGCCTTGTGGTTGCCAATCAGTGGTGAGAAGGTATTTCTTCAGCAGCAATAAGCAGTTTGGAATAGTATCTGGAGGCTCTTGGGGAAGAGGCTGGGGGCGGGGGAGAAGCACAAAGTGGAAACCAAAGTTTGCCTGTATGTTTGGCACACAAACCAGAATTTGGGTTCTAAACAACAGTTAGCACACCCCTGCAGTGTAAAATAACAGTGGGGAGGGAGGCAGTTGAGTGACCCAACGGTCAATTCCTATGTACAGTGGTACGTCGGGTTAAGTACTTAATTCGTTCTGGAGGTCCGTTCTTAACCTGAAACTGTTCTTAACCTGAAGCACTGCTTTAACTAATGGGGCCTCCTGCTGCTGCTGTGCCGCTGGAGCACGATTTCTGTTCTCATCCTGAAGCAATGTTCTTAACCTGAGGTACTATTTCTGGGTTAGCGGAGTCTGTAACCTGAAGCATATGTAACCTGAGGTACCACTGTACAGTGAAACAAAGGAAAAATGACAATGACCAAAATGAGCATATTGGGTGGAATTCACACTAAGGCACAACAGAATATTCCCCCCTTTCCTCCTCTGTGCACCCCTATGTCTTTTGTAGAGGTTCTCCCACAGAGAGCACAGAGCAAGATGAATGGCAGGGAAGCCTTGTTATTCAAGCAGAAGTTATTCCGGTCATGCAGTTATATAGTGCAAGTCCACATATTTTTCTAGAATTTTACATGTTGCTTTTGAAAGATAAACAGTGTCTTCTCAAGATGTGGGGTTGTCATATCTAATGTTTGTCATACTCCGAGTAAACCCACTGAGTTTATTGGCCATGGCTCACTTAATTTTAGTGGGTTTGCACTGAGTAGAACTTAGTTAAATGCAAGGCATAACTTGTGCGCTCATGCGCATGGAGACTAGTGCACTGTACATGCTCACTGGAACTTCTCTGCTGGTTCCAGAAAAAAACAAATTCTGTAATTAGAGTTTTCTGCATTTCATTCAAATAGTGAACTTTTAAAATTGCAGTAGTTTAACGTTTTGAATTGCCGCTTAACATCATCCACGTTACTCGGATTTTCATTCTGCTCTTTTATAAGCCTTTGTTTGATTTAAAGGCATGCTTTTAAAGAGACAGATGGGACTTTGCAAGCTATCTGAAACCTCCCTTTGAATGTTAAAATTTACAGCTTGCCTGATAAAATGCACCTGTTCCGTGTTTGTTTCAATATGGCTAGAAAGCGCATTGCCTTCTGTCCCAGGGATGTCTTAATTTCTTAAAATTTTGTTACGAATGTTAGCTTCAGAATGCTGCTGCCTGTTGCCTTCACCCCCAGGATGGTATTTATTCCAATATACCAGCATGTTAACTTTGGAACTAGGAGACAAAAGATTAAGTAGCAGGCTTTATATTGCTGTTGCTTCTGCCCAGTACGATATTAACTGCTGACAGCAGAAAAGGTGTTTCTAATTTTCCATTTAAGAAATAATCCACTTTCTGCACAATGATTATTTTGTTGCTATTTTATATTGACTGGTGGTAATTGCTTATTCAGTTAGCCTCTTTGAGCGTGTCAGTAGATAAAGGGTGTGGATATTGAATCTACTAAATGACTTCATATTGGAATTGGACATTTGCAGATTCCGTTCCGTCGTGCAAAGTCAATTTAATTCAGGAAATAAAAACAGGGCTGACGTTAGAGTGTGTGCTTGAATTTAACAATGTAAAAGCCATAAAGGGAGCTTCTGCTGAGACCTTATTCCCTGTTTCCCCCCTCCACTTTCTTTAGGATCTTCATCGAACTGGATGCAGTTCTTACTGTGGCCAGGAGGCAGAGCAAGACAGAGTGGTATTAAAACGTGTTTTACTGGCTTACGCCAGGTGGAACAAATCTGTAGGATATTGTCAAGGCTTTAACATTCTGGCCGCCCTCATTCTTGAAGTAATGGAAGGCAACGAGGGAGATGCTTTAAAAGTGAGTAACGCTACTGAGCAAGGTGTTGTTGTTTTTACCCGTATTTTGAATTTTGAATTTTTTTTATCAAAATAGTTCGGCAGTGGGGATGAAGCCCCCCGAAGCAGGTTGTGTGTGTGTGTTTTACACAGGAATGCAGGGGATTTTGAGTTAAGTCCAGTCAAAGGCGACTATGGGGTTGCAGCGCACATCTCGCTTTCAGGCCGAGGTAGCTGGCATTTGTCCACAGACAGCTTTTCGGGTCATGTGGCCAGCATGACTAAACCGCTTCTGGCACAATGGAATACCGTGATGGAAAACCAGAGTGCACAGAAACGCTGTTTACCTTCCCGCTGCAGTGGTACCTATTTATCTACTTGCACTTTTTGGCGTGCTTTCGAACTGCTAGGTTGGCAGGAGCTGGGACAGAGCAACAGGAGCTCACCCCGTCATGGGGATTCGAACCACCGACCTTCTGATCGGCAAGCCCAAGAGGCTCAGTGGTTTAGACCACAGCACCACCTGCTTCTCTTTACCTTTACCTTGAATACAAGTAGATAGAGAATTGCATGGAAATAATTTGTATTCAACCACAGTGATTCCGCGGGACCCTTACTAGCTGCCAGCCTTTTCTGCTTTGTTTTCAGATTATGATTTACTTAATTGATAAAGTCCTGCCTGACAGCTATTTTGTCAATAACCTCCGAGCGCTATCTGTCGACATGGCCGTGTTCCGAGACCTCCTGAGAATGAAACTTCCTGAGCTGTCTCAGCATTTGGATACTCTTCAAAGAGCTGCCAACAGGGAAAGTGGAGGTAGATGCCTGCACAGATGCCTTCCAATTGTTTTCTTTGTTAGTTTTCTGTTTCTTCGCTCCTATAACATTTCTTTGCCCTGGGAGCCTTTAGAAGGCATCTGATCACGAGGCTAAAAAATATATTAGCCTGTTTAAAACTTAACAAATGTTTGAGGTGAAACTAATTATTATTATTATTTATTAAATTTGTATACCCGTCCTTCATCTGAAGGTGGTCCACAACATAAAAATACATAACGAGAACACAAAATACATAATGAAAGCAAGAACAAAACAAAACTGATAACGTTCCCCCGACAAACACATTTAAAATGATGTAGAATGTTAATCAGCCAAAAGTCTGGTTAAAGAGAGAAGTTTTTGCCTGGCACAGTGATATATAATGAAGGTGCCAGGGGAGCCTCCCTGAAGAGAGCATTTTACATGTGGGGAGCCACCACAGAAAAGGCCCTTTCTTATGCTGCCATGCTCTGGGTCTCTCATGGACGAAGGGCTGCAGATGATTATCACAGGGCCCTCATATATTTTTTTGAATCAGACTTTTTAAAAAATAGCAAACATGATCATAGTGAAAATATTAATAACTCTTCCAGTTGGGGTTACTGGTTTGAGAGAGAATCTGTTTTTTGCTGCTGTGTTAATTTACATTTTTAAGGTATCTCCTGTATTTTTTCTTAAATGCTAAATTATGACCGTGAACTGCTTCGGGAAGACTTCTTGTCTTGAAAAGCAGCATAAGAAAGTTCAATAAATAATTGATCATTGCTGCAGAGTTAAAAGACCCTAAGAGAGTGCTGGACAATTGAACAAACCATTCCATTGAAAATTGGGATACTACGGAGTTTGACATGCAAATACTGATACCTAATCCCACTTACTTGTTGTATTTGGGCGTTGCTTGCAGGCTTCCCATAAGCATCTAGTTGGCCACTGTGAGAACAGGATGCTGGACTTTGGCCCGATGAAGCAGGGTTCTTTTTATGTAAAAGAGAGGAAGAGATGGGTTGATGGAAGTAGAAATGCAAGTGTAACAGAGTTTATTGTTACACTCCTGATCCAATCACCTCCCACACCGCCGTTCAGTTTATGATACCAATTCAGAAGGCTTGGGCGTAAAAATCCTACCAGATTCCGACATTGGTAAAAGCTGAGCAATGCTATTCCATAGAGGAATGTTGCTAGCATATTATCAATTGTGTTTGGCTTCCTTGGATCTATGGCAAACCGAAAAATGAATGGAATGGAATCATTTGTTGTTACTGCAATTCTGTATTTTTCTTCCTTATGGGTTGTGTTAAGATAAACACTTTCAGGGAATAGATGTGGATCTGTTCTATTTTTTTCTGTTTCAGGCGGTTACGAACCCCCACTCACGAACGTCTTCACTATGCAGTGGTTCCTGACGCTGTTTGCTACATGCCTTCCTAACCATACAGTTCTAAAAATCTGGGATTCTGTGTTCTTCGAAGGGTCGGAAATTATACTGAGAGTAGCGCTGGCTATTTGGGCAAAGCTGGGAGAGTAAGTATACTTTCAGCCTACGCCTAAAGGAAATGATACTGAATAGTTGTTTGGAGGCTTGGAAGTACTATATGAAATGGTACTGAAGTTCTGACAATGATGCCCATTCTTTTTTCCTTCTCCATCCCAGTTGACCCATATAGTGTGCTTTGCGATGCAGCTATGTTACATACAGTTCAGTTGTTTTGTGGGGTGGTGGTGGTGAGGCAGCAGCTGACATTGCTCCTCAAACATATCCCAGAAGTTGAATCACCCTCCTTAGTGATTCATATACAGTCATACCTTGGTTCTCAAACAGAATGCATTCTGGGAGTATGTTCGACTCCCGGAACCGTTAGAAAATCAAGGCGCTGCTTCCGATTGGCTGCAGGAGCGTCCTGCAGCCAATCGGAAGCTGGGGAAGCAGCGTCGGATGATCGGCTTCCAAAAATCGTTTGAAAACCAGAATGCTGACTTCCGGGTTTCGATCGTTCGGGAGCCAATTTGTCCGGGAGCCAAGGTACAACTGTAACTGGATCATGTACAACATTACATTTACCATATTTGGCCCACATATAAGCAGCACTTTTTTCCAAATTCCGCCTGTGCAGAATATAAGTGTGGCTTATATTCGCAACCTTACATGGCACGGCTCCCCCCTTGTCAAGTGCAAGTAGATAAATAGGTACTGCTCCGGCAGGAAGGTAAACGGCGTTTCCATGTGCAGCTCTGGTTCAGAAGAAGTGGCTTAGTCATGCTGGGCACATGACCCGGAAAAACTGTCTGCGGACAAACGCCGGCTCCCTCGGCCAGTAAAGTGAGATGAGTGTGTGACCCCAGAGTCGTCTGTGACTGGACCTAATGGTCAGGGGTACCTTTACCTTTAATGGGAATATTATGGGGTTGGATCCAGACTTTGCTTGCAGCCAGTGGAGAGGTATCTTTGCTAGTTGCAACCAGCACTACTACTGAGACTGTTTGGCGGGGTGGGAGGGAGCCTTCTGTTGAATCAGAAGCCTTGCATAGAGGGAGGATTCCTGTCCACAAAAGGCGGCCTGGATCCAACCCGCAAAATTTACACAGGCTTTCTGTCCAGGAGAGGCGCCCTCTAACTGAAGAGGAGGGTTGCCAGGTTCCCTTCCCTCAAATGCAACTCTTGGTGTCCACCTCTCCAAAATCAGCTCCAGAGATTTGAGGGACCCTGTAGAAGAGGAAAGGGAGAATCAGCAACAGTTCCTTCCCCTCCTCTTCCATTAGCAGAGGTGTCTGCTGGATCAAAAGCCCTTTTGTTGAGTACAAGGGAGTTAATTGAATTTCACCCAGAGTGTTTGCAGCCCTTAATGAAAGTCTAAGAAACACCCTGGTAATTGAATAAACTAATTATATTCAAAGGATTATTTTTTTAAAAGAAGTGTGTTTATTTTGGGACAAGTTCTAACAAATATTCTAGTGGCTGTCAAGAACAGTTGATTAAAAAAGCTAATAGCAAGGGCTTTAGGAATCATTTCCATCGCTTGTGAAGAACTTGAAAAAGCTTTCTGAAATAAAGTACTAAGACACGTAAATTCAGATTTATGCTTTAAATAATAATAATAATAATAATAATAATAATAATAATACTTGGAAAAACTCATTTCTTTTCCCAGTTAGTTACATTCAAAACAAAAAGACCTAGTCCTTTTGTGAACAAGTTTTTGTCATTGACTTCAAGGGTAATTGCAAGCAGAAGCCTACTAGTTCAGCTGGAAAATGTTTTGCTGGATTCCATTATTGCTTCTGATCTCCTCTTCTGATGCCCACATATTTTGCTTTCCTGAAGAGCCAGTTTAGATGCAAAAGTTGTCCCGAAATAAGACAAAAAACTAATTAAGTGCTACTTTCTAAATGCAATTAACACTAATCATGATTTAAAATTTTTCCATAATAGGCAGACAGTTTTCATTTTGACTTCATCTTTGGAAGAACAATTAGATTTTATTTTATGTCTCATGAGCAGAATTTGCTCATGAGATGTTCCTGTTGCTAGGGTAGGGTAGGCAATTCTTGGTGATTTCCCAGTGCACCCCTGAAAGTCTGCTCTGAAAGGATCAAGAATGGTGTGGGAGGTTTATGGAGGGCTGTAGAAGGAAGGGGACGCGGGCGGCACTGTGGCTTAAACCAGTGTTTTTCAACCTTTTTTGGGCAAAGGCACACTTGTTTCATGAAAAAAATCACGAGGCACACCACCATTAGAAAATGTTAAAAAATTTAACTCTGTGCCTATATTGACTATATATAAAGTAATTCTCCTGAATAGGAATCAAATAAACACAAAGAAAGTATTTTATAATTACTTTATTATGAAATAGTAAGTAAACAGAAATATGAAAAATTATAAAATACTTTATTCAGTGCGCAACCTGGGCCTGTTTGGCTGAACACAAAGCTGATATTCTGGCTGGAATCGAACGTTGCGGACCGTTCTCTGCTCAGCGGGGATCGATCCGCTGATCCCCGCTGAGCCGGCGGATGACAGCTCCGTCTCTGCACTGTGTGCGGAGAGGGAGATGTCAGAGCCCCGCTGCTCTCTATGGGGAATCGGATGAGAGCGGACCGCCTGTCCGCTCTCATCCGATCTGATCCCCACCCAGGACGGATGGAAAATAGGGTGGACACAGTCCGGCGCCCGCCTAGTGGGCGAAAATTTGACTTCTTTTTTTTTTTTAATCTTTCGAATTTTTCAATTTTTCCCATGGCACACCAGGCAACATCTCGCGGCACACTAGTGTGCCGCGGAACAGTGGTTGAAAAACACTGGCTTAAACCACTGAGCCTAGGGCTTCCGATCAGAAGGTCAGAGGTTTGGATACCCGCAACGGGGTGAGCTCCCATTGCTCGGTCCCAGCTCCTGCCAAGCCAGCAGTTCGAAAGCACAAAGTGCAAGTAGATAAATAGGTACCGCTCCGGCGGGAAAGTAAATGGTGTTTCTGTGTGTTGCTCTGGTTCGCCAGAAGTGGCTTAGTCATGCTGGCCACATGACCCAGAAGCTGTACGCTGGCTACCTCAGCCAATAAAGCGAGATGAGCGCTGCAACCCCAGAGTCGGCCATGACTGGACCTAATGGTCAGGGGTCCCTTTACTTTTACCTAGAAGGAAGGGGAAAGCTGTGAACATTAATCTCTGACTTCCCCTTACAGTTGTTAGAACCTCTGCTGGATACTGGATTAGACCTCCTTCTATACAAGGAAGGAGCCCTTCTTTTCAAGGATGGGCAACTCAGAATCCAAGCCAAAGGCTACTTCTCCAGCTTGACATATATTTTTAAGACTCAAGAGTAAACACTGAGCAGTGCAGTATAGCTGCAGTGAGGTATCCACGAATGGTACCTATGTTAGGCATTACCATTATCTTCTCATACTTAATGCATTTCTACTTTTCCCTACTTCCATCTTCTATCCTGAAAGCAACTCTCAGGGGTAGCTAATTGAGAGAGATATTTGTTCAGAGCCCCCAATGACCTCCATAACTGAGTGGAGGTATGAACCCAGATTTCTCAGCAACAAGCCCAATGCTCTGGTTCCCAGAATATAAGGCAGAATAATGGATACCGTATTTTTTGCTCTATAAGACGCACCAGACCACAAGACGCACCTAGTTTTTGGAGGAGGAAAACAAGAAAAAAAATATTCTGAATCTCAGAAGCCAGAACAGCAAGAGGGATCGCTGCACAGTGAAAGCAGCAATCCCTCTTGCTGTTCTGGCTTCTGTTGATAGCTGTGCAGCCTGCATTCGCTCCATAAGACGCACACACATTTCCCTTTACTTTTTAGGAGGGAAAAAGTGAGTCTTATAGAGCAAAAAATACGGTAATTCATTTCCTGCACTGTGGTGTTAGGAACCAAAAGGACAGGAGTGCCTGGCGTGCTCTGGTCCATGGGGTCACGAAGAGTCGGACACAACTAAATGACTAAACAACAACAACAAAAAAGTAGGTCACAGCTTGATTCCAGGTGGATCACAACAGGTGCACCACCACCATTTACTTCTTATGGGTATATAAAATATGATGTTGATCTGATGGTGCCACAGTTTCTTTTGCAGTGTTCTGCAGTGCAGAGTCTCTTGTTTCCGTTTATATAGATATTTAGTTTGTAATCCTCCCAGGGAGGTAACAGTATATTGAAAACATAGGACCAGACTATTGAACAGTTGTATATGTTTTTATACTTGAATATCTTTGGCTATTGAAAGTCAGATGAAATAGTTTTGCATCGCTTCTAGAAAATACTCAGGTTTAGATCTGAGTGCTCAAGTGGAAAGATTACATCCACCTCGGGTCCTCCTCTAAAACACGGACACAAAGATAAATTATGATGATTAAAGCCAACCTGATATTTATTTCAAGTAGGTCTTTGTCAGAGTCTCTATTGCTGTTGCTTATCTTCAGAAGCTCATGGTGAGATTGCAGTTTTCAGAGTTAAACTGGCAATCCGAAATAGAAGATGCTGCATAAATTCCGAGTCATGATCATTTTCATTTCTTTGAGGCACATGTACTGTTGTCTTGAATCACTATCTTGTTGTCCTTTCTTTGACCTCTCAAGAGCACCCTAAAGAGTTCAACTGTCTACAGATCAATCACATGCTTACTAAGAAAACACCACATTGAAGGGTGGAAATAATCATTCCTCTGTGGAAGTCGAAAGAAGGGCAGGAAAGCGAACCGTGCAAATATTAAACAACTATGTCTCTAAAGCGTTCTATCTAAATTTTATCTGGGATGTACATGTGTAGAGACAAAGGTCTAGCCTCTCATTTAAATGGAATGGTTACTACCCTTTCCTTTGGAAATTTCCCAGGAATGTTTTTGGGACCCATTTACTGGCCTGCTACTTAATAACAGATGGTTCCCTTGCTGATGTAGAGATTAAACAAAATTTCACAAAACACTGACAAGTTGCATAGACACTGCAATAAGGAAATAACTGAACGGAAACAGGACTAGTCCTTTCCTTCCTACACTTAAGGTTGAAGTCCTATCAAACATTTGGTAACGCTTCCCTCTCCTTTCCCTTTGCTCTGTGTGCTGAAATTGCTTCCTACTCCCAGCATAGTTAGTCAGTGTGATCATAGTTCATCGTAGATGACTGGCTTTTAAAGAGCGATTTCTCTCTTTCTAAACTAAAAATGGTTTGAATCACTTTCAGTTGCATTACTGAATTAGAATCTGCATTTTTCTTCTTACCGTGTTAGTTCAAATTTTATAAGTGTTCTGTTTTTTATGATTTTGAGCTGCTTTGAGAAAAGTGGCGTAAGAAATAATGTAAATAAATAGAGTAAATCACACAAATAGGGTGCTTCGTTGGATGACTCATTCCCCTGAACATTGGGATACTTTCAAGTGTGACAAAGAAATAGTGTTGTATTTTCACTTTTTATGTTTGCGTGATGCTGAAACACAGATTAATAGCCTGTTCTCTGATTAGACCTATTTGTGGATATCTGTCTACTAATATCACTAGTGTTAAGCTGTTTATAGCTGTTTATGTGTGTCCCCCTCTTTCCAAATAGCTGATTACGCACTCTACATTTACTCAGAAATATAACATGTTGTTTAGATAATGGAAATGTTTGTGTTGCAATGCAGGCAGATAGATTGTTGTGAAACTGCAGATGAATTCTATGGCACCATGGGAAAGCTAACCCAAGAGATGTTGGAAGGTGACCTGATTGATAGCAATGAACTCATGCAGGTTAGTAAGTATGAACTACATTAAGGTGAAACTAGGGTGGAATAATAGGGACGCGGGTGGTGCTGTGGGTTAAACCACAGAGCCTAGGACTTGCTGATCAGAAGGTTGGTGGTTCACATCCCCGTGATGGGGTGAGCTCCCGTTGCTCAGTCCCTGCTCCTGCCAACCTAGCAGTTCAAAAGCATGTCAAAGAGCAAGTAGCTAAATAGGTACCGCTCCGGCGGGAAGGTAAACGACGTTTCCGTGCGCTGCTCTGGTTCGCCAGAAGTGGCTTGGTCATGCTGGCCACATGACCCGGAAGCTGTACGCCGGCTCCCTCGGCCAATAAAGCGAGATGAGCACCGCAACCCCAGAGTCGGTCACGACTGGACCTAATGGTCAGGGGTCCCTTTACCTTTACCTTTAGGGTGGAATAATCTTGCTCTGGTTGGACAAAGCTCACGTTTTTTCAAGGTATTAAAAATATCCTAAAGGGATGCTGTAGCTCAATGGTAGAATAACTTCTCAGCATGCAAAGGTTTTCCTATTCAGCCCCTGGCATCATCTGTTAGGACTGAGAAAGTCTCCTTTATAGAGCTGCTGCCAGTAAGCAAATATAGTATTGAGCTAGAAGGTCTGACTCTGTATAAGGCAGCTTACTGGGTTCCTATGTTCAGAAAAGGAAGAAAAAAACCAGTTCAAAAATTATAAAGTGTTCTCCGAAATCTAATTGAAGCAGAGTGTTCTATTACTGTTAATAACAAGTCAACCTTGTACAGTTCGCTTTTCATCCAACTTTGGCAAGAACTTTAAAGACAGGGAAGGAACCTTATGAATAATGCAAATGTGCTGTACTTTTAAAATACAAAGCGGTGGCTGCCCACATAGCTCTCGAAATAGGTTTGTACAATACTGAGAAGAGTGCAATTAATGTCAGTATCAGACTGCTTCCTACTCTCTTATAAATTGCATTTTGGTGATTGGTTTGATGTGTGAATTCAAGATATGGGGCAATATTCAAGTTTTACTCATGGCAGACTCCTTGAAATTATTGAGCTTATGTCATCCATGTTCACTGATTTCAAGGGCTCTGCTCTGTGAAAAACTTAGTTGAACTGCATTTGTCATAATAAAGCTGTTCCAGTTCAGAGAGGTTCAGGGTTTACAAAGGTATGATGTTGGGTTGAAATTACGACAGACGAGTGGTAGGTGTCATATGAGAGGCGTCTGCCGGGGCAAGCCCCGGGAACTCTCTTTTATTGAATATTACAAACATTGCCACAGGTGTGCTTGTGGCTGATTGGTTGATACAAACACAAAGCAACTTGTTGCTGATTGGTTAACATAGGTACAAGGCGGGAATTACATATGACATCAATCACTGATAGATTAAAGACTGGGAACGGAGCTGGAACTAGACAGGCATGAAACCTCCTAATTAAATTATAACTAAAGATTGATATTGAGAGAACATAACATGAAGGAATACAACAATCACGTTCCGTAGATGTGGTCAGCTGTTGGAATTCTGCCTGGGTCAGAGGAATGTGCCACAGCGTAGGCACCGGCAGATATTCCTGTCGACCTCCCCGCGTCTTCACTCTGCTGATAAGCAGGCGAGGTCCGGCGATTCTTCTCAGATGTATGAGAGGAACACACCGTTCTTCCTCTCTCCCCTTTGGTGTCCCCAGGGAGGGGAAAGAAGCAGACAGAAAACTATTTACATCATTTATTTCTGCCTCTTACATCAGTACAGAGAATCGTGTCTGCACTCAACAACAGCAAGAAGAAACTCCTCCCAAGTACATCCAGTACGGGTCATATGACACACACACACTGAGCTAACATCCGGTGCTCAGTACAGAATGGACTGCCCCTTTGTTTCCATGGCAACAGTCACAAACATCCTGTCTGGCTTTCCAGCCACAAGCAGCTGGCTGAGCTGCTAGAGCCTTTGCTTGCTGCAGCATTGGTGCTTTATGGTAACATACTCCCCCTAAAGTATCAATGTGTGCCGCGAGCAAAGCGTCATCCAGAGAAGAAAACAAACAGTTGTTATATTTATAACATTCCCCTGTTGTTTCAGTTCCACCCTTGGAACTACCCGCCACTGGTTTAACCAATGTACCTCTCTGGTTGTGTGACTTCGCATTACCTCGGTTAACAACTCTCTGTTGTGCCTTTGTCTCTGACTCAGACACAGCTTCAATCTGTCCTTGGTCGTTTACAATAGCAACATATGCAAGGTTAGCAAACTCCTTTGAATACCTCTTGGGTGGTACACCCTTCGTTGCTCTCTCAGACCTACGTATGAGGTTCTGATCCTCTGTGCTCACTGGTTCAACCTTTGGACTCTGTCGAGAACCAGTAGCAATCAGTGGTTCTTCCTTCACCTGTGAAGGTCTATCCATTGTGTGAGATTTCCTCTCAATGACTGTGACAACTGAGCTGTCTGAGCTATCGCTGTCATCATCAGTACTACTGAACTCAATAAGATCAAACTCATCATCATCATCATCATCAGAATCGTTTCCTGTGGGAAATGTCTGTACTACCCGCTCTTGCTTTGGAGCACTCTCTAGGAACTTTGTGAGAATCACCTGACCAGATTCAGACAAAATTACTCTGTAGAGACCCTTTTCATAACCCACAAAAATGCCTCTGGCATTCTTTACTCCACCTGGAGCTTCTGTTCTCACATGAGACCCGAAAACCTTAAAGTAGGCAACAGAAGGTTTTCTATTGAACAGCTTCTCAAAAGGAGAACATCCCAACTCTGTTGAGACTTTTCTCAACCACACATGAAGATAGGACGCTAGCGATTCGGCCCAATATTCATGTGGCAAATGTGAACTCAGCAATTGCGCATTCATCCCCTTTTGCAATTCTTTGTTCACTCTCACACAGACCCCCCTGTTCCACGCTTCGGTCGAAACTGCAACTTTGTGGTCTATCCCTTTTCCATCCAGGAACTTCTGAAACTTCTGTAACAGAAAAATTTGCTTCTCATCTGTGAAAAGACAATCAATGTTAGCATCATGCATATTTTTAACCTTGTCACAAAACTCCTGAAACTTTTCTAAAGTTTCTTGCGGTTTCTCCATCATATAAACCCAAGAATAATTAGTGAAACAATCCACACACAAAAGGTAAAATCGTGCACCGCCTCTAGATGGTTCTAGAGGACCAATCACATCAGCATACACCCGCTGAAATGCTCTGTCGACCTTCTTGGTCTTAGTCACCTTCCTGGTGCTCACACTGGTCACACCTGCAAGAGAGATTTTGTTAGAAACAGAAGAATTACATTTCATGTAATCACTTTGATCAAAAGTCAACAAATACAGTCCATCTTTCTCTTTGGCAGTAAGAAACAGTTCTCCATCTTTGTAGATCTTGCAGCTTTTAGCATCATAGGACAGTTTCAGTCCTTTCTTTGCAATCTGCGACACGCTCAGCAGATTAAATCTTAGTTCTGGAACCAGGTAAACATCATTTATAGTCAAGTTCAGACTCTCAAGATACACAGTCCCAATTCCAGTCGCTTCCAACTCTTGACCGTTGGCCTGTTTCACAGTGAAGCTTTGCTTCTTCAACGTCGAAAACAGTCCTCTGTGCGGGCACAAATGTTTTGTACAGCCCGTGTCGATTATGAATGCGTTCCCAACATCTGGCGTGGTTCCTTTCGCCATCATAGCCTTTGCAGGTTTCACCTGGCACTTGGTACGGCTTTTGCCTGACGCCTGAGGCTTCGTAGAGCTGCTCTTTGCTCCTCTTGACTGGCGCGGCTTCTTACAGTTTCGCTGTAGATGCCCAGTCTGTCCACAATTGTAGCATCGGACAGTACTCAATGCTACACCATGCTCTCCAGTAGCATCAGCAGTGGGGGAATTAGAACTCTGTTCTTCCCTCCCCCTGTCTTTTTCTTCCAGTGCAGCAAGTCTGTCGTGTTCATTCAGGACCACAGCACAAACTCTCTCCGCGGTCAGCTGCGCGGCCGGTAGGGAACCAAGCTGACTGGCAACAACCTTGTAGGTGCGGCTAAGGCTGTTTATCATCATGAAGCAAAACACTTCCTCCTGAAGACGGAAATTGCGTTCCACCATCTGTTGACGCAGAAACTTCATTTCTGTCAGGTGCGCTTGAACATCTCCATCAGGCGCAAGTCTCAGATTGGTCAATTTCTCAAAATACAGCAACGCTGAAGAACCAGCATCTCTCTGATGCGTTGTACGCAGCGTGTCCCATACCTCTTTCGCATTTTCTAAATGCTGAACATGCACCAACTGATCATCTGAGACACACAGAATTATAGCAGTCCTGGCCCTTACATTCTGTGACTCCCAACCTCTGGTTGGTGCTGCAGGGATGGGGTTTTCAATTACATCAAAAAGCCTCTGATTCTGCAGCAGGGCCTTCATCTTTACAGACCAAGATGAATAATTGTCATTGGTTAAGGGAGGTGGGCAAGGCAAACCTCCCCCTTTCTTGGCATCCATCTTGAAGCCAAGCCTCTTTCACCTCCAAACAAGCTGCAAAATCCAACAGCTGTTTTTTTTTTTCTTTCTCACGCAGGCAAACTGCAAGTTGTTTGTGCTTTTTGCACCTGGCAGCTAAACTCAGGCTGCTATTGAAAAGTCCCTTCCAAGAGCTCGTAAACCTTGTAGCCAAAACATTCTCTGGTTTTGTTTCGCTTTCCCAGGCTCACACTCAGAGTCCAGCCCCTTTGCCAGTAACTTTCCAGGACCGTTACCTAGCAACAATGCATTTCAAGAGGACATCTTATCTACCACAAAAATTTGTGGAATGCAGGCTTCAGCCTTCAAGCTGCAGGCCTCTTCCTCCGGAGCTTTTGTTTTCTTTGAAACGCAGCTCCGTGAACCAGGGAATTAATCTTCCTGCGTTCACACTTTTAGCCCAAAATGCAGCATACCTTGAACTTTGTTGCTCTGGAAAACACCTCTTCTTTCCACCAGCCGTCTGTGGAGCCTCTGGCTTCTGTCAGACGCTTGCCTTCCTCCTTGGAGCAGAGGAGGACAATCCATCAGCCTCTCATGCAGATGGTCGATGGATCGAAACCATCCGAAGGCTGCCACTGTTGGAATTCTGCCTGGGTCAGAGGAATGTGCCACAGCGTAGGCACCGGCAGATATTCCTGTCGACCTCCCCGCGTCTTCACTCTGCTGATAAGCAGGCGAGGTCCGGCGATTCTTCTCAGATGTATGAGAGGAACACACCGTTCTTCCTCTCTCCCCTTTGGTGTCCCCAGGGAGGGGAAAGAAGCAGACAGAAAACTATTTACATCATTTATTTCTGCCTCTTACATCAGTACAGAGAATCGTGTCTGCACTCAACAACAGCAAGAAGAAACTCCTCCCAAGTACATCCAGTACGGGTCATATGACACACACACACTGAGCTAACATCCGGTGCTCAGTACAGAATGGACTGCCCCTTTGTTTCCATGGCAACAGTCACAAACATCCTGTCTGGCTTTCCAGCCACAAGCAGCTGGCTGAGCTGCTAGAGCCTTTGCTTGCTGCAGCATTGGTGCTTTATGAACAGGTCAGGATACACTGTTTCATGAACTCAATGGGAACTGTTCAGAACATTCTCAGACTCTTGTGCAGAAGCAGAGAAAAGATTATGAGCGAGACTTCCCAGAATGCAAGAGAAAAGAAGCAAGACTTCCCACAATGCCACAGTTATGTGCAGTAAGAGAACTGCAGAAAGAAAACTTCCCTTCAGTATGAGTCATTGTGGTATAGTGGTCAGAGTGCTGGACTTGAACCCAAGAGACCATGGTTTCAATCCCCACTCAGCCATAAAGTTCCAGTGGGTGACCTTGGGCCAGTCTCACACTTTCAGCCTACCTCACAGGGTTGTTCTGAGGATAAAGATGGAGAGAAGGAGAGCCATGGATACTACCTTGAGCTCCTTGGAAGAAAGATGGGATAGAAATGTAACAATAAGGAGTAAGCATGGACCGATGGTACCAAATAGTATGGGAAACAGCCCTATTAGAAAAATTAACCAATAAACTGAAACTGACACGGGGACAAACAGAAGAAGACGCCTTTACCCCGGTATGGCTCCCCTTTATCACATACACAGCCCAACAAGACAAGGACAATAATCCACCAACAGCATACAAATCAATATGGCTAACCTGATCCAAAACACCCACCCACCCCACTCACACACGACAACAAAGATCACCACAGCCAGTCACAAACAAACAACCACACCCTAGGCCAACCCCAACATCTCTCACCATCAAAGCAACACAAGTGAACAGCACAAGCAACGCTGACACCAAACCCTACATACATTACGCATAACAGAAACTTCGCCACCCGACCCCACCCCCACCCACCTTCCCTCCCTCCACCCCTTCTTTTTTTTCTCTCCCCCTAATGTCTCAACAAATGAAACAGATTTGTAAAAATGTTACATGGAAAAAATATGAGAGACATTACACTTACTTCTGTAAAACAAGAAAATCTTTAATAAAAAATAATTTAAAAAAAAGAAATGTAACAATAATAGGCAGATAACATTGAGTATTAAAGGAAGCCTGTCTTCGGCCATGTAAGATAGCCCACCAAGATGCTTAATAAATCAGCTATTTTTTGCTGTTTTGGGGAGGATTTTTTTAAAAAAGGAAGGTACAATATATGGCTGTAGTGTTACGTTTAGCTTGGTGGGCTATGAATATTGGTTCCGCCACCCACCCAGAAGTAGCCATATCAGTCTGTTGTAGCTAAAAGACAGACAGGAACGCGTAGTTCTGTTTATAACCTAAACCTCTGGAAATTAGCAACATGCAGAAAAATAATAATGGTACAATTTCATTCAGAGGTTTCATATGGAACAGATTTCTATTGACATAAAGGGTATAAATGATTTTCAGGTTCTGCTGCAATTCTTCTCCCAAAGGATAGGATTGTAGGAATATAGTAACAAAGCAGGTGAAAGTGATCAAACTCCAATAAGGGGGAAGAGATGTGGGGGCTAGGTGCAGTTTTGTCTGTTCCCACGCTTGCCAGGTGTTGTGCGGACTCGCAAAACGGAAGAGGTGTTTTATGTTGTTGGCGTTTTTGTGCACACTCCTGACTGAGGCAAAAGGAATCTCATCTCCAGAAGGGCTTAACGTTTCATTGCTTGCACTACATCAGGGCAATGTGGTGTCCTGTTCCCGCCCCCCCCCCTTCAGGCAAGAAGTATAGCATCAGTTTCTATGGTAGCTTTTGTGTATTAAGTACAGGCCAAGCAGACTCACTTATTCTTTATTCATTCAGAAACATGCCTTAATTGAGAGACTTTTGCCCTGTGCTAACGCTCGCAGAGAGTGCATATGGCAGCACTTCTTTTTTGGCAAAGCAAACGTTTGTGATTATTTCTACCCTTTGTTCACTTTCTTGCTTTTGTGTCATGGTCGCAATAAAGAATGCTTCCAGAATCTGTTAGTTCATAATTTCTGTTTGGAGTGGGTGCAGAGAGGACAGAAGTTGCAGTTTGGCAACATCCGCAGGACCATAGATCAACCACACTTGCAGCAGAGATGGTTTAAATTTGCACACACTGCCTTGAAAACAAATGCCTTAGAATGCAGCGAATGCTTGCGTTTGCATGAGTTTCGCATGCATGTCCTTGTTATCTTTTCTGCCTGATTCAAACAGTTCTCTTAACATTTCCAGCGAGACAGTCGTCTTCTTTCCTGCAGGAAATGTATGTTCCATCACAAAAAAACAAATCTTTCACCTTTTGTTTCATTACATGAGGAAATATATTGCCTAATCCTGCAGCCATCCTTTATTTGAGTTATGGACAGTTGCTTTGAAAGTTTAAAAGAAAAGGCACCACCGATTTTAAAAGCTTGTCTCTTTCTTTTTGCCCCCTAGACTGTTTATTCTATGGCCCAGTTCCCTTTCCCACAACTAGCAGAATTACGGGAGAAATATACATACAACATTACTCCTTTTCCTGCCTCAGTGAAATCAGCTTCAGGGTAAGTCTGTCCTCACCTCTTGCCAGTACCATATATTGTAATCCAGGCAAGATCTGTATATAAAAGGGACAAACGTAGATGATTATGTATCTTGAGCCTGGTGAACTGTTCAGTTTCTTATACGTGCATTTGCACGTCCAGGTCAGCAGTGTGTCTGTGTGCTTTCCTTTTGTAGATGGCTGGGAAAAATTAGAGACAGTGATGAGGAGAACGACCTCGATGATGAAGATTCCATAGCTAATGTCATTGGTTGCCTTGGGCCATTCAGTGGGTTTCTAGCCCCAGAACTACAGAAGTATCAAAAGCAATTCAAAGGTAAAGAATGTAAACATTACAGCATCACCATAGGAGCCTCTTTCCCCCATGGGTTTATCTTGCAGTTCTGCTATAAAGTTTAGAGGCCTGCAGATTAGCATCCCTGGGCAGCAGCCCTTAATCAAATGCTTGAAGGACAAACCATGTCATTCCGTGGCCTATGAAAGGTGGGTATAGGAGCATTTGATTAATATGGCCCATTCCATCTTTATCTATATTGCGTTTAAAATGGTTTTTACATACCGTATTTTTCGCTCTATTGGACGCAGTTTTCCCCCTCCAAAAATTATGGGGAAATGTGTGTGCGTCCTATGGAGTGAATGCAGGCTTGTGCCATAGCTGCGCGCGACCCCTCCGGCAGGGAGAGGCTGCACGGGGCCAAAGAGGAAGCCAAAGCAGCGAGCGGGATCCATCCCGCTGGCTGCCTTGGCTTGTTCCATAGCCGTGTGCAACCCCTCCGGCAGGGAGAGGTTGCGTGGGGCTAAAGAGGAAGCCAAATCAGCGAGCGGGATCCATCCCGCTGGCTGCCTTGGCTTGTGCCATAGCCGCGCGCAACCCCTCCGGCAGGGAGAGGCTGCACGGGGCTAAAGAGGAAGCCAAAGCAGCGAGCGGGATCCATCCCGCTGGCTGCCTTGGCTTGTTCCATAGCCGTGTGCAACCCCTCCGGCAGGGAGAGGTTGCGTGGGGCTAAAGAGGAAGCCAAATCAGCGAGCAGGATCCATCCCGCTGGCTGCCTTGGCTTGTGCCATAGCCGCGCGCAACCCCTCCGGCAGGGAGAGGTTGTGCGCAGACTGTATGCTGCTCTTTGGGGCTGGGGGGGGGGAGGTTTTTTTATTGATTTCCCCGTCTAAAAACTAGGTACGCCCTATGGTCCGGTGCGCCCTATGGTGCGAAAAATACAGTATGTTTTTATTACTGATTTTTTTAATCGTTGAGTCACATTAGGCTGTTTCATAGGAAGTGCTTCATAGGTGACACATAGCTGCCTCTTTGGTGCTGATCGCAGTAGAGTCAAACCTCGGCTCCCAAATGGCTCCATTTCCGAATGATTCGGCTCCCGAACACCAAAAACCTGGAGGTAAATGCTCCGGTTTTTGAACATTTTTCAGAAGCCAAATGTCTGGCGCGGCTTCTGCTGAGTGCAGGAAGCTCTTGCAACCAACTGGAAGCTGCGATTCAGTTGTCAAAAGTTTCAGAAGCCAAATGGGCTTCCGGAACAGATTATGTTCGACAACTGAGGTTTGACTGTACGATAGAATGGTATTTTATCTCAGATATAATGTGATTGGGCCCACAACTAAGCAATTAGAGAGGAGCAGTGTATCCCTTCCTTAACTATGTTCTTAACCTATGATGGCTTGCTGTGTAATTTTGAGAACAGCGTTTCTAAGTAATATTCAAAGTCACATCAAGATGAATATATGGTAATTTTTTTGTTGATAGTTCCTGAGGGTTTAAGTACAGGCCGGTAACAGTTTCATGTTGACTACTGCTGATCTTTAAAATTTGCCAGCCTTTTAAATGCAAGAACAGACAATGCCAGGTTATTGAAATCCTCTGCTCATGTAAGGCAGGGATGGGGAACCTGTGCCCTCCAGGTGATTTTTGGATTGCGGCTACCTTCATCCCCAACCAGCATTGCCAGTGGTTAGGGGATAATGAGAGTTTATAGTCCAAGCAGCATCTGGAGGGCTACAGTTCGTCCTCCCCCGATTTAAGGACGGTGGGGTTGCCATTATGTAATACATTCCGATGTGTTTCTCATGCTCTTTTCCTACTATGCATAGATCATAATGAAGAGCAGAGTCTAGGTTCCAGCAATATTGCAGAGCTAAGCCCTGGAGCAATAGATGCCTGTCGGAGTGAATACCACGCCGCCTTTAACAGTATGATGATGGAACGTATGACCACAGACATTAATGCGCTGAAAAGGCAGTATTCACGGATAAAGAAGAAACAGCAGCAACAGGTCCATCAGGTGTACATCAGAGCAGGTAAATGGCTTGTATTTGGAAGTGCAAGTTAGCTTCATGTGCATGAGAAAGCAAATCATGTTTTTGTGTTCATATATAGAAAAAGAAAAGAATGAAGTAGTTGGAAGGATCTCATCTGACTAAAGAGCATGTCACTTATAAAGACGATGTTGATCTTTGTTTTTCTTTTGTTAGGGTCTGAAGATGATGACCCTGGGATTATGTTAGATCCCAGGGACCAGCCGAATAATGGTATTTAAAGATATCTATGCTAATCTTGGATACAATATTGGTTTCTCTGATTTTACTAACAGCTCTGGCATCCTTGGACTTGGGGTCACATGTTCTGAATTCTCAATTGGATGGACAGTGATTTGGCATCAGAACTATCAACAAATTACAAGATTAGATATGAATTGGCTGGACTGAGACCAAATATGTTTCAACGCTGATTTAGCATAAAGTGCACATACAGTCGCTGCTGATCAGTAAATACCCTTTGTGACAGTATTATCTGTGGGATGAACCATTTGAAAACTGAACTTTCACTTTACTGCTAGAGATGGGTCGTACCTCCTAACAGTCTTATCCCACATCTGACAGTATGGCCTTCCTGTCCCAGGCTGGATTTTCAGCTCCATCTTTCATAGGAAATACCCCATGAAATGAAATTTTGAAAATCTAAGAAATATAGTATACACAGAACAGCCATGTGGCAAAACCAAATTGATGAAGGTTTTCATTTCCCAGGATTGCCAGAGCACCTTTTCACTAACCTTAATCAATCGTCTTATATATATCCTTTGGCACTCTCTCTCGTCTCTCTGTGACTGGATATTCTGCTGGGAAATGGTCTGTCTTGGTTACCATATTAAATTGCTGAATGTTCTTTCTATGAAATGGAGTATTTACCCAGCTGCTTGGTTATAGACACCTTTGTGTGGTCGTCAGGACAAGGCAGAGGCAGAAGGCAGAGTCTAGCATGCTATTCACATGATTTAGTAGTTAAACTAAACCAACCCATAGTACCTAATCCATCAATTTATTCATCTGTTGTGTATGTGTATAGCTTCGTAATATATTTAATTTCACATTCTTGCTTTCTTTGGTCTTTATTGCCTTGAAAAGAAGGCTTGGGTTAGGATCTTCATTTTTATTTGCTTGGGATAGGTGTCAGAGAAATTTGTAAAGAGGATCACTGCTGCTCAGTTAAACATATCTGAATTGTAACTTCAGTAGTAGAATCACATAATCCTGACTGAAACTCTGGAGAGACACTGCCAGTTAGTGTAAGTGCTGAACTAGATGCATCAGTAGCCTGATTTGGTATATGTAGCTTCTTATGTACCAGATGTTTTCTCTTTAAAAGTAAATAAGTCCTACTTACCGAATGGCTTTCTTAGTTCTGAATCAACATAAAATACATTTTCCTTGCTTTCTTCAGGCTGCTAGATGCTCTGTTTCTTGTTGCATTTCCCCCCTAGTCAACAGAAACAATGGAGCCTGCTATTAAGAAAGAGAGAGACATGAGAAGCACATGGTCAAGTATCTGAGTCAGTTTTGGATTGGAAAATGCAGTGTATAGCAGGGATAGAAGGATCTTTCAACTTGTGTTCTCTCGGTTACTCATTTTTCTATTCTTAAATCATGTCCTCTACATTTCTGTAGCAATCTGATTCATGAAAACTGATCAACATTTCAAAGCAAATTTCTCCTAATGAACACATTTTGATAATCGGTTTTGACCAGTGCACACATTTTTGCAAGACATTTCCCCTCATATAATGCATTTTATGTCATTTTCACTGATGCATATTAATGTTCATGCGCACTTTCCCCTAATGTAATGCATTTTTAAAAGAAAGGTTGATTGGAGAACACCACCACAAAATTCAGATAAGTGCTAATTTTGAGGGATAGCTGTGTTTCTGTTCTCATATAATTTTCCTGAAAGTGCTAATTTGTTAGACCTGCATTTAATTTCAAACTTAATTTAATTTCTTCCCCCCCCCATGTGTTTGTGTATCAGACTGGTCAGGTTTGCTTTAATGTTTGATCATTTGCCTTGCCTCATTCAATAGCGTGCTTCTTAAATGTTTGTTTTCTTCAGATAAAGGACCAGTTACTAGTCTTCTGCCCTCTCAAGTGAACCATTCTCCAGTGATCAACCACCTTCTGCTAGGAAAGAAGATAAAGCCAACTAACAGGTCTTCCAAAAATGCTATTATTCATGTTCCAAATCACGCAGGAGGCAAGATGTCACCCAGTCCCCACGAAGATCTTAAAACAAAGCTCAACTCTCCTTGGCGCACTCACATTAGGGTGCATCGAAAGAATATAGCAAGAGCCAAAGGCCAGTTAGGCTATGGAGATACAATAGGGTTAATAGAAGAGCAGAATGAAGGTGTGAAAACCAGTAGCCCCAATGGGAAAGAAGAGGCTCCAAGCAAATCTGAATCTATGGAAATCGAAGGCAATGATTCAGATGCCCCGACTGCTGAAGGACAGTCTCCTGAACCAAGTTACAAAGATGCCAATGCCAACGTCAACGTATCAGCTGTTCAGCTGAAGCTCAAAGCCCTGGAACTTACCCAAAATGACAAAGATGATGTTGAATCAGTATCAACTTCATTCTGTCAAACACCTCTATCCGAGTTCCCGAATTCGCCCAGTGACAGTGGGACAGTGGCAAAATCTCCCCAAGCTGCCACTACTAAACCACAAGTCTTCAGTCCTTTTCCCAGTGTCAAACCTCTCAGAAAATCAGCTGCGGCCAGAAACCTAGGATTGTATGGTCCAACCGAGAGAACCCCAACTGTACACTTCCCACAAATGAGCAGAAGCTTTAACAAGCCTGCAAGCGGTAACAGCGGGTCAAAAAAACGATGATGTATATATCGCTGGCGCATCATCATCATCATCTCAGTTTTTATTACGTGTATGTTCGTTGTTCTGAAGGAGTTTCTGAATAATTTCATTTCTTAATTGAAATAATGAAGATAAGTCGCAACTGGAACATAAACTGTATGATCAAAGATCTGTCTTTTTTATATATATAACGTGGAGTAGTGAAAGTACACAGTGCCACATACAGTTTTCACGTTCAAAAAATGAACATTGACTTTGAGCAATGAGAAGCTGTAATACGGCATTCGGTAATGCAGTGGTAGGACAGTTTTCCCCCTGTCAGTTCATCGAGAAGACTACCACCTTTTATGGGTCAGTGGCTAATTAGCAGACCCTTGTAGCTGCCTCAATGAAGTGCACTGAACTTCAAAATTTCAGGCAGATTAAATTTTTTTTTTTAAACTGCTTCTGTATAATATATACAGAACATATTTGAGCACCTGACACATTAGCTATGTTTTAGCATTTTCCACTCGAATGCCACTGGTGTTACTTCCTTTAATTATTTTTGATATAATAATTATCACCTTAGGTCAGGTAAAAAGGGAAGTTGAAATGCGTTCTATGACTTGATCGTGGCACCCTAAATGATGACCTTCAGTGAGTCATGGGACTGTCGGAATATATATTTAAATCTGTTAGTTAATTTGTCACTAAAATTCCTAGAAGTATCTGGTATCAAATACAAATCTTCCTTAGCCTTTTTGATAAGGTTAAGTCACTTTTCATTGGGCAGTGTTGTTCCACAATGTATGTTAATTCCCTAATGTGTCAGCTTCCCGGCTGAGGAAATTTATGGCTGTATCCTGATGATGTAAGATCGTCTTTCGTGTACTACTTAACTTTTTTCGGCCAGTGAAGGTTTTAGCAGTTTCCTCCAGATCTTGTCCCTTGCTTCTACATTTGAAGTGAAATGATCTATTGCCTAACAAGCTTCAAGGGATTAGAGGTGGTTATCACTATGGTGTATTAACATGTAAACAATTGTTAAAATTCCAAAACTTGACAGTCAGCATGGAGAAAGGAGTCTCCTGTTTCTCAGTCTCCAAAACACTGCAATCCCCCCCCCCCTTTCTAAAACATAGAATACTGCTGTGTAATAGTTTCAGTGGGAATTAGTGAACAAACTAACTGTGTAGGCTTGGGGAAATTACAAACTCTAAACCAGTTTTAGATTTGTAAAATGAAGAGTAGGAGCCTACCTCATAGGACAAATGTAAGGACTATAAGTGCCGTGCAAAGTTAAGTGCAATAAAAAATAGCACGTGCTGCCATAACAACAAGAGTCATTCTAGGGTAATAAACAGAAGTCCATTATCTACAGAAGATGCTGTCTATATCTATCCTGTTCACAATAGCTGTGAGCATTAAGCCCAGTTGCTTGAAGGAAGAGTACACTGATGATGAATCAATCCTACTTACAATTTGTGGAGTTCTCTGTTACAGAAGAGCTCCCAAGTCTACACAGTCTTCCATTATCCTTTAGTTGAAGTTCTCTGAATGGGTTGCATCTCATCCTGCAGTCCCCAGTTGGTTCAGGAAATGTATGCCCACATAGCACAACAAGAATCCTCCAGGCTTCTCTAAGTAATAGCTCTTAGGTTGCAGTCCTGAACAGACTTACCTGGAAAGTAGGTCCAGTTGAACGCAGTAGAACTTAACTTCTGAATAGACATGCATGCGATTGTGCTTATGTTTTCAGCGAACAGATAAACCAGCACAGACGAATAAAGGATCAGTGCAGAATCTAAAGTATTGTGCACCTAGATTGCTGACAAGTTTTGGTTTTCCCATGATTTCTGAGCAGCAGTCTACATGCTTCACAGCAAGCCAATTATGAACCCGAGGAAGGCTCAAAAACAGTTTGTGATATGGCCAGGTGGGCGTACTTTAAAAAATAAAATAAAATCCTACTGTGTCGGCTTGTCCAATGTACTTCTTTGGACCTCAGCTGCTGATTCTCCAGTATCATATAAAAGGCATAGGATTTGGTCCTCAAAACACTGACCCAAAACCAATTTGGATTCCAACTTTATTTTAGAAATCTCTGTAGTTTCCTCCCCTGAAAGACAATTATGTCCTTCGCCGTGTGAATTTTTCAGAGCTAATATTTTGTCCACATTAAATATTTCTGTAAAAATGATTTCCCCTCATTCCTAAAGGAGTAATGAAAGCGGCAAAAAACTAAGCTGAAATTATACCCAAGGTTAGCAATTTGCAAACCCATAAAGCATTCTGAAATTGCTTGACACCCCATTTACTCCAATGGAAAGCACTAGAGGGAATCTTATTTGGGATCTACCCTGTGCATGCACACAAGACATTTCAGAGCTGTCTGACGCTGAGGTCAGTGTCTTATGTGGAATTCTGCATGGGTACTAGAGCCCTCCCCTGTCCCTGCACATCAATAGGAGCCGCTAGTTTTGGCATGGTGTATCTACCTTTGCATTATTATGATAGGTAGTTCCGGACCCATCACTGTTGCCACCTGAGTGATGCCGGTAACAAACTGAAATAATTTACTGGGTCTGCCTGCCTTTTGTGCGCTGTGATTTAAGATACTTTGGTGTTAAACTTTGTATCTTTGATGTATACAATGTACTATAGATATTGTAACATAAATATATACAGGATAATATATACAGGATGTATGAAATGGTGTCTTTGTTGGAGAAGTTTTATCTGTGTTTGTGTCTGAGTCTAAGGGTATAGTTGATGCCATTTTCTGTCTTGTAGATTAAATAGGACTTACCAATAATGCATTTTAAATCTTAATAATAATGAGTTGCTTCCAATTTCTTGCAGGGTTTCCAAATCTCAAATATTTTTAACGAAACAAAAATGCACAGCCCATGATTATCCATGCTGTGTGCATGATTTGCAAATGATCTCTTGTAGATAAATAATTGAATCAGGATGCCTTTCTAGTATACAGAATACACTAGATGATATGATATTGTAAAAACAACAACAACACCCTAATTACTGTGCCTGTGATAAACTAGAAACCAGTTCCTTTGCAATGCTCTCAACAACATTAGAGTCTCATGAGCACATTATAAGAATGCCTTGAAAGGAATCATCTGTGCAACTTGTTCAGAGGCAATCCTTGTGAGCTGATAAGCTGCTAAAAAAAAGTATCACTTGGTCAAAGCAAATGGTTGTGTACTGTTCCTTCCATTGTCAAAGAAAGTAATGTCGTGTACAACAATATGATAAAATTCATATACACGCACAGTGTTAATTAGAAGTACTTCAAATTAATCCAAATGGATGTTGTATGTTTACATGCAACTTGTGGCTCTAGCTGCCATAAGTGAAGCTATACAGAGCATAGTTCCACACAGTTATCACATTGCAGCCAATACTTCAGGATCCCCTTCCCCCCATTTCTGTGTTTTGTTTCTGTTTCTGTGCTTATACGTGTTGCAGGTTTGCTTGCGTCTTGTATGTCATCCTTCGGGGTTTGTTTTAATTGTTATACTATTTGTGTGGTACAGGAATGCAGCAAATGATACACAAATACACCAGTCGGTTGATAAAATGTTCAATTTGGGGAATTTAGAGTGTGGACTTCAATGTGATTCTTTGTTTTGAGGGGGAAACTGTCTCAACTTTGAATTAGTACATTTGTTCACTCAATTATATTAATGGTGATATGTGTACACCAACTCTTGAGTGTTTAGTGCAGATAGTTGATAATAGATCAAAGCCTGATACACAGTAAAACAGTTTATGTATATACTAATCAATTGCCTCGTATCCAAAATTAGCTGCATGGTGTGAGCAGTCTGGGTGGAGGGCTTTGATAGTGCAAGGGCCTGTCAAGGGTTTAGTGCATCTGAATGCATTCTGCATATTACACTCCTTTCTTCATTCCTGATCCACTGCTGCAAATGGACCCTCTTTTGACTACACCTTGCCTCTTCGGAAGTTGTGTTGTGGGACGTCTGGAAGCGATGCCTTGGCATGCGTGTATTCTGGAATTTATTTATTGCTTTTTCAACTGAAGCTGCCAAGAGCACTATGACCATTGTCAGTAAAATCAAAGCCTGCAAAAATAATAAAAGTAGAGTTATAAAGCTAGCTTCTGAAAAAAGCAGTGGAAAAAAATAGTTTTCCATATGGCAAACCATCATGGAGAAGCTGTTCAGAGCTGGAGTGTCATGACAGAGAAAGTCCTGTCTTAACTCACCTTGCTAATGGTAGCAACAGAACGAGAAGGCTTTCATTAGGAAAGTGTTCCATAACTTTTTCTGCTATGACACCCCAACTCTGAATACCCTCCCCAGGATGGTTTGCCTGGGTTCAGGTCCATTATATTTTAGGTTTCAGATGAAGATGGACCAGGAGCCAATGTAGTATAGTCGTACCTTGGAAATCGAATGGAATCCATTCTGGAAGTCCGTTCAACTTCCAAAATGTTCGGAAACCAAAACGCAGCTTCTGATTGGCTGCAGGAAGCTCCTGCAGCAAATTGGAAGCCCTGTCAGACGTTTGGCTTCCAAAAATAGTTTGCAAACTGGAACAGTCACTTCTGGGTTTGTGGCGTTTGGGAGCCAAAACGTTCGAGAACTAAGCTGTTCAAAAATCAAGGTACAACTGTAGTTTTAAAACTGGTGTTTTGTGTTCTATTCTCTTGCTCCTAGTTAATAATGTTGCTTCTATATTTTGAATGAACTCCAGTTTTTAATTGTCCCAGTTAAATGGAGTTCATTCAAAATACTGCCACCCCTCTCGCGTTACCTCTAGTATTGTCAAGCAGTTAACGTCAACTACCATATTTTCTCAGCTCAATTCATGACAGTCAGAGCTGTATGAGAAATCATTCAAAGCTTTATTGTGCATGCATTCAATATGGGAAGCGTGCTCTTCTGCTATTTCTAAATCAAACTATCTATGCAGCCTGCATGTTTATAGACCTTCCCCTCAGGAAGGTTTCCAAAGATACAGAAGCAGAATTCTGTTGTTTAGGGGGCAGAAGCAATTGTTAGTGGGGGGAAAATAATTTCCCACTTGATCACTAGATGCCACTATTGGTCTACACACAAACTACTTTGCAGTTGCAGAATGCTGGTGTTTGTTTGCAGAGATATAATGGAAGCTCCAAGAACATTTCCTATATGAGTTTAATCTATCTCAGGTGTATTCATGTGCTGCTATGAAAAGAGCTGGCTATCTTGAAAATTACCATACAGTGTTCATTCTTTCGTCTTTAATGGAAACAGTACGGCAAGACATTCCTTTGTCTTGGATTCAAATGTGTCGGAGTGAAGGTGCTGGCTTCACTGAACTGTTCATGCAAACTTTTTAAAGGAACTCACAAAATATTGGGGGGGAATATCATTCCATTGAGGCTGCAGGTTGTTGTGTTGCATGCTAAACACTTGTGGAGTGTGTGTGCTACAATTTTCAAAAAAAAAAAAATTAAGCTGTTGTAGCTCCAGCAATGTAGTTCCTTAAACAAGAAAGAAGAAACTGTTATTGTTTACCCAAACTCCAAACATGCAATTAATGTGCCTTCCACACTAGATTATTAGCTCCTAAAACTGAGTAGTAAATATCATTTTCACTTTGAGAAACCTGCTTAGGCTGGGTGACGAGTAGTATCAAGCAGCTCAAGCTGCTTCTAATAATAATTGTAGCAATGGAAAAAGCTTAACTTTCTCTTCCACTACATCCTTCTGCGTTAGACACTGCAGACTTTCTGCCAGTTGACAGTACTCTGATGGGCTAAAGTAGATACCCTAAACACATTTAGTGGTGAGTAAGCCCCACTGCCATAATAGGGCATGTCAAAGTAAATACACATAGGATTGCACTGTCATTCTACGGTATTTTCCTTTAAAACCTTGTAGCGTAATCCTAAGCACGTTTACTCAGCTGTAAGCACTGAGATCAACAAGATTTTAACAATGTAATCCTAACACATGCTTCCTCTGAAGTAAATGCCACTGATTTCTGAGAGTGGGAAACACAGACAGACCTGACTAATGGAATGTTTCTGCACTTTTTCAAGACTTGGAATCATAGAATTGCAGAGTTGGAAGGGACCATGGGTCATCTAGTCCAACCCCCTGCATTTCAATGGGGCTTATTCCCACGTAAGTATGCATAGGATTGCAAACTAAATTATAGAATTGCAGCTATAATCTAAGCCACAAGGACTAATAATACATATAATAATCCATCATTTTATTATATATTCTGTCTTATCTGCAATGACACCTGCAGTATTTAAGAACATTGAACTATTTTGACACACAAGAACCTAGCATTGGAACAAAACTGATCCATTAATTTCGGTGAGTCTACTCTGCACAACATTTGGCTGGGCATAACCCAATTAAAAGCATCACCATAGCTCTGTAAGAAGCCACCAAATAAAAAACCCTTACAGTTCTGCCTAGAAATGTTTCTGGGCTTGGCCCCCTATGGCTTTCTTAGGTAGGTGTTCCACAGCTGCAAAGCTACTGCCAAGGGCCAGGTAGATACCTTATTCACTTACCCACCCTGACAGATGGTGAAATCCTTTTTGGGACGGCTGTTCTGACATTAAGGAGCATAGGGTTGCCATATTTCAAAAAGTGAAAATCCGGACACAATAGCTGTTGAGGTTTTTTTGCGGGGGGTGGGGGTGGTAAGCAGCCAAAGTTGTTGTTTTTAAAGAGTTTTGCACTGTGGGTTAAACCACAGAGCCTAGGACTTGCTGATCAGAAGGTCAGCAGTTCAAATCCCGGGGTGAGCTCCCGTTGCTCGGTCCCAGCTCCTGCCAACCTAGCAGTTCGAAAGCACATCAAATTGCAAGTAGATAAATAGGTACCGCTCCGGCGGGAAGGTAAACTGTGTTTCCGTGTGCTGCTCTGGTTCGCCAGAAGCGGCTTAGTCATGCTGGCTACATGACCCGGAAGCTGTACACCGGCTCCCTCGGCCAATAAAGCTAGATGAGCGCCGCAACCCCAGAGTCGGCCATGACTGGACCTAATGTTCAGGGACCCCTTTACCTTTTTATAGCCTAGAGGTTAAGATTAGTAGCCTGAACAGGACCAGCACTAGACCATGGTGGTAGAGGATGCAAGAAATTGAGTGCAGGTTTGGACCTACACAACCTTGCAAGGACCCCTTATAGAAATGGATGAGAACTGGAAAATCGCACACATTTTTTCCGTAGCGCAGAGGAATTTCTATTGCAGAAAAAGCATGAAAGTAGCAAAACAAAGGCCCTGCTTTCCTGCATGTGGTCTGTGTAAGTGAAGATATTTGAGAAAGCACCAGATAGTGAATTCAAAGAAATAGAATTTACTTCCATGTGTAATCATTCTCAGATTCCCTCTCTCGGTCTCCCCACATCCCAAACCCCCCACCCCAGATGAGTCAGTATCTCTTTTAACGTTCCCGAGTGCCTCACACTGAAACACAGTGTTTATCTAAGTTCCCAATCCAAATCGGGGGGCCTCCCCCGCCAAACCAGAATGGCTCAGCCACGGATGTGATCTGTTCTATAATAAATGAAATGTCGAGCTGACACACTTGCAGAAACCACACCAAGATGAGAAGTGACTTCTCGCCTACTCCACCCAATACAAAAATGTCCGACCTATTATTCTAGTATATTTTTACCATATGTATGTGTGCCTGTATCTTTCGCTGCTGCCTGTTATTGCCATCTGTGATTCAGGCTGAGAGCAATAATATGCACTCTCTTATGTCAGTGGGTTGGTGGGAGCGTGGAAAAGAAATTAACATGTGGCCGGTTGCTATATCTAGAGACACGGGGACATATGTATTTGTGCCTCGTTCCTCCTTTTGTCTTGCTCTGCGCCTGCGGACAGCCCTACCGTTAGGCAGAGTTGAGGCAGCCACCTCAGGCGGCAGGTTTGGGGTATAATGAAAGGGCAGTGCATTGTTAGTTAATGTGCTATCATTGTATTTTGCATTGTAGCATTGCAGGGGAGAGACAGTTGTGCTTGTGGGATAGAGAGTTGACATGATAAAAGTAGGCATGGCGCAGAGAAGATGGATAGAGGGACTTTGTTCTCTTCTCTGACAACACTAGAACTTGCGAACATCTAATGAAGCTGACTGTTGGACAGACAAAAGAAAGTACTTCACTTAAATAAACTACAGAATTCACTCCCAGAAGAGGCAGTGATGCCCACCAACATGGATGCTTTAAAAGAGAATTGGAGAAATCCATGGAGCATATCAATGGCTTCTAGCCATGACGGTTATTCTCCCTCCACTGCCGGGGCAATATGCTTTTGAATGCCAATTTCTGGGACTTAAGGGGAGAGTGCTCTTGTGCTTGGGTCCTTCTTGCAGACTTCCCATCGGCATCTGGTTGTCCACTGTGAGACCAGGATGCTGTACTAGATGGGTCACTGTAATAATAATAATAATAATAATAATAATAATAATAATAATAATATATTATTTATACCCCGCCCATCTGGCTGGGTTCCCCCAGCCACTCTGGGCGGCTTCCAACAAAACACTAAAATACAATAACCTATTAAACATTAAAAGCTTCTCTAAACAGGGCTGCCTTTAGATGTCTTCTAAAAGTTTGGTAGTTATTTTTCTCTTTGACATCTGGTGGGAGGGCGTTCCACAGGGAAGGCGCCACTACCGAGAAGGCCCTCTGCCTGGTTCCCTGTAACTTGGCTTCTCGCAGCGAGGGAACCACCAGAAGGCCCTCGGCGCTGGACCTCAGTGTCCAGGCAGAACGATGGAGGTGGAGACGCTCCTTCAGGTATACTGGACCGAGGCCTGATCCGTCAGGTTCTTCGTAGTTTCTGCCTCAGGTGGCGAAATGTCTTAGGCTGTCCTTGTTGTTTACGCCTACATCACCACATGCCAAACAAAGCAAAGTGTGCCATTTAAAATATGTTCCTTTGTATATGTATCCCCTCAAAATTTAATTTCAGGGGCCATTTAAAGTAGACAGTGTATAAACAAGCCCTTATTCATGCCCCCATAACAGTATTCTCAACATTGGAAAGACTGAGATAGCTATTGTTACCACTAAATTGCTATTATGCCACTTGGACTTAATGTTTTTGATCCTGTCTCCTTTTTCACAGATGGTAGGCAGGTCTATGGATCTAGGGGCATGTGAGACGAGCAGAAACATCATGCCCACATCCATGGGGGAGGGGCCGTAGCTAAGCATAGAGCACATGCTTTTTACCTCCTTGTATATTCAGGCAGGGCTGTGAAATACTTTGTCCTGAAAGCTGAGAACACCACTGCCAGCCAGTCAATGAAATATTGTGTCTAGATTGCACACGCACTATACCTTTAAAGCACATTATAAGCACACTTTCTCCCCTCAAAGTATCCTGGACATTGCAATTTATCCCTCACAGAATTGCCATTCCTAGCATCCCTTAACAAACTACAGTGCCCAGAATTCCTTGAGGGGGGGGGAAACGTGCCTCAAATGTGCTTTAAATGTATAGTGCGTACACAGCCCTAGGTGGTCTGACTTGGCGTAAAGGAACTTCCTGTGAAGCTATAGAACCCACAGATAAACAAACCCACCCGAAGGGTAAGTCGTTCTTCAGTTAGTGCTTCAGTTTTAAAGTTTTAGTTGTGAGAGCTTCAAGCTAGAAAGTAGCATTATGGTAGTTGCCTAAGCTCCAAGTGTCCCGATTTTCCAGGGACAGTTCCGGAATTAGGAAAGCCACCCTGGCTTCTGATTTGATCCTGGAACGGCCCTATTTCCTCCATCTGTGCTGCCGCCACTGGACTTGGGGAGGAGGATGAGCTGGCATTGTCCCAATCGACGACGATGGTTGCTGCAGCGGCTGTGGGGCAGCATCCTGTTGCCTCTCCCTGGCCACCGCTACCGGCCTCCTCCCTTGGGCCACTCATAGCTGCCCTTGGAGACTGGGTGAGGAGAATGAGAGCCTGCCACACCCCTGAGGCCCAGCCCCAAGCAACACACTGGCTCTGAGGGGCAGGCAGAGGGCAGGGGAGCCTTGGGCATGAAAAAAGGGGAGCAGAGCGCAAACCATCTTGATTATTAAAAAGGAAAATGCTTTGTGCACCCGCGTCTAATTTTGCCTCTTTCTATGGGGAGTGTGTGTGTTTTGTAAATCTAGGTAAAGGTAAAGGGACCCCTGACCATTAGGTCCAGTCGTGACCGACTCTGGGGTTCGGTGCTCATCTCACTTTATTGGCCGAGGGAGCCGGCGTACAGCTTCCGGGTCATGTGGCCAGCATGACTAAGCCGCTTCTGATGAACCAGAGCAGGGCACGGAAACACCGTTTACCTTCCCGCTGGAGTGGTACCTATTTATCTACTTGCACTTTGACATGCTTTCGAACTGCTAGGTTGGCAGGAGCAGGGACCGAGCAATGGGAGCTCACCCCGTCGCGGGGATTCGAACCGCCGACCTTCTGATCGGCAAGTCCTAGGCTCTGTGGTTTAACCCACAGTGCCACCCACATCCCTTTTGTAAATCTACCAAAGAATTAAAAAAATAAAACCAGGATTAATGGGTTTTCTCAGGACGTTGGAGGGTATGTGCGCTGTGTCCCATTGATGAAGTGGTGGCGGCACTCACCCTTCTTTTGATAGAAAATGTTCTTTTGGGGGGGGGACACACAAAAATGTGGGGAGGGTTGAGCTGAGTCATTGGATGGGGAATGAGAAATGTCCTGAGGAACTGTGGAGGGCCTGCCGTTGTTGCAATGCAGTGTGGGAAAAGTGCTCAGCAAATGTGGTTCTAGGGGCACACATTTTGGATGCCCAAAATGAATGAGCTCAGGAACGTAACATGGTGGCATGTCATCTAGGCCTCCCAAGCTTCTGATGTTAGCCGCCTCTGGTTTAGATTACAGAACAGTTTTTTTCTGAGCCAGTTCACATTGTGGCAGAACCAACTGTACTTCCATTTCCATAAAGCTACGGGGAGAGAAGTCCTTGCTGCATACCGAAGAGCCATGAACTCGGAGGAAGTAAAGATTTAATGAGATGAATAGGGAATTGGCTGTGAAATACAAACAGGGGTTTTGCCAGCCAGGTGTGTAATTCTCAGATCCAAAACTTCCCCTTGGAAAAATAGCAATCATTAAAATGGCATGCTCTTGTGAGTAATTTAAAGTTGATGAAAATTGCCAATGTACAAAGTTAAATGCACAAAAAAGGAGGTGTGTGTGTGTCTGTGGGGAAGCCCTTTCATGTTCTTGTTTCCTAGCACAATTCAAAGAGAGATTAAAAAAACTGTATACAGTGTTGATCTTGCTATATTAAACTTCATATGGCGTTACCATATAAAAAGGACACTTTTGAGTTGTAGTTTTTGATCAGAATATCAGACTCAGATGAAAAACAAGAAGGCTGCATGTGAGAGCATGAGATTAGGAGATGGTGCTCTATTTTTTCATGTCTAAAAGGAACTGCTTCTATTTGGCCCCATCTTTCCACCACAAACCATTGTGAAAGGAAATCGTCTTATGCCAACCACTTGCCATGACTTCAACACAAAACAATCTCATTTTCTTTTATGTACACATGCCTCTGGTATTCAGTAGATTATGCTTCTGACTAGAATCCAAGTATTTGTGCAGTTTAGTGCAAATTCCTGATGTGATTCAATATTTCACAATGGCATCAAAGGAAAATTCCCCAGTTAATGATTCCTCCCAATTAATAGGGAGATGGGAATTGCCCTAAAAGGCTACTGCAAATAATGGGCACCGAACAGACGGCAAAGATCAGATAGGCTTAAGACAGAGGAGGTAGCCTGATTCAAAGGCCTAGGGCAGGAAAAGGGGAATGAATTATAAACAAAGGCCACCACTGATTGTTAAAAGTAAAGGCTGTCATTAATGAAAAATTTAAAAATTCCTTGTTATATACGAGAGCCAAAATGCTCCCCATATAAGTGTGTTCTTCAGCTTCAATCCTTCTGTTTTAAAATTCCTTCCTCTTACACCTCAAAGTAAATACTCGTACCCCCCCCCCCCAATTAATCAGTGGAACATCTTGCTGAATATCTTGCTGCTTCTTTCTACATTTCAGCTTATTATCATCAATTTTGATTGGATTTCTGTTTGGGCATGTGGGCTGCTTATTTTAATATACAGTGGTACCTCGGGTTACATATGCTTCAGGTTACATACGCTTCAGGTTACAGACTCCGCTAACCCAGAAATAGTACCTCAGGTTAAGAACTTTGCTTCAGGATGAGAACAGAAATCGTGCTCCGGCGACAGCAGGAGGCCCCATTAGCTAAAGTGGTGCTTCAGGTTAAGAACAGTTTCAGGTTAAGAACGGACCTCCAGAACAAATTAAGTACTTAACCCGAGGTACCACTGTATATGTTTATATCAGGACTGATGAAGTATTCTTATTGTCAATGTTGGCTGTTGTTGTTTTCATTCAAAGAGAGAGAGGACCCCCTCCCCTTATTAATATGGGTAAATGCTGTGAGGAGAACCCCTCCACTATTTTGTAGGTGACTGAAATGGTGATCCTATGTACACTTGGGACTTACTTCTGAGTAGTCAGCGGTACCTGGAGATACACAGAACTGAATCTGGGATCTACTGCATTCAAAAGATACTCCGGATCCATTGCCTTTTCCCTGAAGCAGAAACAAGTCCACCAAAGCTTATACCATAATGAATGTCCTAATCTTCAAAGTGCCAAAAGAATCTTTGGTGTCTTATTTTTTTACTGCTCCCCATTCTTGGAAAAACCACAGCCCAGTTGTTGCTCATATGTATCCCATACATAACAGCAACACACACAGGTTCCTGGTTAGGTAGAGGAATAAAAAGAAACATGGCACACTATATATTAGCAAAGCTGCAGGTGAATTTTGGGTTGTATACTAAGTATAAGAATCGATTGAAGCCCAAAATGAAGAACCTATTGACAGCCAATAGTATAGTGTCATCAGTGGTTGGAGGAGATGTAACTCTGAAACTCCCATTCCACATTGAGAACAATATATGTATAAAAAAATAAAACTGGGGAGATATTCAGGGGAATAATAGAACCATAGAATTGTAGAGTTGGAAGGGACCACAAGGTCTTCAAGTCCAACCCCCTACAATGCAAGAGTCTTTCACCCAATGTGGGGCTCAAACCCACAACCCTGAGATTAAGAGTCTCGTGTTCTACTGACTGAGAAAGGGATGGTTTTCTAACCAGATTTTGATAGACATGTTTTTACTCAGCTGAAATCCAAAAACACTGCATTGGACTTTCTGAAAACTGAGAGTGATTCCACAACCTTGAAAGGAAGAAGATCAGCTTATTAGCCAGTACATGTAGTTGTCACATGTTTTCAGTTACATTAAGCTCTAAGGGTAGCAGGGGCTCCTTCTTTCCCACATCAAAAGAGATCCTGTTTCATATTATGGAGACGAACCTGATATGGAATGATAGATCTAATGGGATTTTTCTCTCTCCCCCCCCCCCCCCAAGATAGTGAAAATGAATTCCTAGTAAGTTTCACATTGTTCAAGTGCCGCTCTTGGGCACTGCAGTGATGACAGGTGCAGCGACTTGAGGGAATCTCCGTTGGAATGATTAAGCCCAATGGCATTTGCCAAATTGTATGTGTGTTTTTTGAGTTCTTTTAACCCTTGCCTTGGTAGCTACTGTAAGCATACTGTTCACATACATAATTTCTTCCTGAGGCATGAAGCAAGCAGCAAAATATTCACTGTCACCACCATAGGGTGGCTAGGGGCAAAAGAGGACCAGGATCCTGGGCCTTAAAAAAAAATAAAAATATCTTGTTAATTTCATAGTAAAATAAATTCCAACAAAACCAGGAACCTGTGTATATCAGTCATTTTAAGAAAAACATTGAGTGATGACATGGCCAGATAACTGAATCGTTGAATTATAATAATAATAATTTATTATTTATTCCCTGCCCATCTGGCTGGGTTTCCCCAGCCACTCTGGGTAGCTCCCAACAGAATAATAATAATAATAATAATAATAATAATAATAAAGTGACAAAACATCAAACATTAAAAACTTCCCTAAACAGGACAGCCTTCAGATGTCTTCTAAAAGTCAGATAGTTGTTTATTTCCTTGACATCTGATGTGAGGGAGTTCCACAGGGTGGGCACCACTATCGAGAAGGCCCTCTGCCTGTTCCCTGCAACTTCACTTCTCACAGTGAGGGAACTGCCAAAAGGCCCTCAGAGCTGGACCTCAGTGTCTGGGCTGAACAATGGGGTATACTGGGCTGAGGCCATTTAGGATTAAGAGAGCTCAGACAGTAAACTGCACTGATAACTATGCCTTCATCACCAAGAGTGCAGAAACCACTGTGCCAGCACAGACTCGCCAAATCCAGCCTGCTTGTTTGCTTGCCTAGTCCTGTGGCTCAGGATATCAACTGCGTGAATTACTGTGCCCGTACTTCGGAGGTATGTAAGGCATTAGGACAGTGTCTTATCTTATGCCTAGCCATGTTTCTGAGAACCTTGCTGTGACTGTTGGTTTGCATACCCTGCAGACCAACATACCTTTTATGGCACAATAGAGAGTTCTGGAATAAAGCTTTCAACACCAAGAATTCGGATTCTGAGTCTGATAGTGGGAGCCAGGAAAATAAGTTAACCTACAAATGTTTGCAGAGTGAAAGTTTCTTGCAGCCTTATCTGTCTTGCAGTCTTATCTGTCTTGCAGTCACCTGCGCTCCTGCCCTCTCTGAAGGGTCCGTCCTGAAAAATATGAGACAGAACACAAGGCAGGAAGGATAAATCCAGAATCAGACTTGGCTCCTAAGAGCGTTTAAGGGACTTCACCAAAGGCACATTTCTGGTCCTCTCCTCTCCCCATCAGCCCCTCCCATCCTGATGGGAAATTTTCTTTCCATAAACTTCCTTAAGTTAATTTAAAGTAGGTTTTAAACCTTAATGTTGATCCTGGATCACCCTGGGATAGAATTTCCCCCTTGGCAGAATTAGCATGCCACAATTTTGCCACAGTATTGGGAAAGGAAGTGAGAGCTTTATGAGAAGTAGCATCTGCTACTTCACTTAACATTTCCCACTCTTTAATAATATTTGGGCAATCCCGTATCACATGTCAATACTCATTTTCCCCCCTGCATGCATCTCCACCATAAATCTCTTGCTATAATCTATCTCAGCCCTTTGTAGTTCAAGCAGCACCAAGACGATTCTTCTCACCACCATTAAAGCGGAAAATATTTCCGCTTGTGCCTTTTTGTTGCTAGTTCTGTTCCGCATAGCTGCAAATGTTTATCGCATTTCTTTCCTGCAGAATGTGGCCAGATTTTAATCCCAGTTGAATTTATGAGACTCCTCACCACCCTTAAAAGTAAAAAGGTCTGAACATTTTTATGATCTAAGAACAAACTTCTTTGCTCCGATTCATATAGCAGATGTGATATTTTTAACACTCCATTTCTTGGGTGTGCAGCAAATTTCCTGTTGGTGCCAATGGGCATCTTATGAAAGAAGTACTTTCCACTGAGGTTTCATGGAGTTAGAAAAATATAAGAGGTTCCTCTGGCAAACAGAGATAAACTTCCATACAGCCTATAGAAAGGTACGAACATGTATAAACAAGTCATGAATTTCAATACGCAGGCATGGAAAGTTTTCTCTACAGAGTCAATAAACTGGTCAGATAGAAGAAATAAATTTTATTAATCCTGTTTATCATGAAACACTTCATCAGACTTACAACAAAACTTAACAAAAACGATTCTAGTGCTCTCGGGTTTTGTTTTGTTTTCAGTGCCAAGCGACATTCCAATGTATTTTGGGGAAAATAAAATGTTCCAAAACCAAACCAAAGTGTAGAGTCAAAAGAAGTCTGCTTTCCTGGATCAGTTTTTGTTTGAAAATCAACATAGGGCATTTTTCTACTAATACATTAAGATTGGCCAGCACACACATGCACAAACGCACAGCAAAATAAAATTTATTTATTTATTGTCCCAGGCTCTTGTGGGTTCACAAAAACAACACTCTATATATGTGCTTAAATTTGAATCACTGGAATGGTTTTTCATGGGCTCCACCCCCCGCCCAGGTATATTAAGATGGGCTATGACAAAAGAGTATATCAATGACAAAGTCAATACACTTCTTGAGGTAAAACTATTTTAGTCCCAGGCACTTTCTGTACATTTTTTCAGCTAGTGGTTGAAATTGGGGCACATTGTTGTTTACGCATTAATTACGTTTATATCTCCCCCCCCTTCCTTTAAGGAGCTCGAAGTGGGATGCATGGTTATTCTCTTGTACATTTTCTCTTCATAACATCCCTATGATGTTAGAATGAGTGGTGGAAGACTGGCCCAAAGTCATCCAGTGAGCTTCATGGCTGAATAGGGATTTGAAACCCAATCTCCCTGGTTTATCTATTTATTTGGACATTTCATATACTGCTTATATTTAAACAACACACCCAGTAGTTTACAATATAGGTTAAAACATTTTAAACTTGAACAGCAAGTACAAAAAGTACAAAAAGAAAATTTCTGCTCCTGTACAGGCATAAATGTGCTAGAAGAATTACACTGTAGGTCTATGATTCAATGTACTTACTTTATTTTATTACGGTCATAGACCAGCAGAAGCAGAAGAAGTGCTCTGATGGTGTTTCCTGCTTGGCAGGGGGTTGGACTCGATGGCCCTTGTGGTCTCTTCCAACTCTATGATTCTATGAGAAGCAAAACATCTAAATAAATAGCGTAACAGTATGAATCTAAGCGAATAATTATTAAATAAATAGGAGCAAAAACCAATATTAGATTTAAACATATACATAGAATACTTAATTAAGCATAGATAATGGGTGAGTAAAAATTTATAAGAAAAATTAAAAGATTGGTTAACACAGCTATATGGGGTGGGCTTCAGAAGTGCGGATCTAACAATATGGGTCTTCAGTTTAGGATTGAATTGTAGCATCGACTATTCTTTGTCGAATATGATTCTATGTAAATTGTGCAGTGGAAAGTGCACTGGTGATATAATTTCACCTCAAGGTCTGAGTCAGGGTGTCTCATTCATATATATATATATATATATATATATATATATATCTCCTTTAATGCAGAAGCCAAGCATAATTTTGTTAAGCATCTGAAGCCTAGTTGACCAGTCAGATATACCAAAATATAATCCAACAGACAAAAAACCCAACTAATAAATATAGAAATCTTCCACTGTTGCTCCTATTAGCGAAGTCACTTAAAGAATGCAGACAGAGCCCAGAGACAAAAGAAATCCTGATAATACTTTACTGAGGAATCTGAACAAAAAAGTGTATAATTGAGTGGAAAGGAAAATAGAGGTTTTGTTTTTCATACTTTAGGTTGTGTGCATAGCAAGTATTCAACCAAACATACAGAGGAAAAACTCCCCCAAATTTACACAGCCAATCAGAGCACATGCAACTTCAGCCAAGATCATGTCACTCTGCCTGGTTGCTAAGCAACACCTCCACTGCCATGACCCCCACTTGGATAGTTGACTGAAAACAGAATTAACTCTTTAAGTTATGCTTTCCACTTCTGCAGTTTCAACAGTCCCAACCTCCTTAGCTAATACTCTGAAAACTGCACTAACTTGACCACATTGAACTGATGTATATGGCTGAAGTAACATTCAGTGGCAGCAAGTGCTATGTGAAAAATCCGTTTGTTTATTAGAAGCAGAGTGGGACACAGAAAATGTTCCACATTACCTGTGTTTTGTACATGCTCCTACTTAAATTCTCATTTCTTCATGTTCCATATTACGTTTCTGTTATGTACTGAGTTGAATAGGATCCAAACTGCAGCAGTCTGATTGGTCCTAGAACAATAGGATCCAAAATGCAGCAGTCTGATTGGTCCTAGAACAATAGGATTCAGAATGCAGCAGTCTGATTGGTCCTAGAACAATGCAGCAGTATGATTGGTTGGCAGGAACCACCCAATCATGCTCCAGATAGAAGTGAATCCACAACCTGATTGGCTTACAGTAGAATTCCGGAATTAGCCAATCATGGGCAGCCCATTGTGTAAATAATGTATATAAAGCAGATACTTTGAGGGGACTTTCATTCATTCCTCCTCACCACTATGAGCTGAATAAAGAGCATGAAATCACTTTGCGACTCTGAATATATTTCAGTTTCCATCTGCAGAATGTCTTTTGGAATAATTCCCACAATTGCATATATCCTACAAGGGGAAATATTTTGTCAGAATGGGTCTGCAACATAATTCACTGAATGGTGATGATGATGAGGCAACTCTCATGGCCGTTTCTTTGAAGAAGCTGCATGGTGACAGATTCATATGTTGACCCCTTCCAGAAACGTTTAGTACCAAAACCTTTTCTGCAGTAAGGGCAGATTAGGGGGTCAAGGACAGTCCATGTAGCAGCAGAGGCGTAGGGTTATGGGGCTCAAGAGGAGCAGCCAAAAGCTTCTTCCTCCCCAGTAACTGACATCTAAGGCAGTTGCCTCACTCTGCCCACTGCCAGCCACTCTCAAGAATCTGCTTCACCTCAGGAGGCCATGCCAACTGTCTGCCTTGGGCTCACTCGGACTTCCTGCAGGGAAGGGGAACTAGAAATTCCACTTAAAATTCCAGCCCGACTTGCCTCTGTGATTGACAACTCTGAGGAATTCCAGATGGCCCCATCCACGCTTTTGAACAGATCGTTTGATCTCATTTGAATTTCCTCCTTGGTTCACCTGTTCCATGTTTATTGAATGGAGACCGGGCAGGTGGGCATATCAAGCTTCTTGCCATCGGGTTAAAATCGCTTACAGGAAATTGGTATACACAGCTGGAATAACTATAAATGGAATGATTCAGGATTTATGAGCGAGTGAAGTGATACGGAGTTTAATTACGCGAATTACAATGCAAAACAAAAAACCCACTCATGGCTGTTTGTAATGAAATTATCAACCCCCAAACAACCTTATTTATCTGCAATGTATATGTATTAAATATTTTATAAACTATGGAGTTTTACATGGCTACGTCCTTTGATCTAAAAAACCTACCTTGTAATTCTTACAAAGACAGAAGAGTCAGTGCAACGTATTAGATTCCATCCACATCTATTTCTCATTAATACTGCTTTCTTTTCCCTGTCAAAGTTTTATGAAATCTGTCTTTTGGTTGTTCTCTGTAAGCTCTGAGAAAAATAAGCACTTGATCACCTGGAAATTTGTTTTAAAAGGTTGCATCAAATCATACTGAAGAAACAATAGCATAAAACCACGGAAGTGCACTTAAAACTTTATTATCCTATTATACTAAATACAGTGGTACCCCGCAAGACGAACGCCTCGCGAGACGAAAAACTCGCAAAACGAAAGGTTTTTTCGTTTTGGAGTTGCCTCGCAAGACGAATTTCCCTATGGGCTTGCTTCGCAAAACGAAGCTTGCCCCGGGGACAGCGGGTCTTCTCTTTTGAAGCAAGGGGCGGCGGGGAGATCGCTTCTCCCGGTGCTCCGAAGCGGGGCGGGGGGCGGGAACACCTGCCCCAGCTGTTCCAAAGCGGGGCGGGGGGCGGGAACACCTTCTGAAGGCGGGCGGGGGGCGAAAGTCTTTGTCCCCCCTGCCTGCCTTCCCAGGGGCTTTTAAATCGCCCCGGACAGCGGAGAAGTCCTCCGCTGTCCCGGGGCGATTTTAAAATGCCGCCTGCCAGCATTTTAAGATCGCCCGGACAGCGGAGAAGTCCTCCGCTGTCCCGGGGTTTTTTAAAATGCTGGGGGTGGGAAGAAAAGCCCTTGTCCCCCCCCCCCCCAGCCTTCAGAAGAGGTCCGGGGACAGACTGTCCCCGGACCTGGTCTGAAGGCGGTTTCCCTAGGAACGCATTAATTGATTTTCAATGCATTCCTATGGGAAACCGTGCATCGCAAGACGAAAAACTCGCAAGAGGAAGAGACTTGCGGAACGAATTAATTTCGTCTTGCGAGGCACCACTGTAACTTTATTATTCTGGTTCGCCAGAAGCAGCTTAGTCATGCTGGCGACATGACCCGGAAGCTGTCTGCAGACAAATGCCGGCTCCCTTGGCCTATAGAGCAAGATGAGCGTGCAACCCCAGAGTCATCTGCGACAGGACCTAATGGTCAAGGGTACCTTTACCTTTATATTCATTGGTGAGAGCTGCCCAGCAGAGATTTAAAGTCACAAAATAGGCAGTAAAGTAAACAGCAGTTTTGATTTACTCAGTTGGAGCTAACCAGAAGGGTCTTAAGACAGCAGTCCTTTGGGACTCCACTGCAATGCAAGGAAGTTCATCAAGAGTAAAACTGCTGGGCAGCACCCATTCATTTCAGCAACGCTTGTTCTGAACTAGCTTACAATTGTGGTATGGGCTTTACCCTTTTACTACAATTTCTCCGTCTCTCTCTAAAGCATAATTGAACATATATTGGAGATGTGTCCCCCTACTGAGACTGCTAAAGTAAATTGTCTGAAATGTCAGCATTACTTAACCCTAGGAAAATAACAATAATAAGGGATCTTGAAATATAAGCAAACCACACGGCTGCATTTTGTTGTGTCAATTACTCTTTGCCAAACTGGGAGATGAGCATGTAGAACTGTCTGCTGCAGCTTTACATAAATGTAGACTTTCATTATCCTGCCCTCATCTGTCTAAATTCACTTTGTGGACTGTTTAGTCCACGAGTTATTTACAGAGCAACCTTATGCACATCTGCTTAGAAGTAAAGTCCCATTGACTTTTATGGGCCAAGGAAGTACTATAGGGCTTGTAATTTTATTTTAGGGCTCAATCCAATCAAGTCCCATTGACCTCAACACCTAGGAGTTGGTGCCCTCACCCAAGGCACATACATAAGCTGGTTGGATTGGCAGTTGAATCTTACTCCAATACCAATGAAAGTATATTTCACTGCACTTGAGGGAAGCCAGCTATTGTTGGGGGTACAGGGCAGGCTACATGGAACTCACAGCTCTGTCCTCTCCCCTCCCCTCAGCAACTACCACCTGAGGCAGCTGCTTCACTCTGGCTCATCCTAGGGCTGGGCCCGCCAGCCCCAAGGGAAAAGAAATGTCCCTGTTGCCCTTTAAGAGAGCTCTTAAAATGTTTTTTTGTTTTACCTGCTTTTAATTAATTGTCACATTTTGATTAATTGCTACTGTTCGTTTTAAAAGAGCCATAGCATGGTTTTAATCTGCGGTTTTATATATTATTGAAAGAGAGGCTGTATTCTATCATACACTGCTTTGTGAGGTCATTGTGCCCTGAAACGCAGTTTTACAAACCCTCTTTAACAAAATAAATATAAACATATTTATTGAATGAAACCAGTCTTTTCCATAGCCCCCAACTCAACGCTCATTCCCTTCCATTTTTGGCAGGGTGATGATCCCTCACATCTGCTTTCGTGCAAACCTTTAGGTGTTCTTCAGATTCCTTATCCACTGCAGCTGGAGGAAAATTTGCCTGCTCCTGGCCTTAGATGCCAAGTTGGTGGGCTGACAAAGTAGCTATAGAATTTCTGACTAGAAAGTACTGTTAGCATCAGTTACTTGTGAAGGTGTCCCTAAAACATTGTAGTGTTTGCAGGCTCTAACAGCAACCCCAGACAGCTTATTTATTGAACATTCATCCTGATTGGCTTGTACAAAGTTCACATGGAGAGGTTTGATTATGGCTGTGTACACAGCATACCTCTGAAATGCACATTCTTCCCTCAAAGAATTCTGGGCACTGTAGTTAACCCCTCACAGAGTTAAAAGTCATAGCAACCCTTAACAGATTTACTCTGCCTAGAATTCTCTGAGGGAAGAACTGCGCTTTGAATGTGCTTTAAAGGCAGCCTGTGTATTGTTGGCACCTCGAGAGACAATGGAGTGTGCCTCCGGGGGTGAAGTCAAACTGCTGCGTTAGCAGAACTGAAGCAACCTCCCCAGGGCGCAAGCCTAGGGCAGTATTTAGGGAGTGTCCTGCGCTGCCCAGTCAACAGCACTCGTCTCTTGGCCTTCCAAAGGAAAGCAGAGCAATACGTTTGGCACCAGCTTGGCTGCAGGAGTTGCTGGAAGGAGGCATATAAGGCACCATCCAACCATCTTAAAAAGAGAATGTCTCAGACCTTGGTAGAAATGTATTTATTCACTGATTCCACTCTTCCTTTGTGGAAGGCAGAGCAGGCGACTCCCATGCAGCCTGTTAAAGAGCCGCTTTGTGTTAGTAAGTTGGGTCCTCCATCATCATAGCTGTCAACTTTTCCCTTTTCTTGCGAGGAATCCTATTCGGAATAAGGGAATTTCCCTTTAAAAAAGGGAAACGTTGACAGCTATGGCCATCATGGAGGGCACGTGTTGTGGTGAGATCACCAGAAACTGCCTCCTTGTTGTGGGGCGGGACTGTTCGGATGGCCACAACACCCCATTGGTTGCCCCTCTGTTGCTGGGGCAGAAATGTGGCCAGCTGGGTTGGCTATTGGCTTTTGGCTGCTGAGGGGCTACTTAAGTTGCTGCACGTTGCTGGAGAGATTCACTTTCTTGCGACGTGCAGCGGATCACCCGCCCTCCTCTCCCTATATTTTGGGTGGTTCTTATGGCCTTGCTATGCCTGTCTAGGGGCCGTCTGTTTTGGAGCAGGGGCCCGGTAGGAATTTTGCCATTTGGCTGATTGGCTGGTGCCACTTGGTTTTTGCCTACCGTGTAGCAAATCATCACAACTTTGTAAGGATGGCGGTTAGGCATTTGGTTCAATGTTTTGGGGATGGGACGTGGTTGGCTGTGCCTGCCCCTCCATTGCTGCTGCTAGGGAATTCTTAAAGGAATCCAGGGCTCACCTTGCTTTGTCCGAACCCTGTCAAGGGGCTAGGGCCACGCCAGAGCCCCTGGGAGCATCTGGGGTGAGCTGTGAGATAGAAGGAGTTATCGCTCCCCCAGGATGCTTTCCCTTACTGCCATACGGTGGTGCCCAGTGTCAGTCCTGTTCCTGCCACTGTGCAGGTTCAGGTAGTCTGGAACCAATGCCTAGGCAACCACTCACATGCTGTAATCAATAAAGCTGTACCCAAAATTTAATGCCGAAAACCTTAAACTGAAATCTGTGTCTATTGTGTCTTCATTTGGTGGTGGTTTTGGGGGTCTTCACACGCAATGTAATATAATCATGTGGTCATCCTTGGACCGTTTTTTTGGTTTGCAAATTTTCAGGATAAAACTTGGCTAAAGAGAAAGTACCCGGAGCAAACTATTCCTTCCCTTCTTGCTTTCAAGCTGCATTCGAGCACTTGTGAAACTGCAGTTTCCATGCCAAAGGAATGGTTTGCCAAAGGAATTGCCTCAGCGTCCTGTCAAAATCGTAGTAATTCGGGCTTTTCTCTGTGCTCATTTTAATTAGCAACATAATTTTAGTCTTGGCAGGGAAGCCAGCATCTTCTATTTTCTCAGCAGAACTGCCTTCGCTCGCCCCACTCCCTGAATAAAATCTCCCGCACTTATTTCGATGTCAAGATAGAATACCAGCCTTTGTCCTAAGTTTATCGCTGGCCTGTGCTTGGTCTGCCCTGGGCTGAAGTTAGATTGCAGCCGACCTGCTGCAGTGCCTGCCTTGGAAACATCTGGGGATAAGTATAAACAGCGCTGGAAAGGGTGTTTGCACAGTTCAAGGTGTCCCACTTTGAAGAGGGGCAGATGTTCCTGAGAACAGCTAACGAGGCACACAAATATTTAGAGATGGAAGTTCTGAGTTAATCCCATTGTTGGCGCTTGCGGCTTCCAGGCAGGGGCTGAGTTGCTCGCTCCACTCCTTCCACGGCCTTTATCTTTTCTGTCCCGGCCCAAGCTACAACTGTGTATATTGGGGGAGCTTATTTCCCAACTGCTTTGGGTGGGCTTCTTTCCTTCGTGCTCTCCGCCCCCCCCCCCAACAGCTTGTGGCGTTGGGGAGAAAGGCCATTGAAAGAGCTTGAGGATATTGATATTATTTAGTTACTGAATTTATATCCCGCCCTTCCTCTCCAAAGACCCTGAGCATAGCTTTCTGAGTTAGATAAGCAGGGGTGTGATACCTTGGGCCCAACAGCTCGATATTTATTTTATTTCTTTATTAAATCTGTATAACACCCTTCAGCTGAAGATTACAGGGCAGTTGGCAATATAAATATGGCCCACCAGACCTCTGGCACTCAGAATGCCCCCCAAGCCACTCCTCACATTGACCTTGATTTGCACCCCAACTGTTTCTCCCTTGAACTCTGGTAACACCTCTCATCTGGATAGAGGGTGTGTGTGTGTGTGTGTGGGTGGGTGGGTGGTAGTTAGTCTAGTGTACACTTTTACTTCTGCCCCATCCTGCCCACCTTAGCACATGGCCTTTGGAATGTTGCCACAAAGAGAAAGCAGCCCTCAGTCTCAGGATGCTTGGGTTAACCCAAGCAACGTGGTCCAGGTCCAGTCCCGAATCCAGTGATTCCACAAGGAGTCAGTCCAACAGGGCCAAGGCAGGAAACCAGGCTAGGTCAGGCACAGGCAGGTTCCAGCAAGCAGCAATGTTGCTCCCACAACCTGGGGCGGGGTCCATTAGCTTTTTATCTCTGACAGGGTAACGGCTGGTCCTGATTCCCGATGACTCACCTCCCTGTCTTGCCTGAAGGCGGGCACTCCTCCTGCTAGTACTCAGGTCTCTCCTTCTCTCAGACCTTAGTCTCTGCAGCTCAGGAGATGTCGGTGGGTTACTAGACCCAGAGGTCACCTCAGCCTCTCCTGACCCAACAGGTGGTGGAGCAGCTATAAGTGATTGCCCAGCTGAAGGCAACGAGGTAATCCCCACATCTGGAGCCAGGGCAGGCTCAGGCCCCTGACTCGGCCCAGCTGGTGCTTGTTGCAGGGGAACCTGTGCAGACTGGGGCTCTTCAGAATCAGTCCCCAGACTTGGTTCAGACACTGCCTGAGGCAAAGGATCCGGTGCGGACTGAGACTCCTCCAGCTCCAAGTCCGAGCCCGAGTCCCTGGCCATCACACAGGAAATGTGTCCCACTCCGGTAGCTTAAAAGCTATTAAAATAATATCCAATTTCTGGGAGCTCTCTTTTTGAGGTCACACCCACCCAGTGCCGGATTTACGTATAAGCTAAACAAGCTATAGCTTAGGGCCCCACTCTATTGGCCTCCCCCAGTTTAAAGGGAAAAAAACCCTGTATGTACATTTCCAAAATATAATATAAAAAACAAATACAATAAAACCTTCATACAGCAACAGTGTTTTGTGTTGTGTAGGCATCTATGATGTAAGTAATCGGCCCCACCTGCTAGCCTGCTCCCTAAAATATCACTGGTTAGATACCTATTAGGTCCATAAATTACCATATAGCATATATTCAACACTAAAAAACAGCGACAATTTGTTGTTGACAAAGGACAGCTGAACATATAAAGGGCCCCATGACCTTCAGTAGCTTAGGGCCTCATCCAACCTAAATCTGCCCCTGCTCCCACCCTTCATTTAAAGCTGTGGTTCCCAACGTGGGGGCACATGCCCCACAGGGGGGCAAGTTTATTTTTAAGGGGGCCAATTTGGAAGCACGTTTAGACCAAGTTAATGGCCTTTCAGGCTTCTTCCATGTGAATACGAGTTCACTTTTTGAATAATAAGAATTATAAGTCACGGGGGGCATCAGGATTTTAGAGATGCTTAGGAGGGGCATGACCAAAAAAAGGTTGGGAACCACTGATTTAAAGCCTTTGCATGCCACTTTCACAGCCATGGCTCCTCCTCTCCTAATCCTGTGAGCTGTAGTTTCTTCAGCGTGCTGGGAGGCAGCTCCTGGCACCTTTCGCAAACCACAGTTTCCAGGGTTCTTTAGGGAAGCAACAAGAGTCATGATCCTGAATGAGAATTCTGATCTGGCTTGCATTAAAGAGACCTGATTGCACCAAGGTGGCTTAGGAGAGAGAGAGAGAGAGAGAGTGTGCTTCATCTGGCTTTGCCTTCCTGGATTCTCTTTGCCGCATCGGCACAAGAAAGCTGGTGGTGTGGAGCTGTAGCTGCCTGTCGTGATTCCATCTCCCTGACTGTGTGTCCCACCCAGCAGTCTCCTACTTTTGTGCATCTGTTCTTGAAAGCAGATGCTCAGGACAGAATGTACCCCCTCTGCCCAACAGTTTCCTGATCTAGCTGGGGACTTGGCAGTGATGTTGATGTTTCCCATGTCTCTCTCAGGGACTGTGCTGAGAAGGGCTGCATAGATGAGGGCTGCACAGATCAGGAATGGTGGGAGCCTCCCCCCCCCTGCTCCTGATCAGGATCCTGAATCTTCCCAGAAGCAGTGGGACAGTATAGATTTGGAACAGAGGGACATAGTTCAGAAGACAAAAGTTGGGAAGAATTGGGTGGTGAACAGCAAGAAGAAGAAGAACCGGGAGAGAGAAGTTAACAGACTCCAGTTCACTGGAAAGTGTCCACCCAATCAGTCCAAGGCAGGCATAGGCAAACTCGGCCCTCCAAATGTTTTGGGACTACAACTCCCATCATCCCTGACCACTGGTCCTCTTAGCTAGGGATGATGGGAGTTGTAGTCCCAAAACATCTGGAGGGCCGAGTTTGCCTATGCCTGGTCCAAGGTCAAGGAGATTAGATAAAGTAGCTGCACAGAAGGCACAGTGGTTGCGAGATCAGGTTGCAAGATGAGGAAGTGACAAGGATGACTCGGGGGAAAGTGGGTGTAAACCTTAATTGGGAGACCTTTACTCTGAGAAACGACTCTTTGTTCTGTCGCTGTGATCATTAAATTTCTTTAAATGGTAAGAGACTATTTTTGCTTGGTTCTGCCTATCCACGGCCAAAGAGAGGGAAGAAGCCGCTTCCCGGAAGCCTGACAGTCTCATTTATGCATTTTGACATGTAAGTAGTATATAATTTATTAGGACTACTATGCAAATCACTGAGATACCTACCACTAGATCCTGGTCCTTCTGTCCCTGACATAGCCCTGCCTACATTGCCTCTTCTACACAATTCTTTTAAAAATATCTATATATGAAGTTTTATTAACACTTTTCACAGTACAGTAAAAGGACAAGCTGATCTACACAAAGAATAATGAAAAGGAAGAAAATATAAAAAGAAAAGAGACAGAAGAGATGGAAGAATACAAGATCCTCTCTCACAAATATATCTTAACTTTTGTCTTATACAGAAAAATATGTGTCCTCCTCCCAGCTTTTACCTGGGGGCACCCCGGTTTTCCCCCAGCCTCTCACCCTAAGAGATGTCCCCTTCCCTGTCTCTCACACAGGGTCCTTCAGACCGCCCATCACCTTCACCTGCATGTAATTCTTACCCAAATACAGCAAGAAACAATATTAAGAGAAATGATAATAGAATAACACCTCTTCTATGCAGTTCTTAAAGGCATAGGAGTCCTGTCTGTTGCATCTATTCACCCTAGTAGCACTGAGACTGTTCTCTCTACAGTATAGCTTTTTTTTTTTACCCCCCAAGAGATGCCAAATCCTTTGAGAAGAATGGGGAGAGCAGGCGATGCTATTTCATTAAAGGAAATCTTGATGGCTCCAAAACGATAACTTTAATTCGAGTCTGCCAAAAAGGCTATCATCTTAAACATTCCAGACATGTTTTGGGTTCTTATTCTGGGAAGGGTTCGGTTGATCTGAGTGGAAGAGAGCAATTACATTCCCCCACAGACTCCGCCAACCAACACTGTCATTAAAAAAAATGGGACAAAATTTTGTTTACCATCCAAGGCCACACTCAAAGCTTTGCAGCATATATTGTAGTAGATATCTATTTTTGTACTAAAATAAAAAAGCTCTTACCACGAAACATGTTTTGACATTTTGTATACGACACCGTGACAGACTCCTAGTCTTCTTTATTTCACTATTTGCCTTGTCAAACCCAAGGAGGTTCAACTAAACAACAGCAGAGAAGAATGGAAGTTGGACTGAGATAACCGTACGATTTTTTTGCCATCTGATAAAAGTTTGCGAAACTAAAAAGCTATACCTTCCAACATACCCTCTGATGAAAATAGGGACGTTCTACCATACCCTCCAACATCTGAACATTTTTTTCCTCTTGATTAGCAAGGGACTTTTCTGAGCATATGCACTGCTGAGTACCATACAGGAGATTCAGAACACAATTGTGTCCCCCCCCACCCCAGCAAAATTCTCCACCCAAAATATTCTTAATGGATAGATCACAAAGAGGGCTGGGGAAAACTTTGTTCTGTTCTCGTTCTTGCACACACACACACACACACACACACACACAGCCATAACATTCCTATCCAGGCAGAATAAATCCTTCAGCAGCATTCTTTATCCATGGTTGTTTGATGTAGTTCCAACAACTTCAAACGCAAGAACCATCCAGACTGCTTAAAGTCAAAATGGCTGAGATTCCACTGTCAAGGGAACCGGCAATTGCGACAATGCAGCCTGCCTGACTGTCATGAGTAAAGTTGGAAGGGAAATGCGTCCCGCACAAACTAGCTATAGAAGCTCCCTCCCTGGCCCTTCTGCTTTTCAGCGGGCCTTGAGGCATCTTTTGTAAATCTGTTACCAACTAAACAAGAGAGAAAGAAGGGCACAGGGCGGTGGGGCAAAGGGGGAGGGGAGACACCCTGAATAGCTTTACCGCTGTGTGAAAAGCAACGTAATGGGAACAGGAGCTCAGTGCAAGACCCACAAGTAAACTTCAAGGAGGGTCTGAATGAGAGGCTGAAAACAACAGCACGGTTTTGTGGAGGGGGTTTGGCTGTACTGAAGGATTTCACAGCGCTCGTTTTCAGCGCTGGAGCTGCCTCACGACTTCCATGTGCCTGAAGGCCTAGCTAGTTCCTGAAGTAAACCTAAAGGCCAACTGCCCTCCAACATCTTGAGTCCCCAAACTGGGACGTGCATCTTCCCACCGTGAGTCACATGACCCACGTGAGATCACGGAGCCCCAAAGACTTGGGGTTTTTTCTGGGCCATGCTCACACGGCACCCAAAAATGTGCATTTTGGGGTGTCACATGAGATTGCAGCACTGGAAAAAAAACTTTTTTTGGGGGGAGAACACTTTTTGGGACGAGAACGTGGTGCAAAATTTCACATGAGAAAATGGGTTGTCATGGTTTCCCTCCCACTTTTGGGGTATGCTGCTCAGGCAATTTAGAGGCAGATCCCGTCATAAAAGCAACATTGTCCTGAAAACAAGGATCATTCATCTCTACATGACTTTCCTCTCTCAACCAACTCCCACAACCAGAGAGAGAAACCACCGGGCACAGACCACCAGCTCCCGCCACTCTGGGCTTTGTGGTCCTCTGCACCCGTGAATGTACCGCCTTGCTAAATTCTTGAGCATTTTTCCACACTGACAGGTGTGCTACCCAGCAGGCAAATCACTGAAGAAATGAAGGACAAACAAAAGTCTTGTGTGTGGCATAACCCGACTGCCAAATATTTCTCCTACAGCTGTGAATAACTGCTGGAACTGGAGATTATGGCTTAAGTTGCATCCTTGGCATTATCATAATCGACAATGGAAAATACGTAGTGTTTTTTTCAAGTGTACCAAGATCTTCACATTACTTCAGTACAGCAGTTGTTGGCATCCATCAGTCTCAAGAGACAACGGCATTTGCCTTTGGGGATGAAGTCAAACTGCACCAAAGTGACCTCCCCAGGGCGCAAGTCTGGGTAGTATGGATGGAGGTATTGGGCTGCCTAGGCAACAAGATCCCCCTCTTGGCCTCTCTGATGTGGTCCAAAGAAAAGCACATGCGTTGGGCACCAGCTTGGCTACAGAAGTTGCTGGAAGGAGGCGTATAATTTTAAAACTTCATATTTTATGTGATCTTTCATACAGTGCAAAAGCTGCTTCTGGAAATCTAGTGGAATCTAGCTGAAACTTAGTGCTTATTGCTATCTTGATTGTTTCCAGGAAAAAAATCATCATTGGCAGCTCTGTTATCTCAATCACAGGAACTTTGAATTGAAATTTCCCCAAGGTGTACACGAACACATCACTGCCACTCATGTGAGGACATTTGGGGTGGCACATGGCTCTTTCCTGCCACTGAAAATTTAGCATGCCATGGTAGGGATCGAATAGATACAGTTCCGTCATGCAACAGGCACTGCTGCGTGAAAGGAACATTAGAAATCAGAACAGATGTGCTAGCATTAGAACCAGGAAAACTAACGCAATAAACCCCACACTTGAATTCCTAATCATAATCTAACCTCTGTGTAAGCTATGTGCAAGCAAATCAGCATGAATGCTTATTGCCCCCCCCCCCCCAAAAAAGGAACAGCGAGAATTGGAGAAAGAGGAAAGATGACAAATCTCAGATAAACTTCTCAGCACCATCAGAGTTAGAAAATATCCAGTTTAAGACCTTGTTGAAAACTGAATAGGTTGTACTTATTACATGTGGTTGCACTGGTCCAATAATGTCAAAAAAATGGCACGGCGTAGTGAATATATTGCAATACTCTCTGTTTTTGTTTGTGGTTTAGCCATCACACTTTCCAGGGTCTAGTTAAGTGATTTACTATACAGCTTAATGCCTTTCAGCTGTCAGTCAGATAAAAGAGATCCCCCGGAGCAAGCTGCCAATGAAGAAAAAAAAGCTAATATTTTTCCAAGCGCAGACTTAGGAGAACAGTGGAAAACCCAGTTTGGCAGAAGACATAAGAAGGATCACATTATGCTCTTCACGCCACACATAGCACACAGGACCAAAAAAAGAAAGGTCTGCCTGTTATTCTCAGACCTGCTTCCTCCCCACCTAGGGACGGGAGAGAAATGTGATTCAGTTTGCATTTAAAGACCTATTTAGCTTACGATTTCTGAACCAAAACTCAGGTATCCATTGAAGTGTGCAGTTCTCCTACCAAATAATGTGTACAACGTGCATATATGGGGTTAAAATGCCCCTAAAATGCATATATTGGTGGAAATGCTGTAGCCGGTGGTAGGGCATCTCATCGGCTTGGCATGCAGTCGCAATCGCCAGCATCTCCACATAGGGCTAGGAGATGCCCCTTGCCTGAAACCCTGGAGGGCTGCTGCCAGTCCGTGTAGACATTACTAAGCTAAAGTCAGAATTGTATGACTTGATAGAAAACAGCTTCCCGAGTTCTCTGTGCCCTATGAAACAACATATAAAGATGCATCATTTTAGGGGCGATTGCTTTGCAAAAAAATAAATAAAAATGCTTTGCACACAGACATGTGAATATCGGGACAAATTTGCACTCAAAACAGTTGAACTTTCGCTACGATTTTTCTAAAAGATAGCAAACTGATGTGGAAATATGGACAGCTAAACTTAAGCTTGGGATAATTAGAAACCCAGAAAGATGGAAACTGACAGGTCTGCCCATCCTTTTACCCCACCCTAGTCTTAACTGAAAGCAAAGAACTGGTGTTTGTGCTCATTCTGCATCCAACACTCAAGCCCAGATCAATAGGCGGAGGCCAGGATAGCGCCTCCTCACATTCCAAATACAGAAGCCGAAGAGACTGGCAGCTGAATCCGACTTCAGCACTGGCAGCGGGACAGCATCCTCCAGCACACCTGTGGGCAGCAGGCTACCTTAGGAGGTGTAGGACAGGCTTGTGTGGTTCCCAGAGCTTTGTGCTCTTTGTTGCGCAGAGTGACATCAGCTCCAACAAGTCCTTCTCTGTCTTCCTATAGTATGTATCCAGAGAAAACTCTGCCCCACTGGTCCTCTCCATTCCAACCGGTTTCCATTACGCTTGCTATATCCATGCTTTACTTTGAAACCAAGCACTTCCTGGCTCTGAGGTTTCTGCCATTAGCATATAAACACCTACAGACAGCGCTTCTTTCCTAATGTCTCTGGCATGTTGTGCATATTGCCCTGCGGCGTCTTCAGCAAATACCCACAAAAGCAAACAAAAAATTAAGCAGATATAAATATATCCAGCAATACCTTTTCCAAGACTGTTTCTCTAACGAAGTCCATGTTTTTCTGTTGGCATCCCTCACTTCAGTTTTGGGGGAGTGTGGGTCCGTTTGTGGTCTTCTCTCTGCTTTTTCCTCCTGTGCTCTCTATTACTTTCCCACTTGTTCCAATTCTCTTCAAATGGTTCAGCCCTTGTTGTTGTTGTTTAGTCGTTTAGTCGAGTCCAACTCTTCGTGACCCCATGGACCAGAGCACGCCAGGCACTCCTGTCTTCCACTCCCTCCCGCAGTTTGGCCAAACTCATGCTGGTAGCTTCGTAAACACTATCCAAACATCTCGTCCTCTGTCGTCCCCTTCTCCTTGTGCCCTCAATCTTTCCCAACATCAGGGTCTTTTCCAGGGAGTCTTCTCTTCTCATGAGGTGGCCAAAGTATTGCAGCCTCAGCTTCAGGATCTGTCCTTCCAGTGAGCACTCAGGGCTGATTTCCTTAAGAATGGAGAGGTTTGATCTTCTTGCAGTCCATGGGACTCTCAAGAGTCTCCTCCAGCACCATAATTCAAAACATCAATTCTTCAGCGATCAGCCTTCTTTATGGTCCAGCTTTCACTTCCATACATCACTACTGGGAAAACCATAGTTTTTACTATACAGACCTTTGTTGGCAAGATGATGTCTCTACTTTTAAAGATGCTGTCTAGGTTTGTCATTGCTTTTCTCCCAAGAAGCAGGCGTCTTTTAATTTTGTGACTGCTGTCACCATCTGCAGTGATCATGGAGCCCAAGAAATTAAAATCTCTCACTGCCTCCATTTCTTCCCCTTCTATTTGCCAGGAGGTGATGGGACCAGTTCTCCTCTTTCACCCTCATTAAAAGGTTCTTTAATTCCTCCTCACTTTCTGCCATCAAAGTTGTGTCATCTGCATATCTGAGGTTGTTGATATTTCTTCCGGCGATCTTAATTCCGGCTAGGGATACATCCACCCTAGGACCCTCCAAATATATTTGGACTCCCACCAGTCCCAGCCAGCTTGGCCAATCATGAGGGATGATGGGAGTTGTAGTCAAGCAGTGTCTGGAGGGCCCCAGGCTACTTAGGGGTACCATCTACTGAGTTTGCTCAGTGACATTTCATTCCTCACTCCAGTCTTGAACGCTTTTTCCTGACATGCTCACTGACAGCATCGTTCTTCCTGGCAGGTACAAGCCCTCCTTTTATACAGCATTTACACACTTGACATTGAGTTACTGCACACCCTAGAATGTAAGGCCTAGTCAGGGTTTCCCAAACTTGGGTCTCCAGCTGTTGTTGGACTACAACTCCCATCATCCCTAGCTAGCAGGACCAGTGGTCAGGGATGATGGGAATTGTAGTCCAAAAAACAGTTTGGTAAACCCTGGCCTATGATAGCTCAGGTGATTCAAATAGTACATTACATTTAGTGAGAAGAATCATGAGTTGACGGCGAATTAAGGATATTTCTCCTTACCTCATGCCCAGATTCGTTTCCATATGGCCTTTTGCTGTTGCCTAGAATTCGGCAACAAGATGCTGGCAGCATCTCTTTTTAGTTACATCCACGTCTTTGACTTTAATTATTTACCTCTGCTTTTGCTAATTAAAAAGAACCCCAGAGGGGCCGCATAAGGAACAAATAATGTTTTGTTACAAAAGCAAGGGCAATCAAAAACAAATGGCACGATGAGCTCTGATTAAAGTTTCCATTAGGATAGTGTGCCTCCCATTTGCTTTTCTGTTTTTGAAGATTCCTTTTTAAAAAGCCAAAACCTCTTGAAATGAGTAGGCAGAGTTCGGAGCTAAAATTTCAGTCTCTTCCTCGTGTTAAATGAGGATATTTCCTAGCCACTTAGCGAGTGAACATTTGTCCAAATATTTAATAAGCCATGTGCTCTGTCCTTGTCTTTTCTCTGCTTAATGCGTGTCTCCCTTTGATTTAGATGTTTGTTTTTTCGTTTGCTGCCAGAGAAAATTGATTGGTCCTTCTCAAGCAAAACAGAACTGTCTGAGTGATCAAAAGGAGTTTCAGTCTAAATACAAAGAAATAAACTGTTTTCGTATTGTTTCTCAAATCCTCAAGATACTGTGCAGGCTTAGCATAACTCATCTCTCTTGGTCTGTGGGTGGTCTCAAGAGATACTCCAACAAGTTTTGGTGGAAAGGAAAGACATCACCCAGAGAAAGACAGAGCAAAAAGAATTTGTGACTCCAGGACTGAATGTGTTCCCTTAATGAGCTGCAAAGTCTTGGACTGAGTTTCCCCTCCGTAAACAGAAAAAAGCCTTTCCCATGTTTTTATAGAGTCTGTTCACGCATCTATCATGCCACTATCTAGTCATTTACTGAAGTCCCCCCCCACACACTTGTGTTAACAATAAGGTAAAGGTAAAGGGACCCCTGACCATTAGGTCCAGTCGTGACCGACTCTGGGGTTGCGGTGCTCATCTCGCTTTATTGGTCAAGGGAGCTTCCGGGTCATGTGGCCAGCATGACTAAGCCGCTTCTGGTGAACCAGAGCAGCGCACGGAAAACGCCGTTTACCTTCCCGCCAGAGGGGACCTCTTTATCTACTTGCACTGGCGTGCTTTCGAATTGCTAGGTTGGCAGGAGCAGGGACCAAACAACGGGAGCTCACCCCGTTGCAGGGATTCGAACCGCCGACCTTCTGATTGGCAAGTCCTAGGCTCTGTGGTTTAACCCACAGCACTACCCGCATCCCTCTATGTGTTAACAATAGATTGTGCAATATATAATACATATACAGTACTTTAAAAAGCAAACAAACGCAATTTCAAAAGCCTGCTGTCTCTGAAGTAAAGGAACAGTCTCTCTCTCTCTCTCTCTCTCTCTCTCTCTCTCTGTGTGTGTGTGTGTGAGAGAGAGAGAGAGAGAGAGAGAGACAGACAGACAGACAGACAGACAGACTGCCAGCAAGTGTGGTGGGTGTGTCCATGCTACCTGTGCAATGGCTTCTGAACTAGCAGAGGTGTCCACTAATCAAACAGAAGGTGAAGATGGTTTTTGCCAGTTCCCTGATCCTCCTGCACTCCGTCTGTTCCAGGGGCCTGCCATAGTAGCGTGGATGGGGCGCAAGAGGCTGCAGCGGGGAAGGAGAACTGGCCAAAATGGCCTCTCCTTCTCTTATGTTACATGACGTCTCTGCTAGAACAGATATCACCCCATAATGCACTCCACCTATTGACCCATTTACAACAATACCCACATAGAATTAACTATAGCACAAAATCTGTGTTAGACCACAGCCGTGTTTGTTATTTGTTTCATATAATTTGATAGATCTCGGTAAACTTACAAATTGTAATGCAGGAGATTAAATATGTGCTGTTCCATAAAACCTCCCCACAATCTGCTGGAATCCTGCTACTGTGGACACAGATTTTTGGAATAGTTTGATGTCTAAGCCTAGCCGAGCAATGATTCCCCACTAGTGGCTAAGATCCCAGCAGTGGCTCATGGGAGCTTTGTGGCGAGATTACTCAACTGCCAGCGTTAGGAAGCCTAGAAATGAGGAAGCTTTTAGGCAAAAACACAGGACTGACTCACCGGCCTCAAACAAACCTAACAATTTGAGAGTTCATAGTATAGCAGTTTGGAAACCATTGACGCAGTCCACCAACGATGTTTGTTCCAGAGTACTCTGAGGAAGTGTTGTCAAGAACAGATGGTGGTTGGCTGCAGAATTTATGTTAATGGTTTAATTCTCTTAGTGGAAGTGGAAGCATGGGGCTCAATAATGTGTATTAGTGTGAGGTCATAAACCTCATGGCTTTTCAGCCATGGACCATGGGGCATTTTCGCCTCCCCTCTTCTATGACAGATAGTTAGTTTTTGGTGTATAGGTATCCATTGTCACTTGCGTGCCACTTCCTGTAACTACCAACACATAGTCCTATCTATGAAAACCACAGGGTACGTACACACTGTGCGATAATGTGCATTCAGTGTTGGATGCTGGCACCTTTTGGGGGTGCCGTACGCACAGTGTCATCCCCAGTGTTGCCCCTGTCCCACATTGTTAACGGAAGTTCATTCGGGGGGGGGGGATATAATACATTTTGTACCAAGAATGCACTTCTCAAGTACCTGCTGTTTATTTGCTTTCTCAGGTCACCTCCTACTCATGTTGCAGAGCTGTGCCACTGTATTTACCTTGCCTATAAATGAAATAGGCAAAATAGGAAGTGGTACGAGACAGTGGTGTAGCGTGGGTTGCCAGTGCCCGTGACCATACAGAGGGGAAGGAAATTGATAAGAGTATGCATACACATTCAACTCCACATTCCCCAGGATGTCACAGCTGCAGGGATAAGGAAAGAGTCATTCCAATGTCTGGAGAGCTCACTTCCTGGTTTGCATGGAGAAGCCGTTTTCAATGGAGCACAGAAACGGAAGCACGTAGCTGTATTCAGTGCTATTTTTCTAGAAAAAGAGTGATGGAACTCACCATGTGCACCTCCCTTGCTCTCTCAGAATGGCAATGGCACCCACCTGAGAGGTACTAGAGCTGAGCTCCAGTGGAAAAAACCACGGCTGTATTGAGGCAGCACCAGGTGTTGAAATTTTGCACACCTAACAAATGTTTGCCCAGGGCAATCATCCCTGTGCCTGAATACACCTAATAAGATTTGAAAAATAGAGGGTCTATTGTAATAATGAACTACTCTGGCCCCCATTAATTATGACTAACTTGTTCCATTGGTTTCAGTGGACCACATATGACGCTATACTATATAGGTACTCTTGGAAATATTCCCCAATTAGTTCAATTGGTCTTATTTCCTTGTAAGGCTGGAAACCTGTGCATAGAATCTCAGCCTTACTCAAGGCTAACTGGGAGCAGGAACCACCATCTCAAAATACAGAAACAGGACGCATGGATGCCTTTATTGCACAGGTGTAAATGCTTTCCACATAACTTCAAAAACATAAGCCTTAACAAGGAGGAGGGGGGGGGGAATTGCCTTATGGTATCTGTTAGAAGCTCAGTCTGGCAGCTCATCAGTTATAAAAGAGAACAAGACATTAAAATAAACAGAAAAAGAGCTGCTGGATAATCATGACTCAGAACAAACCAGAGCACAAATCACTCATACAGTAGCCAAGATTGCTCCATAAAATGTGGCAGCCAACTCTCTGGGAAGGGAAAGGAATGCCAAGCCAAGCCTCAGTTCCACCAGTGCCAAGTGTTAAGTAGCCATGTTAAGAACCACCACGCAGAATGCCAGATGCAGAGCAGTGAATTCTGTGGCAAAAGTGATGCTCATCCAGTGAGGCTCAGTTCAAATATATGCAGGCAGATTGAGGCCCAGGTTTGTGGATTCCTCAGCAAAGTGTCCTGTGTTCAGCCCTAAATTGTTTCAATTGGCAACCCAGTGAGTCTAACTGGTGGTAGTGGCGGAGGTCATAAGCACTTCAGTGGAGCTATCCTTTACATTTCTCACCACATAGCATCATTCCAGGGCATTGTGGGAAATAAAAATGGTGGATCATCCAGGGACCCAATGCAGAAAAACAAAACAACAAAAGTTTGATGGAAGCCCAAACAGGCATCCGTGATAAGTCCTACCAAGACACAAGGACTTTTGTTCAGGTATGATGCCGATGTCAGGCCTACATCCATATTCACAGTCCAAGTCCCAATTTCATTTAAATCCACTCAACCTCTCACCAAAGCCGTGAGTTCACAAAGTGGTCTTAGAGAAGTCACTGCCCTCTCTTCCAGTACTGACTGCTATTTAGGAATAAAAATGTTGACCTGTTTTACAGGATGCTATTTGAATGTTCTTATGCAAAGTCTTTGGCCACATCTTCACCACACATTTTAAAAGCACCTTAACCGTCATGGTTTCCCCCAAATAATCCTGGGAACTGTAGTTTGTTAAGGCTGCTGAGAGTTGGTGGAAACCCCTATTCCCTTCGCAGAATTACAATTCTCAGAGCGGTTTACCAATCGATTCCCCTTTCCCTGGGAACTCTGGGAAATGCAGCTCTGTGAGGGGGAAAGGAGTCCCCCAAGAACCCAGAACAAGTGGCGGTTATCACTTATGACAGGATTAGGGAACCTCTACCCCGTAGCTCAAATGCAGCCCTCCAGGTTGCTCAGCCTAGTTCCCATACCAGGCTCCTCAACAGCCTTACTCTGCTCTCTCCTCAAGTACCGGTACTTTTGTTTTGTTTTGAAAGTTTTATTGAACTAGCTGCAGCAGGGGTAGACTTTGATAATATGGCATCCAGAGTGAGGACAAACTTTGCCCTGCCCCCAAATATTTCTTAGTCTCATGCCTCCCTCCCATGCCTTGCCTTCTGTTCTGTGCAGTGCCAAATTTATGTATAAGCTAAACAAGCTATAGCTTAGGGTGGGCCCCCCCAAAAAAATGAAAGGAGAAAGAAACTGGATGTACATTTCCAAAATATAAGATAAAAAGAAACCAAACCTACATACAGCAACAGTGTTTTGTGTTGTGTAGGCTCCTATGAGTAATGGGCCCCGCCTGCTAGCCTGCTCCCTAAAATATCACTAGTTTGCTCATTTCTTTATATAGGGTGCCTACATTCTGCATGGACTGGTTGCATGGCAACAGGTTCAAATAGCTTTAGATACCTGTTATGTCCACAAATTACCATGTAGCATATATTCAACACACAAAAAAGTGACAATTTGTTGTTGAGAAAGGACTGCTGGACATATAAAGGGCCCCATTACCTTCAGTAGCTTAGGGCCTCATCAAACCTAAATCCGGCCCTGATTCTGTGCTTGCTCTCAAGTACATTACATCTGACTGGGGCCTAACTTTGAGTAGCTAAAAAAAGGGTTAAAAAACCCCCAACCTATTATTTTGCATCCCCTTGGTTTGGCACCCTGTGAGGAGGAACTGGCCACACCACCCTTAAACTGGCACTGACTGGAAGTGCTGGATTGGGGAGGGAGACCTGGATTGCCAACCTTCCCTGCCACACAAACTCACCTCAGAGCTCCCGTGTCCATCAGTGTCTCACCAAAATAGGGACCTTATGGCAAATATAAAATATGCTGGTTTTGTTTTGTTTTCATTTCAATGAGTGTCCCATTGTGCTGTGTGATCATATCCTTTTCCATGGTATGGAAGTGTATGGAGAGTTCTCCTCATTTATTGCAAATCTAAATACAAAAATATCCTCCCCACATATGGTAGGTGCAGTAGCACTTTGCAAACAAATGTAATTTAATTTTGCATGAGAATCTTATATTTTTTGTTCCTAAAATGTCTCTGGGCAAATTGGCACTGTCAGGGAACTGACATCAGAGCGGGAGGCGAAGGGGAGGCTCCTAGATGATGCTGGAGAAGGACCCAGCAGCAGGGGGAGAGGCGACTCAGTGGAGGGGGAAGCATTTAAGCGCAACACCAGGAACAAAAGTGGGCAGATGGGGAAATCGGAGAGAGGGCTCCCGGACTCTTCACTGGAACTCAGTGAGGAGGGGACAGGTCCTCCGCTACCTACGCCCTCCCTGCGCAGAAGGCTCCCGCCCAGTGAGAGGAGGAGGAGACTGGGTGTCAAACAACTCTTATGTTGGAAGAGATTCAAGAAACGCCCACTGACGGATTCTGCCAGTGACTGAGACAGTCATGATTAGAAAGGGCTGTGCAGTCAGAAAGGTTTAACAAGGCAAATTAGCCTAGAGAGGCACCAGTTTATGCACGAGTAACTCATACTCATCACAGGCACTATGGTACCATAATGTACAAGAAAAGACATTTTTGAGAATGTACGTGAGAATGTTTTTTTGTTTTAGTTTTAAGCCACACTCTCTTTTATATGTAGCCAGCCTATTACAATCATTGGATGATGCCCATCAGGAAACACAGTGGTACCTCGGGTTAAGAACTTAATTCGTTTCGGAGGTCCGTTCTTAACCTGAAACTGTTCTTAACCTGAAGCACACCGCTTTAGCTAATGGGGCCTCCCGCTGCCGCTGCGCCGCTGGAGCACGATTTCTGTTCTCATCCTGAAGCAAAGTTCTTAACCAGAGGTACTATTTCTGGGTTAGCGGAGTCTGTAACCTGAAGCGTATGTAACCTGAAGCGTATGTAACCTGAGGTACCACTGTACAGTGAGATAGCTGTTTATATCAAGTTGTTTTGACAAAGCAGCACAATGGAGAAACAGGCCCTTTTAATTGCTCTGTTGTACTAAAAAATCATACAAAGGCTGTTATCATTCTTTTCGGGTTCGATCACCCACTGTAAGTTAGTTGCACTTAATGGGGTTTTTAGTTCTGGCTAGTTTTGCATATTGATTTCAGTAATTTCATGAGCATATGACTTACTTGCTTTGTATCCAGCCCCTTGTATTTACCCAGTAGTAACACTGACGTGTCTAAACTTATCCAAAGACCTTTATGATCTTTCTCCATCCAAATAAACAAATTTGCTTCCAGATTTGCTCTGTCTGTTGCACCGCATAGTTGCATAGCCAAAAAAAGTTGGACAAGTTCCATGTGTTCAGTTAAAGGGGTGAGGGTGAGGTGCTTCTCTGTTGATATTTGCTGCCACTTACTTTCCAAGCAGCTAAACCAAATAGGTCAATAAACAGAACTTTTGGAATAATTTTAATATTACTCTAATTGTTAGATTTATCTACTTATTTAAATTTTTTATAGCTGCAATTGAAGGCAAGATCCTGCTCTCCAGGTAACATATAGTAAAATAACCTCCTACCTTGAAGAAAAACACATCATAATCAATTTTTAAAAAGCAGCAGCAGCAAGATACTGCTGGATGCTTGCTGGTGTGAATCATAGGTATATTAAATATGGAAATTTCTAATATATTAGATTTCTGAGGTTTCCCTGACTCTTTTTTCCCTTTTCTTTTTTAAAACTAGAACTTTATAGAAATAGTCATTTTGATGCTGTGATGCTACTTTGACAACTGCTGCAAACATGCCCACCAGTTCTGCTCTTCACACAGTCAGAGAGCAATGGTTCATAACTGGAATTTCCTGGCACACTCTTGCACCAATGTGAGGCAACCAAGGCTAACTGGACCACCTTTTGTATGCTAGTGAGGAATGGGTTGGCACATCTTCCACGTTAATAAAATGTCTTGGCGACTCTACAAAAATTTGTAGCCCTGCTCCTACCTGGACTAGTCAGATCTATAAAATCCACAGAACTATCTAGACATTTCATAGGTCTATGGTGTTATTGAGAGCCAGTGTGGTGTAGTGGTTAAGAGTGGTAGTCTCGTAACCTGGGGAACTGGGTTCGTGTCTCCACTCCTCCACATGCAGCTGCTGGGTGACCTTGGGCTAGTCACACTTCTTTGAGGTCCCTCAGCCCCACTCACCTCACAGAGTGTTTGTTGTGGGGGAGGAAGGGAAAGGAGAATGTTAGCCGCTTTGAGACTCCTGAAGGGGAGTGAAAGGCGGGATATCAAATCCAAACTACTACTACTACTACTACTACTACTACTACTATTCTTCTTCTTCTTCTTCTATAAATCTATAGGGTGTTTTTTTAATCTATAAGTCAGGGCAAGTCATATTGGGCAATTAAACATGGTGGGCGACCATCATGAGTGGCACCTGAACATGGCTTCCATTCAAAAAGCAGGAGTTCTGCCTGCACGCAGCTCAAATGGCTCTGGGGCATGACAAGGAGGGTGATGAGTGGCAGCCTGGAGAGAAGGGAAGTGGTAGTGTTGCTGCCCCTGCAGACAGTGGTGAGCAGGACAGATGTCCTGCACTGGTTTGGTTGGAGGGGGTGTTGGGAGCAGAGCAGCCAGGCAGAGGGGATATGTGTGATGGCAGGCATGGGATCTGCCTTGGTTGGGTGGGTGACCCATCCATGGTGCAGGGCTGTGGGTCTCTTGAAGTTCGGCACTGACCATCCCGGGGGAAAAACCTGCTCTTTAGTGCTCAATCGGAGCTAACAGGAATCTGGGTTTCCCCCGGATTGCCATTTGTTCTGATATATCACTAAAGAGTAGGTTTCCCTTGGAAGGGAGTGGGGCAAGGGGAAAACACATTGGACCTGTTATGTACTGAAGTTCTCACCCTGGGCCAGCAGGGGGATACTGTAGATAGTTTTCACTCAGGTCCACATATGCAAATAAGGAATTGAAAGTGACGTTCAGTGATTGGATAGTTACAGAAAGTTGTTACTGTTGCGTTGTAGTAGAGCTCTATATAAGCAGGCTGGCTGAACCCTTCAGTTCAGTTCTGTTCTGGCCTGTGAATAAACAAGAGCTGTCTGAAGAATCGCTGTGTCGTCTGATATGTTCACCCACAACTTAACAGGACCCATGCTTAGAAAGCATGGGTCAAGCGGGTAACTGCTAGGACTTGTGCTTTCTAGGCACAGCACATGTGGAAGTGTGGATGAGCCCTGTGTACACACACACACACACACACACACACACACACACACTTTACCATTTTTTATGTGCTGTAAGCTGCCCAGAGTGGCTGGGGAAACCCAGCCAGATGGGCGGGGAATAAATAACAAAATCATCATCATCATTGTCCCAGCATAAGAGGTGGTGTTGGATCCTTGTGGTGGGGCAAGCTTTCCCCTTGCACCATGCCACAATCTGAGCACTGTGAGGCCTAGTATCTTAGAACCACAGAGTGAGTAGGGCCTTGTAAGCCGTCCCACCTAACTCTTTTCTTGATGCAGAAGTTCCTGAGCTACAGCATCCTCCGACAGTTATAAGATCAGTGCATCTCCTTCAGATATTATCTCAAGCATCTCAACGCACACAAAACTAAAGCAGCATCTTTATTTCATACATAACAATCAGTATAAAAATGTTTATTACATAAGAGCTGTTTTGTGTACACAATATATTATATTGCTATAAGCCGATGCAAAGACTGCGCTCATACTTCATAGTTCCACTTTGTTTCCAATATATTATATTGTTTCAATGCCACAACTACACCGTATTCAATAGAGCATGCTGCAGAAATGGGAATTGGCTTTAAATTAAAAAAAGCTTTTGCCTTTATTAAACGGAACATGTAAGACTGCATCGTGCCAAAATAAAAAATTAAAATTTGTTTTTTTAAGGTATGTAGACACAAATCCAGGAAAAACTGTGGGTTCCAGGCCAGCGTTTTCAAAATCTCTCCCCAATTTTGGATAATCAATTTGTTCTGAGGAATTTCTTACAAGGAAAGGGGGGGGGGAAAACTCCAAGTCAATAAAGAATTGAAATATAGTACAAAAAAGAAACCGGTCCAAAAAGCACTGAAAACAAGAAGCCTATATAACTGTGCTAGAGAAGTAAAACTTAAAAGGAATAGTAAATATCAGCTCAGTGGTTTATAACGAAGCTAGTAAAATTCAGGCCAGTAATCTTAAAATGTAATGAACAGCGTTTTAACATTCAACACATGAAAGGTTAATGAAGGCTATGAACTTTGTGTAACATAAAACGTTTCAGATGTTGGAGTTCACCAGATATAATTGGATTCAGGGGGCGCTTGCTTCTCTTCGGCCCTTTTCGGTGAAGGCGTGTATTGCCTGTGCTTGGTGCCTGTTGGCCTCAGGCCATTTGTCAGGTTGGCTCCGTACCCTGAAAAACGACCCAGTTCAAGAGTGAGGAAACTACAAATGCAGCCCCCCCTCCCTTTTCACTGTGAATGTTTCACATGGAAATTTCAATATGGACTTTGCGCCGGACTTCACACAGTACTACCATGAGACAAACATTTATTTCCGAAAGGCGATTTTTCTTGTTATATTTATGGATTTGCCTTGACATGTGTACCCTGCAGTAAGGTAAAGGTAAAGGGATCCCTGACCATTAGGTCCAGTCGTGGCCGACTCTGGGGTTGTGGTGCTCATCTCGCTTTACTGGCCGAGGGAGCCGGCGTACAGCTTCCGGGTCATGTGGCCAGCATGACTAAGCCGCTTCTGGCGAACCAGAACAGTGCACGGAAACGCCGTTTACCTTCCCACCGGAGCGGTACCTATTTATTTAATTGCACTTTGATGTGCTTTCGAACTGCTAGGTTGGCAGGAACAGGGACCGAGCAACGGGAGCTCACCCCGTCACGGGGATTCAAACCGCCGACCTTCTGATTGGCAAGCCCAAGAGGCTCAGTGGTTTAACCCACAGTGCCACTCGCGTCCCTGTACCCTGCAGTACTTGGTCACAAATCTACAGACAAGTAATCAAGAGGCAATTTGCTTGATTACCGCATTGGCCTGAATATAAGCCTCGCTTTCCCCCCAAATTCTGACCGTGAAAAGCTAAAGTGCAACTTATGTTCACGACCTTACGGTATGCAGCCAGGAGAGCGGGGCAAACAGCGCCAGGAGTGCGGCAAAGCAGCGCCTGCCCCGTGCGTAGGCCCCCGTCCTCTCCCCCAAGGCTGGGAAGGGAGAGAGTGAAGAAGGGAAAAGGCCATCGGCAACGCAGCGCAGCTCCCCCCCCCCCAATATGCAGCCAGGAGCAGAGAGGAATGGAGTGGCTGACATTTGGGTATTTTTCTTTTTTCTCTCCCCTCCCCTCCAATTTTAAAGGTGCGGCTTATATTCTTGTGCGGCTTATATTTGGGCCAATACAATATTCTACAGGGGTGCCAATTAGAATAAAATATTGGGGGACCCCAGGTCAGCCCCTCTCTGCATAATCAATCACATGATTGAGTATCACTGCAATGCGCTCAAATGCACCTTTGTGTTTTTTTTGTTTAAAGATTTTTTATTGATACAACAAGAAAAAAGAAACAAACACAAATGCCAAATTACACACAGGAATAACTATAGACACATAATTTTCTTAGCAAACAATATAACATATATTGGTCGTAACACTAAAGGCCCAACTTCCCATCTATTCCATATTTCAATTTCATGATACTTATTGCCAATACACAAATGCACCTTTGAAGGTGACCCGGAAACTACAACTAATCCAGAATGTGGCAGCTTGACTGGCGACTGGGAGCGGCCGCCGAGACCACATAACACCGGTCTTGAAAGACCTACACTGGCTCCCAGTACATTTCCGAGCACAATTCAAAGTGTTGGTACTGACCTTTAAAGCCCTAAACGGCCTCGGTCCAGTATACCTGAAGGAGCATCTTCACCCCCATCATTCTGCCCGGACACTGAGGTCCAGCGCCAAGGGCCTTCTGGCGGTTCCCTCACTGCGAGAAGCCAAGCTACAGGGAACCAGGCAGAGGGCCTTCTCGGTAGTGGCACCTGCCCTGTGGAATGCCCTCCCACCAGATGTCAAAGAGAACAACAACTACCAGATTTTTAGAAGACATCTGAAGGCAGCCCTCTTTAGGGAAGCTTTTAATGTTTGATGCATTACTGCATTTTGATACTTTGTTGGAAGATGCCCAGAGTGGCTGGGGAAGCCCAGCCAGATAGGCGGGGTATAAATAATAAATTAATATTATTATAATATTATTATTGTGTGTCACCCCCACCCATTTGAATGGCAAAGTCCATCAACTTTGGGAGGCCCCAGCCCCCTCAGTTGGCTCCTATGACTGCCTATAACTGTGGTAGCCATCTTTGTTATTGGGATTAACTCCCATCACCCCTGAGCTTTGGCAGGGGCTGATGGGCGTCAGAGTCCAACAATGTCTGGAGGGTACCATGCAGGATATTCCTGATCTATATGGTGACAGCAACACCAGCTGATTCCCTGAGTGGATTCTGGTAAAGTAAAGGAAGACGTAATCTTAAAATTGGGCTTTGAATGGTGGAGGGGTACCTCCCTATGGCTGCTTAGCATGGTACAGGAAAAAGACAAAAAGACAATGAGACAACTAATAGATGATAGCTCTTAATAGATGATCTCAGGAGACTAACGTTTAAACTGTAGTGTATTTATTATATTTTTATCTTCTCCCACTTTATCCTCACAACCTGTGAGGTTAGTTAGCCAGAGAGAGAGGGGGGGGGGGAGAGAGAGAGAGAGGTCCGCTGCAAGCTCACATAAAAAGCGGAAATTATCAGGTAAGGAAATGGGTGGATTAAGTGCTGTCTAAGTGCAGCCAGAGTCTGCTAAATCATCTTGGATCTGAGTACACAGTGCCTAGTAGCAACCCTGTGCGATGGGATTGGTGGGGAAAGGATGTCAATAAACCCATACCACACAGATTGCATATGTTATGGAGGCGAAGAGTCATATTTTGTCAATGCCACTTACTTTTATTGCAGTGCCTTCCATGCCAGCCTTCTCGACACTGGCATGTGTTAGGTTCAATACAGATCCCATACGATCCACAACCCGGTTCACATACAGCTGCAATAAGACACCTACAGTTAATATCGAAACCAAGTGTTTCCTTTTGTTTTAGGATCTTCCACAGCAGCACACTAACGCATACCCACTGTTTAGCATGAAGGTTACAAAATCCCGAATCTGCTGCAAAAGCTTTTTTAGGAAAAGGTTGAGTTGATTGAGCACTTACGCTTTGAACAGAGATCTCCTTGGTAGCCTTTGGAACACTTGCATTTATTTTTACCGGTACATTTGCCTCCATTTCTACATGGCTGATGGCATTTGCCTAGAAATGATTAAAAAAAAAAGGATGATAGCACTGCCTTTATTGCCTTAAGTGAAATCCGGCACAGCACCATTAGAGTTGATTACAGATTTAACAGCAGTTATTACCTATGAGGTGCAAATGGGACCACCACTGTGATCAACAGATACTGACATCCCATACTCAATAGACTTTGTACCCAGAATATAGGCCTGGCTTGCACATTGTATTTATACCACAGCTTAGCAGGAGTGTGAGGGCTCCAGGAAAAGGAATCATGGCTGCTTTGCTCTTCCCCAGGTCATTCAGTATCAATATGCTCTTACCCCATGACTTCTGTATCCTTAGTAAACACCCATCCATAAACCAACAAACCAGACACCAGGCAGCCCAGTGTTGTGAAACCTAAAGCTCGTTTCGGCTGCCTGTACCATCTTTTGGGAGTTAGGAACCTCAAGAAGAATCTTTTCAGTCTGCTGAAAATGGCATAAAATCAGGACTCACTGATTTCACACTGATCCCCCTCAAGTCCTGCAGGACAAATACATTTTCCTGGATAAAAACATGTTCCTCCATTGAAGCAGGTCATTGTGCAGTTTGCTGGGGAAGACAAAGCAAAAGTATGAGACTGGATAGGTAGGCTTTCACCACCAGAAATGGATAGCTTTGGTAAGGTGCAACAAAGTTTGGGGTCTTTTCAAAAGCCAATTAAACCAAAGCCCCAAGGAAAGGATAATACTCTGATTTAATGCACTCAAATGTGGATTTGGAGGTACAGCATCTCTTTCACATGCAAGAAACTGCCATGTTCAATAAAAGGACAGCCTTGAATGAACTGTTCATCAGAGCCATAACTGTGATGGCAGGAAAATATAATTTTTGGTGCTAGGAATGGTGCTCAGCCTTCGCTGAGGCTGGCATCCTAAAGGGCAAACGACAAGAAAAATGAAACTGTCCCAGAATCATTGGGGCACATTCTAAGGTTAAGCTTTGCTGAGACTCGGGTAGGATGTGCTAATCAGTTATGGTTTCTCTCAGTTTTTCATTTTTCCAAACTTAATTTCAGTTCTCCATGTTTCTCCATCAGTTTGAGATTATTTCTTTTAAAGTCCTCATGAAAATTCAGCAGGATTTTAATGCGAATTTCTCCTAATATACACATTTTTGTATGCAATCTTGTTCCCCAACTATACTGCATTTTTTGTATGTCATTTTCATGAACATATGCATTTTAATGCACATTTTTTCTCAGTATATGCATTTTTTTTCCAGGCTAGAGCACAGTATCGCTAAAATCAGAGAAGCGCAGATTTCGAAAAATGGCCGTGTTTCCAGCTCACATATTGTTTCAGAAAGTGTGTGTTGGGCAGAGCTGCCTTTAAATGCTAACTGAATCAAATTCCTCCCCGTCCCTAGACTGTCAGCTAGGCTGTCCTGTCTGCTCTTCACTTTTCCTGCTCAAATTTTCTTGTTTGCAGTTCTCCCAATTAACTGGAGGTGAATTTTTTTTATTTTAAATCTGCTGTGAAAGCTTTGGTGGCTTAGCCTACTGAGTGAATGGTTAAAGCTCACAGGTCTCGTTGTAATCCTTTTTTAAAAGCATACCTTTGTCGCAGTTGATGCCATAGAAACCAGGTGGGCAAATACACAATCCAGGCATGACGCAGAGTCCACCATTCATGCAGTGCGGAGTGCACAGAGCTGAATGGAGAGAATCAACACTATAGTGAGATGTTGGCACTGATGCAGAGAGGAAAAACCTTCAAAGCATAAAGCACATTTTATCTTGCAACTCATACGACTCCTTAAGATGAACTGTCTCTTCTGCAGGCAAAATGAATTCAGCAGTAGTCGAAGGTGCCTGAAATCGGGTGTAATAAAACCCTTGAGCTTTGATTTTCAGACACCTGTCCCTGCAAATTACATTTTAAAATAATAATATTAATTTGTATTGAAGATTTCTTAGTTTGCAAAAATACACGCATTGTCGCTTTTTTCACGTTGCGTTTTCTACAGATCAGTTACGTTTGTTGTGAGACATTAGTGTTGCATGCAGTATTAGGTTGGGAAGAAAAGAGGGGGAAAGCGGGGAATGGTGATTGGGGTGGGGTGGCAATGCTTTTTTCTACTTAGCATACGTGTGGGGTCAGCGTCACTTGTGTGGGTTCTCTTTCTATTTGCTTGTTATATTTCCTTGGTGGTGAGAGAGGTTGGGGGTAGCCTAGTGTTAAGTTGTGGGTGAACATATCAGACGACACAGCGATTCTTCAGACAGCTCTTGTTTATTCACAGGCCAGAACAGAACTGAACTGAAGGGTTCAGCCAGCCTGCTTATATAGAGCTCCAGTACAACGCAACTGTAACAACTTTCTGTAACTATCCAATCACTGAACGTCACTTTCAATCCCTTATTTGCATATTTGGACCTGAGTGAAAACTATCTACAGTATCCCCCTGCTGGCCCAGGGTGAGAACTTCAGTACATAACACCTAGGGTGTGGTTGGTTGTCTTTGGTTGGCTGTAGAGAAATTTGTTTATGTGTGTGAGTGTGTGAGGAGGTAGCCATATTGATTCGTATGCTGTCGTGTAAATAGCATTTTAGGCATCATGCTGCCATGGAAGAAAACTATGGGCTATATCCAATGTTAGCTGCTCGCTAACGCGAAGGCTAACAGGTGAGTTTTAATGTCGCTCCATAGGGGAATCCAATGCAGCAAGTTTGCCAGCGGAAACTCATTGCTCAACAGATGGCACCGTTTACCGTGCAACCAAGTTACTCTCAACCTGCTTGTGCATTTTATTGTGTGACTATGTCCTGCAGGCACAAAACCTTTCACCAGAGGAACAAGTATACCACTAATTGCCTCTAACTTAACACTGCATTGGATATAGTAAACTGGTAAATTCATATTCTCCAACACCACGACAGCAAAATCTGGTACACCATCTTCCTGGATAACACCTTCTCATTTTCCTCGCCGGACATTTAGGGAGCCATGATTTCGCACCACAATTTGTTTTTTTGGGGGGGGGGGCACAGAGCCGCAAAACATGCGTTTTAGGATGCTGCACGAGATCGCAGCCCACCCAAAAGCACTTTTTCATGGGGGAAATTGCACCGTGAAATTGAGCAAGATCACAGCTCCCCAAATGGCTGCTGTTCCCTTGTGTGAGAGAGAAACAGAACCTCCCATTCCTCCCCCCCCCCCGGACACTTGCGGGTTGTGTAAATTTGCTCATCCTTGTGTCTAAACACAACCACACCCAGGCATTCGCTGAATGCGCGAAATGGCAGGAGAGACTACCGGGCCCCCATTGCATAGATACCAATGGGCTGTGAAGAGGAGACCTTTCTCATTATCATCACAAAGACTACCTATCTGGGATTTTTAGCTATGATTCCTGGGCCCCTTCCAACTCTACAATTCGATTATTCCCTATAGTTGCTGGGAATCATGGTCAGTGAGTGTGGGCAGGTTTGGGGCAAGTGTAGTAGTTGTGATTCTACCTCCCCCTTCTGGCATGTAAATAATGTGTGAGGGAGTATGTGGGTCCAGCCAGGTTGCCCTGAGTCTATAGCGACATGGGCCTGGGCCTGGTTAACCTTTTCATTTTCATTTCATTTACATATTTACACCCTGCTTACAGTCTCAAAGGCAAACCACTTCAACTTCTAATAACGATGGAAGAATAACTCTAGGTGCATGAGTGCTTCACCTAAAATAAATAAATATCGAGATTCCCAGAAATGCCTGCCAAAAGCAAAACAGGGACAAATTACAGGCAGGGATTTACAAGGCACAGATCTGAGGAAATCCGAACTGATTCTGGCTAACAGGGCCTGCTGGAAAGGAGGCAAGGCTATTGCACTCTCTCTCCCCGGCAGGCTGTTCCTCTGCACAGATGGAGACGCTTTCATGATCAAATTGGGACATTCTCTTCAGTAACAATAGCTGAGTAAAATAACTGTGGTACTTTTACAGCTAGTGTTCATTAGCAACAGCCTTTTACTTAATGTTTTGCCAGATGGACGCTCATTCAGTTGTTGGTCAGTCCTGTTCCGTCCTTTAAACCATTCAGTGGAGACTTCTTTATCTTTTTGTGTAAACAATCTATGTTTTCTGAGAAGCCACAGCTCGTAAAATATTTTTCTTATGCGTTTAGATTTAATTTTTGGAAGCGGCCTAAGCCACATCTGAAAATCTCTACAAAACAATATTTTGAAAGGCAGCGACTGCTTGGCTGTTCTCGCAGTGTAAATAAAAGCCCATGAAATAATTGAAGCCTTTCGATTACCTTTTTCGCAGTGAGGACCATAAAATCCATCTGGACATTCGCATACATGCCTTTCATTGCAAAACCCGCCGTTCCTGCATCCTCCAGGACATTCAGCTTCAAAGAAGATGGTAATAATTATTGGATGAATTGAATATGTGTTGTGTGAACAGTCTGATTATAGTCTGAGGTAAGAGCATCGTAGTCTGCTGGAGATGGAACAGTGGGAAATGCCCAGAAAGTTAATCCCAGTGTCCGAATGATGGACATTTTGGTAGTATACATTGACTGAGATGCTCAAATAAAATGTACAAGGAAACTAGATATTCACAGGCTCGGATTCTGAGGCAGCAATCCTAAAGGAGGAGAACTGAAGGCAAATGAGCTGCCACACCCAACACCCTGCTGGGCTCTTTGACAGGGTAGAAGTGAAAGGAGAGTAGTGTTATCAAAAAAAATCCCTTTCCCGGGCTTTTATTTTCCCTTTAATGATTCTCCTCACATTGGAATGCCCTGATCCATTCCCTTTTTGCCCCACCAATGTAGGAGTTCAGATATTGATGAGGCTAGGGCCAGTGGTGGGATTTCAAACTGTGTGAGACCAAAATTCGGGTGCCCCCTGCTTCTCATCTTCTGCTCTAAGTCATTGCTGTGGCACCTCCTGTGGCAACCCTCTCAGCTTGGTGCCCCGTGTGGGTGAACTGGTTGCACTTCCCTAAATTTGCCTCTGCTAGAGCCAGAGATGTTTCCATGGAATAGGATCTACAAAGTCAGATTACTCTCAAAGAAGGAGGTCTGATCTATCCTATTGTTCCGGCGGGGCCCACCTGCCCATGAGGTGAACTGAGGCAGCCACCTCAAGTGGTGTAACACTGAGAGGCAGTGCCCCTGAAGGTACCACAGCTTCTCCACCATCTCCAGTGGTGAGGAGAAGTGGTGGTAGCAGCGGCGGCAGCTTCTGGCGAGATTTCACCAAAATCTCACTAGATGTTGCTGGAACCCACCGCTGCCTTTGGGGGAGGGGTGGAGTGGAGGCACCTTCCTATTAAGCCTCTGGCTGCCCCTGACCTCCTGAGATGCCCTCCTAAAAACCGTAGAATTGTAGAACTGAGGAACTTTCCCCCTTCCCTCCCTCATCCCTGTAACCCTCCCCCAAAAACCTCTCATCCTCATCTGTATTCATAGTAGAAATTGCGTCTCAGGTTGTTTCTGGTCTGACAAATGTGACCCGCTATTCCCCAGATGTGTGAGGACAATGACAAGACTGACAAACTTCCCTTCCAAGGGCAGGTTCTGGTTACCTTGCTGACATGTTTTAAAGAAGATGGCGTTCTGTGGCGTTTGGAGTATGGTATTGCCTTCCGAATTCATGATAATGACCGTCACCTCAAATGCCGCCACGCCATCTTGTTTCCCAAGGCAGGGAAATCCAACCTGGACAACTAAAAAAAAAGGCCAGGGGACAAAATGCAAAGAAAATAAAAGACGGTCTTACTGATTATCTGTGAAATCTGGAAATTTTTAAAAAAGACATTCCACACCAATGATAATCTACTGATAAATAAGCAAAACAAGTACTATGAATAAACAGCTGATCATATTGCAAAAGTGCTACAATAGGTGCTAACGATTCAATTATCTTGTCCAATGCACTGTGGTACCATGGTGATTTTTGAGTCAAACAAGCTGCATCTACACAGTTCATGGAACTTTTGTCGTCGTCCGTCCCCCATCTAATTGTGCCAAGGGATGTCAGTTATCAACAAGGCATGTGAGGGTAGTGGCACTGCTTTTAAGCACTGTTTTTGTGACACTTACATGCTGCTTATGCACACCTAACCAGTGTCAGAAACAGGTATCGGTCTGATCAAGGAGAGCTTTCCTTGTGGTCTTATGACTGCCTTGTGCACCAGTGTGAGCAAACCTTGGAAGCTACAATCAATAGGGTAACCCTATAACTGGATAACTGGATTCTTGCTGCCCACCGTTAAATTATTCTGAGTTCATATTCCCATTCTTAAAATAAAGAAATGGACCGGTCAAGTCTCCTTTTTAAAATAACATTTTCAACAACACTGACAAAATTCTTCACACTCTGCACTCATTGAGTGAATGATCTTAGCTTTCCATGTCGGGACATTTCCAATCTTGTTTGCAGCCGGGACTTGTCTTTGGCTGTGGCTGACAGATCATTTTCTTTTGCTCTGAGTGATGCTTAAAGAGAATTGGTCAGGGCTGCAACATAAGATCCCTCCTATGTCCCTGGATAAGCAGGCAGCTCTGTCACACGTGGATATAGATATTTTCTAAAGTACAGTCCTATACGTATCAGAAGAAAGTTCCATTGAGTTCAATGGAATATATTCCCATTGAAGTTTGCAACTTTAGTTTCTTCAGTGCAACCATGGTTGCAGGGCAATGGTTTGAAGATGCAGGATGCAGCCACTGGCAGTAGAAGAGGAGTGCAGGGGGAGCACACCGCCCCCGGCAGCGCGATCCTGGTGGGGTGCCATTGTGGCTGCCCCCCCATCCGTGCTGGGCGCCACGCCCCCACAGGCAGCGTGCCATACCCCTGGGATGCGTGCCAGTCTAACTAAGCGCTGAAACTAAGCAGGTCTGACACCAGGATGGTACACAGCCTAGAAATCCTTTGCATGATGCCCTGGGTTGCATCATGCAAAAATCTCAATGTAACAACAACAACAATTTTATTACTTATACCCCACCCACTCTGGGCAGCTCCCAACAGAACACTAAAGACAGAATAAAACTTCAAACATTAAAAACTTCTCTAAACAGGGCTGCCTTCAGATGTCTACTAAAAGTCAGATAGTTGTTTATTTCCTTGACATCTGATGGGAGAGAATTCCACATGGCGGGTGCCACTACCAAGAAGGCCCTCTGCCTGGTTCCCTGCAACCTCACTTCTCGCAGTGAGGGAACTTCCACAATGTTAACAGAGAAGAAGCACCAGTGAAGTCTAAATGTTTCTATTTGTACTCATATCTTTTAGCAAAAAAATGGCTACGTTAAGCGATAGTTCTGTCATTTCCCCAAGGAATTGGAGAGAAAAACTATATAAGATACCGGTTTAAACCAAAGGTGTTAAGTGTTCTAAATGCAACAAATAGATGGGGATGGCTGCCTTTAATGCAAACTTTCTTTTAACTACAAAGAGCCAATGGAAGGCAGTAAATCTGGAGTATTTTAATGAGGAGAAAAGCCTGGTAACCCCAAAGCCTTGGAATGCTGTTTTGTGGTTGTTTCATTTGAACGCTGCTTGAGATTAATAGTGACATTTATCTGCTTTCTTTATGACCAGCTTCTCATTGATGCTTTTTGGAACTGCACCTATTAGGTTCCCCTCCCTCCTTACAGCACATTTTGAGGATTTTACTGCAAAATACTCTGCTAATAAAGATATTCTGCTAGTAAACACCAATCTATTTTGGGGGGGGTGATTAGCTCACTGTTTCTGCAAACAAATACTAATCGCAAACAGACACAATAGCATCATCATACGAAACATAAACCGTTCTTCATTATAGATGCCATTTTGTATCAGTTCCATGTCATACTTTTATTTGGCTCAAAGGAGCCATGAGGTAAAGTGGTCATAGCTGTCAAATTCTTGGGTGTTTCTTTCCCACTCACAGGCCACAGAAAACGTTATTTGCTGAGCTGCAGTGTTTCAGAATAACCGGCTCCACTGAGACCTGAATTACTAATGTGTCATGTTGATGCACACACACACATTTCAAACTCAGCTTACTGAATAATACTACTGCAAACCATATGTATTAACTTAGCGGGCGCTTATTATTCAGTGCAGCCTGTAAGTATATTTGTATGTCTGCACATGTTCGCCATATGGAAACAAAGTCTACATCTCCAAAGCAGTCTTGGAACTCAAGTCACCAGAACTACAATTATAGCGAGCCTACTTTCATTCCATTCAGACCTCCCAAAAGGAGAGGAACAAGGAACCCCTTTCCAAGACTGGATGAGGAAGAGAGCTGAGACTGAGCACTGGGCTTCAGCATTCCAAAATGGTCAGTTGCTGAAGCAACTTCAGAACGCACAAAACCTGATCCTTCCACAAGTCTTGCCCGATTTGCATGGGAAATCGTGTTTCACAGCTCCGTGATTTTGCTGCTCTGCAGGCCTGAAGCTCGCTCGCTCCTTCTTTCATCCCTTTCAGATGTGGAACATGAGATAACTTTGACAGCAAAAGTTCAAGAGCTTTTGCAGTTACCAAGCTATCAGATCATCTGACACAAACAAGCTTGCGGGGGCAGATGCAGCAATGGCAAACGACCTTTCCCATATGTATCTCTCTCGATAACTTGCAATTTTGGGGAAAGCGTGCAGTCTACACAAACAAACCAGCACTGTATGGATGCAGGCAATGGTTGCAACGCCAAGTTAATGGCTTGCACGTTGGGAAAGGGTTCTGGCAGATCCGACACCAGACACAGACCTTTCCCAGAATCCCAGACACAAAGATTTGCAACTGGAGACAGTTCCCATATTCAGCTGAGAGCCATTAAGCGATATAAATCATGGAGTGATGCATGTTTTAAGCGATAAACATGTATGTGTGAATCAGCCCTTGCGGGGTGGCCACCAAGTGGGAATCTGCCAGATTCCTCCTGAGGGGGCAACAATTCTATGTAGCAGCTGCAACATATGAGATTCGAGATGTGGGTTGTCTCCATTGCAGATACACTTTTGGCCTCACTACAAGACGCATTGTAGCCTCTGCGCATGGCAACTTTGCAGAAGCATAGCCAGTATTGCACTAGTGCAGTCTGCAGGTTATGTGCCTCACTAGTATTGCTGTTGTATCTTTGTATTTCATTTTAGATCTTGTTGTGAATTATGTGGAAATTGTTCAATTTGGTTGTGTAATTTTAAAAAAATGTTTTATTCATTGTTTATGACTCCTTTCGTTTTGTTGTAGTTACATATTTTATTCATGTTCTAAGCCGCCTTGAGCATGGGTTGAACCAGGGTTGGTTTTAGTTTAAGCTACTGAAGGTGATGGGGCCCTTTATATGTCCTGCTGTCCTTTGTCAACAACAAATTGTCGCTGCTTTTTGTGTTGAATATATGCTATATGGTAATTTATGGACCTAATAGGTATCTAAAGCCATTTGCACATAACAAATAGGAGCCTACACAACACAAAATACTGTTGCTGTATGTAGGTTTTTTATCTTATATTTTGGAAATGTACATCCAGGTTTTTTTCTTTAATTTTTTTGGGGGGGGGCCCAAGAGAATGGGGCCCTAAGCTATAGCTTGTTTAGCTTATACGTATATCTGGCACTGGTTTGAACTGGGGAAAGATGGCAGGCAAATAAAATTATGTCTGTTCGTGTGTATTTCCCTTCATTCACTTGCTCTGCCTGCTGTAGTCAGTGTGTCCATTTGTTTTTCTTACAAAAATACTATACAGTAAGAAAACTAAACTTTTCCCTTGAGCACTTCTCTCCCCTCCCCCCCCCCCCCCCCCGGGCCCATGAAGAACCTTATTGGTTGCCAAAGTTTACTCGTTACTGCCTTTTTATAGTTTGAGGTCTTTGCCACCTGGCAATTAAATACTTAATCTCTAATTTTGAAACACACACACACCCTTTTCAGTCTGGTACATCAGTAAAGTGGATAGAAACCACCTTGAAAACCATTTTGCTCCCGTCATCGTTCATGTCCGCTGACTGGAACCACCAACTGTTATTTGGCTACTGCTTCGGAGATGCCGAAATCTTATAATAGTAACGCCTTTGTAAGCATTGAGAGTAGGAGTCACATTTAACATACATATATTTTATGCTTTGCACTTTGGGCTGGCTTTTGCTAGACTGCACCCATTAGCAATACTAACAAGGTTAGCTTGTACAGAGAAAATACATAAAAGATGCTATTCATTAGCTATTTCATAGGCGAAGTTACATTCTCTTGATCACATATTATTTATACAGAATAAATATTCAGCATTATGGCAAACCTTTCCCCTTACAGATCAGTTTGTACTATAATATTATTTTTTATTCATTATGAACCGTAAAATTACCATATTTACTCGAATGTAATGCACACCTTTTTTGGCCAAATTAGGGTGCGCGTTAGATTTGATGGTGCATTAGATTTAAGTAAATATGGTATTTCCTTGCAACTCCCCCATCTTTGAACTCATAAATGCATACAGATCCACAAACCTGATGCCTGGTGAGGTACTGTTCCAAGCAGAGGGATGTTCACAGTTGGGTCAGCCATTATGCCTTTATCCAATGAGCGCAAGGACAGGAATTCATAAAAGTATTCAGCCTGCAAGAAAATGAATGTATAAGAGAGGTTAATTTTTATCACATCGGGCTATTTGTTCTTCATGTTCGTCTAAGGCGAACAATACAACTAATGCTTGCAATCGTATGTATCAGCGAGTAAGCTCCAATGAACATAGGAAGACTTACCTCTGAGTAATAGAATTGGAGATTGAACATGAGTAATAGAACTGGAGATTGAACATTGGATTGGATTTTTGGCTATTTACAGATATTGTAATTTATTTATTTTTTTGCATTTCTACTGTATTGTTTTTTTTAAAAAAAAATCACACCATTTAAAGTAAGAGTACAAAGGAACAGAAGAACACTTATGCGAAGGAAACTACTTTGTTCATCACAAATTATATTCAGCCAAGTCCTTCCCAGACTAGACCCTTTGAAATCAACAAACCTAAGTTAGTCATGTTGGTTAAGTGAACTTGTAATGTCAGTGGAGATATCAATCCTCAGTTGTTGTTGTTTTTGGTAGATCTGAAACAGATACTTGAAGGGTCTTAAGAGACTGAGGGGTCCACCACTGCATCTGTAGCCCCATGCCAGCCGGGGCAGAAGGCAGGGACAGGTAAATCATTCAGGAGCTGTGCAACAGGGCCCAAATCGGGTCCCAAGCCATCCAATGATGCCAGTGGGCCACCTCAGAATCCAGCAGATCCCAGGCAGACTCAGACCTCCCCATACCCATCCCCAGAATGTCATATTGCCATTCATATATTGAATAAAGTACTTCGAAATTTTAACGAGACATTTCCTTCCTCAAAAAAAGATTTTTTTTCATTCACCCTTCATTGTTGTTATTTTGGTAGGGATCAAATAAGAAATCTGATAAGCTGACAACTGTCAGAGGCTGCAATCCAAATCCCTTGTGCTGGGCAGTAGCAGCACCAGAATAAAACGGGGTGGGGCACAGAAGGGGCAAAGTATATTTCTAAGGTAAAGGTAAAAGTAGAGGACCCCTCGACGGTTAACTCCAGTCAAAGGCGACTATGGGGTTGCGGCGCTCATCTCGCTTTCAGGCCGAGGGAGCCAGCGTTTGCCCACAGATAGCTTTCTGGCTCATGTGGCCAGCATGACTAAACCGCTTCTGGTGCAACAGAACACCGTGATGGAAACCAAAGTGCACGGAAACATTGTTTACCTTCCCACCACAGTGGTATCTATTTATCTACTCGTACTGGTATGCTTTCGAACTGCTAGGTTGGCAGGAGCTGGGACTGAGCAATGGGAACTCACCCTGTCATGGGGATTCGAACCGCTGACCTTCTGATTGGCAAGCCCAAGAGGCTCAGTGGTTTAGACCACAGCGCCACTTGTGTCCCTATAGCATATTTCTAGGAACCAGGTGGTCGAGAAAGAAAACAAGGGCAAATGTTAACGCAGGAGTTCAGAAATGAGGGGGAAGCAGGGAAAGCTCATTGTTTGGTGTGGCACTCTGGTAAAGGTGTCCCTCTGTGCAGCCCTGCAGGCTTCTACCCATGAAGCTACGCTGCCCCAGAGCTCCTATTCCACCAAATGTTAGGTGGGAAGAAATGCTGCTAATGGGGTCCCTGCTGCTGGCAATACACATCTAAACAGGACATTCTGGGGGTTGGGAAGGTTGAGTCTGCTTGAGGTCTGCTGGATTCTAAGCTGGCCCCACTGGCATCATTGGATGGCTTTGGACCCAATTTTGGCCCTGCTGCATAGCTCCCAACTGATTTACCCATCCCTGCCTTCTGCCCCAGCTGGCATGAGTCTACAGACACAATGGTGGACCCTCAGTCTCTTAAGCCCCTCTGCTTCCTGGCTGGTGGGTGGATTGCAGTGAAAATGTCACTAGGTAAAAGTAAAGGGACCCCCTGACCAGTAGGTCCAGTCATGGCCAACTCTGGGGTTGCAGCACTCATCTCGCTTTATTGGCCAAGGGTGCGTACAGCTTCCGGGTCACGTGGCCAGCATGACTAAGCCACTTCTGGCGAACCAGAGCAGCGCACGGAAACGCCGTTTACCTTCCCGCCGGTGCGGTACCTATTTATCTACTTGCACTTTGATGTGCTTTCGAACTGCTAGGTTGGCAGGAGCAGGGACTGAGCAACGGGAGCTCACCCCATCGTGGGGATTCAAACTGCCGACCTTCTGATTGGCAAGTCCTAGGCTCTGTGGTTTAACCCACAGCGTTACATGCCACCTATTAAGTACTGTTGAATTTCAACCATCAGATATTAAATACTGGGTGATGTTCCACTAAGTCATGCTCAGAATGGCTGAAGTCCACCGATTTCAATAGGTCTGCTCTAAGTATAATCATCATTTATTGAAATACCAGATATTCAATATCTGGTGAATAGTTGGCAAGCAAACTGCAGAGGGATTTAAAAAACTATACAGAAAAATTGGCACACGTTGAAGTGGAAAAGGGAAATAGAAAAATAAAATCTGTCAATTGTCCCTCACTCAAAAGATCTACTCTTTTGCCCCTCTGTGTAGCACTGAAGCCCTTAAACTTTTTGGTACTTGGTAAGCAAGTGAAAATTTGCCTAATGGAGGCAGAATGCTCCACTCAGTAAAGGACATTTGAGAGAAATACAGTGCAGAATAGGAAGGTAGCAAAACAGGAGATAAGAGGTGAAAACTACAGCTAAATTTCAGGGTAGGTTTTAATAAAAGGCATGCAGTTTTTCCATGCAATGTGGAATAAGCAAACTATCCAAATGGTCTGTACAACTTTGTTTATGAACACTTGTTTTAAAAACAAAATAGTCTGCTCAGAAGAAAAATAATTGTTTTGTTTCCTGTCGATCCCTATGAAGCCATGGCATCAGAGCTACGGCCGTACTGTCTGTTTCTCATTGTTTCAGCTTTGATGTTTTAATTATATCAAAACCCAGGTTATAATGGGCTTTGTGATTAAAACAATGTGTTCTTCATCGTTTGAAAACAACAATTGGTGAGTCAAACCAGCAGCTCTCTGCTCGCCTCTCCATCTTAGCGCTGCTTTCCACTGTGTAATTCTGCTGTCGCATTTTGGAAGGTAGCTGGGAATCCCAATATAAAATAGGCGAAGATCCAGGCTGAGTCATTCTTAAGGGAGAGCCGTGGGACTCATCCTAAGTTGCCAAGCTTTTCTGTACGACAACCCTGTGAGGTAGGTTACACTGAGAGCTAGGGGAAAAAGGATGATGAGTTTCAAGGCTGAGTGGGATCTGAGCCCAGGTCTCTGTAGTCCTAGTAGTCCTAAGGGAATGCAGCCCTCAACAGCAAAAAAGTTTGCCCACCTCTGTAGCTTGGGCTAGGGGGTTAGCTCAGCAATTGCTTTATTCCACGCTTGTGGCTATTGTTACCCAGCTGTAAGAGGAATGGTGCAAGGATCTTCCTGCTCCAGACTATGGCCAGTAGATTCTTTCCACCTGAGAGGCCCGTACTGCAAATCAGGAGATGCTGTTTTCTGGATATACCCACAGCCACTTGTTGTTCCTTTCAGGCCAATTGGGAGTGTGTCTACGGATGTCTACAAGCAGGTTTGAGATGTTGTTGGGAATTAGTGCCATGCCTGCTGATATCACAGTAGTATTGAAGGCTGCCTCACAGAGTTTTCATTCTACACAATTCTTAAGATAGAGGAACATCGGAAGCTGCCTTATAATGAGTTAGACCATCAGCAAAGCAGCGTCTGCACTGACTGGTGGCATCTCTGGAGGGTTTCTCAACAGGATTTCCCCAAGTCCTACCTGGAGTTGCCGGGACTTGGACCTGGAATCTTCTGCTTGCAAAGCAGATTGTCAGTCCCGGAGCTATGGCCCTTGAAAAATAAAGGAGTTGCCTCCTCCATCAAAGTTTGAAGGTTTCTCACACACAATTAAACTATCACTTCTTTTGCACATTCCAGATTTTCTTCCGACTAGGTGTGCCAATAAAACAGTAAAAGAGGGAAAGGACAGACTCATAGGCACACAGAACATTTTTTTTCTGGGAGCGTACCAAATAGCAGTTTTATTTTGAAGAACAAAAATACACATAGAGATTTTATTCTGAAAGGCAGGAGAGATCATATTGGGGGATTGCAGCTGGGAAGTAGTTTATTACTAAACAAGCACATGCCTGTCTACTCAGATGTGAATCCCATTTATTACCACAGGGCTTACTCCCAGGCAAATATAGCCTTAAGGATTGTAGCCTTAAGCCAGCAATGTTACTTGAAGAAGATGATGTGCAAAACCCAAAAGATGGATTCTCACCTATTTATTTATACTTTTTCTCTGCTGTGGAGAAAAACAAATCATGTCAAGCCTGCTGCAATTTTCTTTTCATTTGCAAGATTAAAGGGAATGGGCCTTTGGGGCAAAATAAATAAACACGTCTTTAGAACCGTGTGTAAATATACAGGTTTCCGAGTGGCATCGCTGTAAATTAAAAATGTATACTTAAAGATTTTCATCTGTCAGAGGCAGAAGTTTACCTGATGTGATGAGAGAAGAGTTCACAGCCGATGGAGAGGAGCCCCAACCCCTTTGAATGGTAGGAAGCACGAATTGAACATGCAAGGTCATTTTGGCCATGCTTCAAACTAGGGAGGCCTTTGTTCTTAAGGCTCAGAAGACAGCTTTGAAGTTTGGGATAAAACTCCTCTAGCACACCATTACCAAAGAACAACCTTTTGATTATGATCTCATGAAAGTATAATCAATAACTTACATAAGTGAAAAGTGTGGCTAGAAGCAAAGGTTTTGTAATTGGACCTTTATTGGTTCCACGTGCTGCCCTACAGCCTGCTGCCTTGCACTGCTTTATAATAAATATCTACCTCCCAGCCCCTGCATTTTTTAAAAACTCTCTTTAAAATGATGAAACTTCAGCAGCTACTGTCAGCCTTGAACATATCCAGGCCATAAGTGCAAGGCATTTTTTTTAAGATGTGAAATACCCTTGTCGAAATCTAACCTAGAATAGATAAATAAAAAGCAAAATGTGGGTATTTTCTCCCAAACATTGGACATGTATTATGTCACTGAAGAGGTGCTCTTGTTTCGTGAACAGACATTTCGATAGATATTATGGGCATGATCCGGTCCACCATGAGCACAGCACCCATGCATGGAGGATCCTGTTGCCTCAACAGAGTCTCCCTTTTCCCTTTCCTCCACCTACAGGTAGACAGACAGCATGGGGGGGGGGGGTCATCCATCTAATAAGGAAGCAATGGCAGGTAGCTCAGCGGTGGGAGGAAGTGGGGGATGGAGCAGTGCAACGTGGGAAATGGAGTCAAAAACACGAACCAAAGTAGTCTTGTTAGGGTGGAAAAGAGCAGGGAAAACAGGGAGATGAAGGACGATGGACCAGGGAGACAAGGTGAGGGAGGCTGAAGAAAGGTAGCAAATCTTGAGGTCCAAAGAGCTGTATGCTATTTTGCAACTTAGTTTCAAGCTTGCACCAAAATCAAAAAAGGCTGCAAATGTTAGACTAGTGGAGAGGTTAAGAGCTATTTTTGAGAAGTTGTTCATCTCTTCCTTCTCTTTCGACACATTTTCTCGACTGTGCCCTGTTTCGTTTCTCTTGTTTACAGTTGCCGCCAAGGTCTTAGACAGCACTGATTCAATCCACACTGCCAGTTGAGGTGGTAGCTGCTCTTGCTGTAATTTTAGTAAGAGGAATGATAAGCATCTCGCTTGGTCAGCTCACCTCCATTACTCTGAAAGCTAATGGGCAATAACTATTTCACACACCACACAACACCCTGAACTCAGCTAGCAATATTGTGAATCTGTCCAGCCACACAGGCAGAAGAGCCTTTCTTTCATGGGGACCTGCTCTTCTGCCTTACTTAATCTACACCTATGGTGCAATTCTGTGGTAACTTAAGAGGGTTTTCTCCATTGTCTAGGACTCAATGAGTATTTCTTTCATGATACTGACCAGTGCATCAGCACACAACCACCATCTTCCCTGCACACTGTCATAGATTGCACTGACTACACAACAATCATGAATTCTGAATGGATGCCTTCCAGATAGGTGTTCATCAGTATGCAGGTGATACCCAGCTCTACCTCTCTTTCAAATCAGAACCACTGAAGGCGGTGAAGGTCCTGTGTGAGTGTCTGGAGGCGGTTGGAGGATGGTGGCTAACAGATGAGGTTGAATCCTGACAAGACAGAAATACTGTTTTGTGGGGACAAGAGGTGGGCAGGTGTGGAGGACTCCCTGGTCCAGAATGGGGTAACTGCACCCCTGAAGGACCAGGTGCGCAGCCTGGGAGTCATTTTGGACTCACAGCTGTGTCCAGGGCAGCTGGACTCACAGCTGTGTCCAGGGCAGCTGTCTACCAGCTCCATCTGGTATGCAGGCTGAGACCCTATCTGCCCGCGGACTGTCTCGCCAGAGTGGTACGTGCTCCAGTCATCTCCCGCTTGGACTACTGCAATGCGCTCTACGTGGGGCTACCTTTGAAGTTGACCCGGAAACTACAACTAATCCAGAATGCGGCAGCTAGGCTGGTGGCTGGGAGCGGCCACCGAGACCATATAACACCAGTCTTGAAAGACCTGCATTAGCTCCCAGTATGTTTCTGAGCACAATTCAAAGTGTTGGTGCTGACCTTTAAAGCCCTAAACGGCCTCGGCCCAGTATACCTTAAGGAGCGTCTCCACCCCCATCGTTCAGCCCGGACACTGAGGTCCAGCTCCGAGGGCCTTCTGGCAGTTCCCTCACTGCGAGAAGCAAAGTTAAAGGGAACCAGGCAGGGGCTTTCTCAGTTGTGGCACCCGCCCTGTGGAATGCCCTCCCACCAGATGTCAAGGAAATGAACAACTATCTGACATTTAGAAGACATCTGAATGCAGCCCTATTTAGGGAAGTTTTTAATGACTGATGTTCTAATGTATTTTTAATCTTTTGTAGGAAGTCGCCCCGAGTGGCTGGGGAAACCCAGCCAGATGGGTGGGGTATAAATAAGTTGTTGTTGTTGTTGTTGTTGTTGTTGTTGTTGTTGTTGTTCAGTTTTTACAGACAGTGTTTCAGCCACCACACTAAGCTGAGGTAATCATCAATCAGCATCATTTACCACATACTCTCAGTCATGCAAAGTATGATGCCACACACAGCCTCTGAAAGAATACTTTTGTCATAGTTTAAAAGACCAGCAAAGGAGGCTCTGTCATCACTGGGAACACATCCGACTACATACAGGAGGATGAGGAGAAGCTCTCCACCACATTTTACAGGGCCCTGTCCCGAAATCCCACTGAAGAGTAACTGAGGGAACTCCACAATGTCCTTCTACATTCTACACAGGACAAATCTGACAGCAGAAATGACAACATTCATTCTCCAGTGGGGGGACATTTCAACCTTCTCAAAGATTCTGCAAGTGACATTTAAGTGGCCATCCTGGAACAAAGAATCTTCAAAAGGGGGACTTCCGGGTTGGCGCCTCTGGCAATGGCGGATTTCCTCCGAACGGGAGGAATCCGCTCCGTGGAAAACAGGGTCTGAACCGCCACGGCGAGGCGGAGACCCATTAAAAACCACAGGCGGGAGAAGCCTGTGGATGTGGGATTCGGCTGGCACCTTTGCGCCCCCCCCTACTCGCGGGGAAACCAGGTTTCGGGGATCCGGAGTGACGTGGGGTGAGTGGCACGGTGCTTTGAATCGACTGCTTCTTTCACGGAGTGAAGCCGCATTGCTGTTGCCAGAGAGCGCTGACTTTTTCCTGTGGACAATTGGATTTTAAACAACTGCCCGTGAGTAGAACGGAAAATTGGATTAAGAATTTTTTTTAAATTTGGCACTGAAGTGGGGGGAAGGTCTAAACAGGAAGTCTGCCTTCCGCTTTTGTAGATAGATTGAAGCAAAGACACGGCAAGCTAGAGTTTAGAAAGTCGTCTGTAAAGGATCAAATTTTCATCATTTAGAAGTACTGAACCCCCCTTGGAAGCAGGAGAAGAGGGGGGAACCTTTTTTTAGACTGTTTAAACCTGCAGAAGAGAGAGTAAAGAAAGGCAATTTTCCACCGTCTTGAACCTGGGAACGGGGTGTCAGGACAGACGTTCTGGGGAAGTTCATTGACTATGGACAAACGTTTTTGACAGATAGTTAAAAGAGAAGAAACATATTGATTCCATTGTTCCCCTTCGCATTTAAAAGGAACAAAATATTGACAAAATATCTGAAAAAGGAAGACTTTGTTGCTAGATCTGCTTTTAAAAAAAAGAAAGAAAGATGGATACAAATAGAAATTGTTTCCCCTAGAGGGAGCTTGTGAAACTGTTATTAAAACCGAACTAGGGAGCTTTGCAGCTGCAATAGATTAAGATCGTGGGACCAGACTTCGACCTTGAACAAGAATGTACTCGGAGGCTCCGGTGCTTGCCTTTTGCAAGACAAGTGCTTTATTGGAACAGTTACATGAGAAGATGGATTTGATGACTGTTGTGATTGGAAATTTTGGACAGGCAGTGGGTACCTATATAGAACCCACTCAGGAATCAATCCAGGAATGTGTTTTGACAGATCAGATGAGGGAGGAGGTTGTTTCTGGACCTCGGGTGGCAGAGATGGAGGGAGCTGTGGCCCAGCAGGAATATGAGTGGTTGGATTCGACGAACGAACCTGGAAAAAGTCAGATTTGGAGAGATGGTCCAGTTTGGCTTGGAGATGGGGGGCTGGATAGACCCCCCTATGCAGGGATGTTTTGACCCAAGTTTGGCTTTGGGCCGGGGGGAGCTTGGAGTTGTGGGGGCCTTTAACTTTGGAGGGACCTTGAAACATGCCTTTAAATACCACATGGATTTCAGTGTTGACTATGGAAAAGGGGCTGACTTGTCGAGAAGGGACAAAAATATTGTCAAGCTGGAGTCTCCCCGAGTGAAAGGAGCAGAAGACAAAGTAAAGTACAGGTATAAATATGAAGAAGACCTGTGGAAGGGACACGGAAGAGACTTAAGAGCCTCGGACATAAGGTCACTAGGTTGATGGACTAGATGGATGGGATAGAAAGGACTGACAAAACCCGAGACCAGGAAGAAGAGACGATGGATGAAGATTGGAAGAAAGTTTCAAAAATTCATTTAGAAAAGTATCATAAAATTAATGAGTATTAGAAAAATGTTGGAATGAAATTATTTGGCTTTAGCAGAAATGTTAAAAAGAATTATGTAAGAATATGTTATGGTTAAGAGAATTTGGTATAAATAAGATTTAAGTTTTAAGTTTTAGGGTTTTTTGTGGTAAGATAAGGTTAAGATAGATTAAGGTAATTTAATGACAGAATATTGTGAAAGATGGAAAGGATTTGCTGAGATAATTAACAACTAGAATACAAAAAAGGGAGGTGTGAGGAGGTCGATGAAATAAGGTAATGACAGTTAAGGATCTGGGAATATTGGATCTGTTTTTAAATTTTTTGTTTATTTTTGTTTTTTGATTTTGATGTATTGTGTGTTTTGTTTTTTGTTTTTGACTTTGGTTATTACTGATTTGTATTGTTTAATTGTTACTTTTATCTACTTTTTTTCTTTCTTTTTCTCTTTCTCTTGTTTTTTCCTTCTTTTTTCTTTGTAATCTTAAAATTCTCAATAAATATCACTTTAAAAAACAACAACAAAGAATCTTCAAAAGGGAACTGCAAAATGAAACCACTGAATTACAATGCACACAGAATTACAATGCTATCACTTGTAGACAGAACTGAGGCAAAGGATTTTCAGCATACTGTATGTGTTAATTGTCTTACCAATGCCAGACTGTCTACGGCAGGCATGTCCAACAGGTAGATCATGATATACTGTTCCTGGTAGATCCTGGTATATCTTTGGCCCCTCAGTGATCTCCCCCCCAAAAAGGGGGGAGGACAACTGTTGCTTCCTAAAAAAAGCTCAACAATTTTGCCTTTCCCCAAAATGCTCAACAACTTTGGTCCATCCAATGACAATGGGTAGATCACTGCCAGTTTTTTTATACTGTGAGTAGATCGCAGTCTATTGGGAGTTGGATGTCTCTGGTCTATGGCATCAATAACGGGTGGCGCTGTGGGTTAAACCACAGAGCCTAGGGATTGCTGATCAGAAGGTCGGTGGTTCGAATCCCTGCGACGGGGTGAGCTCCCATTGCTTGGTCCCTGCTCCTGCCAACCTAGCAGTTCAAAAGCACGTCAAAGTGCAAGTAGATAAATAGGTACCCCTCCGGCGGGAAGGTAAACGGCATTTCTGTGCACTGCTCTGGTTCGCCAGAAGCGGCTTAGTCATGCTGGCCACATGACCCAGAAACTGTACGCCAGCTCCCTCGGCCAATAAAGCGAGATGAGTGCCGCAACCCCAAAGTCGTCCACAACTGGACCTAACGGTCAGGGGTCCCTTTACCTTTAAGCATCTAATTTATCACTGTTTGTACTACTGAGTATTTCATTTTCCTCTGACACACCCTAACCATGCATGCATATACAGTACCTGCAACTCAGGATAATGTTTCATACATCTGATAAAGAGGACAGTAATCCACAAAAGCTTGTGTCATAGCAAATGTGTTAAGACTTTAAGGTGTCACAAGGCTCTTTGTTGTTTAGGATAGCTGTAGTCAGCACTCAAGAAACATGATTGTGTGAAATGGCTCTTAGAGCAGAGATAGGCAACCAATTATTGTTGATCTAAAGCTCTCACCAGTGCCAGCCAGTATTGCCCAATGGTCAGGAATTAGAGCAGTTATAGCAGAGTAACATCTGGAGAGCCACATGTTCCCCATCCTTGCCTTCGAGGCAACAATCCCATAAGCCAGCCTCCCCCCCCCCCCCCCCGGCTAAATATAATAGTCAAATCCAGAAACAAGCTGCGTTTCAGCAAATGATCTCAAAGATGGAAAAAGCCTGTTTCTCAAGGTGAAAACTCCAGACATGGAGGAATGAATGTGCGTTTGAAAAGGAAGACCATTTATTTCGTGCCAAAAAACGAACTTTTGAAATATGCCAACTAGTCTGGATACTGCATGTTTCTGTCTGCTTGCGAGTCGGAAGAAAATTGAGGGGAGGATATGGTGACTCAAAATCATTGCAAGCTCCTCAGCGTTTCGTGAGACTTTAAAGAGCTTCTGATAGCACTAGAAGACTGAAAGGACCTGTGAGTAAATATTCACTGAAGTGTAATCCTTTTCATGAATGGCTAGATGAAAACCTGCCCTATTCTAGGATACTACATTCCATTCCCCTCCCTCCCTCCACCCTTGCCAGTTTTCTGGTCTCCCCCAACATTCAGCCAGCACTCCATGCTCCCTGAGCATCCTCACTGAACTATTTTGAGGTTTCCACCAAAGAGGGGCAGTTCTGAAGATGCCTTAAAGGTAAAGGTAAAGAGAATATTATGAAAATGATATACAGGTGGTACATGACCCCAGTCAAGCTTGCAAAAATTTATCATTTGCCCGATAATAAATGTTGGAAATGCAAAGAAACTGAAGGTACATTCTTTCACCTTTGGTGGACGTGCCCAAGGATTAAGGCTTTCTGGGAGATGATCTATAATGAAATGAAAAAGGTATTTAAATATACCTTTTTGAAGAAACCAGAGGCCTTTCTCCTGGGCATTGTCGGCCAATTGGTGCCAAAGAAGGACAGAACTTTTTTTATGTATGCTACAACAGCAGCAAGAATACTCATTGCAAAGTATTGGAAGACACAAGATCTACCCACTTTGGAAGAATGGCAGATGAAGGTGATGGACTATATGGAACTGGCGGAAATGACTGGCAGAATCCGAGACCAGGGAGAAGAGTCGGTGGAAGAAGATTGGAAGAAATTTAAAGCCTATTTACAGAAATATTGTAAAATTAATGAATGTTAGAATGATGTTGGATAGAAAGTAAGTGGTTTCTAGCTGTAATACTATATGGGAATATGAAAAACGGATTACTAACAGGTAAAAATTTAACGTTACAATATTTTAAGATTTAAGATTTGGATAAACAAAGAGGGGAAGGATTTGCTGAACCAATAAACCGAACTGGAATACAAAAAAGGGAGGCGTGAGGAGGTCCGGGAAATAAGCCAATGAAAAATAAGTAATGGAAAGATTGAGTTGTTTTTAACTATTTTTATTTTGTTTTTTTGTTTTTTCTATTTTTATTTTGTAATATTTTGAAAATTTCAATAAATATTTTATAAAAAAATAAATAAAGGTAAAGGTAAAGGGACCCCTGACCATTAGGTCCAGTAGTGACCGACTCTGGGATTGCGGTGCTCATCTCGCTTTATTGGCCAAGGGAGCCGGCGTACAGCTTCCGGGTCATGTGGCCGGAGCGGTACCTATTTATCTACTTGCACTGGTGTGCTTTCGAACTGCTAGGTGGGCAGGAGCATGGACCAAGCAACGGGAGCTCACCCTGTCGTGGGGATTCGAACTACTGACCTTCTGATCGGCAAGCCCTAGGCTTTGTGGCTTAACCCACAATGCCACCCGCTTCCCTGGAAATGCCTTACTTTGGTGTTTTTCCAAGCCTGCTGGTGTTTCCATTCCCTTGTGCATGAATGTTGGCATTTTGGCTGCATAAGAATGGGCAGTTGGAGAACGGAGATCACAGTTAGTATATATTCTGGAGCAGCCAACATGGTGCTCTCTGAATGTTGTGGGATTGCAACTCCCATCAGCCACAAGCTCACTTGATTGGAGAACAGCTGTGAGTATTGAAAATGGAGTCAGACTGCAGAAATAAGTTGATGTTTATCTGAAGCCCCCTGCCCCATTTCCCCACCCCCCACCCCACTGCTTGACTGATCTGGGAAAGGGCAGGTTTGTGGGCCATGAAAGATTGGACAGTGGGCCAGAAAAAGCCCATGGAACAAAGACCATACCTTCTGAACAAGAAATAGAGAAAAGGCATTGAAAGCAAAAGTTCTATCCATTTGTCTTCGATACATTCATCATAAAAGCTACTTTATTATCATTCTTATAGACTATCAATATTTGAACACAAAAAGTCAGTTTAGGGTTCTCGTAAACATTCAAATACGGTAACTAAAAACTTGTATCAAGCTACCACTTGACAAATCTACATGGATGGGGTTTCGTTTTTTAAATAGAACTACATTTATTCTCTGTTCATTTAAGATGATGAAACAGTGGTTCTTGTCTGACTCAAGCTTGGAGTTTTTGATGTATATACTTTAATCCATGTGGTACACATTCTGCAGATGAAATGTACAGGAGATCAAACTCCATTATCACAGCCCACGACTATGAGAGGGCAGGGGGATGAATTGTTAGGATTACTGGGTAGTAAACCATAAATTACCCCACTAAACCCATAGCAGAGGGGGTGGATTTTGAAATGATAACTAGACTCTCTCAGTACCTAGTCTTCAGAACTCTTTTGACAATAAGATAATAGTTCTTAGTGCATTTTGGGATGCAAATTCAGGAGGGGCTTATGTAAATATGTTTAGGATAAATTGCTGGTATCCAAATTATAATATCCATCTTATGTGACTCACACTATATTGCTTCTATTTAGTTTTTGCACTAGCTGTGTGATGTTAACTACAGTATAAGCTTCAATTGTGCTACAACTACTATTCGTTTCCCATTGTGTGATTTGTAACATTTGCACACCTGCTATCAGAGGAAGTACTGCTACAGCAGAATACAATTTTACAAAATGCTATTACAAACTATTTTTAAAATGGGTATATGCTGGGGGGGGGAATCATTTGAAAACTAAATGGATTTTTTCTCTCAAAAAACTTTGACAAATGAAGGGAAAAGAACCTACAATCACATAGAGAAAAACTGCAAAACAACAAAAACAAAAAATCAAAGCAAGCATTTTCCATTTAGTATTTCTAAGTGAGGTACATAAAAAATAAATCATATGGAAAATGAAGCCCTAAAACTGAACATAAACCAAAACACTATCATGAAACGCCTGCTGGAATAAGAAAATATTTTCCTCGTGCCTGAAATTCATCACAGATTAATATAGAAATGAGCTGGAATGGGTTTGTGAATCAACACATTCGAAATTTACACAGACCAGAGGTAGACTGATCCTCCATCTCTACAGAAGTCACTTATGGTTGCCATGGCAGCTGCAAGCAGGTGCCCTCCTATGTGCCACACAATGAGTACCACAAGAAGTCACCTCAGCAGGGTATCCTAACGGCCTCTTGGTACTTTGGAAAGTTGCATGTGCTATAATAATAATAATTCATACCCCGCCCATCTGGCTGGGTTTCCCCAGCCACTCTGGGAAGCTTCCAACAAAACACTAAAATACAATTAAAGCTTCCCTAAACAGGGCTGCCTTCAGATGTCTTCTAAAAGTTTGGTAATTATTTTTCTCTTTGACATCTGGTAGAGGGTGTTCCACAGGGCGGGCGCCACTACCGAGAAGGCCCTCGGCCTGGTTCCCTGTAACTTGGCTTCTCGCAGTGAGGGAACCACCAGAAGGCGCTCGGCGTTGGACCTCAGTGTCTGGGCAGAACGATGTGCTAATGCAATGATGCACCTTGGTCTGCCAATGGTATTAAAGAGGGAATTGCGTCTGTAGCATATGCAAAGCACAGGAGGCTGTGTTCAATGTGGCAGCCACACCACCTCTCACTTGCACCGGTGCGGCTACCCCTCATACCATTCACTCCCGTGGCTGCAAGCCTTGAAATCTAAATGTTGCCAAAACAAGAAAAGCAACTACACCCTCCCCACCGCCCAGTTTACAGCACTTTCCCCCACTGGTTTGGGAAATGTGCCCGCCAAAAAATGCCTAAATCTCACTGAAGCCAGTATTTGCCAAAGGTTTATGTTACCGTGAAGAAGAGGGTGGGGAGAAGAAGAGGAGGGTAATTCTGCAGTTTACAGATATGCCATGTAAATGACTGTGCGAACCAGATGTAGCTTGCAAGGTACCTAGTAACTCATCTCTGCTGAGCAATAAAGCTTTTCTGGCAAAAGTTTGAGAAATTTACTGCTGTTTTCTGTCAGCAGCTACAACAGATGGCGGGCACATGCCTGCCTTGCTAAATGAAGTGGGATCTCTACAGCACGATGCTTTGATCTCCGGTGGCAGGTCCACAACACCGAGATGCAAAATACCACAGCAGAAGCAGAATCTAAATATTAGAGGTTCAGAGCTTCGCTTTTGATACAAAGACCCTCGTTTCTTTCTTCCCTTTTTAATTGTGTCCATAAGCATGTTCACATTCCACGTTGCCTCTCAAGTATGGAAGTCAGAAAAGATTTTATTTTTTTCTCCCTGTCTGGTGACAGGAAAGCGGTGAACATACCATTCAGGCACAACTGCCCCTGCCATAACTGTCTGTGTGCTGTTGCTGAAGTTGGCTGTTGGATAAACGGTGGCAGAAAAATGCAAGGAATAAAAATGAAACATTGAGGGAAATGTTATGAACGAAAGGGTGGCTTCAGAAAGGAAGGACTCCTATGCCAAATCCACTCAAGGAAGAGGGTGGCTTATGTTCGTTCACACTTTCTTTGGAACAAATATTTGAACCGAAGCCCACTGCCACACTTTTGTTTAAATGTTAACAGCACCTCTGGATGAAATTTTTAAAAATGGAGAGGGGGAACAACAGCCTTTTGTGCCAACAGTGCATTATAATAAACAATCCCTTTACCTTTGTGAGGGAGGCTAGGATAAAAGGGGTCAACCGTGGCAGTCAAAATTCCTTTCTTCTCCTCAAACTGATTTCTGATCTAAATAATGTACACGTCCATAGAAACTCAAGTCGGGCGACATTTTTTACACACTTGTTGAAAGAGTTGGGTTTGTTTAGCCTAGGTAAGAAAAGATCGGTGGCAGGCATGATAGCTGCCTTCAAGTATCTGATGGGCTGTCAAAAAGAAGATGTAACAGATGTATTCTCTGTTGCTTCAGAGGGCAGAACTGGAACCAATGGATGGAAACAACAGAGAAGCAGATATTAATAGAAAGTCCTCATTTAGGGTGGAAGGATCTGTCCATTCTGGATCTCTCCTATAATTTTAAATACGCCTAAACTGACAAATGTTTCAACTGTGCTGTATTATCTTCAGTGGTTTACTGTTAGTGGGCTAGGGAGACTAGGCCAGTCCCCTAAATATTCCTGGTAAATTAGAGTATTAAAGTATTAAAGTCTGGCACTTTCTTTTTTTTTATTTATGTATGCCACTACTGCGGTCTGTGTTTTGTTAGCCCCAAAATGGAAAGCGAGTGAGGCCCCAACCAAAGAAGAATGGCAACTTAAGTTGACAGAATATGCGCAGCTTGCAGACTTAACATATAGAATAAGAGAACAAGAAGAACATACGTTTAGAGAAGGTTGGAAAAGGTCTATTGAATATATGGGAAATAGCGGTGTACAGCTGAGAAGGCTGGCAGCGTTAAGATAAATTCCAACAGTGTAAAAAAGTTTTGATGGATGTAACAATGGATTACTGGATGGTATAGTTTTTGTAAAATATGCAGGGATTTATGATATGCAAAATGAACCATGGAAAGAGAAGAAGGGAAGTCATTGACATCTTAAGGATGTAAAAACGAGTACTTTAAATTGTAAAACAGAAAAATTAATAAAAAATATATATATAAAAAATAAAGTCTGGCGCCTCCTTCCCAAAACCCAGGAAGCTTCTGCCCAGCTTAGGCAGGGAGGCGCAATGCTCCAACTGAGTCCAAGAGCTCTCTCGTCACCTTCCCAAAGCCCGCCCTGCTTTGGGAAGCTGGCAGAAGGGCTCCTGCATCCTGCCAGAGACCTGGTGCCTCCTCCCCAAAACCTAGTTTAGGGAGGGCAGCACTATGCCCATATATGTGCCGTTGGCCCCCCACATTCGCCTCTGGCCCTAATTGTTTCCCTACAAGAGATTTCACCGCATGCTACTGATTATCTTCCTTGGATGAAAAAGTGAGAGAGGCTTTGCAGCAAACAGAGCCTCATGCTCTTGACCCAGGGACAGGGAGCTCCCCAGGCTGGTAGGAACAGACGCCTGCAGGAGACAGGGTCCGTTCTTTTCCTCCCAGTATGGCTAAGCACAAGACAGTTCAAGCTTGAGTCATGGCACTTGAGTGACGTTTGTGGCTGGGCAGTCAGATCGGTACCTCAAATATATAGTCAAGAAGAGAGAGGTGTTCTATTCATCCCGTATACCGGTACATATCTATCCCAGATGTTCATTTGATTAAGAGATGGGGAACCTCAGGCCTGGAGGCCAAATGTAGTCCTACAGGCCTCACTACCTGACCACAGGAGCACCCCCTGGGCCGGGATCTCTCCTTTGGGGACTCACCTGTCCAGCTCTGCTTTCTCTATACCCACCCAACAGGAACACCGCACATACCAGGGCCCAGTGACTAAGAGAAAAGCCTGGAGGAGGTATTATTATCTGTCTCTACAATGAGAACTTCGGATCATATTTCTAACCACGTTTAATGGAACTCTTTGAAATAAACACCATCCCTGAAGTAACTCGGCCAATTATCTGCAATAAGCAAAATCATACATGAGAAAAACTATCATTCAGAACGCTTCAGAATTCTAAGAATAAGCAAGAATTGCAGCCAGTGAAACAGATGATTGAACTTGTATACCTTCATAAGTAGGATCAAACAGTATATAGAGTCATAGAATAATAGAATTGTAGATTTGTAAGGTACCTTGAGGTTCTAGTTCAATGCAAGAATCTCAACTACTGTAAAGACATCCAGTCTCTGCTTAAAAACAGAGTCCACCACCTTCTGAGGGAGTCCTTTCCAGAGTTAAACAGCTTTTACTGTCAGACATTTCTTCCTGATGTTCAGCCAGAATCTCCTTTCTTGTAACTTGAATCCATTGGTTTGGGGGTCCTACCCTCTGGAGCAGGAGAAAACAAGCTTGCTCCATCTTCCATGTGACAGCCCTTTAGATATTTGAGGATGGCTGCCATATCTCCTCTCAGTCTCCTTTATTCAGACTAAACATACCCAACTCCCTCATTAGCCTTGGCTTCCAGACCCTTTAGGATTTTGGTTGCCCCTCTCTGCACAAGCTACTAAGGAGCCAATGTGAACACTAGCAAAGTTGGAAACTAGAAAACTAAAAGCATCTTCTCAAAGATGAATTGAACATGTAACAGACTTCTAAACTTTCATGTGTGATCTTAAAGGAGAAGCAAAAGTAGAAACTAGTTCCCTGAATCACATATACAATATCAAAAACAGCACAAGAAATAGCACAATTTCAGTGATTCTTTACTCATCACAGAATCCTTCTGAAGCAGTAATTAATAGGTTTTTCACTGCAGCCTAGCTACCGAAGTATAACTGTACCAGATTAACAATTCTAGAAGCTCCATTTACAGAAGATGATGTAATTAGAACCAATAAGATCAAAACATGAGGACCTGATAGCTTCACCACAGAATTTTACAATAAGTTTAAAGAGTAGTTAAAAACAAGTAGAATAAATGAATTACTTAACCTAAAAATCAAAGACAGACATGTAGATAGTAGAAACAATTCACATTACCCTGCGCCTATCATCTAATATCACTCATCAACCAGGACTTTAAAATATGGACAATTATCACTGGAAAACTTAAAGAATAATATACCATATGGACTAAGACCAAGCATGCTTTATTAAAAACAGAAAGACTTATAAATTGTATCGCAATAACCCCATTTGCATCATGAGCAATTTCGGGTGACAAAAAAAACACACCTTTGATTGAGTGGAATGCGGTTTTCGATACAGAATCTAGGAATTATTTAATCATAGAATTGTAGAGTTGGAAAGGAGCCCAAGGGTTATTTAATGAAACTGCCTGAAATGCAGGAATCATAGCTAAGGAATCCCTAAGAGATAGCCATCCAACCTTTGCTTAAAAGCCTGCAATGAAGGGGAGTCCACAAACCCACTGATGTAGCCTGTTCCGTTGCCAAGCAGCTCTCACTGCCAGAAAGTTCTCCATCGTGTTAAGGCAGAATCTCCTTTCTTGAAATTTGAATCCTTTGGTTTGGGTCCTACCCTCTGCACCAGCAGAAAACAAACTTGCTCCATCCTCCATGTGACACCCTTCAGATATTTGAAAATGGCTTGAATAATAATAATAATAATAATAATAATTTATTTATAGCCCACCCATCTGAGGTATCACATCTCATTCTTCTCTTCTTCAGGCTAAGGATACCCAACTCCCTCAACCATTCCTCATAAGGCTTCTTTTCCAGATCCGTTAGAATCTTAGGCATTCTGCTCTGCACATGTTCCAGTTTGTCCATATCCTTATTTTAAACAGTGGTGCCCAGAACTGGACACAGTAACTCTGTTTTTAAATTATCCCTCCCAAGTTCATTTCTCATGCACCCTAATTATGTCAACTCAACACATCAAGTAATATTATATTGAAAGTATTTTATAGTGCTTGTCTGATAGAATCAGAAAATGATTAATCGAACAACACATTTTTATTCAGTCTCCATTGTAATAACGTTGTAATGTTACTCAGTCTCTTAATGTTATTTGCCATTGAACTTAATAAAAATGGAAAATAGGACAATGGCATTTTAGGGGAAACTTCTCAGAGCTAATACAGTTTAAACCACAGTGTTCAATATGTAAGCCTATAGTCAACAGCACTAAAGTCCTGAATTATCACTGCTTATCTTGGTAATATTTAAGACGTGAATAGAAAAACCTCATCACAATGTATGAGATGTTTTTTCAGTTTCACATCAAAAAATGATTTTATCAATCTACAGGTGGATAATCAATGGTCATGTAATCACAATGATCTTGTTATTCCACTAGAAGGTTAGCGGTAGTTTTTCAAATTTGGCACATCCATTTGATAACTAAATGCAGCCACCTTCATGAAAAGCCAGTGATAAAGAACTGTATTATCAACCCTAATACTAAAAGACTGGTCCATAAAATGTTTGGTTTTCTATCTGACAAAAAAAACTGGATCACAAGCAAACATCTTTGCCGAAAAAATGGGGGAAAGACTCAAAGAGTCTAAGCTTTATGTGAAAACAAGAACGGAATTGATTGCTCAGTAATGTCCCATCAGCATTAATAATGACAAACCAGAGGAAAACTGTTTTAAAATATCTACCAGTGGCACTTCATTCTGTGTAAACGAAGCAAAATGTATCACTCAGCCTCAGATTTATGCTGGTGATGGCAAGCATCAAAGGCAGATTGCATGCATATTTTTGGACAATTTTTTTTCATCTATTATACAAGAGGTTACCATTTTATACCCAATCTCAAAGTGGCTCTTCTGTGTTATTTAAAAACCAAAATTTTACAAGCCGGTGCACCTTTTGTGTTCTGTTTAACCATTAGTAGCTATGGACAATATTAGAAGGTATCAGAGAATAATTAAAGAAAGTTTGGGAAACTGCTTCGTTAACAAAACCCCCATTCTTCTCCGTGGCCAGGTGAAACATATAAAATTCACAAGACAACAATTTGACTGAAGAAATGGTCTTTATTGTAAATTACTGGAACAACAAATTTTAGGACAATTTACAACCTTTTGTCTTTTCTTTCTTATGTTTTGAATACCTTGCCTTTTACACAACTATTTCTCATATTTCTCTATGCTAGCATCAATCTGATCAGTCTCACATGATCTCTGTGCCCAACATTTTCTATTTTTCATTACCAAACTCTCACTTTTAAAGAGTTACTGTATTCATGTATGTGAGTATATTTTTCTGTTTCTACTGCTTACACTCTGAGATCCTGTAAATTTTCTGCATTTTTGAAATAATATAAATATACTTAAAATTATTTATAAAAATAGAAAATAAAACCTACAAACTAACACAACAAATTATAGCAAGGGAGATTAAACTGCTCTCATTTAAGAGCTTGGGAAAACAGAAAATGTTTTGCACTGCTCCTGAAATTATAATCATGAGAGCATCGGGTTGGCATGGGAGACCCAAGTGATAACCCATAAACATTTCTGCAAACCGCTTGGAGGTTTTATTACAATTAAGTGGCATGTAAATGGGATGCAGGTGGCGCTGTGGGTTAAATCACAGAGCCTAGGACTTGCTGATCAGAAGGTTGGCAGTTCGAATCCCCGCGACGGGGTGAGCTCCCGTTGCTCGGTCCCAGCTCCTGCCAACTTAGCAGTTCGAAAGCACATCAAAGTGCAAGTAGATAAATAGATACTGCTCCAGCAGGAAGGTAAACGGTGTTTCCGTGTGCTGCTCTGGTTCACCAGAAGCGGCTTAGTCATGCTGGCCACATGACCCGGAAACTGTACGCCGGCTCCCTCGGCCAATAAAGCGAGATGAGTGCCGCAACCCCAGAGTCGGTCATGACTGGACCTAATGGTCAGGGGTCCCTTTACCTTTACTAAATGTTGTGAAATAAAGAAAGAGCACAAAGTAGGGCTCCTTCTCAACAGACTTCTAAGGGTCCTCACCAGATTGTGGAAATGAAGCAGAAAAATACTCATTCGTGGGAAACTTAGAAGTGTGATAGCAATGATCCTAGACAGAAGTCTCATTCAGAGGTTAGGGGAGCAGCTTTAGTGCAGTGGTGAGAACATCTGCTTGGCATGTAGAATTCAATTCCCAGCTTCTTGAGACAGACTGGCAAGGACTCCTGTCTGCCACCCTGGAGAGCTGCTGCCAGTTACAGAATTGTAGAGTCGGAAGGGACCAGAGGATCATCAGCTCCAACATCTTGCAATGCAGGAAAATGTAGCTGTTCCATACGGGATTCAAACCTGCAACCTTGGTGTTATTAGCACCATGTCCTACCCAACTGAGCTACCTCAATGTAGGATGTGCAGGCCATTTGGCCTCACTCCTGGCACTCTGTGTACTAAGAGACCCTCTCCTGGCATTTGCATGCATAGCTGTGCATGCAAATATCTTCCCTACAGACATTTATGCTATGTGCACAGATGGCAGGGACATGGCTTCCCAGTATGCATGGCATGGGGAGGCTAGAGCGCAAAGGAGAAGCAAGATGGTGTCCAGGAGAGCAATTATGTCTGCAACAAGTATCTGAAATTGCCAGAAATGGCTCGTGCTTTTCAACGCTCACAAAAAATGAACATGAATCGAGGCAGTCCCAAAATAAACGTGCTGTTCCTCAACCTAGCTAGCCTTCATCTCATGCGCTTGTGTGTCCAAGCCCACTGACATGTGAATCCATTGAATTAACTTGATGGACATTTGGCAGGGAACTTAGAGCAGAACGTTATAGAAGAACTATGAGAATTATGTCACACCCTGTTGAAATGGATGGTGATATCAGAATGCATGAAAGCTCACTGAGATGGTTGCTCATTTGCTTTAGAGGAATCATAAAAGAATGAGAGTGCTTAAAAGGGAAGGAGATAAATGCCTTTCTTCATTAAGAAAAAAAAAAGGATCAGCCAATCTTATGTGCATCCCATTTAAATAACATCCTGCTTTTTGAGCCGATTCTCAGTTAGCTCCAGATCCAAGTTGCAACCCTAAACACATTTAGTAAAGAGCAGGTCTTACTGAACACAGTGAGGCTTACCTCTGAGTAAATGTGCATAAGATTATACTGCAATGTTAGCCATGCTTTAGATGCACTTGGAATCAATGAGACTTCCATTAAGCACAACTAGCTTCCCCCATTGATATCTGTAATGAGTATGGGTTGCTCGTGCGTAAGTTGCCGCCTCTCCTGGCTTTGTTGCCTTGTTAAACCTTTCAGTCTGGGCAGCCCTTCACTTCGTGGCTGCCTCAGTCGCTAGCAGAATCCATCAGTGGGCGTTTCTTAAACCTTTTCCAACATAAAAGTTGTTTGACACCCAGTCTCCTCCTACTCTCTCTGCGCGGAAGTCTTCTGCGCAGGGAGGGCGTGGGTAGCGGAGGACCCGTGCTCTCCCCGCTGGTGTCCGGTGAAGAGTCTGGGAGCCCTCTCGCTGATTCCCCCATCTGCCCCCCTTTATTCCTGGTGTTGCGCTGAATTGCTTCCCCCTCTGCTGAGCTGCCTCTCTCCCTGCTGGGCCCTTCTCCAGCATCATTTGAGAGCCTTCCCTCCGCCTCTAGCTCCGATGTCAGTTCCCTGACAATATCAATAGATCAGAAGTGTTACTAACTTAACATGGATCCAACCATTGCAAACAATGTGCTTATTAATTGTTTGGACGATTTCTTCTTTTTTTATTCCACCTGAAAAATACGTGTCTGTTCCCAGAATTTTCCCCAGTGCCCTTAAGGCTTGTATGCAGATTCACCATATGTTGTCATGATGTCAAACTGCACATGTGCATGTTCATACCAGGCATTCCTACACAATCTGTAGAGGTTTGCCGGGTGTACAGATGCCAGTGCCCCAATCATTTGCAAACAGTGCTTTGCAAATTTGCCTGGGCAGAGTAGTTGTCTCATAGTACCTCCCTTGGTACAAACATATCAAATGCATAGTAAAGGTTGAAGGTCTTCATTTTATCTATGGATGCCATATTGAAGCGGACAGGTAACAGCACTGAATTCTAAGAGCTAGCGCAACTTAGCGAGTAAGGTCACAATTCTATGTGTGCTTTTTCCTGCAAGTAATCCCCACTGAAGACAGTGGGGCTTGCTTTCGATTTGTGGAACAGACTCCCACGAGTGGTGATAGATCCTCTTTCTTTGCAGACTTTTAAGCAGGGGCAGGGTGGCCATCTGTCATGGATGCTTTAGCTGAGATTCCTGCATTGCACTAGATGACCCAACAGGGTCTAAGATTGTATGATTAAACATGCATGGGTAGGATGGTGCAGTATGAGACTGAAGCAGCAAGAGCTTCAAAGCTTGCCTCTGCCACTCACTAGATAGCTTTAAGCAAGGCACTTTTTCTCACCTCCAAGCTCAGATCTGTAATGGTGGGTAGCAATAGGCTTCATAAGTCAAATAATTAGCCAATCTACTTCAGTAGCATTTATCCTAACTGGCCACCTCTACCTGAAGCTGTGCAGTCTGCCCCCCATCCTGATTTATTACAGGCGACTTGCAAAGATGATTAATATTATTTACATGAAGGGCCAGTAGTGATGTATGGAAGTAAGAGCTGGACCATAAAGAAGGCTGATTGCCGAAAAATTGATGCTTTTGAATTATGGTGTTGGAGGAGAGACTCTTGAGAGTCCCATGGACTGCAAGAAGATCAAACCGATCCATTCTGAAGGAAATCAGCCCTGAGTGCTCACTGGAAGGACAGATCGTGAAGCTGAGGCTCCAATACTTTGGCCACCTCATGAGAAGACTCCCTGGAAAAGACCCTGATGTTGGGAAAGATGGAGGGCACAAGGAGAAGGGGACGACAGAGGACGAGATGGTTGGACACTGTTCTCGAAGCTACCAGCATGAGTTTGACCAAACTGCGGGAGGCAGTGGAAGACAGGAGTGCCTGGTGCGCTCTGGTCCATGGGGTCACGAAGAGTCGGACACGACTAAACGACTAAACAACAACAACAACAACAACATGAAGGGCCTTGTGCACTGGAAAAGCACCTTATGAATGGCAAATGTAATTGTTAAATGCTTCCAAGTATGGAGTGTTATATAAAGCATAAGATCAGCTATCTTACAAAGCTCTGGGCCGCTGAGTATTTTGCCTGCTAAACATTCTAGTTGTGTGTGTGTGTGTGTCATGTTTTCAGCACCTTTCCATATACACCTGATAATTTCTGAATGAGATTGTGAGCTATTTTCCACTTTAGGAACAAAGTTTCAAAGAAGATGGAGAGGAAGAGAGAGAGAGAACACTGTATACTTGTGCGTGTCATAGATGTGATTTATTAATATTTCTTATGACAGGTGATTCAAGGAACCACTTTGTAGTGATTTTTTGGCACATCACTGAAATATTTTCCGCGAATATTTTCATAAACTAAATATTTGCTCTGGTTAAACATGCAGCTCTTCTCCCCTCACCGGTCAGAAGTTGCGCTCCTCTTTGCCAACTTTTCCCAATCCCAGACTCTACCTACCCTTCCAGTTGCTTGCCAGGTGAAATTCATAGAGTGAATATTGACCGGGATGGCAGGCATCCTTTGCTGGGCTTTTCTGAAATCGTGGGTGAAGGGGGCCATCTTCCCCTCAGAAACAATAAGAATATCCTCTTCAAAGCCTGTAAAACAAAACCAATTAACTCAAAACAGGTGGGAGATTAATCGTAATGGAGGATGAAAAGCAAATGTTTTTTTTTCACTGAAGCTTTCGCAGGCAGGCAAGACTCCGGGGGGGGGGGGGTCGCTTCTGAAATTTCCTACATGGAAAGCACTTCTTTGGAGGGAAAAGGGGGGAAACCTTATACAGATCGCCATGCGTGATAACGGATGCACACATACCTTCGCGTACACAGGCAAGGGAGCCGCAATTGGCCACAGTGCACTGACGCTTTGCAACAGGTCCATGTGAGTGGGAGCACCGTGACAATGCGTACATGTGGCTTTGATTGTGAAAGCATGGGGCTGCTTTCGGTGAGGGGGGGGAGATGCACTCGTGCAATCATCGCACATGATCTAGTTGCTCTCTCTCTCTCCCCCCCCCCCCCGTTTCTCCTTGAGCTGCACAGAAGTGCTTTACCGTGCAGAAAATGTGGCACAGATGAAGAGGCCCTGAGATTTCTCCCTCTTCCGCCCCTTCCCTTTTTTTTCCCAGGACACATATAAGAACTGGAACATTTAAAGAATTTGGCACAAGCTCATGGGCTGCTGCTTCTCTCCCCCCCCCCCCAAAGTCCTTAATGCTAATCCATTCAAACTGAAGGCCAACATCCTATGCACATTTATGGGGGAGTAAATCCCACTTAATACAGTGGAAATTAATCAGAACTACCAGACGGGCAGAGGGCAATTTAGCCCCATTAGAACCAGACAGAGGGCCTTCTCGGTAGTGGCGCCCGCCCTGTGGAACACCCTCCCTTCAGATGTGAAGGAAATAAGCAGCTATCTTCTCTTTAAAAGACATCTGAAGGCAGCCCTGTTCAGGGAAGTTTTTAATATTTAGTGCTGTATTGTTTTTAACACTTGATTGGAAGCCGCGCAGAGTGGCTGGGGAAACTCAGCCTGATGGGCGAGGTATAAATAATAAATTATTAATTATTATTATTATTATTTGTGATGGCTGCCTTAGCTTCATTTCCAGAACTTTGTTTAGGAGAGACAGATTGGGCTAAACTTTGGAGGTGGGCGGGTGAATCAGGAGGGGACTGACAGGTTTCATTAAGGCTCCCCACCCACTTTCCCCTTCATCGTTCCAGCACTGCCTTGCTTCCAAGTAAACTGAGCATAGGATCGCTCTGCAAACAGACTTGGATGCCAAGTGGCGCTGGACAGACCTATGTCCAGCTTTAATGTGAACGGATGAAGCTGGCATCCAATTAGGCAGACTTACGACACTTCCAGATGAGAGTGTTTATGGTGAGATCACAGAATGGTGGAGATGGAAGGAACCACCCCCAGGGTCATCTAATCCAGCCCCCTGCAATGGAGGAATCTTTTGCCCAATGCGGGATTCGAACCCACGACCCTGGTATTAAGAGTCTCACGCTCCACTGATGGAACTGCAAGACCAACGCTCCTCCTCGCAGCCTCCGCACCAGGGGTGTGGCGGGGAGGGGGCAGGCAGGGGGACGGCTGCACTCCCCTAAACCAAGCAAATAAATAAAAATAATGTTTAAAGCAGAAATTGCAGAAAGGTATCGACAATTTTTTTCCTGAGCACTTGCAGTCAAAAGAAAGTAATTCAAAACAACTGTTGTGGAGGCCATTCATTCTGGAGCTGCTAGACGGAGCCACGCAGAGGATGGTGGCAGGTGGGTTTCCGTCCGTCCGTCCCCCCCCCCCAACATAAATCCCGGCTACGTCCATTCCTGCGTTTGGCGTTCATGTGAATGGATGAAACCGGCATCCGATCAAGCAGACTTTCGCAGCTTCCAGACTGTTTATGGCGAGATCACAGAACGAGAGAGTAGGAAGAGACTCCACCGGGTCATCTAGCCTGACCCCGCTGCAACGCAGGAAAAACTCCGCTGCAACGCAGGAAAAACTTTTTTTTTTTTGCCTAACGCGGGGCTTGAAACCCACCACCCTGAGACGAAGAGTCTCACGCTATGCTTCTCCTCGCATACCACGTCCTGGCACCCTAATGCCAGCCCCGCCCCCAGGCTCTCATTTAACTTTCCCCCCATGAAAAACCCCATGACTTTATTGGTGCTGCTAATGAACCCGATTGCCAAACAGCAGCAATAATAATAATAATAATAATAATAATAATAATAATAATTTATTATTTATACCCCGCCCATCTGGCTGGGTTTCCCCAGCCACAACAACAACCTGATGTCTTTTCAGTTGCCACAAAACTGTTGCGTGGGGGGGGGCGGATCCCGTGGCTGTTTTGCCCCCCCTCCTCCCGCCGGGCGCCTTACCTATGAGCACGCGGGCTTGGTGCGCGTCGATCCACAGGTAGAGCGTGTCCTCTTGGCGCGGGGCGGCGCGCGCAGGCGGCGGGCTCCCCAGGCACAGCCACAGCCAGAGCGCCCAGCACAAGGCGCCGCCGCCGCCGCCGCCGCTTCCCCTCCTTCCCTCGGCCATGCGGACGGGCAAAGTCCTCCTGCTGGCGCGCTGCTCGCTCCGTCCTTCTCCTTCCAGCACACGCTTCTCCCAGCGCCGAGGCGGGCTGCCTGCTTGCTTGCTTGCTTGCTTTCGCCTGCCGCTGCTGCCGCTGCTGCTGCTGCTGCCCGAGGTGGGTTTGCCTCTTGGCAGGCGCCGCAGTTGTGAGCGGGACTCCTCCGAGAGGGGGACGTGCCCTTGTGGGGGAGAGCGAAGTGCGGGGGACGGGGGACGGCGGATGGGAGCGGTGCTGCTCAGCTCCGCCAGGGGGCGCCGTGGCACCGAGGACGGAGAAGCGACTCTGGCCAGGGCGAGGTATAGAATAATAGAACGAGCCCCTCCAACAGGAAAATAGGGGCATCCTATTCCAAAGTGAGGAGGAATTAAAGAAACTTTTAATGAGGGTGAAAGAGGAGAGCGCAAAATATGGTCTGAAGCTCAGCATCAGAAAAACGAAGATCATGGCCACTGGGCCCATCACCTCCTGGCAAATAGAAGGAGAAGAAATGGAGGCACTGAGAGATTTTACTTTCTTGGGCTCCATGATCACTGCAGATGGTGACAGCAGTCATGAAATTAAAAGACGCCTGCTCCTTGGGAGAAAGGCGATGGCAAACCTAGACAGCATCTTAAAAAGCAGAGACATCACCCTGCCAACAAAGGTCCGTATAGTTAAAGCTATGGTTTTCCCAGTAGTGATGTATGGAAGTGAGAGCTGGACCATAAAGAAGGCTGATCGCTGAAGAATTGATGCTTTTGAATTATGGTGCTGGAGGAGACTCTTGAGAGTCCCATGGACTGCAAGAAGATCAAACATATCCATTCTTATGGAGATCAGCCCTGAGTGCTCACTGGAAGGACAGATCGTGAAGCTGAGGCTGCAATACTTTGGCCACCTCATGAGAAGACTCCCTGGAAAAGACCCTGATGCTGGGAAAGATGGAGGGCACAAGGAGAAGGGGACGACAGAGGACGAGATGGTTGAACAGTGTTCTCAAAGCTACCAGCATGAGTTTGACCAAACTGCGGGAGGCAGTGGAAGACAGGAGTGCCTGCAACAAATTCCATCATCCCCCCCTTCGTGGATCACTGCCTTATGGAGGCGAAGGGGCTTGAATAACTCCGAGAAGCTATGAGCTATGCCATGCAGGGCCACCCAAGATGGGCAGGTCATCGCCAAGAGTTTAGACTCAATGTGATCCACCTGGAGAAGGAACTGGCAAACCACTCCAGTATTTTGCCAAGAAAACTCTACGGACATAAAAAAGGAGAAGCTTTGAGAAGAAAGTGAGAGTTTCCAAGGCATGCTCTGGTTCATAGGGTCACGGAGAGTCGAACAGGACTAAGACGACTAAACAACAATTCCATCATAATCATCATTTTTACTATTTACACCCCACCCATCTGACTGAGTTGCCCCAGCCCATGGGTAGGCAAACTACGGCCCAGGAGCCAGATCTGGTCCAATTGTCTTCTAAATCCAGTCCACGGATGGTCCAGGAATCAGCGTGTTTTTACATGAGTAGAATGTGTCCTTTTATTTAAAATGCATCTCTGGGTTATCTGTGAGGCATAGGAATTTGTTCTTCTTCTTTTCAAAATATAGTCCTGCCCCCCACAAAGTCTGAGGGACAATGGACTGGCCCCCTGCTGAAAAAATTTGCTCACCCCTGTGCTCTCTGGGCAGCTTCCAACAGATTAAAAAAATACAACATTAAACATTTAAAAAACCCAAAACTCCCCCATGTCTTCAGATGGCTATAGGGTCTGGTCTGTTAACTCCACGCCCTCCAAAATGTCTCTGATGAAAATAGGGATGTCCTAAGGAAAAGCGGGACATTCTGGGGCGTGGGCGTAGCTGGGGGGGGCAACTACCCCTCCTAAATCAATACAAATCAGATGTTCTGCCCCCCCCAGCCTGTCCCCTCCCCCAACAAAAATTCTGGCCATGCCCATGTTCCAGGATCAAATCAGAAACCGAGAGGGCTTCTGTAAATCCAGGACTGTCCCTGGACTCCATTTCTTGGAGGGTCTGTAGAATTGTAGGGACTTGAGGGGCCATCTAGTGTCCCACAGCAATCCCTGGGTGGGCTCGAACCACCAACCTTCTAGGGTTCACAGCCAGATGTACTGAGCCATTGTGCCCCTGGATAAATACAATATTATCATAATAAAGTTTCCTGGGGCCACAACATAAATTGTATTTTAGTGTTTTGTTGGAAGCCGCCCAGAGTGGCTGGGGAAACCCAGCGGGGTATAAATAATAAATTATTATTATTATTATTATTATTATTATTATTATTATTATTATGACACTGTGCTTCCACCCCTCCTCCTCCCGCAACACGTGCTTGCAGGCTTCTCTAAGTAATTCGTACTCAGAGACGCAGACCCGTTAAAATCCATGCCCTTAGGTGAAATCCTTTCATTTCAATGGGTCGGGTCCGGAGTATCACATCTTCTCCACCACCCGGCAGTTTGGAAGGGGAGGGGGACACCTCGCGGAAGCAACAGGAAGCTGGAGCTTCCAGGATGAAGTTTGAAGCCGCTTGTGGCAGGTGTCAATCATCAGGGCCATTCCGCGCAGTCACCGGGGCTGCGGATTGTCCCTGGGCTTGGAGGGAGAGTTTGTCACTGCATCGTCCAGATTTTCAGGTGGTCTGCAAGCGCAAGCAGTTTGGGCTTCCCCTCCATCAACTCTCCTAAGTTTGCCCTGGAGGGCTGGAACCCCCAGAACAGATTTTAAGGAGGCGCGGAAAGCGCAGGGGAAGCAGAAAGACGAATCCCATTGCTCAGCCCTGGATACCGACCTTGATTTTCCACATACATTAAGAAGTTGACAAATGGATGCTTTGGTACATGCCATTATTTAACAGGCGTTTGTGCATGCTTAACTGATGTTGGTGTAACGTGGCCCTCTAGTGGTTTATATTCCTAATAACACATTCTGAAGACAATTATTACAATCTTACGCACCTATTGAGGCTCAGCCACAATGAAATAAAGCTGTTTCATGATTATGTTACTCATCAGTAGAGATCTTGCATTTCCCCCCGCTTAAGAATGCTGCAGACTTTTAAACATCTAATCATGGGGTTTTCTTTTTAGCATAGGATGCTGGTCTAAATTGAAAATCACTCTTGTTTATAAGGAAAGTCTCGTCTGAGCCAGCTACAGTTTGTAGCACTGAACGGGGAGCATTTTTATGAACAAGTACAGCCACACCCCTAGAATTCTTAGAAGGACTACTATAATATATTTCCCTTGCTCAGTGTCTACATATTCTGTCTTAATCATCCACTAAAATATGTGTCTCTTGCGATAACGCCACATCAGCTTTTAAGTATTTTTCGTTTAGAGAGCACCTGTTACCTTTTCCTAGGAGAAGCGATGCAACATTTCATGTAATAAAATTTAAAGTAATAATAAATCTATTACTGTAGCGATAAAGTATCTGTCAACTGCATGTGTAGAAGAGCTTATTACTGTCCCACACTGCAACCTTCTTAACATCTCCTAATGCCCAGGCATATAACACAGCTGCTAAAAATCTATATAAATCATAAGTGAAAAGGCATGTAATTAGATACTTGTGGGCAGTCAAACTAAACAGGGAGTGCTGCCCCAAAATTTATTTTGCACATGCGCCCGCAATGAAGTGCTACTGGGTAGTCACGCTGGTGCTTTGCAAGAAAAACAACAGAGAGACCAGCTAGACTGGTAAAGAGAAAGCAATTTATATGCATTGTATGTGAGATACAACATTGTGCCACCAGATGGAGATGTAGAGTCTCATTTTTCTCTACCTGTTTTCCCTGTTTAAATTGACAATGCTTTGAACTGAAACGCTTCTTTGATGTGTCTAGATCCAGCCAGTCTTCTGGCATCTTAAAACCTATTATTTGTTGCTTTTAATTTATTTATCTATGAATGAACTTGTTAGCTGCTTGTTACACAAAAGGTTTTCTGAATGACCTCCATCGTATGTAAGAGAATAAGCATGAGTAAAGATATATTTTAATAAAAGCATATTGATATAAAACATATGTACGCCAAAACACATGCAATTCATTACACACACACACGAAGCAGCCCCTGATCCCAACAAAAAAAGGGTAAAGGTAAAGGACTCCTAGACGGTTAAGTCCAGTCAAAGGCGACTATGGAGTGCAGCACTCATCTCGCTTTCAGGCCGAGGGAGCCAGTGTTTGTCCACAGACAGCTTTCTGGGTCATGTGGCCAGCATGAATAAACCACTTCTGGCACAACGGGACACTGTGACGGAAACCAGAGCGCACAGAAACACCATTTGCCTTCCTGCCACAGTGGTACCTATTTATTTACTTGCACTGGTGTGCTTTTGAACTGCTAGTGTGCTGGTCCTGGGGGGGTTACCGTGAGGCATGGTCAAAGTCCGGTCCTGGGCTGCCGAGGGTCTGGAGATTGTCCACCAAGGGGGAAGCCGGGTTCAAAGCAAAAAGCCGGGTGTGGTCGGGAACTCCGGAAAGACAGGTCTGGGTGCTGGTAGAGACAGGTTTCCAACGTCGTTGCTCCCGCAACCTGGGACCGGGCTGACTGGCCTTTATCTTCTCTGAGGCCAGGGGCGGTCCCGGCCCACAGGTGACCCGCCTCTCCTGGCCTTAAGACGAGCACTCTTCCTGAGAGAAACCAGTTCCCTCCGCCTCTCTGCCCTGAGCCTCTGCAGCTCAGGAGAGGCTGGAGGGTTACTGGACCCAGAGGCAGCCTCACCTTCCCCTTACAGGACTGGGAGAGGAGCACCTGCAGGCAATGGGTCCTCAATCACCCCCGGAGCCAGAGTGGATTCATCTGGTGTCTGCTCCTGAGGATCCGGCACAGGTGCAGGCCCTTCAGATTCAAGCCCCTGCCCCGGCTCAGCCGGCCCTGGAGGCGGGGACTCCTGTGCAGGCTGGGATTCCTCCGGTTCAGCCTTTGAATCAGATTCCCAGGCCATCACAGAGCCAGTGTTTGTCCACAGACAGCTTTCTGGGTCATGTGGCCAGCATGAATAAACCACTTCTGGCACAATGGGACACTGTGACGGAAACCAGAGCGCACGGAAACACAATTTACCTTCCCACCACAGTGGTACCTATTTATCTACTTGCACTGGTGTGCTTTTGAACTGCTAGGTTGGCAGGAGCTAGGACAGAGCAACGGGAGCTCACCCGTCACAGGCATTTGAACCGCCAACCTTCTGCCCAAGAGGCACTGGCGGAGGAAGAGGAGTGTGGGGGGAGCGCACCGCCTCTGGCAGTGTGATCCTGGTGGGGTGTCATCGCGGCTGCCTCCCTGCCTGCGCTGGGTGCCACGCCCCTGCAGGTGGCGCGCCCCACCCCCAGGATGCATGCCATGCCCCTGCGGGTGTCAGCTTCGCCTTTGAGCCGGTGCCAACGACTGGGCTCAACCTCTTCAGCCCCGACTGGGCCAGGTGAGCTGGGAAAGCACTTCCAGAGACCTTCCACTGCAGGGAAGCAGGTCTAAGTGCAATGGAGTCACAACTTAGAGCTGTTAGCACGAAACTCAGTTCCAAAGTCAGCGGAGCACAGCAGAGCATGAACCACACGAACGACGGCTCTGAAGCATTACTTCTTTATTTTTTTACAACTACTGCAAAACTAAAATAAACTAACTAAAAACTATCGGAGGCTACCGGACTGCATGAGTGTTACAGTTACTTAAGCAGTCATCTTCTCTCTGCACAGATAACACTCAGACTCTTTTTGAGTCAAGCTGGAGCGGAAGAAGCGATGAGCAGATTCCGCCCCCTCCTTTCTGGAAAGATTGTCAGTAGATTCTTGCCATGGGAGGGGTGAAATATCCACAGCGGGTGGTGCGCCACACCCCCGGGAAGCACGCCAGCCTCGCCCCAACCTGCTCTCCGCCACTGAAGCTCCGCCACTGCCAAGAGGCTCAGTGGTTTAGACCACAGTGCCACCCACTCCCTGCTCCCAGCACAACATCATTGTTGTAGTCAATCAAAAGCTTGGAGCGGGGAGGGGGAAAAGCATTTTTTTTTAACCTGCCACTCAAAAGACATCACCAAAGGCCCCAGGTGAAGCTCCCTCACTCCACAAATGGGGAGCCACAATTGCAAAGGCCACACCCTGGAACAGTTCAGTCACCAGGGCCCGAAACTCTTCATCTCAGGGGCATGGGCTCGAGCATCATGTTGGGCAAAATATTTCTGCATTGCAGGAGGTTGGACTAGATGACCTGTGATTCTGTGAGTGGGTTCTTTGACATTATTCTCCAAGCATCCTTCAAAGCAGGAATCCAGAGAATGCCTTCATTAAGATCTAATGGTCTAAGAAGGTTCATATAGGCCATGGGTTGGCAAATTAAGGCTCGGGGGCAGGATCCGGCTCAATCACCTTCTAAATCCGGCCTGCGGACTGTCCAGGAATCAGCGTGTTTTTACATGAGTAGAATGTGTGCTTTTATTTAAAATGCACCTCTGGGTTATTTGTGGGGCATAGGAATTCGTACATTCCCCCCCAATATAGTCCGGCCCCCCACAAGGCCTGAGGGACAGTGGACTGGCCCCCTGCTGAAAATGTTTGCTGACCCCTGATATAGGCTAACAAATCTGTAAGCCTTTGAAGTGGCAAAGCACTCTTTGTTGTTTTCAGAAATCTTATGTCCTACTAAGTTCTATCTTTACAACAGCCCTGTGAGGTAGGTTAGACTGAGAGTTGGTTCAGTCACCTAGGTTTCAAAACGTCACATGCTTGGAGAGTTTCCCACCTGCTATTGTTGCTGTCAGCGTTGCCCAATCAAAACATATCACCACAAATCTGGTTTCCTCCTTCAACACCTTCTACATCTGAAAGTATGGTAGGTGGGGAGACAACCTCTCTCACCATTTTATGATAAACAGGGCAGCTACTTGGGTGGGTGAGTTCAGAGTGCTAGTAGACACCAGAGGAAGCCCTTAAAGGTGTTACTGCGCCATGCTGGCAACCAACCTCTATCCTTCTTCAAATACTTTTTGTTGCTAAGACACAGCAACTTGCCCAAGCTTTGATCGGAGCTTAATTCAGATCGGTCGTATTTCTTGCCTGCTGCCGTTGCTTTTTAACGATGTTGGAAAATGTGTCCTAGTCTCTACGTTTGTTTCTGAAGACCAAACACCAGAAGCACGAGAAAAACAGTGCAATTGTCCGTTGTTCCAATTATGATGTCAGCCACTTGGAAACAGCGACTGAGAAGGGGGACATACATTATAAAGTAGTAAAATAAAAAAGATCATCTTCTCCATTTCAGCTGTAAAAAAAAAAAAAAGGTTGCTACTGCACTTGAGCTTCCCATGTAGCCGACATATGATTTCTACAAGCAGCTGCCTATAGGGATCGCAGCTGCAATCCAGATGTGGGTGTCAGTGAGTGTTTTCCCTGTCAGCATCCACAAGTGAAGTGCCTTGAGTGCACTGGACTTGTGACTTGGGTTTCAATCCCTTGCTTAGCTGTGTAGCTCACTTTGGATGGCCTTGGATCAGCCCTATCCTCTCAGCCTAATCTACCTCACAGGGTCATTGTTAGGATAAAAATGGGAGAAGCATATATATTTCACTCTGAACTCTTTTTGTGGAAGAGCAGTCTGAAAACCTAACAAATAAAATGTTCTCCCTAAACCCCCAAGCTGTTTCTGGATCGACTCCTTCCTTCCCCCTGGGTTGTCCTAACCCCGGTTTGCCTTCTGGGCTTAATCCGACCGACAGGCCAAACAGAGGCCCTCTGCTTTCCCTGGAGCAACTAAAAAGGCCTTGAGAAAATATGCCGCCTCTGAGGGAAAAAATGAAAACGAAAAAGGTGAGAAGGGAGATTGAATTTAGTTTCTTGGTTCACCGATGTCTGCTGTCCTTCAAAACTTCGAGACTTTGCTTGCTAGGCATCATGACCAGTTAGAAGAGGATAGAGAAATGAGAGACACTGCTGCGATCATTTCCTTGACTGGGCCTGATAGTTCAATTCACTCACCATGTTGATTTTTAATGGGTCCGCGCAAACAGCATAAGGTTCCTAAGATTCAGGGACAAACTAACAGCAATGGCTGACTTGTGAAAATGCTTTTTTTAAAAAAAAAAGTTTTGAAAAATATATCGAATTTGCCATCAGCTCATCATCGCCATCTAGTGTCACGTTTGTATAATGCACTTAAAACACACTTAAAACGTTATATAGTATATGCAGCTGTATAGCTGAGTCCTTTGTGTCTTTGTCCTCTGCAGGGTCTCCAACTGTTTTTGGACCACAACTTCCACCATCTCTAGCTAGCAGGACCAGCATCAGGAATGATGGGAATTGTAGTCCAAAAATAGCTGGAGACCCAAATTTGGGAAACCCTGCTCTACTATACCATAAGGTGGTACATTGGCGCCCCCTGGTAAGGAAACAGCTGAGCATGGTAAGTGTATAAGAAAATTAGTTGTTGCACCAGCTCTGTTAGTCTGTTGCAGCAAAAACAACCAAGGATCTCATGGTATCTTAAAGAATAATTTACCATGTTGCAAGAAACCACTCATCAGGAACAAAAAGTGTTATCCTCAGTTGACAGCTTCCATGCTAACAATGCAGTCAAGTGACACATTAAAATTTACATCTATGCACAATGGCCGTCCACAATTGTAATCATTGGTGGTAATGCAATACCTTAACACTAAGTTAATTACCATTAAGAAACGATCATAGCTGCTAGAACTGAACCTGATGACTGAGTTGCAATTTCACATTTTTCACACTGGAGTTTCTCTTTGAAGATTATTTTGTTCAAGTACAGCCATTTCCAGCAGCGGAACGGAAAACCTTCTGTTTCTGAAGCAAGGTTTGGGATGGGATTTCATTCAGCCCAAGTCCCAAACTGTCTTCAGATCTCTGGGGAACAACCTGGCTGGCATCCAAACAGAGAGGAGAGCCGGCTGCTGTGGACATAGGAGGCTTCTGTTCTCTCTCAACAAGCTTGGGGGGTGGATTTCTGGCTTGTATTTTGCAACTGCTCTCTCTGCTCAACATTTCTCTTCTTTTCAGGGTGTTGGGGTTTACGGTGTAGGGCTACAAGCAAAGAATGCAAGTCACCCTGGGCTGAGGAAGGGTTTGTAGCTGTTTCTGAAAAACACGCTATGGGGAACTTCAAGTTAGAGCCGTATTCTAGACAGGGTTATCAAATGCCATGATGATGGCTAAATGGAATGGGGTTTCCACATGTAGGGAGCCAGCCAAGCCCCAGATCTGTCAGGATGAACTGAATTTGGATTGCTGGCTGAGTCTGAGCTCAGTCAGGCAAAGGGAGACATCCACCTGTTGCAAACTCTGCTCCGCTGTGTCATGTGACCTAGCAACCCAGTAGAAGTTACAAAAAGGCTGATGTAAGTCAAACTCCATTTTAAAAGGTTGTTTTCCCTCCAAAAGGCTGGGTGGGGCTGAATTAGCTGGCAGCAGCCACACTCCTGAAAGGAGTTTGCAACAGGGGTAAGTTACACTGGCATAAATTGCCCTGGCGTAAGTTACACTGGCTTCCTGCAGCTTAGATTGCTCTGCCCAGGGCAGTATATCTGCCACAGAGTATCCGGTTGCCAACAATTAAGAAGGATCTCCACAAGTGACTGGCTGCTGTGGAACTGAGATGGACGTCTGCTCTGCTCCATCAGGACTTCCCTTATATTCTTAGCCTCTGCAACAGGCTCTCTAGTGGAATCCTCACTGCCTCCCAAAAGTGATCTTCCCCTTCACCTGCTCACCCCCCTCACCTCCATCAGCTATGGGCCAGTGCAGAAGAGTCTTCTTCTTCTTTGGTGATCACTAGAGTAAGATTGTCTTCCATGAACACAGTTTTAACAGCGAGTCCATAAGTGACTGTGGAGGCCAGTTCTGGATCCACACTTCCTTCCACAGTGGGGACATAGCTTTCCGGGCAGGAGTTGTTCACGGTGAGGGTTTGCCAAGCGTGCCTTCCTCTTAGCACCTTTCTCCCTTTCATCCTGAGTTCAAGCCTCTTCAATAGCCCACGACACCTTTGGTAAAGGCTGTTCTCCAATTGGAGTGCTCACAGCCAGTGTTTCCCAGTTGTTGGTGTTAATACTATATTTCTTTAGATTTGCCTTGAGAGAGTCTTCCAACCTCTTTGTTGACCACCGGCATTACGCTTTCCATTTTTATGTTTGGAATAGAGTAGTTGCATTGGAAGATGATAATCAGCCATCTGAACAACATGACCAGTCCAACAAAGTTGATGTTGAAGAATCATTGCTTTTGACACTGATGATCTTTGCTTCTTCCACTACACTGGCGTTCGTTCTCCTGTCTTCCCAAGTGATGTGCAAAATTTTTTGGAGACACCGTTGATGGATCTTTTGAGGAGTTGGAGATGGCCTTTATAAGTGGTCTGCAAGCTGCTGGGAGGAATGTAAATGATGAAGAAGGGCACTGTAGGCATTGAATCTCAGATCGCCTATGCTATGGTTGCAGTGCCACTGCTTTACAGGGATGTTGCGGCTGCTGCCAGAGGCTGGGCTTGAATGTCCTTTCCCATGTGGTAGCCCTGCTAACAACAGAGGTTCTCTAGGCTAGCCTTACCCAACCTTGAGCCCAAGTGTAGGTGAACTACAGCTCCTGTCAACTCCGGCAGCATGGCTTATGGTCAGGGATGATGGAAGTTGAAGTCCAAAGGCATCTGGGGACCAAGGCTTGGAGAAGGCTGCTCTGAGCTCTGCTTGGTGGCTTGCCCTTTGACCTAAGGTGGGTTAGAACAGCAGCATGACAGCCACAGAAGTATATGGTAAACAAATTAAGGAGTCTCCAAATGCATGTGGGTCACGGGGTATGAAAAGGCTAAACACTGTTGCTTAAGCCATTGATGTGGTATGACAAGGAATGTTGACCACCCACCCACCAGGAAAGGATGAAATGCATGTGTCTGGGCTAGCTGCAAAGCCAAAGTTTATTCTGAACTTAATGCCTGTTGAGAGCCAGTGTGGTTTAGTGGTTACAGTGTCTGAGTAGGACCGGGGAGACCAGAGTTCATAATCCCCACTTGACCACAAAGTGCACTGGGTGACCTTGGGCCAGGCACTGCCTCTTAGTCTAACCTACCCCACCGAGTTTTTGTAGGGATTAAATTGGGGGGGGGGGGGGAGAACCATGTATGCCACCTCAAGCTAATTGGAGAGAAAGGTAGGATATAAAAGGAAGCAAGCAAACAAATGTCACCAGCTGCTTTTTCACATAATTTGTCTTATATATAAAAAAGGTAAATCATTTTAGAAATGGGACTTACAGCAAAACACTGCTGTGTGCAGTGCTTTTGTTTAGGCTACTCCATTACACGCACACACACACAGAGTGAGTCAGCATCATTCCATGCGTGCTGAGTGTGCTGTTCTGGAGAATCTTTGCTCCCTTAGGGTTTTTTACTTGAGATTTCCACACCCAACTTTCTGCAGATCTTGAAGTCTCCTTGAGGCTGCTAGCACCTCCCTCTTGACACCTCCCATTTGGGTGACATTAGCCAAACTCATTGGAGATCATGGTTAGTATATACAGTGGTATCTCGGGTTAAGTATTTAATTCGTTCCAGAGGTCCGTTCTTAACCTGAATCTGTACTTAACCTGAAGCACCACTTTAGCTAATGGGGCCTCCTGCTGCCGCCGTGCTGCCGGAGCACAATTTCTGTTCTCATCCTGAAGCAAAGTTCTTAACCTGAGGTACTATTTCTGGGTTAGCAGAGTCTGTAACCTGAAGCGTCTGTAACCTGAAGCGAATGTAACCCAAGGTACCACTGTATATACAATTCAAGAACTTCCCAGAACTGTGACAGACACCCTCTTAGAAAAAAGCAAACATTTCTCTCAAATGTATTTTATTCATATGCAAATCTGTGGATTTAACTGATGGATGGATCAGTTCCTGAATGAAAGCTCCTATGTTGAGCTAAGATTTCTGCAAACAGTGACAGCCCAATATCTGTTATTAGCATTTTCAAAGCAGCACACAAATGCTCACCTTTCCAGGCATTGCCCAAACCCAGACCTGCTTAGCTCCAGCAAGGTGGAGGCTTCATACACCTTCAGGAGATATCATGAGACCTAGTAGCTAATACAGATTTATAAACAACACATCCTATTCTTATTCCTTCTTGTGGCTGCTCTTTCTCAGATCAGGAAAACAGAAAGCTTTGCAGACATGGAGTAATCTCCGATCACTGCATAAAAGAGGACTATTCACAACTGTCATGTAACAACAGCATCATGGAAGTGGATGACTTGCTTCTTGACAAGAGTGTTGATTCTTGGGTGCTGTGCATAATCTAAACTAGGAAACAAACAAACAAATTAGATTAAATGTCTGGGCTGAGTGGGGTAGGAAGCTAACTTTGGTGGCTGCTGCATGTTATGTAAAATAAATGTAGTGCATAATTTATATTTTCTCTTGCTAACCAAAGCTTGCTTGCCATCCTCCTCCTCCAACTGGCATGGGAGAGAGGCCTTAAAAATGGACTATGGAATGCAGTCTTTGTCCCTCCCAACAGGATCCATTCCATCCCTCATTTACCATCTACACTGTTACTCATGCGTAAACTAAAAAGCCTTCTTGTAAGTAATTAGCATAGGGTTGTACACAGTCACAGAAGTCCCTCTTATTTTTAACCTGTTTTATCCAAATGCCTTATTTCCTGCCTTCTCTTTTTAAAAAAACGGCCACAGTTTCTGAGCATGTGGATACCTCCATTTCCGAATTTGGTTCCAACATCCTATCGGCATTTGCTAGGAATAATATTCATTATTAGAAGGAATGTGACAAAGTTCACCACTTGGAAGTAGGACATGGAGCCCATACAGAATGACTGGAAATTATCTCAGGTGAACTGGAGGAACTCAATTTTGTATCATCGTGTCAAGCCCTAAGGAGTATTTTATCGCGCTTTTAGGGGATGACCGAGTAGTTAAATGCACACTGGGGTCACTTGCTATTTGGTCATGGTAAAGGAGCTGGTAGCATCAGCCACGGTGGTGAGAACAAATAGCATCTTGAAGCAAACCCATTTTTGGAGGGAGGTTTTGGATCTGGCTGCATTATGGTCACGCGAATAACGTTTTGAGCTGTGCATCCCACTGCAAAAGCTGTTACAGGATGCAGGACACGAAGCTGCTAAAAGTCTTTTACAGCTGTTCCTTTAAAGAACACAGAGAGAGCTCTTCAGTTCAGGACGTTAGGATTCCCCCTACACGTGTAGGGTGGCCCCAAAACTGAATTACAGCCTCTCTCCGTTTGGACTTCGTGCCCTTTGTACAGGAAGGGAGTGTTTGCTTATTAAGTTGCTATTCCAGCCACATGGAACAAAAACGTCCCTAATAAGGAAGACACGTGTGTGTGTGTGTGTGTGTGTGTGTGTGTAAAAAACACTGTGTGCTTTTACATGACACGCCTAATGCTTGTACTTTGGGGTCGTGATGGGAGTTTGCAGCCTCTCTGTCCCAGAGCGAGAGAGAGAGAGATCTTGAATTTAGGAAGCCCACACAACCCGCCTCCCTCCCTGGCGGGCAGAGCGGCGCTTCCAGGGTGACGGGCGGGTCTAGGCCACAGTCTAGTGCGCACGCGTCAGTTCCGGCCGGCGGGGACCAAAGGGATAAAACAAAAACCCTGAAGCTTCAAACACCTATCGCTTCCTTGTTCTGATTAGACTTCCCCAAGCCAAGCAAGTGCGGATCTCTACCTGGGCGAAGGAAGCTTTCAAAGGATTCCCAGCACAGCTGCACACTATGTGTGCAAATATACTGACGGCCCTATCCAAACACGGAGCAATATTTAAATCTGCATCTCGCCCTTCCTGCCAAAGGAGCCCAGCAAGCGCACTTTCAGGTGGGCATGTACAGGATCGCAGCGCCAGGAGGATCCGTGTTTGATACTTGAAGCAATGGTTTTATACCAGGGTGGAACTGGTTGAAGTCCGCAGGGCTTGCACTGGGAAGCCTCGTGCCTTTCAAAGTTGGCAGCAGGCAGAAATTCAACAGGTGTGCATAATAAACGGAGGTGCGCTGTAAACTGTTAAACTTCTGGCTGTGTCACAGAAAGTAAACGCAGAATCTGATTCCATCAGATAAAGACCGTTTCCTACTTTTGGGGGTGTGGGTGTGTGTGTGTGCAGAAAACGGCACACACCCGAAAGGTTCTCTAAAAAACCAGGTGCGGCACAGAAACTCAGCGAGTGAAACCCACCCCATCTCTTCAATTTCTGTCCAAGCCAAGGTGTGAATCCTGTCAGGAATAAAAACTTCGCCCTTGGAGACTGGGTCGGCTTTCCCCTTTTTTCGAAGCTATGAGCAGAGCGCGCGCGTGCGGCGCTTAACTCTCCTTTTTTACCCCGCACATGGCAGGGCTTCCATCGGCGAACCGGAACTCTCGTCAGAGGAACCTATAAGACCGCAGCCCCTTGGGCGGGGACCGGAGCTTCGGCGCGTGGGTAGGAAGCGGCCGCGGCGGCTGTTGAGGGAGGAAAATGGCGGCTGCCGCCGCCGCCGCCGCGCAGCTTACCGACGAGGAGCTTTTCTCCGAGCTGAGGCGACTCGGCTTCTCGCCGGGGCCCGTCACCGAGAGCACACGGCCCGTCTACCTGAAGAAGCTCAAGAAGCTCCGCGAGGAAGAGCGAGCTGGCGGGGCCCGAGCCGCCGCCGCCGCCGCCAGCAAGACCCGGAACAGTAACAACAATAACCCCGGGGCAGGCGGCGGTTTGGCGTCTCGGCTGGCCAGCGCCGACCTCTCCTCCTCCTCCTCCCTGTCTGGGGCGGCCGGCGGCGGCGTCCGGGCCCGCGGCGGCGGCGGCGGCGGCAAAGTGCTGCTGGGCTTCAGCTCTGACGAGTCGGATGCGGAGGCCGGTCCCCGGGGCCCGGCTGGCGCCGCGGGCAGCCGGCGGGAGCGGGGCTCAGCCTCCCGGAGGGACGCGAGGCCTGCGGCGGCGGCGGCGGCAGCCGTGGGCACTGGCTGCCTCCCCAGCAGCGCGGCGGCGCCGCCTCTTCGGAGGAAGCCCCATGCCTGGTGGGGGGCGACGGCCAGGCGGGCGGCTGGAGCTCGGGAGCAGATTCCGGGCGGCGGAGAGGACGACGACGACGGGGAGGACGACGACGAGGAAGCAGCCGCCGCCGCCGTCGAAGACGAGCCCCAGGAGGAGCAGCCGCAGCCGCAGGAGCGCTCCAAGAACCGCGCCGTGAACGGGAGCCGGTTCCTCTCCAGCAGGAGGGACAAGTACTCGGACTCGGAGGAAGAAGAGGCGGCGGCTGCGGTTGCGACGGGGGCCAAGCAGCAGGTGCTGAGAGAGGAGGCGCTTGCCCGCCACTACCTGGCCCGAAGGAGCCTTAACAGACCTGCCTCGCCGTTCTCGGGCCAGGCAGGTGCAGCAGGGGGCTTGATGGAGACTGGCCAGGGTGTTGGTAGTGGCCGTGCATTGAATGTTAGGGTGGCTGCTCCTGGCAGGAGCAGTGACAGGGGGAGAAGTCGAGAGGAAGACGAGGAGGAAGAAGAGGAGGAGGTCGACCTGGCGAAAAGGGGCGGGTATCTGGACTCCAGTCCGCCTCTCCTCCCCAGGTACCGCGGCGGTGGTGGCTCTGCGAGGAAAGCCCACCAGCAGCTGTTTCTTCCGCCGCTGCTCAGCGGCTTGGACAGTAGTAGCAAAATGACTGATTCCTTGGGCGGGGACAGGAAACCAGCCAACAATCATATCCTCACTGGTGGCTACAATGTGGAACCTAGGATATATACCGCTACCACCAGCCTCTCTCCAGGTGCTACCACTTCCTCGTCCACTAGAATCAATCACTCCAACCACACAGGTTCAAATCATACTTATCCGAAAAACACCTACAAGCAGAAGGTTTCGGAGCCCGAGGAGGATCTTCTGCAGCAGTTCAAGAGAGAAGAAGTATCCACCACAGGAGGCTTCAGTGCCCATTACCTGTCTATGTTCCTCTTAACTGCTGCATGCTTGTTCTTTCTGATATTGGGGCTCACGTACCTAAGAATGAGAGGTTCGGGAATAACTGAGGATGTGGGAATTGACAGTAAGTATTGGGAAACGGGGCAGAAGCCCTTTGCTCCACTTAATGACGTAAATAAATGCGTGAAGTATGTCACATAAGAGATCCAGAACCTTGATTTGCTGCTTTGTTTTCTGTCAACCCTAACAACTGCTTCTGTAGACTTGTGGATGTTTTTGCTTACGGAGTGGAACGAGAAACAACTTTTGGGCAAACCACAGAGACCTCTCTGTTCCTTAATTCAATAGCCTTTATGTAGATTTTGTTTCCTCTTAACTTCTTGCCATTAATTTTGTTAGAACGTCTCAAACTTTTAAGGATATGTCCTTAAAGATGGATTGGGGTCATTGGCCAGGAGTTGGTGCACTTGACTATCTTTTTCTTCTTCTCAGAACAGAATAATTACTGCTGTGCCTCTTAGATTTAAAAATGGGAATCTTATTCTAAGCTTGTGATTTGCAGCTGTAGTGCTCGTGGGGGGAATCAGATTTTAAATGATGTTTGAAACTCAGATACTCATCCATCTAATTTTTATTCTGTAGGAAAGCACCCCACACATGACAAAATTCAGACACAGGAGATGCTTCTGTTTAAAAATGAATGAGTTGCATAGGGTAAATTCATTCTGATGCACATGTTGTATATTTAATTCCTACATGAAAATCTTATTATGTAGGTATTTATAACATGTGAGTGACACCTGTGTTTAAATTTAATTTAAATTCTAAATTTAAATTTAGGATTTACTCTTAGGATTCTGGAAAAAAAATACTAATTATCAGTGACTCAAAGTTGGCTTAGTTACAGTGGGTTCTGACAGTTGGAAGGAACAGTGGGAGGAAAAAGCAGGTGTTTGAGTTCAGCTGAGGGGGGATAGGGTAGTGGGAGATCTTGAGCAGGAAAAAATAATTAGTTTAAAGTGGTTTTAACAAGATGATTGTCTTGTTTAAGGCATAAACACATTGGATTTAATAAGCTGTGCAGAAAAAAGGGGAGCTTAAAGGCCCCCTGAAAATCTGGCATACATACACTTTTTGCTAAGCAAATCAGCACCTTTAAATGATTTCCTGTAACTTGCGGTTCATTGACACAGCCACAAGGCTAGTTTTAGAAGATCTTTCCATCTTAATGCTGTGTTTTTGTTGGTTTACTCTTGGCATTTTCATGGTGACCTGGTTTTCATGTCACCCTAAGCCAAACCATAGTTTAGCATAAACACACAGGTCCCAGGACACAGATTTGTGCCTACTTTACTCCTCCCTAGTCACTCTGCTGCTTATGCTAAGGCAGCGCTTGACTTAGCATGTGGTCCTGGGTTTGTGGTTTAACTGTCTCCATACTAACCATTAGATGTAACCCAAATTTGTCCCATGGTTTGTGGCTCATTGTTTGTTTGGAAGAGCTAAACTGTGAGCCTGGGTTCAGACAACATGCTAAATCAAGCTATGGCTTAGTGTAACACAGCAGCCAGAACCACTGGGGAGGTCATGCTGTTCTCTGGAAACTTGCACACTCACATTTGGACTGAGCCATGGTTTGGTTTGGTTTGGTTTGGTTTGGTTTGGTGTAGTGTAGTGTAGTGTAGTGTAGTGTAATGTAGTATAGTGTAGTGTGCTGTATGATGTATGAACCAGGCCAGTGTTGTCTTGCTGGTAAAGATGGAAAAACAGAATATGATGGTTCCCCCAATGGTAGTTTTGTGATTTATGAAAACCTGCTTACTAGGAAAACATGGATAAAAGACTTATTTCATACCTGGAAGCTGCAGTCTTCCTTGGTTTATTTAATCAGGCAAAGTGCTTCTTGCATACATTTGAATCCTTCTAGCTCAGGTGGATGTGTTCATTTTTATTAATCCATAATTGCCTGCCTGAAGTACTGTTTGTACAAAAAAAAACTTGATGAATTCTAAAAACTAGGTAGATAAGTAATATGTTATCAGAATTCTGAAATTGTGCTGCTGTATGATGAGGTTCAAAAGTCAAAAAGTACATGCTACTGTTTTTATTGGCCTGGTTTTTGTGTTGCTTCATATACCATATAGATAACATGTGAAGTAGCACCCAAGACTTGAAATGGTTGGAAACAGCAGCCATATAAAGAGAGAGAAATTGGTGCCAAATCATAATATTTCCCCAGAGTTCTTGTGCCTCAAGCTATATTCCTAGTGGTTTGGTGATATGCTTGGCTTTTGAATCTCAAGCCTCCAAATTGCGTGCACACACATTCACCTGGTGGGTTTGGCAAGTGGGTACTGCATATTGAGTCATCTTGGCCCTTTCCTTATTAATATGCTATATATCTGCTAATTACAATTTATATTTGCTTCTAAAGTTCTCTGTGGATGTAATCTTACCATCTCTGAGAGAGTGTATCAAGGGCCATACAATAGATAGCATTGATATTGAAGGCAGAGATCTGGACAGGGGCATCTCATATGAGCCTCTATCTTTGCTGCTGGCTTCAGTGCCCTGCTTGAACTAATGTCAGAGCTCTAGCATCTGTAGGGCCAAAAGAGGGACATGTCTGGAGCCTCCCGTGAAGCAGCTTGGAGCTGAAGTATTCAAAGCTGCCCCAGTCCCATGACACTCCAAACCAGGGAGAGGAAGTTTAGACATGTTTCTAAGCATGTCTGATGAAGCAAAATGTCCTTTAAAGAGTTGGAATGTGTATAATTCTAGCAAGGCTCAGGTGAGGAGAACAGACAAATGTGTCTTGTCGCCTATTTCTAAATATGTGTAATAACTGTAAGCTTAGGGGGTTTTTTGGGGTGTGTGAAATTGAATAGTTAGAGGTTTTGTGCAGCAGCTTCTGAACAAGTGGATCTTGAAAACTGAAATTTATATCAAAACTGCATACTTTTTCAGGTGGGCAAGAATGTTTATTGTGTTTCTGAAACTGAGGTCCACCCAACAAAGTTGTGGAGGAGCTGTAGCTCCTGGGTGCTGCACATGCTTTCGTACGCAGAATTTCCCAAGTTCAATCCTTGGTATCTCCAGGTGTGACTGAGAAAGGCCATATCTGAAATCCTGGAGAGCTAATGTTAGTAACCGGGGACAGTGCTAAGCTGGATAGAATAGTGGTGAGACCCAGTCAAGGCAGATGCTTGCCCTACAGCTCCCACAGTCCCTGACATTGCTGACAGGCACTAATAGGAATTGGAATCCAACAACGTCTGGAGGGTCACAGGTAGGCCACCCCTACCTACTCTGCTGCGTTTGCCTACAGAGTGTGGAAATGTTGTTGTTGGTACGTAAAGTGGACTTACGCTGCATATAGCAACATGCTCCTCTGTGACATGGGACTAGTGATCTTGGCAGCAGCCCTGTGATTCTTAACAATAGCTACATTGAGGTACAACGTATATGATCCTCCAAGCAACTTTCTGTTGCTTGATTTAAAAGGTTTGTTAAAGGTAAAAGTTTCTGTGAGTGGTTAGAAACCTGACTGCCACTGCAGGCTTTCAAAATAGGGCTGGAATGTTCTTGAGCAGGAAGCTATGTGATGTAATCTTGTTTTCAGGGACTTGGTACAGGAAAAAAAATGGCTGCCCCAGGCATAAACTTTTTCTTTTTAAAAGCCAACTACCTTGTAACTGCAAGTTGACTAACTGCTTCCCTCACTTACCTCAAAGTCAAATAAGCTTTGTTCCCCCCAATTATATTTGTTATTTTATTTCATAAAATCTATGCACTGCTTGATTGTAAAAAAACAAACACACCCTCAAACTGGTTCACAAAAAAGTTAAACCAGTAGGATTATCAATAAGAGGAATTAACAACAATTTAAGACTTTCAAAAGTTAAGATAATAAAGCATAATAAAACTTGCACCAACTTTCTAAGTATCTGGGCAAGCAAATGTTTCCAGCGGGCACTGAAAAGAGTACAGTAAATTCACATGGCATCTGCCAGATATCCATAGGCAGGGAGTTTCAAAGTGTAGGTGCTGACACTATAAAAGATCAAGTTCTTACAAATGCAGAAGGGGTATTATGTGCACCTGTAACAGGGCTGGTTCCGCTGTTTGAAGTGGTTGAGTGGGTGTATATTTATTTATTTACAGTGGTACCTCGAATTACATACGCTTCAGGTTACAGACGCTTCAGGTTACAGACTCTGCTAACCCAGAAATAGTACCTCGGGTTAAGAACTTTGCTTCAGGATGAGAACAGAAATCATGCTCCGGCGGCGTGGCGGCAGCAGGAGGCCCCATTAGCTAAAGTGGTACCTCAGGTTAAGAACAGTTTCAGGTTAAGAACGGACCTCCAGAACGAATTAAGTTCTTAACCCGAGGTACCACTGTATAGCATTTGTACCCCACTCTTCAGTCAAAAAGGGTCCCAGAGTGGCTGACAAGAAATCAAAACAAGCCATTCCCTACCTGCAGGCTTCCACTCTAATAAAAGGAAGGCATATCCCTGAAAGCTCCCCTAGTCCCAGGCTGGGAAGAAAAATTCAGCAACGGTGGTGATGGTAGGGATTTCTGTCCAGCTCTACTTAAAAGCTGGGCAGGCTTTTCCACAACCTGGTCAGAGAACAGTTGGCCATACCAATAGTTGGAATTGTGCCTGAAATGAATCAATAGCTGGTGAACTTAGTGCAGGGGTGTGTGTGTCAAATGCTCTCTCAAACTGGTTTCATACCGTAACCTGGTTGTAGCCAGTGTTAGAAACTCAGATATATAAGATAGGCACCAAATGGCTACTTAAGCCAGGGTTACAGTCACCAAACTGGAATGTCTCATTGCCATTTTGGGGCCAGATGTCGTATTTTTCAATATGACTTTTTGGTTCCTGAAATTCATTCTGATTGTGCAGATAAAATTTTAAAGGATGTGTTGTTAGTGTGTGAAAACAGGCAGGATTTAAGGATTTCCAGGAATGCACCTCCAGATAGTGGAGACATCAGGCGCCATCCTGGTGTCCGGACATCTTCACTTGCTTTCATGTGGCCAATAGCCAGGTGCAAAAAGTGCATAGGGAGTGGCGAATTTCTAATGATGGTTGCAGCATTTTGCAGCAGCTGAATCTCATATACACAATTTCTTCACCTGCTATATTATCCTCACAACATCCTTATGCAGTAGGTTATGCTGAGAAGAACAACCATCTCAGTGAATTTCATAGCTCATTGGGAATTCTAACCTGGGTCTCATTGGTCCTGGTCTGACACTGAAACCATTCCATGACATGCTTAAAATATCTTACGTGTACACCTAAACATAACGTTGGATAAGTTTTTCTACTTTCTTCTCAAATGCAAATGCTTGACTTTATGAGCACTATCAGTGTAGTCAGCAAGAACTGTTCTGTTTCTTTTGACAATACTTAAGTCTTCAATTACTGTTTGAGGATACCAAACAAATTGGGCTGGCTGCTGAATTGTGCTTAGTAGAGCTCTGCTGTAGAAGGGGTGGTGGTGAGACCTTTTTTGCCAATTCCCCCTCTTCCTGCAGCCCCCTGCTCCTCCTAAAACTCTCCTCTGACAGGTTGGGGAACCCTTTGAAGGTAGCATGATGGGTAGCATTGAGGAAGTGGGCATCTGTGAATATTGTCTTCTTGCCCTCTTCCTAGAACAGGAAGTCTCTGCTGAATCTCTGTGCCTTCCATAAGCAGAATAACTGTTTCCATTTGTGGAACAGCCACTCTGTATCCAACTAAAATCTACTAAGTTGTTGATAGCCTGCTCAAATTCTGCATTTTAGCTGTTTAGGAGCAAGTTCATGCTTTCAGCAGTGACATGCTATGCTAGCCAAGCAAGTCAGGTGAACAACTTCCCCACTTGCTTCTAGGTGTAGTAACACTATAATACACAAAATATTGTGACATGCATGATATTGTGCTAGTTGTCACATTGTAATTACTGGATTCCTTTGTAATATGTATAATAATGTAAGCTGCATTTAACCTAGTGGTTTTAATTTTTGCAACATTTAAGATATTGGTATTGAAATGGTATTAAGTAAATTTCTTTTTCTCCCCCTAAAATAGATAAAAATCTTCTCACTGGGATGGTTAATAGAAACGTGAGTATGTTCTTAGTATCTATGTTGAGGGCTTGTCTTTGAGCTGTATCATGTCCTGATAATTTTGATTAAATAGGTTATTGACAACCTTAAATCTTGGATAATCTTAATGCAAGAGTTTTGTGTCTGCAAGCTAGATCTCCATTTTACTAAGAATTTGTGTCCTAAGAATTGTTGCCGACTATGAGAAGTCCAGTTTGTAGGCCTCTTGATTATAAGGCTGTGTTTGAATGACTTGTACACAAACCCTACACTGCAGAAAAAAATAGTTGAATTAGGGGAAATCCTGTTTTGCTTGCTTAAGCACATTAGGTTCTGAAACCATTTACTCTGATGGCCTTATCATTTCCAGCCACTCACCTAGAAGTGAGGGCACTCAGTTCCTTGTATTGCTTTGCTTTCAGTATGCAGTAGCCTCACAATTTTTGGCAAGGTAGATCAGTCCCTATATGACAAACTACCATCCAAACGTAACACAGCATTTCATATAACTACACTCTTCTTTGAGCCAGTATTGGAATAGTGGCAGCTGAGAGAGAGAGAGAGAGAGAGAGAGAGAGAGAGAGAGAGAGACTCATGGGAAAGTAAATTGTTCATTCCTTTTAATTAGAGCATTGTGCCTCTCCCAGCCCCTGGGTTTCCTTGCTGTTGAGTGATGTTTCTCAGAATTTAGGATGGTATACTTTTAAGTCTGTGGCACTAAAGATGTGAAAGCCCAGGGGGCAAAAACATATTTTTCTCCCAATTTTGAAGAGAACACACACTCCTATGAAACAGTTTCTCTTTTGGAATGAGTGAAATTTGGAATGTTTAGTGTGAAAATTTCTATTAAAGGCATTCTGAAGCTTTAGAAACTGATAATTTCTATCTATAACAATGCAGAAATATACAATGCTTGGATCAAAGATGCATTTCTGCTCCTAGGGCATGCTGCCATCTTCATGAAGAACATACATTGCTTTTGTTTCCTGCAGCTTTCTTAGTTTGTGCATCTCAGAAGTAGGAAAAAATAAGATAATGTGCTTAGACAGCACAGGATGCAACCATTTGCAACTCTGTAGTATTTAGCATGCTTACCATTTTGTAAACTTATATAGGATTGCTCTATGAATTTCATAAGTATGTCATATTTAGCATACTTACCGCTTTGCTTGTAGAAAATGAAGCCATGTTTCATATAGCAACGTGTTACATACAAAAATGTATCATTTATATTGTTTGTATTTCTATAATTTTGTATTTGTGTTATTGTATTTGTATTTATCTGCTTATTCTTGAGACACCATGGAAGCCTTTTTGGTTGAAAGGCGACATATAAATAGCAACATAGCAACATAACACATATTATATTAAAGCAGCAAAGTAAGTTTTGTTTGATAAGAATGTATCTATTCAATATATTTTCATTTTTTCCAAAATGGGGGGGTGGGGAAACAATTTTGCCCCCACCGCTTCAAAAATGTTTTGGGAAATTGTACATCTCTGTGTAATCCTATCTAGATATATGTTATTTCCATTATTTCAGACTTTATTATAACACTTCTTAACTGGCTTATTAAATTTCTAGGTAAATGAAACAATTCTTATGAACAGCTTATATAAACTACATGATAAGCTGGCACAAATAGCAGGTGAGCATTTAAAACCAATATTAAACTGTTGGATTTCAAAAGAATGCATGTGTAAAGATTTATAGCAATAAGCAAATTGTGAAGGTGCTTTGTGATTGCAGGTATAAGAATAATTATTTCATTCGTATGGATACAGTAATTCTTGTATTGAATCAGTGCTAATATCGCAGATATTATGGTAAAATACCTTGTCTTGACTGTTGAAATAGGCTTATAAAACAAGAGAGATTTTAAAACAAGAACTTAAATATTGCATTAATCAGCAGGGGTAACTAATTCCCTCAGAAAAAAACATAGAAAAAGCTGTGTTGGCCCATTAGGGGAAAATGTAAAAGGTAAGTACGTTTATTGGGACCAGCTAAAACAATATGAAATAGTGAGCCAACTTTCAAGCTGTCCAGAACTCTTCATCAGGAAGACATTAAAACAAAATTTGACAGGGCAGGGTGGAGTAAGTGAGGTTCGGGGGAGGCAAGAAAAAGCAGGGAGTGGTGTATTTTCTGAAGTCTGCAGTTTATAGCAATCCTGAGCTGGAATACAGGAGTTCCCCAAGGTTCAAGACAGATTGCAGGTTGCATTCATTACTGTTGGGGCTAAAAAGCAGGAATGGATGTTACCCTTGTTTTTGGAAATATAAAAATGAGCAGTTTTCCAGTTTTGTGTCAGGCTCTAACCGGAACACATAAGTGACTTAGGAGGCAAAGAACAGAAAGGAGCTTTAGATTAGCAAAACTTTGGATTATTTGCATCAGTCCCCCAAGGTCTTCAAATGGTAGAAGATTATCTATGAGAGACTACTTCACTTAAATCCATCTTGCATTTGGTTTTGATTTTTCGTCAGAAATAAAGTTAATAAATAAAAGTCAGCGTAGTGGTATTCAGTTTCTTACCTGTCTTTCACCATGAGGTCCAGGGGAGAGCCTTTACAACAACTTAAAAATACAAGATTGAAAATATTTAAGAGAGTACCTTTGCAATATGTGTATCAATAGGAACTGTACAGAAAACCTATTTTAAGTCTGAGAAATTTTAGAAGTGTATATACTGTAATCGTTGAAGTACACAATATCATTGAACTTAAAGATTATTAGACTTTATTCCATACCTGAATAGAATTTGACACTTAAGTTAATCTTGAGAATAAGCTCTAGTGAAGAAAAAGGACTCTACTTCTGTGTATACATGTATAAGATTGTACTGTCAACTGTTAGTAGAGTCATCTAGAGATTTATATACTATTTATCTTATAGGATACTTTTCTATCAAAACAATATCAAAAATAACTTACAACATTTTCCCTCATGTATCCGAAGTTAGTATTAATATATCCAAAGTTTATTTAGTCACATAACTGTGAGAAATACATAAAAATACTTTTCATTGTACTAGGAGATCATGAATGTGGCAACTCTATCAAGAAAGGTCTTTCTCTCCAGGAGGCAGATACATATTTAAAAGTAAGTAAATGCTCATTATTTTAAATATTGCAATTAACTTGGTATGAATGTTACATTGACTTAGCTTTGTGTTCAGTTATTCCTCTTAAAACTTATTTTTGTCAGCAAAACAGAAGCTTCATAGTCTATTAAGGCACACATAATTTTGAAAGAAGCAGTGGTAGGTTTCTTAGCATGTGTGATTTAATAGCAAAAAAAAATTGAGTGGGGAAATGTGGGTTTTTGGTGTTTTTTTAAAAAAGCAGGATTCTGTTCTTGTTGGTCAAATTACTCATTTATAACCTATATATTTAAAATACATTTAACGGTCCTTACCTGCTCCACTATTGATCAGAAAGAAACAATGGTTTCTCTTCATTACCTGATGAGGGTTTACATACATTTTTCAGCAGACTGTTGTTTCTCTGCTTTGGGGTGAATTACTGTGGTTCAGCTGACACCTCTAAATTTTTGCTTAATATTGTATGGCACCAAGGAATGAAGTGCACTCTACTCAGTTGCCTCTGATTAGGCAAAAAACTTAAGTACCGTACCCTGCTGTTCTGGGGAGAGAATATTGAAGGTACGACACTTGAATACAAGTTTTACAGGCTACCGGAGAGTAGTCATGAGCAAAGAGTAGCATTGAGCTCACAGATTTTAAATTTGGAGTAGGTATGTTGTGGGGAAGATTCTTCTGTCATATTTCTTCATATACTGCTTGTTCCTTTTGCTCATCTGTGTGTACCTGTGTGATGAAGGAAGTCCTTTAGGAGTTGCCAATCTTCTACAAAGGAGAATTTTTTTCAGTTGAGAAGCATGATAGTTTGACTTTCTCTAGCTCTGGACAATATGAAGGCTTTGGGCCTAATCCAATCCGCATGAACATGGCAATATTGCTAGTAGAAACATAAGTGTTGAATTTTGTTGCTCATACATAAGTATGTGAATGTCATTTTCTGCAGTTTGTTATATAAATATTTAGCTGTTGTATTCAATAGCTCGGGAGGAATGTTGATGTGGTAGAGAGAGACTGACAACCATAGATACTCCCCCCCCCAGTTAATTAACTTCATAAAAACTGGTTCTGCCAGATTTTTTTGTCCAAATTCCTGCATAGCTACTTATTAACTAAATTCTTCTACTCTGAGTACAGGGATTTGCATTGTTGATTATCAGCTTATTTCAATAGCATAGCAACATCTCAGTCCTGTGTTGCCTTATTAGACATTTACTAGCAACAAGAATAGTTCTAAGTTAAATTCTCTTTGGCCCTACAGTGTTGATACAATACATTTTTCCATTGAAATATGCACTGTATCACTGTTGGTTGGTGTATAATATGCAGTCTGGGGCTATTTTAAGACCTGTGTGTTTTGAGGAAATTCAGAAATAAGGAAGCTAAGGCCAGGGAGCTTGTGCCACCAACTCTGAAGATACTGTCAGTTGGCCTGGGAGGTCTCTGTTGCTCTATATTTTATACCGTTCATGTGTTTTAGTGTTTTAAAGTTGTAAACTGCATTGGGTTCTCGGGCAGAAAAACAGCATAAATACAGTTAATTAAACAATAAATATATGACTTTAAAAAGCCTTACATTATATGTATAGTCTCATTTTTCATAGGAAAGGGGCAATATTGATTTGCATTCACGGAACGGGAAGTAAGCAATTAAACTAGCAATTAAAGTATAGAGCAGGGTACATTTTTTTTTTTTAACAAAAGTAATAGAACTAATTTCCATTGAACAATTCAAACACAGAATATGGCATTTGTGTGTTCTAACATGCTTGAAAATGGATTTAATACTTCAAAGATTAAAAATGGGTAAATGCATTGTAATTCTAATGCACTGTAATACTTTCAGTAGTTTGTACATGTAGACTTGCAAGCAGCACATCCCAGTGCAAATGATCTGATTGTGTTGAGAACTGGGGCAATTTTCCTGTTTCTCTCCCCAAGTAGTAGCAGATTGGAAGAGCATTGGTTGCAACCAGGCACAAATATGTGTTCAAAGGTGCAAAGGAATGGTTTTTTAAACGGTATTTTGCATCCACCGGAAAAAAATTATAGCAAAGAAATCAAACTTCACAGAAATTAGCAGAGCACTAGTATTACTTTTAAAATGCATATATTTGTAAAAGATATCTAGATGCTAAACTGTTACCAGTCTAGACATTTTATAGCTTTGTATCCTTGTACTACAATGTTAAATAATCTGTTTATACATTTTATTCTGCTATTAGTTTTTCTGTTCCTCTTTGTGAAATACACATGGCTGCTGCCATTTGTGACTACCGTGTTGATTCATTGATGTAGTTGATTTGGTAAAAAAGCCAGGAAATACGGTTGCATTTTATTGCACAGCTATTATTAGCATTTAAATATTACTCAATGCTAAACACAGAATCAAAATAGGCAGAATGGCTTTTGATCCTATCAGTAAGGCAAGGGAATGGAAGGGGCAGGGAGAAAGCACATTTAGAGTCAAAGTCTGGTTGCTTGACAAATGTCAAAAATTTGTTCAAAAGTGAGGGCATGGCTGCATCTCCAGCTGCATCAGACAGCGGCCTGGTAAAATTGTCAGTGTATTGGATGCTATTGCTGGGGTTTGAAAGGGTGGTGCAAGCAAATACTTCATTTAATTTTCCTGCACTTGATAGACAAGTTCCGACTATAAACCACAGAATTTAATATTGATAAACCAAGCTGAATAAAATGTGGTTGGCTTTGCATGTTCCAGATGTTGAGGAAGGAATTGATGGTTGAGGAAGAATTTATATATAAAAATGTGGTGGTGGTGGTGTTCCTTTTTATTACATAAAAATGCTTTGGATGATATTGTCACATTTTTGTAGCATTTATTTTTGGAATTTCTCGTGCAACAACTCCTGCCATTGAACCTTTTGCTTTGTATTTTTTGTTTCTCTTTAGAGTTTAGGTCCAGAATACGAAGGTGTATCTAATGAATCCCTGCAATGGATTCTAAATAGTGGAGAAGATGTTGGCATAAAGTAAGTCATTTTATTTTGTAGTCTGCTTTCACACGGAAGCCTAGTTCAGGCAACCTTTTAAATAATGGTTTGGTATTATGAACAAGGGACGCGGGTGGCGGTGTGGGTTAAACCACAGAGCCTAGGACTTGCCAATCAGAAGGTCGGCAGTTCGAAGACCGGCGACGGGGTGAGCTCCCGTTGCTCGGTCCCTGCTCCTGCCAATCTAGCAGTTCGAAAGCACGTCAAAGTGCAAGTAGATAAATAGGTACCGCTCCGGCGGGAAGGTAAACGGCGTTTCTGTGCACTGCTCTGGTTTGCCAGAAGCGGCTTAGTCATGCTGGCCACATGACCCGGAAGCTGTCTGCGGACAAACACCGGCTCCCGCGGCCTATAGAGTGAGATGAGTGCGCAACCCCAGAGTCAGTCATGACTGGACCTAATGGTCAGGGGTCCCTTTACCTTTATTATGAACAAACGCAGGATCCATATTGCTCCCTGCCTCCCCTCAAAAATTGGTGCACTTGCCCTCCAAAGCAGAATAATATGAGGTTTCTGATTGACTGAGGGTGGGGATGAATGATAAGCATAGGTTGCTGATTTGGTTGTTACAACAATGTATACTTAGTATAAAACAAGAAATGGAGGGGAAACCACAGAAGAAAGGAGGCATGTGTGCATTTGTGACTCATTCATGTCTAAGCCATAGCTGTCATAATATCTCTTTTTAAATAGGTTTGTTGACAACAGCTCTGATGAGGATTCCATAACCAATACAACTAATGTAAAATACCTGGTATCAACTAGGCCACAGATGTCTTTTACGTGTCGTTTTCGCCGTGCATTTATTACTGTAACATGTAAATCGTTAATTCTGCTTTTGGGTGAGTTTTTCCCCCTGTCAGTTTATTTTAATACTTGTATTTCTCTAGGGAAACTGCGAGAATGATGTTACCAGACAAGTGCTTAAGATTTTGTAATCTACTTCATGGTAGATTAGTCTATGGGAAAGAGGAGAAAATAGGCAACCACTTTCTAAAAAAAATGTGTAGGCAGGACATGTTGGCAACATCAAAATTCTGTAGTGCAAGAAACAGTCTTTATCTTCTCTTCACTTACAATGAGATCTTAGCAAAGTCTGTCCCTTTCTCAAGAAAGAAGCACTAAAAACTCTACAGGCATTCTCACCTTGTATAAAAAATTGTTACTGCTCCTATAGTTTAGTAAAAATTATTCATCAACATTTAGTATAAAGCAGAGGTGGGAAACCTCCAGACATTGCTGGATTGCATCTTCCATTGTCCCTGGTAATTGACAGTACTGAGGATGATGGGAGTTCTAGTCCAACAACATCTGGAAGGCCACAGGTTACCTGCCCCGGCTAAAAATATTCTTCATAAAAGATACTAAGGAGTAGATGGAAGTAGTAGATGAATGATGTTCCTCCTTAAATACCTTTAAAATGTTAGTTTTGTGTAAAATATGTCGACTGCATAATGACAGCCAGTGATTTTTTAAATAAAATTTGGATTATTTAGCTAAGAAAATCTTTCTGTTTGGCACAGGTATAGGAATGGCTTGGGGAGTCTTAAGGTATATGAAATACCGATGGTCTAAGGAAGAGGAAGAGACCAGACAGATGTATGATATGGTTGTAAAAATTATAGGTAAGTTTTAGCTAAATTTCGCAGTGGCTGGACTCAAACACAATACTAAACTTTGGGTGTGGGTGTGTGAATGAATGTGAGCCGCAGACTCCCTCTCATTCCCCTTTCTCCAGTTCAGCTGCAAGCAGACGAGAAACTCTTGCTTTCATTTTCGGTAAACTGCAGTTAAATTTTACTTCTGAACCCTAAGCAGTGGTTAGCTTAACTATGGTGTGGGGGATAGAATAATAGAATCATCGAATTTGTAGAGTTAGAAGGGACCGTGAAAGTCATCTAGTCTAACCCCCTGTAATGCAGGAATCTCAACACCCAGTTCCCTGAAGCAGGCCAACTCCATTAAAAAGCAGGGTTGAAGTTAGCTTTTTCATTATACCATAGTTAAGACTAACTACCATTTGCCTGGGTTCAGAAATCCTGGTAAAATGCTGTCAGTTAAAAATAGAAGTGAAAGCTTCTGATTTTCTCTTTGAGCTGGAGTAGAGGGAAGCAAGGAGCTGATGAAGTGTAGGCTTGTGTTCATAATGCTAATCCATAGTCTAGCATTACATGTGAATGAAGTCAGCGTCTCGCCAGATGACCCTTTCAAGTGAATCTGCGTCATTTTCAGTTTTGTGTACTGTATTGAGAAATTAAATGATATTCAAGGATGGAAAATGGAGAGTATTTCATGCTGGAAGATCTTTGAATAGCTTATTATGCTGTCTTCTGATATATATCTTAAATGTAAGAAGGGCAGTATCTTGAAACATTTTTTCTTTAAATACTATAATTTGTAAATGTGATGGATTCCAGTTCAGATTTTACAGTATTGTTAACTTGGTGCAATTATTTCAGATGTTTTAAGAAGCCACAATGAAGCATGCCAGGAAAACAAAGACTTGCAGCCATATATGCCTATTCCACATGTACGAGATTCCTTGATTCCTCCTCAAAACAGGCATGTACAAGTTACATTATAGTTACATTATAGTCAGTTTATACTGATGCATGTTCTGTTTTGCCTTCAGTGGGAGAAGTACACCACACTAATAAGTAACTTTGCTTTCGTAACTTTTGAAAACTTTTTTTGGGTTTGTTTTTAAATATAGGAAAAAAATGAAAAAAGTATGGAACAGATCTGTTGATTTCCTTGCTGCTAATGAATCTAGAGTTCGCACAGAAACACGAAGAATAGGTGGTGCTGACTTCCTGGTTTGGAGATGGATACAGCCATCAGCACCATGTGATAAAATATTAGTTATACCATCTAAAGTATGGCAAGGGCAAGGTATGTAACTGTTTATTTATACATGCCTTCAGTCTGCATTTACTCTAGCTGAGGTCTGTTACCATATTAAACTAAGTTTAATACAACTTAATTGTAGTCAGAAAATTGTGCTTTAAACAGAATTTCTTTATCATTGCTTCTTGCAACATCTATAGCTATGTACGTTCTTTCTAATACAAGCGTCTTGTACAGTTATAAAAAGTGAACTCTTATCCCTCAGGGCTGTTCCTTGGCTTTTGAAATCTTCTTGTCTCATGTGCTCTAAAAGTTAGTTTATCAGATTCCTACCATGAAAGCTAGTAGTTGACCCCACACATAATGCACACACATGTATGCTTTTATAACTTGTGTAATCTACAGGAAACTGATTAATATTTGAAATAAGTGGACTAGAATCAAATCCTATTTGTTGATTGAACTTTTTCCCCTTGGCAGCGTTCCATTTAGATAGAAGAAATTCACCACCAAATAGTTTGACACCATGCCTAAAAATCCGCAATATGTTTGATCCTGTCATGTAAGTACTTTTTTTAATTCACTGCGAATAGAAAACATTGAGTTTATGTTTTGTCTTGACAATACAGATGCAGAAGGAATACAAATTTATTATTACTGTCTTAGCTGGTATAATGACACTGGGCAGCTGGAGAGGGAGACATAAGAACAAATTGCCTGAATACTGTTTTCATTTTTAACTTCATGTGATGACCCAAGCAACTAGGGCTTTCTCTTTGTTGAGAATCAGCCTTTTACTCTGACTCTTCCACTATTCATAACCTTATATTTTTAATGCATATTCATTTCAGAGAAGTTCTGTTCCAAGGAAGTCAGTACTTGTAGACCTATAGGCCATATTTGCATGGATTGCTAAACCAGGGGTGGGGAATATTTTGATCCTTGTTGGACAATAATTCCCATAATCCCTAACCACTTATGTGATGCTTGCTAGCGTTCATGGGAATGGGACTCCAACAACCTTTAAATGTCCACAGGTTAACCATCTCGATCTAGAGAAAATGTTTATTTCTGTGTTTCCTAATAAGTTTGTATCGTTATTTTTTTTAACAAAAAACAAAATACTAATAATGATGTGCAAGTTTTGTTTTATGTGTGTGTATTTTAGGGAAATAGGTGACCATTGGCATTTGGCAATTCAAGAAGCGATCTTGGAAAAATGCAGTGATAATGAGGGAATTGTCCACATAGCAGTAGACAAAAATTCACGTGAGGTAAAAAAAATGATTTAAAGTCGATAGTTAGTATACTCAGTTTCTCTTATTTGATACAAATCAAAGCTTTATTTCTCTCCTCAGGGTTGTGTATATGTCAAATGTTTATCTCCAGAATATGCTGGAAAGGCTTTTAAAGCATTACATGGATCTTGGTTTGATGGTAAGTTGTTCTGATTTACAATTAATTTAGCAGGTTGTAGTTGGCTATACATCAGTCTCAACAGCAAGAGTGACTAGCTTCTAGATAAAAGTATTGCATGTCAAAGTATTCATCTCAGTTATATTTGCAAATCATATAAAAATTCAAAATCTTAACATTCTGAACTTTCTTTACTATAGGGAAACTGGTAACTGTAAAATATTTACGGCTAGATCGATATCATCATCGTTTTCCCCAGGCTATTACTTGCAATGCTCCATTGAAGCCATCAAATACACGCATGAACTCAATGTCACATCTTCGTCTCCGAACAGGCACAACTAACTCTCAGGGAAACTCCTGAGACATCTTACTGCTACCAGAACTGTTGACTTGCAGCAGGAAAAATTCCTGTCTGGTCCCGTCTTCCACTTTTAGTACTTTTTGTATGTAACATTTTCATTAATCAATGTTCCAGAGGTCTCATTTTTCAGGATTTCTGAGCAATGAGGCAGTAATACTGAACAATTGCTCTATGAAGTGTTTTGGAGCTCAAGCAAACAAACACATTAAGTTTTGCATGACAGATGTTGAATTTATTAAACATTCTCAGATGTGGCTGTATTTTTGCACCAACAAGTGTTTGATAACAGTCTAAAAGCATGGAGATGTACTGTATTTCCATAGTTCCTGTGAAATAATCTTGTGGGTATTTTGTAACACAACCACCTACAGTTTCTGATGGCAAGTAAGTAGAAGTGTTAGTTTCTGTCTGGTTTTTGGCTTCTGTTGCTGTAAAAGCTTCATCTGTATCCGCCTAAGGATGAGAAAGGAATTATGTCTTGGTAATTGCTCAGAGAAAACAAACTGAATACAGGTTTACTGGTTTTGTATATAAATGTAGATGCTGGTGGTGGAGGCAGCAAAAGTAATCTTGTTTTGTGAGGATGTCTGCATTAAAGCAGTGAATAAGCTTCCTATTTTATTCATAACCTAATGTTTTCTATGTTTCGGCTGTACCATTACATAAAGGCCAAACACCTTGAAGTATTAGATACAAGTTAAATATCTTTTATAGGTTTTATATTAAAATATATGGTTATGATTTTTGTGTGAATGGTCTGATATTGTAACTGTGATAATGGATTCAAAATTATGTGAGCAATAAAGACGCAATTGGCAGGTACTCAAACACTTTGTGAAAAGCTGTTATTTATTACAAGGAGAAGCTCAGACAAAATTGACCACTGGGGAATATACTTTCCTATATGGTTTTGCTACCTAGGCATGTGTGAAATTAAACAGATGCACATATTTTTGGAAACAAAAATCTTGATTGTTAGAGCTTAGAAGTGCAGAACACTTACAGCAAGAATTTATGTTCAATATTAAATGTGTGCATTGTTTACACCTAAAACTACAAAAATGTTGACCTTTAGTTGAAAATATCAAATAATTGGATTCAGTAATTCCTGTTGAAGCAGCATAATTTGTCAATCCACCTGGATATTGCATAAGTGAAGAGATGGGAAACCAGCCAGTTTAAAATACATTTATTAAAGCCCAGTTTCTATTGTAGATATGGATCTGCAGCATGAACTTGCACAAATGCACGTTTTCTTATGGTTAAGTGAACATGATGCACACTTCTGTAACAGAAAATCCTATTGTGCCTTAACTTTGTGCTTTTTTGTGGGCAACATGTTTAATAATGATGGACGGTTTCTTATCTTTGAAAAAAACTTGGTCTATGTCCTGGATGCTAATGAACAAGTATATGTAATATAATCAGCCATGCAAAATTCTACTCACCAAGAACAAGTACATATTTTTGACCAGCGAGTAGATTTTTGTCAAGTCTGGTAAATTTTTCATGAGATTTACTATATACATATACAAATATGTACAATATATATGTATATGTATTATATGTATATAATCAGATTTTGCTGTATTTGTGCATCATAGTGATTTATTGAGCTGAGTAACCATCTTGTGACCTGTTGCAAGTGTGAATGTAAAATTTAGTTGTGGCAGTTTAAAAGGTTGCCTTTTGATGCAGTCGCATCGTTCTTGCTTCTAAACTATTTGTAAACACACTGTACATTTATTATAGTAATCTGTACTATTATGCAGCTTATTTTACCTTTAAGATGTTGACCAATGTTCCTCCCTGCAAGACAGATGGGAATGTGTATAATACCTTGGACATTTGAGAAAAATCAGATGTTTGTAATTTGTAATTTGTCCTGTAAAAACACAAAAGCAAAACTAAACTAATTAAAGATTTATTAGGGCTTTTTACACACGTGTCAGTTTTTGTGACATTCTGGGGCTTATGACAGCTCTTGTATACTTCTTTTTTGGGGGTGGAAGAAGGCATGGAAGAGGGTTCAATATAGACTGCAGCACAAAGAGCCACACTATACCACATTCCACATAAACAGTGTTTTTCATGCTGTCAGTTTCTGCTAAAAGTACTGAAAAATGGAGAGCCTTAGTTTGACACCAACTCCAAGTTAGATACCATTGGTACATTATGTGGCTTGCCATCAGAATTCCATAAATATGTGTGCTTATAGAAGGTGGTGAGATAACTACTATATACAAAAATGTAATTGCAAGAGAACCTGTTTGGTTTCAGCCATTCATTTAAACCTTTGTATAGTGAGTGGAAAAGACAACTTTAGAAGATGCTCAACTCCCTGTTTACAAGAAACAAAATGGAGAAAGTATAGGAACATCACAAAAGGCATTCGTTATTTTAAAGATTCAATACTCTATAAAGACCCCAAACTTCCTGCTTTTATCAGTTGTCTTTATGAAAACTGTTGGGTGAACCTGGAAAACATAGTACATACCTACTGCCATTCAGAGACCTTGGTGTACTGCTGCTGGGAGTTCATGCTCCCAGTGTCTCTTGGCGGTGGTCTTTTCTTTTAAAAGCAGTGTTTTTAATGTGAGCTTTTTCTAGCCTTATGATTCAGTCTGCCAAATGTGCCAAAGCTGAACAGCAGTGAGCCCTTTGATTTATGTGCCTTTGTGAAATCTTTTAAAGTAGTACTTCTTTATTTCTTTCACCAGGTTTTATGAGAGGGGAAACAATGCATTTGTTTATGTTGATGCTTTTGTTTTAAGTCATTTCAGCATCTGAGGGAGTAGACTCTCTAGGAGCTCATGTCCCTGAAGGAAGCTGGAAGTTCCTATTTTAATAAGCTGCAGACTAATCCAGTTCTGCCCTTAAAAACCTTTTTATTGTGCCTTCTTGAAACCTCCTTAGGAATTATCCCTCAAAGTGGGTGGGGCTGTAGCTCTAAGGTGTGCAAAAGGTCCCGCATTCAATCCCCAACATCTCCAGGTAGTGCTGGCAGAGACCCATGTCTAAAACCCTGGAGAAGTACTACCAGTCAGTGTAGAAAATACCGACCAATAGTAAATACCGACCAACCTTAGACTTGGGTCCTCAGCTGTTGGACTGCAAGTCCCATCATGCCTGGCCATGGGTCGCCCTGGCAATGGATGATGGGAGTTGTAGTCTTAACGGCTAGTAATCCAAGTTTGAGAACTACTGAATTCTGATCTTTTTGCTGCACCACTATGCAGCTCTGCCATGGATTTTGTAGGCTTCAAGCTTGCTTTTTTTTAAAAAAACAAAAACAAAACCGCCCCTGCCCCAAAATACTTACTTGGACCTAACAAGGCAAGAGGTCTGATGACTTCTTTCCATCCTGGGTATGGGTGGGATGCTTATCTGTATTACACTTTTATCATGTTCTGGTCTTTTTCTAAATAGCTCTATGAAGAGCACTCGTATTTTAAAAAAGTCTGACCTACCCAGCTTATGCCTCATAGTAGATGCTGAAGAAATGCAAATGGAAAGGTTAATGTAGCTAGTGCCCGAGTTTGCTTCCACGCCCCCGCTCCTTCTTTTGCATCTGTCTTTTAGGCTGCGATCCTAGGAGCGTGGGGATGAGGATTGCTTTCTTTACAGATCTCTCTGCAAGCCTGTCTTCCTTGTTTTGGACTTGGGAGAAGCTGGCTGGAGGAGGGAAGGGGAAACAAAAGCCAGTCAAATAAAACGCCGTGCTTGCAGCAGAGCTCTGAAAAGGCACACGGCCAAATTCCAGCTGGAAGCAGAGCCATAGGGACCCATCATCACCCGAGGACTTGATTTTGAGGGGAGTCAGGAGTTCGCCTCCCCGGGAGGGTGGGTGGGGGGCGGAGTGAAGCTCACCCCGAGGTGCCTCAGGATAACCACAGCCCCTATTTATCCCCCCTCGGCCGGCTTCTCCACAGCTCGCGCTCTCTATGCTCATATTTGGAGTTGCCTGGGCAGCCGGTGCCCAGGAATTTCCCGTCATGCCTCTCCGAGAGGCGGCTGGGCCTGTCATTTCTCCGGGCCGTAGGCGGGCGGCGTAGCTGAGGGGGAGACGGTGCCTTCAGACCCGGCTGCTGCTGCTGCTGTTTCTTCTCCTCCTCCTCCTCCTCCTCGTTCTTCCCGCGTTTACTTTCCGCCTCGCCGCCCTCCATGCGCGCGGAGTTTCCCTCGCTGCTGCTCAACTTCTCTTGCCTTGTGGCGGCCGCTGCGCCGGTGGCAGGTAAGGGAGACGTCGTCGCCCGTCATTGCTGCAGACCGGGCAGCCTGCCTTGCCCTGCCTGCTTGCCTCCCTTAGGGTTTCTAGAGCTTTCCATCCCGGCCCCGCTTTCTCTCTCCCCCCCCCTCCCGCCCAGACCCCACACAACCTTAAAAGTCTAGGGAAAGGAAGCCATGTCATCCCTTCCTGAAGCTCAGGCATGTCTACTCGGGAGTAAGACCCCACTGAGTTCCGTTGGCACTTGTTCCCAGGTAAGTGGGCACAGCAAGAAGCACCCCTAGCCTAGGAGTCCTAACTCCTAAGGGCTGAGGTGTCTTCACCTCCCTCCCCCCCCCCCATAAAATATTTGAGGTCAAAAAAAAGTTGATAGGCATTGCCATTCAAATGGTTACATGTGCACCCTGAATTATTATCGATTTTGTGACGGGCGGGGCTTACTCCCTCCCCCCCCCCAATATTTTGATCAAGTTGGCACCCGGACTCCTAGACTGCAGCCCACTTAACCTGAGAGCAGGTGCCATAGAAACTAAAGGGATTTTCCTATGAGTAAAAAAACCAAAAACAATCCACAAATGTCTTCGGAATGGTGGACAGTATTCTTATCTAAAAGGAAAAACCTTTACTTTTTGTTTCAAGGGGTTAAGAAGGTAATTGTGGCCATAAAACCAAGGGCTGGTAATGATTTCTGGCTTAAATATGTCTGTAAAGGTTGCCCTGCTTGGAGGATCGCAGGAAGGCCCTAGTATAATGTTTCCAATGGCGGGTAGCCACATCACGGCCTCTGGAAGCTCCCGACAGGAGCATGACGTACAAATTTGCATGTTGCGTATGTCCAGTTAGCTAACTTTAGCATCAGGATTTAATGATCTTGTGGTGTGGTGTCCTCTTTATATAGTGGTGCGTGTTACAAACTGTGTTAAACCAGCCCCAGCTGCATTTAGGGACCCTGCACTTCTGTCCCAAAGTCCTGCCTGGACAGCAGCACTGCTTATGTGGCAACAAAATCCAAAGGGTACTGTACTTTATTTGGTTTGCTTTTGGCACCTGCAGTAGGCTGGAGGGTAATGGGAGAAGTGAACCCTCACCCGCATAATACAGGGTTGCCTCTAGATCCTCTTTGTAAGGATCCTATGCTGGAGGAATTTACATTTGTTTTCTCATTTTGGATGTAATAATTGCCAAAGCAAATCGTGTTCTAAAGGAGAAGTTATTTAATGGTCCAAAGTGAGCTTATGACTCGTGAATAGAAATAAAGCTGTTGGCAACTTTCTGGACTCTTGAGAATGTATGTCCTAACTGGCCATGGAATGTTGGAATGCTAGATATAAGTCACGTCCTACTCAGGGCTTGGAAAATAGTTTCCTCTTGTTTTAATGCTGTGGAACCATGATGCACAAGTGAAATCATTTCAATCTCTGTACACAAAGTACAGAATAGATACAGAAGACCAGGAGGAGCTCCTTTTTTTGAATTCATAAATGAGGGTTAATACTTTACACACAGAACTATGCATATATAAACGGATAAATGAATCCTTGCAAAAAAAAAAAAGAGCAGACAATCAATCTTTTATCAGCTAATTACTTTGAAGGTTGTGGGACTTCAGATTGTAAAACTTCCTTTTCTAGTTGCTGCTATTGAATCCTCTAACAAAAAATAATAGCATGACCTAGAACAGAAAGAGGAAGCCTAAGATACACAATATATTAGAGTTAGCAAAGTTAATGGATAAACTACGTGAAAAGGACAATAGCGATTTTGAAAAAGAAACCCTTTACAATATATTTGCAGAAACAAAAAAACAAAACAAAAACATGGACTCATTGGCAAGATTTAAATAAACATTTACAATTTTATTTATAGAGAACAAAAAGTATAACAATATGATATACAAGAAGTATGACAATATGATAACAATACAAACAGCAAAAAGTATCATTTGATGTAATAAACCAGAAATGGAAGCTAAGGGAAGTCAACAGGAAGGGGGGAAATTGGAAAATGGTTGTTTTGTAATGATATTGGATATTTGTTACAGGAAAAGAAAACCAGTAAAAAGATACACAATGTATTAACATTTAGGTCTTTTTCTAAAGTTTATTGTAAGATGGAAACAAGGATGTAAATTAGTGCTGTGAAAAAATATTCTATCTTGGAATAAGATCAGAAAGATGCTTTATTCTACATTGAGAGACACTTTTTTGTTGTTCATCTCCCAGAATCTTGGGCAGGCATTCAAAGCTGCAAGGTGGTCCAACAGATATTGCCTCCTAGTGTCCTGCTACCACCTTTGCCTAGTCAGCTGGAATTCAGGGAAAGGACTCCGCTTTCTGAACAGTGTTGACAATTCAGGGATTCCCTCATGCCTATCAGCTAAGCCATGTCAAGGATCCCAATTCCTTTGGATGATGTCACTGGAAATAGTTCCCTGTTTATGGAATGCCTCCCTGGTGAGATGCATCTGTCTCACTCATTATTAACTTTCAGAAGGAATTTTAAAACATTCCTGTTTATGCAGGCGTTTGATTGCAGTAATATGCTTGGCAGCCTTGAAATTATTAGCTCTGAGGATAAGTGACTTTCATTTTTAAAAATGTTTTTAATTTCTTAAAAGTTATAATTCCTATTCAGTTTTTGAATGCTGAATTCTCATTTCTTATTCTTAAATACATTCCTGTGTTCCTTCAATGCACATTGGAATTAGTAGTAGCATACTGCTCACGAGATTACATAGATAGAATGACATGTGCCTTCCCCATATTGTAACTCAGGGTGGCCCAACTTTTCATCCTAAGTGGGCAGCAAAAGTGCTTTTACACAGAACCCGCAGGTTTCACATTTCCTTTTCATGTGGGGATGGGGGGAAGCAAGGTCAAAGTTTGATGCCCCCCCCCAGCCCTTGCACTGCCTTTGCAAAGCTAGCTAAGCAAGGCACAGGGCTTTGGGAAGGAGGTATGAGGCTCTGGCAGGATCCTTAAGCCCTTCTACCTCTTTTCCAAAGCTCGGAAAAGTGCTAACTAGGCTTTCAGAAGGAGGCAGGAGGACTCTAGAGCCCTCATTCCTCCTTCCCAAAACCCAATGCCTTGCTTACCTGGCTTGGGGAATTATACATCTCTGCTTCTTGGGAGAAAAGCAATGACAAACCTAGACAGCATCTTTAAAAGTAGAGACATCATCTTGCCAACAAAGGTCCGTATAGTTAAAGCTATGGTTTTCCCAGTAGTGATGTATGGAAGTGAGAGCTGGACCATAAAGAAGGCTGATCGCCGAAGAATCGATGCTTTTGAATTATGGTGCTGGAGGAGACTCTTGAGAGTCCCATGGACTGCAAGAAGATCAAACCTATCCATTCTTAAGGAAATCAGCCCTGAGTGCTCACTGGAAGGACAGATCCTGAAGCTGAGGCTGCAATACTTTGGCCACCTCATGAGAAGACTCCCTGGAAAAGACCCTGATGCTGGGAAAGATGGAGGGCACAAGGAGAAGGGGACGACAGAAGACGAGATGGTTGGACAGTGTTCTCGAAGCTTCTAAAATGAGTTTGACCAAACTGCAGGAGGCAGTGGAAGACAGGAGTGCCTGGCGTGCTCTGGTCCATGGGGTCACGAAGAGTTGGACATGACTAAACGACTAAACAACAACAACAAAGGTGACAGTTGCATAGAATATATTAGGAGAGGAATGAAGCTTTTTGTATATCAGTGGAATATAAACAGGTGATGAATACGAACTTGTAGTGTACCAATAGAGTATCGGGAACTCGGTAGCTCAGCCAGTGGGATTACTTTCACCACCCAAGCAAGCCTCCCTTACCAAAGAAAACTGGGAATGCACTTTTAGGGCCCATTGGCAGCAGCATCTCTACCTGCTCCACAACTGATGCCACATTTGACCTTAGGTGTGGGGCAGGAGAGTGTGGGTTTCGGAAAATGGCCTCTCAGACCAAACTGGGACCAGTGCTGGGTCTAATTATGCCCATTGGCTAGAGGTTCTCCATGCCTGGTTTAGCTCACGTTCTATAATAGTAGATGTGAATCCACCCACATTGTGGCATAGTTCAGATCACTTTGATTCCAACCTAGTGCTGAGAATTTCTACTTGCTTGCTGTTTTAGTATTTGTTGTAGCATAGTCACACCTAAATATCAGAACGCAAATCCTTACAGCCAAAGAGTGCCACCAAATGCAGTGCTTTAATTTTTTGTTAGAAGTTAATGGTAACCATTCATTTATGGGGAAAAACTCCTGCTCTAGTGCATTCGGGGACACCAGTGGTGCAGGGACTGGCCCTCCAGATGTTTTGGGACTACAACTCCCATCATCCTTAGCTAACAGGACCAGTGGTCAGGGATGATGGGAGTTGTAGTCCCAAAACATCTGGAGGGCCGAGTTTGCCTATGCCTGGTCTATTTACTGCCCCTGGTTATCCGGGACTGTTCATATCAGCAACACCCTTTGATTCTGTTAAATACTGTTCATCTACAATCTTTCAAATGTTGCTATCCATCTTAATACCATGGTTATTTACAGTTATGTAAGTTTTATAAATTGGTCAAACTTAAAAATCAGGTTTAACTGAATTAGGGGAAATGTTTGTGTGGGAGTGTTTAAATTGGCTTTATTCTAATCTTGTTTAAGGTGGCAAGGAATCAGATTAAACTAAGCCAGCTAAGGCGATTTTAAAGGAGAATAGGTGTCTCCACTAACTGGATTTTCACCTATTTAATTAAATAAGATTTCAAAAAGATTTTTGTTCAAACTAGGCCAGAATCATTCCTTTAAACAGAGAATTGGCTCATGCATTGAGTGTTTAAAAGCAGATCTGCAGTACTGCACAGCAGAAAGTAGATCTTGCCTGGCAATGTAGCAGCCTCCTCGGGCACGTACAGAGTTTACCAAGGCACTAGTTTAATCTACTCCATACAAAAATGATTAACTGAGCACCTGTGCCATCTGTAGCCCTTTTCTGGAGGGAAGACCCTGGAACATGGGCCCTGGAACTTTGACTGTAACATCAGTTTTCAGGGACAAGAAGAGACTAATATAATTAACCCCATGATTGTATATCTTTTTTGTGCACATTTCTGTGGATTGCCTTCTAATTATAGATCCATTCTCTGTTACAGAAGTGGTGATCCATTTTCGGTCTGAGGGCCATATTTCCTCATGGGTAGCCTCATGGGCAGCCACATACCAGTGGTGGGCAGGGCCCAGGGTCAACAATTCTACTCTTCTACTGGATTCTACTCTTACCTTTGTCCAGTAGGCTATATTACAGCTACCCAAAAGTCAGGCGTTTCTACACCCTGACCCACCACCCTCAACAACTCTCTTCAAACAAGCAAGAAGTATTTTTTATCACAGTTCAAGAACACATTGCAGCCAGGCGAAAGCACCTGAGGACGGTGCAGAGCAGGACCAGTGATGGGTATCGCCTGGGGAGAATCTTCAGGAAAGACAGAAGTCCATAGAGGGCCACATTTGTATCCCAGGCTGGTTATTCCCCACCTGAGCTCTATTACAACACCAGAATATGCTCACTATGCTTCCTTGGGCATCATCCTTGATCTCTGAAAATTTCCTACACTAAATGTCTCATCAACAGGATGCCTATGGATGCCTATGCATTGCCTGACCTCATTTTATGAGTCACCATAGCCCTGCTTGATCCTCTAGTGTGTATCACCCTTTGCATACTATGACTCTGGCACCTATATTCATTTTCCATACTCTCTACTGGATGAGTTGGTCTTTTTATATATTCTGCCAAGAGTATGGAATGCTCCCTTTTCCTAACTCACAGCAGCTATAAGCAGATGGAGCGTAGTTTCTGGGAAACACAAGGAAGTAAGTGTTCCACTGTTGTCTTATTACTTGCACATTGAGTCTAGGGGATTCCCCAGGATGGTTTTAGACTTGCCTTTTGCAAGAGTTTTAAACTGGTGTTTATTTTCCTTTATAGAGAACTACTGTGCTCATATCTTCTTGCGAGGAAAATGCAGCTATGTTAAATTCTCAGATCAATAGCTGGGCAAGTGCGCACTGTCATTTGGTTGTTCCACTGACATCAGCTGGACTTTTGTAATGAGTGCAATAACAAAGCAGAATTTACTGTTCTGTCCTTCTCATCAATCTGGCCCTTTTAAAAACCCAGCAATTTTAAATAAAAGTGGGGAACTACTAAAACACCTCCAACAATTCCAGGCCTGTACTAATATTATAAAAAATATAATTACCATTTGAATCTGGCAGTTGTGTCAAGTGCTTGTGTATCTATTTACTACAAGCACTCAAATAATAAGAAAATTAGATGATAATCAATAATAATGATAAATGATAATATTTGATTGATGCCTGAACATGGGTGAGATGTTAGGAGGTTTGCGTTCCCTGTCTGCAAGGTGAGATATGATAAGAAATTCTCTTTGTCACCTGGACTGCACTAATAAAAATGACACTTCATGATATGTTGTGTTCTTTGGGGATTGGGCTGGGCTACAGAGGCCACAGAAAACAGAGAATTTGGGAATCGGTTTTGTGCCTGCATCATAAATGGAATGCCTGGGAATGGGAAGCAGGGAAAGGGGTTTAAAAGAAGACTCAGTAAATCAATTTGGTATTTAAATTTTCAGACTTAATTTGTGTTCCCAATATTTTCTTCTTCTTCTTTTTAAATGCACAGTTGTGTTGCTTTTTTCCTTCTCCTAACTTCAGACTTGGCTGGAGTTTAGTCATTACGTAGGACAAGGGAGGATATGAAATCAATAATTCAGCTTTAATAATAGCCCACAAAAGCTTCCATGACATAAGGGGAAGAGTTTTTCTCTCTCATGGTCACAGGCTGAACATTTGTGACACATAGTGAAAACCATTAGAAGGTAAAAAAGCAAACAAATGTGTGTGTGTGTGTCTGTATATATATATATATATATATATATATATATGAGTTCAGTGAACAGTTTAAATCTCACTGTGGCATACATTTTTACTTTTAATGTCTGATGAAAATGGTATTTTATACATTATTAAAGAAAATGAGAAAACCATGATTGCTGCCAAAATGACTTAAGTGTGTAAATTGTGAGAGACCAAGTTCTTTATGTAATTTTCACTCTAGTCATGAATTTGCTAGGTGCCCTGAGGCAAGCCGTTATCTCTTAGGCTCTGCAGTAAGAGGGTAATATTAGTGACTACCTGTAAGGTAGGGTTGTTGTAAGGGTTACTAAGATCACATGTACATAAAGCACTCTGAATGAACTCTAAAGAGCTATATAAATGCTAAGTGTTAGCATCATCTAGATTTTTAATGCAGTAATTTAACATAGATGTGGCTGCTGCGTATGGTTCTGCACCTACAATTCTGATGGTTTAAAAATGTTTTCTTTATGTGGGTATTTTATGGGCTATTGACTCCCAATATGTTGTATCAGCAAATTCATTGACTGCAGCTTTGAGTGACTGTCAGTTCTCTGCTGTGCTAATGGCTTGTTAAGAAAGACATCTAACGACTTAGAACTGAACATAAGCCATTTCTATTCTAAGAAGCAATTATGTATGCTGACACAGCATATGCTATTGAAACAGCCGTTCTTACATGTTGTTCCAGCTAACTATGTATTTCATCTCATAACTATTAAATGTTCAGGTGGAAAACCCTGCTTGGTGACATTTTGGTCCCCCCCCCCCCCAATTTAATGCAGCCACCTACATTAAAGCAAGTTCTTCAGATTTAACCTTTCCATTAATTTGTTGACAAAATGTATAAATAAGGTATGACATTATAGGTTCAGCCAAAACTGACTTAGGAGGTGGAACCCTATTAACATAGAGGGGGTAAGTGGGATTACTGCAAATTGAGTTTTTCCTATGTTTCTCCATTGCAGACATTCCATTACAGTCTCTCAGCATTCTGTCATATTCCCTAATACTGATTTGAGTCTTCCTCTCCTTGTGCTAGGGACGCAGGTGGCGCTGTGGGTTAAACCACAGAGCCTAGGGCTTGCCCGAGCCTAGGTCGGCGGTTCGAATCCCCGCGATGGGATGAGCTCCCGTTGCTCGGTCCCTGCTCCTGCCAACCTAGCAGTTCGAAAGCACGTCAGAGTGCAAGTAGATAAATAGGTACCGCTCTGGTGGGAAGGTAAACGGCATTTCCGTGCGCTGCTCTGGTTCACCAGAAGCGGCTTAGTCATGCTGGCCACATGATCCGGAAACTGTACGCCGACTCCCTCGGCCAATAAAGCGAGATAACCCCAGAGTCGGCCACGACTGAAGCTAGTGGTCAGGGGTCACTTTACCTTTACCCTTTACCTCCTTGTGCTAATGTAGCCAAAACCATAAACGGTAAGCTACACACAAGAGGGAAGTATTGGCAGACTCAGGGTATCCCAAAGTATGTACAAGTAGGGAAAAGCCTCCTGCTGAAACAAACCTAAAGGAGAACAACAAAGAAAACAAGTGTCAACAGGCTTGATGCTTATACTAGTTACAAAAGAACACAAATTATTGTGGAGCAATTACATTGTTGTTTCTGTTTTTAAATGAATTATTTTGTTTTATATTTATTCTGGGCTTCCCTGAATAAGCTATGTGTGGTGCACCTAGTTCCCTCATTTCATGGCTGAGTGAGGATTTGAATTTGGGTCTTCCTAATTCGCCCCTTTGCCTGTGTTAACCATACCAATCCTTCCTGCTCCTGGTCATCAAATAAGGCTGACAATCTCACCTGTACCTTGCTTCCTTCCCAGGATCCCCCTTCCGCCTGTTGTTGCAAAATATCCCTGTCAATAACTCAGGCAGAGATCTTGCAAGAACAATCAGTTTTCTTCCTCTGAAGAGTTGCTGCCTGCTGCCCATTGGTGGCCTAAGAGTCTGCCCACCTACTATGTCTTTTGTCTGAGACCATGCTCAGTGTTCCATTGGCATTGGAAACTTGGTTAGCGCCACAGGGCTTTTTTTGGGAAGCTCAGTTGGCCCCCTCTCATTGCTTTTCTGAAGTTCTGTTAATGCCTTTCCCCCTTCTTGTTCTGAGCTATATTCTACTTGTGCCTGTTTTTTTCATATGATTATGTGTTGATTAAATTATGTTTTCAACTTGTGATTGTGAGCTGCCTTAGGGACTCCACACGGAACCCCATGTGGATAAATTATTTTATATTCCATGCACCTGCCTGTCAATTTGACTGTTTACTCGAGGGAAATTGTGAAAATAATAGGCGCTTTCATCGCTGTAGACTTCACTTCTGCTATGCAGCTGCAATACACCAAGGCAAGATAGTGAGCCATCTGTCTTCTTTCACCCGCCACCCCAAACTTTAGGTGATCAATGCCTGATTCTTGGGTTTTATGCAAGATTCACACTTTGATGCCTTAGTATCTGTGGATTTTTGTCAAGGGTATTTTAAACGTGTGGTATTACCCACTCCTCTGTTTGATGAAAGGTTGTTCCATATGTCTGGCAAAGCCTACTTTTTATTGTTAAGATGGTTTGAGCATACTTATAACACCAATCCTGGCTCAATTACACTGGCTTCCATTTAGTTCTAGGTCCAATTCAAAGTGCCTGTTTTGACACATAAAGCCTTAAATGGCTCAGGACTGCAATGTTGTTGTTTAGTCGTTTAGTCGTGTTCGACTCTTCGTGACCCCATGGACCAGAGCACGCTAGGCACTCCTGTCTTCCTACCTCCCGCAGGACTGCAATACAGTACCTCAAAAAACTGACTCTCCCCATATGAACTGACCCCAACCCTGTGATCATCATCTGAGGCCCTTCTTTATGTGCCTCCTTCTCGAGAGGTCTGAGGGTGGCAATGTGAGAAAAGGCCTTTTCTGTGGTGGCTCCCTACTTGTGGAATGTTCTTCCTAGGGAGGCCTGCCTGGCACCTTCATTATGTATCTTTAGGTGCCATGCAAAAACTTTCATCTTCTCCTAGGCCTTTGGCTAATTAAAGAATATATGGCATTTTAAGCTATGTATGTGGGTGGAGTATTGTTTTTGTTTGTTACTATGTTATGTATTTTTGTGCTTTTATATTGTAAACTGCCCTGTGGTCCTCAGATGATGGGAGATATAGAAATTCAATGAATGAATGAATGAAATATGTTGTGAGAAGCTTAAGCACCCTCTTTTTCTAAGCATATTTGGGCCTCTCCCCCTTTACCTCTTATTAGCTGGATGACAATAAGTGTCAGACTCCTGAGATGAGGCAATCCTTTCTGAATTTTCAGTGAAATCCCAAATTGCATGTGTTCACTGTGTGTACCGTTACACAAAACAGATGGACTTATTTAGTCTAGAGCGCTTAATTGCTTCTTGAGTGTGAGCCAACCTACACTTTTATTCCTAGTTGATATTAATCTTTTTAACTTTCAAAAGTTCTATCATCTGGTTTAAGCAACAACACAAGCCATTCCTTTCGCTCACACTTTTTTCCCTATGCTAACCACTAGGTGGTGCTCTGCTCCTTAGCTAGTGGAAAGAGCAGCATTAATCATAAATCACTAAGCCAAAGCATGCTAGAGGCCTCTACTCCTGGGGCACCCAGTTTGTTTTTTTTTTTAATGGTAGAATACATCTTTGTTCTTTGCCTGACCTGAAGAGTGACATCACTGCCTTTCTTCCTGTTGCACTGTAGCTGCTTGACTCACAGTCTTTGACACAAGCCAGATGGCTGCAATTGGTAGGCGCACAGGCTGCCTGGTACTACAGTTGATGAAACAGAATAGGAAGACGTTTTATGATCAGCTGCGGGAGCACAATAAGACTCCAGCTTTGCTAGGTAATTACGTTTTCACTGCACACTTTTATTCCTCATGGTGAAGGTTGCTTGGGAGAAAAGATTACATTTTTATTTGTGTGTTTGGAATGCATATACCTTTGATCTTTTATTAGTCAGTAGTCTGCTCCAGAGGAATGTTAGTTGGGTGTTTTTTGGTGTGTTTTTTTTTAAAGAAAGGAAACAAAAAAGCAGTTCTGCAGTCACTCGTGGAAATGACATGTTTATTTATGTTTAATGGTTCTCTCAGGCTATTCATTGCGGTACTTACCTTCTCACTCTTCCTCCCCACCTCTCCATTTAGGAACTCACAAATGTTTCATTTCCATCGCTTTCTAAGTCAGCGTTCAGCCATGTTAATTCAAGCAGGGTTTTTATGGTTATGGTAGTTGTTGGTACTTCAAACTGATTTAATAATACATATATTGATGCTTCTTATGTAAAGGGACTGGAGGAAGCAACATGCAACTTCCCCTTTGCTTGACGTAGGGGAAGTAGAAACAGTCATCCTACCTCGGGTTACATACACTTCAGGTTACAGACTCCGCTAACCCAGAAATAGTGCTTCAGGTTAAGAACTTAGCTTCAGGATGAGAACAGAAATCGTGCTCCGGCGGCGTGGCAGCAGCGGGAGGCCCCATTAGCTAAAGTGGTGCTTCAGGTTAAGAACAGTTTCAGGTTAAGTACGGACCTCCGGAACGAATTAAGTACTTAACCCGAGGTACCACTGTATATATTTAGGGTGACCGCATATCCTACTTTAGAGGACAGTTCTCTGAAGAAGTGGTCAAAATCCAATTTTAAGGATGGAGAAGGAACAACAAGGGGCCCTCTCAGTTAGTTCATGGAGAGCAGACTGCAGACACCACAGGTCACCTGGTCACTGTAACGAGATGTATTTCGTTTAAGCTAGGAGATGCCTCTAAATTTGCATCCTAGAACATTTCACCAGTACACCAGTAACATATCCTCTTCTATCCACACCTTTGGTGATGTGTAACTGGGTAACCTACATACCTTTGCATGCCTTTTACATTGCATAACTAATGCATGCGCGCACACAATGCAAATGGAAAGGATTGGATCCCAAGGTTTGTGTGAGTAGAAGGCCATTCATGCAGCAGATCTTTCCTGTCTCATCCAGACCGTGCATCTCTGGAGCACAGACTGTAGTGTGGGGTGGGAGCTACTGCTGTGGGGAAAGGGAATCACTGACAATTGGGAAGATACCTGTTGCATGAGTGTAGTTCTGCTTTCACAAGGTGCCTTCTCTTGCATAACTTTTGGATTCAATCTCATGTTTTTCAGAACTTAAAGAGGGAGCAAAGAAGATATAACTGTGTCCCACCAGGGCCTTCCTCCTACTCTTTCGATGTTTGCACACAGGTTTCTAGGCTGTTGGTGTGCCCTGATTTAGTGTACTCATGATGCCCACAAGCCAAATGAAAATGGTGTCAATTTCCATGTTGATCCTGTTTGGCCAAATTACACATCAGGGAATTAGCATGGAGGCCATAGATGATACTTTACAAAAAAGGAATTGCCCGGGTTCTTGTACAAACATCTGCGAAACTTTGCCTCCCTTTCTACTGCTTCCTGCAACTTTAGTTTACCTTCAGATTACAGGCGGATGAAGTTGTTGTCACGATGCAAAATTAGTGCAGCTAATAAAATGTTTTATTATACAAAGTGTGCAATCTATTGCAAACTCCTGGATATTCAGATGAATGGGAATAGCAGAAGAGAAATGCAGCCTTGCACAATCTGTTTTATTGCAGCCTGCCAACTAGAAGTTTCTTTTTGGTTTGCATTGCAGAAACTTAGGAAAAGATTCTATGTTTATTTCATAGGGTAACTGCACTTTGCCAACTCTTGTAACAAATTTCCAGTCCCCTCAGATTAACTTTCCTCTCTGCATCTCTTGCTCTTTGACCAAAGGCCTCAGTGCAGTGTTCATGGGATTACACCATTTAAATATGATGACAGGGAAATTGTTAAAAGTACTCAACAGTTTCAAAGTGCCTATTATTTGTGTAACACTATCTGCCCCATTATTTTGAAGGGACCTGGAACATTCATGTAATCTCATAATAAGTGAAAAAGAAAAGTTCTGTGTTTTATTTTCTGAATTTTTCATGAGATCATTTCCCAATCATCCTTGAATTCCCTTTTTTTTGTGTCTTGTATTTTAGCAAGGTGCATCAACGCCTGGTGCAGTCAGTGTGTTTGCTTATTATGTTATCAATCATGCTAATGTAATCAAGCATAAAAGCCTGACGGCAAGGAATTAGATAAAATTACTTATGAATGTGTATTTGGAATGTTAGTCTTGTATTTTCCTTTCATTTAAAAAAAAAATCATAACCACCAGTTTTGCTGTGAATGTATCTAACATTTTTGATGTTTTAATTTTATTTTCATCTTTTTTTTTTCTCCCTTACTCAGCTCTTGCCCCTGTTCTTTGCCTCTGGTTGTGTTGGTGAGGATATTACAGTGATGTCTGCATTCAACCTTCTGCATTTGGTGACAAAGAGCCAGCCAGTGGCCCTGCGAGCCTGTGGGCTTCCCTCAGGTTGAATGGCTGCTACTTGTTGTGGTCATGCATATGGAGGTCCCTCTTAGAGACGTGGGTGCCTCTGCTACAGTAAATACTATGCCATGCTTTGCTAAACTGCTAGCTATCTAAAATGTCCGAAGCTGAAAGTATTTGTTAAAGAGACACTATGCTTTACAGCTATGTTGAAAAATTATTTGAGAAATGTCTTGGAGGCCCATACATGACACAGTTCCTTTAGATTTGACGTTTCTCAGTTCACAAAGAAATAAAAAAAAACAACCCCAATATAATTGTCCTGTAAATAATAGTCACATTAAATACTCCCCTAGCAATATATAAGCAATACAGTCATACCTTGGAAGTTGAACGGAATCCGTTCCGGAATTCAGCTTCACTTCCAAAACATTCGGAAACCAAAGCGCAGCTTCTGATTGGCTGCAGGAAGCTCCTGCAGCCAATCAGAAGCCCCGTTGGACGTTCGGGTTCCAAAGAACATCCGCAAACCGGAACACTCACTTCCGGGTTTGTGGCATTCGGGAGCCAAAATGTCCGAGTAAAATTGACTCAATAAGTGTCATAGTTTCCACTTCAAAACACTAGCACCTACTTTCCAGTCTAGATGTACTTAAGTGTACATTAATGAGGGAGAATGGAATTAGTAATATGGCATATATATCTATAAGTAGTCACTGCCTTCCTTCTGTATTAGAAATTAGAGCTGGTCTGACTTTTTTTGTTCACCTTTTTGTAACAGATTTGCACTTTAAGATAGTTTATGAATATCTTCAGAGCAATCTGCTTCCCCTCTCACCCAATACCCTGCCTTGTTCCAAGCCTATCACAGTTTATGCCACCTTATTGGCCTCTTCCTAATATTGCTATTCATCTGGAATAAATCTTATTTTTCTGTAGGAAATATTAGAAGTTATATGTTTATATAATTGAGGTGTTTTTATTTTTTTTCCAATGCACAAAATTGGGCTTATTTAGAAACGACTTAGTTTTAAATTAACACATGTTCTGTAGAGATTTCAGCCTAAAAGTTAATTGCTCCGGATTTCCAGTAGATGGCACTAATTATGTATTCTTTTGAATATTTTAAATAGAATTATCCCTCTCCAAACAAGAAATCTTTCACATGCAGACTTAATCTTGTTTGAAAAGCAATTCTCATCTAGAAAATATATCAATAGTGTTCTACTTGACGATTGAATAATCTAACAATATTTGAGAATTCATTACACTTTTGTGTCCCAACATTTTCTGTGAATATACAGATAAATTTAGTTTTATAAAAACTTTAATGTAAATTTGTAAGGATAAAATAAAACCTTTATTCATATGTATTTATACAAAACTTTAAAATATATTTTCTGTAGCAGAGCACCATATTTATATAGGGGGAAACTGACTTTGCTTTGCTGTGAGTTTGCATTTTATAAGCTCAATCATCTCTTTTTCTCATTCACACTTTATGTTGCTTGCATCACCTTTTGCATGTAGTAGAAAGCTATTCTTCTTGCTCTTAGACGTCTAGAAAAGTAGAATTACATGTATAATTTTAGTTACATTAATTGTTAAGATGTCTGAAAGACATGGATGCTTCTTAACACTAAAGTTTTTAAATACTATGCAGTGTTTAATTGCTAGAATATTTAAATACCATTTATAAAATATTTTCTAAGTTCACAGTGGAAATTACAATACAGGTATTGGGCATATCATGTTATTTTTTGGGTATGTTTTTAATGTTGAATTTTGTTTTCTTTTAATTGACTTTAATAATAATTAGGCAGTTTTAATGTGAAAATGAACTCTTACAAAGCCGTTAAGTAGCTTGTTGAGACTACTTTAATGATAATGGGAAATACAAAATTCAGCCACATCTGTCAAGCACTAAATATGTTTTGAGTATAATACCTATCAAAAAGGAAGATGCAAAACTGTTCAAATCTAGTGGGGGTTTTTATACAAAAGTCCTTTAGCAGATAGATGTTTTTAAAAATCCTAGTAAGATGTATAGTGAACCTATTTGCCTCAACTTGAGCGTCACAGTTTTAAACACAGAATTCAAATTGTTGGATATTTAATCTTAAACTAATTTCAGTCTTTTCCTTGCTGTGAGTCTGTTTACTGTGACCACAACTTGAGAGCTGAACTTGTTCCTGTCCTAGTTATTTAAAGTGGTTTCTTTTACACATTTTAAAGAGTTCTAGACAATCTCTCTATTAAAAACAACATCCAAACTAGGAGATGAAGGGCCCTTTACTGTTTGAGGTCATCAGTGAGGTGTTTCAGAGAGGCTAAAGTACAGTCTCATATCTTCTGACCAAAAAACGTCCCTCCAATTTGTCCTTCTTGAAGATGGGTCACTGAGTAAGCAATGGTCCAGTTCCAGGAACACATGGTTTCATCTGTACCAGTTCAATATTTGGTCAGGAAATAACATTAAGACTGTGCTTTTGACCTTGATTGCTTGTCTTCTGATATCTATGTTTGGGAACTGGATATGGGTGAACCAAGTGAAATTAACTCCAGACACTATAGAAGTAGTAATGATTGGGAGGTTTCATAATATAGAGCATGTTGGCACTCTCATCATTGTTCAGAGTGTCAGCAATGTACATCCTCTGGTCACTTAAAGATAAAGGTAAAGGTACCCCTGACCGTTAGGTCCAGTTGCGGACGACTCTGGGATTGCGTGCTCATCTCGCTATACAGGCCGAGTGAGACGGTGTTTGTCCTTAGATAGCTTCTGGGTCATGTGGCCAGCATGACGAAACCACTTCTGGTGAACCAGAGCAGCACCCGGAAATGCCGTTTACCTTCCCGCCGGAGTGGTATCTACTTGCACTTGATGTGCTTTTGAACTGCTAGGTGGGCAGGAGCAGGGACCGAACAACAGGAGCTCACGCCGTCGCGGGGATTCGAACTGCCGACCTTCCAATCGGCAAGCCCTAGGCTCTGTGGTTTAGACCACAGCGCCACCCGCGGCTTGCAGTGTTTGATGTGCTCCTATATTACTCTTCATTGACTCCAGATATTCAGGTCGCAGTGGATAGGCATGTACGTTGTGGCCCTCTTTCAGAGATGGACCTCATAGCCATCATGCATAGCTTCATAATCCTGACATGATCCACCCTAAGGCACTTTGTGTGGCGCTACCATTGGTAGTGGTTCAGAAGCTGCAGCTGGTGCAGAGCATTTGACCTTTCTTATGTGGAGAGCCTAGTCCTAATCATAATGTATTGTGATCGACAGCACTCCAATGCCTACACTGGCTTCCTGCTGCCTCCCAGACTCAATCTCAGGTGCTGCTGATTATTCCAACGGACCTAAATGATCTTGTCAAAACACACCCCACTGTTTTATTATATCATGACCTTTTTCATTTGAACAGTTCAGTTAAGCCCAACATCTAGTATGTACAAAGTCACGATTGCCCAGGAACTTTGGCAAAACCCAAGTTTCTACACCTGCTTGAAAGTCCAGAAAGACCCCAACACGGCTTACAAATAAGCAAAACACTATATAGCAATAAAGTGGCATCAGATACTGTATATATAAATACAGAAAAATACATTTAAAAGTTTTAGAATGCCAGGGCTTCCCTATCGTTTCATTCTAGAGTAGAAGTACTCAGGATTTGCTGGAATTTTATTTTTACATTTGTTTGTATTATTATTATTATTATTTAAGTCGTAACTAGTTTTGAGTGATGGAGAGGTAGTGTATAAATATTTGAAATAAGTGTGATTTAAAAACAAATAAACTCACTCTTTGAAGGCTAGTTGTTCCTCCACAGTTTTTAAAAGATTTCCCCCCAAAAGAAAAGCCTGACTGGAATATTGGTAAAAAAATTAGTGAATATTAGAACAGTAAAAATCAGTAGAAAAATACTGGGAAGGTTGTACTGAAAATAATAAAGAATCAATCTACAAAATGTAAGTAAGGCAACAATAATAATAAATTTATAAGATATTTTGTAATTTGTTATGTTTTATAAAAACAATACAAATACCCTCTGAAATGATATAATGGATGAATGCAAAGATGAAGTGCAATCCTTAATCTTTTAATTCTTATAAACAAATTAAAGAAGACCTTTTTGTTCAATCAAACATTTGGTAGCCAGGGACAAATTGAGATAAGACAAAAAGGGTTTGTTTTTGTTTTTTTATTGGACTTTGGAGCTTTGTTCTACCATTGCTAGCTATTATGAACCTCCAGAGATGTAAGTGGGCCACATAAAATAAAATAAATAGTCTTTTTGTAGCCCTGGATTTAGATTGGAAGCTACGGTAACTTAAATTATAAAATTAAGAGATTGCATAGGGCAACATTGCCTTGTCTGTGGGTTTTTAACGTTGATCCCGAAACAGGTCAAAACAGTGTTACATGCATGAATAATGTAGGTTCTTATTTTGCTTTTAGGTAAACTTCTGAAAGACTTATTAGTGCAAGAAAACAGCAGAGCCTGTGAATGTAAACCTCCACCACTTGACTTCTTAAAATAATCAACATAACCTTGTAAAGCACAAACCTCACTCACAGTTCGGAAACAATATTTATATTTAAGGTTGAGAAGCCAGGATGTAGGAAAATCTTGCTAATTTGTAAGGTGACCTTTAAGTGCACAAAACCCAAATAATTTGTCGCTTATGAAACAGGACATTCCTGCAAAATTTGGGTGAGTACTTGCATAGTGAATCTTGTAAGACAAAGAAATCTGGAATAAAGTCTTTATCCTCCTCCGAAATAAGATTTAAGCCAACAATGGGGTTAACAACAGTGGTCTTTCAAAGACTCCTATTAAAATGAGGGCTCTGCAGCCGTTAATGAGAGAGCTCAAAGTAGAAAACTTGAGTTTTTAAAAGAATGGCAAGATCAAAAGTAATTTCTAATCTGTGAGATAAAAGTTTCTTTCTAGTGCCTTGCAAGTTAATAACAAAGCTTGCAATGTCTACTGTTTACTCCAATCAAATACTTTTAAATGTTCTTCTTTCTGCCTGCAAAGGGATAATCAGTAGTGACCAGAAGTGTGTATGTTTAAATTATATATATATTTATTTATATATATATGTATAAAGATGGAAATGGAATAAAGGGGAGGGGAAAAAAGAAACATCTTTCCTTAAATTATTTGAAAGCATCTGTTCTTTAAGCTACTTTTTATGAACACTTCTTAGTAATGACTGAAGGTAAAAAAGCAGAAAAGCATCCAACATTAGGAAATTGCAATCCAATACCATGTAATTTAAACCTGCCGTTTCTTCTCTTGTACTAAATGACATACAGATGGATAACTCTGGTCACTCTACTTTGAGAACACAATTGCTTTCTTTATGAGCATATATCTATTACTAACAAACTTTTGTCAAGACTGTTTATTTCTAATCAAGCATAACTCCTTCAGTAATTAGAAAAACTCATTTTGAAAAACATTAGTTTTTCAGGCCCAGGCTAACTGTAGACACTTCAAAAGTTTTGATTTTCCTAAAACACCTGTGTGGCTTTTGAATATAATTTTAAATACATGTATTTGTAGCCTAACTTCAGTAGTATATGGCCAAAAACTAAAGTTTTTATAGGTTATTTAATGCCTTCCCTCCCCCATCTGTCCATCCAACAACTGGATTCTTTAAAATATATATTTTGTGGTGATTTTGCCTTGTCAAACAACCCCATATTCATTCTGTTAAAAATAATTAAGTTAGATAATTAAATATATTTTGAAAATGTTGACATCTCTATGGTAGCTTTTGTTACGGGAATGGGGCCACAGACCCCCTGGGTGGGCTACGTGGAACCCCAGTTGGGAACCACTGGTCTAGCGCAATGTGAGCAAGCATGAATGAACCACAGCAAACCTTGGGCAAACCTGCCTTCTTCCAGCAGAATAAGTTCAGAATCTTTCACTTCTGCTTTGGGTTTGTTGAAATCATGGCTTCTAGTTGGCTTGTGTCAAACAAACTATACTTAATATTAACCACAGTTTGTTGGCTCTGACAAAACAACAAAGTGAGGTGTTGTGTTGTTGTTTAGTCGTGTCCGACTCTTCGTGACCCCATGGACCAGAGCATGCCAGGCACTCCTGCTCCTGTCTTCCACTGCCTCCTGCAGTTTGGTCAAACTCATGCTGGTAGCTTCAAGAACACTGTCCAACCATCTCGTCTTCTGTCGTCCCCTTCTCCTTGTGCCTTCAATCTTTCCCAACATCAGGGTCTTTTCCAGGAAGTCTTCTCTACTTATGAGGTGTAGCAAAAGTCAAAGATTCTGAGTTCCTCCTCCTAGTAAAGAAGTGCATAGGGAGAGGTGAAGGAATGCGCAAGGGCTCATTCATGTTGTTCTAAACTGTGGTTTTGAGTAATGTCCAAACACAGCCAATGGCTCTTCCAAATTCTCCCAAATCCTTCCCTACCCTCCTGCCTTCGATAACCTGGTTTTTGTCATTTAAAATAGACTGGATCATTTTATTTTGCTTAATCATTTTAATGAGCCGGAAGACTGTTAATAAATCACACCACTGCCACCAAATGTATAACCACTTCAAGGTTTTATTACAATCAAGGGGTGCATAAATCCTGTTAAATAAATAACAACATATTCTACAGTGGTGCCTCGCAAGACGAAATTAATTCGTTCCGCGAGTTTTTTTGTCTAGCGAATTTTTCGTCTTGTGAAGCACGAAATCCCATAGGAATGCATTGAAATTCAATTAATGCGTTCCTATGGTCAAAAAAAGTCCAAACAAAGCCAAATTTGGTACAACAAGAGTTTATTAAGTGCTCTTTAAAGTCACACATACTGTAAAGAGCATTTCAAAAATTGAAGGAACAATAAATTAAGTTTCTAAACATGACAGAAAAACATTTAAAAATCAACAAAGTGTACAGTACATTTTCTAAGACTCTGGGGGACAACTCAAAGAAGGTTCCTCTTCCACTCTTTGCTTCTTGCTGAAGAACCCCCTCCTCAACTGTTCCCCCAGCCACCCACCACACAGAAATTCAAATCCAGATTTTTTTTAAAAAAACAGCAGAGTGGCCCAATGGTCACAGAAAATCATAAAAATGCAGAAAAAAACCACACAAGCTTCCAGATTCTTGCAAACCCCTCCTCAACTGTTCCCCCAGCCACCCACCACACAGAAATTCAAATCCAGAATTTTTTTTAAAAAAACAACAGAGTGGCCCAATGGCCACAGAAAATCATAAAAATGCAGAAAAAAAACACACAAGCTTCCAGATTCTTGCAAACCCCTCCCCAACACCAAGTCCTTGAATTCCAAACACCCCAACCCAAAATCCAACCCCCCCCAAAAGTTTTAAAAGTTTAAAAGAAGTTTTGGAAAAGCTTCAAAAATCACCAAAGTCTTCAAAAACCTCAAAAAAGGCTACCACACCGCGTTCTATGAGTTGCTCCTCGAAGTCAAGTCGCAACTGTATTAACGGTGTTAAGAAAAAGGAAACAAACTTGCAAGACGTTTTCGTTTTTTGTCTTGCGAAGCAAGCCCATAGGGAAATTCGTCTTGCGAAGCAGCTCAAAAAACGGAAAACCCTTTTGTCTAGCGAGTTTTTTGTCTTGCGAGGCATTCGTCTTGCGGGGCACCACTGTATAAGTCAAGGGTCGCCAACTTGGCATCCATGGCTGCAGGGGCACCCTTGAGGTCTTTCCTGGAATCTGCAAAGCCCCTGAGCTGACCCACTCACTGCCCTCTTGGTGATGAATTGGTCACCTTTTTATCTTTTGAAAAGTACACGGAGTGGAAAGAGGAGGTGGTTCAAAGAGTGGTCCTTTTTCACTCTCTCTTTCCGCTTTATGTGCTTTTCAAGGTTCAGATTAATTTTACTGGGTCTAATGGACTGACTAAAAGTCTTTTTCAAGCAGAATATTTTAATTTCTAGTACAATATACAGAACAAACAATAAAGTAGCAGGCATGCTATTTCCATGTAGCAATAATTTGCAGATTAATACATTAATTCTAAGAGAGATTTCTTTATCTCTCTCAGCAGTAGTAGGTAATACTTTTCAATGCCATTAATATTTTGGATGCTCCTAAGACACAAGAGGAAGTAATCATGAGCAACCTCCAGAGAAAGTATTTCGAGCTTGCAACAGATTTTACAAAAATCAAATTGATGAGGCAGGAAGGCTTATCTGTTTCTTATCAACAGCAGGCAGACCTTTAAAATACCATTCATTTAGATCAAAAATGCAAGTTATAGCTTCCAACTGAAGTGCTGTCAGCTATTCTCTTTGATGAGAAGTAAAATTTTAAAGAAACATTTGTTTCTAAACCAACGATAGCTAATTACAAAACTTTCAAGTTTCACCGAATTGTGTTTAAACATCATATGCCCATTACCTTTATATCTACAGTTTCTTGCAAATACAAAGGCTGTGCTCTTAAGCATATTTACTGGGAAGTTCCATTATGTTTAGGCTCAGGTTGTCGCCTTTTTGTGAATGATTGTGTGAATGTAGAATCTTGCCGATGGTTGTGACTTTTCTGCATTCAGAAGGCTTTGGCTGTATCACATGATCACTGTTCTAATGCAGTCACCCCCCCTTGTGAACAGCAGACTTTTTTTATTATTACTAAAAAAAAGTTGGATTTGAAGAAGCCACCAGCTGAGGCACTCTAATATATTAGAAGTTGATCTGGTCACTGGGAAAGTAAACGCAGAAGCTGTGTTTTGGCTAGAAGCCAAAGCTATTGTTCAGGATTTCAACTAAAAAGACCCCTTCTCCTGTATCCTCTCCCTTTGCAGGGTCACGCAGGGATAAAAAGAACTGTAAGGTGGTCTTCTCCCAGCAAGAACTGCGGAAGCGGCTGACACCTTTGCAATACCATGTTACTCAGGAGAAAGGGACTGAGAGGTAAGGTATGGCCATGTGGTCAATGAGAAACACAGCCAGCTCCTCTTTCAATCTGCTGCTGTTTTCTCCTCAGCTGACAACTTCAAGAAATTTAGCACTTGTTTACTAACGTATACAAATTAACACCACCAAACCAGACAGGAATTTGCAGCGGGGAGGGCAAGGTCATGGACTTCATAAATATAAAATGAACGCTATTCTGTCCTTCAGCTTCTTCTTGGGGTCTGTTTTCAGTTTACTACAAAATGTGTGGAAGTAATGGCAGTTAAGAGAGTCTTTTGTTGTTGTTGTTTTGGGGGAGGAGGGTGGAGACACCACAGTAAGCAGAACCATAAGGGAAATAGCCCTGTGCCATTTAAAGGTGAAGTTTTGAAGGTGGTCATTGTATGTACAGACAGTTTGGATGGGGGTCAGCGAGAGTAAGAAGGTAGCATATTTTCATTCCTTTTCCACTTTCTGTATTGAAGCACACGTGGAGAAAGTATTTATTGGCTCATTTGTGGCTGGAATGTCAAATATTTTCAATAACTGCCCTCACATGGCTTTAGACCTTGAAAGCAAGCTCTAAATCCTGGAGAAGGTTGGGGGGGGGAGGAGACAAGAGAGCTAATTCCTAAGGCTCTCGCCGTGAATATAATTTATCTCAGCTGATTTCTAGAATGAGGAGGAGGAGGAGGTGGCGGCGGTCACCTCGGTCAATGTCTAACTATTTTGCTGCATGCAGGTTAGATCCCATTTGGCACAGTTGCATATTCCTGCAGGGTTAGACTAGGTGATCCTCGGGGTCCCTTTCAACTCTGCAATTCTATGATTCTCTGTTTCTTCTGACCATGGAGTTTAAAGTCAGGCCTGCTTCCATTCCAATAGCAATAGTAGTAGTAGTAGTAATAATAATAATAAAAATAATAAAAATAATAAAAATTTATTTATACCCCGTCCATCTGGCTGGGTTTCCCCAGTCACTCTGGGTGGCTCCCAACAGAATACTAAAAACACGATAAAAGATCAAACATTAAAAACTTCAGCTGTCTTCTAAAAGTGAGATAGTTGTTTATTTCCTTGACATCTGGTGGGAGGCCGTTACACAGGGCAGGCGCCACTACTGAGAAGGCTCTCTGCCTGGTTCCCTGCAACCTCACTTCTTGCAGGGAGGGAACCGCCAGAAGGCCCTCGGCGCTGGACCTCAGTATCTGGGCAGAACGATGGGGGTGGAGACGCTCCTTCGGGTATACTGGGCCGAGGCCGTTTAGGGCTTTAAAGGTCAGCACCAACACTTTGAATTGTGCTCAGAAACATACTGGGAGCTAATGTAGGTCTTTCAAGACCGGTGTTATATGGTCTCGGCGGCCGCTCCCAGCCACCAGTCTAGCTGCTGCATTCTGGATTAGTTGTAGTTTCTGGGTCACCTTCAAAGGTAGCCCCACGTAGAACGCATTGCAGTAGTCCAAGTGGGAGATGACTAGAGCATGCACCACTCTGGCGATACAGTCACCAGACACTTTGAATTGTGCTCGGAAACATACCAGGAGCCAATGTAGGTATTTCAGGACCGGTGTTAATATGCAATCTTTCATTCCACTCCCATTTCCAAAAAACCTCCTTTGCCACATGTGGGGTCCTGTTTAATTGGCAACAGTCTTCCTGTCGGAGTCGCCTTTTTACTAGACTTTCTGAATGGGGATCACTGGCACTAGGTTGTCTGTACCCCCACAACAAACTGGTGGTGGTGCTTTCCGCCAGCTCAGTAGGCCTTCCAGGCAAGTCGTTTACTGTTGTGTAGAAGATTAGCAAAAATGATTTAGTGTGCACAAACAACCAGGGTTTAGGTCATTTTTTAAAATCCTGTTTATAAAAAAATATATTGGACCCCCGTAAAAAGGGTGAAAAGATAATAAAAACAAGCTGCAGAGCACATAGACTTTTTGTTGGAATAGCACAGCTGAATTGTATTAGTTGAATGACCTCCTAGCCTTTAAGATTGTTAACTTAGAAAAATATTCCCTTAAAGCAGTAATATTCCTTTTCAAATAAAAATATAGAGCTCACACAGCTTGAAATCATGGGCCAGTTTTCTTCTCCTCCTTTTCTGTTTGATTCTCTTGGTAGTCCTGCCCAATCTCCCACAAAGATCTTGCACTACTGCATAGCTTAATGCAAAAGATCAAGACTATGATATGGAAATGTTGTTAAGATGTTTAGTATTGAGGTTTATTTTAAAATTACCGTAACGTTCAGGTGCAGAAAAAGAGAAAAGGGCTTGATTGAAAACGTCTAGCTACTTGTAAGCTGTTCTGCACTTGGACATCTGAACAATAGTTTCTTTTCATAAACAGGACACATTTATGTTGCTGTTCAGATTTTAATATGCACCTTTTTTGTTTCTGAAGAAAGAACAATAATTCGCAAACCACGAAGTACCGTTTATATTGGAACATCGACCGTATTGGCCTGAATATAAGCTGCACTTTCCCCCCAAATTCCAACTGTGAAAAGTTAAAGTGCGGCTTAAATTCGCAGCCTTACAAAAATTGGCTTTTACAGTATTGGTGCTGAAACAGACATCTGGTAAAATGGAACGGGTGTGAGTGCAGGCGTAATTTTAAGGGAGCGGCTTATATTCAGGTATTCTCTCCCACCCCCCTTGAATTTTAAAGGTGTGGCTTATTTGTGGGTGCGGCTTATATTTGGGTCAATATGGTATAAGAGTTGAACATAACAATTTCAGTGTTAACGCAATGAGAGTTCCCTGTTTGGGTGTCATAATTTTGTTTGATATGCATTTTGTTGTAATGTTAATGAAATGAAGTTCTAACAAAAATTCTTTGAAAGCATTAATTCTATAATGCAACTGCAAGCTATCACTCTACTTTAAACACATTTTTAAAATAAAAGCCTGACTAGCTTTTCAGATACCTTTTAATTACATAACTTTCTAAAGAAATGCCTGAAGTAACTGATATTAGAGTTTGAAGTCTTGTTTTTTCTGTTATATTTTACTCCAAGAAGACCCATTTATCCTAAATAGAACCCAATAACGCAAACATGTATGTACAAAATATTTTTTTCAATGTGTTCCCATTGAGATCCCAAGATGAATTTTTGTAGGTAGATCTTAGAAATATTAAATAGTCAATACATTTTTTGAAAATCTTTAATCATATTTTTAATCACTTTTTAATAAAAAAATTGTAACTTAAATTTATAATTTAAAGTAAGTACATCTTGTGGCATATCATATTAAAGCCCATGAAGTTCCGAAGAGATTGGTGTTTTTAGTTCTGACGTATCTCAATGCTGGGCTGAGCTTTTAGGGTTTTAGTGTAGTCCAACAAGGCCAAAATTGTCATTTTTTTGAAATTTCAAACCCTCATAACTCAAAAATAGGATGAGATAAAAAGCTAAAATTTTAGATTTAAACTTAGTTTTCATCGTTCAACAAGTGTGCAAAATATTAAGAAAACTGGATGACATGAGGTTAAAAAGTTGGACAACTTGATATGGAATAACCTGTTTGCTAAAGTACTATGTTGCTGTTTTGTTCTAGTGCCTTTGAAGGAGAATACACACATCACAAAGCTCATGGAATATACAAATGTGTTGTTTGTGGAACTCCTTTGTTCAAGTGAGTAAATTAAACATGGTTACAAAATAATGGTGGCTCTGGCTTTTTGAGTGTTACATATGTGCTATAGAGGTGGATGTTAAGGTATTGGTCTCGTACTTCATACTGATCTCACTATGGCTGATGGGAGTTGTAGTCCACAATGTGTGGAGGGCACCAGGTTGGGAAAAGCTGCCCTGAACAGAAGCAGCATAACTGAACTCCTTGTTGATGGAGAATCTCAAGGGCTATGTCAAAACTCAACTGTAGCCCATGCAAGTAAGACTCACCTTCAATTCATACTGGGTCAAGATTCACGCAGAGCAAATCATCAGTGCAGACACATTGTAATGGAACCAAAAATACTGAGCTTTATGTGAGCATAGACTAAAGGATGATGTAAAAAGCATCAGTTCAGGGTTTGCCGATTCCTTACCACCATAAACAAGAATTTAAGAAGAAGAAGAAGAAGAAAAAGAGTTTGGATTTGATATCCCGCCTTTCACTCCCTTTAAGGAGTCTCAAAGCAGCTAACATTCTCCTTTCCCTTCCTCCCCCACAACAAACACTCTGTGAGGTGAGTGGGGCTGAGAGACTTCAAAGAAGTGTGACTGGCCCAAGGTCACCCAGCAGCTGCATGTGGAGGAGCGGAGACGCGAACCCGGTTCCCCAGATTACGAGACTGCCGCTCTTAACCACTACACCACACTGGCTCTCACCTATGTTGGAAGTTCATAGTCTAGCATTCATTACATTTCTCCACACAGAGTCAGGGTCATCATTGTAACCACTGCTATATTTGAAGAACCATCACAATTGTAAAATATGGGTAACAGAATTTGGCTTCCTTCCCATCCCCTGAACTCCATGTTTCTGAGAGTTGCTGTTAATTTTTTGTTCTTTGCACCATTGTAGTCTGTAACTATGTCATCATGACCTGTGAACCAGTTATTTTTGCCAGGAAAGGGAGAATGATTCTTCAGCACTAAGATTAACAAACTTCACCTTTAATAGATCTGATTTATGCTGCTTCATTACTGTGTGGCACGTAAGGTCAAGGAACACATGAATTTTGCTCTGCAGATGAAAGACCTGAGGTTTCTTGGTACACGTTTAAAATAGAATTCTACCCTTATCAGCAAGGAACCAGTGAAACTCAATCTCACTCTTCATTTAATTTGATGGTTCCAGCAACTTGAAAAGCTACAAGGTATTTAATTGTGACCACCACCACCACTTTTCTATAATGAAATGTGGCATAGTCTTAAAATTATTGCCCAGAAAAATCCAGCTTTATATTTGCAAAAATGCAACTGAGAGTCATTTTGCTTAGGAAATTTACCCACATCTGAACATCTGAAGTGGGGATAAGCTTGGCTTTCCCTGTAATCTTCCTACAGGTAGTTGTGTTATGAGTCCCTGTTACAATAAAAAAAAATGCTTTGTTCCCTAATGAATTGTTTTATAGAAACTTGCAGAAAGAGCCCTTTTCTGGCAGAAAGAGGCCTTTGCCTGAGCTTTGTAGCTTGTGGAATGGGGGAATTGCAGGACCTGAAATGCAGAGTGGGACACACCCCTGCCTGATTTGGGAGGGGAAAGTTTGATTTTATAGTTTTAACTGATTTTTATCTTTTATACCTTTGCAAACTGCTTAGAGACTATTGTAGCTGAATAGTATATAAATTGTTTAAATACAGACACAAAAAGCGGGAAGCCTGACTACTTAAACCATCCATGCCCTAGGATCAGGCAGTTAGGGGTTTCTTCTGTACCTCATTTGACTTGTCATTGTGGGGCAATGTTTTCACCTTTTGCTGGGCAATGGGCTGGGGTGGAGGTATGTGGTAGATCAGGAATAGGCAAACTCCGGCCCTCCAGATGTTTGGGACTACAATTCCCATAATCTCTGACCACTGGTCCTGTTAGCTGGGAAGTGTAGTGCCAAACATCTGGAGGGCTGGAGTTTGCCTATGCCTATGGTAGATATCTAATTTAGCTAATTTTACTTCTATTTTCGTCACAACTTGGCCTCTGGACTAGTGGTGAAGGAAAAGCCAGTTAGAAGTAGGACAGAAGAAATGTAACCGGATTCGGTAAGGGAATTTAGCAAAGCTGGCAGTGTCTATTTAATACTTAACTGGTTTACAAAATAACAAATGTATATGAAAAACTGTGGTACAGTGCAATGCAATATTAAGCAGAACTACAATGCAGTGCAGTAAAATAATAAGTTTAACCCCCTCCGTTCACCAACCCCGCCTACCTGCCAACCCCCTCTACCTTCATCTATTATCCCCTCAAAGTTTCCCTATGCATTTGATAAGAATGGTTAGAATCCAGTTGCCTTTTGTCTGCTCCCTACCACCTTGCTCACATGCTACTCCCTGTACAGGAGCTGCTTGCCACTAAGGGTGACAACTTGAAAAAAATATTTTTTGGGGGGGGGGTAAGCCCCGCCCCACATAATCAATCACATGATGTGGTGCATGCACACCATTTGAATGACAATGCCCATTAACTTTGGGGTCCCCTGCCCCCCTCAAATATATTATGGGGGGCAAAGACCCCTCAGCTTCTAGGTGTTGGCTCCAATGCTTGCCACCAACAACCTTTCCCCATTGGCAGCCACCGGCTTTCTTTTGTATAAAGTACAGTGGTACCTTGGGTTACATATGCTTCAGGTTACAGACTCCGCTAACCCAGAAATAGTGCTTCAGGTTAAGAACTTTGCTTCAGGATGAGAACAGAAATTGTGCTCCAGTGGCGCGGCAGCAGACGGAGGCCCCATTAGCTAAAGTGGTGCTTCAGGTTAAGAACAATTTCAGGTTAAGAACAGACCTCCAGAACGAATTATGTGCTTAACCTGAGGTACCACTGTATAGAGGTATATACTAGCTTTCACAGTAGGATCAGCCCCATAAACTCTGCCTATGGCATCTGCCGATATACTATAATGGCTCTATTAAGTTGTCAGTCCTCATGTTGCAAGTGTGACAGCACTAGGTAGGCATATTTGTTTAGGAAATATCTGATACACAAATGGGAAATGATGTAGCCTGATTTGACTCAAAATTGCCCTGCTTGTGGGAGAGCTTACAAAACGAATTCTGCGGGGCTTATACAGGAAAATGTCCTGTGGATTGTGCCCAAAAGAAACAAAAGTTGGCAGTAAGATTGCTGTCAGAATTCTTTTTATTATTATTATAAAAAAATACACTATTTATACCCTCAGAGTAATGTGTGAAATTTATGGCCATATAGCAGGCTCTCTGAGTTCTGTATACCCACTCACCCGTTCATGGCCTTGAGCAGGCAATATTCTCTTTACTGGAAGAGTGTTCACTTGTAATGGAGATTAATGCTTTGATTCATGCTGCTGGTGCACTGTTCAGTACTATTAGAATATATTTTTGGCTAAAAATCTTTGCTTCTTTTCCCACCCTTTGAACATATTGAGGGTTTCTTAGTGGAACAAAGCAACCATTTTCCATATATACTCCCCTTTTTTCCCTTGGCTTTTCTGACTCTTTCCATCGCCATCTAATGACTTATTCCAGTTAACGTGAAGTTATGGGTTTAAAAAAATAAATTTATAGTGCTTTGCACTAATTTGTTTTTGGGTGGGGGATTTTTATGTTTAACACAGAACAGTTTGCAATTGTTGCTTTATTGAAAGACCTGTACAACTCCCCAAAGCGCACCAATGTCTTCTTATGGATTCAAGGAATCTGATATTTCCTACGTGGCTTGGGTGTACTTCCCTATATCCTTTAGGGCAGGGGTGGGAAATCTGTGGCACCTCCAGGTTGTGGGTCTCCCATCAGCCCCAACCAGCACGGCTTGTGGTCAGGGATGTTGGGGGTTGTAGTTCAACAATATCTGTAGGGCCATAGAGTCTCCATCACCGCCTTAATAAATACCGCTCCAGAAATAACAGGCTTTAGGAAGATTCCTACCAATCAGCACTTGTAACTTGCTGTGGCAGGGTGTGTGTGTGTGCGCATATGTGTATAAACACACACATACACACACACCACTGATGGTTAATTTGTGATATAATTCTGGCTAGAGTATGCCCACTAATTGGTTTGAGAGTTAGACCTAGACAATGCTTCTTATAGCTGTTTCTTCGGATAGGACTAGTCATAGGGTTAATTCTGCTTGACAGCACTTCAGCAGCATCTTGAAAGCAATTACCCAACTTGCGTTTTCCCACAGCTGAATTGAGAGCTTCAAAGGCTTCTGAGTTTAGAACTATCATTAAGCTATATCTGAAACATGATGTTCCCACAAAGGCTAATTTCCCCTCTGTTCACCACTCCTCCCCCTCATTATTAAATCTACAGCCTACTGAGTTCTTTTGTGGTATGCTAAACACATAAGATATCATGTAATAAACAGGCAAAATTGGTAGTATAGAATGGGCATGGTATTTGTATGTTTTGTGTGTACTAGTCTCTTGTTCTCTGGGTTTTCCAGCCTTCTCTGTTCTTAAGGGAAACAACCATTTATTTACTGAGGGGACAGATTAACATGCACGTTGATTAAAACCGTCTTATGATGCTTTCCAAAGAAATAAATCTGACAAGTGTGATGATAGAGGATAAACGACATGGTGTTTGTAATTCTGACAATGTATTTCTTCTAACTTTATGGAGAGGGGTTGTGGGTTTTTTTGTTCATTGTGTTCTGTGATTATTGATCAAGGTTTCTAATGTAAAAATACACTGAGAATATGTTTAGGAACAAATGTGTTTACAGATGAGGTGCATTAATATATAAGTTTGCTATTTGTACTTCAGTCATGGGTTTCTCATGACATAAACAGTTCTTTATCATTAAAGGATTCCCCCCCCCCCTTTCTCTCTCTATTTCAGATCAGAAACAAAGTTTGACTCCAATTCAGGTATGTTTAGGTTTACATTTTTATGTTGACTGTATGCTGTTTTCATGTTGTTCCCCAAAGAGTAATTTATCAGTTCAAGTGCAGTCTTAACTTTAAACAGTCTGGAACAAGCCAATCTTTTGAATAATCTCAGGTTTCAGATTGCCTTAAACAGTGCTATTATTGTGAATGGCAGTGCTTTTATTCCTTTCATAGCTTCAAGTCTCTTTAATTTTACTCTTTTATGTTAGAATGATTGCAAGGAAACCATGTCAGTTCTGCATTAGGTTTTGAATGATATAGCAGGCTGAGAGAAGTGGACTTTGGGAATATTGACTGTTTTAAAAGGATATTTTTCTTCCTGGAGGACAAAGCTATTTCACGGGCATGAAGTCTGAGCAGCCAATACATCAGGAAACAGGTTATTTGTCACCAAATTTTCATGACATGTCCATGTATACTTGCATGCCAGACAAGGCTATAGATTTCTCTCTAGGTGGTTAATTTAAATGTCTGTTTCTTTTAGATATATAAGAAATATTGATGTCATAGGGTCTAAAAAGCAGAAAATTCCAAAAGTTAATTTAAATTGAGCAGGAGAAAGTATGCATTCTAGCAAACTGGCTGACTTTCTTAAATCAAGGGTGGTGGTAGAAGAATCTGAGTTGCATTTCCTTCAGCACAGTTTAATGGTAAAATCTTCTTTCCTGCTGAGAAGTTGAAGTGGCTTCCCTATAATTAAAGCTCTCTGAATTCTTTCCATTTAGATTTTTCAGTGATTGTGTTTAGCTTTACTATGAGAATTATCAGGCAGCAGCACCTTGATACAGTTTACTTGTGTCTACATGTGTTAGTTCAGAACTGAGAACACTCTGCTATATCCTATATACAATACATAGAACAGACTTGCCCAGTTAAAACAATAAATCTTTGTAATGCTGCTGTAAATTCATTGCATTTTGTGCCGAAGGGGTGAGTTAGCGCTGCATAATAGCCCTTAATTATGGGAAGGATCCCTAGATCTGTGGAGATCTGAATCTTCAGCCATCACAAGAACTCTGGAATTCTGGAATATGGCTGTAGACCAGGGACAGGCATAGGCAAACTCGGCCCTCCAGATGTTTCGGGACTACAACTCCCATCATCCCTGACCACTGGTCCTGTCAGCCAGGGATGATGGGAGTTGTAGTCCCAAAACATCTGGAGGGCCGAGTTTGCCTATTCCTGACCAGGGATGTGGAAGAAGTCATGGCTCTCTTAAAGTTAGTGAATTCTAACTCCCATCAGGCCCAGCCAGCATGGCCAGTTGCTAGGGATGATAGGCACTGCAGTATCCAGAGGACCGCCAGTTCCCCACCCCTGATTGCCAGGCTTTATAACCTTTAGTGTATATGTGCATATCTTACTGGGAAGTACACCTGAAACATAGCTATGCATCATTACCTGTTCTTGCAGCCCCCTTCTACAGCTGCTACAACATGGCTGTTTCCTTTGACATTAAGGTAATGAAGAAACCCCAGGGCATGTGGGAGGAAGTGACAGAAGATGGAAGAGATGCCTAGTAGCTTCTTCAAACATGGCCTATGGTCTTCCATGATACTCAGCAGGGCACAGGGCCGTCTTTACCTGGGGGTGCAATGGGTGCAGGGCACCCGGGTGCCAAATTCTGGGGGGCTCCAGGCGCCCGCCGCTGAAACTGCCTAAGCTCTTAACCTGTTATGAAATAATAAATAATTTTGATCAAGCTAGAAAAAATACATATATGCCTAGGTATTACCGAAATGTATACCTACTGTTTCACTAAAGGACTTTCGACTTTGTGTGCTCATTTACCCAAGACGCGCTGCGCCAGTGGCGGCGCTTGTCGTTCACAGCGGCACCGTGCATGCGAAATTAACTTTTACATCAAAATATTATGTAATGTATTGTATTGAGCTGCTATGCGGCAGCGGGGTCAGTGGCACCTTTGACAAGACTGATGTTTCTCCTAAGCAGGTGCCTAAACAATACTTATAAGTTTAAGTGTGGTGGTGTTGTATACTTAAGTATAAGTGTATTGTAAATAAATGAGCAAATAAAAAAGTTTGTTTCTTTTTCCTCCCTTCTTTCGTAACAAGAGATAAGGCGTAAGCGTGGTGTCTGACATAAGCATAATGAAAGTTAATTTGGGGGCTAAACTAAATTTGGGGGTGCTGGTCGGATCTTTGCACCCCGGCGGTGCATATGCTGAAGACAGCGCTGGCAGAGTAGGTGGTAGCTGTATTGCAGTTGTTCTGGTGCCTCCACAATGTACAGGAAGAAGTGGGCTAGAGACCACATTTAGGCTTTATCATAAGATATGGAATAAGCTGGAGAGAGAGAGAGAGAGAGAGAGAGAGATGCTTATTATCATTGACCTCAGAATTGTGTGAATATCCTAGCAGGTTTTCTCAACTCCTGGATAGAATACGACAATTTTGATGAATAAGTCTACTTGTTTTACTTTTTCTTGGGTCTGCTATTACAATTTCTAGCTCATTTAATTAAAGAGGCTCATTTCTTGAATACTGTTTTTGTTGCTCTGCTTCTGCACACTAGTCTAGGGCACACATTTTCTCCTTCCTTGGACAATTCCCTCTGTTGGAGAGGAAATGTATTTGGAAAACCCATTTATAAGGCACAAATAGCTTGATAATTTCTGTGATTTTTTTAGTTTTTTGTGGTGAAAATAACATGAAGAATTACACAGATTTATTTCCTTGTAATAAAAGCAGAGTCTGGCATGCAGTTATGAAAGGACCAATTTATTAATTTCAACTACAAAATCTGGAAACCTCGTACAGGGCTGAAAGACTGAGGAAAACATTGTCTATGCAACATTAATTTGAACCGAACATTTAACTTCAAAGTGAAACAAAAATTTAAATTAATGTTTGATATTCATCATGCAAATGGCTATAACATCTGTACAGAAATGCACATTCTTCACTTTGATGGCCAGAAGTTTATTTACCTTAGAAACACTGTAATCTTTTGCTGAAAGAAATTCGCCACTCAATGTAGATACTCCTGTGTAAGAAAACAATTGTATTATTTTCTGTTCTTGAAACTTAGTGTCATAGAATAAACTGATGCATAGATTAAAATGTTGCACTATACTTTTAACTTTAAAGAGGTAAGAAATTGAACTAATCAGCATTTCATAAACAGCTGATTGAAGGAAAAGAGGTACTTCTATGGAAATCCGGCTTGCCTTGTGGGGAAATATTTAAGAGAACGAAGAGTAGTTGCTGGCAAGCAGGAATCATGCTAATATTCTCTAATTTATTATTATTATTATTATTATTATTATTATTATTATTATTATTATTATTATTATTACTATTATTATTATTATTTTATTTATACTGGGCTGAGGCCGTTTAGGGTTTTAAAGGTCAGCAGCAATACTTTCAGTTGTGCTCGGAAACGTACTGGGAGCCAATGTAGGTGTTTCAGGACTGGTGTTATGTGGTCTCGGCGGCCACTCCCAGTCACCAGTCTAGCTGCCACACTCTGATTAATTGTAGTTTACGGGTCACTTTCAAAAGGAATGTGTCTCATATATATTGTACATATGATGTTATTAATGCTTTATTATTTATTCCAGTAACATCTTCTGTCCAGTATTCTGCAACTTATATAGGTTGGCTTCATATGTGCAGTTTGGGTTTCCTTGTGAGTGATGAGAGAGATATCTTTCTTTAGTAGCATTATTTATCTCAAGTAATGTGCTCCAGCTTCCAGAGCCATTGTACAGCAGGGAGCGCATTGCTTCCAAGAGACCACAGTGGAGAAACAAGTGGTGCTGTTCTTACAGTGGAGTCCTGTGTTTGTTTACTTGGATGTATGTCATATTGTGCCAGACTATGAAAGAAAATGTTTATTTAGTTTTTGATGACTGCATCTCTACTTTGATCAGAATTTCACTATGTTAATGATGATATATGCTTCTTCCTTCTTTGGCGACCACTCATAGCTGAGTAAGATTGTCTTCCACGAACACGGTCTTAACGGTATGTCCGTAGGTGACTGTGGAGGCCAATTCTGGATCCACACGTCCTTCCACAGTGGGGATATAGGTTGCCTGGCAGGAGTTGATCATGGGGAGGGTTTGCCAAATGTGCCTTTCTCTTAGCTTGTTTCTCTCTTTCGTCCTGAGTTCGAGTGTCTTCAAAGTCCATGACACCTTTGGTAAAGGCTGTTCTCCAGTTGGAGCTCTCGCAGGCCAGTGTTTCCCAGTTGTCTGTGTTTATACTACATTTTTTTTAGATTTGTCTTGAGACTTTAAACTTCTTTTGTTGGTCACCAGCATTAAGCTTTCCATTTCTAAGTTCAGAATCGATTAGTTGCTTTGGAAGACAATAATCTGGAATCCAAACAACATGACCAGTCCAACAAAGTTGATGTTGAAGAACCATTGCTTCAACACTGGTGATCTTTGCTTCTTTCAGTACACTGGTATTAGTTCACCTGTCTTCCCAAATGAAGTTGTTGTGTAAGTTCAATTCCTCCCACTTTACAGACTTTCGCAGGTATCCCATCAGGTCCACTGGCTTTGTTGTTTTTCATTTGGTTAATAGCTGTACACAGCTCTCCCAGATTTGGAGATACTGCAAGCTCATCTCTAATTTGTTTTTGTGGAATTTGTGAGAGGACCTTGGCAGCTACGGGGCAGTTGCGGTTAAGGAGATGCTGGTAATGTTCCTTCCAGTTCAATGCAATAGCTTCTTTATCTTTTTAGAAGTGTAGTACCATCTGTTGAGTGTAGGGGGCATATGCCATGATTTATTGGCCCATAGATGGTCTTTGTGGCTTTAAAGAAACTCTGTGCATCATGAGTGTCGGCTAACTACTGAATCTCTTGAACTTTTTTTTTTTTTAAATCCACCAGGTGTTCTTTAGTTCTCTGGTTCTTCTTTGAACCTCAGACTTAGCGTTGGCATAGGTTTTTGTCTTAGTGGTGCAGTTTCTATTTCTTTGCCAGATCTGAAAGGCCTTCCTTTTCTTGTCAGTAATGCGTTCAATCTCACTGTTGAATCTCATCAAATCAGTTCTAGTGTTTCTTGGTTTGGTATCCATTAGTTTGTTCACAGGCTGCAGTAATGGATGTTTATAGCTTGGTCCAGTGTTCCTTGATGTTATCAGGGAACTCCAAAAGCAGGTGGTCCTTACGAGTCATTTGGAGGCAGTCCTGCTTAATAGAATTTGAAGGGCTTGAGTGTTCATTTTGCGCCTTGGTTTCCTCCCTTGAAGCCTGCGTTGAGGTATAATCTTGATAGCCACCGTGGTACGTATTAATTGGTGATCTGTCCAGCAGTCGTTGGCACTCGTGATAGCTCTGGTAAGGAGCACATTATGGCAATCTTCAGCTCAATTACACAGTCTAAGAGGTGCCAGTGGTTTGACCGAGGGTTCTTCCATGATATATGCAGAAATATGCTCAAATGGGTTCAGTGGGACTTACTGCAAAGTAAGTGTCCATAGGACTGCATTTTTGTTGTGGCATAAATGCTTTTGAACTGGAGTCCACTTGGAGTTAACCTACATACAGGTGCAAAGGCCAGGAACTATACAGCATAGAAATAGGCTTGTGGTATTTCTGTGCAGAGTGTATATTTATGCAAGATAAGAACAGAGTGACCCATTCACAACAGCAGTGCTTGGGACTGTTTCCATAATATTGTTGTGAATAGATCACTCTGTTCTTAACTTGTAGATGTTTGGGCTCTACATAGAAATATGACATATCTCTTGTTATCCTTTGCATTTTTCTGTACCTGAAACCTTTTGTCTGAATCCCAGACATGACTACTTAGCCCTATTGTGTCCAGCGAGGCTTACTCTCAGACACATTGATCACACTGGCTACAACCTTCCTGCTTCACAATGGGTGCTTTTTTATATTCTCTTGTGTGACTGCAAAATTAATCTCCATACCTTTTTATGAAAAAGCAGCATCTTGTTCTGAGATCTGAGATCTCAGGGTGGAATATATGGAGAAAATTAACAATATAATATCCCAACCATCTCTTTATTGTTAAAACTAATAATGTCAGTTCTGGGATGCAGATGGGGATCTACCTTTAAACAAAAATGTGGCATGGATTGATAGGTTTCTTGAGGTCCCCAGTCCTTTCATGTATTTTTAGACAATAGGGATGTGTGGCATAAGGTGTGGAAATTTGAATCTTCAAGGCCTGTTTTGATTCTCACATCTGGACAGGCTTGCAAGGTGTTTTGAAGGCCTTCTGTGAGAACTTTGCCTTGCTGGTGTTTGGAAATCAGGCATTTCCCCTGAAACAGATTGTCTTGATGGCTCCTCACCCTCTCCCCTGCGGAGATGTGGACTGTGTGTTACCTCTTCAGTAGTTTTATAGAGGGGATCCTACTGAGTGCACCTGGCATTTATGGACAATTACATCAGGGGCATGTGCAAACCTTTTGGTATGCTTGAGTTTTTCAAGGGATGGAAATGCATCACTCCTTTTTTGTTCGTAGAGGAGCTTGTGCCTAAGAAATGAAACCGTTTCCCATAGTGGAAACAAGTGTGAAAAAGAACTGAAGCCCAAGAAGAGAATCTTGAAAGATGGGCACCAACTTTGTGAGCATGTGAACAAAGACAAAAGTTTAGAAGATGGTTACATGGGGCTGGCATGGAGATGCTCAAGAGATGGTACTGGGGCCAGGCCACTTAGTTCCTTCTGAGTCCCTTGTAGGACAGAGTTCTCTAGGGTGAAGGCTTATAAAGGAGAAACTTGAACACTAACAAATCACAATTTCCTTTGGAGCCCTTGCAAGTGGGTACAGAGTAAGTAAACTGAGGTTGTGAGCAAAATACAAAAATTGAGAACACCAAAAACTGAACCGAACATCAGTTCTAATTGGAGATTCCTCTAAAAGTGTGTGTGTGTGTGTGTGTGTGTGTGTGTGGTTGTAATTGGGGGTGGGGAGCTCTGTTCTCTGGTGCATCTTTTGCCATTTAAGGATACCTATTTATCTTTACCTATGATCCGCTTCCTTATTTGTAAATAATACAAACATTACAAAGGCACTAGAGCTCTGCAGCTGGACTTCTGGATTCTGCACACAGGTCTGATGCTGTCTCACCTTGTATGTTGTTTCTTTATATTGGAAAACCTTATTTAATGAGTAAAGGAAGTGAAGATAATGGACACTGATGGGTGAAATCTAAAGACCTTTTAGTAACTGTGATGTGTTTAACTGTGGTTTGAATTAAACAGTCTTCTTCCAGCTGCTGATATTCACAACATTTCTGACAGTTAACTATACATCACACATTCTCATGTCTATTTAATCTAAACATTACTGTTTTAAGGAGAGTCCAGAACTAAACCACAGTGCCGGAAGCAAAGTAACAATCTAGCACCTCCACCCTTAACACATTTATTTGCAAGCAATTCGCACTGATTTCATTGGAATCCATTTCCAGGTAATTATGCTCAGAATGTCAGCCTACTATGGCTGGACTTCAGTTCTATGCTCAGTATAACCTGATTCTCATTCAGGTAGTAAACCTATTCATGGGGTCTCCCACTTGAGGCAGCAGGTGGGGACTCATATAGCCAAATGCTGCTGCATAAAAACTTACCTCGATGGTCAGGAGCCCTTTCAGCCAGAAACCTTTGAGCTGAAAGACCTAGGGACAGTTCACTTTGAGCCAGATTCTCCTGGTGCAATGCCAAGGGTCTCATTTTCTCTAGTGCTTGCTTGCCAGCATATGAAATGCACCAGGCAGGAGTTGAAAGAGGGGTTTTGAGTCCTCTTCTAAAGCTCTTCAGTCTTCAGGAAGGGGGCAGAGCCTGGGAGGGGGTAGTCAGGTCCCTTGAAGCTAAGAACATGTTGGAACTAGTCATGTGCTCTGTGTGATCTGTCCAGAGTACTGAAGGACTCGCTGCAGATTTTCCTTTCCTTTCAGTTTAAGGATTATTAATCTCGACATGTAGACCCTGGCTGTTTTTTTGCCTGCTTTTCATTTCTGCTCCAGACGGTTCTGTTGGACTGCTTCCTGCCAACTCTTCCCAGTCTTGGCAGGCTAGGACACTCCTTAACATCCAGCATTTTTGTTTTCTGAGAATCATGTAAACCCTCACCCTGACTGTAGTCAGAAGTAGTCCAGCAGACACATAGGTTTACTACTTCAGTGAGAGCTAAATTTTACTAAGGAAAAGTCTAGAGACAGTTTTATAAATGATGGTGTTTTAAATTATTCCAGGTGAATAAAGCTAGATGTGATTTTGAGGATCCTTGTTTCACAGCTCTTTAAATTTATTTTAAAAGTAGCCCTCGAAGCAACACCATGGCACCAGGTGTGTTTTTTTTCCCTATCCCATTTTCCTGATCTGAATTTGGCCCAGTACATTGTGGAAAACAGTACAGGAGAAAATACTTTTGACTCTGCCCTTAGCAGCATTGCCCTGCTGATCCGGAGGGGAGGATGTGGACCAACAGATTCACATTACAAGGAAGGGGATTCCTGCTAAACACTGGGAAGAACTTTCTGGTGGCACGAGCCATTTGACAGTGGAGCAGACTCCCTCAGAAGGTGACGTTCTCCTTTTTTAAGCAATGGTTGCATAGCCATCTGTCAGGGATTCTGTCACTGTGATTTCTCCATTCCAGGGAGTTGGACTCGGTGACCCTTGGTGTTCCTTGCAACTCTACAATTCTATAACTTTGGGGATCCCATGACAACTTCTTAAAGAAAGTTTAAAAGAAAGAAAAATCCACTTATGGGTTTCTAGCATCTCATACAGTTGGTCCTGAGTTTCTAATCTGAGATCCACCATCAAATTAATTAAGATTCAGAAGACCATATGGAAACTCACAGTTTAAATATCCAAAGTTTTGTGAGGGGATTAGAAAGCAAGCACATTCCTAGATGATATAGAAGCATATTTCTATCACATTCGTACACTGCTTAAGTGTCCTTGTCTTTTTGTGTGTCAGCAGTTTGGGATTAATTTTGCGTTGGCTTCAGAAGCCATACAGTAGCCAAAGAAAAGCCTATGACATGATACTTCTAACCTTTGATTACATGGCTTCTGCTCTCCTGGATTTCTGAGCAAGCGTGCGAGTGCTAACTTCCTCTTTCATTATTGCAAATAATTGCATCATTCTGTTTATCGCACAGGTGCTATGCAGCAGCTACTGCATGGCTCCCAGGTTATCTGATTCCACCATTTGTATGATCTTTTTCTGTGCATGGATCAATGAGGCAGTCTTGGTACTGTTTTAGGCTGTAATCCTAATCCCATTTACCTGGGAATAAATCCCATTGAATTCAATTGGATTTACTTCTAAGTAGATATGGTTTGGATTCTACTCTTAGTTGTCACATTTTATTGGCAGTTGTAATTTACAGTTATTATATTTTGTGTTGTAGCCCAGCCTGGGATCATGAACTGATGAAGGGTAAGACAGAAAGGGAAGCAATGAAAACAATAATTTATACTTAATTGGACCCAGGACATCTTCACTATATTTCAGTTATCCTACCAGTTTTACCACCATCACAAATAAACTCCCTGAATCGAAAAGCTACCAAGGGTGGAAGTTTCCTTGTGAAAGAGATAAAGGCCAATGAAAATTGGCTCAGGTTGGTCTGATTTCCTGCTGTATTTCAGTTCTTGCTCCCCTGCACTAAATTCATCAACCTCCTTTCCTAGCGACAATAGCTCATTAGATTAGTTGAGTATTCATGGAGATTTTCATCTCCTGAGTCATACAACTCTTTTATTCCCTAAAGAATTTCTTGTGTAAGAAAGGAATTTCATGTCTTTGTAGTTTTAGCTGGGTTTGTTGAAGCAGTTTCTGAAGTTTTCTTGTAATACCTGGGGAGCCAGGTCACAGATTTACTCCCGTTTCTCAAGAAAATTGATCCCTTTTGGTGCCTCTCCCATGGTGGTTTTATTCAGATATTTTCTTAATCTTTTTAACCTCTTCCTTTCAATAACATCTTCACTTGGCTGCTTAGCGTGTTTCCCAGAAGCTAGATGTGCATATTTTAGTTTAATTCTTTGAATGAACCAAAGTCATTTACTATTAGTATGTGGCTTCCAGGCTTGTCCCATCAGGTTTCCATCACTCACTTGTTATATAAGAGAAAGCTAAAGTTACAACTATATTGGCCCATTTAGCAATTGGTGAAGAATGCTTTTATGCCCATTATGCACACTCTTTTTCTCTTTCATGACATTTTTCAGGGAGGGGGGAAGCAGATAAAATTCAGATAGGTCGGAATACCAGAATTTTAGTGTGTTTTTCTTTGCAAGGCTGAGCGATTTGAGGATGATACATCTTGACATGTGAGTTCCGGAAATGTATGGAGTGATTGTAATGTGAGCAAGGCTGGCTTATGCAAGGAATTTTTCATGGATGTATATCTCCGGTTGTATAAGGTGACTGCACTTAGCTGTTATTACTTATCAGTTGTGTGATATATTTGAACATCCTTGAGTTTGAGATGATCATGCTACAGGTAACAATATTTCCAGATGTACTTTTAACCCTCTGTTGAAAGTGCCGATAGAAAAATTTACTGTATCAATCTGGTTTGGGGCTCAAATATACCCCAAGAAAGCCATAAAAATAAAATAACTGAGAGAAGATATTAAGCATGATACCATATGCAAGAATGATAGTATGCCTTTGCTGAAAAATGTTCTTTTCCAGCAAAACAAAAGGGGGAAAATCATTGGGTCAACTGTATCTCACCTACAAGAACAGGGTGTGATCCCATGGGTTATCAGAAACATATTATACCCTTAACATACATGTTACATAACTGTAACAGTGCAATAATCATGACTTGCAAATTACTTGTAAGAAAAATAACAAAGCTCACAGACCTTGCAGCCAACCATACTGTTCAAGTTACTAACACACAATTACCACACTTCACACCTGCATGAGTAGGAGATACAAAATGGGTTGTATGAAGCATGTCGTTGCAGCCATTTTCTGTCACAGAGATGATATCCTGACTGATGGTATACTGGTGATCAGTTGTTTTATTCTGTTCAGAAGCCTGGAGGCCACTAATACATAACCCAGTGCAAATGCTGGCAGTCAGCTGATTGTCCAGGCTTGCAGAGCGCTATATATCATTGTGATGTCAGGTGACTGACAGTTGTGTGGCCCGCCCACCTGTCAAACCTGACCTGTTTGGGAGATAAGGATCCCTTCTGCCGGCCAGCTAGACCCACTTTCACACCCCTGTTTCACACAGATCATTTTGTGCAAAGTAAAAGGTAGCCTTTCCCCCTACTCCCATTCCAATACTTGGATGAAAGGCTGCTTTTTACTCTTAAAGAGCAGGCAGACTGTGTTATCTCTGATCTTGAAATGTCTCTCCTACTGGTTTTTGTTTTTTTACAAGCAAAGGAATTTTATCTCCTGATCAAATTAGGAGATAAAGCTGTAGGTGCTGGCAGGCCACTTCCTGCAGCTTGCTGGGCCAGATCCATCTGCCCCTGGACTGAAACCTTCCATGTTGTACATACTTGCATTCTCAGTAGATATTTGCAGGAAAAATCTAAGTCATCTGGGGCCAGAGAGCTTTAGGGAACAACTTCTCCCATGTAAATCCTTCATACAATAAGATCATTTCACGGGGCCCTAATTCATCAGAGGTTTGGGGCTGGTGTATACATACATGTGGGACACGGGTGGCGCTGTGGGTTAAACCGCAGAGCCTAGGACTTACCTATTAGAAGGTCGGCGGTTTGTATCCCCATGACAGGGTGAGCTCCCATTTCTCGGTCCCTGCTCCTGCCAAACTAGCAGTTCGAAAGCACGTCAAAGTGCAAGTAGATAAATAGGTACCGCTCCGGCGGGAAGGTAAATGGTGTTTCCATGCGCTGCTCTGGTTCGCCAGAAGTGGCTTAGTCATGCTGGCCACATGACCCAGAAGCTGTACGCCGGCTCCCTCGGCCAATAAAGCGAGGTGAGTGCCGCAACTCCAGAGTCGGCCACAACTGGACCTAGTGGTCAGGGGTCCCTTTACCTTTATACATACATGCAGCAAAATATAGTGGTGCATGCTGCAAGGTGATTCATCGGGCTGCGTTGTTTCAGATGGCAGATAGAAGTTCACATTTCTTTTTAGAGCTCCTCTATATTAAAGAATCCCCTCAAGTAGAAAGCTAGCATGGCAATCAAAATATTAGGCTATAATCTTTCTCCCTCATGAGCTATTCTTCAATTGTAGGGAGTTTCCTATGTGGAACAGCATCAAGGGGTGTATCTGCCGCCTTGGTACATGCCATTCTTCCACTGCAAATCTAGACTTAGCCACAGGTAGTGGTAATAAGGATCAGAGTATCCTTGTGGTGGCTGCTTCATCCCTGAGCAATTCCCTCTGAAAAAAGAAAACAGTGAAAGCTGTGTTGTTTGGGGTGGCTTACTATATCAGGAGCACTGTATTTTGTGCATGCGGCTGCTACACATTCTATTTGTTTTTAATTGATACTGCCTATCTTTTATGTGTATATGTGTGCGTATTTAAACAGTTATTTTATACGGCTTTGATGGATCTGCTTTCAGAACAAAAGGAAGGTTAAATGTGTTTGGTTTTTTTAAAAAAATCCATATGGAATTTTCATTCTCCTGTTTACACTTTTTTACAGATTCCTCTTTGAGTAGCCTCTTATAAGAGACTAATGTTACTTGAATCAGATACAAACTGAAATGTTTGAATCTGGGAATGGCATTACATACAAGTCTAGTGTTAATTTCTTATTTTTCATGGTTAATGTTAAAAAAAATCAGCTGAACTAAAAGCAGTTTAAACAACTTCAGTTGCAACAGATAATGTTCCGTTTCTTGAAGCTGCAGTTTAGTGGTGATCTATCTTTAAAAACCTACATTGTCCTGGATAAATTGATTTTCTTTCCCTATCAGCAGGTGGAGACAGGAACATAGACAATGAACATCAGTCTTTTTATAGCATGCTTGCTAGCTTTCGTTTAAAAATGTAGGCAGTTGCCACCAGATGGAAGCAGCTCCATGCTCGCTATTTTGAAATTTTTCTAAAGCTTCCAGATTATGCTACATAAATTGCTCCTTTACCTAAATTCTGCTAAGCCCTTCATGTGAATACAAGTTGTTTATTTGAACAGGTCCATCATGGGAATGAGTAACTAGCATTGTATGTGATAACTCACTTTTGGAATCCCTTCTCTGATGTGATACTGGGGCCATTAGTACATAACTCTGTAGAAACTATTCTGTACATTTTCATTTTCTTCACTCCTTCAGGGTAAGAACAGAAAAATGGATAAGATTTTAAAAAGCTTCATGATGTTTCATGTTTGACAACGGAAAGGAAACTGGGGAAAGAAATGTTCCTCCTTGCTTTGACCTCTAGAAGTAATCCAACTGCCATAGATAAAGTTATAGAATCTTCTTGAATAATTAGTGCAGAAAATTTATCCATTATTTTTTACACTATTATCATGTGAGGTGGCTTTTTCTTAGTCCCCTCATGATAGCCATCTTCTGTATTGCAAGTAGCAATGACTCATTTTTTTAATTTCTAATTAATGTGGTTGACTTCCATAATCAGTCTTGACTACAGATGTCATCATCTACTATTCTCCCTTGTTAATTTTTGGCAACCACATTTGCTGAACTGTTAAACAAAAACAGACAATGCTAGGGTTGCCATATGACAGGAATTTCCTGGACATAGCCGGGATTTGGTCGTCGGAAACAGTGTCCAGGCGGAAGTCACTTAAATGTCTGGGAAAATACAGGCACATGGCCATTTTAACCTTTTGAAATACAGTGGTACCTCGGGTTAAGAACTTGATTCGTTCTGGAGGTCTGTTCTTAACCTGAAACTGTTCTTAACCTGAGGTACCACTTTAGCTAATGGGGCCTCCCGCTGCCACTGCGCTGCCGCCGTGCTATTTCTGTTCTCATCCTGAAGCAAAGTTCTTAACCCGAGGTACTATTTCTGGGTTAGCGGAGTCTGTAACCTGAAGCGTCTGTAACCCGAGGTACCACTGTATGGCAACACTTAATTGTTGGTTAATTGTTATTAAGGGTGTTGGTGGTGGTGGTGGTATGATTAGCAGGCAACATTGTCCATAGTATAGACACTCACTACTTTTGTTTCTTTATCATCTCTCATCACCACACTTAAGAATTCGTTGGGGTAACTGTTCTTGCTCAGTTTGCATGTTTCTGTCTCTGATGCTTAGAATTCAATTTGAGGTTGCAAAGGTGTGCACATGTGCTTGAAATGATTCCCATGGAACTCACTGGGACTGCCTTCTGATTACAGTGGTACCTCGGGTTACATACGCTCCAGGTTACAGGCTCCGCTAACCCAGAAATAGTACCTCGGGTTAAGAACTTTGCTTCAGGATGAGAACAGAAATCGTGCTCCGGCAGTGCGGCGGCAGCAGGGGGCCCTATTAGCTAAAGTGGTGCTTCAGGTTAAGAACAGTTTCAGGTTAAGAACGGACCTCCGAAACAAATTAAGTACTTAACCCGGGGTACCACTGAAAATATGTAATGGGCCACTTGTCCTAGAACCCAGCTAACACAGAGTATACCCCAAACTCAGCCCCTTCCCCCTTCCCCCTAGCTATCACCAGACAAGGAGTCAAATATTTCCACAAGGCTTCCCCTTATCAATCGGTTTCCAAATATCCCTGTGATTTCTCTAAGTAGCAAGTTCTATAGCTTCTACATGTTATATATTCCTTAGTGCAAAGAGAAAAGTAGCTGCTTCTTTAAAATTGCACAGGGTTCTCTGGGACAAAAGGCACTGGAAATCATGATTGTCTCTGCTAAATTAGCGGACAGTTGGAGAGTAAAGAACAAAGCATTTGAGAAGCTATATTTTTTGAGTTAGATGGGTTTCAAGTGATGATTCCATGTATTCTAAATGCTTTACCTTTGAATCAGTATGGCTAAGAAGTGCTTGACTTTGGCTACTGCATACACCTAGTGGCTGTGCAGTGTGGTGGCAACATGCAAAAGAATCTAAGGTTGCATTTATGTGAATGAGAAATTTACTTACAAAATTAGGTTTGTCATTGATTTGATTTAAATGATAGGATTTCATGTTTCACATGTGTTGTGTTGATAGGGTAGTGTAGACTAAGACTTAAATATCTGCAGAGGTTCCTATAGATGGTGTTTTAATATGGACAATATTAACTATAGAAGCTGCAGTAGTTTTATAGCATCCTGGAGCTAGTGAGTAATTCATTAAAAAAAAAAAAAAACATGGGCAGCGTGACAGGTTTTGTTTTGTTTTTCAGTTGAAGTGCTTTTTGGGATAGTAACAAAAATATTATTCAACACTGAATGTTTTTGGATTGAGGTTACCAGGTCACCAGTAAATTTTTTAAAACTATTTCATACATTTTTAAATGGCACTTCAAAATTACAGCTTAGGGTTATACTTCTACACAGTGTCATTGGGATCCTTTGATATTTATGATCTACAACTGACTTACATTTTAAGTTCTATTTTCAAAAATCTTCCCTGTGATTTAAAGTAACACAAGAGATCAAACAGAAGTGGACGAAGCGAATATAATGCTTTCGCTGAAATGAAGCGGGTTCACCCTAAGCTGTAAAGTATGTAATTAATGGTAGAAACTTCACTGGCAAGATAGAGTGGTACCTCAGGTTAAGTACTTAATTTGTTCTGGAGGTCTGTTCTTAACCTGAAACTGTTCTTAACCTGAAGCACCACTTTAGCTAATGGGGCCTCCTGCTGCCGCTGCGCCGCCGGAGCACGATTTCTGTTCTCACCCTGAAGCAAAGTTTTTAACCCGAGGTAATATTTCTGGGTTAGCGGAGTCTGTAACCTGAAGCGTATGTAACCTGAAGCGTATGTAACCTGAGGTACCACTGTAGTCAAGAAAAACCCATCTCATTCATAGAACGTCTGGAAATGTTGATGCCACAAGGCCCGTTTTGCATGTTACATTATTGTAAAATAATAACAGGATTAGTGCATTTGTATAATAAATAGAAGTTAATATATTGGGGTGAACATAATTTTACTGTCACCAATTCTGATACATTTTGAAGACTGGCAGATGCTGGTAGAGTTTATTAAATATATTATAATTGTGTGGTATTGTATGTATTGATGTGTTTAATCTCTGAGAAGAATCAGAGTATATTTTCATTCCCCAAGAGTGTCTAAATTGCTCTTGTCAATCTCACTTTTCTGAGCAAACCACATGTAAAATCTTGCATTTTTAAGTCCCTTTTAAAACAAGTGTTATCCTACTGAGAACTGAGCCAAAGAAATGAATCCTGACAAACTATTTTTGTTAGATCTCTTAGCACATTCATCAGAAAGGGAAGTGAAGAAAGAAATATAATCCCTACAGTTTTTATTTCCTTATTATTGAAAGGAGAGAGAAAGAGAAAGAGAGAAATGGGATTTCCTCATAAAGTTTGAGATTCAGAAATATAGCTAAAATTTATGCAGGTTGTCCCCGCTCCCCACAAGTACAATTCCCAATTTTACCTCCTTGTGCTGCTTCCAGTGTTGTCAATTCATCTCCAGACATAAACTACCTTCATGTTCTTAGTCTGAAACCTCTCAAGGCGATTGCTTTGCAGCATATTTTCCAGTGGTAGCCATTGACAGTGCTGTTGCTGGAGAGATTAAGAACCTTGTTAGATCAGAGCAAAGGCGTCTCTAGCCCACCATCCTATTTCCTGCAGTGATCAACCAAATACCTTTGAGGAGCCAGCAAAGAGGACAGGGACTGATGGATCACCTTTTTCTGTTTGATGCCAGACAGTTCCATCCCATTTTGTTGCTGTGGTTTTTTTAAAAGCTATACAAAAAGTAATGAACTTATGAAGGTCTTTGAGGATCCCATGGAGGAGGCAACAGTTATGTTCTCTCACTTGTGTTAGGTCATATTCACTTAATGACTTGTTCCACTTATCCAGCCGTTTCTTCAGCAAACCATGAGTCATCTCACAGATGAGCAGGCAAGCAAGCCATGGTTTGCTTCTCCCAAAGCTTATTTTGTTTTCTAGCTACTCTTGACTTGTGTTTTTGTAGCCTGACAAACAGTTGTGGCCAGGTGGTAAAACAAACCATTGTTAAGCAAGGCTGTTGGGTTTGGACATAACGCCAAACCGTGGTTTAAAAAAGAGCTATGGTTCATAAGACAACAACAAACATCGTGGTTTGTTGCCATAAAACAAACATTGATTAACCTGCTGGACTGCTGGACTGACTTTGCATATTAGTGCCTTCCTCACTAAATGTACTGGAAAGTAGATTCACAGTGAGACAGATTACATTTATATGGTCAATATGGATTCACTATTCTATATTTCCAAGCTATAATGCAGTCCATGCCTTGAAAGAGCAGTTGCCTTACTGACAAAGAAACTGAATAAGAAATAGAAAATGAAATAATTTTTTTTGCAGTGGAGTATTTTCTGATAGGTCAGTACAATTTTCCAGCTGATTTCATGTTCATAATGTGGATGGGGTAATATATATTTTCTTTATGCCTTTGCAGGGGAGAAAAGTAAGAGGCTGCAAGTAAGGGGGATGAGCAATTGATTATCAGTATCAGAACTGGAAAGAAACTCATCCATCTTCTAGTTCTTTTGAACAATATAACTTTTCCCATAAGACAGAGATTGCTCCAGTCTTTTCATTTCAGCCTTTGAAGTTTGCCTCTTGTTGTGTGGTGAAGGATGTTCTCTTTGAGGATTTCTTCAGCACTGAACTAGTCTTCCTCCCCAAATGATAAAGGCATTCTTCTTCCAAAGTGCTGTTGTCAGTTTATAGCAATAAAGTACTGGTCCAAACCAGAAGCAATTATTAGGGATACTTTATCCTCCTGGAAGATGTGAATGTTTGTGGAAGATTATGTTCTCTGGCTCCTTTCCATTGGCTTGGCAGGAATAGAGGAATCGCTAGAGTTTATGTTTCAAGATGTTTTGTGTTGTCCAGTCATTTTGGTCTGCATCTTCTTCAGAGAGCCCAGATGACCCTGCTCTTCTCATTCTGATGTAATTGGTAGATACTCTTAGGCTATGATCCTAAATAATTAGTTTTACGTAGCTGGGTAGGAATGAGGCACAGTCTTTCCATTTGTTTCTACACATGGCTATATTGACTCCCCAGTGAGATTTTTTGGTCTTAGAGAACTCTGCATGGAAGTGGCTGGAAGATATGAAACTTAATTTAGTGTGTTTCTTTATTCAAGTTTTTTTTTATGAGTCCTTTAAAAATACACTCTTCTTTCAGTTTTTCATCTTGTTTTAACTTGGTTTCAATTACATCTGAAACAGATTGTATTCAACCTATGTTGAGATCTTTTGATGACTTTTGCACCATTTTGCTTTAAAATATTTAAAAAAATTAAGCACATCTTGCAAAATACTTGTCTCTGAAAGCAGCCCCCCCCCCTTGTCTTTTGTATGGCATAATTTCATGAAGTCATTAGCGGCATGCTTTCAGGAAATAGTGGAGACTGGATAAGAGATTTTGATTAACATTTTTCTAATGTAATATGATTGCAGGCTCTGAGTGAATATATATATATATCTATATATCTATATCTATATATATGAATGATTGGATTATATCTTTTTTAAAAAAGGCATCTCATTTGCCCAAGGCCTTCTACGTCCTCAATGGAACTCCTCTTTCCTCTCCTTGTATGCCCCCCAGCCCCTCAATCTTCAGAAGGGGAAACCCAGAATCGATTGAGGGAGCATGGGGGGAGGAGAGAGAGAGAAAGATCCATTGAGCAAGCAAAAGTCCTTGTGTGAATAGGACAACCTTGCTGGATACAACCCTAAAGGCTGATCCACACGTCCTCTTTCCCCCTGTCTAGAAAGCACAGGTCCAAGTGGTTTTCCTCTTGTCCCGTGCTTTCTAGGCACAGGTCTGAGCAGTTTTCAGCCCTCCCCCCACTGCTTTCCCCTGGAAAAGCTGCTCTTTAGTGCTGATTCAGAGCAAACGTCAATCTATGGAAAACCCAATTGACATTTGCTCCAATTCAGCGGTAAATAGTGTTCTTTTTCCTGGGGAAAGTGGGAGGACAAGCAGAAGTCTGGCTTATCCCTCAGTCTTTGCTGCCTTGACAACAATCAACTAGTTTAGAAAACAAGGAAGGATTGCTGACTCCCCACTCTGCTTGGAAGTACCAGTTGGAAACTGCACTAGATCAATTCTTCATCTGATTCATTGAACCTCGAATGAACTTTATATCCTGCGACTATTTGGAAATAGTGGGTCTTTGCTTAGTACAACTATGATCTCAAATTTAATTTGTTCTCCTCAGTGTTCTTATTGACAAGGAGTTGCTTTTATCGTAGGGATGGGAAAACAGTAGCCCTTCGTGTCTTGTTGAACTCCAATTCCCATCAGGACCAGGCATCATGACCAATAGCCAGGGATGATAAGAACTGTAATCCAACAACATCTGGAAGGCAGAAGGTCCCCAGTCCTGTTTCAAAGCATTAATAGCAGTAGGTGGAGATGGTTGTAGAGATTCTCTGATACAAGAGCCAAGTGTTCCTACTTGGCTCTTGTATCAGAGTAATGCTGGTCTTACACATTTTCATACCAGAAAGAAAATGGCAGAATGGCACACCTTACTATCATCCACTGCTTTTAAAAGTGGAAGAGGTCTTTCAACAAACAAACCAACAAACAAACAAACAAACCAAGGAAAATTATGCCCTTCTAGAATTTGCTTGCAACTTATTAATTTAGCTCCATGATAAAGGGACCTGTTAACTTCCTATTTTAGGTGTACACTTTTCAAGAAATTCAAAATTTCTTGCATAAAATTGTTCTATTGGACAAAGTGTATTAGTACACGGTTGTAGATTTGCACATTTTCAGGTTGCATAGGATTCTGTAGGCAAAAAAGAAGAGTATATTTGCAATTTGGAAGCTTGCTGCTTTACCTTGCCAGCCAACGGACGTTATCATCTAGAGCTTGTTAGATCACTGACAATCCTATTTGTGACTGAAACTTTCAAAATCCTATCTGATGCAGAAATTATCACAGGTTGCTGCTGCTATTGTTCATCCTTTTGTTTTTTTCCAGGTTGGCCTTCATTCTATGATGTGATGGCTTCTGACAGAATTACATTCACTGATGACTACTCCTACGGGATGCACAGGGTTGAGACAAGCTGCAGTCAGGTCAGTTCAGACACAAAGAGGTCATTCTCATATTAAAAGGTTGCCGAAACCGTAGTGTGTGTAGTTTCTTTACATCTGAAGTTCTGCAAAATTCTTAGTTGCCAAAAAGACTCATTAGGGTTGCATGATAAGCCACAGGCATGACAGCTGGTGGATAAAAACGTAAGTCAAAGTGCTAATGAGAATCTCTATTGTTATCTAGGTTAAGCATTATTTAACAGAGCATGTATAAATGACATCAGAGGGTTGTAGCCTACAGAAATGGTCTTCCAGGAAGGCATCTCTTCAAAGTTCACCTCTGAACTCTGTTCTCTTAAGCCTAAATGCAGATAGTCTAGACGAACATTGAATTGACTCTATATCTGCAGATTCCATCACAGAGCATTTGCTGAGGATCACTAGTGACAATGCTCAGGGTATCTTTCCGGCCACCTCTACGTCCCATCTGCCCAAATAAGCAAGTGAATAATAATACCAGACACTTGTCAGTTTCCCATTATCTTTCTCATTCCGACTCCTTTCATTCTTTGTCATCACCAGCCTTCTGTGGCCTTAATGGCTCAGTCCTAACTAACTTATCAGGGGAGAAGGGTTGTTGACCTGGCAGTTAGTGGAGGAAATGCTTGGCTAACCTGCAGCTAGTTTCTTCCACCGAGAATGCACCAATTTTAATCAGAACTTAAAGTCTGATCTCCTGCTTTGTTTGCTTTAGACCAACTGGGAATCTGGAAGAAAACTGGTATAAATAAGCTCTCTGAATAAGCAAGGGGCCAACGTATTGTGTGGCCACTTTCAATTACTCTTTCCAGGAGGGTTTTTTTAAGGAAGAACTTTCAGTCTGCTGCAAAACAGTGTTCAATAGGTTAGCGCCCAGCTATATCTAGATTGAAATGTTATCTGAGATCAAAGCCATAGTTGTATTTGTATTCAGTGGTATACTGCACTTAAACAGGTAAACTTTTAATCATAGAGTGGTACCTCAGGTTAAGTACTTAATTTGTTCTGGAGGTCTGTTCTTAACCTGAAACTGTTCTTAACCTGAAGCACCATATTTCTAGGTTGACGGAGTCTGTAACCTGAAGTGTATGTAACCTGAAGCGTATGTAACCCGAGGTACCACTGTATTTGTATTAATGTCACTTTATAATCAGATGTTTGCCTGTTTCTGGGATTTGTATTTTGCCTTTCACTGCAAACAAGTCCCGAGGCAGCTCACAATAATATCAAGTAGTAAATTATACTAAAAATTTTGTTACTTTTAACAACAAAAAGCCCTTTAGTGATAGCATATATTTATTGAAGATCTCTGGAATTTCTGGTGCTGGTCTGCATTTGCTATTTTTATTTTATTCTCTGTTTCTGGTTTTATGCTTCCAGTTTTATGGTTCTGTTATATTATTTGCATATATGGCTTGCAGCTTTTATTGTAAGCCACCCAGAGAACTTTTTTTTTTAATGGAGGAGGGGGGCTTGAAATACAACAAATAAGTAAATAAATAAATACAGTATTAAAACAACAACCGGTGAATAAAAGCAGCATACCAGTATACCAGTATATGTGGCTTGTGTCCTCCCCATGTCATTACCACACCATACAATGCATCCATTATTCAGTCATTTATTCCCATCTCCATGAGTCTAACAATATGAATCATACATCCAGCTGCAAAATGCTATTGTTTTATTACAAATCAGAATTGCATTGGGAGTTTACTTGGTTAAAGCGGAGAGCAAAATCCTTTTATTTTATTTTTTCCCCTTTTAGGGGTGGGGGGCAGAATCCAGCAGATGAAAAAATTAAGTACACTTCCCATAAACATTCTAACACCTGTTTTGCTCCTGTGCGAACATCTTCCTTTGGAATGTCATTGATTTAGGATACAAATAAGTGCTTTGGAAGAAAATTGCCTTCCTATAAAACAAAAGCATCCTAAATATTGTCTGTGAAACAGCTTTCACGGTTTTGTTAGAAATACATCACTGTGGAAATATGAGAAAAGTCAAATATTTGTGACAAGAAAATGTTAATTGCAGGTGCACTTAGGGAGTAATGTGAAATTGGTTGCACATTCTTCCTTCCTTTCCTATTCAAGGGCTATTTCCCTTGGAGACCTCTGCAGCTATTACATTGTACCTGTAGAAGCCAATAACACTGTTTAATCACAAAAAAATGGGTTGCACATTGATGTGCTGTGACTAAATCACTGGCAACCGTCTGCACAGATCTTTCTTTATCTCATAGTAATGGGATTATTGTGTGTATAGTCAGGAACTCTGAGAGGTGAAATACTCAGTTCTCAGTTGACAGACAGCTAATTTCCATGTCCAAACTGGCATGTACAGTAGACAACGAGGTTTGAGAACTGAATTCAGAATATGGCACAGTAGTCATATGCTTGTCTTACCAAACCAGTGTTCAGCTCATGTCTGGCAGCTTAGCAGTGGCACTGTAAGTGTGGGACAACTTGCACACTACACACTCATTGAGATATTCACACAAATACATGTGCCGAATTCTCTGTAGTTCCAGATCCACTCAGCCCATGTCTACAGCATGCCACTAGGGTTGTATGAGTTGAGCAGCGACACAATTATCGCTCCTAGCAGTCAGTCCAGTTTGCAATGTCTCTATTTTCCTGCTTATGGTAAAGGCTGAAATTTTTGCAAACTCTCAGTATGGTAGTCAACTAAGGTTTACTCAAGGTAGACCTATTGAAATGACAGAAGATGGCTAACTTAACTCCATTAGTAGCAGTGGGTCTGCTGTGAGTTAAAACTTAGTTGAATAGCACCCTGCAGCCCATTTTATATAAATTAACCACCACCATGGTGCAGACCTAAAGTTGCAGCTGTTTAGAGAGCTGTAATATATCAGCCTACTGCACCATCCACACAGCTTCTCTTGAACATAGTGGTGCATTGGGGGGGGGGTGTTGGGTTTTTGGTTTTTTTGGTAGTGTAGTATCCTGTGTTCCGTGATCACCCCTGGGAAGCTGCATGGTCTGGTCCTCCCTCCCTCCCTCCCTCCCTCCCTCCACGCAGCTGTGACTACAAGACCTCTCTTTGCATACGAGATTTTAGCAAGTATGAACCGAGCCTTCAGTGGAATTCCAGTGTGAAAATTCTTTTATGTGTGGGCTACAAACACAATTGATATAAGATTGACCAGTACTATGAGGCATCGCATTTCCGGGTTGATCAAGTTGAAGCGGGCTGATGCAAAGAGTTATTTGGAAAAACTTTTTTTTTTAGAGGGAAAGCTAAATTGGTCAGGCATCCAATTGCTGCTCAACTTCTTTCACATTGGAGTGTCAGAAGAAAATTACGGTCATTAACTTTCTGCAAGGAAATGTAGGGGTACTAGACTGAAACCACACTTCATACATGTCTATTTGTCTGCCATTCCAGAAATTCCCTTCTGTTGTGATTCTTGCTTTGTTTCTTTATTCCTGATTGATCACTTGTTTGCCCTGGAATCATCCTGTGGTATCTTCAGTATTTTAAGTTTGCTTCACAGTGTCATGTTACTGGAGTTCAAAGGCCCTGGAGGGAAAATGACTCGGATAACAACACCTGGGAATTCTCTTCTAAGAATTTGCTTAGAGATGTAAAAGGTGTTTCCCCCCAACATGAGTCACAGAAGCATTAACAAGTATTTGTAACCTGAAAGTTACATGTTTGATTAGCCAAATTCTTTTTGCCTAGCATGTGTCCATAATTCTTTTGATTCTTCTTCCATGACCTGAGCTGACTTCAAAAGCTGTTAAGAAGTTTTTGCTACAAGGAAAAGATAAAGCCCGTGCAAACTTGCTCCTTTCTGGCCTTGTGGGCTCACTTTTGCACCCGCCTTTTATTTCAGTTGCCAGTCTTTTTAAAAAAATTATTTAAATAATTTCATTATGAAAAATTCAAATCATTAAACACATTTGCATGCCTGTATGCATGCACGCACACACCCTTCAGTATTATGTGAATTCATTTAAAATTAAACACATAATTCAGTATGTTCAGTCTTAAACACCAATCGTCAAAATCTTTCCGCCTTTGATTTTTTTAAAAGATTATGACCAATACTGATGCATTTACTTGAACAATGCAAAATGGGCAGACCACCTCAGTTTTATCTGGATTGAGCTTCAGTTTGTTGGCTCTCATCCAATCCATTACCGAGGCAAAACAGTGGTCCAGCACATCCACTGCCTCACCTGCAGATGTAAAGGAGAACCAGAGCTGTGTGTCATCAACATATTGTGGACAATGTACTCCAAAACGCTGAATGACCCCACTCAGCAGTTTCATGTAGATGTTAACTTGGTTGGCCTAATAAAGGTATTGCTATAATAAATATTTTGGATATTTTTTTCAAGAGTGTTTAGTCAGAATATGTTGTTCAGGCCTCAACCTGCCTTTTGGCATGTTCAGGTTTTGATACCACAACTTAGCATTGGTACTTCACATGCTTTGGTGACTCTAAGACTGCATGATAAGCACATTCTCTTTTTAGATGTTGGCATCAAACTGTACGTGTCTGAAGACCATTTGTAGAAACCAGACTTCTCTTGGATGACAGCTTATATTTTCACATTACTAGCAACTAGAAAAAAGGCAATGGTTGACCCTCAAATGCTTTACCTCCTGATTAAATTTAAACTTCAAAACGAAGCCCATACCTGTGACTCTCAAAGAGAAGCCCGTATACTATTACAGGTTGTTGTTTTTAAAAGTGTTTTCATTATACTTATTGATACTTACTAATGAATACAAATTATGCTCTTCTATTTCAGTGTGGTGCTCACCTTGGACATATTTTTGATGATGGGCCTCGTCCATCTGGCAAACGATACTGCATAAATTCAGCTTCATTGTCTTTTGAGTCTGCAGACAAGAACCATGCTGGAGAAGGAAGCATTAGCGCGACTTCTGCCCAACCAGACAAGACAGAGCTGTAGGAGGAAGATAGTTTCTCACAAAGCTTATTTTCCTAGATGACTCTTAAATAATGTTATTCTAAGTTGCCTTCTACCTTATATGTTAAAAAAAAACCACAAAACCTTTTAGGGATATTCTGCACTATCAGTTTTTTTGTGTATCAAAATGAGGCCTTGTGTGTGCCAATGTATTTTTGTTATATAATCACACTTAAATAATTGTCAACTTACATGCAGTGGGGAACCTCATAATAAAAGGGTATTTAGCACTATGGGTTATTAATCTCCACTTAGTGCTTTGTTAAAATAGGTTTGAATAATATCCCTCCTTCTTTCTGAGGGAGAAGGCTGTAGTTCATTCATTGCAGAACTGTACTGTATATACAGCAGTCTCCTACTATCTCATTACTTCAGTGATTTTGTTCTGATTTACATGACATTTGTCCTCGACCATCTTTCCATTTGACACATCACCCAACCTCCATGATGGAAGTGTGTGTTAGTTAAAGAGCGGTGGGTCATATCCAGCCCATCCTTTTGCTGTGATAGGGCCAGCTGGAGTGGATAGCAGGCCTTTGCCCCTGAGTCTGTTCCTTCAAGTTGCGATGAGTATTTAAATGAATGTGGATGGAAACCTGTTTGTTTTAACCAGTAGCTACCAGCACTTTTACAGGCCTGGTCTACCAGCCAGAAGTGGGTGAAAGCGAATAGTAGGTCACTTGTTTTACTATGCCCCTAATGAGGGTCCTGCAAAAACAAAACATCAACGAGCCAAAGAGGATTCACAGTGTAGCATGGACTAGTTGTTTTGTGGGTCGCGCCTTGGAGCATGCAGTAATGTTGCTAATTACTGCTCCGCTTTCAGGTTTTGTCCTGGGAAAGTGAATACCTCATTGAAGAGGTACAAACTTCCCTACAATTCCCCCTTACAATGTTTGGACAGGCATTAGAAGGGATGCAGTTCTCTTTCTTTCAAGCAGTTTCAATGTGCAATTATAAGCACCAAGTGGCTGTGCCTTCTCATGTGCAAATTTACAGCAGTGTGCTGCTTGAAGAACAACCTTACTATTTTCCAGCTTGTATGTGTGCTCAGTCTTATTTTCTGAGCACATGTATGTACAGGAAATGCACAAAGCCGACAACCAAAACATTAAGAAATGCAGCAAGAAGTAGACATGTCCACAAAGACTGAAGAGTTTTAAGTGGAAACTTGTCCCAAGGCCTTTAGTGAGATCAGATTAGACATTTTTAAGCCTTCTAAGGATATGACCATCTACTTCGTGCTGAAACTTCCTTTTTTACACTGCAAGAAAACTGTCTATAGGTAGTGTGTGTGCATATATATATATATGGTTGAAGCAGAGAATAGCTGCATTTTTCTAAACCCGATACAAGTACTGTACTGTTTTGTTGTAGAATATTCAATTTCAATATCAATAGCAAACATACTACCTGACATATCTTACACCGAAGCCCTGTACAATAGGTTGAAATTACTACCTTTATAGCCTTATAGCTCAAAAGCGAGAAAAAAAACTTGTTTGCTAATATAATTGAAGAATAGACAGATGTAGAACTTCAGAATGCAACCATATGCATAAGAGAACAATTACTCCTGTTAGCATCACTGTTCATGTATGCAATTATGTACTTCCCAGTTTGTGCAGTCCTTCCTTTACAATGGCAGAGAACTTTCTATGCTTCATATCATTCTTTTGCTTATTTCCGTCTCCCAAAGGGCTGTTCTTATTCCTTGCCTTTGTTGGAAGAGAAGTGAGTTTTCTCCTATCACATTTTCTGCCATAAATCTCTAATATGCAACATTTGTAAAAATGTGGAGCCTACATGCATTTTGCTTTTCAGATCTCTGCTGTAGTTAAGGGTTATCGAGTTTCAGCATATTTCTGTCTTGCATTAAAGAAATATATTACTAAAACTTCAATGAGCAATAATGCCAGCTGTCCATCAGTAGATTTATATTTGCAGGATATGGAATGCAATGAACTGAATCAATATGGCTAGGTGTATGTGATCTGTAAGAGTGGAACACTGTTAGCAGAAGAAAGCCATTGTTCTTTCTCTGTACGGAACACTGGGCAACATTTTTCACTATTAATGCTAGTAGGGGATATAAGTATGACTGGTATTGCAGAACTCAAATGCAGGCCATCTTGTTTATGTCCTTGGCAGAGGATCTCAGAAGGTGAGCACAATAAATAAGCAGGGAGCCCATTCTTTGTATTGTATGGGTGCGTGCAACTACTGAATGCAAATTATATAAGAACAGAGAACTGTATTTTATAGCATCCAATCTATATTATATAGAGATTTGCAGAGCTTAATATATAAATATCAAAAGATACTTGGGGAAAAAGAGAAAAATGAAAGTATTTTATTCGTTTTGAAAAAAAATCAAACTTTTCCTCAGAATTATGGTTTGCTTTTGAGACAATAGTGTTGGATTTTTCAACGAAGGGTATCTTTTAATATATTTCTTGTACGCTGGGTATATAATAAAGTTAATTTATAAATAAATGCCTCTGTTTTTAATGGTTATGATATTGTGCCTGCAGCTGCGTTGTGCCCCAGCCCCTTTCCTCACCTCTTAGTAGCGGTGACACATCAACATTTGAGATCCAGCATCCTTTCGAAGATGAATAGGTGGAGCAAAGGGATAAAGCACACCCAAGTGCCCTGCATGTGGTTATGACCCTGGGAAAATATTTTCAAGGATTCAGATATAACTTAGGGGAGGGAGCACTGACAGAAGTACTCAGCCTCCACCTTAGCAAAAAGACAGAAAGAAAAAGATCTTAGCTTTTTGTGTATGTTATTGTGTTCTTTGGGTCTGTTCCATAAAGATAGCACATTGCTCATTAAAAGGAAGTCTTGCCAAAGAAGTTCTAAACTACAGCTGAATAATTTGGCTGGAGATGTTTTCTTGCGGATTGGTGTCTAGGGAAACAGATTTGGAATGTCCTATTATTTGCAGATAAGCTCAGTTTGAGAAATCAGCAACACAAAAATTGGGTGAAAAGGGAGCTTTTGTGGTGGTCTCAACTCAGCCGTCATGTTGACATTCCCTGAGAACTGCTGGTGCATCCATTAAGTTGTTAATTGTCAAATATTAGGAGGACTATCTAGGGGCATCTAGGGGCAGTGGGTGCAACCGATGATGGGAATGCCAGGAGGCAGTCTCGCTTTTGTATTGTGGTACAACTTCTTAGTAACAGTTCTTGCACAGGAGATACTGGAGCATGCTTGCCTCTATTGACAAAGAATCTTCCCTTTGTGCTTCATACATGCTGTTTAAAAAGAACATAATTGCATTTTCATATTATGAGAAACTCTGCAACTATGCACAGCAGATAGAGTTGTATCCAACTATGTTATACCCAGAGTATACCCACTGAAATTCATAGATCTAGCTTAGTAATGTCCATTATTTTCAAAGGATCTGCTCCTAGTGGAACTACCATTGGATACAACCCAAAAAGGAGTATTCAACTATTGTGTCCCGTGTCAGCACACTGATTTCCATTTGCAAAATGGGACCCCCCTCTTCTCCCCGCCCCCAACATGCCCTGCAACCTGCCCAAATCTGTTCCACGGGGTTGGTGGAACCCCTAGAACAAATGATAAGGAGATGGGGGGGGGACACTTCCATTATACAAGGAGAAATCCTTGTACTGGCAGAATGAGAGACAGCACTATGATGGATGATTCCACGCATAGAGTATGCACTTGCTACATTTGTGGGAAGCAACCATGTAAATTTTTGAATGCACAATCCGATAATTCTGCACCGGGATTTTAAGGGAGATGTGTTTGAGGTTGATCCATCTGATCACCTCTTTCAACAGCCTGAAACCTTGGTTGTTACCTGACTAGTTTTCAGAAGCAGCAAGCTTTATCCTATGAAATAAAATCTCTTCTGCCTATTTTCCCCAAAGAGGATACTTTTTATCATGGATTTAAAACCCCAAAACGGGCCTTCGGACAATGCCCATGCCCCCCACTTCACTGGAATTGTAGACGTGATAAAGTGGAGTTTATTGTAGGGTTACCAGACGGCCCCATTTCCCGGGGACCATCCCCGGATTCGTGAATAAGTCCCCGGACAAATTCCATCCCCGGAATGTCCCTGGAAACGCAGCAGTGGCCGTTGCAGCAGACCGGAGCAGTTGGCTCTGGCTGGCTTCAGGAGCGCCTCGGAAGTCCCCATATGATGGTGGTGCAGGGGCTCTAAGATGCAGCTTCTGGGCTGCCTCCACCTTCCCTGACCCCAGAAACTAAGCTGTGAAGGGAGGCTTCATGCTGCCTACTTGCGTGCAAGCAGGAGCGGGGCAGGGATCCCTCAGCTGGGAAGGGAGGCTTCACAGGAGGGGGCAGAGATCTCTCAGTTAGGCAACGGGAAGCCTCCCTTCCCAACTGAGGGATCCCTGCCCCTCTGGCTTGCACGCAAGTAGGAGTTGGGATGGGGCTGCTCCGAAAGGCAGTGTGAAGCCTCGCTTCCCAGCTGAGGGATCCCTGCTCCCTCCTGCTTGCATGCAAGTAGGAATGGGATTGGGGCTGCTCCGATGGGAAGGGAGGCATCGCACTGCCCGAGCCTTGTTGCCGCTTCTCGGCCCTTCTCCGCCTTCCATGTCTGACCCACCACCACCAAAGAACCAACAACTCAGGGGCTGTCCAGGCTCATGATGAAAGAAGATAGAAGCCTCAGAGGAAGGGGAAATGTGGCGGTTGAGGTCAAGGCAGTGGCTGCCCCTCTGCCACTGCCATTGCTGCAGCATCAACGTCCCGAACGTGTAGTAATTAATTAATTAAAGTGTTCCCGGATTGATTGAAAAAAATCTGGTAACCTTAGTTTATTGATTCATATTGTTACAAGCAGGAAGGTCTACTATATATATATATATATATTTTAATGATATTTGTTAAAGTTTCAAAAAAAAATACAAAAAATACAGAATACAGAAAGAACAAGAATAAAGTTTTTTTAAAAATATAACCAAAGAAGTAAAAAATAAAAGAAAACATACCAAATAAAACAATTAAAAGGACATTAAATTTCCATAACCTATCTTCCTTATACTTATTTCCCCGGACCTCCTCATACCTCCCTTTTTTGTATTGCAGTTCGATTTGTTGATTCAGCAAATCCTTACCATTGAAATTACCCAGTTGCAAACCTTTTTTCATATCTCTTAAAGCATTACAGCTAAAAAACCCTTAGTTTCTATCCAACATCCTTCTAAGATTCCTTAATTTTACAATATTTCTGTAAATAGTCTTTAAATTTCTTCCAGTCTTCTTTCACTGTCTCTTCTCTCTGGTCTCGGATTCTGCCAGTCATTTCCGCCAGTTCCATGTAGTCAATCACCTTCATCTGCCATTCTTCCAGAGTGGGTAGATCTTGTGTCTTCCAATACTTTGCGATGAGTATTCTTGCTGCTGTTGTTGCATACATAAAAAAAGTTCTATCCTTCTTTGGCACCAATTGGCAGACAATGCCCAGAAGAAAGGCCTCTGGTTTATTCGGAAAGGTCTATTTAAATACCTTTTTCAATTCATTATATATCATTTCCCAGAAAGCCTTGATCTTTGGGCACGTCCACCAAAGGTGAAAGAATGTACCTTCAGTTTCTTTACATTTCCAACATTTATTATGGGGCAAATGGTAGATTTTTGCAAGCTTGACTGGGGTTATGTACCACCTGTATATCATTTTCATAATATTCTCTCTTAAGGCATTACATGCCGTAAACTTCATACCTGTGGTCCATAACTGTTCCCAGTCAGCAAACATAATATTATGTCCAACATCTTGTGCCCATTTAATCATAGGTCTACTATAAATTGCTTTCCCTAAAGAACACCGAAATTCCTTTGTTCCTGGAAGAGAGATTAAAGCTTAAAAGCCCACTTTCAAAATAGCCTTGTTTACGTTACTCAGGTGAGGCTCTCCTGGCCATAAGGTCACAAGATGCCAGACCCTGTTTACATTTTAAAATGATGGCAGGCATGGTGGGCGTCGTCAGATCACTGCATCCAAACAAACAGGATGTCCTAAACCAAACAGTGACCTGGCCAAAGGGCAGTTTTGTCCATCCCAACTGATACTCAGGGCAAGATAGGGAGCAATTCCAACTACCGAATGACGTACATAGAATGTGAAAAATAATTGGCATTTTCAGTCCATGAGAGTGATGTGGAGCAACAGTGTGTATTTGCCTGTTGGAGACATTTTACAACCATGGTCAATTACTGAAAGTTAGGTTGAGCATAAAGGGCTGGTGAGCTTCCCCTAGTGATAAAACACCAGAAAGAAGTAATATATCATTGCACTCACTATATGCCATAAAAATAGGAGTCACCGTGGCTGCAGGCCTACACATACATATCGGGGCATAAGTCCTATTAACTGAGTGTGGCTTGCTTCTAAGTAGAAATGTCTAGAACTGCACTGTATAAGATAATAACAATTTAGACTTGTTTTCCCTATTTTGTTTGCTTTTTTATGTAAAAAATATTTAGGGCCTTTCCAGCTGATCAATTCAAAGCACAAGCTCAGTTGCTGATTCTTTTTGCTGTGGATCCAGATGTCTTCCTCCAGAAAATACTTCTGCAGTGGTGAGTGGGGAGAGGAGAACATTGTTTTTCCTCCCAGTAGTACCTCTTTTCAAGCATGCTAAACATGCAAATGGTGGAAGGTGTGACCATTGGGCAGGATGCATGGCTAGCCAACGGAGCAACATGGCCCGACTCAGGAAAGGGGGGTGTCATTGCTCTCAGGCATAATCCCATTGTCCTTTCAATGCATATGGTGTGCCGTCTAACCCACCTCCGTGTGATGGAACTTTATAGGAACGAGCTTTTATAGTCATTTAACATATGCTTGTTCCAGAGAACACCACTGTTCCTTATTATCTTTTGTGATGGATACATACTGGTTGCTAAACTCCCAGCATCACCACCCTTTTTGTGGTAAGATGCAGCTGTACCTCTTGCCTGTAGGGAATCTATGCATTGCTTTTTTAAAAGCTTGTGGTTGGGTTTTATGTTTCCTTTATTCTTTAGGTCAGGTCGTTTGTTTCCAGGAGAAATGTACCACAGTCTGGATGAGTACAGTTGACCAGCTTTCCATGTGGGAAAGGTTGCCCGTTTCTCAGGGTGCGCTTGTTTGCAGCAATCAGGCAGCTTGCACCTGGTTTTCAGCTTTTTCTGTGGTTGCTATTGCTCTGCGACTGGTTTCGTTGCTAAGGGATAAAGACCTTCCTTAACCTAGTCCCTCAAAGCATTGCTGTGCTGGGTTGGGTAACTGCATCTCAATGGTCCTTGACCTCATTTCACATGGCTGGGAAGATCCCGGATGGAGCAATGGAAGGAGTGGGGCCAGCTTTCTACAAAAAATTCAGACCTCTGGCAAGAGTGACCTGTTCTGCTCCTGGAAGTGTGCTAAGGGTAGGGCAGAAACAACAACAACAACCACTGCCACCACAACAACTATTATTATTATTATTATTATTATTATTATTATACCCTGCCCATCTGGCCAAGTTTCCTCAGCCATTCTGGCTGGCTTAGAGCATAGGTAAAGGTAAAGGAACCCCTGACCATTAGGTCCAGTTGTGGCCAATTCTGGGGTTGCAGCGCTCATCTCGCATTATTGGCCAAAGGAGCTGGCGTACAGCTTCCGGGTCATGTGGCCAGCATGACTAAGCCACTTCTGGCGAACCAGAGCAGCGCATGGAAACGCCGTTTACCTTCCCGCCGGAGCGGTACCCTATTTATCTACTTGCACTTTGACGTGCTTTCGAACTGCTAGGTTGGCAGGAGCAGGGACCAAGCAACGGGAGCTCACCCTGTCGCGGGGATTCAAACCATCGACCTTCTGATCGGCAAGCCCTAGGCTCTGGGGTTTAACCCACAGTGTCACCATTTAGATATGCTTAGAGCATATCTAAATAAAAAATAAAAACATCAAGTGTTAAAAACCTCCTAACACAGGGGTTCCTTCAGATGTCTTTTAAAAGTTGTGTAATTCTTTATCTCCTTGACATATGAAGGGGGCGCCACTACCGAGAGGAGTGGCAAAGAGAGAGAGAGAGAGAGAGAGAGAGAGAGAGAGAGAGAGAGCAGGTGTTGCCTTGCACCAATGCTGACACAACAAATCGTCCCTGAGGGCACACAGCTCTCCTAAGTAAAAGGGTTTCCAACCCCTGCTGAAGAGGCCACAGTGTAACTGGAAAGTGGAATTCTAAAAGCATGATTTGATGGGTGGATGGATGCATTGTTGGGTGGCGCTGTGGTCTAAACCACTGAGCCTCTTGAGCTTGCTAATCTGAAGGTTGGCAATTTGAATCCCCGCGATGGGATGAGCTCCTGTTGCTCAGTCCCAACTCTTGCCAACCTAGCAGTTTGAAAGCATGCCAGTGCAAGTAGATAAATAGGTACCGTTGCAGCAGGAAGGAAACAGTGTTTCAATGCAATCTGGCACTCATTACTGTGTCCTGTTGTGCCAGAAGCGGTTTAGTCATGCTGGCCACATGACCTGGAAAGCTGTCTGTAGACAAATGCTGGCTCCCTCAGCCTGAAAAGCAAGATGAGCGCCGCACCCTATAGTCCAGGGGTACACAGGTCCTTTACCTTTACCTACCAGATCTTTGTTTACAGACATAGATGGTTAATCTGTTCTCACTATCCTAAAAGCATTTTCAGACTGATAATGGGCATGTTTCAAAGAGGTCTGCAATGACATTTCCTGCTCACTTTGCAGGAGTTCTCTTTCTGCCATGAAGCATGTATTTAAAATGACTAGGTGATTGGGCTGCATTCAACAAAGTCATCCTGTCTGTGCAAGGGCCTTTTGCCCACACAACGGGACTTCCTCTTCTTCTCCCTGCAGGCCCCTCATGCACCACTAATCTATTCCAGAGGGTAGAGGGACTCCCCAGAACAGGGGTGGGGAGACAGAGAGGAGAGAAGGAGAGGAAGTCTCATTGCATAACTGAAAGTCTTTGCATGAACGTGATGACTTTGTTGGATATAACCCATTGTTTTTAAGCCTTTGAAGTCATCTTCTGCCTGTATAATTCTTCATTTTAAAAAGAAAAAAAATCTCATAACACATGCACATACAACCTTCTTCTCATAGAACACACGAATCTCATAGAACGGTAAAGTCAGAAACATTCTCATTATTGAAATGTGAAAGCATTCCAGCTTGCCAGATGAAATGACCCCCCCCTTCCTTGCATGCTGTTCTGGGGGTTCTCTCACCCCACCCCTGCTGCTGCCAATGCCAAGTGAAAAGGAGCAGGGACACGCAGAGAGTTACAGCGCCTGCTGTGGCCGTAGAGACATGTTTTGTTGCAGGTAGGGCAGATGAAGGCATCTCTCTCCAAGTATTGTGATTGTTTTCAGTCAAGCTGAAGGCTTGGGAAAGCAACAGGGAGAAAAATACACCAAAGAGAGTAGGGGCGAAACACAGCCCCTTTTCACATCGTTCTTTATAGGGAAGCCGGCCAAGGATGATCTGTCATCCAGGACAGTGCCAAAAAGCTCCATTGAGTTAGTGGAAGTCCTTGCATGGGCTTCTGTTAGTGGGACTTCCTCCTTGAATCTGGCCCTATGCCTTTAAATCATGTTTGGAACACATTCTTTCCCTCAAAGAATTCTGGGCACTGAAGTTTTCCCCTCACAGAGTTGCGATTTCCAGCAACTCTTAACAAACTACAGCGCCCACAATACCTTGAGGGAATGAATATGCTTCAAATGAGCTTTAAAGGGCTGGCGTGTGCACACAGCCTAAATTAATTGCACTTAGTTCCTACTGAAATCAATGTGAAAAGTTAGCCATGGCTTTAAGTCTCATTGATCCGGATCCAACCCATTTGCTGCCGGTTATGTCAGAAACACAATTTTAAAGGTAAGACCTAGACATTTCTTTCCAAAATGCACCATGCTTCCCTTTGTAATATATAATCGCAATATGTTTACCATTACGCAGAGAAAACTCTGAACGTTACTGCACTCTGCTCAGGAATCAAACAGCTTGTTTTTATCAGGGTCAGTAGAGTAAGGAGCCAACTACAAGAGGCTTGTAAAAGACCAAATCTGGGATTGTTTACAAGGTAATACATTGAGATCCCCTAGAATCAGCTGAGGGAATCGCTGCCTTAAAAGGCTAGACATGAGGTAAGAACACACGTTTTGAGGAATAGGATAACTTAGGTTTTTATATTGCCTCCAAGCTGCAAAATGTTTTTCAGCTCAAGATAGTATTATTACTTCAGAACCTCTGAGGGAAATTGCCAGCTTTATTTAAAGATATGCATGAAGAATTGTACTGTGAAATATTTCATTTTTGGCTGTTTTCAAAGCTAATTCCAAAGAACTAAAATGTCAGCTGCAAAGATGTACAACATTTTTCAAGAAGCCCGGACCAATGTTTTCATAAAAAAAATAGTCTGTCCTTCATAACCACTGTTATTGAAAAGACCTCCCAAGGTTGCATAGACATACTTTAAATACTTTCTGAAATTCAATCTAATATAATTTATACATTAGGACTCATTCATAATCTTGTATTAAAAACCTATGCAATTTTCATGAAATATATCTGCTGTTTAATCATGAATGCTGATTTTTGAACCACAGTGCTCTTTTTTTCCTTAACACCCTTCCAACAGGTCTTAAAAAACCCCCAAGAAGAAATAACAGTTTAAATTTTAAATAAACATTTCTGGAAAAATAACGTCCTTAAAAAGAGGCTGTAATCTTAATTTACTGCTCTTTTGAATGTGCCACAGAGTCCTTGGTTGTGTGAGTACATTAAAAACCTCTTGCTTTATATGGACTGCAGGCACACAAATCCATTTGTAAAGGATCTGCAAAATAGGGTAGAAATTATATGATATGTAGACAAAAATTAATCTGAACAAGTATATGATCTAAAAATTATTTAAAATATCAGCACATTATCCTTTACTGAAGTTATTTGAGCTTTGAAAGAAATTAAGCCCATTTTCCTCAGTGTTTACAAATTAGGTCTTATTTTAAAAAATATCAGAGATCATCTAAACCTAATAATTGTGTGGCACAATTCTCCACATGTTTATTCGGTGTTGTTGTTGCTGCTGCTGCTGTTGTTATGATGATTTTCTGTTCCCTGTCCAGCCACTCTGGGCGGCTTCCAGCATAAAAGAACAACAGCAACACAACAGAACATGACACATTTTAAATTTCCCTATACAGGGCTGACTTCAGATATCTTCTAGAAGACAGAGAATTGTTTATTTCATTCACATCTAATGGAATGGCGTTCCATAGGGTGGGTTTTTTCTTCTTCTTTGGCAATCACTTGTGGCCCAGTAAGATGGTCTTCCATAAACACTGTTTTAACAGTGAGTCCGTAAGTGACTGTGGAGGCCAGTTCTGGATCCACACGTCCTTCCACAGTGGGGACATAAGTTTCCGGGTGGGAGTTGATCATGGGGAGGGTTTGCCAAGCGTGCCTTCCTCTTAACACGTTTCTCCCTTTCGTCCTGAGTTCGAGCATCTTCAAACCCCATGGCAGCTTTGGTAAAGGCTGTTGTAAAGAGTGGGCATGACTACTGAGAAAGCCCTTTGCCTGGTTCCCTGTAACTTCACTTCTTGCAATGAGGGAACAGCCAGAAAGCCCATGGAGCTGAACCTCAGTGTCTGGGCTAAATGGTGGGGGTGGAGATGGTCCTTCAGGTATACAGGGCTGAAGCCATTAAGGGTTTTGAAGGTCAACATGTTTCCACAATACTTCAAACTTTTAATTAAGACCATAATATGCCAGCCAGTTAACATCTGGATCTAGAAAATGATATTTTCAGGTGGATCTGGCTTAGGCCACAATTATTTTTCCTTGACATTGCTGGGTTTCTAAATGGAAATGGCTGTTACTCTAATTATCTAATCCCAGCAAGATGCTATTTGCTCATTTGTCTTAGTGTGAAATTCCCTACATAGCATAAATCCAGATCTGAGAAGCTGAAAGGTAAATGGAAACTTCATGCTCCAACCTTCTTTCCCCACCACACAAATGTTGTTGGGTCTTTAAGTTCACTGCCAGAGTTGTTCAGGAACTCTCTAAGGCTAAATTAATTGAGAATACACACACACACACACACACATGCAGTGTGCCATGCACTTGGCTTTGCATTTATTATTTTTTAAAACAAATAACTCCAACCAGTCCTTTCACACAGACACATCTTATTTTTTTTTTTCATGCAACGTTTACCGTGATGTCCAAATATGACATAGTTTCTGGTTTGACTCTTATAGCTGTTTTTCCCTCATGGCTCAATTCCATGGCAGTGTAAGAATTCAAATACATGTGAGATTTCAAGGGAAGATGTATGCTGGCACCAGAGGACAGATCAAGAAGAAAGTTTTTCTTGTTATCCCTACCCACACTCCTTCCAACTTGGTTTCCATTTGCGTTAATGGGAGCAATGAGGGAAGGAGCCATAGATGTTGTTGTTTAGTCGTGTCCAACTCTTCGTGACCCCATGGACCAGAGCACGCCAGGCACTCCTGTCTTTCACTGCCTCCCGCAGTTTGGTCAGACTCATGTTTGTAGCTTCGAGAACACTGTCCAACCATCTCATCCTCTGTTGTCCCCTTCTCCTTGTGCCCTCAATCTTTCCTAACATCAGGGTCTTTTCCAGGGAGTCTTCTCTTCTCATGAGGTGGCCAAAGTATTGGAGCCTCAGCTTCACGATCTGTCCTTCCAGTGAGCACTCAGGGCTGATTTCCTTAAGAATGGATGCGTTTGATCTTCTTGCAGTCCATGGGACTCTCAAGAGTCTCCTCCAGCACCATAATTCAAAAGCATCAATTCTTCGGCGATCAGCCTTCTTGATGGTCCAGCTCTCACTTCCATACATCACTACTGGGAAAACCATGGCTTTAACTATACGGACCTTTGTTGGCAAGGTGATGTCTCTGCTTTTTAAGATGCTGTCTAGGTTTGCCATCGCCTTTCTCCCAAGGAGCAGGCGTCTTTTAATTTCGTGACTGCTGTCACCATCTGCAGTGATCATGGAGCCCAAGAAAGTAAAACCTCTCACTGCCTCCATTTCTTCCCCTTCTATTTGCCAGGAGGTGATGGGCCCAGTGGCCATGATCTTCGTTTTTCTGATGCTGAGCTTCAGACCATATTTTGCGCTCTCCTCTTTCACCCTCATTAAAAGGTTCTTTAATTCCTCCTCACTTTCTGCCATCAAGGTTGTGTCATCAGCATATCTGAGGTTGTTGATATTTCTTCCGGCGATCTTAATTCCAGCTTGGGATTCATCCAGCCCAGCCTTTCGCATGATGAATTCTGCATATAAGTTAAATAAGCAGGGAGACAATATACAGCCTTTCCCAATTTTGAACCAGTCATTTGTTCCATATCCAGTTCTAACTGTAGCTTCTTGTCCCACATAGAGATTTCTCAGGAGACAGATGAGGTGATCAGGCACTCCCATTTCTTTAAGAACTTGCCATAGTTTGCTGTGGTCGACACAGTCAAAGGCTTTTGCATAGTCAATGAAGCATAAGTAGATGTCTTTCTGGAACTCTCTAGCTTTCTCCATAATCCAGCGCATGTTTGCAATTTGGTCTCTGGTTCCTCTGCCCCTTCGAAATCCAGCTTACACTTCTGGGAGTTCTCGGTCCACATACTGCTTAAGCCTGCCTTGTAGAATTTTAAGCATAACCTTGCTAGCGTGTGAAATGAGTGCAATTGTGCGGTAGTTGGAGCATTCTTTGGCACTGCCCTTCTTTGGGACTGGGATGTAGACTGATCTTCTCTAATCCTCTGGCCACTGCTGAGTTTTCCAAATTTGCTGGCATATTGAGTGTAGCACCTTAACAGCATCATCGTTTAAAATTTTAAATAGTTCAGCTGGAATATCATCACTTCCACTGGCCTTGTTATTAGCAGTGCTTTCTAAGGCCCATTTGACTTCACTCTCCAGGATGTCTGGCTCAAGGTCAGCAACCACACTACCTGGGGTGTATCCATATCTTTCTGGTATAATTCCTCTGTGTATTCTTGCCACTTCTTCTTGATGTCTTCTGCTTCTGTTAGGTCCTTTCCACTTTTGTCTTTTATTATGGTAGTCTTTGTACGAAATGTTCCTTTCATATCTCCAATTTTCTTGAACAGATCTCTGGTTTTTCCCATTCTATTGTTTTCCTCTATTTCTTTGCATTGCTCGTTTAAGAAGGCCTTCTTGTCTCTCCTTGATATTTTTTGGAAATCTGCATTCAATTTCCTGTATCTTTCACTATCTCCCTCGCATTTTGCTTGCCTTCTCTCCCCCGCTATTTGTAAGGCCTCGTTGGATAGCCACTTTGCTTTCTTGCATGTCCTTTTCATTGGGATGGTTTTAGTTGCTGCCTCCTGTATAATGTTACGAGCCTCCATCCACAGTTCTTCAGGCACTCTGTCTACCAAATCTAAATCCTTAAACCTGTTCCTCACTTCCACTGTGTATTCATAAGGGATTTGACTTAGATTGTATCTTACCGGCCCAGTGGTTTTTCCTACTTTCTTCAGTTTAAGCTTGAATTTTGCTATAAGAAGCTGATGATCTGAGCCACAGTTAGCTCCAGGTCTTGTTTTTGCTGACTGTATTGAGCTTCTCCATCTTTGGCTGCAGAGAATATAATCAATCTGATTTCGATGCTGCCCATCTGGTGATGTCCATGTGTAGAGTCGTCTCTTATGTTGTTGGAAAAGCCTGTTTGTGATGACCAGTTTGTTCTCTTGGCAGAACTCTATTAGCCTTTGCCCTGCTTCATTTTGAACTCCAAGGCCAAACTTGCCAGTTGTTCCTTTTATCTCTTGACTCCCTACTTTAGCATTCCAATCCCCTATAATGAGAAGAACATCCTTCTTTGGTGTCATTTCTATAAGGTGTTGTAAGTCTTCATAGAATTGGTCAATTTCAGTTTCTTCAGCACCAATGGTTGGTGCATAAACTTGGATTACTGTGATGTTAAAAGGTCTGCCTTGGATTCGTATCGAGATCATTCTATCGTTTTTGAGATTGCATCCCAGTACAGCTTTCACCACTCTTTTGTTGACTATGAGGGCCACTCCATTTCTTTTACGGGATTCTTGCCCACAGTAGTAGATATGATGGTCATCCGAAGTGAATTCGCCCATTCCCGTCCATTTTAGTTCACTGATGCCCAGGATGTCAATATTTATTCTTGCCATCTCATTTTTGACCACATCCAACTTACCAAGGTTCATGGTTCTTACATTCCAGGTTCCTATGCAATATTTTTCTTTACAGCATTGGACTTTCCTTTCGCTTCCAGGCATATCTGCAACTGAGCGTCCTTTCGGCTTTGGCCCAGCCGCTTCATCAGCTCTGAATCTACTTGTACTTGTCCTCCGCTCTTCCTCAGTAGCATGTTGGACGCCTTCCGACCTGAGGGGCTCATCTTCCAGCGTCATAACTTTTATATGCCTGTTGCCTTTGTCCATGGAGTTTTCTTGGCAGGGATACTGGAGTGGCTTGCCAGTTCCTGCTCCAGGTAGATCATGTTTGGTCAAAACTCTCCACTATGACCTGTCCATCTTGGGTGGCCCTGTACGGCATAGTTCATAGCTTCTCTGAGTTATTCAAGCCCCTTCGCCACAGCAAGGCAGTGATCCATGAAGGAGCCATAGATAGGGGAAGGCAAAAATGCTCTGTGAAGCTGCTGGTGCAAACACGGAACTCCTGAATATGTGTACAGAAGAATGCAAATGTGGCCTATTTAAGTTGATCAGAATGGTCCTTTGGTTAAGTGTCCTGAGCCTCGGCGTACCCAAATATAAGTCCTGGGCAACACTAAAGAGTAGTCGGACAGTTCAAATGGCCAAATACCAGTCCAGGTCCAATGCAACGAGCGAGGTCCAAAGTCAATCTGCAAGGTCAGGTTCCTGCCTCTGCAGAAGATCCAGGGTTGGAACACCCAGGATCAGTCCCAAAGTCCCAGCCCAGTGGAATTCCTGAAGCAGCCAATCCATGGTCCATCAACAGAGAAAGTTGAGCAGACACAGAGTTTCTGCCTTGCTTCCTTTTTCTCCTTCTCAATCTTGATTGCTACACCTGAGTTGGCTTCAGCTGAGCAGACACGCTGTGGAGACTTGATGAAGCAGGTGATCCTCATTTGCCTGGAGCCTAATCAAGCTGAGTGACCACAACCTTCTCCCAGACCTAATGAGTCTAGTGATCTCCACCTGGTCCAGTAGTGAGCTGGGCTGCCTCAATCTCCTGCCCTGCACTTCCTGATCTTCCTGATACCTCAGAGCCCACCATGTCTGGGAAGATGTGGGCACATCTGGTCCTGGTTCCTTCCCCTGGCTCCTGTGAACTATCAGCTGCCCCTTTGATGTCTTCTGATGTCCTGTGAGTACCTCCTAAGTCCCTGACCTCCCTTTCCCCATTTTCAGCTTGTTGCTACACCCCTCTCCAGAATCTTCTTCCCCTTCCTCTGTGCTCTGCCAGTTCATGACATTAAGGGCGGTTGTATGGGCATGAATCTGGGTGCATGATTTTGCACTTGCAACAAATTGCTTGATGGAATATGACTATATCGGTGTTTTATAGCTTGCTGTTATTTGGTGAAGTGAACAATGTGAATACAGAACCCTTTGTTTCAAACTTTGAAATGCCCTTTGGCAACAACTGGTATATATAAGAACCTTCCCCCCCCCCTTTTCTTTTCTCTCTTTGCTTCTCTTGGAACACCATACCAGCACTTTATGCCATTATTTCATTCTGGTTGAGTCTTTAAAGAGTGCAATTCAAACCAAGGATTGTTTAATAGCAGGAGGGCTTGAGTGGTGAACAGTTTGTCAATTGGCCATTTAAATCATAATTTTTTAAAAACAACAGCAACAACAGGTCTACGTTTTATTAACATAAAATTGCTGGAACTGCAGTACGAAGACAAAAGTGACAGGAGAATTTACATAACTGGGATTGCAGTTATTGTGCAGAACTATTTTAATCCTTAATGTTATTTGATTCCACAGTGGGGGCAATGTACAAATCATTTCATGCTATGTTCATGTTATGCCAAGTGCAGACTTCAGCGATTGCCATAAGTCAGGAATGGTGTTTTTGTTGTTGTTGTTTTTTTACTCAAAGGTTGCCATTCATACAACTCTCCTCGTAGACAATTAAATGGAGTAAACTGTGTGCAGTGTGAGTCCCATATGTATCCTACAGCAGCAGCTGGGAGCTGCTGGAGGGGCAGATTTCTGAGATGTTTCCCACCCTTTCTGGCTAGTTACAGGAAAAGGTTTGGGGATGGATGGATAATGCACTGCTGAGTTTTTAAACTTAGTTTTAGAATTCTAATCCTATCATTTTGTGATGGCTTGGGGTAGGCTAATGAATTAGTAGTTATTTAATTAAAACATCTATATCTCTCATTTTGCACCAGAAGCACTTCAAAACTACTAACCTTTAAACCAAAGGAAACCAGGGCACAGTACATTTGAAAGCTGATTTGAAGCCTGTATTCCTTCCCAAAGAAGCATGAGAATTGCAGATTGTTAAAAGTGCTGAGAATTGTAAACAATTCCCAGGATTTTGTGGAGGTGTGGTTTGAATCTGCTTTAAAATAGGCAGTGTGGCCTCCTGACGGCCAGACAGAAAGTCACAAAATGCAACTCTATGTAGTTTGCTAAAGGTGCTTGGAATTGTCTGATAATACGAATTTTAGTGATGTGTCTCCCAATCTTTCAAGGAGTTTGAAGTAAAGAAAATGAATAGCGAGTCAGCAGAAAGGCTGCAGATTTTGGAGGGTCCATCAGAAGTTTTGGAATATTCTAGGTCACCAGGTCTACCTGGAGGACAGAAGTTCTGATGTTTCCCATGATGATTTCCTCTTTTTTTTGACATTATCAAATGCAAAATTCTTCTTTTTTTAAAGTCTCTCTTTAGTGGGGGGGGGGGTGCCCCTGCTTTGCTGGTGCCCTAAACATGCACTTAGTCTGCTTATTGGGTAGTCCAGCACTGCCTGGAGATCTTTAGAAGTTTAGAGCTGAAATGGCCTTTGCCGGATGCAGATGGTAAGAGTTACAGCTTCCCAAAATCTGGAGGGCACCACGTTGGCAAAGGCCGTTCCAGGTTGTCAGAGCCTCTTTGTTTTCATCATCAATTCTGCTATTTTCACATTGCAGCAGCAGCAGCATTACTCGAAACAAGCTCTGCCATCCAAAAACCCCGGCTGCGCTTCCAACGTTTCACCTAATAAAAAGGGAGGCCAGGGCAAGCATTACACATTCAAGAGCTTTACATTTAGTCCTCAGATTTCACGTAGGTTCAACTTTGAGATTCCGCCCTACCAGACAGTTTGGAAAAGGTGGCCTTAAGATGTACACACACAAAATAATTAAAATGTGCATGTTTGGCAGCTGACTCCTATGACCTCATTTTCTTCTCTTGCAAGGGACCAGCTAAAAGGAAGACAACACAAGTCTTAGCCCTTGCTCTTTCAGAGATGATCAATAGGTTTCTTTTTTTATGATGCGGCTTAGGGTCCTGCTAAGTGAAGCAGGAATGGTTCCTGCATGGTCATAGTCTACATTAAACACTAGCTTTATGGCAGAGCGGGGTTTTTTCCTTTTTCTTTTTTGACTAGGCTGCTTTCAATCAAATTCTTTCTGCAGAGGCCAGCCTCAAGTATAGCTCTGAGCATGGAACAATGAACACTAGTACACACTTGTGTAGAGTGTTCTGAGCAAGGGATATAAATCACCAAATGTCATGTTCATACCTGACCATGCCAGCATTGTATTTACTTTACACTTCTGGAATCTGGGCTTGATGTTTCCTCAGCAATGGCTGGCTTGTGCTGGAGAATCAAAGGACCAAGTCACTTGGGGCAGTGTTTTTAACTGTTTTTATCAATGAATAGCTTTATTCCAGCTGGCAGATATTTGAACTGATTCAAGCACTCAAGCATGCAGTACATTGCAAGAGGAGGAAAGGGGTTTCTCTCTCATCTGACAGACTGCCCTGCAACTGGGGAGAAGGGGTTGCCTTATATGGAGGCAAATAAATGTTCCGTCTAGTCCAGGACTGTCAAACCTGAATGGCCCATGCAAACATATTTCGGAGCCCTAGTTCATGAGTATGCTTAATTGGAATTGCCAGAGATTCCGCAGAGGGTTTCTATAATAGTATCAAGTCACACGCAAGAGTTTTACTCCACATAACTAGATTCTGAGCTCTGACATATTTTCACCCAAATCGGCTTGTGTTCCTGCGTGCAGAATTTGAAAGCAAAGATGACATACACGGCGGCCACATCTTGGCACTTCCCTGGATCTGAGAAATATGTATCAACGAGTCCTCGGGAAAATTAAGGCTAATAAAGCACAACAGGTGGAGGAAAGAACCAATGAGAAAGGAGCAGGAGGCTGTAAGTTTTCTGAGGTGGTTTTGTTTATTGGTTTTAGCACGAGTAGCTCCATGGGGTCCAAGTGATCATCACTGTGGACGACATCATCTGCCATGTTGGCGCCATTCTGCGTCCACACTTGAATTGGCTGGTTTGTTTTTCCTTCCTGTTTGTGGTTGTAGTGGGGACTTCAAAGGCTGCCACAAGGAAAACACACATGAGGAGAGAGCTGGGCTTCTCCTGTTCCTAGGGAGGAGCAGCCTGGATGGAAAGTTTCCAGAAGAGCACTGTCATAACTAGACAGGTTTTACAATTAACAAAAGGAATGTAGTGAGAAGAGCACTGGAGGATTCTCTCCCCCCCCCCCAGGTTCTTTCTGCAAAGGCATTCACAGTGGGTGGCTTAATTTAACAAGGGGGGGTGGGGGGCTGGGAAGCTATCAAGTGTCTTTGCTACCAGTATATCACAGCTTAAAGCTAACAGCATTATGTTCTTGCTTTGTATACTGTAGCTCCCAAACAGTCGCCCGCAGAATGAAAGGGCCCTGTCTTCCATCAAAGTGTATTTAAAGTTCAGTGTACTGTCATAAGCAAAACACTGGGAGATATGCCTTTACACCTATGGGGCACACACACACACACACACACACACACCCTGTCTTTGCATTCCTCTCACACCATTCATTGCCTGTCTTCTCCATTTACGACCGTGTCAATTGCCTTTCCGCATGAAGACAAAAACATTTGCAAGTTAAGACTCTCCTCTCGAAATCCTTTGAAGGCCTCAGGAGATGCAGTGTTTCTTCAGACAGCAAGATGGGGAGCCTGGTTCACATCATAGCCAATATCTTTCTAGGCAAATCCTGTTAGCTTTGCTGTGAGGTAATTGCATATACATTCTATGGGACAGGGACAGGCAAATCAAGAAAGGAATTGGTATTGATGATAGATTTCCATCACTGGCAGGCCCAATGCCAACAGTTGGCCAGTTCAAGCACTGGTCATGGGTCCCAGAAGCTCAGAAAGGCCCCTCATTGGCCTTACCAGGACCCTAGACAGCCATTTTGCCAAGCCAGAGTGCTGCTTGTGAATGGGAACCAAGCTGGGTTTCATTCTTGGTACTGGTGGTCACCTGTCACCTTCATTTATCCAAAATGTAAAATTCTAGGTTATATACAGTGGTACCTCTGGTTATGAACCTAATTTGTTCTGGAGGTCCGTTCTTAACCTGAAACTGTTCTTAACCTGAAGTACCACTTTAGCTAATGGGGCCTCCCACTGCTGCTGCTGCCACATAATTTCATCCTGAGGTAAAGTTCTTAACCCGAGGTACTACTTCTGGGTTAGCGGAGTCTGTAACCTGAAGTGTTTGTAACCCGAGGTACCACTGTATCTATGAAAGAAAATGTCCTTGAAAGTGAAGGAGGAAGTTTTACGTATGGAACATACCTCCATGATCATTAACCTGTGTTTCTAATACCCCTTAACCACCCACTCTGAATATTCCCTCATCATTCTCTTGCCCCCCCCCCCCCATTGTTGCTTCCAAATTCTGCCAACTCTGCAGGACATTTTTAAATCCGGGAGTAGATCCTGAATCAAGTCTTTAAATATATGGGAGAAATAACAATGCGTGCAGAATAAAGCCATGATAACCTCCTTAACTTGTTTCACTGAAATGTCTTAAATTCTGAAATGAAGTCGCTCAGTGTGCTTTCCCCAATCCTTCACCGTGTTTGCCAGATGCAGACTTTTTAACAGCCCAGTAAGCAGGTGTGAACCTGTGTCAAGGGTTATAATAGAATTAAAGTCACTTCCACTGAGATTAAAGTGTTGATGTGGTGAAGACTGAAGTGTAAACAGCAGACTTGGCTCTTTTGGCATCTTGCTGCAAATGTGTGGCTTGACTAGGGTTGTAGGACAGAAATGAAAAAGTGCCCTTAAATTGGATGTGAAAGTTGAGAGGAAGCTAGTAAAAGGGAGCGAGCAGCTTTCGAAAGGGTGGCAGGAGCTTAGCTGGTTCAGAATTCTACATCATAAAAATGCTGTGATATAATGTATGTGCCAGCCCAGAACTGAGTAATAATTTGTTTGCATTAAGCAATTGCTTCCCCATCACTTTTCCTTATTGCAAGGGAGATCCAATATTGGAGGAGGGGTGAGTTTGTTGCTCAAGAGCTCCAAATCAGTTTTAACTGGGAAAGCCAAAATTGCCTGGATGTGATTGAATCTCTTTTGAAAACAGCTACAGTCTGGAAGCACCTGCCAAGGCCTCAGAAAATAGTTACGGTGTTTAACTCTTCCACTACATTCTCCTGATCTAAATTGTCTCCTCTTCTGCAAGCTGCTGTGAGTCCCACAGCAGGGGGTGGGTGGGAATGCAGGCATAATCCAGGTAGTGTGTTTTTTTTTCTACTGTGGATCTTAGAGCAACTTTGGGGATATAGGGAAATAGTTGGTAAGAAGAGTTGTTCTGCTGGATCAAGCCAACGGCCCATCTAGTTTAGTTTCCTGCTCTCACTGTAGCCAACCAGATGACTATGGGAAGCCAACAAACAAGGTCTTGAGCACAACATCACTCTCCCCTCCTCCATTTTCCAGAAAATGGTATTCCAAAGCATGCTGCCTCCAACAGTGGAGGTACAACATAGCTATCAGGATTTGTAAGCATTGATTACTATTGCTAGAAATGGGTTAGCACACTGCTGTTGAAATCAGATAACCCTCCCCCTGCCCAAGCACAACTGTTGCTGCTTTTACATGGGAGAATGGAACACAGTTTTCCCGCACCGTGGAATGTTATTTGGCCTGCAGGCTGCAGAACACCAAGGAATCAGGGCATTTTTGTGTGTGAACTGGCTCCTAAAAGCAATATTACGTACGTGTGTGTGTGTGTGTGTGTGTGTATGTGAATAACCAGTAGACAAGATAAGAAGGAAATAGAATACATAAAACACAATGAAATACATTAAGTATACAATTAAATATAGAGTTTAAAACAATGTAAAATATTTTTTTAAAAAAATAGAAATATAAAATGATTATATTAAAATGGTAAAAAAAACACACCAAGGTAAGTTGTTAATAGTTTTTAAAATTAAGACAATAAGGGCTTCTTGGTAGTGGCGTCTGCCCTGTGTAACACACTCCCATCAGATGTCAAGGACATAAATAACTACAAGACCTCAAACTTTACTATGAATCAGCAGCTTTTTGCTGGCTGAAAGAATGGCTACTTCTTGAAAACACTGACATTTTGGACTTAGAAGGTTTTAACAATGTATTTGGATGGCATGCATATCTATGGTATGATAAGGTCAAAGCACATAAAGCATTTAAAAACCACATTGTCAGGAAAGCACTGTTCAATGTATGGATAAGATATAAGGATTTGTTAGAAAATAAAACTCCAAGGTGGCTGTCACCAATGGAAGCGAAAGCCTTGAAAAAGGTCAATATGGAGGTCAAATGGCCGAAATATTGGGAAATTTTGGAACAAGATGGAGATAGACTGAAATTGCAGAGTTTTGAAAAACTAAAAAACAAAGTGCGAGACTGGCTTCATTATTTTCAGATAATGGAGGCATTTAAATTGGACAGGAAAATTGGCTTCCAGGTGGAAGGATCAAAATTGAACAGAAACTGAACTGTTAGAACCCAAAACTAAGAATTTGTCAAGAATGTATAACTTGCTGCTGAAATGGAACACTCAGGATGAAACGGTAAAATCAGCTATGATTAAATGGGCACAAGACGTTGGACATAACATTATGTTTGGTGACTGGGAACAGTTGTGGACCACAGGTATGAAATTTACGGCATGTAATGCCTTAAGAGAGAATATTATGAAAATGATATACAGGTGGTACATAACCCCAGTCAAGCTTGCAAAAATCTATCATTTGCCTGATAATAAATGTTGGAAATGTAAAGAAACTGAAGGTACATTTTTTCACCTTTGGTGGACGTGCCCAAAGATTAAGGCTTTCTGGGAAATGATATATAATGAATTAAAAAAGGTATTCAAATATACCTTCCCCAAGAAACCAGAGGCCTTTCTCCTGGGCATAGTCGGCCAAATGGTGTTAAAAAAGGATAGAACTTTCTTTATGTATGCAACAACAGCAGCAAGAATACTCATCGCAAAGTATTGGAAGACACAAGAACTTCCCACGCTGGAGGAATGGCAGATGAAATTGATGGATTATATGGAACTGGCGGAAATGACTGGCAGAATCCGTGACCAGGGAGAAGAGTTGGTGGAGGAAGACTGGAAGAAATTCAAAGACTACCTACAGAAACACTGCAAAATTAAAGAGTGTTAGAGTGATGTTGGATTGAAAATAAGTGGTTTCCAGCTGTACAGGATAAAGTTATAGTTAGACTAAGATTAAAGATTAGGATTAAAGAAATTTAACGAAATGGAAATTTGGTATTTAAGAGGTAAAATTTTAATGCTATATTATATTGAGATTAAAGATTGGGATTAAAAAAGTGGAAAAGAAATTGCTGGACAAACAATTTGGACTGGAATACAAAAGAGGGAGGTATGAGGAAGTCCAGAAAATAAGTAAATTTAAAAACGGAAATGAAAAGGTGATATTGTTTTTAATTGTTCTGTTCCTTTTTTGTGTTTTCTGCTCTCTGTGTTTTTCTTCTTCTTTTTGATTATGTACTGTGTATTTGTATTTGTGTATTTCTTTTTTATGTTTTTCTGTTTAACTTTTTACTGAAACCTTAATAAAAATTATTTTTTTTAAAAAAAGGACATAAATAACTACAGGGGTACCTCGGGTTACATATGCTTCAGGTTACATACGCTTCAGGTTACAGACTCCACTAACCCAGAAATAGTACTTCAGGTTAAGAACTTTGCTTCAGGATAAGAACAGAAATGGTGCAGCAGTGGAGCAGCGGCAGCAGTGGGAGGCCCCATTAGCTAAAGTGGTGCTTCAGGTTAAGTATAGTTTCAGGTTAAGAACAGACCTCCAGAACGAATTAAGTACTTAACCCGAGGTACCACTGTATATGACTTTTAGAAGACATCTGAAGGCAGCTCTGTTTAGGGACATTTTTTAATGTTTGATGTTTTATCATGTTTTCAATCTGTTGGGAGTAGCCCAGAGTGGCTGGGGAAACCCAGCCAGATGGGCAGGGTATAAATAATAAATTGTTGTTGTTGTTATTATTGCTGCCACACAAAAACCAGCTACCTTGGCAAGAATCTCAGGAAACGGGTCAGCCAAAAGATAGCTGGTATAAAACACTTCAGATCTTCCTGGTATATTTTGTAAAACTGGATTAATAAAATGGCGGTGGATATCAAAGTAGAAGGGACAATGCAATAAGACATGCCTCACAGTTTCTATTTTCTCCGCTTCACGAGGGCATAAGCGTTCACTGTAATGGTACCTTGTTGTGTGTACAAAATAAGCAGAGTGGGTCCCTTTGCTTAATTTGCACCTTCCCTTTGGATTTCAGCCCTTATGTTTGGGTTGCTTCCTGATTGGCATAACTATCAGCTCCTTGTATGGGATCTGTTCTCTAACCCGATGACTGGTAACCCACACAAGAGAGGCTAGGTAGTGCCTTACAGGGGGAGCTGGAGCCAAGATAAACAAACACCACACAACAGGGGGCGGTGTTGAAATACCCACAGAACTCGTAGAAAGAAACAAGTGGGAAAAAACTCTAGCTCCAGACAACCCTCTACAATCATTTCATGAAGAAAAGGAAAAGAGGAAGGAAACCAAATGCCTGTGGGGTTAAAAAGAGGGAGGAAAAAATACCCTGCAGTTAGCACAGCAAGTGTGTCGCTTGAGATTGTAATCTTTCCACTTCTGGAGCGAGGGCGATGGAAGGAGGTGGCCGCCCCACCTGAGAGAATCACTCAATCAGCAGAAACAACTTAATTTCTTTGTCATGGCTCCTGCTGGGAGGGTGCTGCCTGGAAATTATATAAGGCTGAAAGGCGAAAAGAAAAGAGAAGGGGGGGGGGCGGCGGCGGAAATTGACAAGGCAATTTCACTTGCTTTATTTAAAATGTAGTCTCACAGTGTTAAGCTACAGGACTTTGAAATGCATTCGCATTCATTGTGCCAGGTAGCTTCTGGCTAGGGATGCCAGAAAATTCTGACAAAAACGGAAAAGGAGGAAGAAATCGCTGCACTTTGTATGTTTGTCTGTGGTCAAGAACAGAAACCAGTCAAACAGATATGATAGGTATTCACTGTTGGGTGGTTGTGCCATACATTGTTTTAACATTTCCTTTACACTGAAATGAATGTAAGTTATGTAGGTTACGTAACCTGCATTAAAATGGAGGACAGAGATACAAACAATATAAAATTTTGCAGAAACTGAACTGCAGTGGAACGGAGACAGGGCTGATTTCGCTTCCTTCTTACACCCCTACTTCTGGTACTGTATTGCAGACTCTGAAAAAGGCTCAGTTCACAACACTCAGGAAATGAGGTTTCTATCCTGGAATGCGGATTTTATTGCAGCAAAATACCACCAAATGTGGAGAAAAGAGTTTCCCTCTATCCCATCACAGGGACTTACAGATGTGGAAGATGTGGTGGTTTGTTTGTTTTTGTTATTTTATTAATGTTCAATGCAGCTATCTTGATACCAGGATAAATGTTTTGCATTGACTTGACACCGTTATGGCTCCCTCACTACAGAATTTCTATGGACCCAGTTCCACCAGAAAGGCTCCTTCAGCCTAAACTGCCTTTGTATGAATCAAATGTCCAGGAGTGAGAAGACAGAAAGGACTCTCTTGATTCCCGGGAGTTTACAGAGAATTTGCACAGAAATCCATGTAGCTAGCCTCAGCCACACCTTTTTATTATTGTGAAAAGTTACAAAACATATAAAATCACCGTCACCTTAAAAACAAACCCCAACAACAACAGTTGAAGCATTAAAAAAAATCTAGAGATAAACATTCAGCAGTCAGGACGTGTTCTTGTAGGAGCCTAATATTCAGGGCTCTCTACCAAACGCACTATACTTTTAACATCAGCCACTTCAAAGTGCTCTTTTATGAACTACGTATTTCACACAGCCTTCTTATTTGTGCACAATCAGAAGGCAGATCTGTAAGAAACTAGCCTTTGTGCTGTTCGCAGCCTAATCAACCTTCACTTGAATGGCCCCTGGACTGCACAGACATCTCTGCCGGGCCCATGTGACAAATAGAGATCGGCTGTGTACCTAAGCTGCCGAGCCAATTTCCCCACAATTGTAAGGAACTGATCTTATCTTCTGATGATTGGGACTGCAGTTGGATTTTATTTGGGGTGAGCCATTGGAAAAAGGAGAGCTGGGCGTCTTCTATCAACTCCTGGTGTGCTTGAAAGAGGAAATTTTGTCAGGTGAAACTTCTGATGAAGGGAGATTCTGAGAAATGCCAGAGCTCTGTCAGAATCTATGCTTCTGGTCATCCTAACCTGAATCAATGGCTCCTGTTTTTCCTGCCTGCCTGGCTCTGCCAACAAAGGCAGTTCTGAAGCAGGTGAGAGTTAGCTGCTATAATCTTGGTGGGCCACAAGGCATGAAGCAGACCAGGGCCAACTCCAAGGCTGAGGGCCCTCTCTCTGGTGGTTCCCTTGCATTGGTGAGCCCTGCAAGTAAGCTGCAGTGCTCCAACCAGCGCCAAGTTTTTGGGTCCAGCTGCCATTTGCAGTCCCCACAACGTTGCTGTTGTAGGATTACAGCTTTACACTGAAACGTGGTGGTCGCATGGTATGGGTTGTTTTTCCCTACTGTGTGGTGGGGGGGCTGTCAGTTCAGTTCTCTCCATTTCTCATTTCCCCAATTTTAACCCAGTTCTCCCCATTTCTGGAGCAACTGGCAATCATGATGATTTTTTTAAAAAAGTTTTCATGAAAATTCTTCAGCATTTTCATGCAAATTTCTCAACAACACATTTTTGTATGCCGTTTTGATTAATGTACACATTTTTCACCTGAAGTAATGCAATTTCTTCTACTATAATGAATCTGCAAGTTTTATTTCCACTAATTTATTCATTTTTGTGCACATTCCCCTATAGTATATGCGTTTCTGTAAACATTGGTTGGTTGGAGAACCACATTGCAAAATTCAGAGAAGTATGAATTTCTAAGGGTGGCTGTGTCTTGTTTCTTTCATTGTTTTGTAAAGTGAACATTTGATAGATTTGGCTTTAAATGTGAACTGAATCAAATCCCCATCCCTGTCCTGCTATAAAGTTTGTAAGTGTACGTCTCCATCTCTTGTGCTGGGGGGAAAAAAACCACTGTAGAAGAATAGTCGGTTAATCTCAACCATTAGCTGTACAAACAGACATGAAGAAGAACAAACCAAAGAGCTTACTCTGGAGTTGCTGTTCATTCTGAGATCCTTAACTTTCTGCAGACTCGATTTAGGGAAGGAGTTGTCAGAATGTAATTGTTTCCCAATTTGCTCCATGAACAAGAGTCTAGATTTCCAATGGGAAATCTCTTGGGAAAGTTAAGTGGAAGACTCATTCCCATGTGATTGCTTTAAATCCATTCACTGTAGTGAGCAGGAAATACTATGTCAGAGACAGCTCCAGAGCAGGTCCACAGATGCACAGGTTTTCCTGCAGTTGCAAAGACGGTATGTTGCTGTGGACGTATTAGCGTTCTCCCCACAATCTTTCTGGCTCTTGCCAGTGATGTACAGAAACACTTTTCACAGCACTGCAGGGACAACCACATGCCCCATCTCCCATCGCAGGTCCTCTCTGGCCATTGCTATGTCATCGCAACGTGTACTGTTGAGCAGTTCCTGTTCCTGTTCACTGCACGGCCAGTCCAGCGCTACGGAAGCCTGAGCACTTAAGTATATGTTCTTCCGTGGCGAAAATGAGGTTACCATAACAACATATTGTTTGTGAAATATTTACAGTGGTAGTGGGCTGTTCTTTGTTTTAATTTTCTTATTTCCTGATCATTGTAGACCAGGTTGCAAGTAGGAACTGATCCCTTAGGGGCACATATATTGGCTTTTACTATCCGGCAGAAACCAGGATGTTTTCCTTAGAAGCAGCAGATCTCTTTGATTTCATGTGGTTGCACGTTTCTCAAATACACCAAACCTGGAAGAGGTAATAGAATCACAATGTGTACAGCTCATGAATTGCTGTGATCGTATCCATTACCAAAGCCACCTGAAGTCTGGTCAGAAAATGTGCATTCTGAGCCAAAGGAAAGCTTTTTGCAGACCATTTGCTCTTTCCTTTTTTTTGTTACATGATAGGAAGCTTTTTTCAAAGTCTGCCTGTGCTCTGTTTTCTCAAATCCTCTCCCTATTTAATCATGAAGGAATGCTTCTCAAAAGAAGCCAGGTCATAAGTGCTCAATAAATCAATCCAGATACACCCCTAATGAGTGGCAAATTAAACAGCATTTGTTTTAAGTTCAGAGGTCCTCCCGGGAGATTCCTTCTTAGTTGCAAGCAACATTTCTCAGTTGCAGGTATGGGGAAGATGGGAATTCTGGAATGCTGAGCCTGGGTCTCAGCTCACTAGATAATGCCACATTTTTCCACCCAGCTGGGGCTACTAAAAGAAGATCCATGTTACCACCAACCTATTTACTGAGGAATTTGTGCAGATTCAGGTTAGCCCTCCTTCCCCCACCTCCCAGTATACTAAGCTTCTGTCATAGCCAGGGTCCTCTATCACCCTACTGGTTTGCTTGGGCATATGTTACACTTATAGGCAGTGCTTTTCCCCCCTAGAAAAATAAGTGTCGGTACTCATGATGAAATTGTTACAGTAAGTGCCACACTTTTCAACAACAACAAAAAAGGAGGTGCTGGAACTGTGAGTCCTTGAGTACCCCCTGAAAAGAAGCACTGCGTATAGGACATTTTTTTTCTATAAATCATGTATTTACATGGTATTTGCATCTGTGCATGTTCGTGGAATAAAAATTGTAACTGTAAGGGCTTATTAATGTGCATTTAACTGTTGCCTAACAGTTAGAGTGATCTGGGGAAAAACAACACCTGAATTCTATATTAAAACAAAACATTTGATTATCCGACTTTACTACATTTTAATAGGGCTTTGTTACATAAATGTCACTAGTAATGGGTTGGTATCATGGTAATTTCAGCTGATCTGAAAGGTTTTCAGGTAGTCCTCTGCAGAACCTTTTGATCCTGAGTGTATTTTGTTTGAGAGGTTGTGCTGTCAACTGTGATTTGTTCTGGGAACTACAATTCCCGGGGTGCAATAAATTAAAGAGCATGTATATGGCACCATCGGGACGCGGGTGGCGCTGTGGGTAAAACCTCAGTGCCTAGGACTTGCTGATAGCACGGTCGATGGTTCGAATCCCCATGGTGGGGTGCGCTCCCGTCGTTCGGTCCCAGTGCCTGCCAACCTAGCAGTTCGAAAGCACCCCCGGGTGCAAGTAGATAAATAGGGACCGCTTACCAGCGGGAAGGTAAACGGCGTTCCGTGTGCTGCGCTGGCTAGCCAGATGCAGCTTGTCACGCTGGCCACGTGACCCGGAAGTGTCTGCGGACAGCGCTGGCTCCCGGCCTCTAGAGTGAGATGAGCGTACAACCCTAGAGTCTGGCAAGACTGGCCCGAACGGGCAGGAGTACCTTTACCTTTATATGGCACCATCAGAATGCACACACCAACATTTGGAACTGAGAAAGAGCTTGGTCCCATTCAACACCCACTGAGAAAGCTTGTAATTACTGAACTGATTCCGGACTGAGCCTACAGCACTTCACCGCAACTAGATCCAGGGTCAGTAAGGATCCCAGTGGATCCTTATCCACTAGGATCCTAGTGTTTGCCCCGGCATAGATACCCAACTGCAATGGGCCCTAGACCATCTCTGTGGAGCCCCTTGTGTTTTTACGTTGCAAATTGCCCTGTGATTCTCGGATGAAGGGTGGTATTGAAATTTAATAGATAATATAATCCCAGTTTTACCCCACCCCTTCCTTTTCTCTTGCTATTTGCTGCTATGTTTACCCAGTGCTGTTGATTACACTTTCTTGCTGACTTCTCATTCAAGCGGCTGAACTCACATTGCTGTCTTACAAAAAAGGCAAGAAGTAGTTAGAAATAGGAAGCAAATGAGAGAACTGGCAACCCAATCGATAGAAAGTGAAAGTTGCAGGAAATAAAAGTGAATGCCTCACCAGCTAAAACAATGCCCGACACTTTAACTTTCCTTTTGCTGCAAACTTACATAGATTCAGGGATTATTCCATATTCAAAGCAGCCTGCCTCATGCAAGGCATGGCAGAAGCCAGCAATTTTGCACCCTGGACCAGCAGTGAGTTGAGAGAATTCCGCATTACTCAGTCTTCTAATATGAGTTGTCCCCAGCTAACAGCTTGGTGGCAGTAACTAGAGCCGGGTTTTGAAAAACTTCACATTTTCCCCTTCAAGAAAATGTTAGCAGTAGCCAGGGCACTGGGCTGTGTTTGTTTTGGAGCATGTGGACCACACGGATAATCTGGGAAATGATGGCAACTGAAAATGGAGAAATGAAAAACTGCAGCTGCAAGGCGGAGCTTTTTGCAAGACCCAGAATAACTGACACTTTCTAATCTTTAAAGGCAAACAACCGGGGTGTGGTCACTTACATACAGCCCCCGAAAAGGGAGGAAATGTATCACTGCAAAAGAATGCAAGAGAGGGTAGTACCTGTGCTAATTTATATGTATAGACATAACAACTATAATTTAGCATGAAATAAAATATATCTCATAAGTGGAAAGAGTGTGATCCGTGTGCCTGCTCAGTCTGCTAAGAAAGAAAGAAAATTATGTTTTACATTCCACTGATTTAATTCTTAAATTGGGCATCAGCTTTATATAATTACCTAATGTCATATTTTACATTAAATTGATACATCATATTAATGCCTGGTCCTTCAACCAACAGATGGAACTGAGTGTTAGACCCTTTCCAGTCAGTTCAAGGCAAGACCTCACCAATGGAACAGGCAGACCATCCTGTAAGTTCAGTTGTCTTAACACAATCTAAAGTAATACAAATTGTGATCTAGAGGGGGCCCTACCCTGCAAGATGTTTAAGTCCCAGGTCTAAAAGTACCCAAACACAGGGCTTTTTTTACCCCAGCCGGAACTCCGTTCCAGCACCTCTTTTTGTGGAAAAATAGCACTGTCTAAACATAATCCTGGGCAAAGATGGGGAACAGTCTTGGTCAGGTGTGCGTAGAAGAGGAAGAGGAGTTTGGATTTGATATCCCACTTTATCACTACCGAAGGAGTCTCAAAGCGGCTAACATTCTCCTTCCCCTTCCTCCCCCACAACAAACACTCTGTGAGGTGAGTGGGGCTGAGAGACTTCAGAGAAGTGTGACTAGCCAAAGGTCACCCAGCAGCTGCATGCGGAGGAGCGGAGACACGAACCCGGTTCACCAGATTACGAGTCTACTGCTCTTAACCACTACACCACACTGGCTCTCGTAACCTTTGGCCCTGCAGATATTGCTCAACCACAGTTCCCATCAACCCCAGCAAGCACAGCCTACGGCCAAGGATGATGGGCGTTGCCATTCAATAACATCTTGAGGGCCAAAAGTTCCTCACACCTGACCCTAGTACACTGTTCTCCATCTTTGCCCAGGAATGTGTTTGGGTACAAGTCAAAGAAACAAGGTTCCGTTCATTCATTTATTTATTTCTCATGGCTTTTCTCTTCAGTAGTGAGAACTGCAAAGCCTATGACAGGACATACATGAGTCTCCACACATGCCTATCACTGATTCCCATCATGGCCGTATATGGCAGATAAAAGCCAAGAAGTTGGATCAGTGGTGGAGCCTGAGAGATTATACGAGATAGATCGAAACACCCAAAGAATGTACTGTGAGTCACTTTATTACAATGAACGCCTAAAAAGTAATAATCATTTGGCACTTGTTTAGAAGAGTTGGCAGGAATTATTGTGATTTTTAATTCCCGTGTCTTGTGTTTGTCTTGCTTTGAGAAAGAAGCATTACATATCTTATCTGTGGAGGAGTTACTCGTAAACCTCAGTAGATGGGCACTCAAAACTTTTATTGTTGGAAAGGGGGTATTATAAAAGAAGATCAAGGATTCTTTTTTTTTAGTCATGTGTCCACACCAGTTCCATACTGGGAGATGAAACACATACCTCGGGGATTACAGAATCAGAAAGCACCTTTTATAAGGAAAGCCAGCTGAGTGAATCATTTTAAGGGGGGGGGGAGTGTTGACATGCTAAACAAGTGCTTTCTTGATAGAGTGCTGTTGTTAATTATAGAAGGATTCCATGAGAATAGAGACAAGTTAAGGCTCATAGTCTTGTTATAGGGCAAATTGTTAAAAAGAGAATAATAGAAGTCACTAAAGTTCATTGACCTTAACTGAATTTAAAGGCAGCATTAAAAGACCTTGGCTGTCCCCCGCCCTCCATACACTCTGAGTAATCCACGGATCCAGTTTTGTTCTGTCATATATTTGACTGTAAATTCTACTCTTTCCATTATTCAAGAAATTCCATTCCAGCTAAGTTGTCTCTGCTATGACTCCTTTCTAAAGCCACAACCCACACTAACCAATTGCTTCAGAGTAGATCCACTGAAATCCGACCTACCGCATGTAATCTTGCTGAGGACAAACATGATTTTCTATAATCCAGAATCATCATACTATTTAGGATTTGTCTGTAATTTTGCTCTCCTGTTAAACGACAGACCACAAGTTGTTTAAAAACAAAAACAAAACCCCAACAACAACACACTGTCTTGGATTTAGCAGTGGATACTGAAATATCTTATAGCTTGAAATTGTAAAGAGAATGGTTTGTTTCTCATTGGAGGAAGGAGAGACCCTTTGGATCCAACCCAGTGTCTTGATAATGGATTATCAATAGTACCCGATACTTTATAAACTAAAGTTAACTATGGTGGAATCTACACACATATTAAAAACGTTCTGAAAATGCTTTAAAAAAAAAAAAAAGTGTTTTTAAAAATACATTGAATTTTCCATAAGGCTCACCACCACCATCTAGCGTCACATGATATATTGCACTTAAAACACACTTAAAGCATTTTATTTGCAGCTGTATAGCTGAGTCCTAAGTAATCACGATAATAATCTTTGCTGGTGATTTCCCATTCTGGAACTCTGACAAAATTAAAAGCTTTTGGAAACCAATCCTTTATTACTGTATTTTAATGTCTCTTTCATTTTTACATCAGTTATTTCAATCCCTCTTTAATTTTTACGGTGATTAGTTTTGCTTGTATGGTGCTCTGTTCTTTGTTTTTAATAAGTTGTGCCAGGTCTAAATTGTTCTCCATGTGGCTTATCTTGCTTTATGTGTGTAGTTGTATATTTTTATTTGTTTATGTTTTGTTCTATTTCGCCTGGAGGCTTTTGCATGAACCAACTAAACAATATAATAAATAGCATTATATAGAGCGGATCACAGGATATAGAATGCTAGAGGGTCCCTTGTGAATTTCCTACCTGACAAAGTGGGCCCTGACCCACAAAAGTTTATACTGTAATAAATTGGTTGGTGTGTTGTTGTTTTCTTCAGATGCCACATGACTCTTTGGGCTTTCAGTAGGATGAGCAACTCACCCAATATTCTACTCAAAAAAGATAGCACTTTTAAGGGTGTACATTTTGGATGCTTTGAAAAGCTTGTGTTTTTTTGCAAATGCCCAATTGAAGGCTCACAAAGGTTTCAATGGCTCTCTTAGCGTGCCACCTTCGTCCCAGCAACTGAAAACGCAAAAAACAGCCCTGCTTTATTGGCCCATCTAGTCCCACATCTTGTTCTCACAGAGGCCAATCAGACTCTATGCCAGGCCCCCCAAGGGAGAACCTGAGGGCAACAGCCCTCTCTCCCCACTAGTGATTCCCGGCAACTGGGAAACGGAGGCATGCTGCCTCACTTACTGGTGGAACATCTTCTCAAGCCATGGACTGGACTGGGAGCACTTGCTGCCGCTGCCACAATCTGTTTCTTTTCCATGCCCCAAAGTGAATGCCTGGGCCTTAGGGGAAAGGGAAGGTAGTGGTGGTATTTGTAATTATTGATAGAAACAGGGTTCCACTCACCTTGACAGTGCTCACAAGCCTTTGACCAGGGACACTTAATTTTTATGAACTTTGGAGTCCCGGGTGTGGCTAATCTATACTATTTACAGCTGAAGGCCACCTGACTAGCCAGGGCTGACCCAAATGCCACAGCAAATATTCATTCCCACTTCTACCTGTGTGGTATCTTTGCTCAGTGCATCATTCCTGTCTGCAGTTTAAAAAAAGAAAGAGGCCCTCGCCACACATTTTCTTACACCGTATTGCATGTCTATGTAATGAGATCACTACTGACCCAACAGAAACATCGCTCCAGTTTGCAAAAACCTGGATAGCACAGGGCAGTATAATCAAGTTGTCTTTAAGAACCTGAGAAGTGTTGGCTAATTCCTATAGCCTCATTTGAGAAGAGCAATCGATGGGGCCACCCAAACTGAAATGGAACGCAGTGAAAGCGTTCCAAGCCCATTCCTTCAGCAGGGCACAGGCCAGATTTCAAATTCTGCTCAAGTGACAGCTGTCAGCTCCGCAGACCAATTAGGCTATAAGTGCCTCCAGTTACAAGGAAGGTTTTGGCTGACTATACAGCCTGGCATCAATTTCCATGGGCTCACAGCCCAGGCTTTTGCCTTTTTATTTCAATGACAAGGCCTTCAAAGGTCCTTGTGTTTTAAACTGTTGTTGTCATCACTCTAGGATACGGTATTCTGCATCTTGGCACAGTGTGCTAACCCAGCTGGGCTTCTCTACAAAAGGAAGGGGGGGGGAACCCGAGATACTTACCACATGGCCAACTGGCAGTGGCCAAATATGCTGGATGACAGTTTGGAAATGGAACAATAAGCCATATCTGTGTGTTTCTACTCTGTGAGCAAACAACAATGTGTAATCTTGGGAAGCTGGTTGCAGATGCTGAATAAATAAGGTGACAAAATGTCAGATGCCAAGCCCCTTTCTCCCCTTAAAATAAATAAGTAAACCCTTCCCACACTCAAGTTCTGGCCCAAGATATTTTGCTGCCTGAGGGTGAAGGACAAGATGGCTCCCCCATTCCACTTACAGAAACCAAACTGTCACTCCCAGCATTGCCTTAAACAGCCTGTTCCCTTGCCTAATGGTAGGGCTGTTCTCACTGAACTCTCTTAATAATTGACTAAAGCATTGTAATGAGGGGACCACTTTCTTGGTATTTGCTAGCAGGCCCTGCCAAAGAATTTAGAGAAATATAAATTTCTCAGCATGAGGCTAGATTGGATACAGGAGCATTATATTGCATGCATGTCATGTGACATCTCTTTTGAATTTGCTGCTCTGGTTACCAATTTGCTACTGAGCTAAGTGTAAGGTTTAATTTTTTTTGACTGATAAGGCCCTTAAACAACTTGGGACCTGGTTACCTGAGAGGGTGCCTTCTGTATTTCTAAGTGAAACCTGCCCATTCATCGATGTGTCACACCATGGCCACTGGTATGAATGAAATTTAGTGCAACATGTTGGCATATCGGTCAGAAAACCATAGCATAACAGGTATCTCTGTGTGAAAGGAATGCTAGAAAACAGAACAGAAGTGCTAGCATTATGACCACATACCCTCAGAGTTTCTTGATTTTCCAAGTCCTGTAATTAAGAAAGCCACCCCAGCTTCTGATTTGATCCTGGAATGTCCCTGTTTGCCCCACCAGTGCTTGTCGTGAGCAACAACAATGGTGGCCGTGAAGGAGCATCCCGTTGCCTCTCCATGGCTACCACTGCCGGTAACCTCCCTTGGGCAGCTTGTAGAGGTTGCTGGAGAGCAGGTGAGGAGGAGGAGAGGCTGCCACTGCTGTGGCCCAGCCCCATGTGATTTGCTGGCTCTGAGGGGCAGGCAGCGGGCACAGCTGCCCTGGGTGGAAAGAAAGGAGGAATGGAGCGCAATAGGTCTTTATTTTATTTTTCATTTAAAAAATGCTTGTGTCTCTGTGTCTGATCTTGCCCCTTTATAAAAATTGGTGTGTGTTTTTCTTTTGTAAATCTACCACATAACACCGGTCTTGAAAGACCTACATTGGCTCCCAGTAGGTTTCCGAGCACAATTCAGAGTGTTGGTGTTGACCGTTAAAGCCCTAAATGGCCTTGGCCCAGTATAGCTGAAGGAACGTCTCCACCCCCATCATTCTGCCCGGACGCTGAGGTCCAGCGCTGAGGGCCTTCTGGTGGTTCCCTCACTGCGAGAAGCAAAGCTACAGGGAACCAGGCAGAGGGCCTTCTCAGTAGTGGCACCTGCCCTGTGGAACGCCCTCCCATCAGATGTCAAAGAGATAAACAACCACCTGACGTTTAGAAGACATCTGAAGGCAGCCCTGTTCAAGGAAGTTTTTAATATGTGACATTTTAATGTATTTTTAATCTTTGTTGGAAGCTGCCCAGAGTGGCTGGGGAAACCCAGCCATACGGGCGGGGTACAAATAATAAACTATTATTATTATTATTACCAAATAGTAAAATAAAATAATATCGGGATTAAGGGGTTTTGCAGGGTGGTGGAGGGAGTGTATGCTGTGTCCCATTGGTGTGGTGGTGGTGACACTTGCCCTTCTTCTGATAGGAAATGCTCTGGAGGGCACAGGAAAATGGGGGGGGGGTCGGACTTCCGGCGCTGCCGCCATGGCGAACAGCGGCTCCCGCAATAGCGGATGCTTGCCATGCAGCTAATTAAGGATAAGTAATTATCCTTGCAAGCCCCCCCCCGGGTCGGGGGGGGGGAGCTTTCACTCGCAGATCATCCGATAACTGCCTCTCGCTCCGATGGAATGCGGGGGCAAGGATGCTTAGTGCATAGCACTGCACGTATCAGAAACTCTCCAACGTGGTCACCATGAGCGGAGGTACTTCTGTTTATTAAGGTTGTTCTGAATTTGGACTTAAGAAACAGGCGTGTTCTGGATGAAGGACAATACGATAACTTGCTAAATGAATCAGCCACTGAGTGCCAAGGTTTTGATCTGGAGAGGGTTTTCGTCATAACTGGATTGCTATGTAAGTGAAGGGTAGCCTTTGTTCTCTTTTTACATTATTTTTGCTGTCTTATGATTCAGCAAGCCTTCACTGAAGAAGAAGAAGAATTAATTACTAATGGAATGAAATTATTAATGGATTACAACTATATATGGAATGCAAGAGGGATTCAACAAGAACTTTATAATTTTCTTTATGGAGTACTTGAAAGAATAGACTGTGAAATACTGTGCTGATTTGTGACATTACCTTCTAAAGAGGGCTCTAACTCTGGTTTATTACGGTTTTGGCAAGTCACCAGCTTGTTAGAAGATCAGAAAGAATCAAAGAAGGCAAATACTGTAAGTCCACCAGGAGTCACGGCCAGACACTGGAATACTTTCAGTTTAGAAAAAGTAAAAGGGAGAAGCTATGGTGCAATGATAATTGAGTCCTTGAAGGAGGGCTAATGCTGAAGAGCACTGATTGATTACAACATGAAGGAAAGGATGAATGTAAACAAATATTTCACATAGAAAGCTACAGGATATAAATTCCCTTTGCAAGTTAATGGATGTGGATTTGTTAAATACGAACAAAAGTCATCACACCAGTGGCTGTTCAAATAAAGGATTAAGATCGGAATTGTTGTATTTGTACTAATTAAGAGAATTGGAGCAGGACCAATGAATAACATCAACTCCTGATAACCAGAACACAGGAAGTCATCCAAAAATGTTTAATTCGGAACTGAATAATTGGCTCTTTTGATTGTATTATGATTTGGTATGATTTGGTATTGTATTAATGTAGCCTGCATTGGATTGTTATTAATGAAAAATTAATAGAAATTATTTCTAAAAAAGGAAAGGAAAATGGGAGGGGGGTCAAGGAGGGGGAGTGAGAAATATCCTTATTTTCATCTGAGAAATGTTGGAGCGTATGCACCCAGAGAGCCTTCAGCCATTGGGACTTAAGGCAACATAGGGAACCTACATTGTTGAAATACAGATTTTGTTGAAGTACAGTTTTGCATCGTCCCTGGTCCTTGGTCATGCTTCTTGGAGCTGATGTGAGCTGCAATTCTGCAACATCTTAAAGGCCAAAGGTTTCCCACGCCTGGATTTAAGGGGGTTGCTTCTAGATCAAATGAATAATTTAAGGCTCAGCATCTCTCTCTCTAAAAATTGCACAGTGCGTGGGGGGAAATCATCTAAATCCAGATAACAAAGTTGGTAGGGAGGGAATTCAATAGTTCCATGTGGGGGCCATAATCTTGGGGAGTCAAGATTGGGGAAATCTCTGCATGGCACCATCAGTGGCCTGTCCATACAACTATGCTAATCCGTGCATGTGGTGAGCAGCTTGCATTGATTCTGGCCCCCACCTTGCAAATTCCCAACAGTCTCCTATCTGAGCACTGAAACATGAGAGCTAGTCTTAAGAACTCAAAATCAGTACTTTTAATTTTAGTCTGGCCACCTATGCCTCATAAAGAATGTATTATGTATGATTCAAAAGCTTGTAATTTTATTTAAGCAACTGGCAGTTGTCCATGGAAGGATATCATCTGAACTTATTTTATGGCTATAATTCTTTCCATACATGAATCATAGGTCGATATCCTTACTGGAAGGAAATACATGACTGTAGCAATTATCATACCTTTAGCCTTTTGTGGATTTTCTGTGATCTGTGTGCTGTATGTGTAAATAGAAGACTACAGCCAACTGTGCAGCTTGCCAATGTGAATTCTGGTGAACAAACGAATCCTGAGCTCCCATATGACTTTCGGGCTGTGGTGAGATGGGGGGGAACTGTCATGAAAGCGGATGGCTTTCTTTCATGCTCTGAACAGTTCCTGAAGTGCCAGTCAGTGACTTTGTAAGCCTTTCTCACTTTCTTGAAAAATGGTTTTGAGAACAAATTTCTTGACTTCATAGATCTGTGAGCCAGGGCAATGCATTTTGGGTAACTTAAGATGGCGGGCAGCCACCATAGGTGGGAGCCAATCACAGCTCCCATTCAGAAGCTCCATCGCTGAAGTGTGTTCAGAGGCCTGGTGGTAGCAGGTGGCCATCACAAGCAGATCTGGGCCCTGTCCTGGTTCAGGTGGCATTAGAAGGATGGGACTTCCCAAGTGCCAAGGGCCTCCTTGCCTTGAAGGCAGATGGTTTCAAAACAAGTGAATACAGTCAGCATAGAAACCTCTTTGACTATGTCTAACCAGAATTCTCAGGCAATGGCTTCTAGTGTGAGAACAGGGAGATTTCAAATCGACCGAGTAGGGTGTCATCTTTGAAATGCTGGTGGATAGAAATCTAGCACTAAAACCAGCTGCCCCTTATCCTAATGGTGGTGCTCAGATAAAGCTTGTCACACTTTGTTAGCCAAGTTTGATGGATTAGCAGAAAACAAACAGCCTGCTTTGTTGCCCGATGTCTGAAAAGGAGAGATACGGGAGGCCACCGAAGGTCTCCCATCTTCTGACCACTTGTTTCCTCTTAGAAGTGGTGAAAAAATGTTCTGATGACTGAATGAAAAAAGGAAACAATTGAAGCAGGAATTAGGTCTTCATCACATAACGTAACTGTTACCAGCAGGCAGTTTGAAATAATCTTGATTTTTATCACTGGACTCTACAGCATTCTTTCTGTGTGCATGTAATCACCATATCCTGCATTTAGTAGTTAACATATGCTTTCGCATATTTGTCCCTATATGTGTCTCTGTGTGTGAAAGTAGGCTTATGTATGCACTTGGCTGGACAGAGAGCTCTAGGTACATCTCTGGCCTAGTCCCAGCAGCCAGGGCTTGATGTTACATATAGAAAGTTCTGGGCAACCTTTTACAGGGGCCACATGTCAGTGATGTGCAGGAGCAGAAGCAAAGGTAGGAGAAGAAATAGGTACAAATTTTAGTTTTAATTCCTACACAGTCTTCTCTCTTCTGCATCCAGGCAAGCAAAAAGCATTAACAAGAGTTCAGCGACACATTCCAGCCAGGGAGGGTGCAAAACGGGGGCATGGCTTAGGGAGAGGTATGATGTGAGTAGACACTTGATGACCAGGTAGAGTCTTGCCCCCCTTGCCTGAGGTTTCCCAAGCCTGGTATATAACCTGGTTAAAAAGGCAAAACTTTACTGGCTTCACCCAAAGAATTCTGGGAACTGTAGTTAAAGTGGCTGAGTATTGTTAGGAGACCCCTGCTGTAGCTTCACATAAGCCACAGTTCCCAGAGTTCCTTGGGAAGAAGGGCTGGTTGTTGAACTACTCTGAGAATGGTAGCTCCTTGAGGAGAATAGGGGTCTCCTAAGAACTTCAGGCACTTTTAACAAAGTTCCCAGGATTCTCTGGGGAAGCCATGGCTGTTTAAAGCAGCATGATGCTGCTTTGAATGGTTAGTGCAGATGAAGCCTTAGTCAGAACCATGGGGCAAACCAGGAAGTGAGGTCAAGAAGCTGGGTGTCAGGACCAAACATTAAGCCATAACTGGAGGCAGGATCTTGTGTGAACAATAACTAAGACTATTGGAACACCTAGGAAGCCCTTCCTGCCCCACAGGAAGTCTCGAACAGAAAGTCTTCCTATAGTCCTTCCTGTCCAGGAGGATCCACTGACCAGCCTTGGTGGGCCAGGGCCTGAAGATACATAACCGAGGTGCTGTCTGCTGTAGTTCAAAGGTTGACCACACAGGGGAGTAGCAGCGCACTTAGATCCAGCAGTTAGTAGCAGCAGGTTTGCCTGAGTTCTGTTGGTCTGGAGCCATTTTGTAAGCCTGGTGACAGATTTGTGTTCTGTTCTTTGTGTTGTGGTAATGTTCTCTTCACGGCAGCTGGCCTTAGGCAGATATAGGATAAATAAGTTTTAGGATGTCAGATGATGGGGGGGGGTAGTTCAGCCTGCAGAGGGTGTTCGGATAGGCAGAACAAGCACCAGTCCAGGAAATTAGACCTAAAAAGTAGACCTCTGAGTTCGGAAAAGTGTGTTTTTAGAGGTGGGGCAATTTGCAATAGGCTACCTAATAACTTTGTTCAGAATGAGTGCTGAACTGTAAGTCACAACTTACGCAGGGGTTAAGTTCCAGTGATCATGTCTAAAGCCCAATTGTGTATAGTCAAAACACACTGGGTCCAATGGTGGATGGGATTGCCAAAGTCTGTTCTCCTGCTCCCTTTTAATATTAATATTTTTTGCCAAGGGTGAAAAGCTGAAAGTGCACAAGCTACTTGTGCATAAGTTGTGGACTTAGTGTACCGAACCCCCTCCTTTTTACCGCTCTACACCAATTAACAAAAAAGGAAATTGCATTTGAAAATCCTCAAAGTTGAGAGGAATTTTTAGTGAAATTGTCATGAGTCGGGGGCAGGGATTTTGCTGCACTTACCATACTTTCAATGTGGCGAAGGGTTGAATATGAGTGTAGCTGGGCAGGTTGAGTACCGGCGAGGGCCCCAGGGGCATAGAAAGGCCCCACACCAGCCCAGCCCAGCCGCACCACCATTTTCCACCCTCCCCACTATGCTCCAGGTGTTTTTCATCTGTGAGTAGCAGTGCTGCATTTGAATGGAACCAAGTTCAACTCCCATCTGCAGTGACTGCCCATTGTTAGTTACCTAAAACGTAATGCCCCCTGCCTCGTGGCATTATGAAATTTATTGATTTATATAATCTATGGGCTGGGCCTTTGCATTTTGGGTGACTTGAGATGGTGGGTGGCCACCACAGGTGGGAACTGAACCCTCACCTATCCACTACCGAACCCTTGTGGAGGGAGTTGCGTAGCCACTACAGTGACTGAGGAGATGCTGGGAGCATTGTGCCAAGGGCCTCACAGAGTCTACTGCCAGCTCTGCAGCAGACTGCTGAAGAAATGTTTACTGGAAAGAAAAATAAACACACAATCCACAGTTTTTGTGGATCTAATAGCGCCTGAGAGCCAATTCAATTGCCAAATTATTGATACTGTACAGAAAGGACCGTGCTTTTCTTGCACTTGGGGAATTAAGATAAAGAAAGAGGTTGCTTGAAATTGTCTCCATGTCGACATCTCCCTGAGTGTAGAAAGCTAAAACATCAGGGATATGCTGGTTTCTTGCAGGAGAATGATGTGAGTGGGGATACAAGGTGAGAGAACTGCTCCATGGACTTCTAGTGTGAACCTGCCCAACAAGCAGTCTCAAACAGCTAGCATTACTAGCTGATGCAAAACTGCTGCAAGGCAAACGCCTTACGTATACAAGGATAACTGGAACATATCTCTCACACTCGGCTGATGAAACCTGCTGTATTACTGTGTATCTAGACAATAAATAATGTCGTATTCTCAGTGGAACAAATGTTCAGGACTGTGTCAACGGCAAGATTCTGGGAGAGTCAGCAATTGAAGAAAAGCTTTTACTTTCCCTGTTAACAGTTACATAACAGAGAGAAAGGTATTCCGAGATACAAGGCAATGAAGCATCTGCCTGTAAGCCCTTGATAGCTCTGTTCCTCTAGGACATTGTCAAGGAGTGAAGTCAACATCAGTTGTGAGGAAGTAATCCTAGTACGGGAGAGAGGATCTGCTGTCCATATGTGCCTGCAGGTGACTGAGGGACAACACCTGAGCCTTTGGCTTAGCTCTACAAAAAAGAGAGTTCACCCAGGTGGAGTCAGCAGGGAAGAACAGGCAAGTGTGCGAGATGAAGATCTGACATCCCAATGTAGGATGACTAAGACTAAAGCACAGGACAGATAATGAGAGAGAAAGAGAGAGAGAGAAAATAGGAAAATTGTCTTTGGGGCTTAGATGCAATGCAGCACAATCTATTCACGGCCATAGGCTACACAACGCGGCACAATCCTAGTCAGGTTTACCTAGAAACAGATCCCACTGAATTCGATCATGCTTACTCCCCAGTAAGTATGTATAAGATTGCAGCCTAAGTTGCACAAATGTGAACACCATTCCATTTTCCTTTTGTGTTGTATCTATAAGAAGTGGCATAGCGCAGGTTGCCAGTGCCCGGGGAGGGAGGGAAATGCATGCATATTCAACTGCCTAATGGTGTCCACGTCACCTAAGAGGTCGCAGCTGCAGAGATAAGAAAAGTAGAGTCGTTCCTTTGTTTGGAGAGGTCACTTCCTGAATTTGCGTGGAGAAGCCATTTTCAGCAAAGGCCAATGACTGAAGCGCGCAGCTGTACTGGGGCACCACCAGGTGTTTAAATTTTGCACCCCTAGTAATTTTGCGTCCACGGCAACAGCCCCTGTGCTCCCCACCCCATGCTATGCTACTGTCTATAAGATTGTGAACCTACAGACAGGGATTGTTTTTAATCTTTCCACAGTTTATAGTATTTTACACACTTTATAAATGAATAATAAGAAGGGAAATAAAAAGCAGTGGAAACACATCTATAGGAGGCAACTAATCAAAGGGAAACTACACTGGCCCGTCAATACTGATGAGCGGTGCTGCTTTTTGAGTGTGGTGGGGAGCTTGATCCAGCATAACATTCCTCTATATCCCCTCCTCTCTTGAATCATTTGTGCAAGGCTAACATAACTAGACGCAGGTGGCGCTGGGGGTTAAACCACAGAGCCTAGGACTTGCCGATCAGAAGGTCGGCAGTTCGAGTCCCTGCGATGGGGTAAGCTCCCGTTGCTCGGTCCCTGCTCCTGCCAACCTAGCAGTTTGAAAGCACGTCAAAGTGCAAGTAGATAAATAGGGACCGCTCTGGCGGGAAGGTAAACGGCGTTTCCGTGTGCTGCTCTGGTTCGCCAGAAGCGGCTTAGTCATGCTGGCCACATGACCCGGAAGCTGTATGCCGGCTCCCTCGGCCAGTAAAGCGAGATGAGCGCCACAACCCCAGAGTTGGTCCTGACTGGACCTAATAGTCAGGGGTCCCTTTACCTTTACCTTTAACATAACTAGAAGTGCCTAAAACACTGGATTGGACATTGTGCTCCTATTGTATTAGCCATCTAAGCCACACAGGGATTTCTCAGGGCCTACAGTTTTGATGAACTTTTCTCTTTCTCCTTTTATGGACCCCTACATTTGCTTTTTCTTTCTTTCTGTTGATGTAAAATCATCTTTGGAAAAAGATTCCGCCCCCCCCTTATAGACAAGCTCTTCTAAGAGTTTTGCAAGATTGCCTCCATTTCTGTCACAACCGATATTTTTAAATCATGTGAATCTACAAAGTTCTGAGATCTGAGTAGTAACCCAAGAAATGGAAGAAGAGTATTAAAGGATTGCAGACCTTCATGTCGCTGCCCATACAGGTGTTCACCTTATGTACCGTTGCACTGCGCATACTTTGGAAAACTCTTTCATATTGTAAGGCCCATGTGATGTAGATCAGGTACTTCTTGCTACAGACTGGATTCATTTTAGCCTTCTGTAATCTCTTTCTTCCAGAATGATCCCAGACTTCTTTTTTCTTTTGAAGAACAAAACCATTTACAAATTACGGTATATCTGTAGAAATCCTCACACGAACACACATGATTATGGAAAGGTTAGTTATTCCAAATGTAAACCTCACAGGTCAATTTCCAAATGAAATTGTGCTTGGTCCACCCACAATTGTTTTATAACAGATCATTTAAAAAAATGATTTACATTTATCAATAACAAGGTATAGTAACAGATGTCAAATAAAATAAAAGGGATATCTAGAACTAGAACATTCCAAAAGCAAACATAATAAATTAATATCGCAAGGCTCCAAGTAGCACAAATGGGTTTACATCATCCTGTAACTTATTACAGTGGTACCTCTGGTTATGTACTTAATTCGTCCTGGAGGTCTGTTCTTAACCTGAAACTGTTCTTAACCTGAAGCACCACTTTAGCTAATGGGGCCTCCCACTGCTGCTGCGCTGCCGCCGTGCGATTTCTGTTCTCATCCTGAAGCAAAGTTCTTAACCCGAGGTACTATTTCTGGGTTAGCGGAGTCTGTAACCTGAAGTGTATGTAACCTGAAGCGTACGTAACCCAAGGTACCACTGTACTACAATACATTATTAAAAGACTCCGTTTCTTGATAAATACATTATCTTATTGTCTTCTCTCTCGGGTTCTCATCGTGTATGTAAACTCAACCATATGCACACTGTGTCCAGGTCACTGCCCTTCCTCTAACCTGCATCACAGGGTTATTGTTGGGGGGGGTCAGCAGTGGTGCATGATGGGATGGAGCAACAATGGCAGCCTCTCACCAGCAACACTGTATTTACTGGTACAAGATGGCGGCAAGGACTGTGGAGCTCTGGGTTGGTGGTGTCCGTGACCCACAGACTGCCACCCACCTACCCCATGCTGCATTGTTGCAAAAAAAAGGGGGTGAGGCCAGAGGGATAATATCAGCAGGACTTTTTGTAAACTTTGTACAGAAAGGTACATTCCAGGCATGCAAGAATGTGAGGTTTTGACACCCACAACTCTCTATCCTCTACCCAGGCAGGCAAGAGGCAAGGTCAAGGCTCAGAGAGACCTTCCAGTAGAACAAATGTACTTGAGGAACAAAAACAGTGAGGAGGGTGGCCTGGGGAAGGTTACAAGGGCCACATAATGAGTCCTCTAGAGCTACATCTGGCCCCCAGGCCTGAGGAGCTCCACCCCTGAGCTGAGACATGCATGACTAGCCCATCCCAAGCCCATTCGGAGTAGTTTAGTCATTAAAATGGGGACGCGGGTGGCGCTGTGGTCTAAACCACTGAGCGTCTTGGGCTTGCCGATCGGAAGGTTGGTGGTTCAAATCCCCATGACGGGGTGAGCTCCTGTTGCTCAGTCCCAGCTCCTGCCAACCTAGCAGTTCGAAAGCACACCAGCGCAAGTAGATAAATAGGTACCGCTCCGGCGGGAAGTTAAACAGTGTTTCCATGCACTGCTCTGGATTCAGTGTTCCATTGCACCAGAAGTAGCTTAGTCATGCTGGCCACATGACCTGGAAAAATTGTCTGCGGACAAACTCTGGCTCCCTCGGCCAGTAAAGCCAGGTGAGTGCCACAACCCCAGAGTCGTTTGCGACTGGACTTAACTGTCATGTGTCCTTTACCTTTACCTTTGTTAGTCATTAAAATGACACCATTTATAGGCACTATCCAAAATGTATGTTCCAGTAATTCATGGGTGTCAACCATGGCCACCTCTGTGATCTTGGATGTATCCAATGGCAGATCAACAAACATTATGTTTCTCTTTTATTAACTTGGATCATTTAGGATACCTGCATGTAAACATTAACAATGAAGCAGTTGGCGTAACAATTCCATTCTACTTTAAAAGAATTCAAGGAATGATATAAAACCATCTCAATAGAAAGCAAAAATGTTTCCTCTCCACACAGCAATTCCTAAATAATGTGTTTCGTAGTCCTTTTTGGCCCCTGTGAATTTAGACATATTCAAGAACATGCTAACTGCAACACAATGCTGGCACACCTACACATAGCCTTGCTAGAAAGGCATATTTGATTTTAAAACCTGTTTCATATTCCAGAATGTTGCAGCCATGAAGAACAGAAAATGTCAGGAATCCTTTCTTTCAAACCCTACAGTATGCTATAGTTCAGGCTAGGGCCATAGCCCTGCAGGAGCACCTGCAGAAAGCTTGACACTCACATTGATGTCACAAGTCCTGTTATCATACATTTCCAACTTTTCTTTTCTTTTCCTTTCCTTTTTAAAAAGTCTATCTCTAGCCCTTTTCCTGCGATAGTTTTCTATCCAATTGCCTGCTTCCAGCTTCTGGTGACAATGCCTGACAGTGATAACATCCTTCACCCTTAGCAGGTACATTTTAATTTTTTTAATTCAAATTCTTTAATAAATAGCATGCCTAAATAATGTTTTCTTGACTTTAGGTCTCTGGTCTTTTGGCAGATTTGCTCCCCTCCCTAGCTGATGTTTGTGGCTGATTTTTTTTCTCCTTCTCTTGTGGCTCTGGAACTCATTCCACATCGGGCCCCTTCATATAACCCAATTCCACATGGATTCCACCATCTGCGAATCCAATTTTTGTTTTAATCTCCGCATGCATGGGAGATGGTGCTCAGAATCCACACTTTAGATTGCTTCCTGATTCAGGATTGTTACCAGCCCGCACTCCATCTTGTTTATTTATATACGTACTGAATTTACTTCATTAGGTTTTAACTGAATTTCTAAAGCCTTTCTCCTGGCAAGGCCTCTTTATCTTTGTCAGCTGACCAATAGGTAAAGGCACCTATGCAATCACTTTGTTGCACTAGTTCCTCAAGATTACAAATGAGGGCCATCTGTAGTCCCAAGTATTTGCTGAGATGAAAAGAAGGCTTAACTTAATGTACTCTGGCAGAGTAATAGGAAAACATCAATCAAAGGGTGACATGTTAGTTCATAGGCACCAATAGGCTCATGTTTGTGGCTGAGAACATTAAGTGGATCTGCTCCTTTGCCGACGAGCCCATCACTTAAGGATGAGCATTCAAAATTATGAATACAAGGCACTTTTAAGTGCGACTTCATAAAGAGTTTGAAAATGCTGGTCGTGGCATGAATCTAAGCTCTTCCTCAGTTTCCTTCAGGTTTCTTATTAAAATGAGCTTCAGAGTTGAAACGGGGGTCAGTTGGACAGTAATTTTAGCTAAAACAGATGGAGTTCCTGTGGTTGCTTCTAAAATGATGGTTTTTTATCAGTGTCTGAGATACAAGACTATTTCCTACAGAGTATTAGGGTTATGTTGTGGGCTGCCTGGGAAAGCTGCATTTTTAACTAGAGGCAGACAACACTTTTATACTTTTCTCTGTTGCTGAAAGCCAGGCCCAGGCCAGATAGGAATTGTAGGCCCTGTTTCAATAATATTTGCCAAAGGGTCCCATACCTTCAGCTGTCCCACTTTGAGCGGAACATCCTGGAATTACAGAAGTGATCCCGGCTTCTGATTGGATCCCAGGATATCCCATTTTGGCTCCTGTGAGAGCACGACTCAAAGAACCAACAATCCCATGGGTCTTTTGCTCCATGCTCTTTTGCAAGCCACCTGGCTCCTGCGAGAGCACAGCTCCAAAAGATGTATGCCCCAATTTCCCTCTGCGGCATGTTGGAAAGTATGGAGTCCCCCTTTGCCTCTACGAGGGGGACTCTGAGTAGTCCCCGTCAAAATTGTAGACCCATCCCAATTGGCGAACCTGGTCTCCCCCTTCTGTTCTGGTCTGCTGAAAGCTAATTATGTACAGTGGTACCTCAGGTTAAGTACTTAATTCATTCTGGAGGTCCGTTCTTAACCTGAAACTGTTCTTAACCTGAAGCACCACTTTAGCTAATGCTGCTACCGGAGCCCGATTTCTGTTCTTATCCTGAAGCAAAGTTCTTAACCTGAAGCACTATTTCTGGGTTAGCAGAGTGTGTAACCTGAAGCATATGTAACCCGAGGTACCACTGTAGTTAAATTATTTTGTTGCTGTATGGGCATGAATGGATAGAGACTGTGTACATGCCTCTATGGATGCTTGTGAAGCAATCTTTCGGTGAGTAACATTTTTTCAGGCCCAATTCTTATGCTGAATTGAGTAGTTGCAGCATTTGGATTGAGTTATACATTATTTAGCTATTCAAAAATTTCTTCACTGCTCAGGATTCCATTCATTCATAGCCGGTGCAACACAAGGACTGCTGCTAACCCTGCTCAGGACCATGGAAATTGATGACGTTTACTACACAAGTAAGAGCAAACTGGGTATAAACAGGTCCATCTTTCCTTTCTCAGTCAGGCCAGTGAAGGCAGAGAAGCAGCACTTCTTTTTATTATTGCCAGAATGTTGATGATGGGGTCCAGTTGCAATCTAATGTAGCCTGTCCATGGCCAGCTAGCACAATGAAAACCAAGCCTTGGCCCCTCTAAACCTATACTCCACTTTTATAGCCTATCCATGCCTAGAGAGAATCAAAAAGGAAGCCATCCTTGCTGCCTGGGAATGTTTTCGGCTGTGGTTACCGCATGCTGAAAACCATGATTGAAAGTCATTTTCAGGCAAAGCACTGCAATTCTTGAAAGTCATTTGCAAGGCGATGTACTTCTCTGCTAGCTGTTTTTGAGAAATAGCACCATGGCATACCAAGTAACTGTGGGCTGGGTCTTGGTACTGCAGGAGTGAGGTCTTTGCTTAATTGTGTTGGCATGGGAAAGACCCTCCTGCGGTCTCCACCTGCCATTGGTACCAGCGCAAGTGCTTTTTAAAATTGTTGATTGCAGTGTAGGGCAGGTGCTTTTTGCAGAAATTGCAGTGGCGTATGTGTATAAAATCTCCCTTCTCTGTGTGCTGCAGTCTTGATAAAAAATCACCCAGGCATACTATTAAATAATCAAACAAAAAGTGACAAAATTAGCACCCCACATGACCTGAGAAGTAGCATCAACCTTGATCTCCAGTCTACACAATTTGCCACATCACAGTGGTCCCCATGTAAGTGTTGACCTGACTTATGAGAAAATAAACACCTGAGATATATTTCACACAAAATGTGCACACTCCCCTCCCCACTGGCAGATATGGAGATTATATTGGTATAAAGATATGGGCATGAAGCGGGCCTTAGTCCTGAAGAAAGCTAAAATGTATTTTTCTTAAAGATAGTTATGACCATTATGGCAGGCTTTCTCTGCCCAAGCAGAAGTTACAGGTCACTGCAAAACTTTCTTTTGGCTACCTGATGAAAATATTAAAAGCATAAACATACATACATTCATTTCTATGAATAGGGAAAAAGAGGACCACGTATTGGAAGTAGGGAGGGGAGAATCTGTCTGTTTTGGTTTTGCATTTTCCTTTACATTCAGTTCTCCATATTCCCACATCAGTTTGCATTATTTTAAAAAAGTCCTCCTGAAAATTCACCAGCATTTTAGTGAAAATTTATCGAAATATGCACATTTTTGCAGAGCAATTTCCCCTAGTATAACACATTTTTGTATGTTACTTTTCTAATATATGCCTTTGTATGCATCCATTACCCTGCTATATGCATCTTTGTACTTGTTACTTGGCTGGAGAGTTGTGTTGCAAAATTCGGAGAAGAGAAAATTTCAAGGGATGGCCAAGTTATTCTTCACATAGTGTTTCAGAAAGTGCAAATCACCTAGGTTCACCTTTATAGGTGAAGTGAATCAAATTTATTTAATCGGGAAGTAAATGTTTCCAAAACACAAATGAGGAGTTCTTAGTGATATTGCCATAACTGAGAGCTGTTATTTGATAGAGAGAAACCGTGGAGCTTTACTAACTTGTTGTTGTGATTTTCAGCCTTAGGAACAAACAGCATTCCAGCTCTTAGACAAAAGGAACAATTGCAGCGCAGTCGGAGGAAGTGGGCTCAGAATGTACTAGCGAGGAGGAAGTTTGTCTCTAGATCTTACGTTGCGTAGATCTATAGGAAAACAGTTGGGAGTTAAAGTGTAATTTAGTGGCCCATCAAAACACACACCGTTTTTGTTTGTTTGTTACAAGACAGTATTTTATTATTTCTGGAAGTTAGTCTCTAAAGTAAGCTTCAGCTTTAATAATGGAAGTAAGTCGACTTGTTTGGGGGTGTTCTGAAAGCTAAATGTCAGAAAATAAGTAATTCTGCCTACTGCGGTTTCTATATTCCAGGGATAAGGAGCAGATGTGGTGATGAAAAGCTACAAGTTACTCTGAATATAATGTATGAAATGTCTCCACAATGATTTTGGGGGAGGGGGGTGGAGACCCACACATAAAAAGCTTGACATAGGGATGCCTGGGATACGCTGGATATCATGTTGCTTTACTGGCTACTCTTCGGTTCAGTGGGCTCCCTGAACTCCTCTTATGATGTTGATAAACTAGGAGTGGCATTGAGGTCACCCAGACTTACTGATCTGGGTGAGTTATATGGATGTACTGGCCGTCTGAGCAGCTCTGCACCTCCTCTATCATCCGTCCACTATTTGAAGGGCTCCCCAGCTTAAAAATAAAATAATCATAAGAACAGAGAAGAGTTGCTCTTCAGCACTTAGCCCCAGACTGAGCAGGCACATAGGTTACTTCTGCACAATCTTCCCTATTTTGGTGTGATGTATTGCATTTCAATTTATAGTAGGTATTTCTAAATGTGTGTCTTTCTATAGATAGGTAAAGGTAAAGGGACCCCTGACCATTAGGTCCAGTCGTGACCGACTCTAGGGTTGTGGCGCTCATCTCACTTTACTGTCCGAGGGAGCCGGCGTACAGCTTCCAGGTCATGTGGCCAGCATGACTAAGCCACTTCTGGCGAACCAGAGCAGCACACGGAAACGCCGTTTACCTTCCTACCGGAGCGGTCCCTATTTATCTACTTGCACTTTGACGTGCTTTCAAACTGCTAGGTTGGCAGGAGCAGGGACCGAGCATCAGGAGCTCATCCCATCGCAGGGATTCGAACCGCCGACCTTCTGATCGGCAAGTCCTAGGCTCTGTGGTTTAACCCCCAGCGCCACCCGCGTCTAGTTATGTTAGCCTTGCACAAATGATTCAAGAGAGGAGGGGATATAGAGGAATGTTATGCTGGATCAAGCTCCCCACCACACTCAAAAAGCAGCACCGCTCATCAGTATTGACGGGCCAGTGTAGTTTCCCTTTGATTAGTTGCCTCCTATAGTTGTGTTTCCACTGCTTTTTATTTCCCTTCTTATTATTCATTTATAAAGGGTGTAAAATACTATAAACTGTGGAAAGATTAAAAACAATCCCTGTCTGTAGGTTCACAATCTTATAGACAGTAGCATAGCATGGGGTGGGGAGCACAGGGGCTGTGCTCCGCCGGAGCAGTACCTATTTATCTACTTGCACTTTGACGTGCTTTCGAACTGCTAGGTTGGCAGGAGCAGGGACCAAGTAACAGGAGCTCACCCCATCACGGGGATTCGAACTGCCGACCTTCTGATTGGCAAGTCCTAGGCTCTGTGGTTTAACCCACAGCGCCACCCGCGTCCCTTTTCTATAGATACATGCACATAAATTCACCAAAGAGAACAGCAAAACATGGAATGGCAGTTTACAAGATGGTTGACGTAATGAATATGCATCCTCACATAACAGTTTCACTGTTTGTAATTGTGCTCGCACTTGGTTGACAGTTTCCTGTCATAGGATATTTCCAAAGTGGGTCCCACTGTAGAAGAAAAAAAGCAATATAACATCAATGTAGCTAAGTTATAGCAGAATGCCATTTCTGAAAGGATTGTGTTCCAAAGTCAATGGTAACTGACTTTGTCATCTCTTGTCCACTTTTTTGTCAAGGCATAGAACTGATACATGTGGAAAGACATGTGTTGGGTTGCATGCTTACATAGACCTGGAAACTGATGCTCTGAAATTGGCCTGGTGCCAGGAAGCCATTGCTGTTGTGGTGCAACCATTTGCTCATGAAGGCTCAGGTGCTAAGTTACCACCAAGGAGGTATCTCAGTTAGGATTGCTTGTCCTGTTTGACAAAACTATCTGGGGGAAATGCCTACTGATCTTTACTGACTGTTCCACCAGTGCTGTGGCTGAATAGTTGGCATCTAGTGACCTGATTGCTCTCAAAGGGCATTTGTGGCTTAGCAAGCCCACGCTTTTATGTTTCCCCTTTAGCCGTCTAAAGTTGCATGGTTGCATTGTGAGGGAGACAAAGGTCAGCTGAGCGCATCATAAATAATTTTGTGAAGGACTATGCTTTGTGCCGGTGGAGGCAAATTTATTCTGTAGTACCATTTCAGCTGTAGAGTGTAATTCAGCAAAGATACTTCCAGGGACAAGTGACATGACAAATCTAGATTGAATCATCCTGTTCCTGTGGACCAAGCCAGCTCAATCCCTTGTATTTGCTCCAACACAGGAACCTCTTGCCCTGTTGCTGCGTCCAAGTCTGAAGTTTAGAAGATTTAGTCATCTCCTGTTTATTTGGATTCATTTTAATCTTGGTTTCCCACTGGGAACGAACCGTGCACGCTATACTTGTACAACGCAAGATATCAAAAATCTGTCTTACTCTTAATATGTGGTTGTACTGTATTGGGAAGGAATGGTCACCTTTTAGTCTACAATAACTCCTTTCCCCAATGAACTGTAGTGGGATAGAGAGAAAGAGTGCAGGCAAAAGAAAGGAACTGTTAGGGAACCCTAGAGTACAATTTAGCACAAGGCCCCCCATGTATTTTAATCCAGTCTGCATTCTTGCAGCTGGCAACTGCCTACCCAACTTTCTCCAGCTGCTGTGGATTAGCATTTTAACTACTAGTATTACCTCTGATGGAAGATAGTTCTTTCACAGGAGGTGGCACGATAGAGTCCCGTGTAAGTGAAGCGAGTCTACAATACCGACCATGGTTGAAGGCATATTGGTATTGTCATGTCAGATACTACCTTAGGTTTTCAGACAGCTGTCGTTTTGCAATGATGGTGTTTGCATACATTTCACCCTTTTCTCCTTTAAGAGCTTAAGATTCTCCTTGGTGTTTTGCTTCTCAAATTGCTTTCTACACTCACACGGTGCTCTGGAATTGCCAATATTTGTCCACTCGCTTTTCTCTGGACAATGCCATCAACCCATTGCATATGAATGTTTCCTGTGCTTTTCTCCTAAATTATTTCAAGTCTGATTTGCGGTGATGTGTTTTCTAATTAGGCTCGATTTTAATTTAGAGATCCCTCTCTGGAAGGAAAATTGTGTTCAAGGTGGCTCACAATATGCGTAACATGCAATACCTGAAAGTAACAATAACAATACATTTCTAACATATCAGCTTTTCAATGATATCTCAGTAACCATTAAAAGCAGTGCTTTCCCCCCAAAAAATGTTTAGGGGTACTCTTGTTTTGACTCAAGAAAATCACATTTTATAGTTCAAATCGGGGAAAATAAATACAGTAAGTGAACAAAAACACAAAGATTCACAAAATGTTTAGGGTTATGCTTACCCCAACATCCCCCCCAGAAAAAGCACTGATTAAAAGCCTTTGTCTTTAAAAATCCCAACAAGATCTCTACACATATATGAAACTTCAGTTCCCCTACCATGTGTACAGCGGCGTAGCGTGGGTTGTCAGCACCCGGGGCAAGGCAAGTAATTTGCGCCCCCTAACCCCTAACCTGCCGCGGCGGCCAGCTTCTTCTTGCTGCTGCCTGGTCTGGTCTGGTGTGATTCTCTCCCACGCTCAGCACTGCGCTGGGCGGCCGCTGCACTGTCCCTCCCCCAGATAGTCCCTCGCTCTCTCTCTGCACCGCACGCCTGGCACCCACCCCCTCCACAGTGGGCGGCGACCCAGCGGCTCGGATCGGATTCGCACAGCCAGCACTGCAGTGAGAGAGAGTGAGTGAGCCAGGTAGGGGCAGAGAGCTGCGAGTGTGAGCGCCCCCCCAGATGTTGCGCCCGGCCCCCCTGCACCCCCCACGCTACGCCACTGCATGTGTAGCACAGACAGATTACATGCTGTTGAGGTGGTAAGGGCTCCTGTGCCTTTAATTAAACACTTCCTCTTTGCAAGTTCAGCTAATTGCATTTCTCACTGATGAGCAGGGAAGTTAGTGATGGACAGACCTTTTCTTTCTTTGGCTGCCTACCCTCAGGACAGAAAATGATATCAGGGCAAAAGACAGCTTATGCCAGGAGCAATTGATAGGATATTCATCACTAATTTCCCCACCTTCACCATCAGAAAACATGAATGTACAGAGATGAAACTTCCATTTATGTTGCCGGATGCTTTGCTGAATGGTACTTCTTAGGGGTGCCATATTTCAGTAAGTGAAAATCTGAACACAAGAGTTTTTGAGTTTTTTAAAAAGTTTTGTCCAAATTTGCCAAAAACTAGACTTCTGACATGGGTTGCTATTCGTCTGGATTTTCCCAGACATTTCAACTATTTCTGCCCAGACACTGTTTTCGACTGCCATATTCCGGCAATGTTCAGGGAATTCCAGGCATAGGGCAACCCTAGAAACATCATAGTGGGATCCTGTTCATGAGAAAGTGGATAAAATGGCACATTTTTATTCTAAAAGTATGTTTGAGAACCACTGTCTTAGCTGATTGTAGTGCAATCACTGGGCAGTGAAGAGGCAGGCTTTTTTTTTTTTTTTAAAGTAACCTGCTCCAGGGCTATTCAGAACTTTGCATATAAGTGGTAAACCCTAAAACAGGCTTGGTGGCTAATAGGCACCCAGTATAGATATCTCAATTCTCTCTGGAGCACTGTATTGCAAAATTCATAGAATTTCAAATTTCGATGGATGGCTGTGTTTCAGTTTTAGAAAATGTGAATCCAGCCTGTCTGCATTAAATGCAAACTGAATTTCAATTTCTCCTCCATCCTATTGAAATAGCAATTCAGAACGAGAAGATCCTGATGGGGACTACTGCATTTTCCTGCGTTTGGTCTATAAATCTTGCAAAATCGAAGCCAGTTAAGGTGGGGTGGGGGTGGGGGTTAAGAGGCTCACCTTGCCCAGGCCCAACAGGCTGTGATTTCATATCTCTCACTCCCCAGTACATGATTCCCCTTCACACAAACGGTGAGCACTTCAGTGAGGAAAACTGTGTCTGCTCTCCAGGAGAAAGGCAAAGTTCTCAGTTCAACTGTTGTTATGGGAGAAATATCCTCTGAAGCACTTTTAAGGTATCAAATGGGGAACACTTGGAAAAGCAGAGCTTGATTAAAGACAGCTAACATCAATTCAGGAAAGGGAGATCATGCCTAACTAATTTGTTGGAATTTTTATGTCAGGAAATTACTGCCACGGTAAAGTAAAGGGAAGGATATTATGCACTCAGTTTTTCAGAAGGCATTTGCAAAATTCTCCACTGTTGGTTAAAATATCTAAGGTCTGAAGTCATGGAGTAGCAGGACAATGGGCATATTGGCTCAAAAACTTGCAAAGAAAAAGGAGGGGGAAAGATTGCATTGTGTATGAATGCTGGTTATTTTCAAGAGAAGGAAATTCAATATTGCATATTGAATCTGAAAACAGGTTTCCAAGGATCTGGAGAGAGACAAGTGTGCTATAAGGCCAAGCAGTGCATGATTTCAAGAGATCATGGCTGGCTCTTCTGCTTTTTTCAAAGAGATATATGTCAAAGGACATCAAATCTGAGTGGTGCAATGGTGTTAGACAAGTCACTTGTATTTCCCCCCTGGAGAGCTAGCAGTAGGCTTGGGGGAAGGGAATTTAGATCTGGAAAAGAGTAGAGGTTCAAACATAAGTGCTGCTAAACCACTGAGAGAATCATTCACAGGTAGCATGGTCTGACCAGATTACCTATGTGAATATTCAGGAACATGAATAACACCCTTGTCAACCTTCAAATGTATTTGATTGATTTGAAATGCTCAGTTTTGTCACTTCATGAAATTCTGCCTTCAAGCATTGTAACAGTAGTGGTCAATCATCTTCTTTGATCGGCTAGACATATCTGAAACCTAAACAAAGAAGCAAATGATTATTCCATTGTTGTTGGCTGCATCACTATGGTTTTCCATTTACATACATTCTTTTCTTACCTTGCCCAGGGTCACTTTCCTTTATTTATTTATTTTTTTACAGTGGTACCTCGGGTTACAAATTAATTTGTTCTGGAGGTCCGTTCTTAACCCGAATCCATTCTTAACCTGAGACGTGCTTTCACTAATGGGGCCTCCCGCTGCCACCGGCACGCGATTTCCGTTCTCATCCTGGGGCAAAGTTCTCAACCTGAGGTACTACTTCCAGGTTAGCAGAGTTTGTAACCCAAAGTGTTTGTAACCTGAAGTACCACTGTATAAGGAATATTTTTATTTTTATTATTATTATTATTAAAAAATATTATATCTATATCTGTGGGTGGTTATCAGGGGCCCTTTAAATTTTAAGTTATTTAAGTTTTTAAGTTTTATTGATTTTTGTTGTGTTTTTGCATACCACAGATTTTTTTTATTAAGTGGTTTAAAATGCTTTAAAAGGGGGCGGGGCTTACTCCAAAGTAAAAAGACGTAGCTCCACTGAAAGAGTTATCAGGATCTAAAAAGGTCTTTCAAATTAGCTGTGATAACTCTTAATAAGACATGCCACAGGCTGATAGCATCCATGCCACGCCGCATTGAGGCAGTAATTGATGCAAAAGGGGCCCAAACCAAGTACATATGCATGCTTCTACTTCTCAGAGGTCCAATATTGCTGTATTTGCAGTCCTTGTTTTGCTGATTTCATTTAATATTCCAATTTTCTGAGATTGTTAATTTGGGGTTTTCATCAGCTGTACGCCATGATATGACAATTATAACAAATAAAGGCTTCTTGACATATCTCGCTTTGCATGTCATGAGTCTATCTCATATATTAGTTTCACCTTTTAAGTTGAATTACTGAAATAAATGAACTTTTCCACAATATTCTAATTTTCCGAGTTTCACCTGTATTCCAAGGAGCTTCTAACCTGTTAGCCATTCATTCATTTCCCATTTACAGGGAGATCCCTATTCCTGCCACACTGCAGAGATCATTAATAGACACCAGGCTGATTAGAATAAAATAAAATAATCCCAACCCCCTCATTTCTCCCCCCCCCCAGTCCCCCCGGTGCTTCAGGAAGGTGAAAAGGGGAGAATGGTTTGTTTTCTGAACCTTAACTGTAGCCTCTGTTCTTATCAGGTTAATTAGGCTGTGGTAATGTCTGGCTGAATATCCTGCCCAGAGGTGATTTCAAAATGGCAAATGTCATGCATTTTCCCCCCGCCCCCCATTTGCTTAATGCTGGAATGTCAGCTTTTCTATATAAATCAGAACAATTTCTTTTGCCTCTGTGACATAGGTATTTCTGTAACAAGGATTCTTAGATAAATAATCAAGCTGCTACTGAGAACAAGGTAAATGTAATTTCTCTCTCTCTCTCTCTCTCTCTCTCTCTCCACACACACACACACACAAACGCACACACAGAGTCCAGGAGCTTTATTATCGCACTGGCAGTGGAAAAGCCCTTTGGTTGGGAGCCAGGGTTTAGGATGTTACCCACGTGCTTCTACTTCCACTGAGCTCTAACGGCGGAAGTTTCCCTGGCACATTTTCAAAACAAATATTGGAAAGGGGGCAGAGTAACACATTCCACTCTGGAACCTTTTGAGCCTTTCTAATTGCACAGTAGCTTCCAGTTGAAAAAAGGAGTAACAGGACTCCACAATACCCAAATATAATCGGCTGAGGCTCGGCAACGCCTTAACTAGATTAAAGGCAGGTGTCCTACCAGCGAGTCTGGGGTGCTGTTGGAGGCGGCAACACAGAATTCTTCAGGATAGAAAGACTTCTGCCAGGGTTAAATATTTTAGGGGCAGATAGCCTAGAAGATGACCATGAGGCAGAGCGAGGCAGCTATATCCTGGGTTCTTACAGGTGAAATATGCAAGAGGCGAACAGTCTGAAACAAGGAGAACTCAGAAATGTCCTGGAAACTGAGGCAAGGCTGGGGTGGCGTGCAACAGTATACATGGTTTTTTGATAATTCAGACATTATCATACAGTGGTACCTCGGGTTACACATGCTTCAGGTGACATACGCTTCAGGTTACAGACTCCACTAACCCAGATTTAGTACCTCGGGTTAAGAACATTGCTTCAGGATGAGAACAGAAATCGCACGGCGGCAGCATGGCAGCAGTGGGAGGCCCCATTAGCTAACGTGGTGCTTCAGGTTAAGAACAGTTTCAGGTTAAGAACGGACCTCCAGAACGAATTAAGTACTTAACCCGAGGTACCACTGTATAGCAGGCATCATTTTAGGAGAGTAATTTCCCCATAAAAACGATGGAAACCCCCTTTTTAAATGACGTTTCCCATGTGCAGCTTTCCCAAGTCCTTGCATTTAAAAGGATTTTTTTAATAATAATCTGTGCTACTTGATTAATTGCCCATCCCTGGTTCCCGCCCTCCCCCCGAGTTCTGAACAACAAGCAAGCATCTTAGACCTTCACACGACTGCGCTACTACCTGTGACTGACTGTTCATTGTATTCACCACTCCACTTCTGGCAGACGCATGGTGTGTTAGAATTACAATATGTGATTATAAAGAATGAAGTGCTCCCATTGGATCTGCCTCTCAAGACAGCGCACACTTGACAAGCTCCTTCCCTCGCAGCGATACAAGATCTGACAGTTTGTTGCTTGGAATAAGGGCGCTTTGTGAAGGCAGGTCACTGGAATCGGAGAATGTTCATTTCCCACATCTGGATACCTGAAAGAATGCATCTGTTTACTACATTCGTGTCCTGCCTTCCTCTGGGGAGCACAGGGTGGCATTCATAAATGGAGATGCAGTGAGAAAGGTCCAAAGGGTGATATAGGCGACAGTGCTCCATGCGGCTGAGTTTGCAAATACACTGTGAGACATGTGCAACAGCATGTCTCAGAACATCCTTGCAACATCTAGCCACGAATTATCTGTAAACCAGGGTGGGAAACCGCAGGAAAACACACAAACATTGCAGAGCCTCAACCTAGAGGACAGTTGTATATCAGCATTGGTGAGCTGCAATGAATCAAGGCCTTCTGAGCATTCCATCCTCAAATCTCTATAACTGCCACTTTGGAAACCAGCATCATTTTTATCAGAGGTGTATGAATCTTCCACGTAGCAACACAGAGCCTAGGACTTGCTGATCAGAAGGTCGGCGGTTCGAATCCCCGTGACAGGGTGAACTCCTGTTGCTTGGTCCCTGCTCCTGCCCACCTAGCAGTTCAAAAGCACGTCAAAGTGCAAGTAGATAAATAGGTACCGCTCTGGCGGGAAGGTAAACGGCGTTTCCGTGCTCTGCTCTGGTTCGCCAGAAGCAGCTTAGTCATGCTGGCCACATGACCCGGAAGCTGTCTGCGGACAAACGCCGGCTCCCTTGGCCAATAAAGTGAGATGAGCGCCGCAACCCCAGAGTAGGCCACGACTGGACCTAATGGTCAGGGGTCCCTTTACCCTTACCTTATGAATCTTCCACGTAGCAACTACCTGACTATTCTCAGTTCGGTTTCTTTCTCCTGGACACATGGTTTCCATAGCAGGAGGAGTGTGTCTCCTTTACTTTTCCTTCATATCCAGACATTTCCGTTGATGCAGCTCACATGAAACAAATAATCCGGAGCTCATTAGTTTTTTTTGGGGGGGGGGGTTGTCTTATTCAGTCCCTAAAGACACTGTTTATTTAAAGTACTGCAAAGCTAATCAAAACTGATCATCAAATATAATACAAATCAATGCATCTCTTTCCTTAAGAGCAAGCCCGTTGTTCAGAAAGTTAACTTGACTGGACTCAGATGGGGGTTTCCCCCCTGTGCTTACAAGTATTTGTTATTCTACCATTAAAGGGATCGTGTAAGGGGCGCTTGGTTTTTACAAGGCAATAATCTGGGTTTGTGAATGAGCAAGCCATGAGGCTGGAGAGAGACAGAGTCATTTATTCTCTTTGGGGAAAGTGGATTATTCCTGCTGGAAAATGTGACACTCCTTCCATTATACCCTAAACCTTATAGTAGAAGGCAGACAATAACACTTGCCTTTTCTGTGCAAATAGAGCATTCCTCCTTGCCGTTGCTAGTTGAGGGATATTTTCCCGTTCCACCTGCACTTCTTTGAATGTATCCTGAGCAAGCTATCGTCAAGATCCGCTAAGGACTTTCACCAGCAGTCACTCTCTGCCTGTGACTCTTTTCCATGGCTGATTTAGCAAAATGTTCCGCAGAATCAATCTAAACTTTCCTTTCTCCTCCTGATGTGTCTGTTGCTGCCTAAAGCCGAGCTCAGCTGTCAGCTTGGGCCCTGACTAGATTAGACCACCCACGTTACCAACAAGCTCTCTGAGCTGAAACTTGACAGTTGGATGTGGCGCAAAGGATGATATCATCATTAGAAGCGGGGAAGGTTAGCTAGCAATCATCCGAAATCACATACAAAATTACTTGGCAACGTATTGTGAGTGCGTGTGAAGTCTTCCAGACTTCAGAGATGGGGATACTACATCATAAGATTTCTGAGGTCCTTTTGCAGCGCTCCAAATCCTGGTATATACTTTCCAAGCCTTCCCATTATTGCTAGGTCTGTTCGTGGCTACAGTAAAAGAGTACTAGTCTGCAGTTAACATGCAAGCTTTTGAGTGACCTTTGGTTCAAGGCAATTTGCCATCATTTGGCATACCAGTATTCCAAAGTCCTTCCAGTAATAGGCCACCCCAGCTGGCATGTTTTAGGTGGAGGTATCTGTGCTTGAACGTGGAACCATATGAATAAACAATAAGGCTCTTATATCATTTAAGGAGGACTGTAAACAAAGCGTTGGCATCCATATACCTGCCACATTCATGACATTCATTTATATATGTTCTCCCTTACAATCACACTTAACTATAGTCCATCTCTCTACCCACCACAACATCATGTGTGACTGGGCCCATCATCCCTTATTGTCTTCGTCTCACCCTGTTAAAATGAACAAATACAGCATAGAATGAAAGTCCAAAAAGGCAAATGGTGGAAAATGTCTATTTGGGACAAAAGGCAAAATTGTGGAAATGTGTTTTCTGAGAGGGATGCTATGTGATACACAAGTTTGTTTCCTAAGAGAGATGTGGGGAACCTTTGGCCCTTCAGATGTTACTGAATTACAACTCCCATCATGCCTGGCCACCGACCATGTTTGCTGGGGCTGATGGGAGTTCAGCAATATCTGGAGGGCCAGTGGTTTCCCCCTTCTTTAAGACATGGAGTGATAGTTGCTACAAACAGGAAACACTTGTATTCTAAACTGTAATTCATGTCTTCATCACCCAGGCATTTGACTCCCCTCTAAGTATCTTCTTGGTGACTCCTGTTTTTCTGTTATCAGTCACTGTAAATATATACCAAGTAAGCAAATGGAAGGTGGAAGGTGGAAATGAGGATTCTTGGTTAAAACTTGTCAACCTGAGACCTCCAATAATAATTATAATATAATAATAATTTATTATTTATACCCCGCCCATCTGGCTGAGTTTCCCCAGCCACTCTGGGCGGCTCCCAATCAAGTGTTAAAAACAGTACAGCGTTAAATATTAAAAACTTCCCTGAACAGGGCTGCCTTCAGATGTCTTTTAAAGATAGGATAGCTGCTTATTTCCTCCACATCTGAAGGGAAGGTGTTCCACAGGGTGGGCGCCACTACCGAGAAGGCCCTCTGTCTGGTTCCCTGTAACCTCACTTCTTGCAATGAGGGAACTGCCAGAAGACCCTCGGCGCAGGATCTCATGTCCAAGACATGGCTATGGACAGCCAGCTGCCAGAATGTGTGCTGTCACATATGTAGGTTTGATTTTTTTAAAAGCCTGGCTGTGCAATGTGTTTCTGACATGTTCAAGTGCCCTTCCCAGAGACATGGGATAGTTGCTGTAGCTTGGGCAGGGAAAATGGTGCCCTGAGAAAGAAGTTACTATTCTCAGATATACATACCTTGTCATATGTGAATCTGAGCTCCTCTAGAATAGATTAAGTAGGAGAGGAAACCTACCATTGTATATTCTGGATTTGGGTGGATATTTCAGTTGTAAGTATAACACCCCTCACAGCATTACAAATCCCAGAAAGCTTTGACAAATGACAGTGCTCAGAATTCTTTGAAGGAAGAATGTGCTTTGGAATGTGCTTTAAGGGTGCAGTGTGTACGCGCAGCCATAAAATGCCCTCCTTGCCTCTTTTTGTCAGTAAGGGATGCTAACTACGTGCTTTTAATGATTTTGTACAGTGTGAGAAAAGTTGTTTCCCTCTCCCCTTTCCCCTGGCCTGTTAACTTGCTTTTCCCTTGTTAGCAAGTTGGTTTATCCTGTGTTAAAATCGCAAATCAAAAGCAAAACTAAAGGGTGAGTGAAGTTCAATGAAAAATACTAATAAAAGCCTTTCATGGTTCACGTGCTCAGCCTGAACTATGTGGGGAAAAAGGCTGACACTCCCCTCCCCAACCCAACAGCTTGAATGTAAATTTAGCTTGTGAAAGAGCAGGTCTGAACTATCCCCTGGCCATTTATAGTATGCAAGGTTTTATGCGACTGTTTACTCTCCTGTTCAATAAAAGAGCGAGGGCTTACAATGCTCAGAGGAGAAAAAGGATGCCTATTTTTCCCACCTCATGCCAAGTTCTGCTTTAAGGAAGCATTCTCGCCCATCCGTAAGGTGAACATATTGCGCTTCCCGAAAGAGATGAACAGGATTTCCAAAGCCTAGAGATGAATGTTATAAAAGAAGGAAATGCAGACAAGCAGAGGTGGCCCATTTGTAAGCCTGTAGTTCTAAAGCTCTTACAGTATAGGCTTTGTTCAGGCTGAGGTAAATGAAAACAAATGCTACCTGCTTTACTGCCAGTTGATTAAATCTGTACTTTTTCTCCACCCTGCCTTCCTTTTTCGTGTGTGTGTGTGTGTGTGTGTGTGTGTGTGTGTGTGGCTTTTCAGATGGGAATGCATAAAAGAAGCAGTAAAGTCTGGATGAATTAAAAATAAATATATAGATGAACTGACTAGAGAAGAATTTTTAAAAGAAGTCAAACTTCCTATTTATATTCTAGGCCTAGACCATAGCTCAAATTACAGGAAGTTGGGGAGGCTTTTGTCATGATTTCCCAGCTGCTCTTTTAGAAGACTTGAGGCAGTTCATGATTTGTCTTTTACTGAAGGGCCCTAGTGCCACTTCCATCTCTCCACCTGGTCCCTCCGTGGTAACGTGCCCACCTGAGGAGGGCAGCCTGGTCTCCGGCCCTGCATTGCTTTGTTTACTCGGGCAAGCTGAGATTCATCCATTTCATGTCCTCTTCTTCTAATATGAGTCAACTCCTCTATATATTTATCAGCGTCTCCTGCCTGTGGGATGGGGGAATCTGTCAATTTGGGTTTCTCTCGGTTGCTGATCTTCCCAGTCTTAAATCCAGCTCCCCAAAGTTTTGCATCAGGTTGTGACCTGCCCCCCCCTTTTAAATCCTCGTGAAAATTCCTCAGCATTTTAATGCAATTTTCTTCCAATACACACACCTTTGAATGCATTTTTGCCTAATATATACATTTTTGCAAGGCAGTTTCCTCTTGTATGATGCATTTTGTGTGTTATTTCGTGGATATGTGCATTTTTATGTACACTTTACTTGGCTGGAGAACTGAGCTGCAAAATTCAGAGAATTTCAAACGATGGCCGTGTTTCAGTTCTTGTATCGCTTCGGAAAGGGTCTCCTTTAAATGCAAACGGAATCCAACCTCTCTCCCATCTCTTCGTCTGCCAGAGCAAAAGTCCCAGCAGCCTTAGAGTATGGCTGAGGAATATCTCGTGGTAATTGGAACAGCTTTGTTAACTGCTTCAAAACTTACATTTGGGGCAGTGTCCGGATCCAAAACAGTCCTGGCTCCAAGCTGAGCACATTCTTGAACTCCAGCAGGCGAATGAGTGGGAGAATATTGTGGGGAGTACAACTCCAGCGGTCAGCAGGAAATGCAGAGAAGGGTCAGATTCTGCCTCCTTGGGCTGGAGTGTGGAGACAGAGTGCTGCAAAGATTGTAGTGAAATATATTGTAAGAAAATAAATGGAGTAACAGAGCTGGGGCTGGGGCTTTTGAGAACCAATGGGCAGGGCTGAGATTGGTGAGGGTCAAGCAAGGGGTGGGGCTTGTGGATTTCATTACAGGCCTCTCTACCTTTCCCTCCATGATCTGAGCACTGGTATGCCACCATCATGTGTGCTTTGAGCTTTGAGCCATTAGACTTTGGAGATCAAAAGAGTAAGCCTGCTTGGCAATACCATTGTCTTTTAAAACATGCTTTCAAGGTTTAAATCCACTCACAGGGAACTTTTTTTCCTTTTTTTAAAAAAGAAGAATTAAAAATCACACCCATAAACAAAGGGCTTTACTTTTCAGCCTTTCTCCAAGTACCTTCTATTTTCTGCTGGAAGTAATTATAAAAGACCAGGCTGGACTATATTAACATAATGAAGAGTGAAGTTTTCACTGTGTTCCCATTTAATCATCACCTCACAACTGTACATTGTAATGTCTGACCTTAGGATATCCTCTTCCATGATCACATTAAGAATAATTAAAAGGAAACAGGAAGGTCCACGAGTGATATGGTTTCCTCAGAAGATCAGTGGCTATCGGCTTAATGGATTCTGAATTTCGCAGATAAAGAGCAGCAGCAGTAGCTTAGCCTTTAGCCAGATGTAGCCAGTGCTCACACAATGCATTTTCTTGCTAATTAGCAGAATTGTCTTAAATAATGAGGAATTCCTCTCTTTTTTTGTGTTATGTTAATATAATCCTGCCACACATTTTGACCAGGGAGAGAGAGAGAGAGAGAGAGAGAGAGAGACCACTTACAGCTATACCCCAAGCAAAATCCCTCTGAGAGAAGACATTTTAAAAATAAAGCTGGACCATGCATTTGAAAACTGTACTTGACCCTTGAGCATTTCGACTGTGGTTCAAAGCCCAGACTTGAAGTTAACTGCAGAAGTCATTAAGCTGACCGTATATGGCAAATTTCTGGATGTCATTTGTATAGCAAGAAGTTCAGTGTTGCTGAATGAATTGTGTGGATGGAAAGGGTGGGAGGAAAAGACAGGGGGAGAGGAGCAGACCAGCCGGGCAGTCATAATATGAAAATTGCAACATTTCCAGGGGGCAGGAGAAAAGGAATTATAATGGATGAAAATAGGAGATGAATTATTAAATAGAATCCTTTCATCAAAGAGCCTGATGTTAAAACTCACATATTAAGGGTCATGGAAGTTAGTGGGAGAGGGGGGGAAATCACAATCATTATGTACTTTATTCAGGATCAAACCTGGTGGGAAATCTAGAGTATTGCCTTAAAACAGTTCCAAATGTTAGAAATGTATTGTTCTGTACAAAACTGTTCACTTTTAAGTTCACATGCATAAAATCATTTTCATATGTGCGCTGGTTTCTGTGTGGATGAGGACACACATTATGGAAGAGGTGGGGGAGAGTTTCCTCTTCGATGGCCTCAGTGTTTTGGCTTTGGATGAAAAAGCATATAGAGCACAATCCGGGGAAAGTTAACCACTTTTGAGCCTCGTTGGTTTCAATTGGGGAACTTAATGTGTTTTTGCAAGCCCCCTCTCTTTCTCCTATTAAAAAGTAAAAGGATTTTAGAAGATCTCATCACGGGTTGGGACATGTCCGTGTTAAAGTAGTTCTCATGGGAATTTTGCAGCAATGAGCAACTAGATGAGGGATGATATTATTTGTATTCCAAAGCAGTTGCATACAATTTGGTCATTTCAATGTCTTTGTATCTCTCTGCTCTGGTGTAGGAGGAGTTTGGATTTAATTTCCCGCTTTATCGCTACCCTAAGGAGTCTCAAAGTGGCTAACCATCTCCTTTCCCTTCCTCCCCCACAACAAACACTCTGTGAGGTGAGTGAGGCTGAGAGACTTCAGAGAAGTGTGACTAGCCCAAGGTCACCCAGCAGCTGCATGTGGAGGAGCAGGGAATCGAACCCGGTTCACCAGATTATGAGTCCACTGCTCTTAACCACTATACCACACTGGCTCTCAGTTTAGCTCAATTTTGTAGAACTCAGTTCAGTACAACTCTACCTTTAATCTAGATTCTCCAGAGGGCTGGATATGGTGGCGACTTACCTATTTGTCTTAGTTTGTGCTACCATAATAATGGATTGTTGCTGTATTGGCAAAGTTGAGTGTTAACAATAGCGATAAAAGGGCAAAATTTGCACATCTGGCACTGAGTTTATCTGTAGACTAGGTCTGTTAGTGGACAGTAACTAGCTTTTGGTGGGACTCTGAAATTATTGTCTATGAAATACTGCCTCCACCCCTTCTTCTTCCCTTTATCATAATCTACTTCCTGTTCATGGGATATAGGCATTCAAAAGTACAGTGCATCAAAGTTCTTTCTGGAATCTACAGCACCACTGAGGTTAATGGATCCAGTGTGGGTGTTAGTAAAAGCAGAGGAAGTGAAGAAGGTGAGGTGACCTTGCAATGAATTGGAGCTACAGATGGATGGAAAGTGCTCAGGGGAACATTGTGGTTTTGACATATTCACAGCACTCCAGGTGCCTCTGTTGGCTGGGCAAGAAGGCCTTGCACAAATGCACGAGCAGCGATTAAGTTATGTTGTATAAATCCCATGCACATTAAATCAAGAAGCTAGGAACTGTTTTGCTAGAAGACTTTTGGGGAAAAGGATATGCCTGCTTCTTTCAGCATTCTGCTGATTATGTGGAAATCTGCCCTAGTGCTCACCAAATGGTGATGATACTACTTATACCCTGTCCATCTGACTGGGTTGACACAGCCAATCTGAGTGGCTTCCACAGAATAAAATCACAACAATGCATCAAATATTAAAAACTTCCTGGTAAGAGGGCTGCCTTCAGAAGTCTTCAGAAAGTTGTGTAGTTGTTTAATCTGTTCAGCATCTGATGGGAGGGTGTTCCACAGGGCGGGTGCCACTACTGAGAAGGCCCTCATACATAGTCACTCAATCAATGACCATCATGCCAACCAGCAACTAAAAGTTGGGAGATATGCTCACATTATTCATAAACTCCTTTGCCCAGGTGATCAAAGCATTTCAAGTACCGTACATTATACAGTACAGTGGTTGGGGAAACTCTGGCCCACAAGCCCAATTCAGCCCAGCAGTTCTCATTAGGCTTGCGAAGTCATGTTGGCCAAGCTGTGCCCCCTTGTCCTGACATCAGGTGTGGCATATATGGCGTCAGGTGTGAGGCAGGTAAAGCCATGGCTGGGATGAACAGTGCTTTGTAGGCACTGCAGACCAGCTCATCGGCAGCACCCACCAGACCCCACACTCAACATTGTGCAAACACCAACTATCGGCCACTTGTAAGGTGCTGTTTGCCTTGGAAGGTAGGCAAATATTATTGCATTGTTCTGTATTGCTGCATTGTAATGTATACTGCAGAAAGGGGGCCAAAATGCCTAAGACCACTCAGTGAGTTTGTGGCAAGAGTGAAGCTTAAATGGTAGGACATCCAACTCATATCTGAACCCTCTCCTGCACCAGCTCTGAGCCCTGACTAACCACATTAGGGGCTCTTGGAACTTTTATTGTAAGTCTTCACCCATGTTTCTCACCAGAGTTGTAGTTTCACAATGTCTGGAGTGCACTGCACTGCCTTGGCTACCTCTGGCCTCAACCTCTGTCACTTCAGGTATGTAATGCTATAGATAGCAAAGCGAGTACTGACTGACCATATGATAGGAACGCATGAAACACTTTTCTTGCAACTCTTCATCCATGTTTCTAAAGCTATGTTTACATTATAGTAACAGCTGTGTTTAGCAGATACATGACAGAGCAGACCAATTTGTAAAGCTAAACTTGAATCTTAAAGTGAGGATGCTCATGTTTGGGGGGGGGGCACTTCAAAGGAGGACAAAAATGATTAAAATAGACATAGCCATTTGTTTAAACTATGGCTCTCTCCAGAAAAGCCTGCGTAATGTAAACTAGCCGGGCAAGGTCTGAGCAGCTGTTCCATGTAGTTTTATCCATGACCTCCGTTGTGTAAAGAGGGTGGAGAGAAAGCAGGTCATAACAGGGCATTATACCTTTAAATAAATTATTGTAACTTATAAGGGTTGTTTTTTTTTAAAATAGTCATTAAGGTGTAATAACTCAGTATTGTGATTCAACTGTTGTAGATTTGGTGCTATTATTCTCTTGTATTGGCTGAAATAGCTGAAAGGCATTTATGGTTGTTTTTATTGCAGAAATGATTAAATATCAATAAGAACAGGGGATTTGTTTTATAGGTTTATAGCCTCATCACAAGTGATCCTGTGGAAGGTCCCAAGAGTATAAAATACAGTATAACAATAAAATACAAACAAAACATGCCAGAAACACCGTCTGCCACCCAACCTCCAATATAGTCAGCTGGCATCAGGATGGTCCGTGATCCACCTGGCATGAGGAATGGATTGATGCTGAACACAGACAAGTACCCTGGATGCAGGCTATACAAGAGTGTGTACATAGCCTAATTTTCACTCTCTTTTCCTCTAAATGTCAGTGAGTTCTGGTAGACAATGTCTTCTTCCATCTGCTTTTGTGACTATGGATTATTGCTGTTCTTTATGGCTCTGTAGAGCTCTCATTCAATTCACATCAAGGGAATCTTCTAGAGGGAAACCTTCACCATGAAATCTGAAATGCACCCCAGCCACCCTTGCTTTCTTTCTGAAAATATTTTGCTTGGAGCGATGTTACATTTCTCACAGATAACAAGTTGAGCATTTCGTCTAGAGGAAATGCAATTATTAAATATTATTGGTTGTTAATATTAGTGCACTAATTGCAGGGTGTGTGAGTGAGAGACAGGGGGTGGGGTGGGGGGAGTTTCTATCCATCAGTCAGTCAAGTAGTCTAAACAATTTATCTGGAAGTCTTCCAGATTTTCTCTGTCAATGATCAAAGCCCTTATTTGGAAGACAGCCCAATACTACAATCTTAAGCATACTTACTGGGTAGTAAAGTCACTCTGAACTCAGTGGGACTTGCTTTGGTTAGGGCCAACATGCACATGCAAAATTAGGCTGAGCTCAACCTGTGTGGTATTCCCTGCTTACAAAGACAGGCACATGTCTGAAGCGGTTGAACACTTCTAATTTTGATAATACAGTTAATGAGAATTCATGAGCAAAAAAGAAAAAGAAAAAAGGAGCTGATTTATCCCCACCAGGCATGCATCCATCAGTGCAGTCGTCCACACAAAGCAAAAGGGGAAAGCCCAGGGATAAAACTGCCTTTATACCTGAAATATACTCAGAGTCGAGAGTGGATTTCATGCTCTTTATTCAGCTCATAGTGGTGAGGAGGAATGAAAGTCACCTCAAAGTATCTGCTTTATATACATTATTTACACAATGGGCTGCACATGATTGGCTAATTCCGGAATTCTCCTGTAGGCCAATCAGGTTGTGGATTCACCTCCATCTGGAGCTGGATTGGGTGGCTCCTGCAGACCAATCATACTGCTGCATTGTTCTAGGACCAATCAGACTGCTGCATTTTGAATCCTATTGTTCTGGGACCAATCAGACTGCTGCATTTTGGATCCTATTGTTCTAGGACCAATCAGACTGCTGCATTTTGGATCCTATTGTTCTAGGACCAATCAGACTGCTGCATTTTGGATCCTATTCAACTCAGTACATAACAATACCAATTATAGAATTCTGCATCTCTGGTTCTTTAGTGCCTAGGGAATTTCCAAGAAAGAGAGGCAAGGGACTACAATAGACCGAGAAACGCAATGCCAACTTCCCTTGAGTTCCCTAATTGCAAATCAGAAGATTGTAGCCCGGGTTTATGGAGGTTATCCGTGTTGGAGTAACGCAACAATTTTTGCATTACTCCACCCTGAACCAGTTGGGGACAGAAAGGCAACCTATTCTTCCCTAGCATCCTCTTTTAGTAACTACTTGTTGGTAAAGCAGATTACTTCCTTTCAGGCTTTTACTTGCTTCCTGCTTCATTTCTGAGTTTAGTTCATTCAAGGTGCTCTAGGGATAGCTAGCATGTGCTAGTGTTAACTTGGCCACATGTAAAATCTATACTTAGAACTGACTTTCATCTCTGGTGGTCCCTCCCTCCTTATCCGTCCTGCAATGCAACACATTAGAATTGAGCCTGCAAAATAATAAACTTTCCTTAATGTATTTTCTATTATTTGTTTGCTGGGAGATTAGACAACACTGGATATTTGATGAGTATGCGTTCTGATTTGTTTGTGGGAATTGCAACTGAAATTCCACACTTCCACATCACTTTCTATATAGCAAAAAGTCCAGTGTTTGGGGTAAATTGTTTGGTGGTTGTTTTTGTTTTTTGTGCAACCTGAATTTGCCAGGATGTGATTGAATCCCATGCCAGAAACTCTCAAAAAGAGCAACTGTCTGGAAGCACGTTCAGAATGACTTCCATCCTGGTGCTCACCAGAACTGCTTCTCTTCATACATGAACTCATAAAACCCTTTAGTTCCCATCATCATTGCATCCACCCTATCCCCCCCCCCCAGCTTTTTAATGAAGATAAATTATTATTCTCAGTATCCAGTAGGTGGTTTTATAGAGGTAAGGTTTGGTTTCTCCTCCTTCCAAGTGGCTGGCTCATAGAAAGTCAGAACTCAGAAAAACTCTGGCATATCTTCAGTGTGCACAAAATGTCCTAGTTTAGCAAATCTTACAAGTGCTGCAGCTTCATGTTGTTGTTTAGTCGTTTAGTTGTGTCCGACTCTTCGTGACCCCATGGACCAGAGCACGCCAGGCACTCCTGTCTTCCACTGCCTCCCACAGTTTGGTCAGACTCATGTTTGTAGCTTCAAGAACACTGTCCAGCCATCTCGTCCTCTGTCATCCCCTTCTTCTTGTGCCCTCAATCTTTCCCAACATCAGGGTCTTTTCCAGGGAGTCTTCTCTTCTCATGAGGTGGCCAAAGTATTGGAGCCTCAGCTTCAGGATCTGTCCTTCCAGTGAGCACTCAGGGCTGATTTCCTTCAGAATAGATACGTTTGATCTTCTTGTAGTCCATGGGACTCTCAAGAGTCTCCTCCAGCACCATAATTCAAAAGCATAAATTCATAGTTTCATAGTTACATTTATTATTAGCTGTTATATATTTCAACGCTATTATCAACCAGACACTCCCAGTAAGGTTATTTTTGTTTCCCTCTTTGAAAATTTTCCCCCATAAAATCTCAATCTGTCTTCCATGCTCCAAGTCATGGATCTCTTCACAAGTGTACACATCCTTTACATATAATGTGACTGCTCCTTTCTTCTTATCTATTCTTTGAAATAGGTTATACCCCTCAATTTCTACATTTCGTTCATGAGTATCATCCCACCAGGTTTCAGTAATGCCTATTAAGTCATATTTGTCATCTTGTATTAATAGCTCAGGTTCTTCTTGCTTATTTCCCATACTCTGTGCATTAGTGTAGAGACATCTGAAACTATGAGTCATTCCTCTGCACACTGCTGCCTCCATCCCCCTCTGAAGGGAGTCACCGACCACCATCACATGTTCCTTTCTCCTCTGGTTGTCAAGAATCGTCCTGTACATTGTACTGTGCACTGTACCTCCACTTCCACCTTACTGCAGTTCTGAGGTCTATAACTGCTGTTCTTGAATTGGTGTCCAAGGTGAGGGCTTGGAATGGATTTTGCAGTTCCAGGAGCACAGCATGGCTCCTGACAGTCCTGCTTTCCTGTGTTACCTTCCTCCAGTGGTTTGTCTCCTGCACTGGGTGATCTTCCTCCTCTCTAGGGGCACCCCACCTGCATCTCTGTTGCAGGACAGTCCATTCTGATCTAGCAAGAATTTCCTCATCTTGCCCAAGTGTGGATAGGCAGGCCTCAAGTTGCTGAACAATCTCTCCCAGCAAGGCAACCAGTTTGCACTTGTTGCTGGTACAGAAGACAAACATTGGATAGGTGTGACAAGACAGTACAGCAGCTTACCTCACCATCCATTTCTCTTGGTCCTACATACACTGTGACACAGCACTCTGAGTTTCCCTCTGAAAGTTTCTTTTGTCCCATAACCATGCTAGCTTCTTGATTTAGAAAAATAAAATCACTCTGGATAAGGAGGCAAATCAAATGAAGAAATCTTTGCTGCACCAGATATCGTGCAGTTTGCCAGACATCAACCTATCTGTCTATATGTTTTAGAAGTACCAATGTGTTATTCTTGCAAGTAAACCCAAAGATTACTGCAATTCCTTAGGGTTTAATCTCGGCTCTTCTTTTTTGTTCCTCTGATTGGTTGAAAACTCCAGCAGGTCAACCAAACTCTTTGAAGAATGAAGGGTCCCATTACAGGGTGAGCCCCACTGAATTTGTGAATGAATGAAAAGTTAATTGAGGAAAAGGGTAGAGCATATTTCAGTCACAGTTAATTTAAACAATGCTGATAAGCAAGTAACTGGAAACAGTATGCTACCAAAGTCGGGTTCTCTGATAGCATCAGTATCTTTTGTTTTCATTTTTTATTAGGGTAATTTTAAAGGTCAGTGTTTGTCATAAACACTTTATTATCTAAACCTCTGCTAAGCAGAGCTGCAACAATGTTGATATAAAATACATTATCTGAATGTTTATCTGTGGTGTGGTTGATGCATTCATGAAAACCACATTAAAATGTAAATAATGTTGTTTTTATATTATCTGTGTTGAATGCAGAACTGATTAACATTTCCTTTTTCATAAAAATTGGCAGCTTTATTTGAAAGCATTTGAAACAGACATATGCTTCATTTGGGGACTTTATTGAAAGACGCTTTTTTCTTTAACCACACACAAACACACATTTCAGGGTACAGTGGGGAGGAAATAAGGCTCATTTTATGACAAAATTATTCATGGGGCTTCAGGAAAATATTCTGGTTTCAGGATAATACAGATGGGATTCATATAATGGCAAGTGAGCAGATTTAGTATGAGTTATGGTGTCAGACCAGATATTGTATTTACCTTCCTATTGCGATTATATCCTGGAGTTCATAATAATGTTTCAGAAATTTCAGTAATCTTGCATTACGATCCACTGCTTGTTTGCTCAGTTTAAGACATGAGCAATCCCTTACTTGTCTATAGGCATTTAACAGAAAGTGTAGCCTTAGTCATATTCCCTGCTCCCATATACAGTGAGTGTGCGGGGGATCTCACCCTGAACATTACAACAATAATTTATAAGCATGTTAAACACAGAAGGTGACAAGGGCTGTGTAAACACCATATATTTAAAGCACCATCGCCCCCCCAAAATCATGGGAATTGTAATTTACCCCTCCCAGAGCTGCAATTCTCAGCACCCTTCCCAGGATTATTATGGTGGGGTGTGTTTTATTTTTTTAGGATGTTTTCCTTTTTTAATATAATTTTTATTAGTTTTTTTTAACATATCATTTTCAACAGTAATTAAACATACTTTTACATCTTATTCAAATTTTTGACTTCCATCAATCCTGTCTGAAAATTTTCCAGTCTAATCTCTCAGTATGCATTTCTTATCTTCCCTATTACATTTCAAACTCATAACCAATATCTCTATCTTTTCTACTTTGTAACACTTAGTATATTTCTCCTTACAAAACTTCTTGTAGTCCTACTAGCGTAATTTGTTAATTACAGTTGCTCTTCAAATAATTCATATACTTCTTCCAATCTTCTGTAAATCTCTGGTCCCACAGGTTTCGAATCCTTCCTGTCATTTTGTCCAATTCTGCATAGTCCATTAATTTAGTCTGCCATTTTTCTTTCATCAGAATTTCTTCTTGTTTCCATTTCTGGGCCAACAATACTCTTGCCACAGTTGTTGCATATAAAAACAATTTAACATCTTGCCTATTAATATCCTGACCTATAATACAAAGTAAAAATGCTTCTGGTTTTTTAAAAAATGTATATTTCAACATCTTTTTCATCTCATTATATATCATTTCCCAGAAGTTCTTTACTTTTTTACATTCCCACCACATATGATAAAATGGGTGTGTTTTAAATTTGCTTGAAATGAATGGCATGTATGCAGCCAATGTTATTTATTAGGAAGCAGAGCCTGCAGTGATGCCACAGCACCCTCAGTAGCATAGCAAGATATTTCTACTTGGATCACTAGTTTGCTTGTGTGCATTAAATATTGCTACCCATTGAACTTGTTCACTGCTTATACATTCGGACCAGCCCTGAATATGGGCTGTGATGGTCACGTGTTGGACTCTGTTGGAGCATCGCGCCTCCCTCCCTAAGCCGGGCAGAAGCTTCCCAGGCTTTGGGAAGGAGGCGCCAGACTTTAACACTTTAATTTACTGGCAATACTTAGGGGAGTAGCCTAGTCCCCCTAGTCCACTAACCACACACCTCTGCCTGTACTGACTATCTCCTCCCCAATCCCAGTCCAAACGTGATGGCCATGGATCAGCGATGAAGCAGATGCTTTGCCTATAGGAAGTCACAGGTTGATCAGGAGTCCGGCATCTCCAAGCAGGTCTGGTAAAGACTCCTCTGTCTGCTAATTCTGGAAAGACACTGCCAGGCCACACAGAGTTCAATGGGCAGCCAGTGTTTTTGCTGTAATATATGGTAGTGTCCTATGTTTTGATGGCTTCTCTTAAAACTAATTTAAAATCCCAGGAATGGAACACATCCAGAGATCAGTTGGAGGAGCACTGTTATTTGTTCCCAATGGGCATTTAGTGTTGTTGGAACACTCCTCCAGCAGAGATTTCATGAGCACCCTCACTGTTGACTTTCAGGCTTTCTCTTGAAGACCCTTTTTTTATCCTGGCAGGCCTTTTCAGCTCTTTAATTTTATTTTTATTAATATAAACCAGCTCCTTTAATGATGTTTTAATGCTGTGCTGACCGTCCTGATATTTTATGAAATGGCAGTATAGAAGTAAATACATAAATAAGGAATAACGTATGGCATCCTGTACCTTTCAGAGCTGTGTAGAAGGAGACGTTTCAGGAAGCAGAACTTGTCATATTTTGGTGCTGCAGCTACTAAAAGGTTCGGAAAGCTGACTGTTACCAGCCATAGTTTAAATTCCAGTCCTCTGTTTTAGCTGGTGATGGTGGACCTGGACTATATCTGCTGCTGAAATCGCCAGGCTTAAATTAGTTTAACTCCTCTGTCATAATTGGTTTGCGTAAATCACTTTCTACCATCCATTCAGGGCTGCAATCCACGAGCCCTTTGAAGTCTTGCTGATACGATTAGAATTATTCTGGAGGAAATGGGTTGTGGACTGCAGTGTCTGGCTGTTACAGTTTTGTTTGGTTTTTTTAAACCCACCTTCCCAATTCATTGTGAATTTTAAGGGATTTTCTACGTACTCAGTAACAATGCAGTGGTAAGGAGTTGGTGCCTTCTATGTTAGTTTCCCTCTTTATTTTATATCATTCTTTTCCTTCTTCTGTATTAATTCTTCTGTATCATTCTTCTTCTGTATCATTCTTTTCCTTCTTCTGTATTAAGAATTCTCTGATTTTCCCCTGCCAGTTTCTATCTATCTATCTATCTATCTATCTATCTATCTATCTATCCATCATATTTCCAGGCCACCTTTCTGAGCAATATCCATCCTAGGTGGCGTGCACAATTAAAATTAGAAAATACCAACACCACAACAGTCATAAAACAATCAAATCCCCCCCCCCACAAGAGAAAAGCCAATAAAAATTATCAACCAGACAATTAAAACACTTTCCACAGTAATAACAAACCATAATCCATATAGTGAAACATCAATCATGCACAGGCCAGTCAAAAGAGACATATGTTTAGGGCAGTTTGAAAACGTTGAAAGCATGGGAGTCTGCCATAAATGCACTGGCCACGAGGTCCCAAGCCAAATTGAAACACAAGCTGAGCTTTAAGGCTCCCAGTACTGGTCCAAGGAGACCACTGTTTCCTCCACCTCATCGCTGTTGCTTAAGCATAAGATGAGGATAAGGGAGAGCCTTTAAGCAGCCCAAAGGTACAGCTCCTATAATGCCGTCTTCTCCCATGTCAGGTTTCCCAGAACAGGTATGCGCAAGCTTGATACAACAGCATGGGAATTTCTCTTTGTTGTTTAGAGGTAATCGGAGCACGGCTCTCCTTCTTTGCCCTCCTTGCATTGAACAGGATGTATATGGTAGCCATTGACCTGAGCCTCTATTTATGCTGCAAGAGGAGGAAACAGGACTGGCCTCCCCAAGGGTGTTTTAAGTTATCAATCTCGCATGACAAGCCAGAGTATTACATGCATTCTGTGGTTGTGATATACAAGGAACGGCTCTTGATTAAATCAGTAAGGACACTTGGTAAACACACTTTTCATGTACAGAATTAATTTTATTTGGGGGGAGGTGGTGTACTGGCTTAATCCTAAAAACAGAACAAACTCCTTTACTTGGAAGGTTTTAAAAACAGCAACAGATCTTTTTTCCAAATTTAAGTAGAAGAGGTGCTTTTTGTTGTTTTTCAGGAAAGCGAGCGCCAAGGTTCAGAGCAGAATGTGTTAGCACATTAGCAGATGGCAAACAAAGCTGTTTGTTTTTTAGTCAAGTACTGTTTGTAGAGGGATAATAATTGGTAAATAGGTTTTTTTCTGTTTTCAGGGATAGGATGGTGGGTGGAGGGAGGGAAAGGGGTTATTAAAATAACTCCAAGCCCCAAACTCAAAATTGAAAACTGCTGCTTGTTTTGTAGGGAACAGATACGTTCCGACGGATTTCAGCACTTTTAAGAGTGGAGAAAGCTGTAAAAGAAAGGAAAATAACAACTTAATGGCTCCGCTTAGTACAAACAACCTTGTGGTTTGTTCTCTCTTTTTTCTTGCAAGAGAAACTTTGTGGCTTCTGGACCTCTGGAGTTGTCACAGCACTCTCTCTCTCTCTCCCCCCCCCGCCCCCATGTAAAGGAGAAAGGAAGTGTTTCATCTTGGGAGAAACAAGGTTGATTTTGTACACTCCTGTTTCCCCTCCTCTGTCTCTCCTCTGCCTGATCAATGCGGGTGGGCACAGAGCAGACTCCCACAAGGCCCCTCCTTCCCTACTCAGCCACCAGATTGCATGCCCTGAGCCAGTTTCCTCCGTTGCTGCTCCCTGGGAGGAAATCGACCACTTTTAAATGGCTGAGGCCATCTCCACTCCAGTTGCCAGAAAGCCCAGCTATTAGGCTGTCCTCCTCAGCACATGTGGTAAGGCAAAAGGCTCTCCCAGGAGGCTCAGCATAACTTTGTACCCACCAACATATCAGGAAACATTTTTATCGATTTTATTTTAAATCATCTTTGTTGCCCCACTTTCCCTTTGGACTTTTAGGTGGTTTACAAAAATGTTTCAAAAAAAAATACGGTAATTTTTAAAAGCAAATTTGAATACAATACAGATGGAAATGTTAACGCATGCAAACAGAAAACAGCAGCAATAAAAGTATGTATTTGTTTAAAAGCATTTCTAAATATCCTAAATGTATTAAAATCTCTTAAGTGGTTATATAAACAAAATTAAAAACTATTTATCTACGATAATAACAAAAAAAAGTCCGTTCTTTTTATTTTTGGTTAAAAATGAGCACTGGTATTCATCTTTTGGTAAAAGTGCTATGAGTGACAGCACACAGACAAAAAGAGGTGATGATACTCTGTACGACTGCTCACCCCCTCAAAAAAGCACTGAAAACTGTATCATAAAAACCAACAAAATATTACTACTATAAACACAGATAAAAATAAAAGGTAAAGGGACCCCTGACCACCAGGTCCAGTCGTGGCCGACTCTGGGGTTGCGGCTCTCATCTTGCTTTATTGGCTTTAATGGCGGAGGGAGCCGGCTTCCGGGTCATGTGGCCAGCATGACTAAGCCGCTTCTGGTGAACCAGAGCAGCGCACGGAAACGCCGTTCACCTTCCCACCTATTTATCTACTTGCACTTTGACGTGCTTTCAAACTGCTAGGTTGGCAGGAGCAGGGACCGAGCAACGGGAGCTCACCCCGTCACAGGGATTCGAACCACCAACCTTCTGATTGGCAAGTCCTAGGCTCTGTGGTTTAACCCACAGCGCCCCTTCAGATAAAAATAGGAAGAGGTAAATGGATAGAATGTCATATAATAACTAAAACCCTCTAATGACTTCAGTAGGAAGGTAAAGCTCCAGCCATTCAGACATTAGTGACGGGTGTGATGGGGTGAAGCCTCCTGAGATTGGCACTTGCTTCCGCTTCCTGGATGATGCTGGGCTGGGGCAAGGACATGGCAAGGTCAGGCATGCACAGGCGCACTGGCAAAACCTATCTAGTGCTCCTGCTGGAGCATCTGTGCATTCTTAACTTCAGTGCTGCCCAGAATCATCCAGGTAAGGTAGGTGTTTTATGTGGATTTTAACTATATGTGTAAATTTGGTGTTTATTATAGTATTTAGCATTTTATGGTGTAAAACACTCTGGGGTTTTTTTTTTATGAAGTGTGTTATATAAATGAAATAAATGATAACATCTGGAGGACAACCTATTCCCCCATTTCCGCAAATGGAAGTTTTCATCTGATGGCTACAATAATGGATGCCAGACATCTGAGGAGGGCATTTCACTGATGAGGCACCACAACAGAAAAGGCCCTGTGTCCCTGGTAGCCACCATGTGATCTCTGAAGATGGAGGCAGATAGAACAGGTTCTCAACAGAAGATCTCACGATGGGTAAAAGCCCTCCATCAGAGGCTCTGGTCTCAGACCAAGTTTAGGGGGTTATAGGTCAAAGACACAGCACTTTTGAGTTATGTCTGGAAACAACCCGAAAGCTAGTTTTTTCAGATATGTTCAGTGATCAAAGCAATGAAGCTGAGGCCATTAGTGGAACAGTCTACATCCCTCACCTAAAGCTACATCACACAGTTGTGACAATAAAATGGGACAATCTATAAGCTCCCTGAAGACAGATTATAACATCAAATACTAGTTACAGGTAGGTACCCGTGTTGGTCTGCTGTAGTCGAAACAAAATTTTAAAAAAATCCTTCCAGTAGCACCTTAGAGACTTAGTTGGTCTCTAAGGTGCTACTGGAAGGATTTTTTTATTTTGTTTCAACATCAAATACTCTAAGTGTTGGAAATTCCTTAATGTTAGTACTGAAGTCTTGGGTTTGTTTCTTCCTAGATATTTTGAACTTGCACACAAGTGAGTATAAAATGCACATGCATTGGGTCCATTTTGGAGGATCAATGCAAGTTTGAAACATACCCCTTTCCCTTCAAAATACTTGTTATTTCCCTATTGTTACTTTACAGTATGTTCATGGGAATATCCACACTAGAAATGTGTGTGTCCTTCCTGTGAACATTCAAAACCTGCTGCTGTTCCTTAATGACATATTTCACATCACAAGTTCTTTGTCCCTGAGGCATTAAATGGACGGAAAAAAACAAATAGGGGAAGCTCTTTTGGATCATTGGGGGGACGGGACTAGTAGGAGGAATAATTGTAACCATCCTAGGATCCAAAGTAGACTTTCCTTGTTTGACTAGCTGCACATCTTCTTTTTTGTATATCCTTCCTTTTGCAAGTTTCCAGAACATCATTACAACACAAAAGATTCCTTTGTTTTAGGCATACAATATGGCATTCAAGTTCCCTTGCAATTCCCTCCCCTTAAATATTTGAGGCGCTGTCTCTGTTGTCTTTTCGGCACCTACTGAAGACCTCTCTCAACAAGATTTTTAAGTTGAGATCTTTCCTGGTCTGCACCTGTATTGGAATTGTTTTTAAGCTTTTTAAAAAATTGTTTGTATCACTTGTTTGTTGTTTGCCACCCTGGGATTCTTTGGAAGTGCAGCATATAAATGAATGAATGAATGAATGAATGAATGAAAATAAAGCAAGCACCAATGACATGGGCATCTTAGAAACAGTTTCCCGTGACCAACAGTGTTGGTCACTGTTCAGCAGACTAGAAACATGCTTAGCTGTATGTATGCCTTGTGGAAGGAAAGACTAAAGGCAGAGTGGACAGCTGTTTTCTCATCTCTAAAGTGTTGTCACACAGAAGATGGAGCAGCCTTGTTCTCTGCTGCACCAGAAAGCAGGACAGCACTAGAACCAATGGGTGGAAATGGAACAGATTTTTGCTCAACATTTAAGAAAGACTTCTGAATATTATATATTTTTATATTTATCCAGGGCTTTTTTCCAGCAGGAACTCAGTTCCGGCACCTCTCAAGTGGATGCCGTTGCCATTCTAAGAGAAGAAGGGAGGTGTTCATGGTGAGTTCCAGCCCCTCTTTTTCTAGAAAAACAGCAGTGTGTGTATCCCAGGGGTGCAGGATAGCATAACAGTTCTCCCTCTTTCTTTCTTTCTTTCTTTCTCCTCACAACCACCTTGCAATGTAGATTTGACTAAGTCCAAGAGATAATGGCTGGCACATGTCACCCAGGAACTTTCATGTCAGTCTGGAATAGCTCAGTTGGTAGACCATGGAGGTCTCCGGGCCATGGGTTCGAACCACATGTTGCAGGGGGTTGGACTGGATGCCCTTCAATACCCCTTCCAACTTTACAATTCTATGATTCTGTCTCCGAGGCTGGAAGCCCAGTGATGCTGTAGCCAACACTGTATTGTGATTCCTTCCATTTGCGGTCCCTGCATTGAACTGGGGGGGTTGGAATGAATGACCTCTTCCACCTCTTAAATTTCTATGAACCTAGGAACTCCACGTTGCCATTTTTGATGTACTAATGCAATGAGTTTTGATCATTGCCTATACTCCATTAACGATGCCCGTTGAAGTTTGAAGCATTTTCTTCCTCCTTTCCCTGCATTCTTGTAAATTGCCTTTAAGGATCCCCTCACCGACAGGCTAGCAGGGTTAATAAAGGTAAAGGGACCCCTGACCATTAGGTCCAGTCGTAGTTGACTCTGGGGTTGCAGCGCTCATCTTGCTTTATCGGCCAAGAGAGCCGGCGTACAGCGTCATGTGGCCAGCATGACTAAGCTGATCCGGCGAACCAGAGTAGCGCACGGAAAGCCTTTACCTTCCCGCCAGAGTGGTACCTATTTATCTACTTGCACTTTGACGTGCTTTTGAACTGCTAGGTGGGCAGGAGCAGGGACCGAGCAACGGGAGCTCACCCCGCCGTGAGGATTCAAACCGCTGACCTTCTGATTGGCAAGTCCTAGGATCTGTGGTTTAACCCACAGAGCCACCCGCGTCCCTAGCGGGGTTAATATGCTCCCCCAAAAGGCGGGATATAAAGAATTAAAAGTGCGTAATAGAGCTTAGACTGAACAGCGAACTAATAGCGAGGCGGGAGCCGCCGCCTCCCGTGCAAACAAAAGAAACAGGCCAGCGCCAGGGAGAAAGCGTCGCTCTTGTTTAGGGCTTCGTGAATAGCTAACACTTCCGGCTGCTTGGCGGCCAAGGCGGCCGAGAGGCTTCACGCGATTCGCTCTCCCCGTTCTGACGCCAAGCAGTCTGCCGTGGAGAGGCGAGGGGGCGGGGAAGGGGGCGTGGCTCCCTCTCTAGAGCGGGGAGGGGGCGCGTCCCTCCGTCTTATTTTAATGAATGAACCGAAGGCCCTCTGTGACAAATCCAGAAGCGTCGCTTCTGGGCGCGTGATGAGTTCTCCCCTAACAAAACCCCTCCCAGCCCGCTAAGGGGAGCAGCTCCAGAGTTCAGCTGCCCAAGCAAAGCGGAGATCAGGGGAGATGGTGGTCGGCATTAGTTAAGGAAAGGCATTTCTGAGCAGGGAGTGAGCACGGCGGGGAAGGAGGATTTGCGCGCAGGGGAGCAGCTTACAGAGAGAGCGGCACTCGGCACTTTTTAAAACGTTCCCCCTCCAAACCCTTCCTCCCGCACCGTGTGTGGTTCATATAATCCAGTTAACACCAGTCATAGGAGCCAACTCTTAGGGGCCGAGGGGGTCTTCGCCCCCCCTCCATAAAATATTTGAGAGCCCCCCCCCCCCAGTTGAAGGGCCATTCGAAGTGTGCATGCACCGCATCATGTGATTTGATTAAGCGGGGCGGGATTTAACACACACACCCCCCCCAAAAAAAACACAAACCAACACACCAAATGTATTCGTTGGCATCCCTGACACGAGTGCGGGGAATGAGTGCGCGTGGGGAGCGACTGATAGTTGCGCCTGATCCCAAGAAAGCGATCCTGCTGTACACGCTCACCTGTGAGCAGGTCTTACAGAATGCAGTGACTGAATAAAGGCGTCAGCGACTGGGCTGTGTAGGTCAGTTTAGTAACTCGGACCCCAAAACCAATCACTTAAAGTCTCCGTTCTCCATATCAGGTCCAGATCTGAGAATCCCGACGTTAAGGGTGGCATCCAGGCAAACCTGTTTTCGAGCAAGTCGGGGTTGTTATGGGGGACCGTTTAAATTCTCACCCACGCTACGATGGGCCAAGGAGCCTCATTCATTCAATCAATCAATCAATCAATCAATCAATCAATCATTCTCTCATTCATACTCTGTTCGTGGAGGGAAAGCAGTTCCGGGTGTGCGGGATGTGGGTCCTGCTGCGAAAGGATTTCGTAAGTCTTTGTTCTCGGAGGTCTGCTTTCCTTCTCTCTCCCCCCCCCCCCCCCCAGCAGCGCCGCCGAGGACACAAAATACATTTTCTGGGCGTCAAGGGAGATGGCGTGTCCTGTTCCAGGCCTCCGTACACGCACGTACGTGCCCTTGTACTGTGAGCGCCAACTGCCACCAGCTCGGGTGCCCTCCCCTAACCGGATCGTACGCTGCGAATGAATGAATGAATGAGTGTGTTTATGTTACACCCATGTGACCCAGAGCCCCGAGTGAGGCGGGGCGGGGCTTGTCTTAGCTAAACTTTGCCACTTCCGGGCGCTTCAGAGGTTTTTCGGTGCACGTTAAAATGCCCTCGCTTTTATATATATATATTTATATATATATATAATTATATTATATATAATTTTAAAATATATTATCCTATTTGCACTTGGCTGCTTCCCAAAGACAAAACCACGGTACCAATGTTGCCGCTCTTGTCCAAGTTGATCAGCATTTTTGAAATAAATCTGCAGAGGGAATCTCTCTTTTTTCCGATTCCACTGAAGGGTGAAGGGGTGGCAGGAGGCGTGATAATTTAATGTGTATTTATTTACTTAATGAGGGTGAGAATGGGCGCGCGGGGGCGGGGGTAGCGCGGCCGGCCGTTGCTGCTGCTGCAGAGCTGGCCTGCTCTGATCGTGGGAAAGTGGCCCGCCCGTAAAAGCTGCGGGTTCTTTGTGCCTGTTGTTCTTCTGTAATCGATCTCCCTTCAAGTGGAGGAGCCGAGCACTTCAAAGGCAGGCGAGGCTGTTGGGGGTCGAGGCGGGAGCCGCCAGAGCGCTCGGCCGGCCCCCTCGCCTTCCAGGAGGAGGAAAAGGGAAGGGGCCGAGAGCGGCTCGCCGACGGGCTCCGAACAGACGATCGCAGGCAGGCGGAAAGAGACGAGGTGGGGGGAGGGCTTCCGAAAGGGCTGCGCCTTGCAATTCAATGATCTCTGGAGCGCATGGAAGCAACATCCACATCCCACCCCCCTTGCGCGCGCACTCCACACAGAGACAGAGGCGCGCGCGCCCCCGCGTCGGCCTGGGGGTTGTCCCCGCCGTGGCCCACTTGGCAAGGCGCGCCCAGACCGCCATGCCCAAGGCGCGGGGCTGCGTGGCGCCAACTGGAGGTTGTCCAAAGTACTTTACACACACAGATCGATCAGCAATGACGCGGAGCTGTCGTTACATGCAGGGAGGGGAAACGGCTGCAAGCCACACACAGACCAGAAGCGCAGAGCCAACTGTGCGCTCGGGCCAGCTGTCCAGGGAGGAGAGACTTTGGACGTAGCTGGCCACCGCGCAGCTGCTGCTGCTGCAGTGACCTACCCTACTACCACGCAGGGAACGCTGACTCCCCAGGTTTAGTCGGTATTTTTAAGAATGCATCCATGGTTCTGCTGATTTTGCAGTTGTCAGCGGCGCATTCTAGCTCCCGTCCCACCTCATGCTTTTTGCATGGAACGTGGAAGCGTCCCGTCATAAACCTAACATTTATGTGCATAATTTATATCCTGTACCTGCAACCTAGTTTTATGGCCCTGGGGAGGTCGGGGACAGAAAGAGTGAGAAGCTTTTAACATTTAATTGTGCTTCTGCTTTATAAACTGATGCTTTAAACTGATACAGCTATTTAGTTTGAGGGGGGTTTTTTGGGGTGGGGGAGCTGTGCCAGCCAAAGGTCTTTTGGATTCTAAACGAGTCCAACTCCTAAGAGGCCTGATGTGAGCTTTCCTGGGGTATCAGCCTGGAGATGGCAAAGCAAAATTTTTGGAAATAGCCTCCTTCCAACCCCCGAATACACACACCTTCATAGGAGGCAACTCCTAAGGACTGAGATCCATTCGCCCCCATCAATAAAATATTTGTGTGGCTGGGCTCCCTTGAGTGGTGGTTTTGCCACTTCATCCCTCTCTAATGCTCAGTGGCCAGAGTTATGGTGGTTCTGTTTGGCTTCGACCCTATGCAGACTTGCCTTGATGAAAGCCTAACCAAAGTCAGTGTGACTTACTGCTGAGTAGATATGTAAAGGACTGTGTTGTAAGATCGGCAGCATGTCAGATTATGCAGCTACAACAAGTCCCTTTAACTTCAGTGATGCTTATTGCAAGGCTAGAACTTTTGAAAACAAGTATATTAGTGTCAGGCTTGTGGTTAACTTCTGGTTTAAGTTCTAAACACTTTCTGTTTAAAAAAAGCTACTTCACATTCTGTGCATTTGTGATGCTAGAGTATAGCAAAATAACTTAATACTGTTATATGCTGCCACCCAGATCTGTCAGAACTTGCGTCAATTTATGAAAGCCCCAATAAGCTGCTGACTTCAGAGGGTTTAACCTGTACTCTTGAGCTGCCTCACAAGTACATATGTAGTCAAGATGGAGCAGCCTTAGCAAATGAGCTTTTAACAAATATATTTCATAAAGTTATAAGCTTCACACACTTAACCTGCCTCATGTTGTTTTCATTTATCACTTCCTGGGGGAACTTTTGGCTGTCTGTTCCTTCATGTGGGATACACCCAAGGTATGGATGTTTGAAGGGAGACATTTGTTTATTAAAAGCCAGCATGATGGAGTGGTTACAGAGGGGTTAAGACTAGAGATCTTCAAGTTCAAATCCCTAGCTGGTCATGAAGTTCACTGGGTGGTCCTGAGCCAATCGCTTTCTCTCCACCGAACCTAATTCAAAGGGTTGTTGTGGGGCTAAAACTGGGGAAGCTGAGCTCCTTGACCTCCTTGGAAGAAAAATGAAAAATAAGTGTAAATGTGTTTGTTTATTTGATCTATAAAGTTTGATACCGAATTACATCTGCTCACTTGCTCAAGAAGAGCTCAAGAAGAAGAGTACAGCAGGAGTTCTGGTTTCTCCTCTAAACACCCAATTTGTTTCAATGTACCCCCAATCCTCTGGAGCAATTTATGGGGACCAGGGGTTGTAGCAGGGAGCAGAGGATGAAGTCCTGAATTGATTGTGACCGTCTACTCTCACAACACTGAATTGCATCAACGAAATTTGAGTGTCTTTTTCTTAGCACTCAAAGTGATGTGCAAACCATGGTTTTGAATTACAAACCACACCCGTAGGTCCTTTCACTAGCATACGATGTGGAAGGGATAATATGTTTGCTTGGTTAATTTCCCTAGATTTTTCCCTTTAGGTGAATTGAGTCTGAGTGAAAGTGGATGAAGCTTTCAGCCATTTTCAAGCCTGGCAGATTGTAGTACTGTGAATAATTCCCTGCATAATAATAGTTGATCCGCTAGGTAAAAGAGTTATTCTTACACTTATCTCCCTTCAGGTCAAGGAACTCTTGGGAATGTGTCCATCCCTAGGGATTTAGGAACCTCTCCCCGTTGCATTTCAGGCATTGCCACTAAGTTATAGTTCCCAGGGTCCCATGGGAAAAGCCACAACTGAAATAATTCCAAGCCCAATTTAAACTGTGTTGCCGCCACCCCTCCATGGAGGGTGCATCTTAAGAGTTGAACCACATGCAAGGAGTTTGACATGTGAAGCTTGCTACTTATCACCTCCCATCTGTCCAAAATAGCATTGTAAACTATCGGTGCTAAATACTACTTTGTTTGAGTCTCTTTCCTCTTACAGGGAAAGGGAGTAGCTATCCCTTCACTGCATGGTATCATGAAGGCTGTAAGTGGAGACTCTATATTACCTGTTTATTAAGCATTTATCCTGATTTATTTGCACAGAGTTTGTGGGGAGGTTGTACAATCACGTCTGTTATTGACTGAGCATTCATTCTGGTTCTTGTGGGAAGCTTATACAGCATTCCCTATTGCATTTATTATTATTCCTTTTTAGGGAGGTTATCCGATGTTAAGTACTTTCCAGTGCTTTTCCTCATCTCTTTCCTTACTGCAAAAAAGGAGGGGGCACTTGAGGAGTGGCTTTGTTGTGCAAGAGTGCGAGCATGCCAAATCCACTGTCTTTTTTTTTAATATATAAGATATTTATTAAGGTTTTCAAAATATTACAATATAGAAAAAGAAAAAAGAAAAATGCAAAAATAAAAATAGTTAAAAACACTTCATTCTTTCCATTACTTATCTTTCAATTGCTTATTTCCCGGACCTCCTCCCACCTCCCTTTTTTGTATTCCAGTTCAATTTGTTAGTTCAGCAAATCCCTCCCCCTTTGTATATCCTAGTCGTTAATCATAAAGTATTATAATTTTAAATTTTTACCTATTAATAATCCATTTTTTAATATTCCCTTATAACGTTTCAGCTAAAGACCACTTAGTTTCAATCCAACATCATTCTAACATTCATTAATTTTGCAATATTTCTGTAAATAACCTTTAAACTTTTCCCAATCTTCTTCCATCGACTCTTCTCCCTGGTTTCGGATTCTGCCAGTCATTTCCGCCAGTTCCATATAGTCCATCACCTTCATCTGCCATTCTTCCAAGGTGGGTAGATCTTGTGTCTTCCAATACTTTGCAATGAGTATTCTTGCTGCTGTTGTGGCATACAGTACATAAAAAAAGTTCTATCCTTCTTTGGCACCAATTGGCCGACTATGCCTAGGAGAAAGGCCTCTGGTTTCTTCAAAAAGGTATATTTAAATACCTTTTTCAGTTCATTATAGATCATCTCCCAGAAAGCCTTAATCCTTGGGCACGTCCACCAAAGGTGAAAGAATGTACCTTCAGTTTCTTTACATTTCCAACATTTATTATCGGGCAAATGATAAATTTTTGCAAGCTTGACTGGGGTCATGTACCACCTGTATATCAATTTCATAATATTCTCTCTTAGGGCATTACATGCCGTAAATTTCATACCTGTGGTCCACAACTGTTCCCAGTCAGCAAACATAATATTATGTCCAACATCTTGTGCCCCAAATCCACTGTCACCTGAATTTGCCAGTATGCGGTTGAATCCCATCTGCAAAATAGTGACAGTCTGGAAACTGCCGCAGAGTCCCTATACCAGTATAGTTGTCAGCCTTTGCCTCCAGCTCCTTGGAATTCCAGGACTAAAGAGCACCCCCCCCCCAAAGTAACAGATCTGGAAATATGGGAGCTGTGCAGACGTTGACACAACCAGCTGATATGCAGAAACGATTGCAGTTCTTATGTAAGCAATCTGATGTTCAATATAGGAATATGCAAAAAATGTCAGTGAGGGGGGGGAAATTATTGTTGCATTTTTTTTTTCTGATCAGGAAAGCAGCTGCTGAGATTTCCCACATGCCCCATGCTTCAAACCTTAGTGTACACACACAAAATAAAACAGGGTACTGTATTTTCTTGCATGTTGTTACATCTTATGCAACATCTTATTTATACAGTTAGGTTTATGCTGCCTTAACCCAGAGCTTTACAAACTGTGTGTCATGACATGTTAGTGTGTCGGCTGCAGTGTTTAGATTTTTTTTTTAATCTCTGGTTTGGTAGTACAATTGAATTAAAAAGGTAAAGGACCCCTGACAGTTAAGTCCAGTCACGAACGACTCTGGGGTTGCGTGCTCATCTTGCTCTATAGGCCGAGGGAGCTGGCGTTTGTCCGCAGACAGTTTTTCCAGGTCATGTGGCCAGCATGACTAAGCCACTTCTGGCGAACGAGAGCAGCGCACGGAAATGCCATTTACCTTCCTGCCAGAGCAGCACCTATTTATCTACTTGCACTTTGACATGCTTTCAAACTGCTAGGTTGGCAGGAGCCGGGACAGAGCAACGGGAGCTCACCCCGTCACGGGGATTTGAACCGCTGACCTTCTGATCGGCAAGTCCTAGGCTCTGTGGTTTAGACCACAGCGCCACATCGTGAGCAATGAAAGCACACTGCAAAAAGCACGTTCTAAACAACACACGGCACCACCAAGCGTGTGCTTGCTATGATGGTCCATTCAGAAAGCATAGGCTGTATGTCCATATTTGTGCCAATGCTTATATACATATTCTTTCTCTGTTGTTCCTTGACGGTCATGCATACCTCCTTGCCTCTTCCTTCTCAATATATGCATCTAAATGTGCATTGATATCCTTTCATTTTTACCTCTAACACGCGCAATACTTTATCATTTTCCTCTTTAACTAGCGGGTCTCTCCACTGTATTTTCTCTCTTAGTATGTCCTTAATTCTGTGTGTCAGTCCTGGCTTATTGATGCAGCCATACCAATGAGAGTGTGCATATTTTATTTTATTTTTTTAAAAAAGATTGATTCAGTTTATGGCAGGCATGGCCAAACTCAGCCCTCCAGCTGTTTTTGGGACTACAATTCCCATCATCGCTGACCACTGGTCCTGTTAGCTAGGGATGATGGGAGTTGTAGTCCCAAAACAGCTGGAGGGCCAAGTTTGGCCATGCCTTGTTTATGGTATAGAAATTTAATCAATCAATTCAGGTTTCATTTATGGTGGAAACATATATCAGCGTTTGATTCATAAAAATTAAAAATAAAATTTCGTTGAAATCATATACGGATCTGGCCAGGATTACAGTAAATAGAAATATTTAAGGGGTTTGAAAATACAAAAACTACCCAATTTCACCTTACCCCTGTTTTCTGAATGGAAAAGATGGCAGCACAATATTATACACGTCCGTTCAAAAGTGAGTCCCGTTGAGTAAAATGGGTAAAGGATTGCAGCCAATAAAACACAATATTTAATATTATTTTGTTTTATGATTTTATTTGGATACCAAAAAGAAAGTGCAACTAGCAAACCGTTGAAATAAAACATGACGTCTTGTAACTGAGTTCAGTTTTTCAGAGGAGGGTTAATTTTCTCACATTAATTTTCATCCGTTGCAATCCATTGCACTTGAGATGTGTGCGTCTCTTTCCCACTGAAACAGACTTTTGAGGCAGTCTGTTGAACACCTGGTGGGGGAAATGAGCTTTGGCCACACAAAGAAAATGAAAAAAGAAATTAATACTAAATGAATATATTGTCTTTTTTATTTCTTTTCTTTTCCTGTACAGTAATTAAAGAAAATGACCCCACCCCCAGATTTTCAGAACTAGATAACTTTCATGATGTAAATGAAAAGTTTATCCACTTTTGCATGAATAATAATTTCTACCTTTATCTAAATTTAGATGAATAATAATTTGACTTTTTTTTTAGTGCCAGAGGAAACAAGGAGAAAACATACTTTTAACAATGCAATCCTATGCATGTCTACTAGGAACAAAACTCTATTGATTTCAATGGGTAAATGCATATATAAAAAATTGAATCCTATGTTGATTTCCAAAAAAATGTGTGTATATATTATCTCAATAGGTTTGCCAGCTTATTCTCAGGTACATGATAAAACTTCCATGGTTTGAAAATGAATGTGGATGCCAACTTAGCTTGCGTTCCAAGACCTGGGAGATCTTGATTTCTTCCAGCTTTCTCCAGTGAGGTAGTTGGAGCAATACCAACAAAGACTTGTGGAGAATGGCTTAGGAGTGGTCTAGAGATTCCATCTCCTTCTTCCTGTCCAGTTGGTCTCTGCATTGAATATTTGTACCAGTGTTGATCTGGGAGACATATTGAACATTCACTGGCTCAACTCCAGGCTAGAGTGAGCTGTGGGACTTCAACATTCATTCCAAACCTGACTTGTCTGGTGCAGCTGAGGACTTCATGGCTGCTGTGACAACCATGGGGCTGTTCAAACGGGCCACCAGTCCATCATATATAGCAGGTCACATTCTTAACCAGGCATTTCTGACCGGAAGGTAATGTGTTTTAAAAGGTGGTGTGGCGTTTGCCTCCTAGGTAGGTCAGAAGGAAAGGGTTAAATGAGTGTGATGTGATTGGCCAGTGGGAACCCGAGGGGTGGAGTTAAAGTTAGAATTGGAGGTGTGTGGAAGTTAGTTGAGAGTTGGGAGTTGGAGAAGGAAGAGGGAGGATAAGTCTGTGGGTTGGTAGAGTTGTGTGGTGAGAGAGTGAGAGGAACTGTTAGGTGGAGTCAGATAGATAGTGGGATAATCAGTTTGAAGTTGTTAGTTGAAGTTGCTTATAAAAATAAACTTGATTATTTGTGAATGTTAACAACTGTCTGGACTCCGTGTGTACCCGAGGGAAACGGGTTGGTGGCAGCGAAGAAGGCAATCGCAGTGGTGGCACAGGGATCAATAGACCGTCAAACGTCCAGGGACCCTGTGTGATCGCCACAGGTGATCATTGAAAAAGCAACCTCTTGCATTTGTTGATGGGGCATCTGAACTCTCCCTATACAGAGCCAGATGTGAAATCTTCCCAACTCCCCCCCCCCCCCCCAGATATGGCATTTACATAGCCTATCAGCTGGACCCGTAATGAAACAGATTATTATCTAATGATAAAAACAGATATAATATCTTTATAACTGTAGAAGCCTGTCTACACTCAGGAGTAAAATGTACCTTTCCCTCTCCCTAAACTACGGTGGGAAAGCTGTAGCCCTTCACTTTATCCTTGCACTTAAGAAATGCCGTTATTTTTTAACGTCTGACTCAGCTAACACAAACTCCTCCTTACTTTTGATCCTCTGCCTATGTTCTTGTGAAAAAGATTGTTTTTTTTTACCGCAAAGATTATTATCATTTTGCTTGAAGACCAACTCTTAGTTAAAAATTCCAAGTCACCTGCTTTCCATATTATATACATTTTAATACTCCTGACCCTGCCAACATTTTTCCAAGATCATCATCATAATTAAGAGGAATGCTGGAGAACTAAAAATGCACCACAGATTGATTATCCTTACTAAGAGGACACATCTGTTGCTACAAATTCCACTTTTAAAATTCTGCTTCAACCACTTATGTGGAATTCCGATGTCTTGTTGGACATTGTTTAAAGGCAGTCCATTACTTTTCGGGGATGATGCCACAAAATACAAAATCCCCCAGTATTGTTGCCTAGAGCTCTGTGTGTGAAATGTGTATTAAAATATAGAGGAAGCTATCTTTCTAATGCGTTTTAAAATATAGAGAAAGCAGGATCTTTGCAATTACTTCACCTTTCAGATCATAGCCAATGAATAGCATTGAGGTACAGTGCTGTAGTACTTAGACAATTTAATCAGTCTATTTAAAAAGTAATGTGAAATACGCAGTAATATGGAAATACTATGTTCTCTGCTTCACCCCTGATATTCCTAGCACAATACTTTGCCCCTGTTTATGTGGAATGGTTACTGGTATGTATGATATTTATAGGAAAATTATAGAGATAAGATGACAACTGTGGTTTTTTAAAAATAATTACTATACAGTGGTACCTCGGGTTACATACGCTTCAGGTTACATACGCTTCAGGTTACAGACTCCACTAACCCAGAAATAGTGTTTCAGTTTAAGAACTTTGCTTCAGGATGAGAACAGAAATCGTGCTCCGGCAGCGCGGCAGCAGCAGGAGGCCCCATTAGCTAACGTGGTGCTTCAGGTTAAGAACAGTTTCAGGTTAAGAACAGACCTCCGGAACGAACTAAGTGCTTAACCCGAGGTACCACTGTATTCTCTCTCGATTGGGAATGATCTTGTAGCTTGTCTAATATGTAGTACAGGATTCTAAAATCAAATAGTTTGTACTGAGTTATTGTGAAACAATGGTTTGGGCAAGGAAAATCTCTAAAATTCCCTCTCTTCTAAGGTGGGTTCATTGTATGACTTTTGCTGGCAGCTCAAGAAGCACCTGCGTCTTTCAGGGTGAATGAGTTATGTAAAGATTTTTCTCTGACCCCTCCCTAACACATTGCAGTGTGGGCTCTTGCTTAAACTAATTGTAATCCTAAAATGTATTACGGTGTTGCATGTATCCCATTCTGAGACCTTGTGCCGAAGGGCAGTTTATGCTGTCAAATAAATGAATACTGGAAACGGGGTGCCGCATAAAACAGTACATTTTCATTTATCCTAAATGGAAAGGGCGAATTACGTGGTAATTCTTCTGGCCAAGTGTCCTGGACCTAATTCTTTAATACTGGAAAGTCTTTGTCTGTAGAATGGAGTTTTGATGCCAAATTACAATAAATAAAACTTGGTTTGCACAGTTATTACTCCTCCTGCACCAGTACTGTAATATGGATATTCTACACCAGGTTCTTCATCACAATGACTAAATAAATATTCCGATAACAGTTATTTGGCTCCATTTATAGCAGGCATGGGGAACCTTCAGATCTTGTTGGACTCTAACACTCATCAACTCTGACCACTGGCCATGAAGGCTGGGCCAGATGTGGGGAGATGGAGTCCCAACAACATCTGGAAGGCTCCAGGTCCCCCATTCCTGCTTTATGGGTACGAAGGGACTGATTCACCTAATGCCTTTTTTGCCAGGCATGTATAGTTTCCCCTTAATTTTATAGATGAGGAAAGTTAGTTGCTGAGAATTGTGTTCTGTTCACCCTTTAAAACACATAAACGAGGCATCTCGAACCACACTCTGGAGCCTCACAGGCCTCTAACCTCATAAACCACATTTTCTCATCTGCCAGGCTTCACTCGCAGGAGTAAGGAAGGCCACACAGATATAGCCACACACATTTAGGGACCTTTCACCACTCTTGTCCAGCCCCTTTAACAGTGGCAGATTTATGGTCTCCGGGGTGCTGTGTGGATGCAGGGGCTGCTCGTTCACCTAAATAAATGTGACTACGTTGAAATTAGGGGTGTATGAGGAGATGATGATGATAATAAGAATGCTTCTGCTTTTGCACTGTGCTCTGCTCCCCTCAAAACAGCTTGGAAGCAATCCCTGCTCTGGGCCAGGCAGGAAGAAAAGATGCTGCTGCTGATGTTGCCTCTGAAATGGAAACAATCCAGAAAAAAATGTGATGGTGATTATGCCTCTGCGCTGTCCCCCCACCCACCCACCCATCCCCCACAACTCTGGAACAGTCATTTAAAGGGAGGTGATGATGATATTGATGTCCAGTGCTTTTTCCCCAAGAAAAATTGGTGTTGGCAGCCAAGTCTTTAGCATATGCGCTGCCTGGGTGCAAAGATCCGCCCAGCGCTCCCAAATTTAGTTTAGCCCCCAAATTAACTTTGGTGCCGCCGTTGTGAGCGCCGTCGTTGAGCCTGACAAGTGCCGCCATTGTGAATGACAAGCACCGCCGCTGGCGCAGTGCGTCTTTGGTAAATGAGCGCACAAAGTCAACAGTCCTTTAGTGAAACAGTAGGTATACATGTATTTTGTTTTTCTAGCTTGATCAAAATTATTCATTATTTCATAACAGGTAGATAGTTAAGAGCTGAGGCGGCTTCAGCGGCGGGTTCCTGGTGCCCCCCAGAATTTGGTGCCCGGTGCCCCGCACCACTTGCACCCCCAGGTAAAGACGGCCCTGGGTGTTGGAACTCACCTTGAAGTTGTTACAGTAAACCACCGGGTTACTCAGGGCAGCCACTGGTTCTGGTGTAGGTGAATTAAATGACTTCCCTGCCTCCCTCATTCTCTTAGATTCAGGCAGATGGCTAGGGCATCTCAGAAAGGCCATCGCGCAAACCTTTAAGAGGTTTGCCTGGAAAGCTTAAAGCCCACCGCTGAAGAAAAGGAAATACGAATTGGCCCCACCTGATAGCTTGACCAATCATGACTAGGAGTGGCTAGGAGCTAGGTGGAGTCATAGATCTTAAAAAAAGAATAGACTCACCCACACTGGCCAGCTTCCGTTTTGACTTGAAATGTTCATTTTGGACTTCTCGGAAGTACATAAAGATTGGGGCAGGGGAACGCCAGCCCATAATGTCGCCCAGAGGAGAGGTGCTGCAACTGTGCTCTGATGCATTCCAGCTGAAAAAAAAGCACTGATGGTGCCTCAACACTGAACTCAACCCGCCGCCCCCCCCAAAAAAACCACCTTGGCAACAATCCAGGGAAGGATGTGATGCTGGGGCCTCTGCACTGAGCCCCTTCCCCTCCACAACAGCTTTGGAACAATTGCTGCTGTATGGAATGCAACAGAAACAAAAAAGGGTTGCTATACCCTCCCCTCACCCACAGATTCAAGTAGCTGAAGTATGGTAACAGTATAACAAACTACAGTACAATACTAGAATGCAACCATTGGAATTCATTGTCTGTAGTCAAGTTTCAAAGGTATCTTCTCAGTTAACAAGGTATACTTGTGGACACCTCAACCTCAGGTGGCCCTAGTTCAGAACACACGACAAATACATACAAATCTGTCACTGCTATTTAATATTCTGCAATCTTCTTTTGGACAGGCTGCCAAATTTTCTCCTTGCTGTGGGTAACCATAACAGTATATATAGACCCTTTCCCCACAGAAGTTACTTTTGAAGAACCCTGTATAAGAGTCGGTGTAGGGGTTGGTTGGCACTGACCGAATCCCTAACTCTTTGCTTAGTGAAACGATTAAGCCAAGCTCTGTAAGGATAGGTCCACTGGTTTCAGGATGAGTCCAATTCATGTTGAACTATGGAAAGTTTTCTCCAAAATAAAGTTAGCAGTGCGTTGCTCTTTAAGAAACAAAAGGGTAGCTCATAGAATCCTAGAACTGTAGAGTTGGGAGGGACTTTAAAGGTTCACACAATCAATGAATTGCAGAGTCAAATCTACAATTGTCCAATCCCCTGTTATGCAGGGATATGCAGTTGTCCCTTACAGGGATCGAACCTGCAACCTTGGCATGATCAGCACCACACTCTAACCAACTGAGCTATCTAGGTCTAAACCCCTGTAGTGCAGGAATCACAGCTAAAGAACCCTTGACAGATGGACACCCAACCTCTGTTTAAAAACCTCCAATGAAGGGGTGTTCACTACCTATGACCAGGAGAGTTGTAGGTGTCACAGTGGCCTCCACTGACAATGCTGAACACACAGTGCCCCAAAACTAATGAACTTGGTCCTTTGAAGGGACCATGTCCAAAAGAGGATGAATCTTACCTACCAACAGAAGCTCTCCTCTCTCGGGATTGAGATTCAGATTACTGGCTATCATTTGGTTTATTACCAGTCTCAAGAAGTGGTTCACCACCTCAATTTCATCACCTGAATCTGTTGTTGTTGTTGTTTTTTAAAAAAGAGAGGCAAAGCTGTATGTAATCAGCATATGGATGACCTCACTCTGGACGAATTCAGTCAAGTTCATGCAGATGTTTAAAAGTAAGGAGAGACAAGATGGAATCCTGCAAAACTTCATAGCAGTCAGAACAAAATTATAGGTGATGTTATAACGGAGCAAAAAGAAACGAGACAAGGGAAAGTATGCTTAACCAAAGTATGCTTTACGTTGGGGTGGGGGTGGGGATGGTCCCATCAAGAACATGTTCCCAATCTAGATACAGGTCTCGCAACAGTTTTCTGCTGAGAATGACTCTTCCCTGGCTGCTGTTTTCCCCTGAAGTGTATACTGGTAAATAGCAAGTAGGATTTTCAGCAGATCAGGAGTGTGTTGCAAATGATGGTCCTTTTACTCAAAATAAAAGTGATCAGGTTAAGTGTGCTTTTAAAAAGTATGAACAAAATTTGGAATTGGCCAATCTTCCCAGATCTTACTCAGGGCTTTCAGCCATATAATTTTCTCCTTCTCTCACCAATTGTTCTGGTTGAAATCCTTCGCAGTAACCCAATTAAGAACCCAGCTGAGAGGTGTGTCTTTGCCCTCTTTGAGACTCCAAGACACAACAACAAACCCCAAAGGATTTAACCACTTTGGGTCCCACCTCTTCAAAGTCACCTCTGCCAGGTTTGACCCACCATTTGTGATAAACCACCTGCAGCCAACTATAAAGATATACCCGCCCCGCTCCAAAAGTAGCCAATGGCTGGATGAATTTATCTCCCAACGACAGGCTCCTCCTCAGCACCAAGTTGTTCCTCTGGCACTCCTTGTCCTCATCTTCTCTGCTCCTCTCACTCTGCTCCCTGTTGCACCATCACAGTATTCTTAATTTTTGTATTTTGGTTTTACGTTGTTTTTTTCTTTTCTGTGCATTGCTTTGGATTATATATATATATATATATAGATAGATAGATAGTGTGGCATATAGGCGTTCCAGAAGCATTTCCCATTATCTTTCAGGCAGGCCAGGGTGCAGGTGATGTGTGTTGTAAGACATGTGTTCACTACTGAAAACAAAGACAACATGTCACACACCCCCTTAGAAATTATTTCTCAAATTCCCTTTCCCCCTCAAATTATTGCAAATATATGCAGGTGAAAACCATTGGTTAACTGCCTAAAACTTGTAAGACTAATTAACTAGGTTTCTGGATTTATTTTATTGGGGGTGCTAGTAGAAGTCCTAGTGTTTTGCTTTGTTTTCCTAAGTAGAAACTTAGCTTTTCTCAGCCATTCATCAGCTGTCACCACATGATAAACTGAGCCTTTTAACATACCTGCAAGAGAGACTTTTTTTTTTTAACCGAGTCCAAAAACATGGGGTCAAGCAGGAAAAGTAATTCTCCAGAATCATATTGGGATTTGGTGCCAGGAAGTTGCATGCCTGTCTGGGAGAAGCAATGCATTTTTCAGGCTCTAATACGAGTCCATTTTTTCCTATACTATCATCGCTGATAATTTTTTGGAGTAGCTGATGCGGGAAAAGAGTATGATAAGGTTTCCTTCTGGGAAATTCTTCCATGGTTCCACCTAACCATTACATTCTTTGCAGAAGGGCTCTGCCTTTCTCTAAAACCCAATCCGGCTAGCAACCCCTATGAGATTCTCTGCTGAAGATGGGTCAACTTGTGAGGTCTTTGTAAGGAATGGCTTTTTGCTGGACGTGCTCCCGCTGTTCATAAATGACTCCAATGGGAAGGCTAGGCCGTTGACTCATTTGACATACTCAAATGGAATCTCTATTTTACAGTGATAGATCCTCAGAGCTCACTCATCTATTAGACGGGGGGAGGGGGGACGACGAGAGAAGAACAGAAAACTGCACAAGGGAAAGGAGTGTAGCAGTTACGATTTCTTCCTTAATTTGTTGCTATTGAGGGCAGTGTGTATACATGGCAATATGGATGTCATCGTATTTTTCCAGCCTGTCTTTGTTTCCTCAGGTATTAATAACAGGTTACCATCTATCTCAGAGGAAAAGGCAAAGGCGACAGCTGGAAACTACAACCGGCTCAACTCCATGTTGACCAAAAGCCTAGGAAATGTCCTCAAATAAATACTGGACAGGTTTTACAGAATATAGGGCCTCAACTGGTTGTGAATACCACATGCAGTTGTAGTCCATACCATAAGGCAAATATCACCTCAGCGATATCAAATACAAATATGGTATCAAATACATGTGAAACCATAAGGCAGATATCACTTCAGAAAAACTTCAAAATTCTCACAATTTGCATTCACTTTTTATTTTATGTATGTGTATATATATATATATATATATATATATATATATGTATAATTTATATACTATATAAAGTATACAGCAACAGTTAAGGGAGTTGGGCATATTTAAACCTCCATAAGAGGAGACTGAGAGGAGATATGATAGCCATCTTCATATCTTAAGGGCTGCCACATGGATGATGGAGCAAGCTTGTTTTCTCCTGCTCCAGAGGCTAGGACCTGAACCTATGGATTCAAGTTACAGGAATGGAGATTCCAACTAAAGAAGAACTTTCTGATAGAAAGAGCTGTTAGACTGTGGAACAGACCCCCACCAGAAGGTGGTGAGTTCTCCTTCGTTGGATGTTTTTAAGCAGATGGAAGTTTAGTTGAGATCCCTGCATTGTAGGGATTGGACTAGATGACTCTCAGGAACCTTTCCAACTCTTCATTTCTATGATTCTGGACCCTTTTGCCCTCAAAAGGGCCCCATAGATGGTTCACAACAAATATCTCCATACAATTAAAACTTTTTAAAAAACAAAACCATGACTTAAAAGCAGCAGGTGATTAAAACTTACTTTAGATAGCATCTGCTTGTCATCTAAGTCAAAAAGCACACTATCAGTACATTCCTATATATGTCTACTAAGTACTAAAATTAGTTCCGTTGAGTTCAGTGGGGTTTACTTCCAAGTTAATGCGCCCTTATGGGCATTTGAGAGCACTTAAATTCAAAATTTGTCCAATACATATTTCTGTATTCAGATTTACCTTTCTGAAACAAACATTCCTACATAGAAGTTAGCATTGAGCAAACTTTTTTGATATTTGATGACAATGTTTATACTTTTTTTCAGCACTTAGGTCCCCCCCCCCCATGTACTGAGTAAAAAGTTAGTTTTGTTTCATTCTGATTCCATCCAGTTTTTCATAACAAGAAAAGAACTATGGAATAATATCTCAATATATGATCATAGCGGAGAGACTCTTATATGGACAAAGACTTGTTTAAGTTTGATTGGGTGGGGGACCTAAGCATGTCTGTGAAAACACGCTTCCGCTGTTTAGTGTTGCGTGTACTGTATATATGAGTGATGGGGGTGATGTAGCAAAAGAGAATCAGTAACACTTTCCCCAAAGCTTCAGATATATGCAGTGGTAGCAAACTGTAATTGTGTTACACTGCAATAAACAACTCTGTATTGGTGCATTTACTCTTCTGTGAGGCCAAACCTTGATCTATAATTTTGCAAAAAATATTTCCCCCTTTTAGATATAATCAAGTATGGCTGGAAACAAGGAAGTCAGATCAAGCCAAAACTCAGAGGTCAGTTTTTAAAGCTATCAACTTTCTTTGACAATCTGGGTGGCCCTTGCCATGTCTAGGAAAACATGATCCTGGTGCCCCGGTTGCATCAGCTGTTTCCCCCCTCTGACTGCTGCGATCAATTTGTCAGTATCCACAACATTATTAAAATATGTTATTAAGCTTCATACCTATGCATTCTCCCCAGAGTATAAACCATTAAAGAGAGTCTGGGCTTCAGAAGTTTTTTTTGGGGGGGGGGTGTGTGCAAAAGGCTTTAATTGCATTATTTAAATGGAATCAAATATCTTCACTGTAATAATTTCACATGCATATATACTCGGGAATATTTTGCTTTCTAACATCCCAATCTAACCCCAATTTACAAATTAACACTCTTTCGTACACTTTCTGCAACCAAGGCACTTAAAAAAAAATAAAAAAACGAAGAGAGCACTGCCCTTAATTGGAACTGCACAAATGTTTCTAAAGCAGCAGCCAAGCTTCAGTATCAATTTTCAAGGTGCTCCTGAAGGAATGTTAGCCTCAAGGCTTTTGAACGTGAGAATACGAGAGAAGGTAATTGGAATATTCCTTAAGGAGCAGCATTGAAAAGCCTTTACAAAATGAAACATTAGTGTGGGGAAGTATTTGGCCTGGGAAATGAGTGAACACCAGCATTTTAGTAGCATGATACCATGAACAGATGAGAGTTCTCTAGATTTTGGAGATCAGAGGTGGTCGTTCAATGCACTTGATTCCCAGAGTATATAGTCACAAGAGGCCCAGCCAGATCAGTATGGGCAAATGCATATTGGAGCCATATTCCACAAGAGGGGTGGGAGGGGCAACGTGAACCAATGTGATGAGGGGGGGGGGATTATCTGGAGTTGGCCTCCAAACGTTTATTGGCATTTGATTGCCAATGTGTATATAACATTGGTCGTATTAGAGCTCAGTTAGTAGAGCATGAGACTCTTAATCTCAGGGCCATGGGTTCAAGTCCCATGTCTGGCAAAAGATTCCCATGGGCCCTTCCAACTCTTCTATGATTTTTCAAAGGGCTTCACAGTCTCTGTTATGTTTATATCAACCTTGTGAAATATATTGCTGTTTTTGTCGTCTACTATCCTACCATTGAGGGACGTGGGTGGAGCTGTGGGTTAAACCACAGAGCCTAGGACTTGCCGATCAGAAGGTCGGCGGTTCGAATCCCCGCGACGGGGTGAGCTCCCGTTGCTCGGTCCCTGCTCCTGCCAACCTAGCAGTTTGAAAGCACGTCAAAGTGCAAGTAGATAAATAGGTACCGCTCCGGCGGGAAGGTAAACGGCGTTTCCGTGCGCTGCTCTGGTTCGCCAGAAGTGGCTTAGTCATGCTGGCCACATGACCCGGAAGCTGTACGCCAGCTCCCTCGGCCAGTAAAGCAAGATGAGCGCTGCGACCCCAGAGTCAGCCATGACTGGACCTAATGGTCACGGGTCCCTTTACCTTTACATCCTACCATTATTTATAATAATTTATCATCATCATCATCATAATTCATTATTTACATGCCGCTCAGCCATTTGGGGTGGCTTCCGACAAATTAAAACATAAAACACAGTAAAACATCAAACATTTGTATATTTGTTCATTGAATTTCCAAGTAACTCAAAGGGGTAGACATTAAGACCGATTAAAAATAATTACAAAAAGCTAAAAACAGAGCAATACAAGTAAAAAGCTAAAAACTAAGCAAAAAGGAGAGACTGCAGATTCTGCCCCACTAAAAGAGGCAAGTCCACCCTTCAGATACAACTGAAAGTCAATGTGACCTGCCCTCATTTCCCATGACTTCACTCTGCTTCCAGGGTAGGAGGCAGCAATGATTTTAAATACTAGTTGCTAAGATCCTCAGGAAGGAAGTATGCTCTTGTGGTCAGGTCCTGCTTGCACATTTCCCAAAGGTATCTGGTTGGCCACTGTGGGAACAAGATGCTGGACTAGGTGGGCCACTGGCTTGATCCAGCAGGCAAGCTCTTCTGGTGACTGTGTGGCAAAGTCTTGAATCCAGACCTCCCGAATACAATTGCCCTGTGCTTGCCATTCAGTCACACTGGGCCTGTTAAATGTGAGATGACCTTCATCTCATAAAGATACCACTTTTCCTTCAAGGCGTGGGATTAGTCTATATGGGTTTCAGGAATTTAAAGCAGCGTAAAACAAATCGCTGCTATGGTTTGCCAGAAGCGGCTTAGTCATGCTGGCCACATGACCTGGAAGCTGTACGCTGGCTCCCTCAGCCAACAAAGCAAGATGAGCGCCGCAACCCCAGAGTCGGTCACAACTGGACCTAATGGTCAGGGGTCCCTTTACCTTTTTAAAAAACAAATAGCTATGATTAAAAATAATTACTGAAATGCAGAGCTTTATTATATTTTGTATTTCATTTCCATTTGTAATGTTTTATTTGGATATTTAGTAATGTTGCCTTTGATGCTGTAGGGATGATGATGGTGATTTTTTTGAAATGTAAGCGGGGTATAGAAATGATTTAAATGAATAAAACATTGACATTTTCGGCTGCCTTGAAAGTCCAACCTTGGACTTGCATGTGGAAGATAGCAATAGGTAATTTCTCAAAGGTGGGGGGAATTCCCCAAGAAGCCTTAAATGTGTTTAATATTCTTGTGACAGAATGAGAGAAGGTGGAAAGAAACGAAACGAAACAGAATAAAAATGAGTAAATTAATACCAAAACCATATGGCAAGCAATATATAGAAAGCGCCTTGTGGAGTAACAGTGGAAACTGTCAGAAACAGAAGAGCAGTTTTAACCAGTCGCTTTCCACCTGCCACGCTCTGGGTCTTTGAAATTCCTAGAGAAAACCCAAGGGTACTTCATGTTGTGAGGCTTTGCTCTGATCCTATGGAACCCTAGGAGAAACCTTTATGCAAATGTGGTTAGGCTTTTGCCAGAATCCCATTTTACGAACTTTTTTTTATTACTACTTATAATATTACATTTCCTGTAGTGAATACCTATATGCCCGCTGTGTTTTAGTTACCATAGTTCCTAATGTAACTTGACTATTCTCTGCAGAGTTTCTCATAGGAAAGACCCTCCAAAGTAAGTAGGCTTGCTTTATTTTATACTTGGTACATTGTTTGGTGTGTTCATAATGGGTTCCTGCAATATCACATAATGTCAGCTCAGGGCCTTATTATAAAAAGGAGGGGGGAATGGCTATGTCCCATTTGTTGCACAGGGATACTATGGTATTTATTTTATGCTTGCCTCCAGGTGATGGTTTTCTGAGATTCGAGAGAAAAGCAACATCTCCCTCACAAGCAGAAAAAATAAGGCCCCTTCCAAACAACTTTAGCTTAGGAATAGCCCCCATTTTCTGGTCTCTGCTGCAGCCAATTTGTGTTCAGCTTGTGACCCCAGGGACTGCAGAATAAATGCTATAAAGACTGGGAAAGCAGCCTTTCCCAAAGTAGCAGGTGCTTGAGGCTGGCAGTACAATTCAGGAGGTCAGGAGGATAGAGACTTCCTGGATGCCTCGAAAGGCCTTTGCACACATCCACCCGAAAGGAAAGGAGGACAGTTTACCTTTGGGATATTGGACTAGGTGCGAAAATCAAAGACACAGCTACGCTTTTGGAAAGTACGCAAAATAAATGTGCCATATATCTGCCAATGTCCTAATGATTCCAGGATTAAAATGACTTCCTTTTGAGAGAAGCCTCTTTCACTTGTGCTTTTATGCATGGGTGTGGTGTTGTTGTTGTTGTTGTTGTTGTTGTTGTTGTGTGGGGTATGATGTTGTCCTGGTCGGTTTCTTCCCTGCTCCCCATTTACAATTAATGTTGAGGAGAATAGGTGATGTGTGTACTTCAACTCACAGCATAATTAATGGGAGTTGTGGGGGGGGGGGGCATAAACATTTGTAGGTAAGAATTTGCTTAATGCGCTTCATGCAGCTGAGAAAGCCGTCCCCTGCTTACAAAAGCAGGCCACAATACATTTCTTAGTCTTTAAGGTGCCCCCAAAGCACTGAGTGGTATCTGATGTTTCTGTTTCGCTAGTGCAAGGACAGAATTCCCCCCCCTCTCTCATTCAACCTACTATGTGCCCTCAAAATCAGCTCCAGGGTGTTGGGGGACCCCCTGGAGCAGATTTGGGGAGCACATGTGAGGAGAAGTAGGAGGCGAAGTCTAGTTGCATGAGAAGAGTTCCACTCACAGAGCATTGGATACAACTCACTAGTTTTGTTACAATAGATTAACCTAGTTCCTCTTTTGAATTTTATCTGAAGTTTTATCAGTCATTTTTTAACACTTTTTAAAAAAAAAATTATCAGTCATTGTTGCCTTGAAAATGAATTACTAAGTAACCTCATTTTTCTTTCTAATGCCCTCTTACATAGACTACAAATTTATTACTGTACAATTTGTATTTTTAAAAAAGTGGCACGGGAGGCAGATATATTTTGCGACCAAATTTCTAATATAAATGTTTGTTTTTTAAAAAAATGTTTAGGTAATGTCCTGAAAAGAACAGCCACCCCCACCCCCCGCTAGCTCACTTAAAGTTCAAAGGGGGGAAATGTCACAATGACAAATTGAAAAGTGCTATTCATACAGTTAGGAGGGAAACGTGCCCTCATTTGCTGGCATTTCACATAATTTGTAAAATCGTTGTTTCCAAAGAAAACACAGAACTAAATGATTTTTGATTAACAGTACATGTATTATTAATTAATCTTAGTAGAAATGTGTTTTACCTTTAAATAAATACACATGCATGTAATATATAGTCTAGTACATATTTATTCTCTGTAGAGAGATGCAGCGAGTTCTCGTCTAGAGAAATATATGTCGCTTCCTTCCACCACTTCATCATTGTATTAGCACTCCAGATGCTGAGCTGTGGTTTGCATGTTCATGAATGTTGAAGCATGATTAATACATTAATATAACTACCTGAAGTTACAAGAATAAGTGTTGGCCTTCCATGGGCATCAAAAGGTTTCGTGTCCATGCCCCAGTCCCCCTTTTTCTGCACACAGATAACCACAACCACAAAACAGTTCGGTATACCATTGTTTATTAGGAACAGGGTATTAGATCACCACTTTCCCCTAGTGAATACCCTTCGGCATTTTCCTGCTGAAGCACCAGCTGCACACAGGTTGAGGCCTCACACGGTGGCCTGCCAGTCTCTTGAGCGCCTTCCCAGCACCTTTTATTTGTTGGGCTTAGACACAGCTGGAATTCCAGACAGGCCCACTCTGTCCCACCCCTTCCCTACCTCCTCAACTATGAGGGAATCTGACGCCTCAATGTCAGCAGCTGTATCTCTCCCCAGCTGTTCCTTATCTACCTCATCTCCCAGCCAATCTCCACAAGCAAGCTCTGGTGATGCCTGATCTGCATCCACAGGAGGTAAGCACCAGAGGGGGCAGTGGGGCAGGCCCTCACAGTAAAGAGAATTGGAGGGTGTGTGGAAAGCCAAACACAGTGGTACCTCTGGTTATCAACTTAATTCGTCCCGGAGGTCTGTTCTTAACCTGAAACCATTCTTAACCTGAGGTACCACTTTAGCTAATGGGGCCTCCCGCTGTTCTCATCCTGGGACAAAGTTCTTAACCCGAGATACTACTTCTGGGTTAGCAGAGTCTGTAACCCATGTTTGTAACCCGAGGTGTTTGTAACCAGAGGTACCACTGTACCCCAAAAAGCCCACTTTATGCCCTTGTGTTTCTACACCAATGGGACCATAATATGAGACTATGAAGAACCAGCAAAGTCCCTTAGTTCACCAGGAGACCCAACACTGACATTGCGTCTGTGGATTAAAACTCTGTAGGAATTACTCTTTTGTTCACCTCCAGCTTGCGGATGCTGCGGATAGTGTCATTATATAGATTAGTCACTAGGTGGTACCAGACTTAGTAGTATCTGGGCATGGGCGGACTTTGGTCTTTCAAATTTCAGCGGCACCCTGTACGAGACCAAAATTTGGTGCCTCCCAACTCTTGCCTTCCATTCTGCACAATTCCCTATGTTATGACGTCCTGCAGCGCCCAGTGCAGTGGAACTGGCCATGTTGCCCTAAATCTGCCTCTGATCTGGGTAGAGACAAGCACTTCATTTGGTGTGCTGTTCTTGTTTAGGATAGAGAATAAAGTTGTTGTCTAGCTTCCAGACTTGGGGTGTCCTCTAAGCCATTCATGACAGACTGTGTCTGTTGCCTAAGACTTGCTAGTAGAAAATAGATGCTTTCTTATGTGGTCTACCAATATCTGAAGCACATTTGTCTTGGGCTAAGGTAAGGGACGTGGGTGGCGCTGTGGGTTAAACCACAGAGCCTAGGACTTGCCGATCAGAAGGTCGGCGGTTCGAATCCCCATGACGGGATAAGCTCCCGTTGCTCGGTCCCTGCTCCTGCCAACCTAGCAGTTCGAAAGCACATCAAAGTGCAAGTAGATAAATAGGTACCGCTCCGGCAGGAAGGTAAACGGCGTTTCCGTGCGCTGCTCTGGTTCGCCAGAAGTGGCTTAGTCATGCTGGCCACATGACCTGGAAGCTGTACGCCGGCTCCCTTGGCCAATAAAGCGAGATGAGCGCCGCAACCCCAGAGTTGGACACGACTGGACCTGATGGTCAGGGGTCCCTTTACCTTTAAGGAGAGGGTCTGCTCTGTGGATGTGCCTTAGCTCTAGAACTCTTCCTTGAAAGCCCACTTTCCTCTATTGCTGATGGCCTATTATTGCAGGTGTTAATAGCTCTCATTTCAGAACATCTTGGGGCAGTAGGAATCACTTTTGGACCTCTTGGTATTGGATTTTGGAGGTGTTCTGTGAGAAATTGCTTTTGAAGATTTTGTGTGTGTGTTTTAGTGATTGACTTCTTAGACTTTATGTGCTATTTTTCTCTTTGCTGTTGCACTGTTGTTTGTTATATTGGTCTTGGACGTTATTAGGCGCCTTGGACATTTCATGGGAAAGTTAAATAAATGTAAAATAAAGGACCGACAACCAGGAAATTAGTAGCATTCATTGCTAAGGTCCATAACATTTATCAGGTGTTCGTAGAAATGGTTTTAAGTGATTTTTTTTATTTTAAAAATGCTTATTCACAAGTAGATATGATCATGCCATGCTGTTGCATTATTGTAGAAATATTTATAATAAAGACGACTTAGGGTTTCCACTGGAAGTAAGGGGTGGGATATAAGGACAAGGAAACAAAGAACGAAACAAGAGTGTTTTTAGACAGCCAGCTCTTTGTGCCCTCCACTGAGCAACAAACAAGCAAATGAAAGTGAGCAATAAACAGTAACACATCATTCGCAGGATGCAGGGTAGACAGGAGCATCCTTTTTGAAAGCTCTATTTGTATTGATTTTTCAGTGTTTACCCCAACAACAACATATTCGCCTTGCAGCAGGGTAGACATGTGTTCTTAAACATCAGCAGAGACCATTCAAATCATGTATCGGGTCTCCCTCAAAAGACAAAAATCACCACAAGGTTAAGTACACCTGTCCAAAATGATTAATGGCTTTCAGTAAGAAGTCTGGCTGAAAGGTCTTTGCTAACATGTGGAAGGAATGGATACCATCTTTTTCTGAAAATATGACTAGGTAAGACCATTGGCCACACATATTTGCTGCATTAATTTGCCCATCAAAGCCAGTTTCCATAGTCTTTGGCACCACTGATTACGGGAAGGCAGCCGGGTTGCTTCCCAACTGCTAGCTATTTCCGGAAGGAGGAGTCTGAACCTGCAAGGCTTTGAGGCAGGGGGGACGAAGAGAGCTTCTCTTTAAAAAATATAGTTACTTCTACCTGGTCTGCTGTTCAGCACCCTTTGAGAGTTTTTTCCCCCCTGTAAAAATTTTAGGTGAGAAGCCATGATATAATCATAAATAAATGAGCAGCTCTGCAGGGCAAATGCTCATTGTGTAATTAACAGGGGTGGATGAAGGAACAAAGTGAACCCGAAGCAAAATTTGTACTAGAGCCACACCTCATTGATGTTTTGCTGCATAAGCCTGTAATAAAGACATGTGTTTATTGCACATCTGTGCAGTTCAAAGTATATTATACAACATATATCATTTTCAAATCAGAAAGATGACAAGATGTGTTGTTATAGTACAAACTGTACCTTTTGGGGAAGTCCGGAGACAAACAATTTAATATAATCCCCAGAAAGTATTTTAGCGTCACAGCTACCAAATCACTGTCATATACGTGAATCTGCTTTGCAACGGACTTATTTGTACAGGAGTGCAAGTTATTTATTGCATTTAAGTGAATATAAGAGAAATAAATATATTTGCAGTCTTGAATGGTCCCTGAATTCTGTATGTTTGGATTCCCAGGAAGCGTGGATTCCTTGGAAGAAGTTTAGGAACTATTAATTACATCAGAATGTTCCAGCATCTTCACTTAACATTGTCACAGACTCCCATTGGATATGAACAGGAAATGCGAGAGCCACAGGACTCCCAGTGTTGATACTAAGACTTGTAATCACCCCACTCACTATACACATCTCTCATGTTCATAATGTGCACAACTCCAGCCCATTCTCCTCTCCCCATCGTTTTTAATCTGACTTAGATTGCAATTTGGGGGATGATGATTATGATGATGATGATAAGTCCTCTAATATCACTCCTAATTACTGGTCCCAATACAAATCAAGTCCAAGTAGGTTTGCTCATCATCACTAGATGTTACAATATTTACAGACTAAAAGCAGTTCTGAAATGAAATACCACACCAATGAGAAATGTTGGGTCAGCCATTGTTAGGACAAAATGGTCTCTGCAGCCCTGCACTCACAGGCCTGCAGTTTTGCTAATCCTTTCTGGTGAACAACAATAATTTAGGGCTTGTATAAACCAGAATACTGTAATGCAGATTTTCCAAAGGCACCCAGACCACACACCCTGCCCTCTACTATCATTTCAGGAGACCTCCTGCTCCCTCTTTGGTAGCCTTACATGGCACTAGAAAGTCTGGCTGAATCCCTGAATAAGAACTATCCTCTTAGGGGATTTGCAACATTTTGAACCACAAATGTTGTCAACCTAGGTTGAATATATGTTCTGCGAGCATGAGCCTAATAAATCCCATTGATTGCAGTGGAACTTGCTTTTAGGTAATTTTGCATCAAACCAAAGTCTTAATGCTTCTGGGACTCAGCTACACCTACACCTACCTGCAAATAAAAGGTTTTAAGTGTGTTTTCAGTGCAATATACAACGTGACGCTAGATGGTGATGGTGAGCCTTATGGAAAATTCAATGTATTATTTTTTTTAAAATGCTTTTTAAAGAAGCATTTTCAGAACAGTTTTTATATGTGTGTAGATTCCACCCTGGGTGTATTTAAACACACACTCTCTTTCTCTCTCTCCTTCTTTGTTGCATTCCTGTGCAGAGGCAAGAACAGATACGCCCCTTGAATTTCAGTAGGCCTTCTGTGCATGTAACGGCGAGCAAGTTCCCAATTCTAGTTGGGATGCTTTTATCTCCTAGCAGCAAGCAGAATAAACACTGCTAAGTAGTAATCATTTATACAACCAAAAACAATAGTAAAATTTCTACCAACCCACCCCATGAGTCATACTACAATGTACATTTTAACAATTGTCTGAACAAGTCTCATGCCTATAATACTTTTCTTCCCTAAAGTTCAGGCTATCCTCTGATAGAGACAGGCTATCGCCATTAGCGGAATTTATTTATTTCGTTGGGTTCATTTCCCACCCTCTGCCATGAACTACCCCAGCGTCAGTCACAGCACAGCAAATACATCAAAACAATCAGTAAACTCTTTGAAAACACAAGATCAAAATCGGTAAAGAACAATTACTCAACTGCCATATTATGTTACATAGATTAATGCTGTCAGTTCAAAAAGCCTGGTATGGAATAAAGTGGTATCAGGAATGTGCCAACATTGGAACCAGCCCAACCTATGCCTCCTGATATTTTGGTACAAAAGTAGAACATAAATATTTTGGGGGACAATATATTTGTCAATATAGCATTTTTTAAATTAAAAGTGAAGCCACGTTTCGGGTTTGTGGTTTTTTTAAAGGATTTCAAAGAGAAAGGAAAAGAAATAGAAAGTTCATTTTGAGATTTAAAATTCTGTGAATTGGACATGACACCCCTTTTCCTGTTTCCACGGCTAACCACCACTGCCAAATTGGTGATTCTATGCCTTTTGCCACTTATCTAAATAGTCGCATACAGGCAACTCCCCATTTATGTGCGGGTTACATTCCGAGGCACCGTGCACATCAGTGAAATTGCATATATTTGACACCCCATTGGAAAAGCCTGCAAACACCCCGTTCCACCTCGTTTTGTGATTTTTGGGGTCACTTCTGGGTTTGGCACGATGTGTGCATGTGTGTGTGTAGTCACATACATATTGAATGTGCATAAATGGGAGGTTGCCTGTATTTTAAATTACCCAGTGACAATGTGACGACATCTTTGTGTAGCAATAGTGAAACACGTCTCTAAATGGCACTAACATTTCGGAACAGGGGGATGAAAGAGGATTGAAAATCAACCTGATTTGAGGGAGTAGTGAAGTGTCTCCACTTCTGTGGTAGCCTCAAATTTGTTTGCTACCCAGGGTTTCTGGAGGAAAGTACTGTGAGGATGGTCTGGGTGAAACATCTGTTCTATTTTGTAATGCATCTTAGTTTGAACATAGCATCAAATCCAGAGATGTTCTAGGTCACTGCTCCCAAACCTGTAGCTCATCTTGCCCACAAGCTCTTCTGGCTTAATGTGTACTAGATTCACAGGACAAGTGTATTAAAGTATTAACTTTTCAGAGTTCTCAAGGAAGTAGGCTAGCAGTGAGGGACAGGAGAGAAATTTGATTTTGTTTGCCCTTTAATGAGAAACTTCTCAGTTTGCACTTCTTGAGCCAGCATACCAAAACACATCTATCCTCCTGAATTTGCACTTTGCGATGCGATTCAAGTACCAATGTGCACAAGAATAGATATGTCCATCACAGGAAGTGCATTTAATGAGAAACTACCTAGGTTTGCACTTCTTGAACCAACATGGGAGACCAAAACACAGCTTTCCTCTTTAAGTCATACTTATCTGAATTTTGTAATGATGTTCTTGTACCGAACAATGTTTATAAAACGTTAATTATTTGGGGAATGTGTGTTATTAGTGAAAATAACATACAAATATCCAATGTAATAATAATAATAATAATAATAATAATAATAATAATAATAATTCCCCGGCCACCTGACTGGGTTTCCCCAGCCACTCTGGGCAGCTTACAGAATATATAAAACATAATAATTAGGGGAAACTGCTTGTGAAAATACATTTTTGAAGCGGGTTTTGCAACACTAATCAAAACAGTATACAAAAATATGTTGGTTTGGTGAAATTTACACTGATGAATACTCGTAAGGATTGTTAAAAGTAAATTGCAAATTTCTGCAAAAATATGGGGAACTTAAGGATGGAAAAATGAGATACTGAAACTGATTCATCCCTACGAGTGGCTAACCCCACCAGGTGGGAAACATAATCCTTAAGAGTTTCTCCCCAAAGCCCGTGTTCATTCTGCTCTGTCTTTGAGGTCCCTCTCCTCACCAGGATTTCACACTGCTTCTTAGTCTCATTTTAAGCCCATTTTGCTTCTTTTTACTCATTTGCGAAGATTCCAGGAAACTCAGGTTGCTTGCTTGGGAACAAGCCGAAACTTAATCCAGGTAAGATGGAGTTGCTTTGGGTGGGCAAGTCACTTAATTTAGGTGATGTTCAACCAGTTCTGGATGGGATTGCAGTCCTACTGCTGCCCGACTTGTTATCCTAGCTCCTAGACTTGTTATCTATAAAAGCACAGGTCATCATGATGGGTAGGAGCCCTTTATCAGCTCAGACTGATACACCAGCCATGGTCCACTGCAGGTATGGTAGTTCTGGCCTTATTTATCAATTCCCTGGTTACATCTAACCTTGACATCTGCAATATGATTTATGAGAGGCTGCCTTTGGAGATGGTTTGGAAGCTTCAGTTAGTGCAATTTGCAGCTGTCCAGCTGTTTTGGAGCATATTGCTCTGATATGGTACCAGTGGCACGAGCTAGCTGTTTGCAGGCCCCATTCAAAGTGCTAGTTATGGTCGTAACAGTTTAGGACTGAGTTATTTGAAGACTGACTGCACTCCTATGAGTTTCAGAAGCCCTGATCCTGGAACTACCAGTGGCTAAAATTGGTGGATATGGGAGATGCCACTTTTTTGATGGTGCCCCGCCCCCCACTTTCTCCCTCAAGATTTGCATGAGACTCTCACTTTGACTTCCTTTAGATGAGGTGTAAAGATCTTCATTTTTCAATCAGTTTTTGGTTGAGACAAACTGAGCTGATTGTGACATATCACATGTGATCCTGTCTTGGGAAGAAAGGACTGCAGTGGCTGAACATTGGGCTGTTGTTGTTGCTTATCTGCTGCCTGTCTGTTTTCTATTTACTGAGTTATTTTAACTGATTTGAATAATTAACAAAGTTGTTGGCTGTTAAGCCGCTTTGGGAGGATCTGATTCTGAAAAGTAGCATACAAGTCATAACGATACCAACAATAATATAAGAAACTATGTAAGGCTCTGGAGAAGCTGTCAAACTTTGCTTATCTTCCATTCCCCATCATAACATTTTCTGTGGTTGCTTCTGGAGGACATCTTGTTTTTGCAGATCCAGAGTCTGACCCCGCCCCAAGAATTCATACCAGACCACTCCAAGAACCACCGACATACCTTACGTTAGATGTCAGGTCACTGTGAATACCAGGGAGCACACTTGTGTTCCTGCTTCCTACTTTGGAACAGGTCATCATCAGCATTTTAAGGTTTTCCACTCTCTCATTTCCCTGATCTTCCTATCCACTCTACCCTTGCACTGCCCAAAGCCCCAACATTTTCATCTTGAGTTGACCCTGTTGCTTCTGAGGTGTCCATTACAGCCTGCTCAGTCCCAAGTGTCCTCCCAAGGGCCACATTCCCTCAAGTCCATCCTCCCAGGGGCGACATGACAGGGATGGGTGGGGCCAGAGGCAATGGATATGACTCCTCCCTTTGGACACTAGTCTACATTCCACCCATACAAAATCAGTGGTCCCTCTCTATCCGCCCTCCAAACAAGTGAGGTGAATTATCACTGTCCTTCTGGCCACAGAGGCATGTGAACAGAGTTGGGAGCAGGAGGACCAGTGAGAGGTGTGGCTGGGATTAATTCTTGGGTGTCAGACTCTGGATCGCCAAAGATTTTGGAAGGTTGAATAGAGAAGACTGAAGACATTTGGCCTCTCGGTCTCGATGCGTTTGGAGTTTATATTTATCAATGGAAGCTGAACTTAACACCGAGCCACCCACTTACACACACACATGCAAGTATACACATGCATAACATAGAAGAATGTTTTCTGTATTCAGATAACTTATAATAGTCCCAAGTATCAATATTGTGTTTGTGGCTTGCAGATCTCTAGCACAGATTGGCTGAGCTTATGGGATAGCTCAGAATGTTTGTTCAGGAAACTTAAGCAGTTTACAGGCAGATTCTGTGAGGAACGAGAATGCTGTCTGCTCGGCTGAGGTTTAAAAACTTACACTGAGAAAAGATCGTAGGAGGTAAAGAAGCTCAGAGGCAAAAGGAAGGGTGCAGAATGAGCAATGGATTTAAGAGGGGATATGGACAGTAATAATAATTTTATTTTTTATATGACGCAAGGTATGAGGAGAATGAGGTTTGAGATAAGCGGATGAGACTAACAGAGCTGAGACACTGACAATGCCACAGGCAGGCAAGGGGCTGTTGGACTACACCTCCCATCATCAGTCTCACCCAGCACCACCGATGTTCAGGGATCATGATGGCTGTAATCCAGCACCAAGGGCACCAGGTTGGGGAAGACTGGTCTAGAGTTTGAGGGCAGTTCTGCCATTTGAGGCCTTTGTCACCATAGCACTGTGAACAGCAACCAGAACGAGCCAGGAAAGGCCACGAAACCAATGGAGAGAGGAGGTAAATGAATGTTGTGTGCTGATTTTGATCCTAACTTGCCAGTTCTTTGACCAGTTGGTTTATTTCTTAAATGGAAGGGGAAAGGATCAGAAATCACCTGTCAAAAAAAAGTTATGTCAGAATATGGTCAACCAGGTATAAGAGGCTAAGCCATGGTTTGACTTGACATTCCATGTGGACCCTGAATTGTTGCCAGTCTCTCCCAAGCAAACTATGGCCATCAAGCCAAGAACCACCTTGGTTTCGGGTAGGGCAGCAGGGCTGGGGGAACAGCAAAATGGATGCCATTTTTTTCCTTTGGGTACCCACAGCTTTGTTCATTCAGGCTAAGTCATTGTTTGGCTTAGTGTTATGTGTGAACCCAGCCATAGTTTGGTGTGCGTAGAGCAAGATTCTCAGAAGCAACCTTTTCTTTCTTTCTTGACAGTGTCCATTGTGTCAACTTCTTTGGTACCTCTGAATAGCAGAAAGTGATGCTTTTCCCAGGGGGAAATCTGAGTCACGTTAGGAGTCATTTTGAAAAATGCCACCTAGAAAAAGCAACCCCGGATTAATTTATGGAGGTTTTCAGAGGAGAAGAGCAGAACCAAAAACACACTGTGGCTGGCACAGAACAGGAACTGTTAACCCTGGTTGTTAATTTGAGAAGTGCTGGTCTCTGAGGCCCAGTCCGACCCCAAAAAGGCTTGTTGTATGTGCTGGGAGGGGATTTCAACAGTATTTGGTGGCCTGGCCCCAAAATGGCTACCAGTACCAACATCTGACAGGTACCAGTTGTAGTTGCTGCATTCCTGCTGGGCACCAAAACTGATCGGCCACTTGAGGAGTTACGGGGGAGGGAGGGGGGCTGCGTTTCTATCCATTGCTGCTATCTTTCTAATACTGTAATTTCTTTGGTCCAAAACCAGCCCCGAGCGCCCCCCCCCAGCTTTGCCGTCTCCTTTTCCTCATGGTGGCCTTTCCCTCCGCCGTCCCCCAACGCCCTCCCATTTCCCCATTTATTTATTTTTTAAAAACCTCACAACCCGCATCCCAGTTGCCACCGGGGGCAGGAATCTCCCATTCCCATCCCCAGCAGGCAGCTCACTCCCAGGCTCCAGCATCGTGGTGGTTGTTTGGGGGTGGGGAGAGGAGGGAGAGAGACCCTTGTCGTCCAATCCCTCCGCGCTTATCCAACTATAGCTCTATTTTCAAGCCGCCCCCCCGATCTCTCTTCCTCTCCCGGCGTGCCTGATTCAAGGCAGCCGAAAGGCGCGCTGGGTCCTCTGCGCGTCTTTGCCATGCGTCTCCTCTGGAGTTGAAACGCACCGGAGGGCTGCGGAGCCCCCGCTCGCCTACGACGAGGAGCGCGCGCGTCCCGCCCGACCGCCCACCCTTCCTGCTCTCTCGTGGCGGCGTTGCAAGCCAGCCTCGACGTATCTCCCCCACCCCCAGCCCCCCGAAAGCAAAAAAGGAAAAAAGGGGGGAAAGCCCCCTTCCAAAAGCTGCGTCCTCCTGCCTTTCCAAATTGCAAAAAGAGGCTGCAGCAAACACCCAACACCACCATTATTACCACCGCCGTCGTCGTCGCCACCTCCTCCTCCTCCCTTTCTCCTTTTGGCAGCACCAGGACGTCCGGTGTGGTGCTGGTGCTGCTGCTGCTGCTGCTGCTGCTGCTGCTGGGGGCAGCGCGCACGCGAGCTCGCCTTCGGCGCCTGCCGCTTTCTTCCGAGGTGCCTGGCCGGGCGGGCGAGCGCGGAGGCGACGAGAGCGCGGCTGCAGCCCAGGCGAGGAGCCACGATGAGCGCGCGAGGCGAAGGAGCCGGCCAGCCCTCGACTTCGGGAAGCGCCGCCGCCGCCGCCGCTTCCCAGGAGCAACCTGCCACCTCGGAGCCCCCGAAGAGGGGTCGCGGCAGACCCAGGAAGCAACCCCAAGTTAGTAGCCTGGACGCGGAGAGCGCGCGCAAAGCCGGGTTGGCGGAGGGGGGGGGGACACACACCGGGAGGGCACGTGCCCGGCGGCGAGGAAGCGGCGCGTGGTTGGAGATGCGACGGTGGTGGTGGTGGTTGCTGCTGCTGCTGTTATTGTTGTGGCGGCGGGTGCATTTGCTGACTGCGGGAAAGAGGATGGGGGGGGGAGTCCCTCTTGGCGAGGACAGAGGAACGTGTGTGTGTGCGCTGGATTGTCCGTCTGTCTGTGTCTCCGGGCGCGCGCGCGCGCTTGTTTCTTTTTAAAAGGCGAAAACTTCCCTCGGCCTTTCTCTATTGTGTGCCCGGGAGGGTTTATTTCGCTCTGGGGCGCAGAGCAGCTCGGATCCCACCAACCAGCGCTCCGAGCAGATTTTTAAACTGGAGGGGTGTGCAAGGGAAGCAGTCTCCGTCTTTTGTGTGTGTGTGTGTATAGTTGGTCTCCCAGAGGGCACTGCCGTCCCCGGTCCTCCTTATCTTGGCTATGGGGGGTTTAAAAAACGCGCCACACTCCTTCGGTGCATATGTACAAAAGGAAACCCTCCCTGATCGCCTGCATGTCTGCGTTCTCTCTTTCCACCCTACGCACCGGGAAACTCGGTTTGCTTTTTTTTTAAAGGGAGGGGTGATTCTGGCTTGGGGGACCCCCCCAACAAATCTCCTCGGGCACTTTCTGGCAACCCACAGTCGAGCTCGGTTTTGCTCGCCGATCATGTAAGAAAGACGCCTGGCTCTCGCTGCCTCTTTGCACAAGGCAGTGGGAACGCCAGAAATACTTTGTACTTCTCTAAGTAAACAGGCCAGTGGGGATACCGGGCTTTTTTCTCTACTACACACACGCACACAAGTCTGCGAATGCAACCAATTAAGCATTGCAGTTGTAGCTCTGCGGAGCCGGCATGGAGAAAACTGCATCCTGGCCGGGGTTGCTGCTGCTGCTGCTGCTGCTGCTTGCAGTGTTTTCGAGATCCTCGGAAATAGCGATCGGGCAATAGGGATACGCGAAGTGCATTTAAAACTTGACTTCCGCGGGCTTTTCTCTCTCCCCCCCCTTTTCGTTTTTTAAAAAAGTTTACTTCATTCATTATCGTCAAACCACTTCCTTTCAGAGCAAATCAGATGATCAGCAAACCGATCTGAGCCCAGAAACGCCTCTGAAAGGGCGCCTCTTAGAACGGGGGTGGATGAGCACCCCCAAAGTCCTCACGCCCAGCCGCTCCTATGTCCACCCCCCCTTTCTCGAGCGAAATGCAATAAAATACCTTTCGGAAGGATTGCAAGCCCCCTCCCCTTGCGTTACCTTTGTTGAGCTATCACGACGTTCCTTCCCTTTCCCAGCTCACCCACCTACCCCAGCCTGTTTTTTTTTTTTTTTTTTTCGCAAAAAGTGTGTGTGAGAGAGATTTGAGAATGGAATGTTTAGGGTTTCAGTGGATTTCACAGAAAGAGCCCCCCCCCAATGTGTCTCCCCTCTTCCCCCCCTCCCATTCAGTGTTCAGCATTGTTTCTGTTGTGACTCCTTTGGAAGGATATTGTGTCACTAAATTTCCTTTCTAGCCCAAGAGTTTACCAATAGGGAGAATTCCAAGACTCCTTTAACAAACTGAATTTAATTAGTCTTACCGCATCCTGTAATCCAAATGAAATGTTCAGTATTTGGAAGTGGATGTGGAGGAGATGGATATATATTTTCTTTTAGTCCATATGATTCACTGAATAAATATTTGGAATATCTGAAAACTGAAATCATATTCAGATGATGATTTTATTTACTATCAAACAGAGAAGCCATTGGGAAGTAGAGTGAAAACAATCAGTGTTTTTGTATACCTTGGAGCCCACGCTTACCAGGACAGTGCTCCACACAATATATAACGTTAAGCTATAGAACAAGACACAACCCTCTTTGTAACTTTCAGATTTTTTTTGAACTATAATTTAGACAGACTTCAGTCTTTTAAGTTCTTTCATATTGGAAATCTACATCGAAATTAAACCTCTTATGTGATTGCAAATGTAAATTAAATGAGTAATTATAAATCGATTGTGAAAAGCCATGAATGGTTAGAATTGCAAACGTCATCTTTGATTATAAAGGTTGGGGAAGTTTGTATAAAGAATGGAAAGAGTGTCAGAGCATACACACATTTTCATTAGTTTGTCATTCACTTCCAGTAGGCATGAACAAATGTTTTAGTAGCATGCACTCACCTTAATGTTTTTCTGCTCTTTTCATTTTATTTCACTATTGAAACTGATTGAGTAACTGACACTGTTTGTTTTGTGCATGTTAAGTGTCCTGCATTGTGTTTCAGATCTTTATTGAGATTCTTGCCACAATAGCATGTTTTCCTGTGTTTAGGAACCAATGGGAGAGCCATCTCCTAAAAGACCAAGAGGAAGACCTAAAGGAAGCAAAAACAAGAGTCCCTCTAAAGCAGCGCAAAAGGTGAGGTTTGCTCATATTACCACCCACCTATCAGTCAATGTCCAAAGGATTTCAGTTGTGGAACATCTAACCTGCAGAGTTTGTGCCATTTTAATAATATTTCATGAAGGGGTGTTGTAGGAGGAGCCAGTACATTCCGGGTCAGTTTTTCTTCCATTCTGAAATTAGCAATCCTTGGTTGCTACTTAAACATATTTAAGTTCTGCACTCTAGGGTGCTGCTGTAGAAGAAATAAAAATTGAGTGCTGAGAATTAAGTACATTTTGAATGTCTTATCACTAAAAATGCTAATTCTGCAGGCTTCTATGTTATATCCAAATTGTCTGCTGCAGCTGAGTGTTTCATTAAACGTGTGGATGGGCATAAAACCAATGATGCCTTGGTGAGAATCAAGACGTTTCTGAAAAAGTGTTAATTATCAGAAATTATTATAGGGCGTGTTCTAGGGCACTATGCTAACTTATGCCTTGTGTTCTTTGCTGGATTCATTTTGGAGGCAAGTTTTTGAAAGAAAATAGAAACCATTTTTTGAACCATCATTACATTTTGAATATTGTCAGGAGATGGGAGACACCAGCAGATTAGTTGTAATGAAGGGATGAATCCTTTTCGTCCTCAGTTGGTTTTTGAAAAGACTTTCAGGTTCAGTGGAAGTGAAAGGACTTTTTTATCTAACAAATGTACAAATACTGGGCTAATAATATATATTTTTTTTTTAGTAGAAGAATACTAGGGACATTAAGAAACAGTTGTATGGAGCTTTGAAAATAAACACTGGAGTCATGTTTCTGTAGACAAGTCACCCAGCAGTTAGCACCAGCACTCTTAATTTACAAGTACAGTGGTACTTTGGGTTACAGACGTTTCAGGTTACAGACGCTTCAGGTTACAGACTCTGCTAACCCAGAAATAATACCTCGGGTTAAGAACTTTGCTTCAGGATGAGAACAAAAATCAAGCAGCGGCAGCGGGAGGCCCCATTAGATAAAGTGCTACCTCAGGTTAAGAACAGTTTCAGGTTCTTAACGGACCTCCAGAACGAATTAAGTTCTTAACCCAAAAAGTCTCACCAAACCTGGATGTCAACTGTGGTGTATGTTCTTTAGCTGTGTAATTGTTAGAAGCTCTGTGGCAGAATGGCTTTTAGAAGACTGTTGTGGGCTCCTCAGATTATAGATACTTTTTAGTTTGTGCTTGTGGGAATTAGTCCTGTTATGTTTGATAGTTTTCAGGGTTATAAAATACCACAGCAAGTTATGATAAATTTTATTTAGGGACTGACTGTGGTCTTGTGTCTGTTTTATTTTAATTTTTGGATATCACTACAGAAAACCTTTCCCTTCTCTCTCTCTCTCTTAATTTGCTCTTCCCATTTTCTCTCTTTAGCAGCTGAAGTTTAAAAAGGTATATTCAGCCAGCTAAGTGGTCCATTCCCTTTTGTTAAGGGTTTTGTCACCCTAGCCTCCCTGTAGCATTCTTAGTTGGCTGTTCCTCATGTAGTTTTTGAGCAGGGGTGGTTAACCTGTGGTCCTTCAGATGTTGTTAGACTCCAACTCCCATCAGCACCAGCCAGCATAACCAGTGGCCAGGAATGATGGGAGTTGGAGTCCAATAACATCTGAAGGGCTGTAGGTTAGGTACCTGTGCTTTAGAGATATATATCCAAAAGAGATATATATCTACAACTCAGTAAGTTCTATCATTTTGAACCTCTTAGGTTGCAGTCATACACACACTTACTTGGGAGCGCAAGTCCCACTGAACACACTGGGCTTACTTCTAAGTAGATATAAGATTACATTGTAAGTGGTCAAGCAAAAATAAATGTTAGGGATAGTCTTTATAATATGCAGTTAAAATTGCGTTTACAGCAAGGAACGTTTAAACATTTATAGAGCTTAAACAACAAATAAACTTCCTACCAAAATTATTTTAACGCACACACTATTGATTTCAGTGGGACTTAAAAGGATGCTTATGATTGCAAGCCTATGGAGAAATAATAATCAGCCTACATTTGTAGGAACAGTTTGGAATATAAAGTGAATTTTAGGCAGAATTACAGACTGAAGCAGTTTAATTTTGGAGCTGCAGAGTTTTCTCAGTTTGTGAAGACGAGCTGTTCACTGTTGTTCACAATAAATTTAGTCAAAGGTCAGATCATTGCTATTAAAATAATTGATGATTTTAAAGTTACCAGTCTGACTTGACTTTAGTTTATTCAACTGAATCATATCAACATGGCTTCATTTATGCTGGGTATAAATAATCAGTTGGGTGCCCATGGAAATGAATGGAAGTTGTCTAATATTGCAATGTGGCAGCTGGGCAACTACCATTCATTGAAACTGGGGCTATGTAAGATGTTCCAAATGGACATCTTAGTAAATAAACATTTAGTAAACCTTTCATAGCAAAAATCATAGTAAAACCTAGTAAAACCTGCATGCTGGTTGAACTCAAAACAAATGATCTCTGTCTGATATTTTTGTTTATGCAGTTTAAATGTTCACATATGAGTTGGTTTGTTATCTATTTTTAGAAAGTCAAAACTTGGTAGGAATGCTTGCATGTAAGGAAGTATATACTGTACAGTGGTACCTCGGGTTAAGTACTTAATTCATTCCAGAGGTCCATTTTTAACCTGAAACTGTTCTTAACCTGAAGCACCACTTTAGCTAATGGGGCCTCCTGCTGCTGCCGCGCCGCCGGAGCACAATTTCTGTTCTCATCCTGAAGCAAAGTTCTTAACCTGAAGCACTATTTCTGGGTTAGTGGAGTCTGTAACCTGAAGCGTATGTAACCTGAAGCGTATGTAACCTGAGGTACCACTGTATAACCAATCCTATTCTAGAGATCTGTGTGCGCATTTGGATGTACAAGTTGCCTCATTCATTCATTCCAATGTAGGGAACAGACCCACTTTTATGGAAGATGGTTTACACAGGTGTACCTCCTGCATTGGAATGAATGAGGAAACTCCATATATGAACAGCATGGTTGCGTTGCAACTTCTACACTTGTAAGAATTCCCTGGTTTTGTGTCTAAGGTTAAGGTTTACAACTCCGTGTGATGCTAGCATGACATGCCATGCTGATCCTTCAGAGCATTTGGAATTATTGCAAAATATCTGTTCTTTAAACAAAAGCAAAAAGCTTCAGTTTTGAGGATGTCAACTCTTGGAAATCATTTGTATCGTTGTGAGGCATGCTTGTTCATTTTTTTAAAAAAGCTTCCATATGGTTTTATTTCCATCTTTCAAAGCAGTGCTTGTTCACTGCTGAAGAGCATTTTACCCTTAAAGATGGTTCTATATGCAGTGAAAAGTGGCTGGAATTTCTGTTGAAGAATGGGTGGCCTCTTTTTCAAAGGGAGCTAATTGAAATGTATTATGCCTACAACATGCCAGATAAACGTGCAAGGCTAGAATTCACAGAGGAGACCTAAGAAGGCACTCATGATTAATTGATCAGGTGTTCTCTTGCAAACTCTTGCACATCATAATTAAAAATGTATTACACAACTGACAGGGAATTTTATTAAAAAAGGAATCCACATAAGGAGGTAGATTGCTTTGTTATATTTCAACAACAAATACCTTTAAATCTTTGTCCTGGGATGTTGATGCTGTGTGCATTTAAAATTTCTTGGTGCATGGTTTGGTTTAAAAAAACACAAACTTGCAAGGCTTGTGTCTGGACTTTGAAAACTGGCCTAAAGGCATTAAAAATCCCCAGATTGAGCTTGTTAGGAGATTAGCAGTGTGAAACTTGACAATGCATACAAAATGCTGCAGGAACATTTGAGCAGTGTGTTTCATGCCCGCTGAACAAATCTCAAGAGTGTAGGCAGGTAAAAGCAGTCATGTAAAATCCATAACTAAATGAATTCATAATCTAATAAAATTTGTAATGTTTGAATCCATGCAGAAATTATGGTGAGAGATAACAAATCAAAAGATGAGCAGTGCATTCACTGTGTTCTTATGTGTTTAGAGCTGTTCCCTTCAGCCCAAACAAATTCTGACGTTATTACTTGAAAACCTATTCTCTAAACATTTGGAAATGGGTAGCTTATGTTCTATAAAGGCACCCCATAGACGTATTTCTGAAAGGATATAAATATCACAGTTCCTGCTCTGCATGTAGGTTTTGTTGTTGTTCATGTTCTGGCTTGAGCTTGATAACACAGAGATAATTAACACCTAAGAGATTAGAGGTGATGCCAGATCAAGTTCATCCTAGTTTTAAAAGTATAAATGTATTTTGAAAATAAATGTTTTATTAGGGTGAAATTAAATAATGAAAAGCAAGCTATGTTAAGAATAGGAATTCTTGTAACATTTGTATTGGGGCAAGACACATTTTGCACTAGGAAAATGGGCTTGTGAGTCTTTAAAACAAGAAGCCAAGATTGTGCTTGAATATCCTTTAAATATGGTTATGTTTTCTATTCCTCAGTCAATTGCCCACAATCAGACTTGGACGATGAAGCATGATTTGCAAGTGTAAACCTTGTCTATATGTAGACTGCTGCTTATTTAAGTTTGGGTGAAAAGAGAAGTCAATCACTTCTTTTGCGGTCAAGATCACAAACACAGTGTGGCAGTTTTAACAGGGTTTTATCTGTCACAGACTGATCATCTTTTTGTTTAAAAAGTGATTCCCTGGTTCAACGATAGAGCATATTGTAGAACTGGCTGTTGTTATGTTACCTTCACTTAATCATCTTCAAGTTATTCCTTGACCGTTGCCAGATTTGATCTTGATGATCTGGACTTTTTAATGTAGTATATAAAACAGAAAATATTTGACAGATGACAGTCCTAACCAATACTTCAGCTTTAGTTTTACCTTGCAATTGACTTTGCACCAATTGCTGTGGCCACATTGGTAAGTGGACGATGTGGTGGTTGAACAGATAAAGTGTGGTCCAGGTGAAGCAAGTCATGTGCTTTCTTTAGCATGTACAGTTTGTAACTGCATCCACATTGACTGTGCCACTGCAAAGCTATTTAAAGTCAACTGAGGTCTGGTGCAGTGAATGCTTGGTGAACTGGGTGTAAGGTAAACCAGGCATTTGACTGCTTCAGCCGGTATGAATTCACTCCAGTTGCATTCTAAGCATGTCAGTTTGGCTCTGGTGACCGGCCTTTCGATGGGGCAGTTTTTGTAATGTTGCCCCTCCCTTTCCCCATAGAGGTTGGAGTTGATGAGTAAGAGGTTGGTTGATGAGTAAGAGGCATATTTGACTTTCGTGGAGTGCATTATGATGTTGACACTGGAGTCCAGCAGTAAGCAGAAGACCAAGTTAGAGGCTGCAGAACCACTGGCTGAGGACTTGGACCAGGTCCCTAGCTTTGAGCCTCATACGGGTGAATAGGGGCTCCCTGAACTTGACAGGCAGGAGGCTACTGAAATTCATACTATAGCATCAGGACTTAATAGAAACACAGCCAAGACCCTCAGTTTGCACACAGGGTGGGAGACCATGTCGTGAAGGAAAAGCACCTGCCTTCAGCTATGCCTTTAAGAGTCTGCAGTTCCTAACAAATGTGTCCTTTTATAGAAGAACTGGAATGAAGGCAGTGGCTCAACATGTCTTATCCAGCCCTTGTTGCAGCAAGCTGATCATTTTGAGCTCTGCTTTGTTGTACCCCATTGATTCCTCTTTAGGAATATAGTCTGCTCAGCGCGATTCTGAAACGCAAAGTCTTCTGTCTTGGAACGGATTAGAAACAACACACACATTTTCATGTCACAATCACATTGATTGTAGCACATCGGTTGTAGCAAAAGGACATTGTCAGTGGATCTAAAATAATTGGTGCATAAATGCATTTCATGCTGTGTAGATGTGAGCAAAGCAGTGTGCAAGATTATACCAAGTTTCTGGTAGTGAAGGTGGTGTTGTGTTCAGCACCAGGCATCCTATAGACATCTGATTGCAGCATTCAAAATTCTCCAGGCGCCAGGAGCATTTTGCCCCTGGCTATTGGCCACTTAGGGACACAGGTGGCGCTGTGGGTTAAACCACAGAGCCTAGGACTTGCCGATCAAAAGGTCGGCGGTTCGAATTCCCGTGACGGGGTGAGCTCCTGTTGCTCGGTCCCTGCTCCTGCCAACCTGGCAGTTCGAAATCACGTCAAAGTGCAAGTAGATAAATAGGTACTCCTCCGGTGGCAAGGTAAATGGCGTTTCCGTGCGCTGCTCTGGTTCGCCAGAAGCGGCTTAGTCATGCTAGCCACATGACCCGGAAGCTGTACGCCGGCTCCCTCGGCCAGTAAAGCGAGATGAGCTCCGCAACCCCAGAGTCGGTCATGACTGGACCTAATGGTCAGGGGTCCCCTTTACCTTTACCTTATTGGCCACTTGCTGCCAAGTGAAGATGCCGGGGTGGCAGGATGGCACCTGCCGTCTCCACCATCTGGAGGTGCGTACCTGGGGATCCTTGGCTCTTGACTGCTTTCACACAGCAGCAACACACCCTGTAGAATTCTATCTGTTATATTTTATCTGCACAATGAGAATAAATTGCAGGAACCAAAAAATCGTTCCTCTAAAATAGAACTTTAGAGCTGTCTGGTCCCCAAATGGCAACATTCTGTTTTGGTGATTGTAACACCTAGCTTACCGTATATATCTCAGTTTCTAATACTGTCTGATTGACCACTGCAAGAACAGGGTGTTGGACTAGAAGGGCAATTGATCTGACCCATATATGTTCCTACGTTATTATAATCAACCATGTGTCCTAGTGCAAGTCAGCTGTGGCTGATGGCTTCTGTGATCATGTGACTTTGGGTGTTATTCCTGATTGTAATTGAATGATAGCAGGCATTTTCCTCAGGCTCACCTCAGAGGTTACTCAGGCTAGATCTTTTTCCAAATTATTTTATGAACTGCTTACAAAGATGTAAATCAGAGTCTGCTGTTTTGTTTCCAAAACAAAACAAAACACCTTTAAACCTTGTATCTAATAAGCATTATTTCCTTTTCTCCTGTTTATAGGAAAATGTATGAAACGTTGATTTAAATCATGCCTCATCATGTTTGGTCACATGCTGTGATGCAACACAACCAGAAGCAAGTCGCCTTAAACTTGATCAAGGTGTGAATAGAATTAGGCAGCAGATTGAATTGGTTAAGCAGATATAGATTGCCAAAGATCATGGGCAGAACTTGTGATGACTTAATGCACAGTAATGGTAGAACTTAGCAAGGGGACCGTAACCTTATGATCAGGACTGTGGAACCTCAGTCCTGTGGGCAGAATGTGGCCCTTGAAGCCTCTTTTATCCATCCCCCAGAGCTTTCCCCAGGCCACACTCCCTACTGATTCTGCTTTGCAGCCTCCTGGATGCTTTGCAGCATCCTTGAACTTTAATAATGCCTCTTGCTTATATAGATAAAGAGGAGAGAAGGGTATGTGAGTTTATGTGGAAACTAGCCTAGTGAACGAAGAAGGGAAATTACATTTGTTTCTTTGCCCACATTTGCCTCTGAACCTGCCCATAATTGGCATGTGGCCTTGGAAAGCTCCCCAGGAGGGATTGCATCCCTTTAGCTGATCCGGATAATGATAAATGGAGCAGTTTAGATGTTGAGAGTGGCTTTGGGAATACGACTAAAGAAGTGTGGCTAGCCTAATGCTAGTAAACTTGCCAAATTGAACTGTTGGCACTTCTGGTAATATCTAGAGGAGGTTTTCTGTAGGCTGCAGGTATGGATTTAAGTTCCTCTTTAAAGGCTACAAGAATACAGAGGCAAACATGGTGGAACTCTTTGCTCAGACGTGCTATGGCTACCTGAACTTTGACTGAGAGGACTCCATCTCTCTGATTTCATGAGCTGCTACTCTCAAGTTCAGTTGGAAGATGGATTCCAAATAAGATGTTGGCTGTGCAGCTGATTCTTGGCTATGCAGGACTCTCTTTGTGATTGGCTGATTGTTGGTCTTTGCAGAGAGGCCTGCTCTGTACTTTGAAGCCCCGATAATCAGCTGATAGTTGGTGCTTCAAAGCACCTTGCCTCCAAATCCATTTCTGGCCCAGATTCAGCTTCACCTGATGTCCGTATATAACCCAAGTGACGCCACAGGTTGGAGGTTCCCTCTCTGTTCTATAGTCAGTGACTGCCCTTTAGTCAGGGCTACTGCATTGCTTTCTAGGTGACCAGTAAGCTCTCTACACTCTGTTTGCCATTGGTCAGTTTTGAGTTAAGGAAATCCACTCCTTGTTACATAAGGCAGTTGTGCTTTTTTTGGTTTATTTGGCTATAACTTTTGATAGAATAAAGATAACTCAACACAGTTTGTTGCATTATAGTTTGCATTAAATTATCCTTCTAATGATATATACTTTTATGGTATTATTCTAAAAAAGACTGATGGGATGAGCCCTCAAACCTCAGAAATACAACTTTAAGGTTTCCACAATTTTAGCTATTAGTGTATCTAAGAAGGTTTAGCAGGATCTTTTCCCTTAGAACATTTGAGCACAACAAAATCTGGACCATTGAGGAAGACCTAGCTCCGTTAATGTTCCTAGTAGCTTCATTTGTGTCATCCATTACAGAAGCATCCTTATATTACTGGTGTAAAGTTTTTGTCCCTCTAAGGAAAAGAAAACTAACATGAGAACCCCCAAGACCCCTTGTAAGTCATGGCTGGTTTAAAATAACCCTCCTCATTATCTTTGAGGTATTGTTGTATTGTCTGTTCTGTCTGGAATTGTCCCACATTCTAGACACAACATGAATTGACACCAAAAAAGTACATAAAATAAACGTTGGCTGACTTATTTTTTCCTCTAGAATACAAATCTGTGGTGGGTTTTTTCTTTTATCCCTTTCTTGAGTAAAATAAAATTATATGTGAGGAATGTTGACTGTACCACATTAAGTGACTGGACGTTCTGACCTCTTAACAGCTTTAATCTTTAAGAAATACTCCTTTCCAAATAAAATATTTTTTGACTCAAAGGTCATCTGGTCCAATGGCCTGCATTGTAGGAATTTTAATATTGTGTTTTAATGTTGTAACTGACCCTGGGACCTTAGGGTGAAGGGCATGCAAATAATAAGAATTATTAGTTTGTTTTCAACACAATTTATAATTGGGAATGAGTCTTCCAGTATTTCTTTCTCTTTCTTTCTTTCTTTCTTTCTTTCTTTCTTTCTTTCACAATCCCAATAGTGTTTTTCTTAGGAGTAAGTCACACTTAGTTTCAGTTAAACATGCATTTCTGGCCACAGTCATACCCATAATTACTTGGGAATAAATTGCATTTATATGGGACGCGGGTGGCGCTGTGGGTTAAACCACAGAGTCTAGGGCTTGCCGATCAGAAGGTCGGCGGTTCGAATCCCCTTGATGGGGTGAGCTCCCATGGCTTGGTCCCTGCTCCTGCCCACCTATCAGTTCAAAAGCACGTCAAAGTGCAAGTAGATAAATAGGTACCACTCCGGTGGGAAGGTAAACGGCGTTTCCGTGTGCGGCTCTGGTTCTCCATAAGCGGCTTAGTCCTTCTGGCCACATGACCCGGAAGCTGTACGCCGGCTCCCTTGGCCAATAAAGCGAGATGAGCGCCGCAACCCCAGAGTCGGTCATGACTGGACCTAATGGTCAGGGGTCCCTTTACCTAAATTGCATTTAACCCAGTGGAACTTACTTTCAAATCCACAGAATTCGGTCACATGCCTTTCAGAGTGGGGATATCATTACTTTCTGTTGGTTTATCACATCATTCCATATCAAAAAAGCAAGACCTCGAATGTTTCAGTGTTTCCTTCCTCTCTCTGAGAAATGTCTGATGTGAAAAATACATCTTTGGGGATGCGTAAAAAGCGTGTTCCACTGAAACAATATTCATTGGCAGGAAAGCACATAATCTCCGTTAGGACTATCTGAGCAGAAAAGTAGGAAGATCTAGTTCCTCATTATGTATATAATTGACTTTTAAATCATGTAACTACATGAAAATGAGCAAAGTATCATCTATTAAATGATTAGCTGGTGGTAAATATCCAAATATCTCTTTCAATCTCTGTATTTTTGGGTGGGGTGGGGTGGGGAATTAAGTGAACCATCACCCTTCTCAGAAAGTGCCATTGTATGTTCTGTCTGTTTTGTGATATGCCATTATGTGATTATCTTGACATTAGGTAATACAAGTGATCTGTGCTTTGGTAACTTCCGTTCAGATTACTACAATGCTCTCAAAGGCAATGAATGTACTACAGGAAAGCTTTAGGAACAGAGTATCAGCCTGGGGTTTCTTGGACACTCATGCTTGCCTGCATTTCTGATCGTAATCTCTAACCCCGTTTTTCAAATGCAAAGTCGGGTTTTGCAGCTAATTGGGGACTTAGTCACAACTTATCCTTAATTAAGAGGGACATATAGTTTGTTTGCTTGTTTGCTTTCTTTCTTGCGTACTCTGAAAGCCTTAGCTCTCCCAGGAATTTACCTATTTATTTATTTATGTATTTATTTAATTTGCATATCACCCTTCATCCACAGATCTCTAAAACATCATACTACACCCCAAACAACAAATATGTTTACTTTTCATAAACAGATCTCCTTAAATACCTCCAAGGGGCAGGCATGACTGTGTAAGAAACCCAAGCATGGGCAGCAATTAGTATTTTTCTTTGGGGGGTGTGGTGTGACCAATAATGCTGTGTGTGAATTGAGAGAAGCTCCCCACCATCTCTTAACAGTGGCGCTGCGGATGCTGGAGCTCATTGGCCAGCAGTAGCTGGCCATAAATGGTTGTATCACTCTACTTTGGGTCTACGTTACTTTGGCACATGTTCACTGGTAAGTCTGTTCCATCCCATTTCCGCAATTCAAAAAGCAATGAAAAAAGTGCAGTTAACCAAGAAGAGAGTCAGAATATTTGAGAAGTCTGAAGGCCAGTAGATCACTTAAGTTGCAGTCTGGAAAAGTTGCCCAGCAGGTCACTTCATATCAGAGTTAACATTAATTTGTTCAAGCAGCCCTACTGAAGGAAAAGTGTTTCCCAACTTGCTTATTTATCAAGAGAATAATCAACAATAGCTTGCAAGGGAATTCTGAGAGGAGTGTGTGTGTGAGAGATGTCAGGTGAATGAAGCACAAGCCATGATAACTACATTGGAGGCATCTCCTGATACACTCCTCTACATATTATGTTGTATTTCTGCTGGAAACTGAGGGGTGTAATCATCAGAGTGTTCGCAAGATCATTCTTCTTTACGATGCATCTGCTTAAGACATTGGTTGCAAGCTACACATGTGCCTGTAGATGACTTTTCTGGCATCTACAGACTCCTGATGACTTCCTTCCCCACTGAAATAAAGCTTGAAAGAAGCCTTCTGCTGTAGCCCGTTGAAGGGATTTTCAAGCCTAATTGCAGCAGAGCAGAGCGTTTTGGTGGGGAAGGGAGGCTTAGCTCTCCCCTTGCCAGCTGTGATGCTTCCACAAACATCAACAGAAGCCTAATTGCCCTGCGGGAGGGGTGGAGGCAGTGTGCACCAGATTGTGGTGCATGTACATGGCTGGCGTACACAGATAGTGACCGCCATAGTTACTCTAGTTTGCAAATGTTCCCCTGAGTTCCAGGACACTGGTGACTCTTGGTTTAAGATGACCAAAGACTATTTGCCAGACTAAAATGCTTTTAAGGGATTAGATGGGAAGTTCAAGTTCCCCTAGAGGGATGGCTGCAGTATTTGTGGCAATCTCCACTAGAATTTGGTTGTAACCAAAGCACAGATAAGTTCTCTTGTGTAGGCAGCCAGGGCTTCTTTAATGCGTTATCCCAAGAAAGTTTCATCTTACACTCACCGCTTTAAAGATTAAAGAGGAAGTTGTCTTTTTAACAAGTTTGAAGTGATAATTTTGCCCTACAATAGTGTGAATTTTATATTTTCACACGTTTCTCCTTGATATGGTGGAGATATTTGGCTACATTTATTTGCTTTGAGGGTAGCAGGGACCAACGGCAGTATTTTCCCAGCTTTGCGTGGAATTCCCTTTACATGGCATAGTCATGTACAGAGATTTGCCAATAAGTAAACTGATACATTAAGATGATAGATTCCCGAAGGAAAAACGAAAACACATGCATACACTATTAATTACAGGGCATAGGCACTACTGGGATTAGATGGGATTTCTTAAAGCCTAAAATGGTGAGATGTATGATAAAGCCGTGTTAATCACAGCTGTAAAGGGAGTAAAAGGAAATTTCTAAATCTCCCAGTTCTGGAGGAAATCTTGAAAACGTAACTGCAGAATATCTCAGAAAGACTTAGAAGCCAAAAGAGAAACAAGATTAAATCCTATGGATGGAATTCAACCTTGCACTAAGGAATTTGTTCCATCAGCGCAAGTATTTATACTTGCTATACAGAACAATTTCCCCTCTTACATGTTGCTCTGTGGGGTTTTCCTCACCCAAAGCAGACGTGGGGAGGGTATGCAGGGGGAGGAGGGGTGGGGGAAAATCCCATTGTGCTGGTTTCCACTGGTACAACTACTAAGTTGAAAGTGGCTCAATGTACTGTTTTACCTTAGAAAAATCTTAAGTATTTTTAAAAAATCTAGCCAGTTTTTTATTCTGAAATTTATCGTTTTGATTTATTAACTCCGGATTGTATCAAATGAAGGCACCTTTTAGTTAGGGAACCTTTTAAAGCCCTGCTGGGATGGGGAATGGCATTCCTTCCTGGAACACGTTCCAGTGGCAAAAGTGGCTAGAAGAAGACATGTAAATCTTACTACTTCGTTTTCTTTTACATTACGCCAATTCTTACACACTCTTCTATCTTCTATCCAGACAGGCAAGAGGCATTATCAGATTTTTATCTAATTTTAATTTTATTTTGTTTATGCAGTTTATATACTGCTGAACTACAGTTGTTGCTAAGTGGTGAGACATTCAGGGACACATTCCCGCCAGGAAAAAACATTTGGAAGCAGGGCCAGTGAGTGATGTGGTCTGTTGAGAAGGGTGTGTGCCTTGGAGAGTCGCAGCAGGCATATGGAGAGACATGGAAGGCTACATTTGTCCCTCAGGGTTGAGGTTCCCCTGAACTATATCATGGTCAGCGGTAGAGCAATTGTTTTCAATGGGTCTCCTGCAAGTTTGCTGGCTCCTGGGGGCCAATACACTGTGGGTCCCCCATTTTTTTAATGTTCAGAGGGTTCCCCATGCGACATCAGGATGTTGCAGGGCATCACACGTGGGGGCCCTCAATCCTCTGGACAAGATGGTGCCTCTGGTCTCTGTGAGTAAGAGCTACTCAGATTCAACCTTCTTTTTCAACATGGATGCAAGCTATTGATAGTTGTAACCTAACTTTGCCCATTCTTTTCCCGATTGCTCATATTTAAGGAGGTGTACACTATCTTAAGCAGTAATGATTTTTATAACCCTAAGCACAACATCTGAAAATAACACTCTTCTTCATCTATTTATTTCTCAGGTGTACTTAGTCAAGCCAATACTCCTCAGCCTTGTCTTGCTCACCATCTTTCAGCCCCTTCCCCCATTATCTTCATACTGGAAAGTTAATATTAGGTTTACAGGAATGTTGTATGCCCTATTATGTTAATGTAAGGAAAGTTATATACATATTACATGCTTTGTATATACAATGGTACCTTGGTTGTTGAATGTAATCCATTCCGGAAGACCGTTCGACTTCTGAAACGTTTGACAACCGAGGCTCAAAGGGCGGTCGGCTCAGTTAATGGAGGAAAAAAAATTGACTTCCGAGGTGCGTTCGAAAACAGAAGCAATTACTTCCGGGTTTTCGGCATTCAGATTCTGAACCTTTCAGCTTCCGAGGCGCTTGAAAACTGAGGTACCGCTGTATATAGTATTTTAACTCTAGCTCTATAAAAATTCAGCTACATACTTCTTGCACAGACTCAGTTGGAAGAGGCAGCCAGTGATGTCGGTTAGGCTTGCGTATGAACAATCACACATAGGATAGGTGAGTGTTTTTAGCGAGCCATATTAATTTATAGCTGCTTTGCATTCAGTTAGGAAAATGGTTTATGCACATAACTGCCAAAGGATCTGTGAAGGTGCAGGGGAGATAAAATGTCTGTTTACACGTAAGATGACACATTTTTAAATTAAAGAATTAGTCAAAAAGAACTGCCACGCTTGCTTTTATTAACTCGGTCTCTGATGTCAATTAGAATGACTGCTCAGTCCAGATATATGTATCGAAAGGGTGAGGAGGCAGATGGAAGATGTAATAATTTAATTAATAAGGATTCTCTGTTTTTGAGTGTCCACTCCAATTTCCCTGGGAAGTCAGCATTCAAGTCAGGGACAGATCCTATGCTTCCTGACTCCCCAAGCCCCAGGCTTTTGTGTTAGCTGCCATTACTAACATTTTTAGTTTGTTTTGGCCTGCAAAACAAAGGCAAGTTCTTTAAAGAGATATGTCCAAAGGATAGTCTTTGTCAAGTATGTTGATTTGCTTTTCCATACATTCTTATCAATAGTCTAGACACAAGGAGAACACAGTGAATAGTCTATCATTTTTAAAGAAGCAGTTTCCTTCCTTAAACAAAGAGGTTCTCAGTCTGTTTTACGAAAGGATGGGAGCAGCATTTCTCTATAGGAGAGAGAGATAACAAAGTGATTTTTCTTTGTGCCTCTCATCTAATCAATAGATAAATAAAATGAATGCTGTTGTGGGAAGTATGCACTGACTATATATTTAAAAAAACCCAACCTACCAGAATTGCCTAACAATATCATATAACGTAATTACAAATACTTTTGAACTACAGCACTTATCTTGTGTGTGTTTTTTTTACAGAAAGCAGAAGCTACTGGAGAAAAACGACCAAGAGGCCGACCCAGGAAATGGGTAAGTATTGCATTTTTAGTTTTTATAAAATTAAATTTTCCTCTTTTAAGAATTCAGCAAGGTAACCTTAAAAAGAAAGAAAGAAGGCAGCTATTTCGTTTTAGTTTAACGAACGGCTGCGGTCAGTTTGCCTCAGTCCAGTGAACCAGACCCCATCATCAGAGGTTGGCATTGGCAGGCATGTTCCAGGGCCCGTGAATGGGTGGAGGGCACAGATTGCTAATGCCAGGCCTGAGATGGTTGGAGTTAGCACATCAGAAGTGGAGGGAGAGAGAGGTGGCACAGAAGGCGGCCACACATGCTTCCTATAATTGCCTTGATGCGTGACCTTCCCCCACCCCCGGCGTGAGACAGGCTATATATGCTCATTATCCTTGTATGGTCTATATATATCCCCACCCCTTGTAATGGCTAGGGGCAAAAAGTCTGTGTCTGACAAGGTATCTGTACTACTCCTTCTCCCCACTGCCACCATCACTGCTCTTCCATGTCCTTGGAGCCTCCTGGCCAAACCCACTCCCCTCCACACTATGGCAATGGCAGTGAGTCATGGAAAGGGATGGGACCTGTGCAAGTTGCAGAGACCCATAGCAGCACGGGAGCCAGTGTGGTGTAGTGGTTAAAAGTGGTAGACTCGTGATCTGGGAAACCGGGTTTGTGTCTCCGCTCCTCCACATGCAGCTGCTGGGTGACCTTGGGCCAGTCACACTTCTTTGAAGTCTCTCAGCCCCACTCACCTCACAGAGTGTTTGTTGTGGGGGAGAAAGGGAAAGGAGAATGTTAGCCGCTTTGAGACTCCTTCAGGTAGTGATAAAGCAGGATATCAAATCCAAACTCTTCTTCTTCTGGTGAGGAGCAGATTCTGGATTGGGGAACTTGGGGCTTTCAGAGGTTGCTGGACTCCAGCTCCTGTTGTCCTCAACCAGCATGGCCATTGGTCAATGAAGATGGTACTTGCAGTCCAACAAAAATCTGGAGGGCCACAGGTTCCCACCCCGATGTGCATTTATAGGGGGGCAGAGGGGCTCACTAGAGGCCTCTTGAATGGGACTCATGAAAACCTGCAGCACCCTTGCTGAGAGTTAAAGGCAGGTGAGGAGTTATCGCCGCTTCCTACCTTTAGACTCTGGGAGTTTGCTCAAAGACACATTTTACTACTGTTTGCTGGGAGGGGATATCTGTGTCTTATCAGCATGAATGAACCTCAGCTCTTCCCTTTTTTCTTTTTTTAAAAGTGAGAGGTGGAGGGGAAACAGAACACTGAGGTAGTTTGTTGAGTAATTCAGTTACAAAGGTTAAAGAGTGGGGTTTATCTGGAGTCCAAACGTGATTAGGAAAGAGGATAACATTCAAACGCAGTGTATACAAAAAGCAGGTTAATAAACAAAACTCCTTTGTCTCTTTCATGAATGTCCCATAGTTTCTGGAAAAGACCCTGCTCCAATCGCAGGAAACCTATACCCACTCCCTCAGTGATTTATATTATTTCTCCTTTCTGGTTCACTTCAGAGATGGAAAAGGCGGGCCTAAGGCAGAGGCAGTTTCAGGGTAGCACAACCAGTGCGATCGCTGGCGGAGCCAAAACAATGCTATAGAATGTAGCGAGAGGCAGGGAGGGGGAGCGAATTTAGTGTCACCGAGGGTGTCACTGAAATTTGAGAGCCCCAAGTCCACCACTGCCTGAGGGAAGCGGATTTGCACATGCAAGTCACTTTGCTAGACCAGCTCAGCATCTGAGGTAAGGCTTATGCCTTCCAGGGCCGCCACCTGGATGGAAGAGGAGGAGCTGGAGAATATCCCCTTGCACCTCTTAAAGCAGCAGTGGTGTGGCATGCACAGAACAAACACATGAAGCATTCAGGGTGCACATTCACGGTCACACACGCAGAGAACAAGACCATACGCTGCTCTCGTCTTTCCTTTGCTCAGGCTGCTGCTCTTTCTGGTGCCAACACAGGCCCAGTCTCTCTAAATAATAATAATAATAATAATAATAATAATAAATGTATTTACACCCCGCCCATCTGGCTGGGTTTCCCCAGCCACCCTGGGCAGCTCCCAACAGAATATTAAAAACACCATCAAACATCAAAAACTTCCATAAACAGGGCTGCCTTCAGATGTCTTCTAAAAGTCACATAGTTGTTTATTTCCTTGACATCTGATGGGAGGGCGTTCCACAGGGCAGGCACCACTACCGAGAAGGCCCTCTGCCTGGTTCCTTGTAACTTGCCTTCTCGCAGTGAGGGAACTTCCAGAAGACCCTTGGAGCTGGACCTCAGTGTCCAGGCTGAACGATGGGAGTGGCCGTTTAGGGCTTTAAAGGTCAGCACCAACATTTGAATTGTGCTCGGAAATGTACTAGGAGTCAATGTAGGTCTTTCAAGACAGGTGTTAAATGGTCTTGGCGGCCACTTCCAGTCACCAGTCTAGCTGCCGCATTCTGGATTAGTTGTAGTTTCTGGGTCACCTTCAAACATTCCCTTCATCTTCCTGCTCCTTCCAACACTTCACTAGTCATCGTTGCTCTCCAGGCAGTGAGGATATAAGTCAAATCACAACTGGGCTCGGGAGCCTGGGCAATCTCAGTAGGCCTCTGATCTCCCTCCACCACAGTGTGAAGAGAATGGGATGAACTGGGTAATGTGGACAAAAAACTGCAGTAGGATGCCAGTTGTGGTGTTGAAGAGCAGACAGTGGCCAGCCCTGTTTCCTGTTCAGGGGCACACATTAGGTTCAAAGGCTAAGTTTACATCATGCAACTGCTTGGAGTAGAGGAGAGTGGTATCTCTGGATTGGGCTGTGAGAGACCCCGCCTGAAATTCTGAAGAGCTGCCTGTCCGTGTAGATGATACTGAACTAGATTGGCCAGTGGTCAATCACTACAAGGCAGCTTTATAGAAGTAAGGATGTCATTTAGCCTTTAGCTGGTCCAAAACCAACTCCCCCCCTTTTTTTTTTGCACATGGAAACATAATTGAAGAATTTTCACATTAGGATGGAAATTGTAGAGGCAATTCATTCAGTGGCAAGCCCATTGGCAGTGTGTGGGCCCCAGAAGTTGCTCATTTAAAAAATAATATTTTTTGGGGGGGTGCAAACTTTTGATATTGGGCCTGCTTTTAAGAGATTCTTTAACCATGTTCTGTAGCTTTAGATGAATGTCATCTTTTAAGAAATGAAGAGTAAGCGTACTGTATGCTTTTTATAGTCGCTATCTCTAGTTTCCACAGAAAGAGTATATTGCAAATAGCTGTTAAAGGGCCACACTTTATTTATTTTTTTTGCGTGAAGAAGTTCACTGTTGGAGGAAAAGCTTATTGCATCCTGCTGGATGGTGGAAGCAAGGATTGATTGGCACAGTTCAATTTTCCTAAGCCCACAGGGTCTTCTCGCCAGGGACAAGTGCGTCCAAAAGTGAGTGTTGCCACCCAACACTCTTTACCCAAGCCCCACAGCCCCATGGGATACCTGTTGCCTCCTCTGCCATTTGCTGCTGGGGATGCAAATATCCCTTCCCTGTTCATCAGATGACCTCATGAGCAGCGGAGGGGGCAATTGCCTCACTATCAAGGTGCAAGACTGGGAGGAGTGCTTTACATGTTTCTGCCCATCTTTTCTTTTTACAATTTATGCCAAAATGTTTTTTGGGGGATAGGGCAAGATGAAAAATTTGCTTAGCGGCTGGCTCAGGTTCCCTGGTCAGGAGTCAACCACCTCTAAGTTATATTATTGAATCTATCAATGAGTTTTAAAACTCATGGTCATATATTTTTATCGGAAGATGATAAATTAGTGTTGTTGATTTTATTTTTTTTTAATCACCCTTATCTAGTAATTATTTGTGGATGTGGGAGATCTGACGCATCTAAAGGGATACACACCCATACCTGCTAAAGGTGTGCATAGCTCCCTCCATTGAAGCTAATGCTTTATGGAAGGGTCTCCAGATATATAATGGACCACACATGCAGAACTCTGTGTCGAGGGCCATGTATAAAGAGATGTAAAAAACAAACGGAGGAGGATGTTACCCAAAGCCATATGGCCCTTTGCATTTTAACAACCCACCTCACTTTACACTCCACCTCTGTTTGTCATACACATTTCCTTTAAACCTTTAAATTGCACTGGAGTTATTTTCGTATTTAATCCGGTGCATTTGCAGTTAGCATTCCTTCTAAACCACTCTATTATTTATAATAGGGGTCACTGAGATTTTTGTTTTTTTATGATATTTGAGGTGGGGTAGAAGGTGCAAAATTACATGTGGTCGAGTTTTGCTTTTTTGTATAAGTCTGCAAGCCTTTCTTTTTGTGAGTCTAGGATTCTGTGTCATATGTTGTTCATCAAACTGTAAAGTATTATTTCTCCTGTTTCCTTCAATGTGTACATGCAGAGATATATTAGCTAACGGAGCTCTGCAGAATTTGTGGTAGCCAAGTCTTCCTGCCAGTTCCAACTTATATACTTTACATCTGGTGATTCTCGTTTTTTTTTTTTTTTTTTTTTTTGAAATGGTAACTAAATTTATTGGACCAATATGATACCTTGGAATAGTACTAGTAGTCATAATAATAACAACGGCATAAAGTGCATTCTGAAGCATGTAGTAAATTACTTTATCTTTTCAATAAAATAATATCGCTCCTGAAAAGCATTCTGTGAATGTAAGACTACTGGAATATGCATAGAGCACAGTGTCATGCATTCTTTGAACGGGGAGACCCAAATACAAACCAAAATCTGGAATTGGTATCTTAGTTTCAAATATACAAACGATTATTTGTTGTTGCCCAAAGCCTGACATATAGGTCACAATCCAGGCAATCTCCGTAGATGATTAATACATTTGTAAATTGCCTTCCACGTATAGGTTCCAATGTGATTTACAGATATATCCTTAAACCAGCTAAAATAAGTACAAGAACAACCAGGTGTAGGTTTACAAACAACACGGAATGACCTTTGCACCTGGTTGAGAAAGCTAGTTGAAACAAAAATGTATTCAGTTGTTTTTGTAAATTACAGATAGTGGGCGGCTGTCATATCCTGACAGGAATACGGCTCCACAGGTACTTGATTTGAGCCCAGTGATTTTAGTGGGACTTAAGCATTCGTAGCTGTGTGCCGGATCGTAGCCAATGGCTCTGATTCTCCAGAGCGATCTGTGGCCTGAAGTAGGCTTCTGTTCACAGGTTGCCATACCGAAGATGAGTTGTGTGAGTCAATATGTATGGTGCTGGGTAAAAATGGGATTCCCATCTCTCAGGATTTGTTAATGCTGTGATCCTTGCAGAAGAGGATTCATGCATGACGACTAGCCGTCAGTGCAGCAGGCTTTGACATTCCTTCTCTCTGCCTGCAGTCAAAGATGAACATCTCTTTAGAAGCTGTGTACAGTCTTTTAAAGTAGTGAACATAGGAAGCTCTTTGCCCCACGGCTCTTTACAAAGAACTGTGAATTGAAGCAATTAACCTGTAAATTTCATTGACTTCAGGCTGTGTTTTCAGCTCAATTTGCTTAATTTTGCAGCCATAATGGAACACTTTTTTTTTTAATGTGGACATTAATACATTTTTATTGCATCTCTCCATGTACTCCAGGTAGAGGAGGATAAAATATGTCTGTATTAAATAATAATTTCAGTTTAAAAAGACAGCACTTTTAAAACAAGCAGGAACACAAAAAAGTGCTAACATGCTCATAATTAGGTGGTTAGATCACTTCTCAGCCGAAGGCCTTGGAAAACAAGTAGGTTTTATGTCTCTTTCTAAAATCCAAACACTCGTCACCTTCTAGAATGTTGTTCTTTTAACTCAGGGCTATCAGTGAAAAGGCCATGTTCCTTGCTGTGACTGTTTTAACTTCCCACAAGGAATGAGCACAGAGGCAGCTTCTAATCAAAATATATCCATTTGCAAAGGAGCTCATATATGAAGAGATGCTTACTGAGGTTTGTAACATTCATACCAAAAAGGGGGGGGGGATAGGCAGAGATTGAAGGGACCTGTGAACTTTCTGACATATTTTCTCCATCCATGAACTGTATTTTTATGCCACAGTGTGCTACTAAGACATTTCCCCAATAAATGTGGCATTTGTAGCAGGCTCATTTTTCCAGTATTCCTTAATTTTCAGAGCACTGGGTGATGGCCCCGTCAGTGATATGAGCTAGGTTTTAAAGAAAATAATATCTGAATAACATGTTACACGTATGTCATGCAATTGTGTAGTGTTTTTTCTTCTTTCTGCTGCTATAGTTGAAGCATGGAGGCTAGACCATTCAACAGCACCATCAGAGAACGTGGCATTTGATAGACTTTTGTAAACAAAAAAGGATAAGCAATTGTCATGAACCCTGCGGTGCTCTCCGGATCGGGCTTTGATTGTCAGGCCCAGACAGAGGAGGTAGAGAAAAAATTGGGAAGCTGGGGTGAACTGTAGGAAAGAGGAGGGGGGTATCTCCCTTCTGCTATGACTTCAACCACTTTGAAAGGAGAAGCATGTATACTGGCTCTCCCCTATGACCCTCCTGCAGACCAGATAACTGATGGGAAAGGCTGAATAGGAGGTGGGAGTAACTGAGCAGGAGGGTGCAGCCTTGTTTCCTAGAATCAGGTGCTGCCTTTGCAGATGGGAGCAGACCCTGGTAGGTGTGTGCTTGCAAGCTCAACATTCCTGCTTGGCAAAAGAGTCTTGTGAGTGAGCACACCGCACCTCATCTTTAAAAGCTTGGCAGGAGGGGTGAGGAAACTTGTTGGGACACCTTCCTTGCTTCTGTCCAGTTCTGAACCTCTTACTTTGCTCCTGAACTCCTGAATCATGGCTCTTGAGCACTGTGTGTGCTGCTGAGCACACACCATTACTTGCCTGAACGAAGATCTTCCTTATTTACAAGTAAGAGCTTCTGTCAGCTAGTTTTGGTTGGGAGCTAGGGCCAAAGTTTGCACTAAATTTTGTCAGTGGGAGAACAAGCTGCTGTCTCAACCACCATACCTGTGCTGCAGTGTACATTTTTGCTAGCAATCATGATAGCAAATCTCCATATCAGAAAAGACCCCTTGGTTCCATTTGTTAAGTATAAAAGTCATTGCCACACTGGTAGAAAATAAAGTTGTGCTGGGTGTTTGGGTATTTTTCTATGGGACAAGAATGCTATATATTAAAACAGAAGCCATTTAAAAAACCCCGACTAGGAGCAGAACTGGTGGCCAGTTCTCACTTTCAGTAATTACCAAGGACAGTCATTAATTGTTTGATGTCAACATCCACTGATAACTTACATGCATGAGTAGCCCATGTCACAGATTTAATACCACTGCTATAACATTCATATCACCTCAAACGATGCTTCTGAATGGTGAATTCACACTTTCAGCTACCTGCCTTCAAGTGTACAGTAATCATGAGAAATTTGTATGCATGTATTAACCTTTCACAAGGGTGAGCCGATTATGATCTATTATGAGCAGAAAGACATACACCATGCTAATTTTTTGCCTTTTAAGAGTGCAACCCCAAGCATGCTTACTAGTGAATAAGTCCCAATGAATGCAGAGACATACTTTTGAGTAAGCATGCTGATGATTGTACCATAAAGTGCCATTTATTGAAAACAAGTGTCTGATTTCCGCTGTGATGGACGTATCTAGTTCTTGTTGGAGAAGATACCTCTCGTGAGGTAGGCTCAGCATTTGTGACACTCTCGAGAGTTTCCAAATGTGAGTGGTCTATGTTTAGGAAAGTGGATTATGAGTCAGGATTCCTAGGTTCTGTTTCTAGTTCAGTGAGGTGTCAGGCAAGCCGTTTACTATCTTTCGGGCTAAATATACCTTTTGACAAGTGTATAATGATTCCATTTTTATATGCGATACTTTGGGAGCGATTCCAAGCCCCTTGCACTTACTCCCGTGGGGAATCTGAGTTTAGTTGTGAAGCATGCAAGCATATGCATATCTCTTTTAATGGTGTCACATTATATAGAGTTCCGAGGGTCCCATATAAAAGGCATGTGCACTGTGTGTATTTTCCTCCTCCAAACGAAAACCTAAAATGAAACTCCCGCTTCTATTTCCTTGTAGCACTGGACATGCTGTATATGAAAGCAGGCATCTCTTATTAAGCAATAGCAACTGAAAAACATATTTCCCAGGAGATGGTTTCTAATTTTACGACACATGGAGGTTTTTAAAAACCAGCAGTAAAGTACTTTATGTATGACCTAGGTAACTCTACCTGTTTTTATTCATATTTCTTACACTGTATTCCCTTTCGTTTATTTGTTGCTGGCCTCAGATTTTGAAAAAGCAAAGTAACGACTGCAAGGATCAGAAATGACACTCTTTGCTAATATCTCTGTAGTCTGCTCTTGATACCTTACGCAAACAATAATAAGTTTTTTGATAGTAGAGATGCAGTTTTTGAATACATTTAAATTAGCAGTAGAAGTACCATTGTTCATGCTCTTGGATGTGAAAGGGAGTCACTGGGGTTACGAACATAACCATATGTATGGTCCATTGTTTTCCATCTGGAAATTTCCAGTGTTGCTAACAAAAGAATTTGCTATGTTCATGGAGCAGGTTCACTGTATGGCCGAGATTGAACAGTTGTTGCATATCTGCAATAAATACTACTTTATCAGCTTATTTCTTTGGTAATCTAACAAAACACGGCTGCTGAATTTAATACTATACAGGCCATATGTCCTTCATGGAAATTATATTTATACCCCCACCTTTTTTTTTACAAGCTAGCTATGATGATTTAATGATATTTTATTTGTAGGCCACCCTGGTACATAGGGTCTAATAATTAGTTAATACATAACATATAAAACAGCTTAGGGCGGTGTGTTAGGAAATTCCCACGTGTTTGGATCTTTTTTTGCAGGTTTTCACGATCAAGTTCCCAGGAATGTTTTGGCCTGTTCTTGGGTGGTGGTTGGTTTTCCTCCTCCAGATTTAGCAGTACAGTGGTACCTCGGGTTACATATGCTTCAGGTTACATACGCTTCAGGTTACAGACTCTGCTAACCCAGAAATAGTACTTCGGGTTAAGAACTTTGCTTCAGGATGAGAACAGAAATCATGCTGCGGTGGCAGCGGGAGGCCCCATTAGCTAAAGTGGTGCATCAGGTTAAGAACAGTTTTAGGTTAAGAACGGACCTCCGGAACGAATTAAGTACTTAACCTGAGGTACCACTGTAGGCTCTTGTCAGACATATGGGGCCTTCTTTGACAGTGCAAGAAGTGTAGCAACTGTCTTGTCTATCTGTCTTATGTCGTGGAAGACAGTATCCCTGAGATGTGTTTTCTATTCTAACTGTTCCATGTAGTAGTGACAGCTAGAATCAGAAAGGTGTCCCTCTCAGCTCTCATCTGGAACGATACTATAAAAGGCAGGAATCACTATGATTGTTTGGCCTGGTCTCAGTGATCCTCTGAATGGTGGTGTAGGACTCTTAAATGAATGGACTGCCACCTCATTCTCTTTCCACACTCTTATTACTGTCCAGCCACTTTGCAATATGGCAGAGGAAATACAAAAAGAGCCAGAGAGAACAAAGACTTTTCCATTGCCTGACTGGCTTACTTGACCATTCCCAACCGCTGAACCATGGCGGCGAGGGAAGGAATGTAGGAACATGCCTTATAACGACTTTGACTGGCAACAACTGTTGGATTGCAGGCAAGAGTCTTTAACTTGGGGGCTGAATCTGGGACCTTCTAGATGCAAAGACAGGAGAGCCTGGCGTGCTCTGGTCCATGGGGTCACGAAGAGTCGGACACGACTAAACGAGTAAACAACAGATGCAAAGTATGCTGTCTATCACAGAACTATGAAGAGAAAGCAGCCTTCCTTTATAGCAACCCATCCAGAGCCTATGCCTCCCTGCACACTCCATCCAACCCCTTGATTCAGTCAACCTCTGTCTGCTCTAAATCATGTAAATCTGCTCTAAATCATCTGGGTCAATAGCAGCTGGTGGGTGAGCAGTTTCTTTGGGGAAATGGCAGTGAGGGAATGGGTTACCTCGCACAGCACCATGGTCCTGATCCGCTGATATTTAGGGCTGGGCAATACCTGTTTTTTTTAACATTGTGCTATATCACCAGCTAAACATCATAATATACCAATATATCACAATGTTTGAAATAGGGATGGAGGCATTGACTGGCTTCATGCTTTCTCCTGCTCTTGTGATTTGCTGTCTGTGGCATGAGGCAAGGACAGAGCTGAGCTAGCAGAATTAATAGGCACTGCAGGACTCGAGAGAAGTGTTGAGTGGCTTCACAGTTTTCCCCACATTGTGATTTTTGCATAGAGTACTGACACACACGCACGCCATGCTTGATGATATATTGCCAGCTCGAGAATTATAAAACCAATATCAAATATGGACTTCAAACCGGTTTTGGACAGTATATTGATATATCACCCAGCCCTACTGGTGTTGTGATTGCATCTGATAATTATAGAGTATTCATATATGCAATAACAGTGTTACTTATTTCTTCTTGATCCTGGTAAATCATAATTCAGGGATCCAGCCCAAGCCCTTATGGCAGCTCTTTGCCAAAGAGATGGGAGACCCAGTCACAGATCTCTGCTATTGCGGCTGCTTTTGGGCCCTGAGAAATAAGAGGCAACCTGTGCTAAAATGATCAGCGAGACAGCCTGGAGTTTGCATCTGTTATGTTTAAGTAGCTTACACACATTTGAAAGGCAGACTGGAACCTGTAGTTCCAGTGTGCCGTAAAAAGGGTGACTTGATCCAATATGTTATCTTAATCTAGTTTGACTGTCGCATCAATTAGCCTCATCAAGATGAACTGGGGACCCTTTTCATGTCCTAATACAAACACATGGAATTTTTCCTTTTATGATCTTAACAACGTTGCTTTGTGCTAACATATCCTTGAGGTTTCCTTTGCCCTTGCTTAGAACTCATTCATACTGTATTGTGACATGTCGGTGATGACAAAATCTGTCCTGGGGGCCTGTTTTTACATTTGTCTGTTAAGGGAACTTTCTTCTTCTTCTTTTTTTTTTTTACAAATAGAAAAAGAAAATAAAAGCTTGCCATCAGCTCATAAGCTTTAAAAATCCTGAATAGAAGAAGCAGCTGTGGGGAGCATGCATTCCTAAATGTTTAAAGCATTTATTCAATAATTGGGTGCAACAGAGCTCTTCCTGTAATGAATGGGCCTGATTCTGGTCATGCTTCATTCAGAGTTCATACTGAAGTCATTGGCTGGTCTGCATAGGAGGCAATCAAATGATCTTCCTGTACATTTGCAAAAGTTTGGGAGGAAATGTTCCAAAGCGACGGTGATCTGATTTCTTAGTCTGAGTATAGGAGTGGGAAATTGGTTGTGGATTCCACTTCCAAGCTCCAGAGCATTGTTTAAGAATAGAGAGTACCAATGCTGGCCATTTGAGTTCTGTGAGTAATAATAAATTTTTTTAAAAAAAAAATATTCCTTATGCAAATGATTTTCAGTAGCAAGCAAAAGTTTTCAAAGTTATTAGTTTGCATTTGTATTAATTTACAAAGCCCTGAACAACTTAGGTCCACGGTATCTCAGGGATCACCTGAACCCTTATATCCCATCTCAATCCTGAGGAGCATCATTGGTCCCTCCCAGTGTTGGCCAGGCTCATTTGACAACAACAGGAAATAGTGTCATACAAAAGAGTGCTCTGCCAACAGAAATTCAACAGGTGCCTTTTGTTTCACCTTCTAAATGCCTGCCGATAACTCTTCTATTCCGCCAGGGATATGCAAGCAAATGAGAATACATCTTTCCACAGTACTTAATTGGCATTTGATTTTAGCTTTTGTATATGGTTTTTATTGTATGATTTTACGTACTATTGTTGTAAACTGCTTTGATTTTTTTTTAATGAAATAGTGCTGTATCAAATATTTTATAAAATAGATAAACTATAAGCATGGGTTTCGGAATGCAAGATTAGTAAGCTGTCATGTTTATGCATCTACCTACTTGCTTCCCTAGGGACGCGGGTGGTGCTGTGGGTTAAACTACAGAGCCTAGGACTTGCCGATCAAAAGGTCAGCGGTTCAAATCCCCGTGACGGGGTGAGCTCCCGTTGTTCGGTCCCTGCTCCTGCCAACCTGGCAGTTCGAAAGCACGTCAAAGTGCAAGTAGATAAATAGGTACCGCTCCAGCGGGAAGGTCAACGGCGTTTCCGTGTGCTGCTCTGGTTCACCAGAAGCGGCTTAGTCATGCTGGCCACATGACCCAGAAGCTGTACGCTGGCTCCCTCGGCCAATAAAGCGAGATGAGTGCCGCAACCCCAGAGTCGGCCACGACTGGACCTAATGGTCAGGGGTCCCTTTACCTTTACCTTTACTTACTTCCCTTATTTTCAGAAATGTGACCAATGGTCAGGGATGAATGGGAATTGTAGTTCAACCACAACAGGGAACCACCATCTTCTCCATCTCTGATTTATGGCCTATTAATGGAGTAATTACATCAGTGCCATAACACTGTCCTGCAAATTCCTTATGCAAACTTGATTGCTTGGAAGCAGAATAGCAGAGGACATGATATATCATTACAGACCACAAACCCAGTTTTATCAGTTTACCTACTGAGGGATGATGATAGGGAGAGAGCAGGTGCTGAGTACTTGCTACCCCCCCCCCCACATTCTCAAAGTGGCAGCCCTAAGTTGCCAGCCAAGCTTTACAGTAATAGCATTCCTCCCTTCTTTTTATAGACAGGGAGGAGCTGTACAGAATGCATCTAATAAGGAACCAAGTGCATGCCTTTAATACCAATACCTAATCTTAATAGAACATTTGATGGAAAGTTGTGGACAAGCCTCTTCATTTTTTTAAACACTACACACATTTTCTAACGGACGCGGGTGGCGCTGTGGGTTAAACCACAGAGCCTAGGACTTGCCGATCAGAAGGTCGGCGGTTCGAATCCCTGTGACGGGGTGAGCTCCCGTTGCTCAGTCCCAGCTCCTGCCAACCTAGCAGTTCGAAAGCATGTCAAAGTGCAAGTAGATAAATAGGTACCACTCCAGCGGGAAGGTAAACGGCATTTCCATGCGCTTCTCTGGTTCTCCAGAAGCGGCTTAGTCATGCTGGCCACATGACCCGGAAGCTGTACGCCGGCTCCCTCGGCCAATAAAGCGAGATGAGCGCCGCAACCCCAGAGTCAGTCACGACTGGTCCTAATGGTCAGGGGTCCCTTTACCTTTACACATTTTCTGCCCCACTTCTCCCTATATAATTTGACCTATAGTGGGCATGCAGTTTTCATTTCCATTATATCAGAGGAGGTAAAATCCTAGAGAGTGCCTAAAAGCTCAAACCTCCAGTGATTGGGGGTGAATGATAGCACTAGACTATTCTGTATAATACCCAGGAGGTTGTAACTTCCTGAAACATCTGGATCTGGCTACTGTTGCAAGGAAAAATTACTCGGCTAGATGATCCACTGTCTGGCTCAGTAAAGCTGTTCTTATGAGGGCATTGTGATTACATCTGATTGTTTATAAAGTAGGCATACATGCGCTCACGTTCAGAGCGTTACATTCTTCTTGATTCTCCAGTGAAATTTTAATTTGGCGAGTGATATTGCTGTGTGGTATCATGGTCATTGGCAATTGGTCATCTGAAAATGTCCTCACACAAGGAAATCCTGCCAAAGGGAAATGAGATGCAAAGTATGAAAGCGGCTGTTGTAGAATTATTTTAAACATGATTTCATAGCCAGCTAGAAAAATTGGTAATTGCATCCTACTGCATTTGCCTCTGGTTTAAATCCATTAACTCAAGGGTGTTCCATCGAGAGTGGATGTACAGTATTCTTTTGTGTCTGGAATGCCTTGATGACATCCATGTGAAGGGGAAGTGAATTTATGCTGGAGTCTAATATATTTGGGGGGGAAATTCCCAGCTATGAAAGTCTTCCTTTATCTTTGAATTTCCTGGCTTTTATGGATTTATATTAGATCTTTTATGTTATTTCAATGAGGGCCTTTTGCGTGTGTGCGCTTTTGATGTCCTTGAGATTGTTTTCATTGGCTATATATACGTATACATAGAATGAAAATAAAAGAAATTTCATTTGAGAATGTTGCATAGCTAGCTGTGTGGGTTCCTAGTGGAAGAAAGACCTCAACTTCTGAGACCGCTGGACCCACCATCACAACACCTGGAACGCTTTTTAGAAGTGAGTGTGTGCACATGACACTTTAACTAGTTTTCGTGACCATAAGTTAAAATGATTTCTCCTTATAATTCAGTTTTGAGTTCAGTCTGCGCTAGATTCACAAGGGCTCTGCTATGACACCTATAACGTGTGCCAAATCTCCCACAGCGAATCCAAAATTAAGAAGGCTCCCTTTGAGAGTCCATTGAGCACTGCCTCTTCATTGCTGAGGGATTGAAGAACACCCCCCAAGCATCCTGGTCAGGTCAGAGGATGGGGCCCTATTTATTTATTAGATGAATCTTAGTGTTCCATACTGTAGCAGTTAAAAGGACGGGTTAAGTGGGGGACTTCAGTACTATATCTCTGCCTCTGTACGTATAGAAATAATATATATATATATATATATATATATATATATACACACACACACGCGCGCGCGTGCACGCGCGCACACACACACACAGTCGTACCTTGGTTGTCGAACACCTTGGTACTCAAATGTTTTGGCTCCTGAACGCCGCAAACCGGGAAGTGAGTGTTCCGGTTTGCGAACGTTTTTTGGAAGCCGAATGTCCAGCGCTGCTTTTGTGGCTTCCAATTGAGTGCAGGAAGCTCCTGCAGCCAATCGGAAGCCACACATTGGTTTTCGAACCATTCTGGGAGTCGAATGGACTCCCGGAAAGGATTAAGTTTGAAAACCAAGGTATCACTGTAATTGCTATATTATAAATATCTGTGTCTACATCCATCCATCCATCTTCAGTCACACATACAGGTTGTCCAGATGGGCATGTACCAAACCTGACACATGCATGCATGCACACACACTCGGTGATATCCAGTGTTAGCCATTACTCAGAGTAGACCCATTAAGTCCACTGTTTTCATTGGGTCTGCTCTGAGTATGACTTTTTGTTGATTGCCTTTAAAGGTATGTATGTATGTATGTATATCTGTGTGTGTGGTGTGTGTGTGTTTGTGTACACAAGCCTTAATGTGTATATATTCACACAGAATGATATTTAACTTCATAGAATTCTGAAACTGTAGTGCTGAAGGGACCCCGGGGCCATGTTATTTAACTCCCCCCCCCATCAGAATTCCTGATGTAGGACTCCTAAATGCACTTGACTGGATGCTCAGAACCCTGTTAGGCAGGAGACAGCCAGCGGTGGAACTTCATATGTTGCACCCAAGCACACAAAGAAGCCAGCATTTTGTATCTGCTTTCACAAGCACAGGCGCTTCATTTTCAGTGGCTAACTGGCTTAAGATGACCTTTGCTTGTGAAGCTATTCTATGGGTCTCTCCCACCACTACTTAGGGGTGATTAAAGATGATGGGGGGGGGGAGAGAGACTTAGTTTAGGTTCAGGGGAATAGCACAGTAAGTTGCACTCTTAATCCTGAGACCTAGTGTTTGAGGGTTAGTGCATGTGGATTTCTTGGCTGCTTCCATTTGGTTTTTTTGGGGGGGAGGAGTGAAAATTCATTTGAACTCTCCTGTTATTCTGGAAAAACAACAGAGACTCCCACACCCACTCCTTACGGCTCCATGCAGATGCGAGTTCAAGAACAGGGTGTTTCACTTTCATAGCAAGGTGCAAACCAGAAGATTAGGATGATGTGATTAAAGTTTAACGTTGGCTTCTAAGTTGGTCATTTGTGACACTTGAGCAGAAGCAAAGTATCTGCATAAACTGTCCATTGTACCATTGCTGTAAATGATTTTTTTATGTTTTGCTTTGCTTCTGGAATGCAGTGACAGAAGCTGTTTGTTGAGCTAAAGTCCAAAATTTCCATTTTAATATGTTTGTTTCTGCCTCTTAGAACTGGTTGCAGTATTTTTTTGGTTTGTTGTTCAAAGAAGAGCTAACAGGCAAATTAGATAAAGTTTCTCTCTCCTGCTTTACATGTACCATAGATTTTTGGGTTGGTTTTTTTTTTGTCATTCAGACTTCAAAGCATTCCTTTTGCCTCTTTGAGAATTGCATTTTTAGGTCAGGTGGGAGTCATAATTCTGAAGTACCTGAATTTGTAGGGGGTGGATGTAGTCTCTGTTATGCTTTATTGGCATAGCGTTGGCACACACACACACACACACACACACGGAACATAGCACTGAAGTGATAACATATGTAGTGATAGGTTTGAATTATATTAAAGGAAATTTAATATAATAATAGGCTAAATTCCATTCTCTAGTCAAAGAACTATTTCATGTTTTTTGATCTTGGTACTTCACTCTCGGTCCATTGGTATCAAGTGAGCAGAACAGTTGCAAATTAGTTCTAATGGAAACGTCATACAGGTTAATAATGGAGATGACACCCTTTAAGGTTCTAGAAACATTTTAGAGGGATTACTCCTGAATATATGTTCTTAGAATCTCTATAGCTATATCATATCTATATCTATCATCTATATGAATATAATGCTCAGCTTCTTCAAAATGTTTTTTTTTTTATACTAAAGTTTCTATATGCATCCATCCCTAGCTAGCAGGATCAGTGGTTAGGGATGATGGGAATTGTAGTTCAAAAGCACCTGGAGACCCAAGTTTGGGAAACACTGATGGGTGGGGAGCCTGCAGCTCTCCAGATGTTGTTGGAACAGCATTTCCCATCAATCAAAGCATGGCCAATGTCCTGGAGGGCATGATATTGGAATCAGTGATACTGGAATCAGTTACAGATGGGCCCTCATTTTCATGTTTGACTTACTTGCATGCAAAGAGCCAGCTATACAGTGGTACCTCAGGTTAAGTACTTAATTTGTTCTGGAGGACCGTACTTAACCTGAAACTGTTCTTAACCTGAAGCACCACTTTAGGCTGCCGGAGCCCGATTTCTGTTCTCATCCTGAAGCAAAGTTCTTAACCTGAATTACTATTTCTGGGTTAGCGGAGTCTGTAACCTGAAGCGTATGTAACCTGAGGTACCACTGTATTGCTTATGGAATCTGCCATTTTTCATCATTTCTCTTACGATGACTATGAGGATAAGGTGCTACTTAAGCAGAGCTGTTACTTTTCCATGAAAGCACATGGAAAGATATAACAGACATTCAAGGCTCTTTTAAGTTTACTCTAAGTTGCACAAGTTATATGTTGCCCAGGAAAACCATGCTTCATCACCCAAATTTTATTCTAGAATGCAGCCTTGGGGATGTGGGCTGCCAATATGTTTGGAGTGACAATGCAGGGAGGGGGTGTGTGTTTACCTTTTTCCTCATTGTGTCATCTTCCCAGTCAAAATCACGCACACCCTCAGCTGCTGATTGCTGTATTTGTGTTTGTGCCTGCTTGAAAGGATTGTGTGACAGGCTGTAATTCAAATGACCTGTACCATTTGTGAGGTGACCGAAACACCCAGAGAATTAGAAGTCAAGATAACTGGAACGATCTCGTTTGCACAGTTACATAGACATGCCAGTGGAGGGAAATGTATGCACAGTAAATTCAGGAGAGAAAGTTGGGCAATAGAAGGGCAAAATGGTTGAGTATAAGCAAAATAATCCTATTTATTTTCAGGTCAAACCTTGAGGTATAGCTGCTTTTATGAACCTCTTGTATAAAATCATCCAACCCTATATTACTGCCAAGGCTTGAAACAGAGATGTCATGAGAAATCAAATAGGGGCACTTGCCCTTGACAAGTGAAACCCTTGGCACACTGCCACTGATGGGCCTAGCACCTCACCATGTATCCATGGTTCTTCTGCTACCATGGCAACAGCAACACCACCACCAATCGGCCTCCTTGCTGGTTCCCCAATGGCATTTTAGTGGTTGGCGGATTGCAGAGCTGCATTTGATGGAAGCCAAGTCCATGGTGGTTGCCCATCACCTGATCTTACCTAAAATGCAGTGCTCCAGCCTATACATCTTGCATAGAACCATGACCTCAGTTTTATAGATCTATAGTCTGGGAAGCTGCATTTTGGAGAAACTAAGATGGTGGGCGGCCAATGCAAGCAGAGGCTGAGCTTTGCCTGCCATCCAACCAACCACCAATAAAATGGCTGCCCAAGGTCCCAGCAGACAAGGTGCAGTGAGATGCACTTCTACACTCCTGAGCCCTTCAGCCAGTGACCAGTCTAGCCCTGGAAAAGCCTTGAAAGTGTCTGTTGGGTAGTGGACTGCTTTCCCTCAGCCAAACACCCTTGAGGTACTAGGGTGAGATCCGCCCTCAGCTGTTTCCTTCACCTCCACATCCAAGCTAATGGTGCAAGTAACCTCTGCATTAACTCGCACAGAGTGGGAAAGGCTTTCTTCCCTCAAAATGGGTCAAAAGATGTGTGTGTTTCAGTTCAAATTGCTTCAGCCTGTGGGTCCACCATTGCTGCTCTAGTCTTTTGCTATAATAGAGATGTTGCCGTAATTGCAGTTACTATTACTGCTGCTTCTACTGTGATTAGTAATACTAAAAGTGGGTCTAGTTATCTACCCTTTGAACAAACTGTAGACTGGCTGCAGTCACTGACACCTTTCGTTGTTACATGAGGCTTTGCCCATTTCGATAAATGCATTCTGGAGTTACAATATTAATATGTTTATAAATTATTTACTCAGCTGTTCCGGTCTGTTGGGCAAAACATAGATTTAGGGAAGTTTTTAGCAAATGCATCATGTACTCAGTGAAACAGAACAGCTTCTCCAGAGCTGCTTAGGTTTACCCAGTACATTACAAAGGATCATATTCTGCAGGTCTTTTACTTTGTCAAATTGCCCGTTGAATTCAAGTCAGGAAATGGTCCATGAAGTGGAACCTTGTTAATTCACACCCTTCATAAACCCACATTCCCAACCTGCCATCTTTCCTATTTCCCTGCATCAGGGCCTGATGTTTTCTGTTAAAGATACTTTACATCCACTCTTTGAAAAATTGTCTTGTCATTGCTGATGGTGTGGATTCACTCTTACCAACTTAGCCTGTACACCAACGATGAGATGTCTTCCATGGCGGAGAGACAATTCTATCAATAGAATTGCCCCCCCCCCCCATGTTCTGGATTTTTAATACAAGTAATTAAAAATAAATTCTTATGTCAAAATAACTAAATGCTATCTGCATTGGAAGTCTATGTTACTTACCTCTTTTGGCTATCTTGTACCGAGGATATAAGCCCAGCAATCAAGTAGTGGTTTGAAAAGCCAAGAGAGACCCTCTCTTGACAGCTGTACTTCCTGATGGTAGGCCTTCTTCTAGGTGTTTCAGATGACCCAAGAGCTGGAATAGTTATATGTGTAGGCCTGAGTTACTAGATGCATCTAGTGGAGGGGCATAGCAATAGGTACTGTTTCTGAACATCAAGAGAAAGTAGAGTGAACAGAGAAGAGGAACGATAAACCAGTTAAGATCATCCTGCCTCGCCCACTTATTCAAATGCCCTTGATGGTCTGGTTTCCATTTCCACATGCAGAGGGAACGGATCATGGTCAGGGTGATTTGAGCAATTGCCCACAAAATAAACGATAAACAATACCTTAATATATAGATTATTTTATATTCATGGCGTATTTTAGCTTTTACATGATATAAAACTAGTTCTGGAACTATAGTAGCATATAGCACAAGTTTAGCAGTCATTTCCATATTATTTGCAAATGGATTTTTTGTGTGGAAGCAAATAACACAGACATGAACACTAAAGGCACTCTATTTCACTATGAGCCACCTATTGGTCACATGCTATTGGCCCGTAAGCATCCTCTGTTGTTGCCTGTTTGCTACTGGGCCCAGCTTTAGGTGTTGACATTGGCCTATAAATCCCTAATTGAGTTGGGGCCCATGTATTTAAAGGATTGTCTCTTTTACCTGCCAAGCCAGGCCATCCAAAGGAGAGTCCCTGCCCATAGTTCCATCTGCAGCTGCAGTTCGTGGTGCAAAAGCACAGAAAAAGGGCCTTTTCTGTGATAGCATCCCAGATGTAGAATTTCCTCCTTCTGGAGGACTGTTTTTAGACATCAATATGTATCTTTATCTTCAAGCCTATGGAGATGACTGATGCGAAGAACCATATTTTTATTGTTGGATTTATAATCCGTTTATAATCATGTTGGTTGCTGTTGCTGTTGTTTTTTAAAAATCTTTATAGTATATTAATGTGTTTTATTTTAATGACTTACCAACCTGGGAACTTTTAGAGGGAAGAGTGGGTTATAAGTTTAAATAATAATATTTCCAGCTTTTTTATTATTTAACAAGTGTTCTCTTTCAAGTTTACATTAAAGACACAGAGCCCAGTTGGAAAACTCAGGTTTCCACATTCAGTGGAGGCCAACACCAATATATTTTAATGGAAGAGCAGTTCAGTTCCATCCTCTACATTGTGCACATGGCTACCCACCCTTATGAACTGTAACCGCTATATGTGTTCACAAGATCTGCTCCACTTTGGGAGACTAGCAGTCTAACTTGGTAAAAAGCCCTTCCCGTCACTAAATACTGCAACCATCAAATCCTGAGAGTGAGCAAAACCCATTCAAAGGAAATATGGGAGAGGGTAAGGGATTCAACTCTACACCACCAACATCCTTTTCCTAGCTGCTGTGTTCTTTCTGCAGTAAATGAAATCTGATTGCAATCTAGTATTCCTTCCGAAAACCCCATCCTGTCATGTGACTTTGTGCCCAGCACTTGCATTTTCTTGGGAAATAAAGGCTTCTTATTACCTACCTGCTGAGATCTTTGTAGTGGATGAATGCCCCTGGTCATTATTCGTTAACCTTCTCCCTTCAGACCATACAATGAGACTAATAGCCTGCCAGTATTCCTTCTCAGAAATGAAAGAGACCAGCTACAGAGCATCTCAGGACCCTCTTAATGTGCCTAAAGAATTCACATAACTTTAAAGAAGCCAAAAAAAAAATCTGTTATTGAGGAAACGGGGCATTAAAAATTGCTCTTGAAATATATGGTTCTGCTTGCCAAGTTACCCTTTGCGACATGTCTTTCAACATCTCTGAAAACAGAAATTTGAAAATGAATCGGTTTGCTCAAGCTCCATTAAAACTGCATGACTGCACTGCTGCAACACAGATGCCATTATCTTTATTACTAGCAAAGCAAGGCTAGCATTCTTGTTCCTGGTTTCCTTTGGATGGTGGCAGGTGAAAGAAATTTGTAGCAGGGAAAGGAAAATGCAGGCTGTAAGCTGCTTGAACTCATTCCTTGCAGCACTGGATTGAGAAGTGATTTATTAGAGCTATTGCAGCCTATAGACCATACATCACCTTCCTGGTTGGCTTTGTTGGCACCTTGTCACATTCTTGTGGGCTTGAGGAATTCATTGTTCTTGTTTGAACTGATAAGAACAAAAAAAGGATTTTCTGCCTGAGACCTTGGGAAAAGCAGAGGGGGTGGAATGTTGACACGAACAGCAGGACTGCACTTTCCCAAGCCTTTCAGTCAGCATTCTTTAGTAAGCAGAGGACCACCGACCCTTAGGTGTTCCCAGCAAAGCTTGGCTTTGATTGCTACAGTGCCTATGTCTCTCCTGCGTGTGTTGGTCCAGGGACAGGCAAATATGGGCAGGTAGATGCAGAGCAATAATATCCAAATGGTCCAAGTCATCTTTGGTGCAAAGGTCTCGGAAGACTTTATCGGTGGGCGAATGCGAGGAGCAGGTTAGCAGTATCACACACAACTTTAGTGAAGTTAATTTCTTATTCAAAGAAACAAGGCAGCTCAGGAGACCAGTCCTAGTGAGCACAGAAACTCTTCTCGGTAGAACTTGCTCCTCCTCCAACTGCTATTCTAGACTGCATCAACAGAAGTATAGTGTTCTGATCAAGGGAAGTAATAGTACCACTCTATTCTGGTCAGACCACACCTGGAGTACTGTGTCCAGTTCTGGGTACCACAGTTTAAGGATATTGACAAGCTGGAACGTGCTGAGGAAGATGACCAAGATGATCAAGCGTCTGGAAACCAAGCCTCCCACGATTAATGGAGTTGGGTATGTTTAGCCTGGAGAAGAGAAGAGGAGATGTAGTAGCAGTCTTCACACATCTAAAGAACTGTCAGTTGGAGGATGGAGCAAGCTTGTTTTCTTCTGCTCCAGAGGCTATGACCCAAATCAGTGGATTCAAGTTACAAGAAAGGCAATTCCAACTAAACATCAGGAAGAACTTTCTGATGGGAGGAGCTGTTCAACAGTGGAACAGACTTCCACGAGAGATGGTGGACTCTCCTTTTTTGAAGAGTTTGGATTTGATATCCCGCCTTTCACTCCCTTTAAGGAGTCTCAAAGCGGCTAACATTCTCCTTTCCCTTCCTCCCCCACAACAAACACTCTGTGAGGTGAGTGGGGCTGAGAGACTGAGGCTGAGAAAGAAGTGTGACTGGCCCAAGGTCACCCAGGATCTGCGTGTGGAGGAGCGGAGACGCGAACCCGGTTCCCCAGATTACAAGACTACCGCTCTTAACCACTACACCACACTGGCTCACCACACTGGTTTTTAAGCAAAGGTTGGATGGCCAACTGTCATGGATGCTTTCAGCTGAGATTCATGAATTCTTTAGTTGGACTAGATTACCCTCAGGGTTCTTTCCAACTCTACAGTTCTGTGGGTCTTGGAATATTTGTTCTGTTTCCAGATTACTGTGCAATCTTACACAAATCACTATCTCTGCCTCTCATTTTTCATCTCGTGTATAACTCTTTTAGGATGCATTTTATGTTTGTAGCAAAAAGGTAGGAAACAATCCATGTCCTCAATGGTTATACACACTAGCTTTGCTTTTAGTATTCTTTCCCTGCTTCCTTGGGAAAGTGTTTATCTCTGCTCTCAGATTAGTTCTCATGGCTTGAAGTAGTCAACATTTCAGATAAGGCCTGTAGACTAGCTGTTTTATGTTTAGCCCGTAGCAAAGGCAGCAGCAGTTAAACAGTCAACACTTGTCATTGTGACTTATCAGGGCTTAAAGAGGGCTTTGCGTTTTTGACTTCATTAAAGGTAAGAAAGATACCAGAAAGGAAGCAACAGGAATAATTGCAAGGGTCAAAAGGTCACAGTAAAGGATGAGGTCTGCCTTTATGCGTGTGTGCCTTACATCCTAGAACTCTGCAGATGTGCCCATCAAAACACTTGGTCAGTTTAACATAAACATCATAAATGCCATTGTTCTCAGAGGTTTGAAATTTGCCGGTTCTGTTATAATACCATATTTTTCGCCTTATAGGACGCACTTTTTCCCCTCCAAAAATGAAGGGGAAATGTGTGTGCGTCCTATGGGGCGAATGCAGGCTTTCGCTGAAGCCTGGAGAGCGAGAGGGGTTGGTGCGCACCGACCCCTCTTGCTCCCCAGGCTTCAGGAAGCTATCCGCAAGCCTTGCAAGCCCGGTGGGAGGTCCCGCGGGCTCGCCCGGCTTGCGGGCAGCAGCTTGGAGCCCACAAGCTCGGGGGACAGCGGGGAGGCGCAGCGCCGCCACCCCGCTATTCCCTGACCTGGTCTGGAGGCTGGCGGGGGGGAAGCAAGCTTGCTTCTCCCCGCCAGCCCCACAAGCTCGGGAGATAACGGGGAGGCGGAGCGCCGCCACCCCGCTATTCCCGGACCTGGTCTGGAGGCTGGGGGGGGGGGAGAAGTAAGCTTGCTTCTCCCCATCGCCAGCCCCACAAGCTTGGGGGACAGCAGGGCAAGCCGCTGCCCCACGGAGGCTAGAGAGGCTGTCCCTGAAGGCAGAAGAGGGAGATGAAGCGCTCCGTCTCCCTCTTTTAGCTTGGGGATGGCTGCGCAAACCTGGGGGGGAAATAAAAAATTTTTCCTTGATTTCCCCCCCCCAAAAAAAAACTAGGTGCGTGCTATGGGCCGGTGCGTCCTATAGGGCGAAAAATACGGTAAATCTGATGAGCCAGGAAAAAGTTAGTGCCGTTTCAGCCTACTGTATCTGTATCATGATAGATAGATAGATAGATAGATAGATAGATAGATAGATAGCCAAGGCTACCTTTGGCAACTTTGTATTATTTGGGCTAACTGCTGCTCCCTTGCCTGCTGCAAACCCTCATGTAAATCAGAACCCCAATTTCACCCACAAGCATGCATTAAAATAGTGCGATGGGGATTCCACCCGTTTAGCACTCTGATTGCGATTACGGTCAAGTACAGTTCACGTATGCTCAGCAGTAACTAATCTGCACGAAGTGATCTTAAGCATGCAGCCATATTAAACATAAATATATGAGAGCGAGCTTATCATACAACCATGTTTGTTTCCACAGTCTCATGCCATCTTAATGAGGGGTATTTTTAAAAACCCTTTCCGTGGCCCTAAACAGATACTGCAGCTTTGCCTGCCAGGGAAGCATGGGATGCTTACGTACATATGTAGCATGCTATCGTCACCTGTTAGTTGCTGATACCACAGCTCTCACTCAGGCAAGCACACTCTTTTGCCTGAAGCTAGCAAAGAATGGCACGTCCAGCCAGTGCTAGTTTGGAGAACCTGAAGAACTCACGTCTCTACTGTCTACATGTAGTGGTGGCCTTGGCCTGCGCTTGTCCACCATCTGCCCACAGACCTGAGGTGGGTACATGAAGAATCGGCACGGGCTCAACAATGTTGATGGCTAGCAATCCAATATTGGCACAAGAGGATTTCAAGGAAAGGGTGCATTCCTTTTTCCAGGGATATTCCCTGCTAGAGTCATCACCTGTTGTGTGCGTGTGTGTTCATTAAGATTCCTGTTCCTTTGTGAGAAGTGAAAGCAGGCACGTAAGAAGCAAAAATTCAATAGCTGAAGCTTTCCCAGCAAGAAGATCCAGTGGGGGGAAAATTTAACTGAGGAGCGGGGAAACGGTGAAAGATATTCAAGTGGCCCAGATCTTGTTTTCATAAAAACAGGAAGTGGCACCATATTGAATAGGGGGCGGGGAAGTGGGCAGGAGGCATAGAACGAAGAAAGGTGTAACCTGTTGAAGCCCTGTACTAAAGGGAAAGCCTCTTGGGAATTCGGGACTCTGCGTGAAAAGCCTGGATGGCTTAAGGGTTTTTGTGGCAATCCCAGTATTTTTAGGGTAGTTGGAGGTATGGCTCTATGCCCTCCAGAGTGCTACTTTTTTCTGGCAGGAATGTGTCTTTGAACTGTAATAGTTCTTCTTGCTTGCCTGAGTGTGTGTGTGTGTGTGTGTGTGTGTAGAAATGTCTGACTTTTGCATGGCTGGTGTAGAGCCTACTGTACATAGGTAAGAATCACATCTTTTGCCTCTGGCTCCTCCCATCAATGGAAGGCTGCCCATAAGAGAATGTATGGTTTCCTACTCTTGAGGTGGTGGCATTCCATTAATTTTTGCTCAGAGTATAATCAAAGAATCATAGAATTTGTATAGTTGTATAGTTGGAAGTCCCAACTTGGGACTTAAACCCATGAGCCTGAGATTAAGAGTCTCACGCTTTACTGACGGAGCTAGCTGGTCAAGCAGACCCACTGAAATCAGTGAACGTGGCTAAGTTAGGTCTATAAATGTCAGTGGGGTCTGCTGTGAGTAAAATGTAGTTGAATACCACCCTTGGTGTTTGTGAAGGGCCTTCTCAGCAGTGGCACCCTCCCTGTAGAACACCCTCCCTTCAGATGTCAAGGAGATAAAGAACTACACAACTTTTAGAAGACATCTGAAGGCAGCCCTGTTTCTGGAAGTTTTTAATGCTTGATATTTTACTATGTCTTTATATGTGCTGTAAGCCACCCAGAGTGGCTGGGGAAACCTAGCCAGGTGGTGGTAATAATAGTAGTAGTAGTAGTAGTAGTAGTAGTAGTAGTAAATGATGAACAGCCCAATCTTGTGTGGAACAAGGTATAAAACCAAAAAGTGGTGGTACTAGTATCTAAACTAATGCAGAATGCAAGGATCTAGTGTGATCTTTTATATGTTTGGGCAAACAGCCAAATCTTAAGCAAATTAACAGAGAACTTAGCTCCACTGCGCTCAGTGCACATTACTTCCCAGCAGTGCTTTTTTTCTTTAAAAGTTTAGGGGTGCTCTCATTTTGACTCAAGAAAATCACCATTTTATAGTTCAAATTGGGGGGTAAATACAGTAAATGGACAAAAGTACAAAGATTCACAAAATGTTTAGGGGTATGCATACCCCTGCGTCCCCCCAGAAAAAAACACTGCTTCCTAGTAAGCATGCTCAGGTTGCAGTTGAAAAGCTTCCATGTCATCTTTCACATTTGCAGCATTTTCATTCATTCATTCATTCATTCATTCATTCATTCATTATTCCAAAGGGGGTATCCTCTCCTGCAAATGTTTTTTGGGAATTAGCTCCTCTGACATTCTGTAAACTCTGTAAACTACACAATTGGCAAGACTGGATGCTTTTTCCTCTCCCCCCCCCCCCCCCCGGCTTTCCTTGTATGGAAACTTGCTTTGCTTTCCAGCACTAACCTTAACTGACAGCGTATCACTGCACTCTGCTGGAGAAGTCCTGAGCCAAATCAGACCTCTGTGGGTCTCCCAGCTGGCTGTCACAAGGGCAGGTGTGATGGCTGCACTGATAACCTCTGTGCTCTCAGGAATAAGCTGAGATGAAGGCTTAATGATACTTGTCAGAAGCACAGTATAACTTTGGGCCTTGGATTGTGCAGGCTGGAGACAGATCCTTCAGGAGAAGGAATGAGAAAGATAAACAGAGATATCCTTGCAAAACCCAAATATCCACAAACACCTTCTTAGCACTACTTTGTGTTAGTCATGAATGGTGATCGCAAACATTAGCAGCTGGTTGCAATCATCCTTCCGAGCTATGTGCAATATTTTATATTCAGGTGGTTTTTTTCTTAGTTTTTAAGTGGCCATAGGCAATAAAATTGTTTTGTGTTGTCACACTAAAAAACAACAACACCCAGATGTTTCTGGCAAGTGGGAAAGTTGGCTTGCTTTGTACAAAGGAGCGATAATTTATTGGGTTTTATTTTGGTCTTCTGAAACTCGCTTTCATTTCTACAAACCAAGAGGCTTGTCGTGATTGTGAAATAAAGTACTGAATATTCACAGGCTAAAATGAATACTCAAAGGCAACCCCTCTCCCTCAAAAATAAACCCCCAAACCTCCCGCAGGTGAGAAAATTAATCTCTCCAGACATTCCTGCATGTGTGTTTTGTGTGTGTGTGTGTGTGTTTATCTACTTACCTACATCTGGTGTCATGGGTACTCCAAAGCAAGCTGATCAATATAAATCAATTAAAAAGGCAACTTTACAGCAGCATGAGAGAGCTGGTGTGCTTTTCAGCATTTAGCGTGATCTAGTGCTACACTCTCAAAAGAAAAACAAAAACCATTTGGGAAGGAATGTTTGTTTTACAGTGGTTGACCAAAAGTATTCAAGTGGTTATAAAAAATGGAGACAGCTAACGATTGGAGGTGCCTCATACTCACTCTGAAACTCATTCACAAACCTTTGACACTGACTTAAGGTCAGTACCGATAAGGAGAAAGGCATTTCCCAGGGAGAAGCACCAGAAAGTCTGTATTACTTGAGTAGAAAAAAGCAAACAAAAGAAAAAGCAAACAAAAGCAGAACAGCACTCCTTATTGACCTTAAACATAACTAGAAGGGGACACACACACACACACACACACACACACACACACACAATACCAGGATTTTTAAAAAAAAGTTTACAAGCTCTAGTGAGGAACTTAATTCCACATCTATTAATATTTCAAGTCCTGTGCTTCAGATATGAATGCTTCTGCAACAGCCTTACAATTGAGGCATCAGCTCAACAAGAAGGGTGTAGGATTTTGCTTTCAGAAGAGTTCGTCCTTTAATAACCTTTAAAGGAACTCCCTTAATTTGTCTGGAGATGTATGTGGTTTCTCTCCCTTCTGGTACATCCTGCAATTGTACAGCTCTATGAGGATTGTGCCTTTGCCTTTGGTAGACTTACAGAGCAATCTAAGCCCCTGGTGGGCAGAACCAGAGTTTGATAGGGGGAATTATCCACTGTCTTATCCGGAGGCCTGTCACTTCTGCTAATCATGGCAGCAGTTTGTTGTTGTTGTTGTTTTGGGGGGGAGAATATATTCTGGTTTCTTGCTTCTAGGCTGGAGCAGCAGAGAGGAGCAGATTGGGCTCATTTCCCATTACTGTATTACATTTATTATTATTCATCGCCTATACAAGAGTCTCAAGGCAATAAAAATAGCAAAAAAACCAGTTAAAAACACGGGAACTCGCCCCGTCATACGGATTCAAAGCGCCGACCTTCCAATTGGCAAGTCCAAGAGCTTCAGTGGTTTAGACGACAGCGCCAGAGATAGAAACAAAATTGACACCCAATTCAAAACCTAGCAAGGATGATTATTATCATCATTATTATTTGTTGCCTTTATATTCCTTTTTCTCCAAGGAGTTCAAGGTGGTGTATATGGCTCTCCCCCTTCTAATTTAATCCCCCACAACAACCCTGTGAGGTAGTTCAGTTTGAGAGGCAGTGGCCAGCCCAAGGTCACCCAGTGAGCTTTATGGTTGAGTAGAGATTTGAACCTGGATATCTCAGGTTCTGGTTTGACACTCTCAGCCACTACACCACACTGGCTCTCTTCAATGGCTCCTTGGCCAGCCTATCTCTGCCTCCTTCACGTCCCTCCCACCCTTTTTAGGGTGGGTGCCAGCTACTTCCAGGGGGCTGGGGAATAACTACTCACACTTCAGGAGGGTGAGGTTGGGGATTCTGTGTCAGAGTGGGATTTAGATCTGTGTGTCCAGCTGGCTCTAACTTTACATATGCTACTCAGACCGAAAGCGCTTTTCAGTTAATAGAGGACCAACATCTTCCTCTTTACTACCTGATTTCTACTCTCTGCTTAAAAGCCACCATCTGATTTCAAAGAGACTTCTCCAAATGCCGTGCCCAGCAATTTGGAATTCACGGATTAGTAATGCATTGGCCAGCCAAAAAGCACTGGTTAAAATACATATTTAAAGTTATTGTGAAACAGTCTTTCCATTACAAGTAAAAAACATTTTCTAAACCCGCCCCCATCCTCTAGTCTAGTTGATCCTCATTTGGTGGAAAGACTGGGTTGGAGTCCGGATGCATTCCTGACTGGCAGTGTCCTATGGAAATAAAACAATGCACCAAAGAACCAACTTGTATTGAAAACTAGTTCATTTTATCCTCTTCCCCCATCTCTGGCTCCACATACTTTTTTAAAAAATTGGATTTTGAATAAAATGTGGAATTAATTTTTTTATAATCTTTTTAAAATTCAGTTTTACACTACACATTTAAATTCAAACATTAGACATAATCATCAACATTTAGGATTCCCTGAATCCTTAGACTTCCCTCCCCCCTTCCATGGTTTCCATTTTCAATCTTTTTCAACTGCATATATTTTCTCTATTTTTTTAAAATAATCCAATTTTACCTTAGTTTTTAGTACATTATAAGTGTTGCTCAAATCCTGCCAAAGTTTTTAGTTGTTTACAGTGTTCTCTTAGGTAAATTGTAAATTTTCCCCATTCCTTATTGAAGTTTCTCTCTTCCTGGTTTCTGATTATCCCAGTCATTTTCACAATTTTGGTGTACTCCATTATCTCCATCAGCCATCAGTCTCTGGTTAGGACTTTATCTTCTTTCCATCTCTGGGCCAGTAGTATCCACGCTGCTGTCGTCGCATACATAAATAATCGTTTCTGCTCCTTTTTTAAACATTATTTTAAACATTTTTTTCCAACACATTATCTATCATTTCCCAGAATGCTTTTGTTATCTTGCACATCCACCATATGTGGTAGAACATGCCTTCCTTCTCCTTACACTTCCAGTATACATTTGAAGCAGTTCTATACATCTTTGCTAATTTTGTAGGCGTTAAATACCAACAATACATCGTTTTCATATAGTTCTCCTTCAATGCACAGCACGCTGTAAATTCCTCCCTCCATAACTTTCCCCAAAATGAAAATTGGATATTGTGCCCAATATCTTTTGCCCATTGTATCATTACCAATTTAACTTCTTCATCTTTAGCATGCCATTCTAAAAAGGTAAAGGTAAAGAGACCCCTGACCATTAGGTCCAGTCGTGACTGACTCTGGGGTTGCGGCGCTCATCTCGCTTTATTGGCCGAGGGAGCCGGTGTTTGTCCGCAGACAGCTTCCGGGTCATGTGGCCAGCATGACTAAGCCGCTTCTGGCGAACCAGAGCAGCGCACGGAAACGCCATTTACCTTCCCGCCGGAGCGGTACCTATTTATCTACTTGCACTTTGACGTGCTTTCAAACTGCTAGGTTGGCAGGAGCAGGGACCGAGCAATGGGAGATCACCCCGTCGCGGGGATTCGAACCTTCTGATCGGCAAGTCCTAGGCTCTGTGGTTTAACCCACAGCGCCACCCGCGTCCCTTAGCATGCCATTCTAGCAACAGCTTAATGCATTTTAGAAAGTAACTTCATATTGTTTTTCAATAACTGGCTCCACATACTTAGAAATGCACACGCAGTTGGAGCGCCTACTTAGAAAGAAAAGCATAGTGATCCCAGCAACCTTCACTTTCATAAATGATCTGGTTTGACCAAGTCACTTCTGTTTACACAGTTCACTTCCCTCTAGCTGGATGCCCTTTTTCCATGTGTTCATCATGCTGCATGTGTGAATCAGTTTGGGCAGAGCACACAGGAAGTCCCTGAGTACTCCCCTTTGGCAGGAAATTGCATCCAAGAAGCAAAGACTTGCAGCCAGTTGTCAGGTTTAGCCTTGCTTTGCCGCTTTGCTGTGCCACTGACCCGAGAGATTGTGCTGCACTGTATTCCGGTGCAATTAAATCTATCTGCTCCAACCAGACGGAAATAAGCATGGAAAAGTGGTGCGTGCTGATGTCTGCCAAGAGCAACCTTCGCCAGTGAGCAAAAGAAGGGCAAGGAAGAGATTGTGTGTGCGCCTGGCCTTTTAGCTGCTTGTATTAGAATCATGCACTGCTATTTCTGCTGTTCCTGCCAATTGGCTTGCGGCCACTTTCTCTGTTAATGCTCAAGCAGCCAGGAGCTACCATGAGAGAGGAAGCCCCTACGCAGTTGCTGCTAGCTGCTCTGCAGTGGAATTTGTAGTAGATCCAGCAACAAAAACAAAGCAACCCCATTGAATCAGCTGAGTTTTATATCCATATATAAAAGAGCAGCAACAACCAAAAACAAATGGAACAGACGTGTACAGTCTAGCCAAAGGTAAACCTCATAAGTCCCATTTATTTTATTAGGAGAGAGTTAAGAACAAGGTGAATTGATTTAAATCAAGGCGATTTAAATAGTGATTTAAGCTATGGGGTGGAACTGGTTTAAATCAAGCTTTGCTTTTGTAATTCGTACATGTCTAGAACGAATGTGTCCACTAACCTGTGGCTCACAACGCTTACAACGTACTGGATTTACAACTAAATGGATCCTTTATACTATATATAGGATCGTAGTCTGACACTGTTGTTCATTCAGCCAGCATGCCTTTTGTGCTAAAGAATTATATCCGTTTGCTGGGGCAGGCGATTGTGAAATTAATGAATTTTGGTTTGGTATTCTCTACACGTATGCAGCAGCAGTATGCAAATAACTTAACAGGAAGGACTATGCCAGGATGCAAAAAAAAGGGGGGTGAATATTGAAAGTAGTTCCATGAGCTTGGCTAGTGTTTTCCTACCTCATTCTCCATTCCCCTCCCATCCCATGCAGCATGGCAAACTGCTTTCGAAACTGAAAGGAACTTCAGAAAGCGGTTTGTTTTGTTTTTTAAAAAACATAGCATGGCATGGGACAGAGGGAGACTGTTCAAAGAAAAATAAGTCAAAAATTCAGCTGGACTGCCTCAAGTCTCAGCACGTCTTTGAATCCTTGCCCTAAGCCCAGAATATTTCCAGGAGGAAAGACTAATAGATACTGGATAGAATGGTGTTCTTCCTGCCATGTCATGAACAGCAAAAGTTGTGAATGAGCAGGGTGAATGAACACTGATATGGTTGTAGCTCAGCTGGAGGTTTTGAGTATGTTGTCAGCAATATGCAGATGGTGCACGTATTGTCTGTGTTCCCTCTACCTTGGGAAGTTGGGAGGATGTATTTGTTTCCTTCCTACTTTATAGGGGTTTGTGTTTTGGTTTTCTCCCCTTATCTCTTAGGGTCTGAGTGTCCTACCTTAGATGGAAGGCCACCTGCCAGGGATACTGTCTTTAGTAGCCTGCATGGTGAATTCTGCATTAAGCAAGGGATTGGTTCTTCCAGTTCTAAAATTCTGTGATTCTGCAAGTTATGCCTTAAGAGAATTCAAAGCTTGATTCAAAGTATTTGTAGACCTTGAGTTGCATCCAACTAAGTCATATTCAGGGACGCAGGTGGTGCTGTGGTCTAAACCACTGAGCCTCTTGGGCTTGCCGATCAGAAGGTCGGCGGTTCGAATCCCCACAACAGGGTGAGCTCCCGTTGCTCGGTCCCTGTTCCTGCCAACCTAGCAGTTCGAAAGCAAACCAAAAAGTGCAAGTAGATAAATAGGTACTGCTCCGTCGGAAAGGTAAGCAGCGTTTCCATGAACTGCTCTGGGTTCGGTGTTCCGTTGCACCAGAAGCAGCTTCGTCATGCTGGCCACATGACCCAGAAAAACTGTCTGCGGACAAACACCTGCTCCCTCGGCCTTTAAAGCGAAATGAGCGCCGCATCCTCAGAGTCATTCGTGACTGGACTTAACTGTCAGGGGTCCTTTACCTTTTTAAAAAGTCATATTCAGGGTAGACTCAGTAAAAACCAAAAGATTTAACATAGTCATGTTCATTGTGACTTGGCTGGATGCAACATGTTGTGTTCAGATCTCATTTGAAATCATGTTACTTTTTTTAGTGACAATATCATTGAAATTCAAAACAATAAAAGGTTCACTTTTTTAAAAAAGAAAGTAAATGCCATTTAAATAAGTGCAGTTCCATAAAATAAAAACCAGTTGATTTTTACTCACCAAGGTTAAGAACATGCAAAACCCCCCTCCCCAAACCCCCCTCTGCTACTGAGACTTAAGTATGCTTCGCTTTGGTGGTATTGCGACCTTCATATTTTTAAAATCTACAAACACTCATCATAGCATAGCAGCACTTTGGTTCTCTCCTCTGCTGAACATTTATATACCAGCCAGAAAATGATCTTGAATTAATTAAATATTTTTTAAAATATATTTTTTTTAGAGGAAAAGCATGCATACATTTCTGTAGACTTGAATAGTTACTTTGTTAAACCGAAAGAGCTGGAGCAAGAGGAGAGGCCTGATCGTGAGCTTCAATACCATCTTTTTGTTAAGTTTAGGAAAAAGCCACGAACTCAGACTGATTCCACTGTTTTATTAAGACAGGTGAAAAGGACAAGGCTGGCTGTCGTTTCTCCTTTACAATGGGAAATTCCTGAGTTCTGTTCATATAAGAAGTATGTGACAATACAATGGCTCACCTTTCATATACATGCTGCTCAAGCATTTCTATACCGTATACCTTTTGGAGGAGTTGAACACTTGGGCAGCAGATGATGGTGCAGCAGAGAAGGCTGTGCTATAGAATACACCACAAACAAGCAGCCACCAGTTGGTGTTGGGAGTTGCAAATCTGTTATTTAAGCTTAAGAGCCAGTGTAGTGTAGTGGTTAAGAGCGGTGGACTCGTAATCTGGGGAACCGGGTTCGCGTCTCTGCTCCTCCACATGCAGCTGCTGGGTGACCTTGGGCCAGTCTCTCAGCCCCACTCACCTCACAGAGTGTTTGTTGTGGGGGAGGAAGGGAAAGGAGAATGTTAGCCGCTTTGAGACTCCTGAAGGGGAGTGAAAGGCGGGATATCAAATCCAAAACTCTCTTCTTCTTCTTTAATAGAGTTCAGAAAGGGTGCTTGCTGACCCCTAGGCTGCATTCCCATGTGGGGTTTCTTGCATTCCATGTGGGTTTAGCTTAACTGAGTGTAAGGCTTGCACTTCTGTCCCATTTTCTAACATTCCTTTCACACCTCACATGCCTGTGCAATCACACCTTGACCACTATGCTGGCCATGTTGCGGTAGATGTCGTTCACACAGCAACCACGAGCAATGAGCATCAATAGATGTCAAAGACTCATCGTCTTATTTGATAGATCTAATACTTCATCTCACCTACATGCCATCCCTCTCCCTCAACATTCAATGGGGTTTTTTGTTTGTTTACCTTTTTGGCATGTAAACGTGTTGTAAGTGGGTTTCCCCAGAACCAGATAACACAGAAATGCGTGCTGACCTTGCACTATATTCCAATGCATACCATTAGTTTTCTAGAAGTGGCTTTTCCTTTTATATTTGTAAAATCATAAAGTTGGAAGGGACCCTGAGGGTCTTCTTGTCCAAACCCTTGCAACATAGTACAGTGTTACCTCAGGTTAAGTACTTAATTTGTTCCGGAGGTCCGTTCTTAACCTGAAACTGTTCTTAACCTGAGGTACCACTTTAGCTAATGGGGCCTCCTGCTGCTGCCGTGCCGCCGGAACACGATTTCTGTTCTCATCCTGAAGCAAAGTTCTTAACCTGAAGCACTATTTCTGGGTTAGCGGAGTCTGTAACCTGAAGCATATGTAACCTGAAGTGTATGTAATCTGAAGCGTATGTAACCTGAGGTACCACTGTAATCACAACTAAAGTATCTCTGACAGATTGCCATCCTACCTCTGCTTAAAAACCTCCAGTGAAGGAGAGTTTGCCACCTTCCATGGGGCTCCATTCCACTGCCAAACAGGTCTTGCTGTCAGAAAGTTCTTCCTGATGTTTAGTCAGAACCTCCTTTCTTATAACTTGAATCCACTGGTTCAGGTCCTACCGTCTGGAGGAGAGAACAGCCTTGCCCCATCTTCCAAGTGATAGCCCTTTAGATATTTGAAGATGGCTATCGTATCTCCCCTCAGTCTCCCTATTCTCCAGGCTAAACATACCCAACTTTCTCAACCATTCCTCATAAGGTTTGGTTTCCATACCCTTCATTATCTTGGTCAGGGGTCAGCAACCTTTTTCATCTGTGGGCCGGTCCACCATCCCTCAGACCATGTGGTGGGCTGGACTATATTTTGAAAAAAATATATGAACAAATTCCTATCCCCCACAAATAACCCAGAGATGCATTTTAAATAAAAGGACACATTCTACTCATGTAAAAACATGCTGATTTCCAGACTGTCCGCAGGCCGGATTTAGAAGGTGATTGGGCCAAATCCGGCCCCCGGGCCTTAGGTTGCCTACCCCTGATCTTGGTTGCCCTCCTCTGCACACATTCTAGCTTATCAGTATCCTTAAAGTTTGCTCAGAACGGGATACAGGACTCCAGGTTTGGTCTAACCAAGGAAGAATAGTAAAAGTATGTGCACAGGTACAGAACTGTGTTGGGTTTGGAATTAGTAGCTTGTTGACTGCTAAAATTCTAGCACAACTGAGCTACTTTGAGTTTTACTTGCCATTCACTTATTATGATAAGATCCCAGTATTAATGTAAAGTGTGAAGAATTTGGAATGACTACTACAAAATCACATTTGGCTGCTTCCTATAACAAACTTAAAATGGTTGTTCTGTAAGAGACCCTGAAGTTGCAAATAGGTAATAATTGGGCATCATATTGAATGGGTTATACAAGCTTCAAATATTTGGGGATTTTCTTTCAGGAGCACTTAGCTGCCCTTAAGGGAACAAAATCCAAAACTTCACGGGCCATTTTGAGTCCGTTGGGTAATGGTGGGAATTTGGGTTCATCGGAAATTAAAATCCTTTGTCATGGAGCCTGTGGCCCAAAGAATCTGTGGCAGGGATTTGTGAAGCATGGGGTGGGGAAGAGATTATTTGGAAGTCATCCAAAATTCAGCTTCTTAGAGCTCTCTTGAACCTCCTTTGAGAAACTCCAGCTGCTATGCTCAGTGCTATAGTAGCACCTTCCCCATTCCCTTCCATTATGGCACAGATATATAAGGTTGTGTTCATATATTTGGATAAAGCTTTGTCAGATGTCACAAAATAGATTTCCTATAAAAATGCTTGCTTGATCAAACAGGGCCTGACAAGTGGAATATGAAGTGCAAAAATCTGTTACCTGTTTTTATGATTTATCCATAGATAGTTCAGCAAATCTAGAAACTTACCTGTTGAGGAAGATAATAGACAAAAATTATTCCTTGCATTCTATAACTGGTTGCAGATTATTCAGAATTCCTGCTGAACTGTACGGTATTCATTTATTAAGAACGATCATATTCAATAAATGTATTTGCAAGATTTAACATTCTGTTTGTGCTAAAAAGCTTTTACGTGACTGAGATTTCAAATCACGCCTTCAACTTACTTAAACGGAAAATAACTGTTAATTCTGGCTGATCAATGCTTTTGTATTTATGGCCAGAGTAAAATTTAATATATTGTATGTTATACTTTTTCTTAGTCTCTTTATAATGCTACCAGAGCCAGATTTTAAAAGCTATCCTTGGAAACTACGCTAATTGAGATAGAATTTAAGGGTTTCTGAAGCTAAATGGGGTTTGAGAAACTCAGTGTCCTAACATGGGGCCGAAACAGCAGACTTTAATCCTTTGAAATTATTTTTGAGATGGGTATGAGTACTTGCAACTAAATTTGACCAACAGTCTATAATAAAGAATGTTATTATTCATATATGGGACATCTTTATAATTATATATAAAGCTCAAATATCAGGTCAAGAGGCCTGAAGGGACCCACAGGATTAACTATTTTGACCCCTTCTAAGACAATATAACTATATATTAAAGTATCCATTACTTTCTACTTGATTGTTCTTTCTTCTTTTGATCAGTTTAAAGAACCACACATCTTGAAACAGCCCGAAACTATTAGAGTAATAATTTCCTCGGCCACTCCACCCCTGCCCAATTTCTCTCTCTCCAAGTTAATGATGTTGTGTTTTCTATCACTGAAGTTCAGTGGAACTTAAAGATGGTTCCCAGAGATTTTCACAGACAATAACTTGTATGAGCCAGTAACTATGGAGGCAACTGATGCTTCTCAGCTGTGATTTTCACAACTATGGTGACTCATCTGTCAGCTGTCACAACCAGATAAATCACCCCTTAGTATCCATAGCTTCATTCCTGGAGAACACCGTTTACAGAGACATTATCTCCATAAACATGTGTGCAATTGCACTCTAGCATGCTAAATTATTATTTTACATACACAAATGAAAATAGCAACAATGTTTTGCACTTTCAGAAGGGACCATCTGTGTGCAGAAATCCTTTGCATGTGCACATAACACTGGTTGGATTAAAGTGATTATTATTATTATTTTAGAATCATGGCATAAATGGGCATGTTTAGAACTTATGCTTATGGCTTGCCTCAATATACATCTGGATCTTAAAAAACAATTCACTCAACTTGTAAATCCCCTTTCCTAATCCAGCAGTCTTCTTTCTAATGCTCATTTCCTTGCAAACAGACAGATGGTTTTGTAGAATTATTTTCTAAAGGCCATGCTTTTATTTACATAGAAATAAAAGTAATTTGTTCAAATTTCTGGTTTGATCAGACATTTCAGATATGCCTCTGTATTTTTGCCATACCTATCTCCTCAGCATTTGAGACTATTAGGCGGTTACAAAACATAGGCATCCTCTTTCTCTCTTCCTGGAATGCAACCATGACCGGAAAAGGTTAGTAAGCATATTAAATTTCCATACTCCTAGCTTTTCAAAAGGACTGTGGAAGGTAATTTGCAGGAAGCAGCCAAATCTTTTTGTCAGCCTGCAAAGTGAGCTGGATAACCATTCGCAGCAATTTCTCGACTTCCTTAACTTTAGAATAAGTTGTGCATTGATCTTAACATTCCTCCTAGAGCTGATTTATTGTTCACCAAGTGTGGATATGGTGAATTAAAAATAGTTTTACAGTTGTCTCCATCTTTCTTCCTGTTCTGTTAGCAGCAATGTGCTCTCCAAACTGACTTCCATACACTTACATACGCTTGTTTAAACTGCCATAACAAACACCATGTTCTCATATTTCTTTTGCCATAGATTGAGATCCCTTTATTATTACTGAGGAATGTTAATTGTGGTGTTTTTGTTTTTTTAAAAACAGCAACACTGAGAAATATGAGCTCTATTTACAGATCATGCTTTGTAGGGCAAAAGTTATAGTCTCTTTGTCCAATTACATCCTTCCTTACATTGTGCCTTACCTTGTGCACACACTCCTTACCATAGCTGTCAACCGTCCCTTATTTGGCGGGAAAGTCCCTTATCCCAGTACTGTGCCACCCTGCTCTCCCTTATTGATGATGTCTTTAAATTTCCTGGGTTTAAAAGGAAGCAGCTCCTCTCCCTCCCTTCCTGCCGGCCAGAGAGGAGGGATGCTCACCCAACTGTGTTGCTTGACTGCGTTGCTCACCCAAGAAGGAGTCTACTCCACGGGGGGGGGGGGTGGAGCTTGCATGCCTTGTGCCGATCAAATCGGCCACGTTGCCTGAGGACTCGCCTTTGCTCAGCGCTTCACAGCGGAGAGGTGACGGTGGTTTTCCTTGCTGCATCCCCTTTGCTGGGTTGCTGCGCTGTGGGAACCACTGCTTGAGGCTTCGTTTGGCTGCTGGCTGGGCTTTCTGCTTTTGGCTTGGAGGGGCTCAGAAGTTGAACATACCTGTGCTTGGAAAATCCCTTATTTTGGCTGCTGATCCCTTATTTTCGAGGCTGCTGGTCCCTTATTTTCAAATCTGTAAGTTGACAGCTATGCTCCTTACACACCTGAATATATCCCTCTTCTGTAAACCATCTCCACCCTTCCTCCTCAAAGCTTGGAATTGTATTCCAGAGAGCAGCATAGAGATGCCACCTCTTTTATTGCTATTGCTGTTGGCATCTGTCTGTCTTGAGAGACAATGGAGTGCACCTCTGGGAGTGTAGTCAAAACGCTGTGAAGTGACGCCCCTGGAGCGCAAGTCTGGGCAATGTGTATGGAAGTTCTGGGCTGCCCAGATGACAAGACCTTCCACTTGGCCTCTCTGATGTGGCCCAAAGGAAAGCAGAGAATACATTTGGCACCAACTTGGCTGCCGGAACCACCTTAGGGACCCTACTCCAGATTTGTGTAGGGCTTACTCCTCAGCCTTTTCTTCTCCCGAAGATACCTGCGAGGCAGCAGAGGTTAAGGATCAGATTTTTCCTTCTCCTATAGGGCTATTCTCCCTTGTTGATGAGCTCCATCAGCCCTTCATTTCCCTCTACAGAACATGCAGAAACTGCATTCTTGGCCGCTGGACCACTATTGGTCTCATCCATTCAGTCTGCCAGAGCCTCTTTAAAGGCAGGGGAAGTCCCTAACTCACCGAGGGTTCGAGACCCATTGTCTACCCTCATCTGGTTTTGCCAGCCTGTCAAAGCCAGCCAGATGGGCGAGGTATTATTATTACTATTATGCTGACAGCTTCTAGGAGCCACAGGTGAGAGCTGAGTGCATGGTGGGGACCGAAGATGGACAAACTACCCCAAAAGGAACACGATATGTCCCCCACCAGAAGTACCACCCTTCTCCTAACACCCCATACACCCCATTTCTTATTGCTGTAGGCCTCTGCTTTTCATCAGATTTCGCTTCAGATTATTTATCTGGGAATACCCAGATATTCCAGGGTTGGCTGGAATATATTGGCAGGAATCCTGTATCCACTAATGAGGTCATGTAGGAATCACTAGTAATGGGATTTTACCTGTGGCATTTGTTGTTGTTGTTGTTTTTTCTTACCCGTCCTTCACCATAAGGTCCCTGGGCGGGTGATAGCAATTAAAAAACACAATATTAAAAACAGTTTAAAACAAATAGCAGTCACAAGAATTGGGTGGGTCGTAAACCTAGATAACCATTTGCAGATAATCTGTAAATGAAACGGCTGTCACACCAAGAAGGCAGAAGGCCATCTTGACTCAAGTGTGAGGAACATTTTTCAGGGTTGCATACCTACTGAACGCTGCACACCAGCAGTGGATGTGACTACACACACAGACACATGGTGGATAAAAACAACAATATATATATATATATATATATATATATATATATATTCAGATTTTTTAATTTAAATCAGATTTTTTGAAAAATTTAAATTAGAGTTTTAAAATAAAATGCTTTTGGAGGGGAGGAAATTTTTTTCTAAAGATAGTTTTCTATTTAAATTACATTATAGTCCAAAGGCTATTCATCAAGAAATAAGGATTTGTTTTAAGTTTTTCATGTGTGCGAAAACTCAGTCTTTTTTTTTTAAAAAAAAAGTTTAACCACATCAGTTAACTAACATGGATACATATGCCATAATGTTATTGTTTTAGTTAAATAAATTGTTTAAATTATTATTAATGAAATGATTATTTTTCTCCTTTCAGTGAAGTACAGCAGAAAAGTTGCCCAAATATAAACAATTAACTTATTAAACCTCACAATAATTTCATAATTATCCATCTGTGTGTTTCTCATAGTATAAACAAATCAGGAATTTTTGATATAACTGTAAAAAAACTACTCTGAAAATTTATTATTCCAAAAACAAAACCTTCGTCTGGTTGCAAATACTAAGATTATACCAGCAAGAATAAATCAAGTGGTGTCCAAATTTTTTTCAAAGAAGGCCGTATGTGATGAAGTGAAGGGCCGTGAGGACCGACCAGAGTTGTTAACCTTTTTTTATAGTTGGAGTTGTTGAGCTTTTTTTAGGATTGAAGTTGTTGAGGCTTAGGATTTTACCCCAGGAAATAAACTGCCACAGGGGCCAGATTAAACCAACCAGAGGGCTGGATTAGCCCCCGAAATGGGCATGCCTGGGTGATTTCATTCATGATTTCAATCGATTTGATTTACTGTACTTTCCCATATATAAGGCTGTGTTTTTTTCTTTAGAAATCATGCTAAAAAGCGAGGGTCGTCTTCTACTTGGGTAGTACACAGGGTGGACGTTTGATTGTTTGCTGCCTAGGCAGTCAGCGGCAGTTGTGCATGTTATTGGTTGCTGCGTCAATGGGTGGTGTTGACTGGCTGACGCTCTGGCAGTTGGGCGGGTGATTGGCAGCTCATGCCGGCGATGGGGCAGACGGGAGGCTGATTTAGTGACATGTGCGGGCGAGCGGTTTTCAGCAATCCCCGCTAAAAAGCTCAACATCTCTGTGCCGTCTCTCCCAATTTTCTTAAATTGGAGTCCCCAAAAGTAGGGGGCGTCTTATATATGGGGGCATCTTCTAGACAGGACAGTATGGTAAATCAAACCCACCCTGCACACACCCCACACTGCAATTTCCATGCAGACATGCAAGAGGTATTTCCACGGTACAGTGGTACCTCGGGTTAAGTACTTAATTCGTTCTGGAGGTCCGTTCTTAACCTGAAACTGTTCTAATCTGAAGCACCACTTTAGCTAATGGGGCCTCCTGCTGCTGCCGTGCCGCCAGTGCATGATTTCTGTTCTCATCCTGAAGCAAAGTTCTTAACCTGAAGCACTATTTCTGGGTTAGCGGATTCTGTAACCTGAAGCGTATGTAACCTGAGGTACCACTGTACAAGGACATTTCCCACCCAGAGCTGGGCTGCTAAGAGATGTGCTCTCCTGAGTCCCACACAAGAGAGACCCTCAAGGGCTGCAATTCAGCTGCCAGGCCAGAGGTTCACCTCTCTACCTCAGCTCTTCAGGGATGGCTATGGAGCCCTCCACTTCTTTTCTTTCCCTCTGAACTTTGCCCCATTTGTTTCCCACCTCGCTCTTTCTCGCCCTGTTCCGAAAACCTCTGTTTTCATACGCCACCTACTTAGTCAGCCCCGTGATTAACATTTTTATAACAAACTGCCTACTTATTTCCTCATTGAGGATTAAGGGCGGCAGAGGTGCGGCGGGAGGGGGGGGACCCCTTTTCCCTCCCACCGACACATGTGTGCTTCATGGTCTTAGCCAAGGGACATTACGGTTGGCAGAGACCCGAGAGAAACTTGCATTTTGGTAGCTGCTGAAACGAATATTTGGCAGCGTGGGGAGCCACATGACTGTGATTCATACTGTACTCTTGAAATATGGCAAGAGGCCTAGGGAAGGATTTAGTGCCAACACTGAGAGAGCAGGGACACACTCAAATATCACATTCTTTTTATAGTACAGGCATGCCTCACAGGAAAAATATTGAACTTGGCCTGCCAGCTGAAAGAGAGCAGGCCCAATTGTGATTTTACGTTTTGAGTCACTCAGTTAATCAGTTAGTGGTAGAACATAGGAAGCCTTCTGTTAGTCCTACTTGGGGGGGGGGGGGAATGGCTGTTAATTAATTAATAGTGACACTGAGCAGTTTATTAATTTGCTCCAAACCACTTTCATTCATAGATCCAAGGCTCTTAATGCGCTGCAAGCTAAAACAGCAGGGATCTTCCAGAATATTTGGCTATATTTCTCTTTCAATTTGTAGTTTCTGTCATTTCCTTTACCGCTTCAACTACATAAGTGTTTTGTAAAAGTTCTATTGGTTCCATTGCTGCATTCTTATTTTTGTGTGCTGTTTGCTCAGGTATGCAAAATTTATACCCAACTTTGGATCATATACCTCAAATGTACTTATATAAGAGGATATTAGCTTGCTTGAAAGGTACCAGATTGAAGAACTGTGGTAGAATTTTTTAAACTATCATAATCTGAAGCCAGATATATGTAGCTGACTGAAAAATATGCCACGAAAACATGATTTCACGCTATCTAAATGTCAAGGTGTACATTGACAGCAGCACGCAGAGTTCCTTTTTTGCGTATGCAAGGTCTCGGTTTGACCTCCAAAAGGATCTCACGTAGCAGGTGGAAAACATCCTGTACCAGAGAGCTCCTGTCAATCAGAGTTTACAAGACTGGGCTAACTGGCCCTGTATAAGACATTTTCATACTGCTCTGGTAGCAGTGATGATGGGGAAATGTGTGTTTGCTTGCTTGTTTGTTTGTTTGTTTGTTTGTTTGTTTGTTAATAATCCAATGCCAGTTGTCTAATCACTGGTCTTCAGTAATGTTCGTTTCACTTGGTGCTTGTTCACCAGTTTGGTATATAGCATGATTGTTTTCCATTTGTCACACCCCCTTCAACAGTTGCAAATGTGTATAGGCATTAAACGGACAGGGGTTCATTCATCAGTGTTGAAGAAGCCAAAATAAATATATGTTGGCCAAATTTTAGACTCATTTTCTAGGTAAAGCAGACAAAAGTTATGCCTGCCAGGTATGTCAATCACTTGATACGCTCCACTGCTAGGTGTAATCATCATGTGTCAGTAGCCTGTACACACAATGAGAAAGAGTCTCATTCAAAAATTAAAATGCAGTTTAAAAAAATACAAGACACAGATTCCAGCATGCTGGTTAGAAACACATCATAAGAGTAAAAACAGAACTAAAAGGCAAATGAAATGTTATTCTCCTGGTGCTGGGGGCGGGGGGGGGGGATAAGAACAGTTCATTCTGACAAAGGCATTCCAAAGTCAGGGTGCCTCAACTGAGAAGGCCCTGCATGTTCAGGGGGCGGAAAGTGATAGCTTGAAATATATTTGGCACATCTTCTTTCCTTGCTGTTGAGGATAGCAATAAACTAGGAAGGGTGGTGCTAGGATACCTTCTCTGGCAGGGCACTCCAAATGCAAAGCAGTTCTTGCTAACTTAAAACCATATTCAAAAGTGTGGAAAGGAGATACGCAGAATATATTTCAGTCTATGAGCCCTTTCCTGAACTGCACAGTCCTTTGTCCTTTGTAGCAGTAGTACAAAACGATCACTCTTCCTGTTTCACTTCCTTTAAGGAGGTATCGGTTTGGTGCACTGTTATAAAAGGGTCACGTTCTCTTAATAATGGCCAGCTTCCTTAGCCCTGAACATTATCAGCAGCACCGTTGGTTCAAAGGCTTATTCCTTCTCAAGTGCCATCAATCTGCATCAGCATCAGAAATTGTCGGGTCTGTAGCATATGGAAGTTCCTCTTCCTCCAAGAATATGTCTATGACAGATTTATATTGATGACTGTGCTACCTACGCTGCAGTTACAGACTTCCATTATATTCAGGCTCTGCTAACTCAGTCCCCATTTCCTGTTTAAGGTGAGACAAGGTCCTGCCTGAACAAGGGGTGAAATTACAGCTGAACTTTCTAATTGCTGTTAGCACAGGAGAACCTTTGAGAAATATTGCAGGACCCTTTTTGTGTGTTCAAGGCTACCTCTGCAATCTCTTCCCCAGTATGCATGAGGCTGTGGCAGCTTCACGTTCACTTCTGTCTGACCCAGAAGTTCTGGAGTATGTCTGAACTCCCATCCGATTGGAGCTCCACAGTCTCAGGTGCTGCACTGAAAAACATCATGTATGAACCCAGCAAAGCTTTAGATTGAGCTGTTTATGATTAACAATCAATAGTGTAGTGGCAAATTCAGAAATCCATCTCTTTATGATAGCCCTGGTCATGCCCCCTCTAAGATTATAGCATGATCTTATAATTATACAAGAGTACTAATAATTAAGATGCGGGTGGTTGCTGTGGTCTAAACCACTGAGCCTCTTGGGCTTGCCGATCAGAAGGTCGGTGGTTCAAATCCCCACAACGGGGTGAGCTCCCATTGCTTGGTCCCAGCTCCTGCCAACCTAGCAGTTCAAAAGCACGCCAAAAAGTGCAAGTAGATGAATAGGTACCGCTTCTGGCGGGAAGGTAAACGGCATTTTCATGTGCCACTCTGGTTTCAGTGTTCCGTTGCGCCAGATGCTGGCCACATGACCTGGAAAAACTGTCTACGGACAAACGCCGGCTCCCTTAGCCTGTAAAGCGAGCTGAGCACTGCAACCCCAGTTGTCTGCGACTGGACTTAACTGTCAGGGGTCCTTTACCTTTACCTTACTAATAATTAGGGATGCATTGCAATAATCAGTACAGATCTCCATGTGTTGCTTTTCAGCTAGAGCTACTATTTTCTGTGTATGTGCACAAATAATTTGGAGTGTTCCAATATTTTCTGCTGGAGTGACTTAAGTTGCTTTTTCCTTTAAGTTCCATTGTACATAATAGAGTTGGCACACCATTCTTGAAACTGAAGCACCTTGTGTTTTCACTGTTCCTAAATGTTGAGGATTGGTGTACACAGAACCATTCCTCCCTGATGTTCTTCCCTCACAGCTTCCCCAGAGTGACCCTAGGAGTCAACTGTCAGTGGCTGACTTACCTGCTTTCACTTTCATTGGCTCCAAGCAACACAAACGATGAAAAGACTTATTCTCAGTGGCTAAAAAGCTCATTTTCATGCTTATTGGGCAGATCCAGGGCATTGGAGGCAGGGATCTTGTTGGGATCCTGCTGTACAAGTAGTAACAGGTCTTCAACCCCCTGTGATCCCAGCCACTACACCTCAGTTTACAACATAAATCCCCAAACCCTGTGCCAGAGCACATTAGTGTGCTGAGAGAAAAAAAGAAAGGAAGAAAATAATATTGTAGTGGTACCTAGGATCACAAAGAACCCATACCTCGAAGAGATTGCCTGCAGCGTCTCTGCATGATTATTTCTCTGGCCTTCCCTTTTTCCATTAGCCTCTGCTGGAGGACAGTGAATTCTGTCACATCTGCACATTGATTGGACTTTGGAAATTACTTTGTACCAGGCTGGATTGCTTGCCGACAAACCCGTTATATATAGAACCACCTTCATGCAAGGCATGCGCTCTTGCTACAGAGCTGTGGGCTCTCATGCAAGTTCCTTCTCATCCAGAGATGGGTTTTGCTCAAATGGTAGCTTTCTTCTCCCGATCCTCCAATGCAAATAGCAGATACAGAGGGATCTGTCTGCATCAGAACTACAAGCGAGGCCAGCTGTAAAAGCCCTTTTAGCACCCAGGGTTCCACAATTTCCTTTTAAAAAGCCATTCTCGAAATTGCTGGTTGTGAATGGCAATGTTGTGTGTTGTTTGGAGTTCAGCCAGCTACTGCAATGAGTGCCGCTATCTCCAAATCCCTTAGCGAATTAGAAAATAGATGGCTGGTGTTGGGTGCTTAGCAAGTAATTCCAACAAATTTGCTCCGAGTTTGTCTTCTGGCATACTGTCATTACATAGGCTCGAAAGATCCATTAGCCATGTATCTTCTCTCTGATAGAACTTTAGATCTTTCTGGATTCATATGCTGGAATGATCATGGCAGTATTTGAGGAGCCCATCGGGAGAGGGCTCTGTAATTAACTCATAAAAATCTTTGAGCAGAACCAAATGTAGAAAAATGGCCTCCAGCTTTCTACTGTCTTCCTTTATAAGCCTGATTCTTGCCACTATAATCAAGCTAACAATCATGTTGATTTGTTATAATAATTCCTTTAAATGCAGGCCGCAAAGCATATTATTTTTCAACTCTGGTTGTCTCACTTTAAAAAATGAACAACCCTTAAATGTGAGCCATCTGCCGCACTTATCAAATAAAATGTGATAAACCAAGCATGTTTGAGTGCATGCATTTTGCCGGGTTTGCATTTTTTCGACGACCTATTCTCAGAGTTGATACTTATCTTTTAGACTGTCATACAATTTATGCAGCTGATGGCAATTAAAGAAACTGATTTGTGGCCATTTACATTCCTTTCAGAGGGTTCCAGTTAACATGTTATTCTCTCAATATATCATTCCTTTACACAATTTAACACTTTAGGCTGTACTTTCGCACAGTGATGCGCATGTACATGCTATTTCACATGGATTTCTGTGTAACTTCCGATTTGCGTAATTTATGTAGGCTCATGGCTTTTTAACTGTGTGTGGCATCGATGCCTTCTGCTGCTGTTTACTTTCATTAAGAGTACAAATGGATGACACCCAAAGTGTTGGATGTATTACAATTTCACCTTTCCCATACCATGTTGAGCTGTGATGTTCTGCGCCAGTATAGTCTCCAGAAAGTCATTGCAGTACATTGCAGCAGTCAATCAAGGTTAACCCATTGTATCTTAAGTATTCTTTTGATTATGGCTTTGCTACAACAAGTGAAATGTTAATATACACAGCAATGGTGACTTATTCGCATCCTAGTAATAGCTATATTTTATTTTAGATACATACTCCAGCATGCAGACAGCTGCGTACATAGGTGGTAGTGGGGCACTTAGATAAAAGGGTTTTTAATCCTTGTAAAATAACAGTGAGAGGACCAAAAGCAGCTGCTATCCTCAAGCTGCCAATGTTTCCCTGGATTAGCACCCATGCCCAAGCCACTAGTGTGTCTTAGAAAGGAAGAGGTTGAGTTGCACCCATTAGGCTGGGAGAAGGAAATTGCTGTGCTTCTGCCCACCTCCTTTTGCTCTGTGGTGCTCCTTTTCCATGGTCCATTTTCCATGGAGCTAGCAGATACAAAGGACTCTCAACCTTAGGTGTCAAGTGGCCTCTACAGTTCAGGATCTTCCATGACCGGACATCCTTGTAGTAACCACCATACCTGTTTTGTAGGGTCCATATCAGAAGAACTTGCTGTTGATGAAAACTTAGTATGTCCCAGGATTTCATATAGTCATTGAAACAATGGTGATGGCAACTTCTAGGTCCTCCTGGAATCTAGCTTATGAAAATAGCTGTGGCATGGGGCTGCTCATCCCTGGGATCTCCTGGGGCTGAGGTAATTTGTGGCAATAGCCCCTGCAGTTACTTGGAGCTGGGTGGAAGGGAGATGATGTGGGAGAAGGGAAGAGCAGTCTTCACCTTCCCTCTCTCTCGTCTCCTTCATCCACTGTATTGCTTCACATGAGTCTTTGTTTTATTGTGTTCCACCCATTGGTAATGTACACTTAGGACTAGTTCACATATTTTTAATATCTGTATGAAGACTCTGTGAATTTCCTTTTTCCTCAAGAGCTTATGCACTCATTTTAGGAATAATAAAATGTCTTCCTTATGCAAATACCTACAGTGAAAAAAATGTCACTTCCAACCTCTTCTTTGTGGCTCTGGAACAACCCTGCAAATGTTCTTGGACTACAGCTCCCATCATCCCTTACCACTGGCCATGCTGGCTGGGGTTAATGGGAGTTGTGCACCAAAGTATCTGGAGGGCACCTAGTTGGGGAAGCTTGCTCTGGAACTGGGCCCTAAACTGAAATATCATGCCTTCCTACATCTCCCAGAAAAACATGGGTTAGGGTGGTGTCACTTGGTTCAGCATATAGTGAAATGGGAGGGTGAAGGCTGAATTTAAGTCTTGAAGCATGGCTTAGACCAGTGTTTCCAAAACTTGGGTCTCCAGCTGTTTTTGGACTATAACTCCCATCATCCCTAGCTAGCAAGACCAGTGGTCAGGGATGATGGGAATTGTAGTCTGAAAAAAACAAACAGCTGGAGACCCAAGTTTGGGAAACACTGGCCTAGACCGTTTGGGCACTTCTTTGCAACATGTGCTAGCTCCAGTTATTATATGATAAAATATATGATGGCCTGACAACGATAGTGGCAAAATGAATATGGATTTCAGCAGGGACACACACGGTTTTGTGAGGGGTTTTTTGTTGAGTCTGGGATGGGCATGCTGATTCACAGCAATTGTGCTGATCTCTACATTAACGTTTTGTAGACGAAATGCCAGACCTGGGGGGGAATCATAGGGTCAGAATAAGAGGTACATTCTTCCAGCATGTTTGTCTTCCTTTTTAGAGTAGTACTTCTAGAGCACTTCAGTGTAGCTTTAAGGTGCTGAGTCCCGGTGTTGCCATCATACCCGCTTTCTTATCTCTTACATAGGAAGCTGCCTTATACCGAGTCAAGACCACTGGTCCATCTAGCTCAGTATTGTCTACAGTCACTGACGGGCAGCGTCTTTGCCGGGTTTCAGACAGGGGTGTTTCCCAGCCCTACCTGGAGATGCCGGGGACCTTTTGCATGCAAAGTATGTGCTCTATTCCTGAGCTTCATCTCTTTGTATATTTTCCGTATATTTGATGCAAACTCTTGCTTTGTAATATTTCTGAGCCTTTCTTTTTGCCAAGTGGAAACAAGCTTGAAACGAGAGCGAGCGAGTCATTCGCAAGCAGGCCACTTACATGCTAATGGGGGCTCTGTATTCCGTCACTGCCATCACACTGCTTTATAGATGCAAGCCCGCCAGGAGCAGTAAAGCAGCATTTAAAGCAAACAGTAAAATGAACAACATTTGCAGAGCAATAAAAGGCAGCACCTTTGCAACTTCATTATTTTGAAAAATGTGAGAGCGTCAGTCACCAAGCACTGCAAATAAATAGCGTTTTATTGGGTTTCAAGTGAGCGCACATGCCAAATCAGACTTCCCCCTACGCTGCTGTTGTTTTGCTCTTTCCTCATCCTAGTGAACAGTCTGGAGAGAGAGAGAGAAAGGAAAAAAGCCAACATAAAATAAAAGTCTATAACTGGTTTTATGAGGAAACATATTGCAGTTAAGGACACATTGCAAAGAAAAGCCCTTAAGATCAGTGAAACTATAAGAAGTGGCGAGGGGGGAAAGGAAGTCACAATTATTGAATGTGTTGGGGTACAGATTGCATGGACTTCAGGACCAGATAAGATATTTGAATTAATGCATGCAATCTGCAACTAATTATTCACACCAAGTAAATAGTAGCAAATGGTTTTGAGTAAGCAAGATAAGTACCATAGGACCAAATTCTTACACTGGAAACTGAAATCTGCAGAGTGGTTTACAACACCGGAATTTGCCCTTTTAGTAGACTGAATATTTATTTGCATTAATTAATTAATTTATTCATTTATTACATTTGTATATCACCCTATACATGTAGATCTCAGGGCGGTTCACAACATAATATTGCCTGCAAATATTTTGTCTGCTCATCATCAGCATGGCCTAGAGAAGTTGATGCTATGTACAAATCAAGCACGAGAAATTCATGTTGTTGCAGCCTAACGAAGGACTGATTGAAACATGCAGATTTCAAAGCAGTAACCTCATGCAGCTGTACTATTTCAGAACACACACAAGATTGCTTGTTTGAAAACGTCCCCACGTCAAAATTTTAAGTCTCATGTAGCAAGCTTAGGGCCAATTTATGTAATCGGCAGAAGCAATCAGTAACACTTTTTTTGGGCGGGGGGAGAGACTGTGTACCATTTCAGGTTGAAAGTGGGTGTTGTACTTTTAAATGCTCCTTCCTCCCACCAAAACACCTTTGTGTATATGAAATGAGCATGTGAAAAGGAGATGACAAGTTTGCATGGTGGGAACATTGCGTTCTCACCTGCAGCCTGTAGTACACTAGGGGGGAACTCCAGGAACATCGTAAGCTGTTTTATAGCAAGCTGGTCCACAGTTCAGCTAGCTCAGTATTGTCTGGTGACTGGCAGTGTCTTTCCAGCACTACTTTTCCCTTAGCTACCCAGAGGCACCAGTTGTCGTTGTTGTTGTTTGGAATCAAGTGTTTTTCTAAACCCTCCTCATGTTACGTTTTAGAGTGGCATTGAACCATAACATGAAAATCAGGCCTCTGATTACAATGAAGTGTTATAGGAAGGGAGAAAAGCACCCATACAAATGCCTATTGTCTTTTGTCATCTGACTCTTGTCTGCTTCTGGCTTGTAGTTTCAATATATGCCCAGCTTATTCACGTTATTTAATTGATAGCAACAACAGTCACAGCCCACGAGGTACAGAATCAACCTGAGCGCAAATTTGCTTTTTTTTTTTTACTTAACTGATCTGTGGATTGTGCTTTCTTTCTTATTCTGTGCATGCACTGTCAACACTTGTCCGCTTATGTTTATATGTGAAATGCTGGTTATATGTTCTTACTGTGTTTTGCCTGTATGTGGAAGTTTCTTAATTGAGCAAGACTTCTTTGCAAAAAAATGTTTTTGGTTAGGATGCTGGTGCATAGAGGAACAGGAATGCAAGAGTGACAGCTGTTGGAGGTAGGTCAGTCCACAGAGCCAGTTTGCAGAGTGATCTTCAGTTGGAGACACTGCTCTCTCCCAAAGTTGAGACATGAAACATGCAGACTGGAGAGCTACCTTTTTTGCTTCTCTCCCACCCCTTCCACCCAGGGCAAATTATTGTGGGCACTTGTCCCTTCCCTAGTTCCTACCCTGTCTGTTTCCCCCATGCCATAAGCTTTTGACAGCAACAACACTTAGGAGCTTGGAAGATGCAGGGGACTGTATTTGTTGGGCAGCTTTATAGAGCCGTATCTTAAAAGTATTTAATGAACATGAGATAGAAGAGTCAAGTGAACATGATCTATGTATTCTAAAATCTATATCCTGCCTTTCTAAACAAAAGCCAGTCCAAGGCAGCTTACAATAATTTCAAAAAATATATATGGCAAAAGCAGTTTAAAATGCAAAACACCAACAGAGCAATAGCGAGAGCAGAAGACAAATTCTGCAAAGGTTGTTACTGGGACTTGTTCAGTTTGAAATTCAATTAGGATGTTTGGTTTTGAATGTGATAATAGTGAATATTGTATTGGAGAAATATTGAGCCAAAATGTATTGCCTGCAGCATTCAGCATTACAATTATGAACAATTATGTATTGCATTCACATAGGTTTTACTTTTTTATTATTGTTAACATGAAATAAATTGTGGTGCTTTTGGGTAGCACCACTTCAACTTGTAATGCATTGAGACCAAATGTGCAAATGGAGCATGGTTTGCTTCTCTAGGATAAAAAGTTTTTCTGATGAGGTGAATAATAATCACAAGCTGTTGAACTTGGCTGTCATCATGGGCCAGCCAAGCCCTCGTTGTATGCACAGTGTGATGGAAAACTCCATTAATGGAAGTTTTTAATTTAATACATTTATCAGGAATCCTAGTTCACTTCAGGATGGTGGTACCTTTTCATCAAATGGAGCAACAAAACATGGATATGAAAACCAGTTACAAGTTGCATGTAGTTAAATACAACCTTAGAAATGCAGTTGGCGCTGTGGTCTAAACCACTGAGCCTCTTGGGCTTGCCGATCAGAAGGTCAGCGGTTCGAATCCACGCGACAGGGTGAGCTCCCCTTGCTCGGTCCCAGCTCCTGCTTACCTAGCAGTTCGAAAGCACATCAAGTGCAAGTAGATAGATAGGTACCACTCCGGCGGGAAGGTAAACGGCATTTCCGTGTGCTGCTCTGGTTCGCCAGAAGTGGCTTAGTCATGCTGGCCACATGACCCGGAAGCTGTACGCTGGCTCCCTCGGCCAGTAAAGCGAGATGAGCACCGCAACTCCAGAGTCGGCCACGACTGGACGTAACGGTCAGGGGTCCCTTTACTTTTTAAAAATACAACCTTAAGTCAAATATTTGACTACTCTTTGCATTTTCAAAAATCAGTATTATTAATACGTTGTTTAAAACATCTTTCCAATTATTTATTGGATGTAATGATTCAATATATTTCTATGTCTAATTTTAAGAAGCATACTATATAGCTGTTTGTTTTTACTAAAAAGTGAAAAGCATAAACTGTTGAAAAATTGTGGAAAATACCCCCCCCCCCCGCTAGTAATATCTATGGTGGGAATTCAGCTTCCACTGTGAGGTTAACAGCAATTGTGCATGCCTCACTAGGTGTATAACTGGATCCCACATAATTTTTTTTCCCTGGGAAAAACCACCCCTAGTAAAATATCACGCCACACCTGGCTGGCTTAGAAAGTTGTAGCCCCATATTTTAATGCTGTTAGTTCCCCCGGTTTAGCTAGCCAAGAATTTTCTCAGGGCATGCAGAAAAATAACACACGGTGGTCAGCCTGTGATCTGCGATTAAATGGCTGGACTAGTACATTATTTATTTGGTTAATTTAGACAAATAACAGGAAAAAGGGGAAGAAGTTGTTACTGCAAAAGAAACATTCAAACGAAACTCTGGTAATTTGAGAGAGGCCCTTTTAAGCTGGTTCTAAACAAAGTCGGCACAGTTTTATGTAATAAGGAATGTTTTAACGAATGCTTTGAACAACATTTTCTTCAAATGTTCATTGCATCTAAGTTCTTATTTTTTGTGTGCGCACTTTTATTTGCTCCAGAATACTGCCGGGCTGCCAACAAAGGAAGGCCTGTGCTCCCAGGAATTTTCTAAATTCCTCTCTGGAGTAGGCATTTTTCTCAGCTACAAAGGCCCTTTGGCAAATTTCCTCTAATCATTGGATTTACCCTGGGCTCTGATAGGTGCCATTCATGGACTTGGTCTGCTGTTTGATGGAGCTGAAGCATTAATGGGATCTTTTCACCATAAATAAAACACAGTAACCTTAAGCGGAGGAATCAGAATTGCTGTTGCTGAGAAGAGTTCAACATTTCCTCGTTTCCCTGTTTCGTTTTTAAATCAATATATTTATTTTAAGCTCATCTGGCTGTATTCGTAGATCCTAGGACACTCACCCTACCTCGATAAACCAATGGGCTGTTCAGCAGCTTGCGTTGCATCATTTTGGTGTGTAAGAAGATTCTAGAAGATAATATACGATAAATGTGCTGCCTACTGGGAGGTCTACATCTTCCCCCACTCCCCAGTTGATTTTATGCCACAGGGGAAAAGGATGCATAAGAAGTTTTGATTCAAAAGTTTACTTTTGCATGGAGGTAGATTCCGGATTGGAATTTTTAAAATAGCATTTCAATGGCAGTGTGTGTGTGTGTGTGTGTGTGTGTGTGTGTAAAAAGGTTATTAAGGAATGTCTCGCCTTTAATATCATAATATGAACTACAGTTTCCATCAGTCTTTACTATTTCCCTCCCTCTCCATCTCTCTCTGGATACAGTTTCTTTGTAATGTTTTGGGAGGGGAGAGACAGACTACATTTGCAGGTTTCCTCCCTAGAAGCTGGCAAACAAGTATTCCACTGTCCCAGCAAAGGATTTGTTGTGAAAAGTAATTTCTCAAAGGAGCAACAAATTCAGTCTTGCTCTGTAAACTTTAATCTCAGAAACCACAAAGATCAGACAGTGCTACTTTTTTTCCCATTAGCTTTTGTGGAGGAGAGAGAGGTTTTTGCAGGGCGGGGGTTATATTCAAATCTGTCTGATAACACTGTTGCCCACAGAATGGTTTGCGGCATGTGGAATTAGTTCAGGGGCATTCAATAGGCGACTTCACTATGTGACTCTGGAAAGATTGCTTGGCCCTAAGATTTTGAACCAAACATATTGTTTGTCATTGCATTGGGCCTTTTTTTAAAAAAAATGGCTAACAACAGCTTGGTGGTGAAATGATTTTTGTCAAGACAGAAGGGGCATGTCTACACATGAACCTTTTCCTTTCCCCCAGTACAGTGGTACCTCTCGTTACAAACTTAAATAGTTCCGGAGGTCCGTTCTTAACCTGAAACCGTTCTTAACCTGAGGTACCACTTCAGCTAATGGGGCCTCCTGCTGCCGCTGTGCCACCGCCACACAATTTCTGTTCTCTTCCTGAGGTGAAGTTCTTAACCCGAGGTACTACTTCTGGGTTAGCGGAGTCTATAACCCAAAGTGTTTGTAACCCGAGGTACCACTGTAGTTTGAAAGCCTTCCCTGGTGGCTGAGATTATCAGTAGACAGATATATATTATTAAAAACTTTACTACATGCACTTCATTGCAAATGCAATTCCAGAGTGGGTTACAGTTAAAATACAAGTCATATGCACAATGCAACCACTTAAAAAAAACCCCAAGGCAGATAAATTACTAAATTACTACCAAGTAATAATAACATAAACATCCCCCTTGACACTGAGTTCATTAGCACTGGGGAAGTGAGCTCCATTGGTGCTCTGTTTCTGTCTGTTACTTGGTATTTGTAGGTTATATGGGTATTTATTTATTTATTGCTTATAGGTTTTTAGATTGCTTTGCATGGGTCTTCTTATTAGCCAAGTAGCCTCCATATTTTCCACTACGAATTTATAGAGCCCTCTGGCAAGCACGGAGAGCTGTGCGAAGAAGTGGGAGCTTGTCTCACTTGCATGGAGGCTACCGAAAGAAGCAGCAGGAGCAGTGCCTACTGATTCTTTCCTTCTCCAAACTCCAGCACAAATGAGAGCCTGTCAGAGGCTACTGGAAGTCTTCCTTGCTAGAGGCCATGGGACACTCCAACCAGATGAATGGACAGGTGGAAGTGTGGTTGTAAGCTGTGTGCTTCCTTCACTTTATGTTGCTTGAATAGAGTACTTTTAGTGGCCGGGTGCTATTGAATATTAGAAAAATAGGTTATAAAAGCACTTCTGGACTCTACACCATGCCAGGTGTGCAATACGAGCATTGTTCCCTTGACCCCAGCCTATAAGAGTTCTGCGCGGTCACTTTCGGTTATGTCTGGTTGCAGGATAGAGGCCAATACAGTGGTACCTCTGGTTACGAATGGGATCCGTTCCAGAGCCCTGGCCGTATCCCGAAAATTTCGTAACCAGAGGACTGCTTCTGTGCACGCGTGTGGCACCGCGGAGCGCTTCTGTGTATGTGCGAGCGGCAAACCCACTTCTGGGTTTGCTGCAGCCGTAACCCGAAGATTCCATAACCTGGAGGTTATGCAACACGAGGTACGACTGTAACTGGAGAACTGGAAAAATGGTGCAGACCAGGGTGTCATCAAGGGCTCATTGTGAGAGTCAGTAGCTGCAGCTTCAGGCTGGAACATCTCATTAGAAGTCTGTACAAGGTCTAGCGTGGAAGCAATTCAAAAGTGGACAAATGGATGCAGCTGCAGGTAAAAGGTAAAGGTAAAGGTACCCCTGCCCGTACAGGCCAGTCTTGACAGACTCTAGGGTTGTGCGCTTATCTCACTCTAGAGGCCGGGAGCCAGCGCTGTCCGCAGACACTTCCGGGTCACGTGGCCAGCGTGACAAGCTGCATCTGGCGAGCCAGCACAGCACGCGGAACGCCGTTTACCTTCCTATTTATCTACTTGCACCCGGGGGTGCTTTCGAACTGCTAGGTTGGCAGGCGCTGGGACCGAACGACGGGAGCGCACCCCGCCACGGGGATTCGAACCGCCGACCATGCAATCGGCAAGTCCTAGGCGCTGAGGTTTTACCCACAGCGCCACCCGCGTCCCGCAGGTAAAAGGTGGATCACAGCAAATGCAGGATGGTGAGGAGAATGAAGGATGGTCTGCAGCCTCAAGCTTTAGGAGAGAATCGGTTTTAGAACCAGGCAGAACAATCTGCTGCCCAAACAAAGAACTGCAAGTTGTTTGGAGAGTTTTCCTACTCCAGGAGCATCAGCACAAGAGGGGTAAAGCATGTCAAGGAGCTCTCTGGAGGATCCAAATGTGCAGCAGAAGTAGGCCACCATCAGGAGAGCTCTCTTAGATGTATTCAAGAACTCTCCTTTGTTTTATTTGAGCACAAGTTTCCATGCACTTGCGACCAACTCCTGCAAGGCCTTGCAATGTACGGCTGAATTAATTGGCTGGCAGTAATTGGGTGTCCTGGGTGTTTTTCCTGTGCCAGAAGAACATTTTCTATACGATGACTGGCACTTACTGCAGAAGTGGTTCCCCTAAGGACAGTGGGAGTGCAGCAAAGCAAACTGATTTTCATAGCAGACCCAAGATTTTATTTTCCAGTGTTTTGTCAGACTGTGGTGCTGAAACATTGTGTTGGGGACAATTTCTGCAGCTGTGGTTTGGTACTACTTGACTAGGTAACACTATTTACAAAATTGGTTGCTGACTGTTAGGTTTTCCTCATTTCATTAAGCCTGCCTAATGAAAATGACCTTTTGTAAAAATTTACTAATAACTTATGATGAAGTCCTCTTTCTTGATCTGGTACTCTCTAAGGGAATACAGTGATACCTCAGGTTAAGTACTTAATTCGTTCCGGAGGTCCGTACTTAACCTGAAAGTGTTCTTAACCTGAAGCACCACTTTAGCTAATGGGGCCTCCTGCTGCTGCCGTGCTGCTGGAGCACGATTTCTGTTCTCATCCTGAAGCAAAGTTCTTAACCTGAAGCACTATTTCTGGCTTAGTGGAGTCTGTAACCTGAAGCGTATGTAACCTGAAGCGTATGTAACCTGAAGCGTATGTAACCTGAGGTACCACTGTACATTATTTACTGTTTGATAGGAATCCAGTTGGGCATAACCAAAACATAACATAAAAATCTTTGCTGGATATACAAGACTATTTTCTCATGCTAACATGCAGTCTTTAGGTATGGGCAAAAGCTGGTGAGAGAAACTGTGTTTTTTGGCCCTTTGATGTGGAGCTGAGCTGTCCTTAGCTGACTGAGAATTGGGGAGAGATTGTATTATGAATCAAACATCCCAGCTGCAACTTCAAAGTAATACTAATTAAAATAAATGCAAGTGGATTAATGTTCTATGGATGTTTGGGGGAAAAAATGCTGAGGCTGAATTAACCGAATCACTGTGCACAGCAATTAAGGTGCCTGATCCACTTTACCTTTGACGAACCATGACTCTGTGTCCCCCCCCCCCCCCCGTGACTAGCAACTCACTTTGTTATTGCGCATGGATTATGGCTGGTGTAAATCTAAATCACATTTTATAAGCTCTACTTCCCCTTGATGCTGCGAGAAGATCCATCCATGCCCAGTGCCATATGGCTGGACAAATTCAAGGAGGATTGACAGTCACTAGTCATGATTGCTATATGCTCCTTCTAGGCTCAGAAGCATTGTGGCTCTGAATGCCAATTGCTGGTAAACAACAGCAGGAGAGGGTTAGTAAATTCACGTCCAACTTGTGGGTTTCCCCTAGGCAACTGTTTGACCTCCGTGGAAAACAGGATGTTTGACTAGATCAGTGTTTCTCAATCTTTTTCCAACCGTGGCCCCCTACTGACAACAACAATAATGATGATAATAATAATAAATGATAATAACAACAACAATAATAATAATTAAATATTTTTACATCGGAATTTGATTAGGTCCCCCCCCCAAAAAGCTCATTTAACAAAACATCCACTAATCTAGCAATATATCTCCTTGCTTCCAATTCCTTCTGCAATGCATTGTCAATGAGATTTCTATAATTATATTGAGCTGATTTATAATTTGCTGGAAATTTAGTGCTCACTTTAAAGAACGATCTTTTTCTGATTACCATGCTGTTAAGAAGTAGTTTCAAGTCTTCTTAAAGGATTGGTGCTATAAAACGCCAATCACAGCTTAATTGCTGTCCAGTATGTTAATTTCAAATGACAGAAGAAAGGTCTTTGAAATCTAATTCTTGATTGCATCTAATAACCTAGTTTTTATAGTGCCTGAACTTTAAGACATAAGCCTCCAGCTAAACCCATGTAGGGAAGTAGCCAGGAGGTCACATTTAACAATGATTGAACGTGAAGTCCTTCTGGTGTTCTGTTGGAGGCAAAGCGGAATCATCAAGAGGTCGCCATGGAGGTCAGCGTCTCCAGCAACAGGCTCCATTTGTGTGTGTGTGTGTGCGCGCGCAATTTATTTTCTCTGTACTTGAATCTCCGAAGAATGGTAAAAGCAGCAGTTTAAAATAAATGGCAGTCAAACTGAAACAGCCCCCTTACTGGTTATAGAAGTGATGACTTGGGGTGGCACAGGAAGGGGAAAGAGAATGCCCTCCCACCTTTGCTCACCCAGTTTCAAGATGCTCAGATCCCCTCTGCTGGCCGGAAGAGATTTAAAACTAAGAACTTTGAAGTCCTTTGAAATCCAGCAGTTCGCATCATTTTCTGCCCAATACCGCGCATGTTAAGTCAGAACTAAATGTTCATGAGTTCATTTGGGGTTTACAACTGAGTTAAAGGTGCCTCGGATTCTAGCATTCATGTTGAATAGTTTGATCTATACGTAAAACCTTTGCTGTGTCTCTTTTTGTCTTGTTTTGCTTTGGAAGCATGTTCTCTGCTAAACTTATCTGTCAGGTACTTTTAGGGTTGGGTTTTTGCTTTTGTTTTTTACGTAGTGTAGACTCACTGAAATTACTGAACTGAAGTTAGCCATGGCTATTAATTTTAATAGGTCTGTTCGGTTCTGAGTAGGACTAACATTAGACACAATCCCAGATGCCTTAAGTTTCAGCAGCCTACTCTCTGCAGGAAAGGTATCTACTCTGTGAACCTACAGAGATGGAGAAAGGAAGCAAACTGGAGCTATGAAAATGGAAAAGATAGAGACTTATAGTGTGAGTCTGGGTTTTATTTTATAAAGCATTGCCACCATCTGAAAGATTGCAGGATTTACATTCTCCAGAAGAGGGTTGTCAGTAGTTCCTGTTTATTTCTTCCTCAGCGGTGGTTCATTTATTCCTTTTCTACCATAGCTGTGTGTTCTGACTTGCTGGCCTGGGATCTTTCTAAAGCTTGTTCAGACATTCTGTTAACTATGGTTATATAAGCCTATGAAAGCTTGTGGTAATTTCCCCCCTCACCTGTGAACACAGGTAAACAAGTCACAGCTCTTGAGAAAAGCAAACAAGCTGACAGACCACACACTTGGAATATTTACTGAACCCACAGGGGTACAACTTGGGATATTGCAGTCTGCAAACATACCCTCATAAACTTGAAATTCATAAATGAAGAGATTTAAGTTAAAAGCGACTTCATGAAACCGATGGAAGGCATTCAAACTAAAACTGGGTTCATGTGCAGTGAAGCAAGTTGTGCCACTGGCTGTTAGAATAACTTGACTCTCAATGCAATCCTGTAAGTCCCATTGAGTTCAGTGGGGTAAAGTGGGTATAGAATTGCAGCTTGGTTTTTTGTGTAACATTGTACTAAATATTTCTTGTACCTTATGCGTGCATTTATATTTTTTGTTTGATTTTTAGCTTCAGTAACTGCAAGTCGCAGCTGACATTTGAAGAAAGGGCTGCCTTTTAATAGTGTTTTTTAAAAAAATATTTGGGCAATAATTATAGTTCTATTGTGCCATTTCATTCTTCGATACTAAATGCTATCTTATGGTAATATATACCAATTTGATGTGTCTCACCCATCTCTGTATCTTTCATTTGTGTACACCAGGGGTTGTCAACCTCGTCCCTACCGCCCACTAGTGGGCGTTTCAGGATTCTAGGTGGCGGGTAGGGGGTTCTACGGCACAAGCTGAATCCTCCTTCCATCGAGCACTGGTGGGCAGTAAGGAAATTTTACCATCAAGAAAGATGTGTTAGTGGGCGGTAGGTATAAAAAGGTTGACTACCCCTGGTGTGGGGACACGGGTGGCGCCGTGGTCTAAACCACGAGCCTAGGACTTGCCGATCAGAAGGTCGGCAGTTCGAATCCCCGCAACGGGGTGAGCTCCCGTTGCTCAGCCCCTGCTCCTGCCAACCTAGCAGTTTGAAATCACGTCAAAGTGCAAGTAGATAAATAGGTACTGCTCTGGCGGGAAGGTAAACGGCGTTTCTTTGCGCTGCTCTGGTTCGCCAGAAGCGGCTTAGTCATGCTGGCCACATGACCTGGAAGCTGTACGCCGGCTCCCTTGGCCAATAAAGCGAGATGAGCGCCGCAACCCCAGAGTCGGTCACGACTGGACCTAATGGTCAGGGGTCCCTTTACCTTACCCCTGGTGTACACTTTGTGAGGGCATGACCCTGAAAGTTACTTATTTTATTTATAATTTTTTTGTAGTGCTTAATATAACGAAAATCTATTAAGTGGTTTACATAAAAAGTATTCTATGCATGCAAACATACATCAAACAAACAAATTAACAGCGACTAAGTTGTGTAATCTACACAGCCCTGTAATGCTGGCATCCAACTGGTGAAAACTCTTTCCTGCCTTCTGCATAGGATTGGGAGCACGATGGGCATTGGATTAACCCATGGCCATCTTTCCTGCCTTAAGAGGTACAGTGGAACCTTGGCTCGCGAACACCTTCGTTATTGTACGTTTCAGCTCCCAAATGCCAAAAACCCGGAAGTAAATGTTTCCGTGTTCTAACGTTTTTCAGAACCCAGACGTGTGACGTGGCTTCTGCTGAGTGCAAGAAGCTCTTGCTGTAGCCTTATTGGAGTTCACCGATTGGGTCTGCATTGCTACGGGACAGGAGGCAGGAAGTCAAATGACACCGAGGTTGGTTCAAAGAAAGAGTTTATTCTGCTCTCCGGATAGCAGAAGCCACTTGCGTGATCAAGTCCACAGCAAGTCCAAAGAAATGACAAGTTTCATGCAGTATATATATCCTCCAGACACCCTCTCCCCCTTCCCCAGCCACGTCAGCTTGTACACGCAGGTTGACATCACAGATGTTCCTGCTCTGGCACTCTTAACCATAAAAGGGATTTCCTTCCTGCACTCCTGACCATAAAAGGATATTCCTGTTCCTACTCCTATCTTGGAGCCAGAGGTCACCATCTCCAAGAACATGCTCTGGCTGGGTCCCAGACTGGGTCTGTGCGTCTTTTGTGGTGAGCACATAAGATAAGGTACAGACGCGTCTGTGTCTATTCTACTGGTAGAGTCAAGGCCAGCCTTGCCGTCACAAACTGATAAAGAGAGAGCTGTGTTCTTGTTAGGCATTTGCTCAATGGCTCAAGTTTATGCATTTTAGCTAAGGAAAAATAGGGATTTTGGTGCAGTTTTCAAACTGCCTTCACAGTCAGTTTTGGGTTTGGGAAACCCATTCCTTCATTGCAACCAATGGGAAGCTGCGCCTTGGTTTTCAAACGAAGTCTCTCAGGGTCCCTTCTGAGTGCACACATTGCTACATTGGAAGAAGAAGAAGAAGAAGAAGAAGAAGAAGAAGTTGTTTCCTTCCTCTAGTCTACCTTCTGTTGTGTTACATAGCTAGGTTTATCTAGTACAACCTGAGACTCATGACTACAGGCTTGTACTCTTTGTTCTCTGGCAGCAGCTGAAATTCCACCGTAATTACCTTTTTACAGTACAAAGCCTGCCTCTACCTTATGAAATCTGGACTTGGAAGGGCATCTTGCAGGAGAGGGTGTGTTTTTGTTTACGTTTCTAGGAAATGCAAGTGGGTGTTCTGTGATGGTTACAAATCCCTTTCATTTCCCCCCCTCCCTTTTCTTCCTTTACCATGACCTAACCTACTAAAAACTTTCTCAAAGTAGGAACAATCAGCATGTGCACGGATCACATTATCAGTCTAAATGTTGTTAGCAGTGCCCTTTTATAAACCCTGCTCCTATAGAACACTTTCAAAACAGAGCACATCAAAGTAATTGTTATGCCTGGCACCAGTGCAGGCGTGCTGGGACCTGTCCCAATTCAGTATAAATGTTATAACCTGTGGAATTTTAAAGGATGTAAGGTGTTGCATGGCCTGCAGGCAGGAAACAAACCAGGGTTTGGTTTTTGACTTTAGTTAGCTTCCAAATATTTGGTATTTATGGAATCACTAATTTCTATTTAATTTTTCCAAATAACTGAGCCAAACTCTACTTGCCGTTTACATGCATGCGGGCATGTTGTGTTTCCATGGCATCGGTTGAGGACCAGTATGTTCACTATACTTATGACAGATTGGAGCTAGTAAAACAGGGATCAGTTTATGGCCAGGAATGTGTAGTTTCTACATATGTAAAAGAAATCATAAAGCTTTCCATACAGTGAGTTGCATTTGTGGGTAAAGTTACTGGACCTGTGACAAGAACCAGTAGATTTCGCTTTTATCTCATTTATACCAGTCGTCATGCGGTAAGATTGCAATTTCTAATAGATGTTAATTGAATTTATTACTGCAGCCTTTCTTTCTGGTATTCCTTCAGTGGAGGTCCTGTCAATGTTTCCATTCTTACACTGTTTATTAGCAGTGTATAACACAGCCATAAAATTCTCTCCAGACCAAAATGTAGTGTATAGTTCTCAGCTTAAGTCCAAGAACATTTTTCTTCTCCACAGAATTTAAAGGAAATTGGTTTGGCCACGATTTAGTTAGAAGAATACAAAAATAGCACTTTGGCCAGGTTTTGACATATTTTGCATGCCTCTCGACTAAAAAGAAACAAATACTTTTGAAAACCAGAATGTGCTCTACAGCTCTTTGAGTTTAACAAAATTAAGAAAACAGATTATCATTCACATACATTGGGCTGCTTAGAATTTTTTTAAAAAAAACGGGTTGAGAGGGAGAAATGAAAATGTGTGGAAGGACAGAGGCAAAGAGTGCATATAAGGGTATATAAACAGCCCCCTCCCGTGTCCACTCAATGCATGAGGACAATGGACAGCTGCATTGGCTACCCCTACTTCTGCCACCAAGACACATAGGTTGTGTACACACTCGTGCTTACTCTGCATTCAATTCACTCACACTGCTGGTTTGGGAAACATTGTGCCCATGATGTTAACCACAATTTACATCTATCCTATGAGACGCAGGTGGCGCTGTGGTCTAAACCACAGAGCCTCTTGGGCTTGCCAATCAGAAGGTCGGTGGTTCGAATCCCTGCAACGGGGTGAGCTCCTGTTGCTCTGTCCCAGCTCCTGCCAACCTAGCAGTTCGAAAGCACACCAGTGCAAGATAAATAGGTATCACTGCGGTGGGAAAGTAAATGGCGTTTCCATGCACTCTGGTTTCTGTCACGTTGTTCCATTGCACCAAAAGCAGTTCAGTCATGCTTGCCACATGAACTGGAAAGCTGTCTGAAAGCGAGATGAGCGCCACAACCCCATAGTCGCCTTTGACTGGACTTAACCGTCCAGGAGTCTTTTACCTTTATCCTGCAGTTTCTTGCAAATTTTAATTTGGTTTCTCTCAAGCCAGCTTCAGTCTGAGTTGAAAGCGCCTCCTGGAGTAAAAGCACCCCCGCCTTGTTTGCCCACTGGTGTGGACATACAACAGGTGACTCAGATGCACATCAAACTATGCTGATGTTGTACAATAAGCGGCAAATGCAGTTTGCAACACGGCAAAAAAATAAGGACCTCACTGCATGTTAAGCCGGTAGTTAAGCCATACACGGACACACACGCTGGCTGCATGTTTGGTGAATGTGTAAAGCAACATAGATGGGGGGTGGACCCTGGGCCAATCAAGATTCCTCCTTGTGCAGAGGTGCTCTATGCACACATTCCTGTTTCTAGTGATGTGAGGTGAAAATATTCTTGAGAATATTCTCTGCCAGAAAATTCTCCAGAGGAGAATTCTAATGCAATTCTAAATTCTAATGCAAGAACCAGTTTTACAACACACATTTTAAAAAATCTAGTAAATAATAAGTCAAGCTGTGGTATTGCCAGTGTAAGTAATTGTCAGGGAACTGCCATCGGAAGGAAGGGAAGTGAAAGGGCTCACACAGGTTGGGAGAGACTCAGCAGCTGAAGAGGGAACCAGTAGGGGGAGAGGAGCTGAGCTGAGGGAAAGGGAGCTGGAGGGATGGCTCAGAGACACTTCCAGCGAAAACAGTGGGGAGGTTTCAGGACCTCCTGTAGGGACACCCACTCCTCGCCGGAAACTGTCACGCAGAGAGTCCAGAAGACGTGTTTCCGTTAAGGAGCTTTTATGTTGGAAGCGATTCCGAAAGCAACCACTGTCGGAATCTGCCAGCGACTGACGGAGCCATGTTTAAGGGGCTCCGTTACAGACAGAGGTTTGCAAACTTGACCAAACTCTGAGGGACTAGGATTTTACACACAAGCAGCTCATCGTCCCATCACAGCATTCCGACAGTCTTCGTGAGCAGCTTGTGCAGGAGAAGGCATCATGAGCAACCCAGCCGGAACCGGAGAAGCAGGAGCTGGAGCGGGTCCAAGCCTGGAAGAAAGGTACCGGGTGTTGGAGGTCCAGCTAGCGCTGCAGACGGCGAGGCTTGAGGAGAGGAGGGCTCAGGATGCAGACAAAAAGGGAAAAGACACCCAGCTCGTCAGAAAGGTACCAGGATTGGTGCAGAAGTTTGGGGGGGAGCCCAAAGACTATCATGGCTTTCGGACAGAGATGCAATATGCCCTCAATCTGCAGTTTGATGAATTCCCTGACGAGGAATCACGAGTGGCTTTCGTGATTGGGCATCTTGAAAAGGGGGCGAGAGACTGGGTTAGACCCCTGATGGCAGCGAATAGTGACGTCCTAAAGGACACGATGAAGTTCTTTCGCGCCATGGATCTGATGTTTTCCAGCGATATTGAACAGGGAGTGGTCCGCAGACAGTTAATGGCTTGCAAACAGGGGAGCCGATCTGTCCGTGAGTACTGGACTGAGTTCACCATGTTGATCCATAAATTGGGGTGGGATCTATCGGCGGAACCCATTCAAATGCTCTTTGAAGAAGGGCTTTCTTCGGCTGTGAAAGACGAACTTTCCCGGGCGCCCAGGGCGGAGTCTATGGACCAGCTGACCAAATCAGCGCTGACCATAGGAGCGCGCCAGGAGGCGAGAGCATTGGAGAGGCGGGAAGGGAAGGGGGAACGTTGGAAGGAGTTCCGCATTCCAGACATTCCAGAGCCAACTTTCCCGCCGGCAGAGCCGATGGAAATCGGAACAGCGCGCGCGCGCGCAGTTTCAAAGCCCAGTGAGGGGGGAAAGAAGGAGGGAAAAGGCGCCCGGAAATGCTATCTCTGCCAACAGCCAGGTCACTTTGCCAGAGTCTGCCCCCAGAGGAAGGAATGGCAAGGGATGGTAGGAGCTGTGGAGGGAAGAGAGGAAGAAATACCGAAGCAAGTAAAAGCCAACGCCTGGCTGCCACCGTCGGGGCACAGCAGCCAGGCCAAAGAGCAGTGAAAGTGCCCACGCCAGAACCTCCTAAACCCGCCCTAGTGATAGAAGTGGCGCTAGAGCTGCCAAACGGACACCCTCTAAAGATAAAGGCGCTGTTGGACTCAGGCAGCTCCTGCAATTTCATGAGCAAAGAGTTTGCAGCTGAACACCAGATACAGACGATCCCTTTAAGCAACCCCCTGCAGGTGACCACGATCGATGGCAGGGAGCTGTTGGGAGGAGAAGTCAGCTTGCAGACCGTCCCAATGATAATGAAGGTGGCAAGGCACACCGAACTGATAGCGTTTAATGTGGCCACCTTGGGAGGAGCTCCCATTATATTGGGGATGAGCTGGCTAGCGTTACATGATCCGCTGGTGGGCTGGCATCAGAGAGTGGTTTCTTTTGGTTCAGCACATTGCTTAGAACACTGCAAAGAGGGAAAGGGTTTGGCAGGGGCCCAAGCCACCCTAGCAGGGACTGAAGTAACGGAGAACGTGAAGGTACCACGACAATACGCAGATCTCCGCGACGTCTTCAGCGAAAGGGAAGCTGACCAACTACCCCCGCATAGACCCTTTGACTGTCAAATCAATTTACTCCCTGGGGCACAGCTCCCTGTAGGCAAGCTGTACGCCATGTCAGACAGAGAGATGCAGGAGCTAAGAGAGTTCATTGACAAGAACCTGAAGAGAGGGTTCATCAGAGAGTCCAGGGCGGTGGGGGGCAGCCCAGTGTTTTTTGTGGATAAAAAAAACACGAACAAGCCGAGGCTTGTGTGTGACTTCAGGGCCTTAAATGCAGTGTCAGAACCAGTGGCTTTCCCTATGCCCAGGATTGACGACATTTTGACAAGGGTCAGGAAGGGAAAGATTTTTACTAAACTGGACCTAAGGGGGGCGTACAACCTGATACGAATAAGGAAGGGGGATGAATGGAAAACCACCATGTTCACCCCTTTGGGGGCATTTGAATATTTAGTTATGCCCTTCGGCCTACAAGGAGGCTCCGCGTGCTTTCAATCGTTTATGAACCACGTCCTGGGGCCTTTGCTTTACAAGAATTGTGTGGCCTTCTTAGACGACGTGTTGGTGTATTCTGAGAATGAGGAGCAGCATGTGAGAGACGTCAGAGAAGTGTTGAGCAGGCTGCAAGCCAACCAGCTGTGGGTGAAACTGGAGAAGTGTCAGTTTCATACCAAGGAGGTGGAATTCCTGGGGTATCGCCTGTCAGACAAGGGATTGGCCATGGATCCCGGCAAGGTCCAGGCGGTGCTGGAATGGAAAACACCCAAAACAAGGAAGGATGTGCAGAGGTTCCTAGGATTTGGGAACTTCTATCGTAAGTTCATCCGAAACTTTGCCCACCTGACGGCGCCCATTACGGACTGTCTCAGCAGTAAGAAGAAGTTCGTTTGGACTGAGGAGGCGGAGCGAGCATTTGAGGAACTAAAAAGGGCCTTCGCCTCGGAACAACAACTCCTGCATGTGGATTTACAAAAACCGATGAGAGTGGAAACTGACGCATCAGACAGAGCTATTGGGGCGGTGCTTCTGCAGCCAGGGAAGGAGGAGTCAGAGTGGAGACCGTGTGCCTTTTTTTCGCGAAAGCTGAACAAATCCGAGAGGAACTACACGGTGTATGACCGAGAACTACTAGCCATTCATGAGGCGTTCCGGAGATGGAGGCACCTGCTAATTGGCGCACAACATAAGGTGCAAGTGTGCACTGACCACAAGAACCTAGAGTATTGGAGGACGGCACGAGTGCTCAACCAACGGCAAGTGAGATGGGCCCAGGAGTTCTCCAAATTTAACTTTGAGATTTGTTACGTGCCAGGCCCAGAGAACATTAGGGCGGACGCTCTCTCACGCAAACCTGAATATTTGGAGGGGGAGGGAGCACCCGAAGAGAGACATGTCATTCCAGAGGACCGCTGGGTGTGTGGGGCGGCATTGGTGGGACAAAGAGAACTGGTAGAGGAAACAGAGAATGATGAATACGCCCAGAATAAGCTCAGAGGTCTTAGGGGGAGGGAGAGGAACCAGGGGGTTTCGAGGAAAGAAATGGAGCTTTGTATTACAAAGGGGCACTGTATATCCCTGAAGGAGACTTAAGGGGGAGGGTACTCAAGCAGTTGCACGACAGCCCCACGGCGGGGCATTTTGGACAACACAAAACCATGTGGTTGGTCACCAGGGAATTTTGGTGGCCTAAGGTGAGGGAAGATGTACGGGAGTATGTAAGAGGGTGTGAGCAATGCCAGCGAGCCAAAGGGGAGAGGCGGGCACCGGCGGGGCTATTAGAACCCTTACCAACCCCAGAACGACCTTGGGAGGCAGTGTCGATAGATTTTATGACTGATCTGCCGAAGTCCAAGGGGAAAACAGCCATCATGGTGGTGGTAGACCTACTAACAAAGATGTGCCACTTTGTAGCCTGCTCGCATGCAGTCACGGCGGAAGAGACAGCGAAGTTATTTGTAGAACACATTTTTAGGTTGCACGGGGTGCCATTGAGGGTGGTCTCAGACCGAGGAAAACAATTTACTTCCAGGTTCTGGAGGAAGCTCATGAGCTTACTGCAGGTGGAGGTCAACTTTTCGACTGCCCGGCACCCTGAAACCAACGGGCAGGCGGAAAGAGCAAACGGGGTCCTCCAGCAATACCTGAGGTGTTATGTCAATGACAGAGAGAATGACTGGGTAGAAAAGTTGGCGCTGGCGGAATTTGCCTACAACAATGCCGAGAATGTGTCCACAGGGATGAGCCCCTTCTTGGCTAATTATGGGTGTCATCCCAGGGCTTTCCCAGGGGGAGAAGGGGAGAGATGGGGTGTCCCGGCAGCCGAGCATTTTGTAGAAGAAATGGAAGCAATCCATCGTCAGCTCCAACTCAACTTAGAAAGGGCGAAGGAAGAATACAAGAGGCAGGCAGACAAGAACCGAAGGGAAGGTGAAACCATAAGGGTGGGAGATAGGGTGTGGCTGTCAACCCAAGGGTTGCCGTTCAAAGGAGGTTGTAAGAAATTAAGACCCAGGAGATTGGGTCCCTTTGAGGTCATTCAACAGGTCAACCCAGTGGCTTTCAGGCTCCGGTTACCCAACCACATGAAACTGCACCCAGTATTTCACAGGTCGTTACTGTCACCGTATGAGGGGGGACGAGAAGGGATGGCCACTCGGGGACCGGTCATAGAAGAAAGGGAATGCAGCAGCCATGTGGCAGAAATCCTCGACGCCAGATGGAAGGGGGATCAGGTGGAGTATTTGGTAGCGTGGGAAGGAGAACCGGAGTCAGAAAACACTTGGGTAATGGCAGAAGATATCAATGACGAGGTATTGATAGAAACGTTCCATCAAAGGTTCCCAAGGAAACCTCAGCCTGTGGAGAGGTTCCGGAGGGAATACTTTGGGACCACCGATGAGGAGGAGGAGTTGGAAGGATTCTCGGAATCGGAAGGGGAAGGGGAGATGGACTCTGAGGAGGAGGAGTACTTCGAGACCAGGAACCGCAACAGGTGGAGAGAAGTGTTCGGGACATCGGAAGATGAAGGAAGTTCATTCCGGGGTTTTGCCTCCTCACCGCCCGTAGAGGAGGGGGCGAGAGGGGATGAAGGGGGCCCTGGAGGGGAGGTGGATGTCAGGGAACTGCCATCGGAAGGAAGGGAAGTGAAAGGGCTCACACAGGTTGGGAGAGACTCAGCAGCTGAAGAGGGAACCAGTAGGGGGAGAGGAGCTGAGCTGAGGGAAAGGGAGCTGGAGGGATGGCTCAGAGACACTTCCAGCGAAAACAGTGGGGAGGTTTCAGGACCTCCTGTAGGGACACCCACTCCTCGCCGGAAACTGTCACGCAGAGAGTCCAGAAGACGTGTTTCCGTTAAGGAGCTTTTATGTTGGAAGCGATTCCGAAAGCAACCACTGTCGGAATCTGCCAGCGACTGACGGAGCCATGTTTAAGGGGCTCCGTTACAGACAGAGGTTTGCAAACTTGACCAAACTCTGAGGGACTAGGATTTTACACACAAGCAGCTCATCGTCCCATCACAGTAATGAATAATGATTTTTTTTTTTGATCCAGTTACATTACTGGGCATTGTGTCAGTCACCAAAGGCAGTTCTGAAATGTGAGCTACAGAAAACATTTATTTATTTATTTTTAGTTTTAAAATGCTTTTCATTTATTTTGATGAATATTTGAATTCGTATGTATTTAAACTATATGTAATAGCCTTTTTCTATTTTGGTGTGACCTTATTCTTAGCAATTCTATACCCTTGGCCATACAGTGTGATGATTTTTTTTTTTTTAACAGAAAGTAGCTTTAATGCTTTATACACTTAAAGTACCTAGGCCTATACAGTTATGTGTAACAGCATGTGAGGTGGCCTTGATTTAAACAGTTGACGTTTCTATATTGAATTTTCAATTTCAAGTATGGTGCAAAAAATCAAAGAATGTGAATTCACTGCATTGCCCCATTGAATAAAAGTATCTGTACAGTTTTTGGTTGCCATCTGAAGAAGTTTACCCATGAATAAACATGTATATTAACTAATTATATCATTTTCAGTGCATTAAAATGAATATTCTCCTATTTTAAATGAAAATTCTCTAATATTCTCATTAATCGAGAATATTCTCCAAAAGATTATTCTCGAGAATTTAACACCACTACCTGTTTCAGACACTTGCTGAATGCCCACGTGTAGCCCCACATAGAAGGCAATTGAGTTTTGGGGTTACCAATGCATGAATCACAGTGACACACTGGTAAAACTGAGGGTAATTAAAGCTGCCATTATTACAGCATTTCCTCTTGTGGATGCCTCCTTGATTTCATTCTACATCTCAAGATCAGGGTGATGATGGCATGTTCCCAGTACTGTTCTTGGGGCAACAATTTTGTGGACGAGTCTCTGTCCCTTTGGTTATTTCTGAGCCCAACTCCCAGAGCAACACCATGTCCACTACATCCTACCCTGTCGCTGCTATGCAGTTTATATCCAGGGTTAATTGTGCCCTACTGGTTCTCTCCATTCCAGTCTAGTTTATTGTGACCCCTCACAGCTTCCCTGCTAGGGTAATGCTGAAAACTAGGTTTCTACTGACTTTCTACCGCTAGAGTTTAGCTCCTGAGTTGTCGGTGCTCCTAGCATGCAGTGACCTTATTTGTCTGAGCTGTTGCTTTAATTGAATGAATGAATGAATGGGTGTTTCTTACCCTCTCCTCGCTTGGCTGTTTAACTCACCCTGATGCTTCATCAGCTGGGGCTCCCCTCTAGCTCAAGGAGTCACATTTAACTTTTTGATATATGGACCATGTCTGTATTCAATTGTTAAGATTTTGTGCTAGAGAGTGATGTGATTATAGCTTTGAAGATGTCAGAAAGGGTGTTGGTGTCAGTGACCTCACCCTAATAATTTCCATAAAGTGTAACATACCAGGTGTTTGACACAAAGCATACATCTTACAGTGCTTTGTTGCACATGTGGCAGATCTCATTTGAGGTGTCAAGACTTCCATGGAATGCTTCCACATCAAAAGAACATTGCTGTTGCAGATATGGGTAGTGGCAGCCCACAGGGAAAGGGTTAATGTCTCCCTAATCTACATTGACGGGATACAAGTAAATTGTACCTGTCAGGACTCTCGTTTTTTATGTAATGGAAGTCTCTGTTATGGATTGACACGGCAAGTTATGTCAGTTCCTCGTGCCACCTTGGATCTGATTCATCAATGCTGCATGTTAAAACAATTCAAGGATTATAGAACAGTCCTAGACCTAGAGAATGAGAAAATGTTTCCATTAAAAAAATGCTAAAGGATGGTTCATTCTTCATTTTTATTGTCAGGATTGTGCTGAAGTTAAGCATAAAGGCCTTGCCAGAATTCCCAAAATGAGAAATGTTTGTGCTTTTGAGTTATGTATATTAACCCATTGATTTCTCAGAGGAGTAGATAAAATGAAGACGAGAGAGGGCAGAATTTTAAGAGAAGACAAGGTTATTTATTACTTTTTTTACATATCTTGGCAATGGGGCTGTTTGGCAGGAAGGAACAAGAAGTGCATTCCTTGATAGAAATTGCTAGATGGAGTTGTCCATGGCATTGTCACCTCCAGAGTACATTCTTCCAGGGTGCTCGGGACTTACTGTCCATTTGGAAAATTCACTTTGCATAGGATATGCCTGGTTTTGTACTTAGCAATTTCCCCCATATGGAGCAGATTATAATTTGTACTGACTTCAGGGGGCTTCCAGATGCAAGGTGTTAGCCTTGAAATGGCTTGATGTTAGCAGCGATGGAAGCCACCTCTCTATTGGTGGCACTTTTGCTGAAAATGCGCAGAAGGAGGTTGCAAGAAAGGTATTCCCAGGTTAGATCCACGTATCCAGTTCGTGTGGGGATTCTCATGTGATTTAAAAAGAGCCACACAGTTTATGATAGTTCCCAGCTGCCAGACAATCTCACTGACTGGTGCAAACATTATGTGAACAATCCACCCTCAGCGCGGGAAGCAACTGTATATATCAAATCAAACCATTTGTCCATCTAGTTGAGCCTTTTCTACCTGATCAGCAGTTGCTTTCCAAGGAATTGGGAGGAGGTTTTGCAGCAGGTTTCTTATAAATGGTAATACTAAGGATTTAACATGGAGCCATATACATGGAAATTATGTGTTGTGCTTCTTATTTTAATCCCTTCCCTGCAGCACCCACTTCTCTAAGAATAGGATCCCTAGCCAATTCCAGCACAGAGTCTGATGACGATATTCACGTGCCATCAATCCCATTTGCAGTTCCTTCATCCTTCCTTGCCTCTCCCCCTGCTGTTCTAATTTAGATTGTGAGGTACTTGGGCACAAGAAAGTTCTCTTCCTCTCTCTCAATTTCACTAATACTTGGTCTTGAAAAGGAGGCACAGAAACAAACCATATAGTAAAAGGTAAAGGGACCCCTGACCATTAGGTCCAGTCGTGGCCGACTCTGGGGTTGCAGCGCTCATCTCGCTTTATCGGCCAAGGGAGCCGGCGTACAGCTTCTGGGTCATGTGGCCAGCATGAATAAGCCGCTTCTGGCAAACCAGAGCAGCGCATGGAAACACTGTTTACCTTCCTGCCGGAGCGGTACCTATTTATCTACTTGCACTTTGACGTGCTTTCGAACTGCTAGGTTGGCAGGAGCAGGGACCGAACAATGGGAGCTCACCCCGTCACAGGGATTTGAACCGCCGACCTTCTGGTCCTAGGCTCTGTGGTTTAACCCACAGCGCCACCCGCGTCCCAAACCATATAGAGCTGCACTCTATTGTAGTTTGACCTTCATTGGTCAGGGCAGCAGACACGGTTCAGCTGTGGCTAAGGAGAGGAAAGGAAGCACACTGCGAAGGGCTTTAGCAGGATGGAATATAAATGGACTACTTCCTGTCTTTGGAGGAAGTGGCTTTTATTTCCAAGCCATCGTGAGCCTTGTGGGGAGGGCCAGGGGGGGAATTGCCCTTTCCTAGGAAAATACAGAGAAGTTTGCTCGTTTCTTAAACGATTCCTAATGTGCTACAATAATACAGATTGTGGTCGTAGTGCGATTGTTATTGTGCCATCTTTCATTTCTGTCTTGTGTTGTTGTAGAGTGAAGGTGCTAGTTCTGCTTGTCCCTCCGTGTATTGCTGCATCATTTTTTATTCATTCTTTCATTTAAAGCATTTTTATCCTTCTGTTGGAAAAAGTCTCCCAGCATGGCTTACAAATGTCAGTGATCAGACAGCCTCTGCCCTCGGGCTTTATGTGTATGAAAGTTGTTTATTCTTTTCTTGCTGTGTTAAAAGTACGATAAGCTCATACTGATAAATGTGAGGTTAGCATTGGTTTCCAAATTCATATGTAATGTTTCTGATAAATGTCTTTTTGGATGGGAAATTGTGTTTTTTTATTTATATATCTATATATCTATATCTATCTATCTATCTATATATATATATATGTATGTCAAGTCCTCTGGCTTTTTAAATTTTAAAGTCTCATAATAAGTAAGCGTTGCCTGTGAAACTGGGGGAGTGAGGGGGGAATTTTAAACAAGGCTGTATTGTGCAGAGCCGAAATTTTCTATGCATATTTGCTACGCGTATGGGGGAGGGAGCGGATTTTGCCATAATATTTTTTCCCTTCAAAAATAAAGAAATCAAATTTAAAATACCATTACTGCACACATGTACACTGATGTAAGCCACTAAATATCAATTATACCATTTGAGCCTTAGATTACAAGCATGCATATCCAGTCAAACCCTCATCACATAACATGCGTAAATAGAACTTCAGAGATCGTAAGGACTGGGGTTTCTTGATTTTAAAAGTATTTTAAAATAACAGAGGAAAGAACTAAAAATTATTTTAAAAATCACAAAAACTGCAAGTACCTAAGTACTTGGGATTGTGAAATCTGAAAGCCATAAGGAAAAGCAGAGGAGACAACCCATAACTTTAAATACAACTACAGTGGTACCTCGGGTTAAGTACTTAATTCGTTCCGGAGGTCCAGTTCTTAACCTGAAACTGTACTTAACCTGAAGCACCACTTTAGCTAATGGGGACTCCTGCTGCCGCCGCGCCACCAGAGCACAAATTCTGTTCTCATCCTGAAGCAAAGTTCTTAACCTGAGGTAATATTTCTTGGTTAGCGGAGTCTGTAACCTGAAGCGTATGTAATCTGAAGCGTATGTAACCCGAGGTACCACTGTATACTGTAGCTCAGGTAAGGAACACTTATTCAATTGTCACTAGCCATCAGTTACTTAATCACCAAGGCCTTCTATCAACAAGGAAATAGAGTGAAACCTTACACCTGCTGAAGACCCCTAACTTCACCATATGTAATGAGAATGTCTGTTAGAGCAGAGGCCGTAACTCAGGGGTGAAGTTCGCATGCATAAGGCACCCAATTCAATCCCTGGTATCTCCTGCTTGGGAAAGACACCTAACAAAACCCCCGGAGGGCTTCTACCAGTCAGTGTAAACCATACCGAGCTAGACGAACCAATATCTGAATCAATAGAGATGTCAGCTGAACACCATTTAGAGGTGACCACCGATTTTTGCTTGGTGTTCCTTCATTTCTGCATGGTCAATATATTGGATATCCCAATAAAATGCTTATGAGACTATCATCATAATCCTATACAAGTCTACTCAGAAGTTAGTCCCTCTGAGTGTAATAGGATTATAGCCCAAGGCTGCAATTTTATCCAAGTTCCTAGGGAGTAATTACTGCTGAGCAAACATGCATAGTTTGTATGGTAAAGGATATATTATATTTGATATTTTTTTATTTAACAGTTTTTTTAATGGCGCTTACTGGAATAAAAGACCTAAGCAGTTTACAGTAGACCATCTAAAACATTGATTACAACACCAATAAAAAAACAAACATTTTTTAAAAATTCATTAAAATGTAAAATAAAACCAGTAATTTAAAACACATACTTATTAAAATCACACACTAAAATTGCATGCGTTGATAGACTTTCTGGAACAAAAATGTTTTTAGCTGGTGCTGAAAACAATATATTTGTTGTTGTTTAGTCGTTTAGTCGTGTCCGACTCTTCGTGACCCCATGGACCAGAGCACGCCAGGCACTCCTGTCTTCCACTGCCTCCCGCAGTTTGGTCAGACTCATGTTTGTAGCTTCGAGAACACTGTCCAACCATCTCGTCCTCTGTCGTCCCCTTCTCCTTGTGCCCTCCATCTTTCCCAACATCAGGGTCTTTTCCAGGGAGTCTTCTCTTCTCATGAGGTGGCCAAAGTATTGGAGCCTCAGCTTCACAATCTGTCCTTCCAGTGAGCACTCAGGGCTAATTTCCTTAAGAATGGATGCGTTTGATCTTCTTGCAGTCCAGGGACTCTCAAGAGTCTCCTCCAGCACCGTAATTCAAAAGCATCAATTCTTTGGCGATCAGCCTTCTTTATGGTCCAGCTCACACTTCCATACATCACTACTGGGGAAAAAACATTATATAGTGAAGGTTTATACCTAATTATCAATGGGCGGGGAGTTCTAAAGTGCAGTTACCGCCACACGAAAGAATCCATTTCTTCCAAGTAAAGAATGAACATTATGCGGTGCTTGTAAAAGTACCTGTTCCACAAATCTAAGTGGTCGAATTGACACATATGGGGTGAGGTGATCCATCATGTGAACTGGTCCCAAGCTGATATTCTATAAGGAACCAGTTATAATCCCTTTATAATGATTATATTTAAGATATATAAGACATCATTTTATTTGTATGTCACCTTTCCATAGTTACAACTATGTGCAAGGCAGCTTACAATATAAAAAGATTTACATAGTTACGAAAAATAACAAAAGTAGTCATAAACAATAAATAAAGCACTTCGAAAAGTACACAACCAGATTGAACAAACTGTATAATACATTGTGTTTGCAGTAAATATTTAATGCCACATACTTCCTGTTATTTCCTTCCATTTCTTTTTAAAGTTTTCAGTGGATGTTCTTTCAAAGTTTATTAAAGTGAAGTTTGTTTTTTTTATGTCATAAATGTAAGATCAAAAAAGAAACTGCAACAAGAAACATAATAGATGAAAGAAAATGCATGGTCAAGTATTGTTCTACAACTCTGCAAATGAAGTTGGTTTTTCAATAAACTTATTCATCTGTTGTCCGTTAGTCAATCTCCTATAGTGGGTCAGTTTCGAAAAACATATTCCATACTCTTCCATACTCTTAAGAAATTGACAGAGCAGCTGTCTTCTTCTATTTGACTGCTCTGCCACATTTTGGGAGCTGTAAGCAAATGTACAGCAAATCTGAGATCAGTATTGTTAACCTAGACTTTCAGATAAAACATCAATATCATGTTGGGATTTTGTGGAATTGCATATATTTATTTGAAAACATTTCTAAACCACTTAGTATTTAAAAAACGAATCAGGGTCCAATCTTATGAGCCAAGGAAAGCCTGGGCAAAAATATAGTTGTCACAAGCTATCCAAAGCAACTGTTGGTTGCTGCTTCCTGTGTGGTAAAGGCAAGGGTTTCCGACAAAACAGGCACAACATCAGAAAATGTCTATTTTCAGGTCACTGGGCTGTGAAATTCTGTAGCGTGCAATGCCGTGAGTAGAATTTACCCATAGGAACTAAGTCAGGGGTAGGCAACCTAAGGCCCGGGGGCCAATCACCTTTTAAATCTGGACCATTATTTTTTTTTCCAAAATATAGTCTGGACCCCCACAAGGTCTGAGGGACAGTGGACCGGCCCATGGCTGAAAAAGGTTGCTGACCCCTGAACTAAGTGACCTTGCAGGTCTATATGTGTCTTTCAAGTAACCTGGTCCCAAGTTGCCATATGTTAACAACAAGGCCTTGAACATGGCCTGGCTGCTGATCAGTAGCCAGGATTGGAAGGCTAGTCGTTTCAGTCATCGGATTTAAAATATTAATTCAACAGCTCACAAGATATGCAGAAAATTCACACTACCAACCTTGCATCACCAACAAGGGTCAAGGAATTTATATCCAAATTAATTTGGTCAATATATTGGACCTCTTTTTTTTGAAATATTTTGTCTACTTTTAAATAAAAAGTTCAAGGCACCTCTCTTAGATCTTATAATAAAGTATTATTATAAATAAATATAATTTATAAATACTCTGGTATTGTTGGAGTCAATCAATAATTCACAATATGGTGAATCTTTTAAAAATGCCTTCCTTGCCTAGCTCCTAGTAATCAGTGTTTCATGCCATATTTCAGCTTTCTGAGGGTTCTGGATGTACCTTTGGCTGAACAATGTATAGGTACATTTTGAGGAGGAGTTATAGAAATGTTAACTTTTTCCAGATTTTGAATGCCTTAAACCATGTACCAAATTTTAGGGGTATGGGTCACTGAAAAGTACTCAAACAATTCCAGTACCCAGACCTGAGCAACTTTATACATGTTCCTCAAAAAGGCACATGTTTCTATCCATTAGTGCTGGGTGATTACCTGGTTTTCAACATCACAATATATCACCAGCTAAATATCACAGTACAGTGGTACCTCGGGTTACAAACGCTTCAGGTTACAAACTCTGCTAACCCAGAAGTAGTACCTTGGGTTAAGAACTTTACTTCAGGATGAGAACAGAAATTGTGTGGTGGCAGCAGGAGGCCCTATTAGCTAAAGTGGTACCTAAGGTTAAGTACGGTTTCGGGTTAAGAACGGACCTCCGGAATGAATTAAGTTCGTAACAAAAGGTACCACTGCATCTTGATATATCACAATATATATCTGCGGTGGCAGAGGGCCTTGCCGGGCCTCCCCACAGCAGCGGAGGGCCTTGACGAGGCTCCCTGCAGCGGTGGAAGGCCTTACAACATAAGAAAGTAGTAGATTTAGTAACAACAGTGCTTTTTTATGGGGGGATGCAGGTGTACGCATATCCCTCAACATTTTGTGAATCTAAGTTTGGCCTCATTGAGAGGCAGTATTTCAATATGAGTAGGAAAATGAGGGTACCCCTAGACATTTTTAAAAGAAAAAAGCACTGGGTAACAATGTTAAATAAACGTCCATATAATATATTTTCAACTTAGTTTAAGTGATTTACTAGTCAAGTTGCATCTGCTTCCCCACTCAGAGGTCTAAGTGGAATCTATGCATGCATAAGCCCCACTGAGTTCAACTAAACTTACTTCTACTTTCCTGGGAGTAAGCCTCATTGAATTCAGTAGGTTATGCTTGTGAGTAGACATGCATTTGCTTGCACTTATTACGGAAAAACACCCTCCCCATCATTCTCACATAGTATCCAACCTCCCATTTCAGCATAAGGCAGCCAACTAAATCTTCTCCCTTCCTACAGAAGGCCCCCCCAAAAGTCCCCATGCCACCAATTTCTCCCTTTTTATCAGAGGGAAGGAAGGCAAGCAAGCAAAGACTTAGTCTCCTTTAAAGAAATTTTTAAAACTTTCCTTTTTAATTATGGAGGGAAACTATTTAGGGGGAACCAACAACATAAACACCACCAGAAAATGAAAATAAAAATTCTTCCCCCTCTTGTCTAGCCGGGGGGGGGGGGTGTTCCTCCTATATTGTTAGCAGGCTCTGCCTAATTAGCTGAGCGCTTTGGAGCGAAAGCAGGAGGTTAGGCTTAAAGAGTTGGTTTGTGTGCTTGCAAGGGGTTACCTGTAAATTGGCTACAACCACCTCCTCTCTATATTTCTGGATGAGGGGAAGGGGTAACAAAGCAGGGAAAGACAGTGAGAAAGATACCAGTTAAGCCAGGGGTCAGCAACCTTTTCCAGCCGTGGGCCGGTCCACCGTCCCTCAGACCATGTGGTGGGCTGGACTATATTTTGAAAAAATAATAATGAACGATGCCCCACAAATAACCCAGAGATGCATTTTAAATAAAAGGACATACAGTGGTGCCCCGCAAGACGAATGCCTCGCAAGACGGACAACCCGCTAGACGAAAGGGTTTTCCGTTTTTGAGTTGCTTCGCAGGACGAATTTCCCTATGGGCTTGCTTCGCAAGACGAAAATTTCTTGCGAGTCTTGAGATTTTTTCCCCCGCTTCCCCCCCCTTTATCTAAGCTGCTAAGCCTTTAATAGCCTTTTAGCAGCTAATCCGCTAAGCTGATAAGCCTTTAATAGCCGCTAAACCGCTAATAGCGCTAATCCGTTAAGCCGCTAATAGGGTTGCTTCGCAAGACGAAAAAACCGCTAGACGAAGACACTCGTGGAACGGATTAATTTCGTCTTGTGAGGCACCACTGTATACTACTCATGTAAAAACACACTGATTCCTGGACTGTCCGCAGGCCCGATTTAGAAGGTGATTGGGCCGCATCCGGCCCCCGGGCCTTAGGTTGCCTATCCCTGAGTTAAGCTTAAATAGTTCGCTGGTTTGTGTGAGGGCTGTGGAGGGAGGGAGGCGTGAGAGAACAAACAAAGGAGGTGAGCTGATGCCCGCAAAGAATCTGCAAAGTGTCCATTCAGCTGAGCTACCCCCAGGGAAGCTGTCAATTTTCCATGTTCACTGGTACATTGCCTTGTTGAAACACTTATCACGATTCAACAATATGGCGATTTATTGCACAACCCTACTTTCCATCAATGGCTCTCACTTGGTTTCAGCAATTGTTAAGTTCCCAAAAAGCTGGATGGGATCCCTGAGGAAATTCCCATCTGTCTGCTCTGCCAATAGTCACTTTGATTAAATTTATACAACTTAATAATTTTGATCTGCACAAAATTATTCTAAAAGAATTAAGTGTTTCCAAATGTACACTTGTTTTAATACTTTAAAGATCAACTGTGCTAACATTATTTATGTATTTATTCATATTATTTTGCTTAATTTTTATTTAATTTCTACCCTGCCTTTCCAACTTAAAAAAAAAAAGACTGCTAAAGTTTTGGCTTCAGAAAGTACGTGGATATTAAGGAGGAGGCTATGGAGGCAAAATAACTAGAAATCCTTTAGAAATAAGTCATAGAGGTTATTTATTCCATTAAGTGTGGAAGGGCTGTGTGCTGGCAGTAATTCCTGTGTTTAGGCTGATGCCAATGAGGAAATGATATCTAGCAATTTATGAAAGGTGATACTGTGTCAACAGATATGCTGTGGGTTGGGACATGTGACAATAATCTTCCATGGCATTTAAAGCACTTAGACCATATACTTGGAAATGTTAGTAGGATACCCCTGCCTCCTCCCTGGCTGCTCCTACAACCAAGGAAGAAAGGGAGGGAAATCTATGTGAGTAGACAGAATTGCTATGTGGGCTGAAGAGTGAAGCTTTAGTTAAAGAGGAACTGGGTTGAGGGGAGGGACACGGTATCCCTTGTCAAGTAAGTGGAATAGCCTGATATTAGATGGGAGGAAGGAAGGGAATAACATAGAATGTCTTTAGCTCCTAGAGTAGAAGCTCTCAGATCCGCCTTGCAACTACTCACTCTGTTCAAACAAAGCTTTGTGGCAGACAAGAAACCGATGGCTAGAGCAGGATGTTTGGTATTCTGAGCAGATACTGTCCAATCAATCCTAGTCTCACCTACCTGGAAATAGAGGAGCCAGCTTGCAAAGGTGATTGAGGGGGGCAATGTCACATGCATGATGTCGCGACGTCAGGAGGGGCTGGGGCAGAGCCAGGTGTGGTGGCCATATGGCTCAATGTTTACTCCTCCACCTCCTCTTGTGGTGGGAGGCCGCTTTGACCCTCCTTTCCCTTCGCAGGAGGAGGAGAAGGAGCTGACTGCTGCAGGCACTCCACGCCCACCTCCATGCTTTTGGGTATGGGAAGCAAAAGGGCTCCGCCATCGGCGGTTCGAATCTTCACAACGGGGTGAGCTCCCGTTGCTCAGTCCCAGCTCCTGACAACCTAGCAGTTCAAAAGCATACCAGTGCAAGTAGATAAATAGGTATCGCTGCGACAGGAAGGTAAACAGCGTTTCCTTGTGCTCTGGCTTCCATCATGGTGTTCCGTTGCGCAAGAAGCTGTTTCGTGATGCTGGCCACATGACCTGGAAAGCTGTCTGTGGACAAACATTGGCTCCCTTAGCCTAGAAGCAAGATGAGCACTGCAACCCCTTAGTCGCCTTTGACTGGACGTAATCGTGCAGGGGTCTTTTATCTTTTACCTTTACCTTTACTCTGCTTGGAAGTAATTCCCATTAATGTATATCACTTCATAAACCCCTCCCCCCCAAAAAATGTGTGTTTAAAAAAGTATGATATTAAGCACATTTATTCGGACTGAAAAATCAGCATGGACTTGCGTATTGTTGCCTAACATTCACAACCCTAATATTTTGGTCATATCCAGGACTCCAGCAGATAACCATCACTTTTACACATAGGCATCATCTTTTTGAATGAGACATAACACATCTATTCTAGCAACAATCCCATCTGAGTGGCCTATAAATAACTGGGCACCAAGGGCTCTTTGTACAAAGGTTCACTCTATCGAAAGGTTGCATTATTTTTCATTTGCCTTGGAACCTAAGTGAAGATTCACTTACTTGCTTACTTTATTATTCAAAATATTTACATCCCATCTTTCCCATTTGGTCAAGGGAGCTCACAGGCATTTATTTAAAAAGCAACTTTAAACAACAGTGATAATAGGATATAAGCTAGTCAGACAGCAGTGAAAACTAGGTGCAGTAAATTTAGTCACCATCGGTGTTATTACCCAGGAAAATAAAACTGTCCTAACATGGTGTCTGAAGAAAAAACATATGGGAACCAGGTGAACCTCCCTAGGGAAGGTGTTCCAAAGATGATCCTAGCCAAAAGAGCCGCATCCTGATAGCCACATATATAACTTCTGAAAGCCAGGGGCACTCAGACTAGGAACTCCAGTGGTGATGATTAAACAACTCCATACAGGAGAAGGAAGTGGTTCTGATAACCATGTCATTTAGGTCTTTATAAACCAAAACCAGCACTTTAAACGCAAACTCAAACCCATGTTGTTGTGAAACACCTGTGAGATATGCTTTGGAGGTTTGCAAAGCATGGACAGCTATGACACAACTATGAACTGCCTCCCAAGTTTTCTTTAATGGGAATTTCCTGTCTACTTAAGAAAAGGCTGATAGTTACAGGACTTCCCAGTTTAATGCTACAGATTAACAGTGACTCTCACCACTGCAGCTGGATCTTGTCCTATATGGACATCTTTATTCTGCTGCTTGGGGCAACCCACACTCCACCTGTATCCTTACTATTAGGTACATCTGGTGCAGGTTTACACCTGAAAATGTGGGTTGGGTGAGATAGAAAGGCACATGGAGATGAGCAAGAACTGTCTTTGCACAGCAGGAAGATGCGCACACTGGCCCATGCATTTTTTTGCAGTAGCTTCCAGGATCTAGCCATTCACATATCTCCTGAAAAGGAAGTCATGTCAAATCCTACTGTCATAGTCCTTCCTAATTAAAACCAAAGTCCAAGTAGGATGGAACTTCTTGTACCAAGTATTAGGTGCTTGGACACAGGCTGTAAACTGATATCCTCAGAAGATTCCTGATTTGTTAGAGAATTACCAGAGAAAGTCATTAGGAGTGGTTTGTAAGAAACCACAAAGCCACATAACCAAACTGTTTCGTCACTGCGAGAAGTGAAGTTACAGGGAACCAGGCAGAGGGCCTTCTTGGTAGTGGCACCCACCCTGTGGAATGCCCTCCCTTCAGATGTCAAGGAAATAAACAACTAACAAACTTTTAGAAGACATCGGAAGGCAGCCCTGTTTAGAGAAGTTTTTAAGGATTGAAGTTTTAATTGTGTTTTTAGATATGTTGTAAGCTGCCCAGAGTGGCTGGGAAAACCCAGCTAGATGGGCAGGGTATAAATAATAAAGTTGTTGTTGTCATCTCAGGTCAGAATCCTTCTCGCCACTTAGCCCGCCATAGAATAAGGATTTCAGACCCTTTAAAGTACCTTTAAAAAAGCTCACACTTCCTGTTTGCTTATTTAAATCCTGACTTTTCTCTAAGGAGATCAAGGCATTGTATGTGAATCCTTCCCTTCAGACTTCTCACAACAACTCTGTAAAAGTACCTTAGGCTAAGAGATTGAGATTGGCCCAAAGTCACCCAGTGGGCTTTACTGCTGAGTGGGATTTCAGTTTAGATCAATGGTCCTAGTCCACTGTGTGTGTGTACGTGGAGAAAGAGGAGAAAACAGATTTTAAATACGATGTACTTTATATAAATGTTACAAATGCAGGAAATACAAAAGACCCTTTTAATATCATGTATGCAAATAGGATTACGCATGCAATCTGCCCACACCGTGCCACACTCAAAGAGCAGAAGCGTATTATTACGATAAAAATGCATGTTTGCATAATGTGTGTCCACACACTCCACACCCATAATTTTAATGGCAATTTCTTGATTTCTTCCTGTGATGCTCCCCGAACAAAAGTGGACTGCATTTGGGAAAGCAGCGACCAGGGAGTCCTACAGAGAGACTATAAAACAGTTTACATTTTGTGTTAATATTGATTTAACAATCATAAAAAAGCACACGGATGTTTAAAAATCAAACATTTTATGTTGAAATATTAAACACTGCTCGTTTTTCCTTTGGGCTTTTAAGGCTGCATTAAAGTGGGGCAAAAAAACACTGTTTTATGGACTCTCTGATTTACCCAGGTCACTTCTAAGCACAAGAGCTGCCAACCCAGGCAGTTTCCCGAAGGCTAATTGCAATTGAAAGGGTTATTTTTGAATGCAAGTCACACTGTTTATTCATGGTGAGAGGTGTTCCTTACCTTTTGAACTTTTGACTGCTGGGCCGAGCATTCTAAGGTGTCAGCCAGATTGATCTTTCTAGCTGAGCCATAGTGGAAGGAAGAACAGCAGCTTCGAAACACGTTGAAATTATCCAGCAGCTGTATTGTAGTGTATGTGGGGGGGATGGGGGGGGAGACGAGAAGAGCTAGTGTTTCGTGAACATCTCTCAGCACAGTCATTAGCTTTAATCAGTCATAAACTTTTAAAAAAAACAACACAACCCACAACTATTCACAGTTAAATCAACACCCGTCAGATCCAGGCCGCCCTTCCACCAGCAAAGGTGACTTTTGTTGATGGTTCCATGCTAATTGGAACACCCATGTGATCCCACTTGCTTACTGCAGATACTTTTCTGCTTAGGGATGCGGGTGGCGCTGTGGTCTAAACCACTGAGCCTCTTGGGCTTGCTGATCAGAAGGTTGGCGGTTCAAATCCGCACGATGGGGTGAGCTCCCGTTGCTCTGTTCTGGCTCCTGCCTACCTAGCAGTTCGAAAGCACGCCAGTGCAAGTAGATAAATAGGTACCGCTGTGGCAGGAAGGTAAAGGGGGTTTCCGTGCTCTCTGGTCTCTGTCACGGTGTTCCGTTGCGCCAGAAGCGGTTTAGTCATGTTAGCCACATGACCCAGAAAGCTGTCGGTGGACATACGCCGGCTCCCTCGGCCTGAAAGTGAAATGAGCGCTGCGACCCCATAGTTGCCTTTGACTGGACTTAACCGTCCATAGGTCCTTTACCTTTTACCTTTCCCGCTTACGGAACATGGAAGAGGGCTAGACTTCTTTCTGTGGCATCCTGGTTCAATAAATTTGGGGTGTAGTGGGATCCAGTACCATGTATTTATTTATGACATTCACCTTGTACAATTATATAAGATGGAAGAATATGGGCTGGTAAAAACCTAGCTTTCAGTAAAGGACTGCTCATGAAGAAGATTCAGGAGTGATTTGTAGATGCAAATGCTGAAAGCTGTATATGTAGCATGTATGTATTCTAAATGCAATTGGTCTTCTCATGGTTAAGTCTTAATGGCCATTGCAACTCTACAAGAGAGAGGCTTTAACAGCAGCTTTTTCCGTTTCTCTTTTTATAGCTATGAAGGATCGTAGAATGTTTAGGATAATGAAATAATGCTAGTTGTCAGTCTACTTTAGAAGGTGGAAGAACAAATTTCCTGCGATATCCCTGAATAACAGGTGGCATTTCCTGATACATTGTTTGTGACCTTCAGATAAACTTTTATTTTGAGCTGACTTTGGAAAATTGGTATAGCGTCAAGGTTAATTCTTCAGAGTAAAAACAGCAAGAGAGATCCTCATATAGCTGTTCTGTGAAACAGAGACAACTCTAGGGTTGTCATATTTGTTGAGCTTCTTTATTTTATTTTGCAAGATCTCAAAAAAGAGAGAAGTTTTGGAGCTATTTTTAAGGAAATTCGACAAAATCTACACTTCTGACATGGGTTGCCTTATGTCTGGATTTTCCTGGACATTTAAGTGATTCCAGTCTGGACACTGACACTGTTTCCAACGGCCAAATCCTGGCAATGTCCAAGAAATTTCGGACATATGGCAACCCTAGGTTCCCCCTTGCATCAGGGCTAGCTGAAAATGCACTAAGCTTCCTTTTGAACTCGAAGGGGTGCGAATTTGAAAGGTCCTAAGTCTGTTTTTAATGGACAGACTAGGATCTAAAACCAGCTTCACAAGCATAGTGTTTTCAATAACTTTTCTTTGATGGAAAGACGGTATACTTTTGTCCCTGCGTGCTAATGTTCACATTCTATGTCTGAAAAAAGTATGCAAGCTTATTCCTATTTCATGAGAACAGGACTCAAAAGAGAAGATGCTTACTTTAGTGAGCACAGAATTACACACTTGATTATGGGCAGATGGCAATTGTGGAAATCGTTCACTGTCATAAGTTTCTTTTCTTCTTTTTAAAAAAATTGTATTTATTTATGAAACGGACCCAATAGTCACTGAGTCACTTGATCTTTTCCCCAGTGGTCACTTTGCATTCCTTATGAGTGAGCGCATAAAATACTCGTCTATTTAAACAGTGCCCCAGCCAGCATATGTTCAAATTACATCCAGAGTCTACTTGAAAGCAACCCCTATTTTTAACTTCCCTTTCGGGCATGTTGCACATAAAAATAATTAATTGTTCGAAGTTCAGTACAAGATAGCCCACTTGCACAAGAGATTTTTAAATCTGGTTTCGGATTTCCATTGTCTGCGCAATGACATCACACCAGCCTGCATTATGCATGTTTAACAGTTAGGCATTCCTAAGCTCTTTGAAGTACCATGTGCACAGTATTCTCGTGAAGGAGTAGTTGTGCCCCCCAGGAGCAGACGGCAGATGCTTCCCCCTCGCCATGATAATGATGATAATTGGCCACCAGGAGTGCACATAATATTCTAAATAATAGGAACTGCATCCACCAAATCATTTTAATTAAATAACTACGTAAAGGTAAAGGGACCCCTGACCATTAGGTCCAGTCGTGGCCGACTCTGGGGTTGTGGCGCTCATCTTGCTTTATTGGCCAATGGAGCCGACGAACAGCTTCCGGGTCATGTGGCCAGCATGACTAAGCCGCTTCTGGCAAACCAGAGCAGCGCACAGAAACGCCGTTTACCTTCCCGCCGGAGCGGTACCTATTTATCTACTTGCACTTTGACGTGCTTTCGAACTGCTAGGTTGGCAGGAGCAGGGACCGAACAACGGGAGCTCACCCCGTCACGGGGATTCGAACTGCCGACCTTCTGATCGGCAAGTCCTAGGCTCTGTGGTTTAACCCACAGCACCACCCGCATCCCCCAAGTAACTACATATATAAGATCTAATCAGGTTAAAACTGGTTGCTTTCAATATTACATGCAGTGTTACCTATGTGCATGTGCCGTGCATGTTTTTAAATGGGCAGAGGAATTCTGCCAGTGGGTCGGGGAAGGTTTGATGTCACAGGAACTCAGATACCCAAAACATTTCCCCTTATTTTCCCTTTCCAAAAGGAATTTTCCTTTTCCATTTTGTTTTGGATTTTTACAGTGTCACTCCCATAGCTTCCAGTGAGAAGGGGCAAACAGTTTTGGGTGCAAAGCAGAACAAATGCTGTATCACTGAGCTATGGTTCACAGTTTAAACACAGCATCTTAACTTGACCCTAGACATCCACTAAGAGTCAGTGCTGTTGTCATAACTGATGTGATAGGTTCCGCGTGCCCCATCCCAGTTATTTTTCTAGCTGTTGTATTTTGCATGGGTGGCAGTTTCTTCCAAGGGCAGCTCATGTAAAATGCATTGCAGCAATATTAACCAGAGCATGAATAACGTTGCCTCTCTCCATGAGTGGTTGTAGCTGGCGCTCAAGCCTACAATGCTAAAAGGTGTTTCGTCTTACTAAGGCTGCTTAGGTTAGATACAATAGCACCTCCAGATTATGAACCTGGTTCTTCAAGGGGTCTGCAACCCCATCTAAAACAGACCAAACACCACCTTTCGTTCTCTTATTAGAACAGAGTTTGCTTGGTTATCTCTCTGTAGGCAATGTGTTATTGAGCAGTACTGAAAACAACTAATAAGTTCAGTCTGCTTTATTACGAATTCAGTTAAAGCAGAATGAGGCTCCATGTCAGTTTTGTAACAAATATTTGGTGTCAATTTATTCCTCACCTGCAGCTGGCCAAAATCCCTCTTACCCCTCTTCACTGGCGGAGTGAAGGGAGGGTGCAGTAAGTGCGGGCCACCCCGGGTGGCATCCCTGAAGGGGTGTGTGACATCGCCACCCCACCCCCTGGGCAGCTAGCCCCGCCCCCGGGTGCACAGCACATGTGCTGCTGCAGGTGCCAGAGCAGCTAGCTCCACCTCTGCCCCTCTTATTCCCCTTTGATCTAGCATTGTTCTTTCATCCCCATTTCTCAGTTGTTGGGTGTCATTCTATAATGAAGTTCAAGAGACAACCTGGTGTTAACAACAGCGCGTCTTTTCCAGAAGTGAGACCTTTTGCGCCATTATTTTGCCCCTATCCAGTCCCTGGATTCATTTTGAGGTGAGAACATGGGAGGATGGACCATGATCCCATCACAAAAAAGGAACTGTACAAACAGTTCCTGTTGCCTACAGCCATCACTCATTCCATAGACCTCTTGCCTCTAGTCGAGCAACTAGTAGCAGATGGGATTTGGCACTTGGGCTTTTAGTTGCTGACTCCAAGACTACTCTGTCTCTGAGTCTAGTTTGGCCATCACTGTAATAGGGTATATTGATAGACGAAACCATAAATTTTAATTGCCTGGAGTTTCATTATAAGGCAGAGGGTCTGGGACTTTCTGGAAAAAAGAGCAATTGGAATCTATACAAATAAAGTTTTAGTGCTTTGTTAGGTGTGCCATCAGGCACTCTTGCTCCTTTTGGGAACAGTAGTTGTTTTTATGCCTGTCAAGATAAATATTCTCATGGCAGTTATTACTTTCTGGAACAAGTGCTGAGTTACAACCGGATCAGCTGGGGACACTGCTGTGAAACTAAAATGTAGACTTTTGATATTGACTTTCAAAACACAAGGGATTGATCTTTGGGGCAGGTTTATAAATTAGTTAAAGACAGGTTGAAGGGGAAATATGTGCATGAGGATAATGGATCATAATTTAGATGTGGTTGTATTCACCCTGCCAGCCTTATTTTAATGCATTGCAGTATTATCTTTTGAGATCTGCTTTTAAAGGCACTTATTGGAATGCAAGTCTTATTGAACACAGTGAGGCATATTTCTGAGTAAAATGCACAAGATTGGACAGTGGTACCTCGGGTTAAGTACTTAATTCGTGCCGGAGGTCCGTACTTAACCTGAAACTGTTCTTAACCTGAAGCACCACTTTAGCTAATGGGGCCTCCTGCTGCTGCCGCGCCGCTGGAGCACGATTTCTGTTCTCATCCTGAAGCAAAGTTCTTAACCTGAAGCACTATTTCTGGGTTAGCGGAGTCTGTAACCTGAAGCGTCTGTAACCTGAAGTGTATGTAACCCGATGGTACCACTGTAGTTAACTTGAAAGGTTTTCGTGGCCTTTGGGTTTAAAACCAATGTCCCAACAACATTCAAAGGAAATGATATGTCTGAATCTATGGAGCCAGAGCAGTTGAAAAAGATTTGCCACAATGTGTTCCTTTGTGGCATCTGTAGGGAACCTCAGGAAAAGAGAATTGTGAATCAGTTAGCCTGAATGTCTAGTACTGTATTGATAAGATGTTTCTAAAGAAAGATAATTTATTGGCTAATCAAATGTTATATTTGGGGTTGCCGGATTTGCAGTGGGTTACAAAGAAGTGTGCAGAACTGGGAATATGTTGAAGCCAATGCAATAAATTGTAAAGATCTTCTAATGTGTTTATATATGGCTCTCCTTGAGCTGGCCCCTTCATAAAACAGGCATATGCTTTCTTTAATATGGATGTAGCTGTTGCTAACCTGTTGGAAGTGGATTTAAACATTTTGCTCTGGATTTTGAATGGAAACTTTCTCAGTTCATTTTTATTGCGATGACCAATTTTTTGGTTAAACAGCACTGTTTTGATTTGGAATACGGTAGAAGCTGATAACATCTAAAAATGCAACACATATCTCCACTATTAAAGAGGCTATAATTGGTGCATCTTGAGCAGATGTCTGCCACCCCCATTCTGTAGATGAAGGAACTTTATAACACTCTGATACAAACCAATTAGTTGAGCCTACAAGCTAATGCTTATGCAACATATTGTACACAGATGACAAGATCAGTTGTTCCCACACAAACTTAAAACACGTGGTCGCAAAAGGTGATGCCCTCGACTACGAGAAAAGAAGGTTGCTATCAGCAAAGTAAAAAACTTTCAGATGTTGTTTCGTCTTATAACTAATTAAATCTAGCCACAACAAATGTACTGATTAAATATCATGAAAACAAAAGAGAGTAAAAGAAGGTGAGGTCCTCTGTAACTGAAAAAGTTATAGCCTTTTAACTAATAGGAAGATGCACAACTTTCAGTTGTGTTTCCCATTTATGAACCACAATGTATATCAACTTGCGGGTGTTGTGTTGCATCTAGAATGCACTTTCTGCAAACATAAATGGACCACCTGTCTTATTGAAGGCTTTTGATTGAGTAAAGGGATCCCATCAGCAGTGGAGAGACAACTTTTTCCACTTCCTCTCCTTAGCCACACTGTTCTAGAAGGTCCTACAAACAACTGGAGGAGAATTGGACACCTTTTTATTGTCTTTTCTCCAATCTAAATATTCCCAGGTTCCTTCAACTTTTACTCAAAGGACTTGATCTCTAGGCCCCTCACTACCCTTGTCATCTCCCCCAGTCACATTATGGTTTGTCATTATCTTGGCAAAGTGAACAAAGTGAGTAAGTGAGATCTGACCAGAAAGGAATAGAGTAATACTGTTGCTGCTCATGATGGACAATTTGAGATATATCAAGACTATGATTTGGACTAATGGACTAAGGTCCCATTGAAATTAGTGGAACAAATTAGTCATGATATTGCTTTGAGTTGGAATTAAGGGCAACTAACTCAAATCTGAATCCTAACATATACTTTTGTTGATGCAGTCTAGAATTGCATCAGCCTATTTAGCTCCAACATGGCACTGCTAATTCTTGTTAAACTGCTGTCAAGCCAGGTGTCAACCATTCTGTATTTGTGCATCTGATTTTTCCTACTAAATGCAGACTTTTGCATTTATCTGTGTTGGAATTTATTTTAATAGCTTTGGCCCAGTTCCCCACCCTGTCAAGATTTCCACGAATCCAAATGATTCCATTTTCCAAGGTATTAGCTGGTTATCCCAATGTGGTGTCATCTCCATGTTTCTTCAGTATCCAAATCATTTAGAAAGATTTTATAAAGAACAGAACTCTGTGGTCACTTCTCTCCAGGTTGATTAGGATGCCACACTCTTAGTGTACGGTCCATCAGAGAGTCACAAAAGCAGCTACAAATCCATCCGTGGAGAGGGTATTTGGAGATGAACTGGTTTGATATATATATTTGTGTCTGCTTGTGTGGTTCAATTGCAGGAAAGTTACTTCACTTGATATGAAATAGTGGTCAGCAACTAGTTTGGATGGTGAGTCGATCTCGGAGTGGTCAAAGTACAGTGGTACCTCGGGTTAAATACACTTCAGGTTACATGCGCTTCAGGTTACACACTCCGCTAACCCATAAATAGTGCTTCAGGTTAAGAACTTAGCTTCAGGATGAGAACAGAAATTGCGCTGCAGCAGGAGGCCCCATTAGCTAAAGTGGTGCTTCAGGTTAAGAACAGTTTCAGGTTAAGAACAGACCTCCAGAATGAATTAAGTACTTAGCCCAAGGTACCACTGTACTAAGGGATCAAGTTGCTTTTCTCATCCTTTTGCAACCAAATAACTGGAGGGGTCAAAAGGGAAGGGAGAGTTCCAGATTCAATCCCCTTCTGCACCTGGGATCCTGGACAGCCACTTCTAGTCCTTTCCCCATAGAACCCTGAGATCATCATCTGAGGCCTTTCTCTAAGTTCCACCTTCAAGGGAGGCTCAGAGCCTGGTGGTGAGAAGAATGGGCCTTTTCTGTAGTAGATCCCTTTCTGTGGAATGCTCTTTCCGCAGAGGCCCGTGCCCTACCAATTTTCAGCGTCAGACAAAGATGGGCCTGATGGATGTTTGTATTGTGATTATGTTTTTAATATGCCTATATGTTTTTATTACAGTCCAGTCGTACCTTGGCTCCCAAACGCCTTGGGAGTGAAACGTTTCGGCTCCCGGACAACCGAAAACTGGAAGTGAGTGTTCCAGTTTTCGAATGTTCTTTTGGAAGCCAAACGTCCTGTGGGGCTTCCGCGGCTTCCGAGTGGCTGCAGGAGCTAAACCTAAACCTTTAATAATAAACCAGTCAGAGTAGACAATTCTGTGCCAGATGGACAAATAGTCTGGCCTGGTGTAAAGCAACTTTCTTGTGTTCCTAAGAGATTAGAAAATTAAAGTTTTTCTCCTCACTGGGCTCTTCTTCAGAAAAAAACAGGGAGACTGTGGTACCTGACTAAGTTATACTCAGAGCAGCCCACTGAAATCAGTGGTTTTGAATCAGTCACACTCGTCGATTTTGGTGGGTTTATATTGTGACTTAGTTCGATACTGTTAGGAAGAATTTGATTTGAACTGCCTAGAAAAAAGATTATAAAGCATAGTAGTTATGGCAGTAGCAGCAGATGTGCTGAACTTGTGCATCTTGGAGACCTGCTAGGGTGCCTGTCTTCCATTTTTAATATTACACAATCCTTCGCAGAAAAATCAAGCAGATGTAGCTGAACTTTAAAAAAGAAAAGTTTTTTTAAAAAAAAAAAGGTTTGTGTGTGTATGTTTTGTAGGTCGCTTTGAGAATGAGTGGGAAAGTGGTTTATAAATTTTAAGGATGCAATGACAGAATACATAAATGAATATGAACATTATATTCCTGTTGCTGCCTATTACCTATAATATTCTGATTTTTATAAGATTATCAAAAGAAAAGACTTTTTAAAGGAGTAGTATGGATGATCAAGAATAATATAATTTAACATGTTTGATTTTTATTCATTTTGGGGGAAGCATTTTACAATCCAGTCTCTCTGATTCACTGATGTAAGGCAGAATAGCCATCAAAACATAAGAGAATACTAGAAGCAGAAGTGGATGTTAGCTAGTGGCAAGAAATTAATTGCATGAATCTTGCTCATTTTTGTTTCATCATGAATATGTCTATGAAATTACCGTTGTCCAGAACAGAACAACCTTTCTGTGTGAACATCCTTCCTTTTGACAGAGGATGCCTGAAGCAAAAGAATGAGAAAGTTTAAGCAAATAAGGAAAAAGGATGGTAACAAGATACCACAGTTTTTAGCTGCAGGTCTCCCAATTCGAGTGCAGCTCAGATTGCCAGGAACCAAAAATTATTACCATATGGGTGCTATTCCATTGTCCTATAGGACATTAAGGAGGTCAGCTAGGGCAACATCCTGACAGTGCTGATATGAGCTATTTAGTCAAATATGCAATGACCCATCCATCAAGGAATATTCTTCGTAATCTCAGTCTCTTAGGGATTGGTTCCTATCCTGATGGGTCTGGACAGTTAGCAACTCCAGTGAAGAAAAAGCTAATGTTTTTATTTTAAAATATGTTCCGCCCACTGTCCCCTGATTATTTTCACTTGGAGATCCAGGGTTTAAAACCTAGAATCTTCAACCTGAATTCTAACAAGCGGGATCCTTCAACAAAACACTGCAGACAGTATGTGATGCCTTAGTTCAAGGTTCTCAGCATTCCAGTCACCCAACCACCCAACGCCAGTTTTCTTCTCCCAATACTCAACAGCATTCTATGCTCACTTCTCATTGCTTTTATGTTGCTTTTCTCCATTTGCTGGGGTTTTTTTTGGGGGGGGAGGGCAGGGAAAGGGACTGAGATGGACACACCAACTCCAGCCTCATTAAATTATTCAATTTCTCTGTTGATATGTCTAGGCAGCTCTCCTGTCCCTGAGGATATTTCAGAATAGCTTCTTAGTGTGAACCAGGAAGTGACCTATCTAATGTGATGGCTCTTTTATACACACCCCCCCCCCCCGTTTCAGTCAATCCATTTTATTCCCACCCACCCCAATCAACCAACATTCTATGCCACTGTGTTATTATGGGGCCATTTTCCTTTTGTTTTTAATAACCCCCAAATTTTCTGGCCTTCTGCATACCTCAAAGCCTCAAAGCTCCCCTAAGTCTGTCAATCACTTCAATAACTCTCGTGATACATGGGTGATGTGGTTTTGACTACATAAGGAAAGTATCGGGAGACAGATTTATTTTAATACACCCTTACTAAAAAAAATTAACTATGAACACAGAATCAAAGCACATGAGGGGTGTTTATCCTAGAATTTCTGTGAAAATTGCTAAATGCTAAAGTCATAGATTCAAGTCCAAATTTTTAATGTTTGAAGTTTTGTTCTGTTTTTAGTGTTCTGTTGGGAGCTGCCCAGAGTGGCTGGGGAATTTTAATAATAAAATTATTATTATTAATAGTAATTTGCAAATATGGAATATGATATGATGGGGAAGCAATCATAAATTGAAAAAATGTTTATGCTGTCTATTTTGTATGTTCTGATTTGAGCTGAGATTACAATGTCGCCTCCTAGACCTAGATAATTATGTTTTGAATCAGAAAGATTTATTTATCAGATAGCTGAAATTTAGATTGAGCTAGTAAGTAATGGATCAATCTTTACGCAAATGAGCTCCTTAACAAGAGAAGTCATGAAACTAACAGTGGCAAATTGCAGAGGTTTTACCACCGTCTCAAAATGCCCAAGTGAAATATTCAGAGAGGGGCAATAGCTTGGTGGGAGAGCACTTCACTGGTTAAGGACCATAGATCAGTTTCAGCTTTAATCCTCGGTACCTTCAGCTAGAGCTTCTCCAAGTGGAGAGCTGAGAGTCTGTGTTCTCCTTTCCCTTTTCACTGCCACAACATTTTCTACCTCTGGCAGTGGCTACCCAAACTCCAGCCCTGACTGGGATATTTAAATGCACACTTCAAACAGCAAATGAATTGTGGGTAGCAGGTAAGTGGTTGGGGTGGGCCTTCTCACTGTACAATGAAAGATCCCTTATTTCAATATAATGTTTATCTTGTTAGCCTGAACTTTGTAGGCAGAACTTTGCCCTGTTGAATATGCTTGTAACATCTTGGAAGTGTCAGCTGCCTGAATGGGCTTTTTGTGGGAATACATTTGAATTGGAAAAGAGCAATCCATCAAACCATATTTGAGGAGTACTGCTGTTCCCCATAACCTTAGGAATAAAAAGTCATGCTTATATTGCAATTGGCTAAATAACATTGTACTCCCACTATGCAACCCCCTGAGATTGTGTGGGTTTTCCTATAAAACTAGGTCCAGAAAAAGTCAAGAGAAGTCAGTTTAATAAACCCATAAATAACATTAGAATTATCCTACTAGTATCATTGGTATTAAATTCTTCAAATGGAGCCAAGTAGAACGAAAAGAAAATAGTGTTTATTTATTTTTTAATGAAATTCCACGGATTCTTCATAGGTTACTATTGTTCAGGTTTATGAGTCTGTACAGAGTACTGTTAAATCTCCTTGATCAATATAAGGGTCAGATTTTGGGATGGATTCCAGTCACTCATAGCTCTCTGTGTTCACAGGCATTAGGGTGGCTACTTAATTGCAAACATGAGGTGAAGAAGGCAGAAATCATGACCTTTTGTTCTAGAGACGAGGGGACATAATACTTTAGCACAAACGTCACAAACAGCCTGGTCCTATTAACGGCCCCTGAGTCAGGTGCAGAAATAAAATTAATGGAGCTTTAAGATTGTCAAGAGGCATGAGACATCACACATTCCCTTGCGCTTTCTTTCTTTCTTTCTTTCTTTCTTTCTTTCTTTCTTTCTCCATCCACTTCCCCACCTCCTTCTACTCATGTACAGTGTGAGGTGCAGCCATTGTCAACTTGTGTTTAAAAGATACTGGGTACACTGTCAACTCCAGTTGGTTTTAATTAGGAATGGATGGAATGGAACACTTAAGTTCTGAAACTGTTCAGGGACTTCCAACTTCCAGTTGGTTCCACCCTGGTGTAATTCCTGTTAGAAATCCAAATTTTAGAACATAAGTGGTATAAAGAAAATAGCTGTTTGGTTTGGAGTTTGTTTGTTGTTTTAAAAATTTTCCCACAAGTGTGTGTTATTGTATATAAACTAGATTTCGATCATATGCAAAGTAGCAGAGTAGCTTACAGCTAGGAAGCTAAATAACTCTTCTAGGTGATTGATAGCTTCTTTGTAAAGACTATACATTGTCCAGACTCTTTATATTCAAAAGAACTTTATTTTCATAAACATAACTGAGAAGAATATATTTATAACCTCATCCTTATTCAAACATTCTCACTTGAATTCTAAATTGAAGTCTTCTTACTTAGACTTAAAAGCAAAACTACGTTGCAACTTGCACCAGAGGTGTTTTTTTGTTTTTTTTTAACCTCACTCAGGCCTTACAGTTTTTATTTACACCTCAGCAGTATTCTCTTTGTTCCTTACAGAGAGCACCTGCACAGGTTTCTCCCTATTAGCATTTGGGGAATCTTCCTCTGTCTGTTTTGCTTCAGACAGATCGCACTGACACAGCACTGTCCTCAGCAGTATACTTAGAAGCCTCTCTCAACAGCCATTCTCCCTCACACACAGAGAGCAGTTAAAAACAACAGTTACTGGAATAACAGTCACAACATAATGGAATACCTTTCTCGTGACTCACAGGCAGCCAATCACATGAGAGCTGCCAGAGTGAGGGGGAAGCCATGTTAAAAGTACACAGTAATTCAACATAAGTAAATAGTCCCATTTCAGGAAATTAAATCATTATCCTTAACAGTGTGCACTTGTTAGCTCCACCCAAGTCATTACGGAGATTGAAAGAGGCTCCAGTGTAAAAATGCCTGGTGGGACGAAAGTAATAACTCACTACTGAAGATCTTGGAGGCAAGAGGTTCTTCCACAGCGAGCTGCTTTTTGACACTTACATTTATTCCTAATATGGTGATGATAATAATGGGTCAGCTTTACAGGTTGGTCATGAAGACAACTGTATCTGAAAAGCTTTCAGCAGTTTGCAAAAGGGTTGCTATTTATTATTTATTAAATATAACTACTGTCCTCCATCTGTGGATCACAGGGCAGTTTACAGAATAAAAACACAATGTTTCATATGAAGTTTGTGAACAGTCCAATATCTGGAGAAAGGTTTGCTTTCTCCACCATTTGATAACTCCCCAAAAGAAGTTGGCATGAAAAGATGATTAGTCACAAGGCAAACTCCAGGGGCCACTTCCATAGTCAGAGGTCCTCCAGACTGTCACTATTTTACAGAAGGATTCAAGCGCATACCGGAAATTCAGGTTTGCACATTTAAAGTAGATTAAAAGGCTCTGCTCCTAGCACAGGTCCACTTCAGAAAAAGAAACAGATTCATTTATTTATTCATTTTGGAAAGTGATGCAGAAATGATTTGCAAAGAGTGGGGTGGATGAATGGCTAACAGAAAGATGTGTCAACACCCTCCAAACAAATCAGGAAGAATGCTCCCTGTTGTATAACTTTGAAAACAAATTGGAATGAATGCTCAAGAAAGGCCAGATAGAATCTAACCTCAGTGTAAGCTTTGTGCAAGTAAATCAGGACGAGTGCTCAATAAAGCGATCCTCTGGAAGGTCCCTCAGTCTTTCCCACCTCTCTCAAAAAGTGTGTCTTACCTCCCAGCATCCAGATCCTTCTACCTTATTTCTTCTCTGTCATGCTTATTTGAGGGCTCGTCTATACTTCCGCTTGTCCTGCCACTTTCCCCCGGGGAAAGCCACTGGATTGATGTTTGCTCCGATTCAGCAGTAAAGGGCAGGCTGACCAGCAGGGCAAACAAGAAACCTCTCAGACCTGTGCTTACTAGCTGTGGGATGAGCAAAGTGTGGACGAATCCAAGTCTCTCATGCAGGTTGCACTGGCATGTCCTGGAATACAGGGAAGTGATTTAGCCTTCCCTCTTAAATTAAAGGTACCATTAGGTCCAGTCATGGCTGACTCTGGGGTTGCGGTGCTCATCTCGCTTTATTGGCCGAGGGAGCCGGCGTACACCTTCCGGGTCATGTGGCCAACATGACTAAGCCGCTTCTGGCGAACCAGAGCAGCGCACGAAACGCCATTTACCTTCCCCGCCAGAGTGGTACCTATTTATCTACTTGCACTTTGACGTGCTTTCAAACTGCTAGGTTGGCAGGAGCAGGGACCGAGCAATGGGAGCTCACCCCGTCGCGGGGATTCAAACCGCCAACCTTCTGATCGGCAAGCCCTAGACTCTGTGGTTTAACCCACAGCGCCACCCGCATCCCTTCCCTCTTAAGTAGCGGAGCACAAATGCTAAATTTCTGTATTGTTTGTACGTCCATTAAAAATGCAAGCTAACTGGGCTGTTGTCAACTATGGATTGTCCTTTAGCCCTGGCTAGCTCAAAATGCAAGGCTATCTATTCAGCAAATACAATAATGCAAATACAAAAAAAAAAAATGCATTTTGTTATCCAGCTTGTTTGTTCAATTTGTTTGTTTCAGCCTTAAGTAGCAGCCTTTTTTCAGGATTCAGTTACGTTGCAGCGATCCGCCTTACACATGTATCTACTGCAAACTTTGAGCTGACCAGACCTTTGCACCCTTCAGGCTGGAATGTTGTTGCCAGAAGACTGTGCATTTCAAAAGGCCTTGCTCTCTTTAATAATCTCAGCCATTAGCACTCCTTCCACCTCTTTCCCCTCCCCTGCTGATTACACCTGTACACATGTTTACTCCAAAACCACATCAAATCCACGGACGTTCTTGCAGGCTGACTGGTTTCTACTGCTCAGAAATCCCCCTATTTCTTGGCTGAGTACCCTGCATTCATGTGACTCCTGCACACTGCAACTCAATGAAATCCTCTGAAACAGCTGCCAATTCACCAAATTTTCCATGAATTAGGTCCTGACACTTCAATGAGAGGAAAGACAATGTCTGAAACCAGGCCAACTCTGGCTGACTGCCTAGTATGTGTCACAGTAATTCTACCAGCTGCCCTTCCACACAGCACTTCATACTTTACAGACCACCAAGCAGATCCCTGAATACTTCAATGCTGTTTGGAGTTGGAGCTGCCAGTATGTTTTCTCAGCCTCTGGCACCCAGTGGCTCCAGGCTGGACCCAGAAAGTTTTTGTGCGTGTTTGTTTTGGTGTGTTTTTATTTTTATGAATGGCTGTAGAAGAGGAGTCTTGACTGAACCGAGGCACAATACTGCAGCCATTCATGAAAACAGCAAAAGGAAAACATTGTACTTTGACTGACTGGATGCAGACCAAAGTTTATAGGAATGTTACTCATTCAGGACTTTTGCTGTCTAAAGGCTGATAACGTCTTTGCCTGCTAGATTATGGCTTGTAATTTAAAAAGTGTGGATTTGTGATCCTGGATAGATTGATTGTACTTCTACAAACTAGTTCAATCTTTTTTCTTTGCCTCGGAGAGGGGGGCAGATTTTTAAGTCTTCCTCAAACCATTTCATTTCTGAAAAAGAGACATGCTGCTAGAAAACTCACTTCTTTTCAGATTTCCACCAAAAGTTTGGGCCGGGGTGGGGTGGGGGAGGGAATACAATCTCTAGATTACTTATGTGTTTCCTAGCTTTCGCATGGAAAAACTGTGTGACTCAAAATGAAGCCATTTAAGGCTTAAAACAGGGAAGACATTATTCAACTGAAGAAAATTTATAATTGTTGATATATAACAATGGGAGATCTAACCCATGGTATATAACGTTGTATCATTTAGTTGGTGTTGTGTGGCTTTGATCCTGCAGTAATTGCTAAGGCAAATTGGAGAATGGCTGTGAATGAATGAGTGCTCTGTTTAAGAATTCTCCTTTGGCAGGGCTGGAATTTATTCTTCAGTTCTGGAGTGTCTCCTTCCATGATGGCAGTGGATGCTTGTTCCATGTGTTTATTGCCATGTTCTAATTCAGCATTTCCCAAAGTTTCTACTGAGGGCCTATTCAAATATTATGGACCCCACAGAGAGGTGGTTTTTTAAAAAATTCCAACTTGCACTACACGCTGGCACTGTAATCCTGGGAAGCCGCTCACTATGTGGATATTCCCTGCACATAACTGCCTAGAAAACAGGAATATGTGCAGCTTGACAGGACATTGAGTTGCATCCAACTAAGCACTACTCAGAATAGGCCCATTGAAATCATTGGGCTTGGGATAGTCACATTAATTTCAGTGGTTCTACTCTGAGTAGGATTAACATTGGCTACGACCCTCATGAACCTTGCTTCTATTTTTAATTTTCTCACATTTCTGTCCCGCCTTTAGTCTGTCATGGAAATCAAGACAGTATACATGTGGTTCCCAGGCAGCTACCAGTAACATGGGTGATAGCTCATACTTGCCAGGGCTGATGGGAGTTGTAGTTTAGTAATATCTGGCGGGTCAAAGGTTCCCCACACCTGTTCTGAATAATTATCCCAGTGGTCCAGTGGCACAGCTTGCCTGCCTTGTGACAGTACACTTGCTTAATACCAGCAGGTTTACTACTGGACAGAATACAGAAGAACTTAGGCAGCTACCTTTGAGTCAGATGATTGGTCCATCTAGCTCAATAGTGTTCACACAGACTAGTGGTGGCTCTCCAGGGTTTCTCCTAGACCTACCTGGAAATGCTGGAGATCTAACCTAGGACCTTCAGTATGCAGATGCTCTACCACTGAACTATGGTCCTTCAGTAGGGTTTCTTATAAATTAATGGGATGTGGGTGGCGCTGTGGTCTAAACCATTGAGCCTCTTGGGTTTGCTGATCAGAAGGTGGGCAGTTTGAATCTCTGTGCCGGGGTGAGCTCCTGTGGCTCTGTCCCAGCTCCTGCCAACCTAGCAGTTTGAAAGCACGCCAGTGCAAGTAGATAAATAGATACCACTGTGGTGGGAAGGTAAAGGGCATTTCCATGCACTCTGGTTTCTGTCACAGTGTTCCGTTGTGCCAGAAGCAGTTTAGTCATGCTGGCCACATGACCCAGAAAGCTGCCTGTGCACAAACGCCATCTCCCTCAGCCTGAAGCAAGAGGAGCGCTGCAACCCCATAGTCGCCTTTGACTGGACTTAACCATCTAAGGGTCCTTTCCCTTTCCATTTTTACCTTATAAACTAGAAAGGATGAGTCCATTTAACTGGTAACAGACGGCGTGGAACAGGTGAGGCGTATGCTGCAGGAAATAATTTGCTGGGGGAAATGTGAGCTTGAGGAGGGAATTGAAAGAGGAGAAGGAGCTGGCTTGCCAGATCAGAAGTGGGGGGCAGCATTCTGTCAAAATGGGCAGGATTTATTCTGTGAAGCTGTGAAGTAATTAAAAAGCAAGTGCCTTTCTGAACTTCTTTACCTCACAGCTGATTAGGCACAGCCAGATCACACAGATCTGCAAAGGGTGTGATTTTCAGGTGGTCTTCAGCAAGCATTTCATATTTTAAGGAATTTAGCATTGAAGAATGAAAGGAGATGTAAGGATAGATGCTAATGGTCAAGACAGGTGGGTGGCAGATTAGCTTTTAAAGCCAGGATATATGTGTACACCTTGTGACCCACCAGGCTAAATGCAACCTACCTGCCGGATGTTCTACAACCATTCTTTGTGGCCACAGGCAACAAAACCAAAGGTTTACGGGGGTGCCATACATAGCATTTGGGCTGCATTTGACTTTGAAAAGTCACAAGTTGTGCTTTATGCTTTAAGAAACAGGCTGGATTTTCAACAGCGCTGGGGAACACTCCAGGCTGACCACATATTGATTTGAACTCAAGTGTGATGGGGAACTCAAAAGCGGGGAGCTAAAATGTTATGATAACGTACCAACGATCCTGGACTGGCAGACAAAATTGGTGGAATATGCTGAGTTGGCGAAATTGACTGGGAAAATCCAAAACCAGCAGGATCAAACGTTTCAAAAAGACTGGAATAAGTTTATAGAGTATTTGAGGGATAATTTTAAACATTTAACAGCACTGACAGGACTGATTTAAAACCTGATAGTTTATAGAAAGCATGGATTTACAATTAATATAATTTAGTGATTATTGGAATTGAATAGAGAGTAAAGAGGGAAAATTGAAATGCAATTTTAAAAAAGATATAATTTAAGGTAATCATAGGCCGGGAGGGAGGGGAGTCGAGTGCTCATGAGAGTGGAATATAATTCAAAAACTGGTGTGTGCTATATTTATATAAAATGGAAACTTTAAAAAAATGATTAAAAAATAAAGAAATTGGTAACATGTCTAGAAAGTTGAGCCATGGGTGATTTTGCAAACCTGGCCCTACATTGGTCTCCCATGGACCCTTATGTTCTACTTCAGAGGATATAGACTTATTGTCTGCAGAGATTTGACTCCTTGCATGATGTATCCTTAATACAGTAAGCAGTGAGTTCATTCTTTTAAGGAATCTCTGCATGCTCCAAAAGGATTGAAACCAGACACTTCTTATTCAAACCACCCTTGTATTTTAGTCCTCTGCTTGGTATAATGAGAAGAAAAATCTCCATGAATGCATTAGAAAAACAAAAAACTCTCTCCCTACCTAAGTTTCAGATACACAGACCAATGCAGCAAAATGTCAGTTGGCAGCTGGGATAGCTCAATTGGTAGGGCATGAGATTCAGTTTCAACGTTGTGGGTTTGAGCCCCACGTTGGACAAAAGATTCCTGCATTGCAGGGGGTTGGACTAGATGACTCTTCCAACTCTACAATACAGGGATACTTTGAACAAAAATTATGTACACAAATCTGGATAGCCTCAAAAGCAGTTATGGGGAATGGACTTTGTACAGAACTGTTATCTCTTTACCTATATTTACTGGAATTCCATGAAGACTAATAGAATTCTGCAAATGTCCCCCAACTGTAGTTTTTGTTTACGTTATTTTCATGCATGCCATGGGAATGTTATACAAAGTATGTGCAGCTAAATTAGAATAATTGTAGAAAATATGCAAACAATCTCTTGTCTTTCCCAGCTGTATTGTTGTACTGTAAAAGTTAACCTGTTCCCAATGCCCAGACTGGAAATTTATAAGCGTATAATTCTAATCAAAAAGGATACACGTCATATCACACATAATACTAAAAATTGAGGTTTTTCCGCTGTATGTTACATTGGCCTTCACCTACCTGGTATTCTCCAGATGTTTTGGACTACTGTTCAAACACAGCCTGATGGGCTCCACATTGAGGAAGGCTTTGTTACACAGTACAGTCGTACCTTGGAAGTCGAATGGAATCCGTTCCGGAAGTCCATTTGACTTCCAAAACTTTCGAAAACCAAATCGCGGCTTCTGATTGGCTGCAGGAAGCTCCTGGAGCCAATCAGAAGCCCCATCAGACGTTCAGGTTCCAAAAGAACATTCGCAAACCAGAACAATCACTTCCGGGTTTGCAGCGTTCGGGAGCCAAAACGTTCCAAGTTCTAAGGCGTTCAGGTTCCAAGGTACGACTGTATGAGAAAGGGGAGACTTTCCTTTGTCATAAGCCATCTAAATAATATCTTTCTTTACTCTTTCTTTGCAGCCACAACAGGTGACCCAGAAGAAGCCAGCTCGGGTAAGTAGGGTGTGTGTGTGTGTGTGTGTGTGTGTGTGTGTGTGTGAATTATTTGCTGTGTGCTAAATTCATATAGCTCCATACATCTGTAATGCTAATCTGACATTGACATGTAATGAACAGGAATACTTGAGGGTAAACAAGATGATTTTATGCCAATTAAACAAGGACAACATCGCAAACAAGAATCTTATTTCATCAGGGGCATGTTAAACTTTTTTTTTTTTTACTAACATTTCTTTATAGCCAAATGGTGACAAAACAGAAGTTAAAAACTACAAAACGCAATAATAATTATAAAAGAATGAAGCTAAAGCAAATTATAACAGCCATGGAATAAACCCAACAGCAGTTTAATGATCTAAAGGGGTAGGCAAACTATCTGGCCCAATCACCTTCTAAATCCAGCCTGCAGACGGTCTGGGAATCAGCGTGTTTTTACATGAGTAGAATGTGTCCCTTTATTTAAAATGCATCTCTGTGTTATTTGTGGGGCCTCCCTGGTGTTTTTACAAGAGTAGAATGTGTGCTTTTATTTAAAATGCATCTCTGGGTTATTTGTGGGTCGTAGGAATTCGTTCATTTTATATATATATATATATATATATATATATATATATATATATATATTTATTATTATTATTTTGCCTGCCCCCCATGAGGTCTGAGGGACAGTGGACCGGCCCCCTGCTGAAAAAGGTTGCTGACCCCTGATAAACAACAACAAATTTTTAAAACTGAAAGACTAAAATAATATTTAAAGTGGCAAACTGCTGAAAAGTCCCTCTCTCTAGTAGCCACCACCTTCAGCAGGGGCAATTGCAGAAGGGCCTCAGAAGATGACCTTAAGATCTGGGTAGGTATATATGGGAAGATGCTTAGGGCCTAGAAAGAGACTAGCTGTCATTGTAGATTAGAGCACTGGCATAATATGTTCCTTTTAGCCAGTCCCAGTTGACAATCTGGCCAGGCTATTTTGGCCTGACCAAACTTTCTAGACCATTTTCAAAGGTAGACCCACAGACAATGCCTTCTAGCAATGCAGGATTGGCCGATTAAACAGCCATTAACCCCACTTTGTCACATTGTCTTGCTTAAAAGGGTTGTTTTCTCACCTTTTCAATGAATATTTATGGATGAAATGGGAGCTCTAAACCATTTTACAGACTCCAAACACAGAGCCGGAACATGGTAGTTATTACACACCGCTTAACATGGAAAACTACGGTAGACTTTTGTATAATATGAGCATAACATCCTTAGTGAGTAAAATAGAGGAGACACTGAGGATCAGAAGCAGTTTCAGGATCTATGAAAGGATGGGGAAGCTCTCTTCAGGTGTTACTAAAAAATGGCAGTGTTTTCTTGAGTCCTGAGGCATGACTGGCTCAGGAGTGGAGTGACCGGCCGTGACATGTGAAGATGGAGAGAAAAGAGGATGACATTCGGCTGGGGGCTGAGACCAGAGTGAAGAGGCTGGGGGGAGCAGATGCTTTTGGCCCCCAGGGTCCTACTGCCTCAGCTGGGGTAGCAGGAGTCTCATCATCGTGGCTGATTAGCTGCTCTCCCTGTGCAAAGGGCAGAGGGGGCAGGGTTTCTGTTGAGGCAGGTGATTAGCTGTGGGAGGAGCTTATCAGAGCTTGCAGGGCAGCGGCGAGCACAGTTTGATCCATCTTTTAGATTTAGGGGAGCTAGTCTCAAACGTTTGTTGGGGGAGACCTAGGTTTTTTTTGGGGGGGGGAGTTATTTGTCCTGTCTTCACGCTTTTTATGATGGAGGACCGCTGTAGCCACCCCCAACGACATGTTCTCAAGATGGAGGGGGAGGGAACAGCTACAGTCGCCTGCGGTTCCTGCGCAATGTTTGCCATCTTGCCAAAGGTTGCAGGAGCTTTACCTGCAGCAATTGCATGTTGATTGCCCTCTTAGAAGACAAAGTCCAGCAACTGGAGGAACGTGTAGCTACGCTCCAAAGAATTAGAGAGCTGGAGCTCTTCTTGGAAGCAACAGAGCACACAGTCTCCACCAAGGAGGAGACAGGGGACTCCCCTGAGAAGGAGGCTAGTTCACCAACACAGGAGCCAGATAAATGGAGAAATGTGACTCAAAGAAGTAGGAGGCCCAGGGTTCGCTCTGATTGTTTAGAAATACACAATCGCTTTGAGGTCCTCTCCCCTAGCATGGAAGACGAAGAGCAGACTCCATTTGAGGATCTCTCCCTCATTACAGTCGATCAGGTATATGAAGACGAGCAGCAAAGTCAGTCCTCAGGGAATGTGCAGGCGACCTTGGAACGGACAGCTCACAGAAGAACCCCGACCAAACCTAAGAGGAGGCGTGTAGTGGTGATAGGGGATTCCCTACTGAGGGGAACAGAAGCAGTGATCTGTGGGCCTGACAAGATGTCTCGGGAAGTGTGCTGTCTCCCCGGGGCTAAGATCCAAGATGTAACTGAACGACTGCAAGGAATCATAAAACCCACTGACAAATACCCCTTCCTCTTGGTTCATGTGGGAACCAATGACACTGCAAGCAATAGCCTCCAGAAGATCAAAAGAGACTACTAGGCTCTGGGCAGGAAATTGAAGCAATTAAATGCACAAATTGTCATCTCATCTGTCCTCCCAGTTGAACGACGTGGCCCAGGAAGAGAGGGAAAAATAGTGAAAGTGAACAGCTGGCTTCGCAAATGGTGTAAACAGGAACGGTTTGGATTCTTAGATCACGGACTGCAGTTTCTTGAAGATGGACTTCTGGCAAGCGATGGGCTGCACCTCACAACGGTTGGGAGGAATGTTTTTGCCAAAAATCTCAGAAACCTCATCAGGAGGGCTTTAAACTGGCTAATGTGGGGGAGGGAGACAGTGCTCCTGAAGGTAGGAGTCTATCAATTGATGAAGATGATCATCCAAATGTCATAGACCAAATGGAGCAAACAGCACGCAGACCTAGTGGTGGGAGGAAAAATCCTTAAATAAGAGACACGGGGGAATGATTAATGGACTTCAATGTCTGTACACTAATGCGCAAAGCATGGGAAATAAACAAGATGAGCTTGAGCTCTTGGTACAGCAAACTAAACATGACATAATAGGCATCACTGAAACCTGGTGGGATAAGTCCCACGATTGGAATGTAATAATGGGGGGATACAATCTATTTCAGAGAAACAGACCAGACAAGAAAGGAGGAGGAGTGGCGTTATATGTCAGGGATGTGTATACCTGTGAAGAGATCCAAGATTTAGAACCTCAAAGCCAAAGTGAGAGCATTTGGGTCAAAATTAAGGGAGAGAAGAATAGCAGTGACCTCATGGTGGGAGTTTACTATAGATCCCCAAGCCAAACGGAGGACATAGATGATGCCTTCCTGGAACAGATGGCCAAGCATGCAAAAGGAAGGGAGATAGTAGTAATGGGGGACTTCAATTACCCGGATATTTGTTGGATGTCAAACTCAGCCAAGAGCATAAGGTCAAACAGATTCCTCACTGGCCTTGCAGACAACTTCATTGTCCAGAAAGTGGGAGAAGCAACAAGAGGAACAGCCATTTTAGATCTGGTCCTAACCAATGTTGATGACCTGGTTAGTGGGGTAGAAGTGGAAGGATCATTAGGCGCGAGTGATCATGCTCTTCTGAAGTTTACTATACAGCGGAAAGGAGCAGCCAAGCATACTAGGACTCAATTTCTTGACTTTAAGAAAGCCGACTTCATAAAACTTAGGGAAGTGCTGGGTGAGATCCCATGGACAGTAATACTAAAAGGAAAGGGAGTTCATGATGGCTGGGAGTTTGTTAAGAGGGAGATAGTAAAAGCACAACTTCAGGCAATACCAATGAGACGGAAACATGGAAGGTGCCTAAAGAAGCCAGGGTGGCTATCTAAAGAACTTTTAACTGAGTTAAGATTAAAAAAGGATGTGTACAAAAAATTGGCAAAGGGGGGAAACCACCAAAGAGGAATTCAAACAAATAGCCAGCACGTGTAGACACAAAGTCAGAAAAGCTAAAGCACAGAATGAACTCAGGCTTGCTAGAGAGGTTAAAAGCAACAAAAAAGGCTTTTATGGGTATGTTCGTAGCAAAAGGAGGAACAAAGAAACAGTGGGGTCACTCAGAGGAGAAGATGGTGAAATGCAAACAGGGGACACAGAAAGGGCTGAACTCCTCAATGGCTTCTTTGCCTCAGTCTTCTCCGATAAAGAAAACAATGCCCGACCTGAAGAATTTGAAGCAAATGATTCAGCAGAGGAAACACAGCCCAGAATAACGAAGGAGATAGTACAAGAATACTTGGCTAGTCTAGATGTATTCAAGTCTCCAGGGCCAGATGAACTGCATCCAAGAGTATTAAAAGAACTGGCAGATGTGATCTCAGAACCACTGGCAGTCATCTTTGAGAATTCCTGGAGAACAGGCGAAGTCCCGGCAGACTGGAGGAGGGCAAATGTTGTCCCTATTTTCAAAAAGGGGAAAAGAGAGGACCCAAATAATTACCGCCCAGTCAGTCTGACATCAATACCAGGAAAGATTCTGGAGCAGATCATTAAGCAAACAGTCTGTGAGCACCTAGAAAGGAATGCTGTGATCACCAATAGTCAGCATGGATTTCTGAAGAACAAGTCATGTCAGACTAACCTGATCTCGTTTTTTGACAGAATTACAAGCCTGGTAGATGAAGGGAACGCAGTGGATGTAGCCTACCTTGATTTCAGCAAGGCATTTGACAAGGTGCCCCATGATATTCTTGTAAAGAAGCTGGTAAAATGCGGTCTTGACTATGCTACCACTCAGTGGATTTGTAACTGGCTGACTGACCGAACCCAAAGGGTGCTCATCAATGGTTCCTCTTCATCCTGGAGAAGAGTGACTAGTGGGGTGCCACAGGGTTCTGTCTTGGGCCCGGTCTTATTCAACATCTTTATCAACGACTTGGATGATGGACTCAAGGGCATCCTGATCAAATTTGGAGATGACACCAAACTGGGAGGGGTGGCTAACACCCCAGAGGACAGGATCACACTTCAAAACGACCTTGACAGATTAGAGAACTGGGCCAAAACAAACAAGATGAATTTTAACAGGGAGAAATGTAAAGTATTGCACTTGGGCAAAAAAAATGAGAGGCACAAATACAAGATGGGTGACACCTGGCTTGAGAGCAGTACATGTGAAAAGGATCTAGGAGTCTTGCTTGACCACAAACTTGACATGAGCCAACAGTGTGACGCGGCAGCTAAAAAAGCCAATGCAATTCTGGGCTGCATCAATAGGAGTATAGCATCTAGATCAAGGGAAGTAATAGTGCCACTGTATTCTGCTCTGGTCAAACCTCACCTGGAGTATTGTGTCCAGTTCTGGGCACCACAGTTCAAGAAGGACACTGACAAACTGGAACGTGTCCAGAGGAGGGCAACCAAAATAGTCAAAGGCCTGGAAACGACGCCTTATGAGGAACGGCTAAGGGAGCTGGACATGTTTAGCCTGGAGAAGAGGAGGTTAAGGGGCGATATGATAGCCATGTTCATATATATATAAAAGGATGTCACCTAGAGGAGGGAGAAAGGTTGTTTTCTGCTGCTCCAGAGAAGCGGACACGGAGCAATGGATCCAAACTACAAGAAAGAAGATTCCACCTAAACATTAGGAAGAACTTCCTGACAGTAAGAGCTGTTCGACAGTGGAATTTGCTGCCAAGGAGTGTGGTGGAGTCTCCTTCTTTGGAGGTCTTTAAGCAGAGGCTTGACACCATATGTCAGGAGTGCTCTGATGGTGTTTCCTGCTTGGCAGGGGGTTGGACTCTATGGCCCTTGTGGTCTCTTCCAACTCTATGATTCTATCTCTCCCTTTCTCTTTGAGACAAAGGAACACAGCCAGGGAATCTGAGAGGGAGTCAGCCCACAGCTAGGGAAGGAGAAACCAAAGTCTGAGGGGGGGGGGAGATGACTCCTGGGGGGGGTGCCAGGGGAGATGTAAGTGGGTAGGAGGGGGAGCACTTTGTAGATGTTGTTCTTCAGTACAGCATTACAGGTGCTTATCAGGATTAGAAGGAATTACAGTGGTACCTCAGGTTACATACGCTTCAGGTTACAAACTCCACTAACCCAGAAATAGTACTTCAGGTTAAGAACTTTGCTTCAGGATGAGAACAGAAATCGTCCTCCGGCGGCAGCAGGAGGCCCCATTAGCTAAAGTGGTGCTTCAGGTTAAGAACAGTTTCAGGTTAAGTACGGGCCTCCGGAACGAATTAAGTACTTAACCCGAGGTACCACTGTACACATGATAGACAAGAAAACTAGAAATATCAACAGCCATTGCTTGATTCAGGGATGGTGAGGTGCTTGGAGGCCCAAAGTCTAGGAGATCTGCAAGCTTTATAATCTATAAAGATGGTGATGTATCCTGCTGGTCAGCTGCTCACTGGGTCCTGTCAGCATCTTCAAACCACAGGAAAAGACTTTTGTAGCACCTGGAAGGGGAGGCTCCCTTAGGAATCTAAGAATCTGTCTCGCACTGTGTTTGCCGGGCAGCTTTATAGATTACTTCTATATGAGCCTGCTCCTCCTCCAGTTCAAGCCATCAGTAGGGTCTGGGTGGGTTCCAGCATCTTTAACTGGGATCCTGGTGGTCTGCTGATTGCCAGTGCTTCTTTCCACCCACACTCCCAAACAAAACATTCTTTGTAATAGCTCACAGACTTCAACTTGTCACATCTCCTAAAACCAAGCTGCTGATTTTTGATTTTATTTTTTTTAAGAAAACCTTATTACTTTAGAAATAATGGAGATAACCTAATTTATGGTTTGGGATCATTTTTTCAGCAATGATAGAGTAGTTTTGTTACCAGCAATTCCCCTCTAGCAGTTCTAGTTGGCGGGTTAAAAATATCTTTGCTCATTTGAGTATAGCGACTAGCGTAGAAATATTGATTTGGCCTTAGACAGGGTTACCATGTCTCACGGTCTAACCAAAAATTGGCCTGAAACCTATTCTTGCCTCCTTAGAAGTGAGTCCCACAAGGTCCAGTAGGACTTAGTCCCAAGTAAAGAAGCATAGGGCTATGGTCTTAACCTGTTCCCAGGTGAAAGTATTAAATCTCAAGGCAAGGAAGCAGAGAGAAGGGAGCAGGCCATGTTCCTGCCACAAGCAGCCTTCTTCTAACATTTCCAACATGTTCTTCCTGTTCCATTTTCTCTCCTTTTATGGGAGAGAGTAAACTGAAAGGTGGACACCCAAGCTTGTATTATAAATATGTTTTGGAAATGCATAGAAAATTGGACAATAATTCTGCAAAGGAGATCAGCTTGAAGGGGGAAGCTTGGGATATCTATTACCTGTCTTTCTCAATATGTACTTTGAGCCTCAGAAAAACTAGCAGCCCTTTTATTTGGGAAGCTGGAATATGCCTGAGAAGGCTGTACAGCCTAAGAAGGATGAGAGTCCTGCCACAGTTCAGTCTCGTGCCTCTGTTCCTTACTACTCCCTTTTATTTTACATGACCGAAATCATCTATAAAAACAAATAGTTCAGGCTCAAAATTAACAAGAACATGAGCTCATGCAGGCTTCCTAATCTGAGCTGTCTAAGGAAATAATGATAAAATATAAACATAGGGACTACATGGAAGTTCATGGAGGATAATGTAAATCGTATACTACATTCAGAGGAATCACTTCCTTTTCCATCTGTTTCCTTCAAAATAGCCTTGCAGATGGTTTTTCCAGACAGCTTTCTGGATTAAGGTAGAAATCTCCCCACAATGGGATTTGGAAATATTAAGCCCAAGCCTTGTAGTACCAAAGTGTTTAGTTGTAGTTTGGACCAGCAGCCTTGGTTACTCTAGGCCAGACGTGAGAAACATTTTTCAGTCCCAGAGCCATGTTCCCTTGTGAGGCGCTCTCAGAGGGCTGCATGCCATTGCTGGGTGGAACCAAAGGCAAAGAGCGGGCAGAGGAAGGGATGTATCTCACCTTTGTATAGACAATAATAGGCTACATTCAAGCCATGCAAAAATCCTAGGTTTCTGTTTGTGCGCACACTGTAAACACGAGGGATCATCACAGTTCTGGGATACATTTCAGCCAGGCAAAAGCACTTGAGGCGTGTTCAGAGCAGGGCCAGACCAAAGCATTTTGGCACCTGAGGCAAACCACAGAATCACACCCCCTACTCAGTTTATACCAGCAGTGGTTTGGAATAATTTTTGCTTACAACACCAGACTTCTAAACTATTTTTTCCAATGAATCCGGGGACACTTTTCAACTTCAGTCAAATTCAGTGGATTTTGTCAGGGGATTGATTTGTAAATCCAGGGACTGTCCCTGGGAAACGGGGACGTCTGATAACCTTATTCTAAACACAACTCCAATACAGACCACTCTGTAACTCTCCCCTACAATGCCGCACCCAAAAATCCAGTTGTAGTGTTTCGTGCCCTCTGGAACAAGAGGTTACCTGCTTTTAGCGTTCCAATTCTGATACCAAAGATCATTGTGTGAGCTCTGTGTTGCCCCCACCCTGCCTTCCCAATGCACACACAGTAACACACTGTTGCAGTTTCCAGTTGTATTATTTTTATTTATTAATGATCATGCATGTGAAATACTTTATTTTGTCAGACGTTGAAAGGTATGTGTCAGGGAACTGCCATCAGTGTCCGAGGGAGAGAGCAAGCTCCAAAGGGATCCCAGAGAGCATCCCGGGAGTGGGAGGGGCAGCCCGTCTTCTGGGGAAGAGAATCAACGTAGCTCCAGTGGAGAAGGGGGGCAGATGGGGGAATCGGCGAGGCGGTCCCATGACTCCTTGCCGGGGACCAGCGGGGAGAGGAAGGGTCCTCCGCTGCCTACGCCCTCCTTGCGCAGAAGGCTTCCGCACAGGGAGAGTAGGAGGAGACTTGGTGTCAAAGAGCTTCTTTGCTGGAAGAAGTTTAAGAAACGCCCACTGACGGATTCTGCCAGTGATTGAGACAGCCACGGGCGAGTGACTGCCCGGACAGGAAAGGTTCACTCAGGCAACCCAGCCAGAGGTTGGGACAAGCTTACGCACGAGCAACCCCTAGAACCATTACAGTATGCTTTTGTGTATGGAACATTTTGTTGTATACTGGTTTGAACTTCTAGATCTGTGTGTTTTCAAAGATGTCCCATTTAGTTATTTAGTTATTATTGTTTTAAGAAAATTAAGCCCCTATCTCTATTTTCATCTTGAATAATACCACTAGTTTTCTTTAGAATATTGTGCAAAATACAGAAGAGTCTAAGGTAGTGTCCCCCTCCGTCTTTTTACTGTAGTTCTATAAATGTCATTATCTTCCAGCTTTCAAACACACTGCAGGACAAATCCATTCACTAAATCTTACTTTAGGGACAGATGCTTTCTAGCTTAGAGCCATGAAGACACTATGTAAAATTCAACGGTATCTTCAGACAGTTAAAGAACCCAGAGGATTTTCCATTTTGCAGCTGGAGAATGCAAGAGCAGGTTACACTGTGAAATGATATTCTCTCCGTATTGATGCGGACTCTTAAATCATAAGATATGTGTATGTCCACATGATAGCTGTGAAATGATTTATAACTACAGAGAGAACTCCTGCAGTGAACTTGTTTTATAAAAGGTTACCAGATCTACATGCAAGCCACCAGTTAAGTTTAAACATATCTTGCAGAAAAGTTAGGTATGCTATGTTTAAAGACAGAATGTTTATTGTGCCCTTTCAGCTACTGCCGTTTGATAGGCTTGTTTGAGGATTAAAGGATATATAAATTTAACAACAACACAAAATTGGTATTTCTAGTAAAATCTGTTGTACTTTTTTGCTTAAATTGCTAAATAAGTAATAGAGGAAAAACAAGCCAGTTTCCTAATTTGCAAGCAGTTTGCAACAGCTGTATCCTTGGCCAGAGTGTCATATGGGTGATTATATTGTAAAATAATACAAAGGAAATAGTTATTTTTAGGGACGCATCATGAAGATTATCAAAGTGAAACTTTTTAAAAAAAAACAAACAGGACATACTTTATTTTTATCACTTCTGAAGCATAAAAACAATATGCGTGTAAATCTGTCATTTGACCAATTATGTGAAAGGGGGTTTCAAAAACAAAGGTTTTTATAATGGTGATATTGCAAGATAAAGCACACATAGCCATACAGTTGCCCCCTCAATCTCCTCCCCTTTTTCTGAAGGCTCTAAAGCCGCCTGTTAGTAGCCCAACTGCTGTGGACTTCAGAGATACAAACTCACACATACTTATTAACTCTTTTTACTCATCTCCTATAATTCCTTTCCCTTTCTCATTTCATAGCTAATCTCCTGGCCTACTTAAACTCTTCAAGGCTGAGGCCTGGTCTGTGGGAATCTTGCCTAACAGCAGCAAGTGTCTATACCAGGCTTCCTCAACCTCGGCCCTCCAGATGTTTTTGGCCTACAACTCCCATGATCCCTAGCTAGCAGGACCAGGGATGATGGGAATTGTAGCCTCAAAACATCTGGAGGGCTAAGGTTGAGGAAGCCTGGTCTATAATCGGTAGCCATGATTAGCCAGAAACTGTTGCCTAGCAATAACTGGATAAGCATATATTTACTTACATTGCTTGGAAAATGCATTTCAACAACAACAACACAAATATTTTAAGCAATGCAAGTGAAAAAGCCCATACTAAACATTACCCCGACCTAAGACAAACAACCTGTTCCCCCAAACACACAAGAGGAATCTTTCCAGAAAAACCACCCCAACAAAGCCTAAGGCAGAAAAACTCACAATACCTGTCAATATGCCAGAGTCTCTCATCAAATATTTAACTTATTCAAAGAAAGCCATAGCTTATTCTTTCTACACTAAATTTGGCATGCGCTCTCCTCACAACTTCCTCTCCTACACTCCCTCTCTTACACTTAAGTTTCAGGTCAATGAGTGGAGCCATTTTCAATCTATATCCCTTAGAACCTACTGCTACCATTTCTCATTATAAAGGCGGAATACAGTTCAGCTGACTCTCCTTAGCATAGGGCCACAACTGTGCCCTCTACAAAGATCAGGCCAGAGACATTTTCTGTGTTTTAGACCAATTGTTATTTAATCTTACAAGGAAACTAGATTGTTCTTGTGATACAATAAATCCCTGTCTTTCCATCGAAATAATGTGCAATTAAGTCACATCATGAAAGCAAAAATCCACAGTAATAATTCCGGCAAAGTCAAGCAGTAGACAAAGAAAATAATCAGGCAAACACTGACTGAAGCCCACTTAAACCATGTAGTGACATACAGCGCACCCTGCTTAGTGAGGCTTTCTGTAGGATATGTGCCGTCTCAGACGTTGCCATCAGCTGTGCCTTATTTGAACCCTTTTGAGCTATATCACAAGCCCCAGTCCTATTTCTCTGATAAAAAAAATTCGGAGCATTCCTCAAGGAATTTATAGTCGTACTTGCTGAACTCTTCGTTCATGTAATCAAAGGGGAGGTCAAGGGAAAACCAGGAAAATTTGCGTGCGCGCTCTCTCTCTCTCTCTCTGTATCCAATTCAGACATTGCGCCCACTGAAGAATGTGCTTGTTAAACCCCTTGTATAGCTGGGACTTCATTTTTCTTTGTGAAGTGGGCTGCGATGTATATGGCTGTGAGCTGTTCAGTGCTTGGAACCCTCCTTGACTGGCGCTCATAAAAATGTCACTATGCACTTCCACTTTGAAAGGCTCTTTTATCTTACCTTCCTGAAGCCCCCTTTCCAAAGGGTAAGCACGCTTGACCAGGAAGCAGCAGCTTGGCCTTCCCACATAGCTAGGTCTTAATGAGGTGTGCACAGCTCTTGGCTTTCGACTTTCAATCTCTTTCGTGTAACTTCAAAGCTGCTGTTTTCACATTTGACGAGAGGCCTACAGCTAGTGTTTTAGCTGGTATACATGTCTCTTTGCTCTCTCGCATACGCAACGCAGCAGAGTTGATCGTAGCCATGTGTACAGCGGTACCTCGGTTTACGAACTTAATCCGTTCCTGAAGTCCGTTCTTAAACCAAATCCATTCTTAAACCGAGGCGCACTTTCCCTAATGAGGCCTCCCACCGCCGGTGCCCTTCCACCTTTCGGATTTCGTTCATAGACCGAGGTAGAGTTTGCAAACCGGAACACTACTTCCAGTTTTGCAGAGTTCATAAAATGAATAGTTCGTAAATAGGACTGTTCGTTAACTGAGGTACCACTGTACTTGGAAGTTCAACATTCTTACTCTTGTTTAATTGTACATAGGATTGTAACCTTCCTTGTTTACCTTTGCTCTCATGTACCCTTCTGGGAGGGAAAAGGAGAAGAATCTGCTGCCACCACTGTGCCCTGATCTTCTCACTTGTGCCTGGCCCTCATCCATCGCAGATATCAATGCAAAGATGCCATTTGTTATCCAACCAACAGCTGCCTTGAGGAACAAACACCTTCTTTGCAAAGAAGGTTGCAGCAGCTAAAGACCAAATGGATCACAGCCATCTTTAAATATCTGAAGGGCTGCCATGTGGAAGGTGTAGCAAGCTTGCTTTCTGCAGCTTGAAGGAACAGATTCAAATTGCAAGAAAGGATATTGCAAGAAAGGATATACCATCAGGAAGGATGGTAACAGCCATTCAAGAATGGAACAGACAACCTCAGAAGCTGGCAGACTCTCTTCCACTTGATTTTTTTAAGCAGAGGTTAAGCAGGATTCTTCACCTGTACTTCCTACATTGGGGGTCCCGTTCCAGCTCTCCCGCTCTATGATTCTGTGACTAATGGGGAATGGGCTCAATGGCAGCTTCTCCTTTCCCTGCCAGACAAGAGTATGATATAAACAAAGTTCTAATTCATGTGTACATGTACATGGATGTAAGCCACTGAATTCAATTGGACTTCCTAATGTGCACAGGATTGGACTGTAGCTAAAATTTTGTTGCTCTTTCTCTTTCCCTTTCCCTTTCTCTTTCCCTTTCTAGTACAGTGGTACCTCGGGTTACATACGCTTCGGGTTACAGACTCCGCTAACCCAGAAATAGTGCTTCAGGTTAAGAACTTTGCTTCAGGATGAGAACAGAAATTGTGCTCCAGCGGTGCGGCGCCAGCAGGAGGCCCCATTAGCTAAAGTGGTGCTTCAGGTCAAGAACAGTTTCAGGTTAAGAACGGACCTCCGGAACGAATTAAGTACTTAACCCGAGGTACCACTGTACTGCCCATTCCTAGTTCCCTCTACCCAGGAAGACATATTTCCTGTTTAGAGGAACAGAAGAATCTGCTTCATACCAAGTTAAGCCTCTGGTCCATCTGGCAACAGGCAGTGTCCCTTTAGGGTCTCTGGCACATTTCTACCTAGAAATGTTTCTGTTCACTTCCTGCTTTAGGCCAGTCACCTATTCCCAGCATAACCAGCCCACCTGTGAAGATACTGGAGGAGGTATAAAGTAGCTGCAAAAAGGGACTTAGTTCTTGTGCCACAGGCATCAGATTTTAGTTCCTGAACCACGTTTTTTCTGTGCACCCCCTCAATTAGTACAGCTAACTCCCAGATAGTTTGCACAGGGAATGTATTCCAAAGATGAGTTATCTTAGGTCTATAGCCACTTGTCCTGGGAAACTCCTGATTATTATTATTTTTAAAAAAATGTTTTTACATGTAAAAGAGTATGGAAAAGCATAGAGTCAATCACTATTCCCCTGCCTCAAAAAAATACCTGCTCCCACTTTCTGCCTCAACAGCAAAACCATTGCAATAACTAACAGGATGTTGTAGAATAAATTCCTTTACATTTTTAATGTTGTAGAATAATTTTTATTTTATTAATAAGAATTTGTCTTACCAATATTGTTGTATTTTATACCACTCATTTATAAAATAACTTTTAAACATAGTGGGCCAACTATATTTAAGTAAGTTCTGCTTGATTTGCATTGATGCTGAGTCCCTGACAATGAATCTTTCTGCCTCTTAAAAGAAATCCAAGGCTGTAAGACTGTACCCACTTACCTTGGAGTAAGCCCTATCAAACATAAAATATGTACTTCTGGGTGGAAGTAGATATTATGTAGTAGCATCTGATCTCAGATTAACCTATATGTAAACAAATTGGACTCTGCTGTCCAAGAAACAAGAGGGGCAAACTACAGAGATTCTAAAGACTAGAAAAATGGAGAGAAACAGGAAATAAAAGTGCATGAAAGGGGAGGAGGAAACAGCAGCTCTTAGGAACCCAGGGATTCCTGTATCCTGGTATCCAAGCAACTCACTTGTCAGTCACAGCTCTGACTTCAATCATTGGTCAAAATCATGGAAATGTGGCTGCAGCCTGGCTGGCTCATCCCACAGAATCACTGAAACATTGCCTGCTCATTTTACTTAGCAGCTTTCCTTCTAGGAGGACTAGGGTTTGTTTTGTTTTGTTTGTAAAGAAAGCTCAGCCTGGGGATTGTATCCAATACTAGTTCTACACAAAGTAAAACATTGAAATTAATGGCCATGACTAACTAAAGTCCATTAATTTTGGATACATCTGGCATGGGCTCAGGTGCAGTTGCTTCAACGGCATCACTATAATCTGGCCATGATGAGAGGTCCATTTCAGTGGATGAAACAGCCACTGAGAATGTTTTCTAAGCCAATTTTTGTATAGTTCAGAAAACCCTGGGAGTCAGAGGTATCGGTATGAAATTTATTTGCCTTTTATGTTGCTATTGATGTTGTAGTAGGCAAATGCTTGTCACTGAAGTAAGTGGATCATGTCTCCTGTTTGAAGAGGCACCGTGTAAATATTTTCATACCCACCTGCAATCACACTGCTTTGCTGAGGAATACAGATAAATTATTCCCAGATACACAGCACCTCTTGGAGCACGTAGGACCCAGGGCAGAAGAGTTATCTGCAGATGCCAGTTTCCACACAGGGATTGCCCATGCTGGATTTGAAATTGTACATTCTGTAGCATCAAATAAAATGTGATCTAGGGTCATCGTTTACAGCAAAACAGTTTCTGGGATCTTTGTGGAAAAGCAGCTACAGTTATGATCTCAATGAGCTGTGAATTATTGACGTTTCCCACCTGGATGTTTCACATATATTTTCATGCTTGTGCAACACAGAGGTCTTTTGCTTAGATGCAGCACCAGTAATGAGGTGCCAGTACTCATATCCAGTGTTCGAAACTCCCATTGTTCTAGGTGCATTTTGCGACGGGGAACTTCATTAGTGTGAGCAGTTTCTGAGCTCTGGGCACAGTACCGAGCCTAAGATTTCAGATTAAAACTGCAGAGTGAAAGGAGAGGAGGACCTTTTTCTGCTTTCCTCACTTCCAGCTACTCTCTGAAGACTGGAGAAGGGGGGTGGGCAGGGAAAGGACTAGACCATGTGAAAAATGAACATATTTTAGCCGCAGTTCATTCATCTTCAGCTATGTATTCTTGCTATAAAAAAGTGTGCCTAGTTCTAAACAAGATGAGCTTGAGCTCTTGGTACAGCAAACTAAATATGACATAATAGGCATCACTGAAACCTGGTGGGATAAGTCCCACGATTGGAATGTAATAATGGGGGGATACAATCTGTTTCAGAGAAACAGACCAGACAAGAAAGGAGGAGGAGTGGCATAATATGTCAGGGATGTGTATACCTGTGAAGAGATCCAAGATTTAGAACCTCAAAGCCAAAGTGAGAGCATTTGGGTCAAAATTAAGGGAGAGAAGAATAACAGTGACCTCATTGTGGGAGTTTACTATAGATCCCCAAGCCAAACGGAGGACATAGATGATGCCTTCCTGGAACAGATGGCCAAGCATGCAAAAGGAAGGGAGATAGTAGTAATGGGGGACTTCAATTACCCGGATATTTGTTGGATGTCAAACTCAGCCAAGAGCATAAGGTCAAACAGATTCCTCACTGGCCTTGCAGACAACTTCATTGTCCAGAAAGTGGGAGAAGCAACAAGAGGAACAGCCATTTTAGATCTGGTCCTAACCAATGTTGATGACCTGGTTAGTGGGGTAGAAGTGGAAGGATCATTAGGCGCGAGTGATCATGCTCTTCTGAAGTTTACTATACAGCGGAAAGGAGCAGCCAAGCATACTAGGACTCAATTTCTTGACTTTAAGAAAGCCGACTTCATAAAACTTAGGGAAGTGCTGGGTGAGATCCCATGGACAGTAATACTAAAAGGAAAGGGAGTTCATGATGGCTGGGAGTTTGTTAAGAGGGAGATAGTAAAAGCACAACTTCAGGCAATACCAATGAGACGGAAACATGGAAGGTGCCTAAAGAAGCCAGGGTGGCTATCTAAAGAACTTTTAACTGAGTTAAGATTAAAAAAGGATGTGTACAAAAAAATGGAAAGGGGGGGAAACCACCAAAGAGGAATTCAAACAAATAGCCAGCACGTGTAGACACAAAGTCAGAAAAGCTAAAGCACAGAATGAACTCAGGCTTGCTAGAGAGGTTAAAAGCAACAAAAAAGGCTTTTATGGGTATGTTCGTAGCAAAAGGAAGAACAAAGAAACAGTGGGGTCACTCAGAGGAGAAGATGGTGAAATGCAAACAGGGGACACAGAAAGGGCTGAACTCCTCAATGCCTTCTTTGCCTCAGTCTTCTCCGATAAAGAAAACAATGCCCGACCTGAAGAATTTGAAGCAAATGATTCAGCAGAGGAAACACAGCCCAGAATAACGAAGGAGATAGTACAAGAATACTTGGCTAGTCTAGATGTATTCAAGTCTCCAGGGCCAGATGAGCTGCATCCAAGAGTATTAAAAGAACTGGCAGATGTGATCTCAGAACCACTGGCAGTCATCTTTGAGAATTCCTGGAGAACAGGCGAAGTCCCGGCAGACTGGAGGAGGGCAAATGTTGTCCCTATTTTCAAAAAGGGGAAAAGAGAGGACCCAAATAATTACCGCCCAGTCAGTCTGACATCAATACCAGGAAAGATTCTGGAGCAGATCATTAAGCAAACAGTCTGTGAGCACCTAGAAAGGAATGCTGTGATCACCAATAGTCAGCATGGATTTCTGAAAAATAAGTCATGTCAGACTAACCTGATCTCGTTTTTTGACAGAATTACAAGCCTGGTAGATGAAGGGAACGCAGTGGATGTAGCCTACCTTGATTTCAGCAAGGCATTTGACAAGGTGCCCCATGATATTCTTGTAAAGAAGCTGGTAAAATGCGGTCTTGACTATGCTACCACTCAGTGGATTTGTAACTGGCTGATTGACCGAACCCAAAGGGTGCTCATCAATGGTTCCTCTTCATCCTGGAGAAGAGTGACTAGTGGGGTGCCACAGGGTTCTGTCTTGGGCCCGGTCTTATTCAACATCTTTATCAACGACTTGGATGATGGACTCAAGGGCATCCTGATCAAATTTGGAGATGACACCAAACTGGGAGGGGTGGCTAACACCCCAGAGGACAGGATCACACTTCAAAACGACCTTGACAGATTAGAGAACTGGGCCAAAACAAACAAGATGAATTTTAACAGGGAGAAATGTAAAGTATTGCACTTGGGCAAAAAAAATGAGAGGCACAAATACAAGATGGGGGACACCTGGCTTGAGAGCAGTACATGTGAAAAGGATCTAGGAGTCTTGCTTGACCACAAACTTGACATGAGCCAACAGTGTGACGCGGCAGCTAAAAAAGCCAATGCAATTCTGGGCTGCATCAATAGGAGTATAGCATCTAGATCAAGGGAAGTAATAGTGCCACTGTATTCTGCTCTGGTCAGACCTCACCTGGAGTACTGTGTCCAGTTCTGGGCACCACAGTTCAAGAAGGACACTGACAAACTGGAACGTGTCCAGAGGAGGGCAACCAAAACGGTCAAAGGCCTGGAAACGATGCCTTATGGGGAACGGCTAAGGGAGCTGGGCATGTTTAGCCTGGAGAAGAGGAGGTTAAGGGGTGATATGATAGCCATGTTCAAATATATAAAAGGATGTCACCTAGAGGAGGGAGAAAGGTTGTTTTCTGCTGCTCCAGAGAAGCAGACACGGAGCAATGGATCCAAACTACAAGAAAGAAGTTTCCACCTAAACATTAGGAAGAACTTCCTGACAGTAAGAGCTGTTTGACAGTGGAATTTGCTGCCAAGGAGTGTGGTGGAGTCTCCTTCTTTGGAGGTCTTTAAGCAGAGGTTTGACAACCATATGTCAGGAGTGCTCTGATGGTGTTTCCTGCTTGGCAGGGGGTTGGACTCGATGGCCCTTGTGGTCTCTTCCAACTCTATGATTCTATTCTATGATTCTTGCATTCATAACCTAGGTTGAAGGTGCCCTTTTAGCTCCTAGCTTTCATATCTCAGTTTCTAACACTGCTCATATCTTGTTACAAGTGTCATGGGGGTAGGGACAAAATGGCTGCCATGAACACCAAAAAAAGGATGGCGATGGTACTCTGTACCAGTGAGCATCATCACACAAAAAACCACTGATTAGATGAATGGAGTCACCGAGTCTTTTAATGGCCCAATGACTTTTACCACTGTCACAACAGATCAGAGGATGAAGCCTGAAATTCCCAGTGCTCAAGCTAGGATAGACGACAAACAACACTGTGATCTTACTCCCAGAAATGGCACAGCAGATTCCTGCCATCCATTGCAGCATTTTACGTACTGCACACAAGGTGCAGTAAGGGCCAGCAACAACCACAACTGGGATCCCTCAAGCCTCCTTAGAATGGCAGATAAATGTCTGTTTCGTATGTTTCCTTTATTTAGAGGTGTTTAATAGCAAATGAGCCACACCTTGGTGACTTCCCTCTGTCATTTGGCAAGCAAAGGATGCCAATTTTTATTTACGATGCCAGAAACCACTGTAAACACCTCAGCTGCTAAAGCAGGGGCGGAATCATACAATAGAGCTGCCTGGCAACTTCCTTTGTGAAGACTACAAGGGATGCACCATAGTAACTTGCTTTAAGATATGAATAGGTTTAGGTGGGATTATGGGCAAGGCCAGGCAAGGAGCACACTCTCTCTCGCCATTTTGGACAAGTCATTGTCTTTCAGAACTATAAAACAGGGTTGATGCGAGAGAGAGAAAACGTGACAAGGAAATATTTGTAACGTGTCTCCACCATTCTGCACAGGCTGGGAAAGGAGTTTTGACAGTAAACAATTACTAGCAGGGGGCTGTGTAAAGTTTACCTCAGCAGCAGCAGCAGCTTACGTATGGTTGTGCAGTGGCTGGATTGTGATAACTGGAACTGAATTTGTGTGATATGTTACTGCCTTTTTGTGATTTAACTATTACAGTGGTACCGCAGGTTGCAGACACTTCAGGTTATGTGTTTTCGGGTTGCGCACCGCGCCAAACCCGGAAGTACCAGAATGGGTTACTTCCGGGTTTCGGCATTTGTGCATGTGCAGAAGCGCTAAATCACGCGGCGCTGCGGATTGCGAACATGCCTCCGGCACGGATCACGTTCGCAACCTGAGGTTCCACTATAATTGAAAAGATAAGGTCAGGGGTTAGCCGACACTTGGCTTTCGTCTGCCCGTGGCTTTGATCACGCTACATCTTTCTTTGTGCTTCGTTCTCCAGAGACTATCTCAGGGTCATGGCCTGTTTCATAGTCAAGAGGTATAAACCTACTGGCTTAAATATTTGAGGCCCACAGTTGGGGGGGGGGGGCTTTTTTTTTTTTTTTCTTTTTTCTTTCTTTTTTTGCTTCATGCTTTCCCCATTTCCCACATAACCCAGAGCAGACTAAACAAAACCAGTGTGAAATCTCATGGCTTGATGCTGCTATGGTTATATTTTTTAAGCTGTCATCCATTCATTTGTACTTGCGTTTATTCCCTGGATTTACAGCTTTTTCAAGCCTTTTTTGGGGTTGGATGTTTGAAACCTTTTGAGAGAGAGGGAGGGGGAAAAAGGATTGCAGTAAGCAGTGGCCTATGATTAAAGCCTCGCGTTGTTTCTTTCCCCCTGCATGCTGCTCTTGTGCAGTAGTGTCACACATGGTAGCATTTAGGATCCCCTTCACAGCTGAAGTGTTTCAAACACTAATGAATGGAAGTTTGGTCACATAATGCAGACAAGCTGTAAGGCATGCTTTGCTGAATGGTGTGCGGCAGTGGCCTGGGAAAGGAAGAGAGTTATAAATTGTGTCAGTTAGCCACCCAGACAAAATGAAGCCATGTGGAAAATCAAATCTATTAAAGTATGAAGACTGTTATAAGCTGGTCATTCTTAAAAGGTCTCAGTTTGCTGTACGGGTAAATGTTTACCTATTCGCCCTAGATCTTTTTCACATGCTGTCTCACAAGATGATGTGCAGCATTTGATAAAAATCAACTTCTCGCTCACAGGCCCCCTTTTATCAGCAATGTTTATTGTCTCCAGTTTACCACCCATATCCTGAAAGGTACTGCTGCACATTAATTGAATAAGGAGTGTAAAAAGGATGGCGAAGTACAGCAAGGTCAGGAGATGGCCCCTACATATTTTAAGACCAAAGGGAAGGGGAGGACTCCGGCTGCTAAGAGAGAGAAAGAGAAAGAAAGCAAGCAAAATGAAGCTGTGTCGGGTTTTTGTTTTGTGTGGTTAACGCAGATTTTAGACATTAACTTTCAAAACGACGTTGTCTTTAACACTCATTTTAGGCTTCAGATGGAGTGCCATAGTGGCACTTGGTTTAACAAAATCTCAATAATGGCTGAGTGGGACTATTGTGGTATAGTGTATAGTGTGATAGGTTAGGATGTGGGAGGCCAAAGTTCAATTCCGCACTCAGCTGTAAAGCGTGTTGGGTGGCCTTGCTCAGGTTTCCATTTCGAAGCCTAACCTGCTTCTCAGGATTGTTGGCTGGGTGGATAAATGAGATAAGCAACTATAAAGTACGGTTGTGCACTAAAAAGTCCTGGAGACAGGACGGATAACAAAAGAACCATTCACATTAGATTCACAGCCTTTAGAAGAAGCGCTTGCCTTCTCCCCCATCTGAAAGCTGGAATAGTTTGCATTTCTTGCCATCTGTTTTCCTCCATGCAGTTGTTTAAAGGCACATTCAATGCCTCCAATCACAGACAAAGTACCATACAAAGGTATGTCTCCCTGGCACACTTTGGTGTGATTCCCACAGTTGCAGTATTACTTGTAGTATTTGCCACAATTTTTTTTTAAAAAAAAATCTCTACAGGGTATACCAATAGTTTCTCATGGAATGTGGCTGTTGTTTTATAAACAGTGTATGTTTATTCGCTGAAAGGTACTTTTAGGGTCCTTTTTAGCCCCAAACCATCACAAGGTGGCTTCCGACATATAAAAATACAATGTACACCATCAAAACATCTAAAATACTAGCACAAATAACTGTAAGGACATCTGTAGTACACCACAGCAATGAAAGAACAATAAGAACAGCACTCAACCCAATATAATATTAAAATCAGGTCAAATAATTGAATCCTATTCAGCATCAATTCAGACAACAGAACCATGATATATATCAGGGGTCAGCAAACTTTTTCAGCAGGGGGGCAGTCCACTGTCCCTCAGACCTTGTGGGGGGCCGGACTATATTTTGGGGGGGCGGGGGATGAACAAATTCCTATGCCCCACAAATAACCCAGAGATGCATTTTAAATAAAAGGACACATTCTACTCATGTAAAAACATGCTGATTCCCGGACCGTCTGCGGGCCAGACTGAGAAGGCGATTGGGTTGCATCCGGCCCCTGGGCCTTAGTTTGCCTACCCATGCTATATATTCTAGAAGGGAAAGAAACTTGGAATTAGTAGATATTTGATGCCTGTTTGAAGACCTGCAGAGATTAAGCCATTTGCACCTTGTTTGGAATTGGAATTCCACCAATGGGTCTCCTGCTGAGAATGCCCTCATGTAAATGGACTCTGTTGACTAGTTTTGAACCTAGAAGCATCACTAATTCGCCATTTTGGTTGCACATTTCAGGAACAGACTGAAGAGACATCCTCACAAGAATCTGCAGAAGATGATTAGAAGACCACACATTGCAATTTCTACCTCATCAGCAGTTGGGTCTTTTGAAGGGAGAAGACACTGCCGTGACCACTTGCTTCTGTTGCCACAACCTTTCCACTTTGGCCTGAGGGGGGATGGGGAGGGGGGGAAATCACATAACCTTAAAAAGGACTTATTAATCACCTTTGTTGTAATCCCTTCACTGCCCCGGTTTTAAGTGAAACTGCTGTAACACAGGGGGACACAGATTAATGATGCAACATTTAATTACTGTTTTCTCTTTTATTTTGCTTTAACCTACTAATAGTTTGTTTGAGCTGCTAAGAAAGGGTGAATGGGTCAGTAAATCTCTGAACCGGGTTTTAAGTCATTCACTGCACTGCATATAAATAAGACTTTTGTAAAATATTAATTATAATGGGCATTCAAATAAGAAGGCCTTGGTGTCTGACACCAGTCCTTACAACACCTCTGACAACCCACTCCCCTAGCTTAGTAATTTCCCTGTTTAGAACACCAAAGATAAGGATTAGATACTACTCTTTTTATAGCCTTGTTCTAGATTTGTGCTTGATTGATTTTTATTTTTTTTTTAACATTACTGGTATTTCAAGATACATTGATGGCTGATATTTTTTCACTTAATTCAGCTGATATTCAGGAAAGAAAGCCACAAGAAAAAAGGTACTTTTACTTTGCGAAAGGGAAAAAAACCCGACAAAGATACATTGTATATTCACTAATACACATATATCTGCAGAAATAGTACTAAACAGAACTCAACAGCACACCTCTGTGGGAACACATTGACGTCTCTTCAGGTAGACTATGCTTTCTGGGAAGCCTCTGTTGCTTACAGACGGTTGACAGCAGACCCTCTCTCACAGCAGACATTTAACAGCTAAAATTTGAATTTAAAACAATACCTCAGAATTGTTCTGAATCATGGTCATAAACTGGAACCGAGGGCAAAGAGTCAAATTCTTCGTTTGACTTAACTCACTACTGTGGGTCCCATTCTATTGTCTCTAAACAAATGGATCTCTGTTCTTAAATCACACATCTCAATGCAAGAGCCAACACCGTGTACCTCAAGTGAGCTTGTTATTACTTTTCAGCAATATACCTTGACATAGGATGGTTTGCTGGGCAGCTTTAACCCAGTTACATGTCTCCACCTTTTTCACTCAAAGCAGCACTTTTTAGCCACAAATGCAATATTACCCCACTTTTCAATACTACCTCTGATACGTACCATTAACTCAACAGTCATATAAACATTTGCTGCTATAATCATGCAATGTAGATTATTATTATTGGGTAGGTAAACATTAATTTCTGCATTTCCCCCTTATTTCTACTTTTGTCACCTAATTTCAGCCAAGGAGACAATACTTTTAGTGTTTTTCAGCATAACCATGTAATTTCCCCCCTTTTTATGCCTTTACTCTGCTAAATTTCTATGTAATGTACCATTAACTTGAATATATTTTTGTACCGAATTGCTCATAAGGTTTGTAAGGATAATTTTCTTCGATAACACTACATGACAGGAAAAAAATAATAATTAACCGCAATGTTTAAATATTACTGTCCAAGTTTGTACCTCAAATAATTTTTTTTAAGGAAATGGACTAGTTGATTGACAAAGACCTACCTCCAGACTATAAATGGAATGAACTTGTTGTTTCTTTCAGCATTAGTTTTTGGGAAGATTGAAACATTTAGGACTGCAACAAATCCCTGATCAAAACTATTTTTTTGTAAATGAACTTTGTGGGAAATGAATGCATTAATTACTTTCCTATTAAAAACAACCCTTCAAAGAAACTTGAATCTTTGTAGGTGGGAGGCAACAAGCTCAGCTTTTTGCATAATGCAATCACGAATATGTGCGTGTGTTTTAAAAAACTAGTAGATTGTATGCGAATACTTTTCAAGTATTTTCCATGTATTTTTCACAAATGTGATTTTTTAAAAAAAATGTGTCAACCAGATTTATTTTAAATGCTTCTTATGTAGAGTTTGTTTAATACTTCTTTCTCTTTCTCCTTATCCCTTTCTACGTCTCTCACACAGCCGATATGTCTGCTTGTTAACATGGTTTTACTATTTGGGCCAGGGGTAGTTTCTCAGGAAGGCTTTCTTCAGTATGACTCAAGTACTTAGCCAAATGCAACTAAGGAAAACTACTTCCTGGCTGCCTCACAATAGAGAACATTAAGACACAAGCGCCTCACTAAGGAACAAGAGTACTTCTTGCTGTGGGTCACCAAGAATGGAATTAGCGGCAGGGTAGGGGTGGAATTGGCATCCTTGCGTTACCAAACTGCCTTATGGGCCCTAGTCATGTCTATTCAAGCTGTTGCCCGGGATCAAAAGCACAGTGACTGTGCATGGAGGCATTTTAGCCCCCTGAAAAGCCCTTCGCCTTTTCCAAAAAGATTGCAAGGTGCTCTGGAGCAGCACCCCATGAGGCACAGTGGGTTACTGTTTGAAGAAATTACCTAATTAATAGGGACACTGGGGCAGGACTTGATAACATGCTATATTACCTCTGTCATGGAGTTTTCAGATGCACACAGGCCACACTCCAAAACTCACCCAAGGTGCACACGTATACCATTCAGGAGGGGAGAATTTCTCTTCAGTTTTAGAGAGTGTTCTGAACACAAAAACGGGAAATCCCCGTGGAGAAATGCATTTGAGAGACTCGTTGAAGGGAATTAGGTAGCCCTTGGCAGCGTGGTATATTCCCTGTTCTGGGGCATCTGGATTGGTGTAACAGCATGAGACGAAACAAATGTTATCAGTATATGTGGGTCAGATATCCAACTCCAAGGGACTTTACAGCTCTGATGAAATTAAATCTTATATTTTCTGTAATATTGTAGAACAATCAAAATACATTACTACCTCTCAGGGTCTTCAATACCTCATTTTTCAGACTGAAAAAAAAACTGCTTGTGACCACTGAAACAGAAAGATCATCATAAAAATTTATATATATATAGTTTATTTTTGTGGGAGATAAATTTTATAGGACTGTTCTTTGCTGTCATTGGTCACAGCTAAATAAGACTGGACATTAACCTTTCTGCCGCTTCTGCAAGAATGATGTGCTTGCAGAAGAAAAGTATCAAGATGTATAACTACAGTTTACTTTTCCCTGTTTTCCTTGCCTGTCTCCTAACTCTTCGCTTTGTTATTCATATAGAGTTTCTGACTACGACTGTACTTTGAATTGCTTGCTTGTTGAACATGTTCTTTTAATGGATTATCACCGTCTGTTCAGCACAATAAACATAATAGCCGCTGTAATCCCCATATTGTTTGATTCCTAGCGTTTTGTCACAGATCCATGAAATAAGCAATAAAGTTTGGTCCCCGTGAACCAAATTTGTAAAAAAAAGATAAAAGAATGCATGCCAGTTATCTTTGTTCAAGCAACATGGGTCATACATGAAAGATTCATATCAAAATATTCCCAGGAGATATAGCCATACTATGGTGAGCTTTAAAAAGTATAAACACACTTCTGTATATTTATTTACATCTCCAGCAACTTTGGATGTACAGCTGCTTTGACCCAGCACGCACAAGCAAACGAGTTTTGCTATCTCCACAGATCAGACCATGGTCTAGACTGCCCCTGCCGCCATGCATTTCATTGTATCATGGTAGCTACATGTTGAAGCGTGTTTTTGAAGGAGATGGTGGATAAATTGCACTGAATCTACTCTCATTCGCAAGGCATTACTGTATTGGAATTCTTTGCAAATGGAATTGCCACATAGGATCCACATTATATGGAGTATCGCGCTCTTATCTCACTTACCATATTTTTCGCTCTATAACACGCACCCGACCATAACACGCACATAGTTTTTAGAGGAGGAAAATCCGTAGGCATGCCACCCGTAGGCATTTCCTCCATAACACGCACAGGCATTTCCCCTTACTTTCTAGGAGGAAAAAAGTGAGTGTTATGGTGTAAAAAATACGGTATTTAAAAACACTTTTCCTAAGGCACATGTACTGTATAATATTTCCCTATTACACAATTAGGTAGCACACATCTCTAATTGGGTGTAATCGCGTGGGAAGTGTTTGGTGTTTGGAAGCTCACTTTCCTTTTATTTTACACAAGCAAACACATGCACCATCCCACAAGCACAGTCATTTGTGCATAAAATGTGGTGTGCCTTCCCTTCAACCCCCCACTTTGTTTTCCCTCAAAGACGAGCAGGGGAGGAAGTTAGAGGGAAAATGTTTCAAGTTGGTTCTGTAGGATCAAACCTAGTAACAGCACATTATTTGTTTACATGGACACATAACGGCACAAGACACTGCAATGAATGAAAAAAACTAAAGTGAAAGATATCTGGAAAATTCCACAATAAAAGGGCAAATGTGAGCTGGGATTATTTCGTTTGCACTCTTCATCTCTTTGTTGGGTCCCCCGCCCTATAAATCCAGTATTCTTATAGTAACCTTTCATACATAAATGAAACATTAAATGTTTTAAGAGAAAGCTCCATTTATATTTATTGCATAAAGACTGCAGTGAGCCGGCAACCTCCAGCACAGATTAACATTTCACTGAAATCACTGGACTTTACTTCCAAGTAAATATGTTTAGTTTTAGGGTGTGTTAAAAATAAGGTCCTCAAGCAACTACTGAGTTGGGTGGGCTTAACTGAAGCCAGAAATTTTTTTTCCCCTTAGAAAATAGGTGTAACACAAAGTAGTTGATATGAAGCCAATATTTTTCCTTAGCAGACACATAAAGTTATATGGTGCATCTCTTGTGTTCCAAAGGAAATATGTTTAAGAAAGACATATAGTAATTTTTCATTTTCTATGGAACACAGGAAGCATTCACAATATTCTTTCTATCTGCTTTCCATTAACAACTTCAGAGTTGTTTCCAGTCATTTTAGTAATTATCCTTGACCTGGAAAAACTGACCTTGAACACTACATGCTAAAAAGAAAAAAGGAGGGGGATCTGCATACATCAATTTTACTCTTTCAATCCTCAAAGCTCTAAATTATGGATATGCTCAAGGTTCTATATACTCCTCAGGGATGTGCAATCCTGACAGTGTCTTGTCTTGAATAAACAAAGGCCATCAACGGCATTGCCAAACGCACAAATCATTTTGTTACTGCATACATAAAGGGACAGCAAAGAGGCTAAAGTGACAAGTATTTTTTTTGTTAGAGATGGGTCCAACAAAAGGCTCATTTAGTTGGAATTAAAAATGAACAAATCTGACAAAATGCGCCATAATCAAATATATATCAGGTAGTCCCAGAGATTCCTCAGTCTTTCATTGGAATGAAAGCATATATTCTTGTGATATATTCTCATTCGCCAAAGGGGCAATGAGGTGACGGAAAACAGATTTTGAAGAAGCAAATGTTCCCAGATATCTCAACCCATAGTATCTGACAGAAGCGTAGATACTGCAAGATCCACATTATAAATCCTGATCTCATCATTCAGACTTTATCAGTGAAGTTTCCATTCACTGGGATCATAAGTGCGCATAGCTTGTGACATAACAAGCCCAACATAAAGCCCTTTCATAGATGCTTTAAGCATTTATAGTTTTCCATTAAAAGTATCATGTTTCCATACTTTGCAGTCATAAAAGAATAAATAATTTTCAAAGGCTTACTTGATAGCAGACTTCTTAATAGACCTTGGAAATATGTGGAAAATCTCCAACATAAAAGAAGCTAATTGACTGGTTACTGTGAAAGTCTTTTAAAGATCAGCTTCAAGGCAGTAAGCAGATACAATGCCCTCACACTGGAGTATTCAAAGTAATGCATTGCAATTTATCTTTTGGTTCTGACATTTTGATCACTTAGAATCACCTGCTAACTGGTATGCAAACAAAAACATTAAAGTGACATAGAAATGATTCTTCCGCTCAATTAGTCTGGAATAATCCCACAGAACACAAAATCTTGAAAATGACAATGGCACAAAGATGATAGTACAAAGATTGCCATGTCTCTTACACTTGAAAGGGGAAGCACCAACTTTTAGATCAATGTAAACATTGTATTGATTTTAATTAGGAGCAAACAATATCCATGTCACAAATAAGGAGAAACAAACCATCACATTCTCCGTCTCCAGATAACTTAAATACAATTTTAATTTGGGAAAGATAGTTTATTGAGTACAATAAACTAAAACTTTCATCTTATTATATTGCTGAGAAGACACATAATCTTCTCAGACCCATATACGTTACAATGCGTGTCTCAGTTTTGAATCTTTCTAAAAGCTATCTTTCTCCCGCTTTGAAATCCTATCTCCCAAATGTGCCTTTGTTCAGGAGAGCTTCCTCTTCAAGAAGGTTTCCTAAATGTTATTAGTAATTAAGAGGAGGTTTTCAGTATATGAGTTTGCTAAAATAAAGCATAGCACTTTGAAAGACATCGCCATGGTGCTTAATTAAAGAAAAACTTGGGAAGGGCTGGTAAATAGTTTGACCAAGATCCTTTGTAACTTGAGAGACAAAAGCCCCACGGAGACACTGCTAGATAGTTCAGCTCTTTAGTGTTGCAAACTGTAGACACCACAGGATCATGTTTGCTTTAATTGCTAATAACATTATTTATTGTTTATTCACTTGATTTGATGCAACAACACAGGGAAGTTGTTTTGCTAGCAAGTGAAACAGAAGATGCCAAATCAACAAAGTAATAAAGGGCAGGATTCACCTAATGAACCCCATCGGCGGAAGTCCTGCGCAATTGTTCCATCTGGCAATCTAATATGCTTGCGTAGATGGAACATTTTGTAACAGAGCAATGTTGAATTCCCCCCACTGTCTTAAATACACAGTTCATCCCAGTGATAATATGAAGCTTCTTAATACTTTTGCTTTGATGCTTCATGATGATAGGCTCTCAATAAAAGGAAATGAAATATATACCCTGAATTTCTCAGATTCACCTTTATTATGTAATGGAGTCAGGCACTGTGATCCCCAAATGCATTCCCTTGTTTCACAATGGAAAACTGCTGCATATTAAATACAGTCACACATTTTACATGTGGTTCCCAATTTGCTAATAGGTACTTGTGTTGATTCATGAAGCTCTACACAAACTGGGCCCCCAAGTACCTTAAGGGTCATCTGATGGGGAACTTCTGGTAATTCCACATGTCCCTAAGCTTTAGTTGGCCTCCACCAGGGACCAAGTCTTTAGAGTGGCAGGTGCTGCCCTGTGGAACTCTGCCAGGTGAGGTTGAGCAAGAACTATCCAGCGCTTATTTCAGATGACTTTTGGAAATTTTAGGGGTTGGGTAGGCAATCAGAACCTTCTCTTTTTAACCAAACAGTTTCATACCCTCCAACATGTTCCCAATGAAAATAGGGATGTCCTATTTCATTATTATTATTATTATTATTATTATTATTATTAATATTATATCCCACCCATCTGACTGGGTTGCCCCAGCCACTCTGGGAGGATTCCAACATATATAAAAACATAATAAAACATTTTTTAAAAAACTTCCCAATATCTTCTAAAGGTTGTACAGTTACTTACCTCTTTGGGTCGGTGGTACATAATTCCATACCTTCCAACATTTCTCTGCTGAAAATAGGGGCGTCCTAAGGATAAGCGGGACATTCTGAGGATCAAATCAAAAACAGGGACGGCTTCTGTGAATTCGGTACTATTCTTGGAAAATAGGGACGCTTGGAGGGTCTGCAGTATTTATTGATTATTTTAATGGTGTGGCTTTTTATATTGCATACTGTCTTGATACAATTTCCATGAAAGTGCAGATTATAAATATGTGTGTGTGTATATATATATATATATATATATATATATATATATATATAGTTACTGTGGCAAGGATGCCCAGATATATGAAGTGCTTTCGTCACTCAAACAGATGTGCATACTATGTCACACAAATAATTTCCCCTATGCCCTGCACACTCATGTAGAATAATAGTAATAATAAATAATAATAATAATAATAATAATAATAATAATAATAATAATAGTGTAAGATAAACCTGATCTACAAATAGCTTTTGTTGCTGAGCTAGAAAAAGAAACAGAGTTTGATTGGGAAAAGTCATTCATACAGCTGGCATGTAAATTAACTTTCTAGCATATAAAGACATCTGTGCCTTTAAATACATTTTCATAAAGCTAGTTTCAAAACAGTGTACTATTTCAACAAAGAAAAAGTTAAATGTTTTAAAAGCTTCCCCTTGCAGTCAGTGACAAAATTCCAGCAGTCTTTATAGCCCATAGGATCACTTTACAGCAGACTTTAGATATACCATGAAAGGCTGTCTGGAATTTATTATGAACCAAAAATGCCACCAAACTGGAAATTTCACATGGGGTGGGGGAAGCGATATTGTTCTTTTTACCCTGATATTTTGGAGATGATGTAATCCAAGTATTATTATTTACAACAAATTCATACGTTATGCAGGCAAGCTGTTCTCAGGGGATATGTGTGGTAAATGGAGAATACCAGTGGCAAATAGAATTTACATCAAAGCAATCCTAGAAACCTCAAACACTCATTATTCTACTCATGACCTTTGCTTTTGTGCAGAAGTAGAATACAATGGAACATAATGGTAGCATTTACTGAAAACTAAACATTTCTATTTAAATGGTTGCTGAAAATGAGATGAAAACCTTTATGTAAACAATGCAATATATCCTTCTAATACTGTGCACCCTTGTTAAGTAGCAAATTGGCTATAAATCCTGAAGACATTTTATTAAATTTATGCCATTAAAAATGTGGGGTTGCTGAGGTGATTAAGTATCCATTGTGCACCAGGGGGATCATGGTTTGAATCTAGCATAAGATACAAAGTCATGTGTTTGTGATCTCTCTTGAGCCCTCTGTGCTTATGTAGAGCATTTTTTAAAAATAATTTGCCCAACTGTCTGTCTCGCCTCAGTATGCGCAAGGCCATTGCTGCTGCCAGAAGTTTCCAAGCGACTGAGGTGAACGTTAGTCATTTCGCATGAAGGCTCACTTTTCATAAAGCCTTTTTTGTGAGAGGGGATTTCCACTCAACCTTCAGAAAGTTCAGATATGGTGACTGTTCTTCTGACTACCACATGCTAAAAGTTCTTATTCCTTACTGGACTTTGCCATAGAAATTCTCTGGACCCACTTTCATCTCACATGTTTCTCCATCTTGTTTCAGGGCACTTAGCGTCCATTCTTAAATCTCCCAGAGCAAAAGCCCTGTGACAATTTCGGGCTTACTCCCAGACCACTGCTACAGAGCTCGCCTCAGAAAAGGGCTGCCCATTTCCAATCCAGGTCAAGCTCTGCCACTTCCCTCCAATTTACCAGAAAAGGAGCCCACAATTACCAAAGGCCTGACCTCTTTACACCTCATGTTGGTCTAGCAATTTCTCTTGCTAGGATCCATACGGCTCCTCCACAAAAGCTTCAGCTAATTAAGAATAAAACCTCATTTTCTCTTCCAGAATTAGTATAAAAAAGGTGTCTGAGTATACAGTGGTACCTCAGGTTACATATGCTTCAGGTTACATACGCTTCAGGTTACAGACTCCGCTAACCCAGAAATAGTGCATCAGGTTAAGAACTTTGCTTCAGGATGAGAACAGAAATCGTGCTCCGGCGACGCGGCAGCAGCGGGAGGACCCATTAGCTAAAGTGGTGCTTCAGGTTAAGAACAGTTTCAGGTTAAGTACGGACCTCCGGAACGAATTAAGTACTTAACCTGAGGTACCACTGTATGTTGCAACTGGTAGCATTAAAAGAGAAGCATCACCATGATCTTACACAGAAACTAGGTAGTTGCCTATGGGATTTCCAGACCTCTCAGTCTGCCCTGAAGTCTCCAGGTTTGCCTGAGCCCTTCCAGGGGACAGGTGAAGGGCCTGAATCTCCAAGTGAGTGGCTGCTTTTAATTTAATTTTTAAGAAGACTGTGCATGCATCTTGCAAGCTTCATCCCTGCAGGATCTGACTACAAGTTACAACACAAACATGCCATGGGGAGTCTGCCCCCTTCTGCTCCTCACTTCCAATTAACCTCCATCTCCAGGGCCTGCTCATGACATCACAAGGAACCACCCTTAGGTCTCAGCTTTGGACCCTGAAATCACGGGACCTAGGATGCTCCTGACCTGCCAATTCTAGTGGCCTCTGAACTGACATCTATATTTTTAATTGCACCCCGCAACACATTAGAAACTAGGAGGGAAGAGAAGCTATCAGTCTACAGTATCTTTGCAACTTAAAGCTGATTTAGTGAGGTTCCTAAGAAATTTGTCCTAGGATCACCAGGGTTTTCCCCTGTAAAGGATACACCAGCTCCTTGCATGGGGAAACCTGACGAAATGTGAAACTATACTATCAAACCTATGTTCATTTCTACAGCCACAGCAGATGCTGTTAATTTTCCAATAGCATACTCTTCCATTGACTCTCAAGGCAGATGGACGCCAACTGTCAAATTTTATTTTGGGCCCTAGGGTTGCCATATGTCCAGTTATTATTATTTTTGTTGAAAGTAAATAACATTGCTACTAGCAAAGCATCACAGCTTCTATAGCCTACGTATAGTAGGGGTATTTAAAATTAGAGTTGTCACAGCAATCCACAGTTAAAAGCAGAAGTCAGCAAATGTGACCACTTTTTTTCTCTTCAAAATATGGCAACCCTAATTTTAGCCAGGAAATAATTGTATGACAGGACTGATGGGGAGACTCTTGGCAAAGCGATGATACAATTGCTCAGTTCCAGCACCTCTCCGGTGAACACCATTGCCATTCTAAGAGAACAAGGGAGGTGTTCATGGTGAGTTCCAGCCCCTCTTTTTATAGGAAAATAGCACTGCCTACAACCAAAACCTAGGGACATCGGTGGCGCTGTGGGTTAAACCACAGAGCCTAGGACTTGCCGATCAGAAGGTCAGCAGTATGAATCCCCGCGATGGGGTGAGCTCCTGTTGCTCGGTCCCTGCTCCTGCCAGCCTAGCAGTTCGAAAGCACCTCAAAGTGCAAGTAGATAAATAAGATCATTGGGGCTAACCCACCTTCCTGGGGTTTACTGAAACAAGCCAGTTTCAAATGCTGATTTATGAAGCTGGCTCATTTCAATAAGTAGTAGTTAAGACTAAATCAGTTTAGGGTCCAAGTCTAACGTGGGTGGCACTGTGCGTTAAACCACAGAGCCTAGGATTTGCCAATCAGAAAGTTGGCGGTTCGAATCCCCGTGACGGGGTGAGCTCCCGTTGCTCGGTCCCTGCTCCTGCCAACCTAGCAGTTTGAAAGCACGTCAAAGTGCAAGTAGATAAATAGGTACCGCTCTGGCGGGAAGGTAAACGGTGTTTCCGTGTGCTGCTCTGGTTTGCCAGAAGCAGCTTAGTCATGCTGGCCACATGACCCGGAAGTTGTACACCGGCTCCCTCGGCCAATAAATCGAGATGAGCGCCACGACCCCAGAGTCGGCCACGACTGGACCTAATGGTCAGGAGTCCCTTTACCTTTACCTTTACAACCAAAACCTAGAGCAGCTTTCCCCCACAAGTTACATTCTAGATGTTTTGGACTACAATGCCCATCAGCGCTAACAAACAGCCCTGCTAGCTGGGGTTGATGGTGAAAAGGAGCGCCTAACACCCAGTCTTAGGTAGAAGGGAGTTGGGTGTTAATTTCTGCCAGCAACACATGAAAATCTAAATCCAAGATGGCGGGTAATAACAACAACAACAATAATTACAAGAGGGTGATCAAAAGACACTTAACTGGACAATTGGTTCCCTTTCACAGGTTTGACGTAATTTCGTAGTGTATCTGCATGATGTACTGCAATCCAACACACACTCACTCAGAAGTAAATCCAAAGAATAGCCTCCTTGCACCAACTTGTTCTACTATATTCTCTATCTCCTTTCTTATTACTGCCACTCTTTATAATCCCTCATCTTGTTTTATGTTCTTTTCCTCTGTTGAATTTTAATGCATTTTTGTATTTGTTGTTATAAACTGAATGTGATTTGACAACTCCAAAAATAATAAAAATGGATTGCCTTGCTGGCTCAGACCAAAGTTCCATATAACCCAGTGGCCTGAATCCAACAGCAGCTAGCCAGATGCCTCTCAAAACCCATAACAAACAAAGTTGGAGAATATGATTACAAACTCCTGTTTGCTGCCAGCATACTATACTGAGAAGGGTCTCAACAACTCAGTGGCAAAGTGCAATCTTTGTCTACAGAAGGTTGCTGGTTCAATCCCAGTCATCTCCAATTAGAAGCAGTGAGATTTTTACTTATTTATTTCGGGCTTTTATAACCTGCCTTTATTTGAATCAATCCCAGAGCACAGTACAACATAATATATATATAATGTATAATAAAAGAAAACAATCTTTTAAAAAATTCAGACCGCAAAACAATAAACCAAAATTATACCACAAATACCATGAGAGCAACAAAACATCTCCTCCAGCCACTGAGTAAATAAAAATGCATTTACAAGGCACCTAAAAGCCATCTGTTAAAGGCTTCTGTGCTTGAGACCATAGAGAATTATTGCCAGAATAGACAATATTGAGCTATACAGGCAAATTGTCAGAGCATTAAAAAAATGTTTTGGTTTTTTTTTTTTTGTTTTTTTTATTGATTTTTCCATGTATACTTCTCCTAACAATATATATTTAGCAATTTTTCATATTTTGAGCCTCCTCCCCTGGACTTCCCTCATACTCCCGTTTTGTTTTATTTCCATATTGTTCACCCTGTGCATTGTTTCCCCAAAATTTTCTCAATACATATAGTCTTATTTTTTGTTGTATACAGTTGTCTACAACTGTATAAAAATGTTTAAAACTGTTCTAATTCCATGCGTAAGCCTGCCATCATCATAATCATAATCATCTTTCCACCATGTTTATTTCTTTTTCAAAAGGACAGATCTAAAAAGACCATTGCTGGTGCATATGATACCTTTTTTAAAAAAAATAAAACAAACTGAGAAACTTTCTCCTGAACTTATCGGTGTCACTGGAATCCTAAGAGGATTGTGATGCAAATATTCATGGGGAAGATGCTTGCCCATCATCATGGAAACAGGTAGAAATTATGGGGCAAAGGAGTCATGCTAGGGTCTGTTAAAAATGATCAAACCAACACTTCTAGTTGTGGAGGGGAGCTTAAAATGTGAAAAAGTAATTCCCAATATGTTCAATGCTATGGGGGGGGGGAATAGTGGATGGAAAACTGTAACTGCATTTCAGACAAAGCACATCTGTTCCCAGGTGGCACAAAAAAACTGCAGGAAGGTTGAGATGTAATTGTAAGCCCACCTTCTAGCATGGGCTTAATTGATTTCAAAACCCGATACAAGCACGCACGTTTGAAACTGCATTTCTGTCTTTCACACATGCAGACCAACTGCAGAGGAGAGACTCAAAAGTGCTTTAGTGGCATGTGTGAAATCAGTTTGGGCCTGCTCTAAAGAATTAGAAAAATACTCTGCAGAAGCCAAGTTGACAGGAGACTAAATTAATATCAACCCTACTTTCATTGATATAATACTGTGAAAAGAAACTATAGTCTATTTTGTTGCAAACAAACAAAAATGCCCTTTTGTTAAATCTCCAGATCAAAGCCACATATGTTTAACCAGCCAGACTGAATTGCCACCTCACTTTCCTACATGAAAATTCAAGTCTAATTTAAAAATCCATACTAAGCTGGGCTTGGTCTTTTTCTCTTTTGTTTTTCAAATTAATTGCATATAAAGTGCCACTTTCCCCCCTACTGTAAATCAAGAGAACTCTGGTGTCTTTGGAATTAATTCCAAATAGTTGGTCTGGACATGAACTTCACAGTTCTTCCCTCCTCCATCCTGCTGACATTTTCCCATTAATTTCTTTTCCCCTTTCATCCATTCATTGGCTGATGAGTCTATAAATACACTTCATCTGCTTTTACTTTGCTTTCTAAGGACAAACCAGTCCCAAACATGTTGTCTTGATTACATTCAAAAGCAAAAGCCTCCAATGTTTCTATGCTGGAGCGATAGGCTGAAACGTAACATTTTGTCTATTATGTCAGAGAAGTTTCAACGGGCAGTTTTATCATAATGTCAACAACGTAAATAACCTCATGCCGAAGAAATGCCATATGTGTTAAAGCTGTAAATATCAGTGCTGGCAGCCAAACTGAAGGGGGAGGAAGGGGCTTGGAGAGAAAGAAAAATCAGCTGTGTAGTCTCAGACGATATTATTTTTCTCTGACCTTCTTATTCCACAAACCTCTGCTTTTGCCCATTCCTTCCTACATTCGGATAACAAATGGCAAATCTTTAAAGAGACAGGCAGGATAAAGAACATCTATATCTCATGCTTATCTTTCCTATCTCAGAGCATAACTTACATTTTTAAAATATGTAAGTTATTACATATTCTACAATACATTTTGTTTATATTTTGCTTAGGCTCCTGTATTACATTTCCTGTTGTGTATTATCCACGTATACCTTTTTTGGGAGGTGGGTGGGATGAGAAGTGCCCTTTTTACATTAAATTTCTTCTAGGATTAAAACCAGCACCAAAAGAATTCATGAATGAAATGTAATTATAGATTTAAATCCAGTCCACTGTAGTCAGTGGGGCCTTCATCCAAGTGAACATGCACAGGATCAGGCTGTAAACTGAGCAGGCCTCCGTGAAAGAATTATTAAGCATGGATAAGCATGCTTGAATTCAATGCAGATTGAGAGTGAATAACCCTGCCCGATGCCTGTCTTGATCCAAATTCCATGAAGAATCTATGATCCAAGCCATGCTGGCAGTCTGTTGTGTGCTGAGGTGTTCTCTTCCACAGTAGTGTTTGAATTATAAGGAGAAAAATAGGAGACTCTTAATGAACCCCCAACTTTGGCCACCTCATGAGAAGAGAAGACTCCCTGGAAAAGACCCTGATGTTGGGAAAGATGGAGGGCACAAGGAGAAGGGGACGACAGAGGACGAGATGGCTGGATAGTGTCTTCGAAGCTACCAGCATGAGTTTGACCAAACTGCGGGAGGCAGTGGAAGACAGGAGTGCCTGGCGTGCTCTGGTCCATGGGGTCACGAAGAGTCGGACACGACTAAACAACAACAATGAACCCCCAAGACCCAGCCCACGAGTATTCCTATTTTTTAGCACTATTATTCATGTCCCCATTCCACAGCCTTCAAAAAGCGGTAGTCCAAGGGGGGCATTGCAATCAATAGCGGGGGGGGGGGGCGAAGCCCCTTCTGGCCCCTCTGTAACGCTGTGCCTCATTTATATTAATGGAGAATCTTTTCTCAGGAGAGAAGTTCCATGACCACACTCTGCGTCCAGAAAAGATTACTGAACCAGAGCTATCTTCTACACAATAGCTTCTGTGGAGATTCCTTTTTAAAAACAGGTCTCTATTTGTACGTGTGTTAATTTTTATCCAACTCTGAACGTACGGATACTTGCAAAATAATACATCTCCATTGTAGACCAGTGGTGGCCACAACCCAAAGCCCAAGGAAAATCAGGAGCGTCATCAGTGCATTCAGAACTCTGTATTCAGTGCTATTTGCATCCATATATAGTGATTTATTGCCAATAAGGAGATACTGTAAAAGGCACAATCGACTGGGGAATTTCACCCTGCAGAAGCAAGCCATTGCTGCAAGCTCTCATTGACGGCAACTTGGCTTGCGCATGAGAGCATCCCAGTGGATTGAGTTCCATGTGATTAGAACTCTACTAAGAAAGAGTTCCTAATAGCTTCTCGGCCTTCTGTTTGGTAAAGTTGGTGAGTGCTGTTATAATAACAGGATGCAACACATCCTCTTTTGACAGTGCACGTGCCACCTCTCTCCTGTGAACTTGACAAGGGGTCCCAGCTGATGATGAGACCTTTCCTGCGAAAGCATTATCAAATGTGAAACTGGATCCAAAGGGTTATGTCTAGGAAACAGGAATGAACTGTACAGTGCTATATATAAATTAAAGCTGCAGTTGGCTTCTATAAATATTTCATTGTGTTAATTGCTCTGTGCTCTATGATCTCAGATAAAAAGTGAGCACCCAGAGTTCACAATTTTAAGAAGCAATTCTAAGCACAGCAACGTGTACAGTAATCTCAGATAACACAGGCCTGGTTCCCACCTTGCTAGAACAACCATGTTTATCGTCTCAAAAATGCCACAAAGTGATCTTTTCCTCACGGTTTATACGTGGTGAACCTTCCTTTTGATTTAAACCACACACACACACAATGTGCTTCTGCATTTACCCCATTCTATGACCTTTCCAGACACGGGGGGGGGGGGGAGATCTGTTGTGTTGTGTTGTCACTCTTCTTGTGTTAACACAGGAGTGATACGAGGCAAATAATATGCTATTCAGTGATAACAATCAGGGGTGCCAACTTGAATAAAATATTTGGGGGGGGAAGCATGAGTAAACCATAATGTGCACACAGTGTAAGCCTATATCTAACCCGCAGTTATGGAGAAGGCAAAGGTGGTGGTTGTTGTTGTTTAGTCATTTAGTTGTGTCTGACTCTTCGTGACCCCATGGACCATAGCACACCAGGCACTCCTGTCTTCCACTGCCTCCCGCAGTTTGGTCAAACTCATGCTGGTAGCTTCAAGAACACTGTCCAACCATCTCATCCTCTGTCATCCCCTTCTTCTTGTGCCCTCAATCTTTCCCAACATCAGGGTCTTTTCCAGGGAGTCTTCTCTTCTCATGAGGTGGCCAAAGTATTGGAGCCTCAGCTTCATGATCTGTCCTTCCAGTGAGCACTCAGGACTGATTTCCTTCAGAAATCAGAAAGAAGGCAAAGGTATAGGTGCACAAAACTGCAGACAGAGAGGTAATGCTTGAGCTCTCCTCACCTTGGGTTATCACACTGAGCCAAACCATAGTTTAGGTCAGCAGGACACAGCAGCAGAATAACCAGGGAGAAGCAAAATGGCTGTGATTTCCTCTCCAGCAGTCTGTAGGCACACACATTTGCATTAAGCCGTGGTTTGGCTTAGTGTGATTTGTGAACTAGGCCAGAATATATTATGCAATAGTCACCTGTATTGAATCTACAACTTATCAGTACAAAAATATGGCTTGAGGAGGAAATTAAAGGGGGGAAATGAAGTATAAGATTCAAACATCTCCGACTGAACACCATCATTTGCTTGCAGGCTTGCAGTGACTGGATTCCTTAAAAGATACTTGATTGTCATCATAATTTCATAATGATTAATCATTTCTCTGGGATTTATAGCAATTGCCTCCTTGAATGTAGATCCGTGTTGCCTACTTTAATGGTGGAGCATGCAATATAATTAAGAAATAAAACAGCACATAACTAGCTGCTCTGCCAGAATTCTCCTGGAATTAAATGCTACTGCGTTCTGGCTTTTGCTTTTAATCTTTCCTGTGCTGGCCAGTTGTTGTCCTGGGGTTGAAAATTATGAGTCTAAAGAGGTTAATAAAACGTAAGGCTCATGAAAATTATAAACATGAGAAAGGAGGAGGGGGGAAACAGTGTGCCACAATTAAAAAGAGCCCACAGATATTGTTCTAGGTGATTAAGATTCTACATGGTTGCACTCTTTGGGGTTATGTCTAGAGAAAAAGAAGTGGGGGGGGGGGAGGTGAAAATTCCATAGGCATTTCACATTTCTTCCTGAGATGCAAAACAATGCTCAGGTCAGGCTTGCAAGACTTTTATTGCTTTGTTCACACACACACACACACACACACACACACACACACACACACAAATTAACAGTGGAGGTCTTAAACAAAACCTTTTGCACTTGGTGCTGAGGAGAGTAAACATTCTTTCCTGAGCTATGTGGTTGCACATGAAGTGAAGATGTGGGGGGGGGGGGGGATACAGGATTTATTCTGCACAGAAAATTTCCCACCCAAGCATTTAAGAAACATACTTTCAGTCAATGGGACTTCTTATGCTGATGAGGGTCTAGCTGAAAATAAGGGAAACTTTTAAAGAAATTCAACTGATATCAGAATAGGTTAAGGCGTACCATTGTTATGCTGTCATCCATCTGTCCTGAGAGACAATGGAGTGTGCCTTCGGAGGTGAAGTCAAACTGTTTCATTGGAGCACTGAAGTAACTTTCCCCGGGGGTACAAGTTTAGGCAGTGTGTATGGAGGTCCTGGGCTTTCCAGTTGAGAAGACCCTCTTCTCGACTCCACTGTTGTGGTCCAAAGCAAAGCAAAGCAAAGCAAAGCAAAGCAATACAGCCTTTCAAGTCTTTCTGGTTGACATGATTTTTAACAGTGGGTTTTGGGGGTTTTCTTTTAACAACTTTTACATTTTTATCTGGTATTTCTACCTTGAACCTTAATGAAGTAATGGTACAACAGTTGTGGAATTTAACAAGTTTGAAAACTCAGCCAAAAAAGTTCTTAAAATAAAATCACTTAGGGTTTTATTTTTTAAAAAAAACACAATGTTTTTGGGTCATTTTTAAGAAAAATTTGCCAAAATCTACACTCCCAACATGGGTTGCCATATGTCCGGATTTTCCCAGACATTTAAACAATTCCCGGCCAGGCACTGTTTCCATCATCTGAATCCCAGACATACGACAGCCCTAGATGACTGAATTCATGCGCAATGCGTAGTGTTTTTCCCACTTCCATGCCTGCCACCATGTCATTTAGAGCTCAAACCTAGGTGTGCACATGTACAGCCAGATTAAGATAACTGGGTCTGTTGTTTGTAGAAATGTCCAAGGAAGTGCCTCCCAGTTTGCATTCAATATAGTCTTTAACAGAATGTGTCACTGAACTCAAGACAGTCACATGCTTAGGCTGAGTACTGTGACAGATAGGATTTCTGTAACACAAGCACACCATAAGAATCTGCTGAGAATTCAGGCTTAAGCCTCTACATTACCCTTGGAACCGAAAACCAATTAATTTTTAATTAAGATAGTCCTTTAAAATTGCCATTATTGCTCAGATAGTGTGCAAATTGTACACGTAGGCTGAAAAACAATGCCCATCGTTTATCTTTCTTGGTAAAAAAGGAGTTCAATGCGATTCCAAACACTCATGAATCTGATGCCATGGCACGCAATTCTTGTAGGAGAGATTTAAAGACACATATAGAAAGAAACTGGGGGGGGGGGGCAAATGGAAAACAAGAAGGAAACGACATCTGTTCATTAAAGGCACATCATGCCAGTTTCCTTTCATAAATTAACTGATTTAGCGACAATAGAAATGTGATACTCCAGTCTGCTTAAATTTCACTACAGCATTTGGCACAGTGCTACATGGGAGATTATTAGCTAATCTGGAAAAGATGGGGATTGGTTCCAAAATTATTAAATGAACAAGGAATAGGCTTTTTTGAGAGGGAGGGGGGGGAATACCAAGGGCTGTGTTGAAAGGTGAACTATTAAGCCACAAAGGGGTTATTTATAAACCGAGTTCTATAGAACACATCCTTGGAGATTATCTTTCTGCCCAGAATGATGCTGGACTGAACGCCAAACCATACTTGCTAATGACAAAATCGGGGGGGGGGGGGGGCGTGTCTTTACCGAAAACAATCAGAATCAAAAGGAAAATGGGAATCCAGAAGAAAATTCAGCAATACATACTGCAAAGTGGCAGGCCTGTAGCCTAGTAATAAGATGCTTCTGCCATGAAATTTAGGGACAACTGTATTAGCTGGCCACTTTAACTGATAATGGAGGTCTGAAGACACAACTGCAATAAGTTGGCCAAACAAAAAAAAGATGTTCCCATCTCTCATTTTATTTTAAAAGCAGCCATGTTGAGGGTGGGTAGCCAGTGAATTAGATCAGGATTGGTCCTGCCCTCTCCACCATTTTCCCCAGCTGATGGGGGAGGGAGGCTAATGTAGAACTTGGGATAGGAATAGCTTGGGAGGTACACAGTTTAGAGCAGGAAAATATGTAGTATAGGGAATAATGGGTTCACACACACACACACACACACACACACACACAGCCCCATTTGTAGTATTGAGTCTATTCCACATCTACCTCAATTGGTTTTTAAAATAGATTTCAAAAGATAAGAGATCCTGCCAGTGCCACATTTTGTAAAGTTGGAGCCATTTTGTGCATTTGGTAGGGAAAAACTCTATTCAACAGACAGAGGGTCAAAATGCCATCCTGTAATTCACCAGAGAGAAAATGGCATTTTTTTTGTACAGGGTTTTGGACAGCATTCTCTTACACTGGGTCATCTCAAGAGCAGCAGGATTAGGCCAGATCCATACAAGTTTCACTCCCTATTTTGCACATCAAACAATACAGAACAACACCCAAGCAAATAAATTATAGTATACTGTGAGGTTTTATCTTCCGACGCCTGTGAAGTATGAATGATTGGCCATCACAGTCATTTGGAAATGCTCCTCACAGGTGCCAGGTGGTGCATGGATGAAGAACAGCAAATGAAGACATCTGATAAACTCTCCTGCCCTCAGGAATGTATTGATATGTTGAAGCTGTGTGGCTGAAATCATAAGAGTTGGACTACTGTTCCCTTTGTAATTTTGAATATAAGGATTTAGAATCAGCAGCTAGGAAAACTTTGCTAGCATTACCCCCCCCCCCGCCCCCAATTCTCTAATCCTGCAACTGAAAGCATCTTGGTGGATCTAAGTCAGAGAACCTCAAAAAGATCATTAAGCGTATGAAAGCCAGCAACTATTCACCTCCCTGCCCCCACAAACTCCTGTAATTTTAATATTTCTGAAACTATTTAACTAAGCATATTCACAGCTCTGTGTACACATACTTAGCTTTACCTCAAGAGACCACCTACTCTGTGGGCAGGCAGTGAGGCTGAGGAATTAGGGGACAACATCTGGCAACATCGTGAATTAAATTTTTCTTCTGCAAGCGAAAAACCATAACCTCCATCAAGTCACAGCAGGGTATAATGCTGTTGGAGCGGACAAGATTTGTTTTGATCTCTTATGGAGCAACACACCCAGCTTTCAGTTCATACCAATAACATCTCTGTGTCTGGAATATACCTCAGTCCAGGGGCTGCTAATTAATGGTTGGAATTAGCCAAATAATTTCCACAAGAAAAAACATAACAATCTTATTCAAGCTTTAAAATAACTCGCAGCTCTCAATACAATCACATCTAAGTCTGATATTTTGGAAGGGCTTTAGGTACGGTGCATTTTTCAGCATATTAAAAGCTCCTGCATCTGCTACATTTTAAGCTTTCAAAGTTATTTCTAGAGTTCATGGGAAAATACGACAAGCATTTAGTAAGCCAATTATTGATTTTGTGCCATCTTGTTGCTACTGTGTCAGGCTTTCCTTTCCCTTTCTTAAAAAGCGTGGCTTTCATCAAAACATATATTTAGATTATGCTCCTATATCTGCATGGCTTTGGGGGCTCAGCCCCACAAGTTGTCAACTCCAATCTGGAATCTATTTTAAGCAACTCTGAAACATATGAAATGGAATAATAGTAATAATAAGCAGCATTCTCCTAAGTTTTACCAGAGCAGACCCTCTGAAATTCATGAGCATGAGTAAGCTGTGCTTTTCTCTAATGAGAAGCGATGTATAAATAGTTGAAATAAATCAGTAAAGGCCCATTAATTTCAATGAGTCTACCCTGAGTAAAGCTTAGGTGAATGCCACCCTTTATGTCTTTCACCTTTGAATAATCACAGCCCTGATTCATGTATTTGTAGAAACTAACCACTTGACAACCCTAATATTCCCATGTAGTTTCCCCTTTTGAATTCTTACTTCAGGTCTTTGCGACACTTTAAAACCAACCATATGTAGTTCTTGGTTGTAGTGGGTTACTGCTTGATCCCTCTGTTTGCATAATGTCATGTACAGTTATTTTTATTAAGCAGCTGCTAGAGAAACATTAAATATTATGATATAAATCATCATAATCATCTACCAAATAACTACATGAAAGGTGGTAGGTCAGGTCATGCGCAGAGGATGGAGAATGAGGTTGCAGATACAGCAGTACCTCGGGTTAAGTACTTAATTCGTTCTGGAGGTCCATTCTTAACCTGAAACTGTTCTTAACCTGAAGCACCACTTTAGCTAATAGGGCCTCCTGCTGCCACCACGCCACCGGAGCACGATTTCTGTTCTCATCCTGAAGCAAAGTTCTTAACCCGAGGTACTATTTCTGGGTTAGCGGAGTATGTAACCTGAAGCATATGTAACCTGAAGCGTATGTAACCCGAGGTACCACTATACTCAGGTAAGCAAGGAGCTTGCTGGCTCCAACACTTTATCCTTCCTCCACACCAAAACCCAGCCCCTTGCTGAGGACGGCACTCCTTGTTTATTAACCTTTGACCTTGCTGTCACTGCCACATTGGAGCATCCAAAACTGCACATGTATATATGTTAGCAGCCCATTGGAAAGCAAACATGTTGGCAGCCTTGAATATTTACAGCGCTGGCAGTTGAGAAACAGCAGCTGCAGTAAAGGCATGAGCCAGCTGGGCTCAGCAGTTAACAGCAGCCAGGATAAACCCAAGCTCGCCGAAGGTCCTGAACCCCTGGCTTACCTGGCAGCAAGTCAGTACCCCAAGTCCACAGTTCAAGGTCTGAAGATCACTCCACACAAGCAAAGTCCAAAGGTCAGGAAATGCAGTTCAGGGCCAATCCAAGTACCCAAGTCCAAAGACTAGCAGTCAGGCTACAGTCCAGAGTCAAACCTGATGCACAGTCCTGTAGAGATCGAGGACTATCCAAGTCAAGGTCCCTCAATATCGGCCGTGGAGCAGACACAGCACCTCATCTCTGCTTCCCTTTTGTGCTTTGCATGCTGATTGCAGCATCTGGGCTTGACGAGGCAGATGACCCTCACCTGTTCTGAGTCTACTCCAGCTGAGGAATCACACACCTCCTCCCAGAGCTAGCGAGCCCCACCTGGCCTGCCCCAGCCTCCTAGAGCTTTCCTCCCACTGCTCCCTATGCCTCAGAGCTCACCATGCTCGTGGAGACAGAGGCCCCTCTGGCTCTGGTGATGGGCCCTGCTGCTCTGGTTCCCCCATCGTCATCCTCCATTGCATTGTGAGTACTTCCTTCCCCATCCCCTGTTTGCCCTGGTGTCCCAGTCCCAGCTACACCCCTCGCAGGCATCCTCTTCCTCATCCCTATCGTCCTGCCAGTTAATGATACAGACGTGCTTTGGGAGCTGCTTTAGCAAATTTATATCCAAGACTGTTCCAATTTGACTGTTTATCTGAAGACATTTTGACTCTGCAACCCTACTTGTGGTCCACAACAACAACAAAATGGACTGTTTCTAACTCTTACGGTGCCATCTTATGCATGTCAAGCAATTGTTAACCCACACTTTGCAATGTCTTTTCCCGTCACTTCCCTTATAGCAATGTAAGTCTGCTTTTTGAGAGAGGCCGGCTTGTTCTGCAAGAGCTCCAAATCCCCTTTAATTGCACAACCTTACATTTGCGGTATGTGATTGAAACCCACTCACCAGACAATCTGGAAGGAGCCACCAGCCAGCTCAATCCTTTACTGTCTTTAGTTCCATCGGTGACTTATTACTGAGGATATAATGTAAATACAGACTAATTAATAGTGATATTAGACCAAGATATTTATATAAAGCCCCACCAACACCATCTGTTATCTTTGAAGTAAGGGCTCATGGAGCAGACACATGCCTGCAGCTTGTAGCACACTTGTATCTTCACGGATGAGCAAGTTGAACGAGATGCAGACTTGTACTGCTGCCTGATAAAGTCTCCCTATCCTCTGTAATGAACTCATTAGCTCTAATGATGCTGCTGCACAAATGTTCGCTAACTTAATTGCTTCATATTCTCTGTGATTTGATTCCAAAAATAATATTCACAGATTCATACGGTCTGCAATCTCGCCCAGAGCCTTCCAAATGAGCGTGGGTTAAGATCACTCAAAGAAAACCTGTCAAATTATTATTATTATTTCTAATATGAAATAATGGATTTCTAGATAGCTTTAATCTCAAGGAAAACATACACTGAATCTCAAGAGAGGGTAGGGATGGGGAAACACACACTGGGAACAATCCTCTACTGGGGTTACGCCAGCGAAGGGGCTTTAGGGTTATGCAGAAGCTCCACTACAATGGTGTAATATCAAATATGTGACAAATACACTGAAATAGCTCTCTTGATAAAGAGCTGTAGCAAAACGTATGCAGACAGACTGGTTGAAACAAGGCAGAGATGGGGGGGTGGGGGGAATGGTGCGGCACTTTAACTTATTTTTAAATGTAGCTGTGGGTGGGGGAAGGAAGGAATTGTAACCATGATGCTGTGCACCATTTTTCTGGTGTAAATCCTGCCCCCGCCCTGAAAAAGCCCTGTTTGTTTTGTTAGAGAAAATATATGGGTATTCCCCCATTTCCACAGTGCTATGGTTCCAGTCCAATTTGCTCCTTTCCATGGCTGCTTGGGGGAGAACAGTGGGGAGGGGAGATCTGATCACAGGTATCCAACGTTTCAAAAGTAGTATGGTGCTTCGATTTCAACATGTCGTTGAACTGGTGGCATACCAGGGAATTAGATGCAATATATACAGCCAACAAGGAACCAAGACAAATCAGCCAATTTGGCATGGCAGTAAGAAGAAGGCTGCTGGATTGGACAAAAACAATGCCAAACTGGACCGCTCAACATACAGTGCCTGCTTTAAAATGCCCTAATGGTGCTTAAATAAGTGGTCGTGTTTAGTTTCTGGCCTTGCAGTTTGCACCAAACTGCTCCAAGCTCTGGAGAAGCAGTGGAGAGATTATTAACCAGAAGGTTGGTGGTTCCAGCCCACCCAGGGGTGGCTGTGGGCAGGATTCATGTGCTATAGGGGGTTGGACTAGATCACCCTCGGATCCCTTTCAAACTCTACAATCTGTAGTTCTGTTTTTGGAGCTAATAGGTACACACTGAAAGATGACAGGAAGGACCACACTGGCTGGCTCCTGATGGTGAGCATCACAGCGACACCCCGCCACAGCTGTGCGAGGTCGAAATGCGTCCCCACTGTTCATGCATTGAACTAGGATGGCAAAGACCTCTAACATGCCCAAGACACACCAGTAAATGTGTGAGTAGCCTTTCCCACACACAGAACAAATACAGAGCAGAGGGGAGCATTTCTGCGGCAAATGACTGAGGTGGTGGTGGTGGGGTTAGCCACTGCAAAGAGCATTGTTGGGGGCAGAGCTAGCCCACACAACCCAATGACCAGTGCTTTTCTTCTAGGCAAAAAGGAGCCAGAACTCACCATGAACACCTCCCTCGTTCTCTTAGAATGGCAATGGTGCCCACCTGAGGGGGACTGTCACTGAGCTCTGGCAAGATCCGGCTGAAAAAAAAGCCCTGCCTAGAACCCTCTAACACGTTCATTCAGTGAGCCAGAGGGTTTGTGTGAACCTGCCCAGTGTTTTGCAGACACACACACCACACACCCCAGTGATACATTTCAAAGCAGCGGCAGTTTAGCATCTTCTATTTCCACCCTCAGTGAGATGGACAGAGGTTAATTAGCACTTCATGAGTGAGCTTGCGGCTGCTGTAAATTGAGGATCATTATCACTTCACCTGCGACTGTGTAGCAAATATTTACTTTCTTGTGTATTCGTTTGTTAATTTATATCCCGCCTTTTGGTATGATGTGTTGAAGGTTGCTAATAAGAAGTAGGCGCATCATTAACAATTTTTTATTTTTTTTGTAAAATCACAAAAACAGGTCTTTTTTTTAATTTAAAAAACCCAGCTGGCTAAAAACTAAATGAACACACGAGACATAACCGGCTGTGTTCTTAGATAAATAAGGTATACTATTCATTGTATCAAATTGTAAATTTCAACAGAAGTAACTCATAAAGTTCCACAAACGAACAAAGCAGAAGACCCAGTGAATCAGATCATTCTCTAGTCAGTTCATGCATAAGGTACATCCGTGTAATGGTGTCTATTCCACCTGTCTGTCGAAACCATCCACATGAAAGGTTGTTACAGTTCCACAAAATCCTTTCACAGAGTCTAAGGCAAGGATTTCTGGAATATTAGCCTTGTTTCGCCATCCTGGGCTTCATCAGTAGTTAAAGCTCATATGTGATATTACAGGACAGTGGATCTTATAGCATAGTAGTAGCTGCGGTAGTAGTAGCAATCAAATCAAAAAATCTCCCTGGACAGTGAGTTCCAGAGCCTGGACACAGTTACTGCAAATGCCCTCCTCCCAATGGCAGTTCATGTCAGTGAAATGGGAGAGAGATTCCCTCCACCATCTCTTAAAATGTGAGCACATTCATATTGGAGAGCAGTCTTTCAAGTACCCTGGTCCTCAGCCAATTAGGGCTTTAAAGGCCTTGCCAGTGTTTTGTGTTGGGCCCAGAACTGGAATAGAAAACAGCGCAGTAAGGATTCTCAAGTGTAGAGATGCCTTTGGACTAATGCAGTGCCATCGTTGCTCTTTCTGTGGTTCCCATCATTTCCACCGTTGGCAATCTGCCTTGCTACTACTTCCTCCAACTGCGAGAGGCCATGATGCCAGCTATCCTTCCTGCGTTATCTGAGGCAGTATCTGGAGAACCAGTGCCACTGGCCCATGTACAAGAGTCTCCACGCAGATCCTGTAATTCGAGGGAGGGATAAAAAGAATATAGCAGGGACTGAAACTCGAAAAGTGAATGAAGTAATTACTTGGGGTTTTGTTCAGGTACCTCACTTGTATTGGTGCCTGGTTTGCTTCTAGGTCCTGTTTAAGGTACCTGGGCAGAAGAAGGAGAATTCAAGATGGCGGAGCTAGTAACTAATTCCAAAGCCCTACGCCAGCTGGGGAAAAGGTAGGGGGAACATTTTACCTATTCCATCAGCCTTTGTTCTTCAATGTATTTTCCTTCTTTTTAGACCCAGTTGGGGGGGGGGGATAATTATTATTTCAGCTCTAGGGGCTGTTGTACTCATTGTTGCAATGGGTATCATGAGAATAGGAGGTCTTTGGCTATGGTGGCTCTAAATTTTTCCTTTTCCTTCTCCAGTACTGTAAAACTCCTTTTTTGCTGATATCAAGGGCACAGACAAAGGAACAGCAAGAGATTTCCACACATACACTAGAAAGGCTTGTGAGGATGGATCTCCTTCTCTGTCCACAAATCTCCCTCTTCATGGGCAGCCTGGGGGATATACAATATCTATGGCCCTTATTATCTAAGACTCTTCAAGTATGTACCTTTCTACTTGTTACATTCTTATTTAATACTAGGTGCTGCATCTCTGTTCACTTTGCACCCCCTCCAAAGCCACCCACTCCCTCTCCCTAGAGCTTGCTCAAACCACTCCTCCTAGTAAAAGGTAAAGGTAAAAGGACCCCTGACCATTAGGTCCAGTCGTGACCGACTCTGGGGTTGCGGTGCTCATCTCGCTTTATTGGCCGAGGGAGCCGGCATACAGCTTCCTAGGTTGGCAGGAGCTGGGACCGAGCAAGTCTCCTCCTAGTAGACCTCACCAAACCTCCACAGCTTGCTTGGGCTGCCTACCCACCTGCCCACCTCTAGTTCCTTCCTCCATGCCCTCATATGCTGATGCTGCTATGGCCCGGCAGCTCTGAAAGCCCAGTCTGTCATCACACTGTAGTTCACATCGCCATCTATCTGTGGCCAAATGAACTGCAGCATGATGAAATTGAAACATTTTTATTATATGTATCGATAAGGCAGGGTGTTTGTAGGCTGTTCCAGAAGAAGCTGGTGAACCGGTTAACACACAACTAGATATGAAAATGAAAGTAACCATGAGAACAAGCTAAAGGGAGGACTCATAGCTCCAACCCAAAATAACTGGAGACAATGTATAACCAATGTACAACCATTACCAATTACTACACCACTTACTGAGGTCTTGCCCTACATTCTCTCAATTACTGTGGTTAGATTTGAGGGGTGTGTGCTTTCTGGGGTTAGATCTGCTGCAGTTAGATCTTACGGAGACTGTGGAGCATACTGGCTTAAGTTTATTTGCTGCTGTACTAGTTTTTTATTATGAATTGTTATTAGGATGGTTTTTAGCTTTTATGGTGCAGTGCTGTGAGCCAGTAGCTGCTAGAATTGATATGGAAAATATACATCAGCAAATTAAATAATATATCAACAGAAAGAACAAGATAGGCTATTTGACCCAAATCCCCCCCCCCTTTCTGTTTTTAATATATACAATTGAGTTGCTTTTGTGAGTTGTTCAGTTATTGTCGTTGCAGCTGCAAGCAAGACTAACCTAACCTTGCATCTTACACACTCGGCTGTGTGAGGAAGGGATTGAAAGTGTTTCCTTTCATTTTCAATTAACCACATTTTAGCATTACGTAAAGGTAAAGGGACCCCTGACCATTAGGTCCAGTCATGGCCGACTCTGGGGTTGCGGCGCTGATCTCGCTTTATTGGCCGAGGGAGCCGGTATACAGCTTCCGGGTCATGTGGCCAGCATGACTAAGCTGCTTCTGGCGAACCAGAGCAGCACACGGAAACACCGTTTACCTTCCCGCCGGAGCGGTACCTATTTATCTACTTGCACTTTGACGTGCTTTCGAACTGCTAGGTTGGCAGGAGCAGGGACCGAGCAACGGGAGCTCACCCCGTCACGGGGATTCAAACCGCCAACTTTCTGATCGGCAAATCCTAGGCTCTGTGGTTTAACGCACAGTGCCACCCACGTTAGACTTGGACCCTAAACTGATTTAGTCTTAACTACTACTTATTGAAATGAGCCAGCTTCATAAATCAGCATTTGAAACTGGCTTGTTTCAGTAAACCCCAGGAAGGTGGGTTAGCCCCAATGATCTTCAACCTTTTTGAGTCCATGGCTCCCTTGACAAATCATATTCTTTCTGTCGCTCCCTTATGGGAGCCACTTACACTGGGGTTCTGTTACAGAATGCGTGAAGTAGGAATGCCCCCCCCATCCTACTCTGCCCCATCCCCATTCCACCCTGCCCCTTTTCAGGGCGACCACCAGGGAGAGAGAGGCATATGCAGGAAGATATTGGGCTGCAAGCTAAAGCTGCCAGCTCCCCTGAGACAAAGAGAGAGGGAATGTTCAGCTCCCCTGAACATTCCTCAAATCTCCCCAAGGTGTCATGGCGCACAGGTTGACAACCAATGGGTTGGCCAATCTTGATATTGTTGGATTCCTAGCCAGCATGGTCAATGTTCAAGGATGATGAGAAGTTCAATAGCATCTGGAGTATCACAGAACCCTTTGTTGTTTTTGCTACAGGAGACTATTATGGCTACCATTTTGCAAATTTGAATCACGTAGCAATAGCAAATGAGGTATTATTCCATTTTTTTCCACATGGGGAACATGGGCAGGATTCTTTTACTGTTGTGAAAACTGTACCCATCTTCAGCAACACATGATTTCCCAGAACCAGAGCCTAAACATTGAGACTATTGTTCAGCTCTACAGGGTGGTAGTCCCACCACAACTGCTTTTTTTTTTTTTAATCCCTACACATTTCCTTCCCTGGGAGCCTCCACCCACCATTAACTTCATCTACGATAATGCCAAAGGAAACAAAGTATTTCCCCCTCTTTTTAAAAAGAAAAAGTACAAGCTTTTACCACAGAAACCACCTGAGGGCTCAATTTCCACTCTTCATTAAAACCCAGTGGACAACTCGTGATAAATAAAAGGTGAAGAAATAACATTGAACCCCCAACTAAAATATACACAGGATGTGGATTCCATGAATTCAAAACGAAATGCAGTTGGGTTTGTGTGTAGGTGTAATTGCTTTATTTCAAGTAACTGTACACAACCTTAATCATATTAAACTAGCTAGTATTTAGGGTTTTGACACGGAGGCAGGCAGAGCTAGGAGCAATGTGAGGCTAGGCCTGCGTTGACCATCACGGAAGTTTCTTGAAAAACAATGGCTTGGGCAGAGAAACAACGCTTTACAGCTTTTTAAAACCTGCTTGATCAATATAATAAATTTCAAAATATTGACATTTCGAAAAACACAAAGGTTTCCCAAACCCTTAAAAAAAAATTCATTTTGTGTCTGACACCATTTTTTGCTTGCTGTTTCATTATTTGCACATTTAGTATCCTTAACGAGGTCTTGACAGCAGTTTATGGCTGATAACATTTTATAGCATTTGTATTAAGTGCATATTTTGTGTTGTATGCTGATATTGGAAAGCTCTCTCTCTCTCTCTCTCTCTCTCTCTCTCTCTCTCTCTCTCGTGTGTGTGTGTGTGTAAAGTCACACCCACAACATGCTGTGGTTTGTTAAGGATGCTGAGAGTTGACAGCAGACCCCTCACAGTGTTTGCTGCGAACGTGACCTACACACCACCAGATCTGTCTACAATTGGCAGTTGGCTCCTGACTGCCTGGCCTCTCACTATGGCATGTCACCCTTGGGGCATGTTGACCCGATCTGGCCCCCATGTTGACCCAATCTGATCACAGCTGATCACACCAGCAGCAGCACTAGAATCACTATCACCTATCTGCCACAGCTACCTGGTAAAATGCTCCTGCAGTGGGCATCCAGGCAGGATATCATGCCCTCTGGGCAGGTGAGAGGCAAGGCATGCTTTTTCAGGTCTCTTGGAGCATGATCATTCTGGTAGAACTCAATTCAGTGTTATGCTTTCAAAATTCGTACTAAGAAAAAAGGGAGGATTGGAGGAGGAGGAGGAGGAGGAGGAGGAGAAGACGACGACTCTGTGGCTAGAGAGCGATACTGGAAGGGCATTGAAGAGTAAAGTAGTATACTGTCTGCGGCAACTTATGAAAATTACTGGCAGCAGCTCAGATCCGGTTCAGTGTGGGAATGAGTGTAGGAGTATCGTCAGGGGCGTGGGCGATGGAGTAGGCAGCTGAGAGTTACTAATGTTTGCTTAGGGTTGATTATAAGCTGAATCGCGAGTTATTCAGCACTTTTCTCATTTACAAGCTCCAGGGATTCCGATGACTAACTCGCCAATCACTGACTTGGCAGTGAAAAGGTACAAATGTCTCATAGCAAACAGCGCTTTGAACAATCACTAGTGTTTTTAAGAAGTCAGGCACTGATTTAATTCTGCCTGCCTCTTTGCTGAGAACTACTCACGGTTTATGAATGATGTATAAAAACAATAATGAGCAAACTATGTCCTGTTTAGGCTTCAGCTCGGGTTCTGTTTTTAGTTTTAAAGCAATTCTATCAGCCGCTCAAAGGTACATAGCTCCCACACTCTCCTGATGACTATGGTAAGAGGAAATTATATTTGATCACTGGTGCAGTAAAATGCATCAGATGTTGCACTGGAACAGCAACTCAGGACAGTGACAAGTGTGGTCAGAGAAAGTATGTCACAAGCCGGATAAAGAGTGACAGTATGAAGGGCAATCCTATCTCCAACAACAGGACCAGTCTCCATCCCCCTTTATACTTGTCCAGCCAGCAGTGTTTGCACCCACAAAACATGAACGTTGGCAACAGCACTAGGTGACCCAGAGACCATGCATCAGGAGGCACCCATTCAACCCAAAGGAGAAAAGTTAAGACACTGCAGTTTGCTGTGTTTTAAGCTTTGAACCATGTTCTGTTTCGTTTGTAAATTCTAATAACTTATGTTTAGTTGATCTCTTGCAAAGTTTATCTTAATGAACATGAAAAGGAGTGCAGTCAAAGAGCTGTGGTTTGACCCACCAGCCGGTTCTTCCTATCTTGGGGTTGCAGTGTGGGATGATTTAAAACAAAGCAATTTAAATAATTAAGTCAAATTTCCGATTGAAGTCAACTTTTTCCAGTCTGAAATTCATCTATTTCTGAACAAACATGCCTGTTACAATTAGAACAAGCCAGTTTTAAAAGTTTTTGAGTGTGTGCTTTATCATGTTTGTATTAAATTCATATTTTGCTTGGGAAACAATACAAATGAAATTTAGCACACACACAAATCCCATTTAAATTTTAGAAAACTGTTTTTAACTGTGCTCACAGACAAACAAAATGTGATATAATTTGTTGTTGTATATTGGCAATGATCTTCTTGGCCTAAAATATACTATTCTTTTGTCGAGGGATTCTGAAACATATTTTTACCTAGTAAGAGATCATAAGGTGCCAACTACGTTATCAATCTCAGTCTTGGCTACGTTTTTCAGTTCAACCATAGTCTCAGGAAGGAAGGAAGGAAGTTTGTTTAAACTCAGCTTTTACTTTGATAAGCCATTATACAGCCTGCTCTTTTGTGTGTTGCAAGATTACATAATATAGATTGGAATAGTATGGTGAATAGTAACATACAGTTCGTTCATTAACCAGGGACTCAGCTAGACTGGTAAAGAAAAAGCGATTGATATGCGTTGTAGGTGCGATACAACAGTGTGCCACCAGATGGCTACGCAGAGTCCTGTTTTTCTTCTACCTGTTTTCCCTGTTTAAATTTACACCGCTTTGAACGGAAACGCTTCTTTGATGTGTCTAGATCCAGCCCAGGAGACTGAATTGGTGTGGTTTAATATATAAAGAGCCTCATTATAAAAACCAGTACAAACAGCAGCTATGCAAGAGATATTATGGAACCATAGCACCATTAATCAAAGCACATCATCCTTTGTAGAAGAACACCACTGTGATCCATTGTGCTGTAGCAGTGTCGCAGTGTGACCTAAAGTGTGGTAGTCTCGCAGGAAGCTGGTTCGGTGCTGCTATGACTCAACGAGCCACCACAGACTAACATGTAGTACCAATCCACTGATCAGATATATATTTTGTTGTCGTTTAGTCATTTAGTCGTGTCCGACTCTTCGTGACCCCATGGACCAGAGCACGCCAGGCACTCCTGTCTTCCACTGCCTCCCGCAGTTTGGTCAAACTCATGTTCATAGCTTCGAGAACACTGTCCAACCATCTCATCCTCTGTCGTCCCCTTCTCCTTGTGTCCTCCATCTTTCCCAACATCAGGGTCTTTTCCAGGGAGTCTTCTCTTCTCATGAGGTGGCCAAAGTATGGGAGCCTCAGCTTCACGATCTGTCCTTCCAGTGAGCACTCAGGTCTAATTTCCTTAAGAATAGATAGGTTTGATCTTCTTGCAGTCCATGGGACTCTCAAGAGTCTCCTCCAGCACCATAATTCAAAAGCATCAATTATTCAGCGATCAGCCTTCTTTATGGTCCAGCTCTCACTTCCATACATCACTACTGGGAAAACCATAGCTTTAACTATATGGACCTTTGTTGGCAAGGTGATGTCTCTGCTTTTTAAGATGCTGTCTAGGTTTGTCATTGCTTTTCTCCCAAGAAGCAGGTGTCTTTTAATTTCGTGACTGCTGTCACCATCTGCAGTGATCATGGAACCCAAGAAAGTAAGATCTCTCAGATATATATATAATCATTACTAAATGTGGTATAAGTAAGGTGGAACAGAAAAGCACCATCCCAAAGGCATTTCAAACACCCTGGAGACATTTGTGCATCCGTGTAAAGCAAATTACCTGCTGTGCTGATAGGATTGTATCTAACCTGTCACATAAAAAGTAAAAAGGTAAAGGGCAGTCATGATTTCTAAGTGTATCTGCTTCTGGGCAAAAGGAACAGGGAGGGATTCAATCTCCGATGGAACAATCCTCCCTTTCTTGCCTCTCCCCGCTGCACGCTGTCCTGTGAGTTCTTCCAACATGCCAGCTGCCTGGGGGGGAAGAAGCAGGGGAAGCCCCCACTGCACTAGCAGAAGTCCTTGCATGGGCTTCTGCAAGTGGGACAAGTTAATGGAATCTGGCCTATGGTCCACATGTAGAAGAAGAAGAAGAGTTTGGATTTGATATCCCGCCTTTCACGCCCTTTAAGGAGTCTCAAAGCGGCTAACATTCTCCTTTCTCTTCCTCCCCCACAACAAACACTCTGTGAGGTGAGTGAGGCTGAGAGACTTCAGAGAAGCGTGACTAGCCCAAGGTCACCCAGCAGCTGCATGTGGAGGAGCGGAGACACGAACCCAGTTCCCCAGATTATGAGACTACCGCTCTTAACCTGAAGGAGCATCTCCACCCCCATCGTTCTGCCCGGACGCTGAGGTCCAGCGCCGAGGGCCTTCTGGCGGTTCCCTCATTGCGAGAAGCAAAGCTACAGGGAACCAGGCAGAGGGCCTTCTCGGTAGTGGCGCCCGCCCTGTGGAACGCCCTCCCATCAGATGTCAAAACAATAAACAACTACCTGACATTCAGAAGACATCTTAAGGCAGCCCTGTTCAGGGAAGTTTTTAATGTATGATATTTTAGTGTTTTTTGGTTTCTATGGAAGCCGCCCAGAGTGGCTGGGGAAACCCAGCCAGATGGGCGGGGTACAAATAATAAATTATTATTATTATTATTATTATTATTATTATTATTATTATTACCACTACACCACACTGGCTCTCACTGAACATGTGGGGACCATGTTCAGTGTCCAGCCAACATATACAATTAATGTGGACTGTGTGCGTGTCATGTTGCCAATGTGCAAAATGTTCCTAGCAATTCACATTCTCCAACAGCACCCAGTGATTGTGCCAGGCAATGTGCAGAATCACCACTCCAACCTCTCGCATTAACTCCGACAAAGAGCAGATAGCAGAGATAGCATTGGGCCATGTGAATTAGTAACATGGAGTCCCTCCCTAGCGATGAGCCACAGAGGGAAATGGAGTCTTGCATATAAGAGCAAGGGAATAGGATCATTTCCCTCTCCATAGTTTTGTTCAAAGAGAAGCTAAGTTTGGCACCATGCCTTCAAATTGTGGTGAAGATTCCTATACCCTACAAATCTATAGTCTGAGAATTATCCCTTTGTTGAAAGCATACTCCAGAGATTCTTCAAAATTATTACCAGCATATGGCACAGAGCTGAACTTCCTTGCTGTGCAGGAAATATTAAAGAGATCATCATTCCCCACCACCACCAAAAAAATTAAAATGGCAATGAAATGGTTTGGAAATGCTAATTCAAGTTAACAGTCTTGGGCAATTAAAGTATCTTACATTATCTCTAAATTTTCTGTTTTATTACTGCAAATTTATGAAAGGACCCACACTGAACTCTCTAAATATTATGTGTGTGTGTGTGTGATTTCACACACACACACACACACACACACACACACACACTCCAGTTAATGTTTATGCTCATCTGGTTTGCATTTAGCATTCTTATGAGTCATTTCACTTTGATAGGAACACTATGCTATAGAAAACTGCTGTTAATATTTTAACTTTTAAACTCAAATGCTGGATTGCGGGTTACCTAAATAAAGCAACAACTGGAGGGGGAAAACCGACTTTGCCTTATGAAATGAAGATCGCTCATGGTAGATGTCTGTCACCCATGCCAGATGGAAGTATCTTTCCATCTTGTACTGTCACATCCTTCCCCTGCCCGCCCCCCGCCCAGTTTTCATGACTGCGTTTTGGAAGCAGCCGCCCGTAGAAGGGATGAGTGATGCGGTAGGATGCTCTGCACTTCCTTACAGCTGACATTTAACCCGGGCAAAAGTGCTATATTTGTTTTTCTATCAACGCCGCTTGATTGCTTCTTATGTTCCTACTCCATGCATTTCCTGAGAGCAGGACATTTCTTGAAAATAAAACAAAACACACACACAGGAAAGAAACGACTCATAGACCAGGATTTTAAAAGAGGGTTTTAAAAACAATGTTCGGTTCAAGTGATTTATATGAAAAAAATGCAGGCAGCAACCCATAAAATTCCCACAGAGTCCTAGAGAACAAATTTATTTCAAAGTACAACTTTTAAGTGGACGGGTATAGAGGGTGACTAATGCCTCAATCACCACTTGAGGCAGGCTGGGCCAACTCTGCTTTGAACACGGAGCACTTTCCAGGACAATTTGTGGCTATCGAACAGAGACATCCTAGAAAGCTGGCTCTGTGACGCCTCCACTGGTTCGCTGAATATGGTTCAGATTTACACACACACACACACACACACACACACACACACACACCAGGGTCGGCAAAGAGAACCTGAGTAAATAAACTAGTTTTCAAAGCAAACACGGAGTCACCCATTTTAAGACAGATACCATATTTTTTGCTCTATACGACTCACTTTTTCCCTCCTAAAAAGTAAGGGGAAATGTGTGTGCGTTTTATGGAGCAAATGCAGGCTGTGCAGCTATCCCATTAGCCAGAACAGCAAGAGGGATCGCTGCTTTCAATGCGCAGCGATCCCTCTTGTTGTTCTGGCTTCTGAGATTCAGAATATTTTTTTCTTGTTTTCCTCCTCCAAAAACTAGGTGTGTCTTATGGTCTGGTGCGTCTTATAGAGCGAAAAATGTGGTAAATAAGAGATGCTCTCAACAAAGCAGTAGATGGCTGAAATGCCTTTGCTGGGGTGTGTGTGCGCATGGCAGTTTAAGTTGGATTCAGGGCACCTCATGTGTGCATGTCTTTTGCATTGCCCACACATGAGCTAAGCGATGTCTGGTTTCCCACATTCCTATCGCCAGCTAAACATCAGGGTGTACTGATATATCACAATGTCTGAAATGGGGTAATGTCCTGGGCAAACTGCTACTACTTAGGGTTCTAAAACTGATACATTTTTTACTTACTGTTAACATATTGTTATTACAACTGTTATTTTATACTACAGTCTTACCTTGGAAGTTGAACAGAATCCGTCCCAGAAGTCCGTTCGACTTCCAAAACATTCGGAAACCAAAGTGCGGCTTCTGATTGGCTGCAGGAAGCTCCTGCAGCCAATCGGAAGCCAATGTTCAGCTTCCAAAAGAACATTAAAAAACCAGAACACTCACTTCCGGGTTTTGTTCAGGAGCCGATTTGTTCAGGAGCCAAGGCGTTTGAGATCCAAGGTATGACTGCAGAGAACAACAGGAGGGGCAGAAATTATGAGAGAAGCGATGACCAGCTTTACAGTTTTCCCCACATCGTGTTTTTTTTACATAGCGCATGCACAAATCACAATTCACAATGTATCGCCATGTTGAATCTTGCAGTTACTGTGGACTTCAAACCAATTTTGAACAATATGTTGCTACATCACCAAGCCCTAGCCCACACAAGGTCACCCACATCCAAGTGGCAACCCACATTTTTTCACCTTTTAATTTGGATTTTCCTGATGCAGGGACAATGTGAGGGTGATGGGGAATCCAACATAAAACCACACATTACCTGAGTGCACTGAGTGGATGGATGGCTTTTTTACATGTGTGGTGACATTTTGCAGGGTGCTATGTATTGCCTCTAAGGGACGTGGGTGGCGATGTGGGTTAAACCACAGAGCCTAGGACTTGCCGATCAGAAGGTCGGCGGTTCGAATCCCCGTGACGGGGTAAGTTCCCTTTGCTCGGTCCCTGCTCCTGCCACCCTAGCAGCTCGAAAGCACCTCAAAGTGCAAGTAGATAAATAGGTACCGCTCCAGCGGGAAGGTCAACGGCGTTTCCATGTGGTGCTCTGGTTCACCAGAAGCGGCTTAGTCATGCTGGCCACATGACCCGGAAGCTGTACGCTGGCTCCCTTGGCCAATAAAGCGAGATGAGTGCAGCAACCCCAGAGTCGGTCACGACTGGACCTAATGGTCAGGGGTCCCTTTACCTTTACCTATGTATTGCCTCACCCCTTACTTCCATTTGCTTCTCACTGCAGCACATTCTAGCCATTTTGTTTCAATCAGCCCAATGAAGAGGATGTAGCATGCCTATATTAAAATAATAAAAGTGGGTTGTGCCCAGTGCTGGTCCTACTCAGAGTAGACCTATTGATCTTAATGGATATGGTGAACTTAGGTTCAATAATGAGCCTAGACCTTAACCTACTCTGAGCTTAAGTTAATTGGATACAACCCTGAGCCTCCTTGCTGACAATTATCAGAGTAGCAGAGAGTGAGATTGTTAAAGTGACTGTCTCTTTATGATACCTTACCATTATAATCTGTCCATAATTACAGGCACATTTCAGTGGATTGTAGGATCGTGGAATTGTAGAGTTGGAAGGGACCCCGAAGGTCAGCTGGAGCTATGAGGTAAGAAAGAAAAACAGAAACACTGTCTCCAAATCTCTCTCCCAGTCCTGATTAGGCTATGCATGCTTGTGTGTAAAACATACTGTTGATGTTCCACTAGTGGCTGGGGAAACCCAGCTAGATGGACGGGCTATAAATAATAAAATTATTATTATTATTATTATTATTATTATTATTATTATTATTACAGTGGTACCTTGGTTCCCAAACACCTTGGTACTCAAACAACTTGGAACCCAAACACTGCAAACCTGGAAGTAAGTGTTCCGGTTTGCAAACTTTTTTCGGAAGCCGAACATGCTCTGTTTTGAATGTTACGCTTCCAATTTGAGTGCGGAACTTCCGTTTTGAGTGTTACGCTGACGATTTGAGTTCCACTCTTCCGTTTTGAGTGTTACGCTGAGGTCTGTCTGTTTGTGCTATTTATTTTGCGTTTTTGTTTTTGTGGCTCTTTTTGTTTGATCTTGTGACTGTGTGGAACCCAGTTCAGCTAGTGATTGATTGATTGTGTGACTGCAGTACCTTGTTTATCATTTTCATTTTATGGATCAATGGTCTCGTTAGATAGTGAAACTCATGTTAAATTGCTGTTTTTGGGCTGTTTTTAAAAGTCTGGAATGAATTAATCCATTTTGCATTACTTTCTATGGGAAACACACCTTAGTTTTGGAACGCTTTGGTTTTGGAATGGACTTCCGGAATGGATGCAGTTTGAGAACCAAAGTACCACTGTATTATTATTATTATTATTATTATTATTATTATTATTAGTCTCACCATGGCTTTCGGTTTCCTGGAGATTGGAAGCTCCCATGCCTCTATCAACCCAGTCATTCTTTGCTGTGGTGATTCACTGCTGGTTCTATACCTGATGGAGATGCATGTGACACAGAAATATATTTGTATTTTTGAAACTGCTGTTTTGCGTGCACCTGACAAATATAAAATACATTGTTGTTGCTGTTCTTGACCACCATGTGTGAAACTTTGACTTTGGTGAAAGTTTGTTATTGTGCTAATCCAAACTTTTTTCAAAGAGGGCCAGATTTAATGAAGTGAACATGCATGAGGGCCGAACAAAGTTGGTGACCTTTTCTTAGGATTGAACTTGAAGAGCTTTTTTAGGATTTGACCCCACTAAATAAACTGCCACAGGGATTAGGCCCCCAAAACGGACTTTGGACATGCCTGCACTAATCCAATTTTATTTTTTTTAAAAAGTATGAGTGGGTGGTGCACAGGTAGATAAATACCTTTCCGCTAAGAGTAGATACCTTTTCCCATCTGCTACTTCCCCCCTTTCTCCCCCAAGGCACACCTGCTCTTTCCTCAGAAACCTTTTGTGCATGTCCACAAGGAAATACAAGCTCCTGGGACTTCCAAGGGATGGGGAAGCGGCAAATGACGAGAGGGTACCACATCCTATCTTGCACTGCCCGCTGAGATAGACTTAAAAGTGCTCATTTGTAGATGGAAATACACTAAAGCATACAGAGGAAAATCAGATCTCTGTGACCTACATGCACATTAACTCCCTTGTTTGGGTTTGGATTTGATACCCCGCTTTATCACTACCCGAAGGAGTCTCAAAGAGGCTAACAATCTCCTTTCCCTTCCTCCCCCACAACAAACACTCTGGGAGGTGAGTGGGGCTGAGAGACTTCAGAGAAGTGTGACTGGCCCAAGGTCACCCAGCAGCTGCATGTGGAGGAGCGGGGAAGCGAACCTGGTTCACCAGATTACGAGTCCACCGCTCTTAACCACTACACCACACTGGCTCTCTTGTGTCTTGGCTTTTGCAAAAGAAGGTGACTTAAGAAACAGAAACTGGTTGGGTCAGGCAGATGGGCAGTCCTTGGGAGCCAGACCGAGCTTCTGAGACATCCTTGCCTTAGAGCACCTACAAAAATCACCTAAACTTAAAAAAAAAGATGGTATTGAACAATTTTCTTCGATACCATCCAAAAGTTAGCTCCTCTCCTGCTGCTTTCCCATCAGTCCATTTAGGTATACTTTTTATTTACTATATTTAAAATATTTACATCTCTCCCACCGCCAGATGTCACATGATTGTTTAACAACCACTTACAGTCCAATAAAATAACAAAATAGGACAAATAAGTTATTTGAAATAACAATGGAAACCATCCAAAATCCACACAGGGCAATATATTTAATAGGACCTACCAAATAGCAAGGAAATTTCTGCGTTCTCAGAAACTCTTAAATCAGACTAGACATTAAACAAAATGGGGAGGAGGAGGAGAGAGAGAAAAGTCTGACATCTGAATTTCCATCCCAATAAAAAGACCAGTTGCCTATATATATATATATATATATATATATATATATATATTGTGTGTGTGTGTGTGTGTGTGTATATATATATATATATATATATATATATATATATATGGTCTGTGTGTGTGTTTTTATATATATGATTTATCATAAACATATGTACAAACTAACACACAAGCATACAAACAATATGAATTTTATACTAACTATGGAGCATATTCAGTATAAAAAACAAATTATAGAGATACAGTTACATACAGCCATGATTTTAAGATGAGTCTATATATCCCAACCACAACAAGGAATGAGTCATTGGAAAAGTACTTATATGACTCTTCCTATTTATATAATAAAGTTTGGAGACCTGTCCACATCAAAACTGTCCTGTTTGGCTTTGCCCCAGACTATGCATTTGTGTCTGACCAGACATTCAGATAAAGCAATGTTCCGTACATTTTGTCCTGTTCGCCTCTGCCTCTAGACTTGCCACCTGACTGTAGCAGAGAGAGAAGTGGGACAGAGGGCCCCACTCCATCTGCTTGGGTGAGACACCAGCTGCCATTTGGCTCCCCACTCCCGGAACCAACTCCATTCCAGCCAGTTGTTATAATAACAATTGCATGACTTTTAAGAAGTGATGATCAAGTTTGCTTGTTTTCTTCTTCCCTCACCATCCCTTTTTCCTTTTGTGACATGTCTATTAGATGATAAGCTTGTGGACAGGGACTGTCTTATTTATTTGAAAAAACAACTCTGTGCTGTATTTAGGTGCTTTTAAAATGAAATAATAGGTGATTGGTGAGAGTTGGCTGTAGTCACTCAGTTGTGAAAGTAGGCACTCCACACATGCTCTATAACACTTTTCTTTATTATCCTGTCTGCTGCAGCTGTGAGTTTCAGCACTGAAAGTGCCTATCAATATGCCTTTCCTTAGGTATAGCTACTTGAATTGCATACAGAGCAGAATTTTAATTTCCCCTGACAAAAGGGTTGTCATTGTTGTTATATTGCAGCGAGTCCTTAGAGCATGTGTCGGCATGTTTCCACACAGAATCATATGGTGCATCCCTTCAGTGGCGGTTGAACTACCTAGCATTAGGAAGGGGGGGGCACTTGATATCTGGGCCCCATTACATGGCTTTACTTTTCTCCTATAGTACATGCAAGAAAATTAGGATGAGGTTTAAACCTGTCATGAGCTTCTACTCGTCCTCTCAGTTTCTTGAGGGAGGCAGGATTTGATTGCAGATATTTTACTTGGTCCCACAGAATTTAATGAAAAGCCACTGAGAATCAGTCTCCTATGTGACTAGACACCATCAGTCCCTGGCGTACAAAGCAGGTGAGAGTTTGTTGAGCTGGCAGAACCTAGGAACTTACCTGTAGAGCTATGATTAAGCATGATCATAATTCAGGGAAATGTAAGCTGCAAACCTGTATATCACATTGGCAAACTGTGGCCCACAGGCCGCTTGAATACATTTTCACACGGCGCTTGGGGCTGGAGATGTTGGAGAAATTCACCAAAGCCAGAAACAGAGATGGGAATTGACAATATTCACTCATTCATCCCATGACCAGAACAGAACAGAATTCAGCAAATACGACTGGTGTTCACTATTGCCGCTTTCAGTCTGCAAATCATACGTAACTGATTGTTCCACACACACCTGCACTGTGTTTCCTTTACATTGAATTGAATAGGATGGAATCACATTAATGACAATGTAGCATGTAGCTATGTAAGTTCAGTCATTTTGCTACTTAAGTGAGACAGATTACATAGGTCTGGGCAGAAGGCAAACTGCAGTGGAACAAAAACAGTGATGCGTGCAACAAACACAGGGCGGAAAAGAAAAAAAACGACACCTTCTTGCATCCTTGTCATGTGGCTGATCCCTGCAGTCAAAATCCCCATGGCCACAGTTACATTCCCATGACCAAATTTCCGTGATTTCCATAGCAGAGTGGAACACACTTCGGATGGGTAGGGATGGCACGTGGAGAAAGTTATCCCTCTGTGCCACCCCTGCCCATGGAAATCAAACTCCCCTCACCATTACCCAAGCTCTGTTCTTTGGGCTGCATGAAGGTCTCCTATAAGCCTTCTTGCTCCCGATGCAGCACTGAGCATTTCTTTAGTGTACTGCACAGACTGCTTCATCTTTTCAAAGAAAACCTTTTTTTTAAGAAAGGAAAGAACGGAAGAGAGAGAGAGAGAAAGAAAGAAATAAAGAAAGAGACTTAAACAAATGCTTAGGTCTCTTCTGAATGTGAGCAAAGAGATTGCTTTTTAATCAGGCTTTCAGAAATAAAAATATAAAAAGCCCACCTTCGCCAAATTCTACTAATGTATTCTAAGGAAACGCTTCTTCCACAGATTTACACTGGGGTCCAATACAAACCCTTTTAGAAGGTATTCAGATTTATTAGCAATGACCGGATGCGATCACAAAGCAACCCTGAGGAAGAAAAACTAACTGATTTCCCATTGAGTCATATTTGGATATGATCCAGTCGCTGTTCACAAAAGCAGACTGATTCATTAAGAAGCATCAAATCCACACACAACTGAACAGAGGAAGATGCCTAAGCGCAACTTGTTTTAAAAAAATTCCGCTGGCAAATTCATAGAATCATGAGCTCAGCAAATTATTTCCACTTTGTCTTCTTTTTCCCTGGCAGTAACAACTTAACCATGCCAGATATTTCAGCTTTGCAATTAACCTTGATTCTATGAAGAGGATGCGTTCAGTGGATTATGCACACTATTCTGCAAAACATTACTTTGGAGAAATGGTTGCAGTTGGATCTGATCGTACACACGTGTATGCCATTTAAACAATGAACAACAACATTTAGAATTAACGCATTTAGTTTAGAAAGTGGATGCATGTTTTCAGGCAGGGACAGTATCAAACTGGGCTCCATCCTCAGAGTATGGGTGTGTGCCCACTATATTCTTGTTCATGATCCTGCATTGATGACCCCCCTGCCTCCACAAAAGCACTGCTGGGCAAAATAACTCTTGGCTTATATGCAAGCATCACCTGCCTTCGCCTATTTACTTACCAAAACTGGCACTAGTTTTCAGTGTGTCACAATGATTTACATTCTTTTTCTTTCCATTCTAAAACTTAATCCTGATCAAACAAAATACCTATGAAGGACTGATTTATCTTTAACAAAGCTCTGAGCAGCATAAACATTACTGCTTTCTTTTAAAAAACGTAATGGATACAGAGGATTTGAGAATAAATGATACGCGTGATCTTCACCGTTTACTCCTCTTGTCCTTTGGCATCACCACTTTCTACCCTGCTCATCAGTTATGAAGCCTAGGCTCTCTCATTGTCTCTTCTCTCTCCTTTTCTGCCTGTCCCCCCCCCCCCATAATCCATCCATCTCCAAATCATGACTCTGATCCCTTTACATGATTACAAACACACGTCAAATACCAACAGGTGGTGGAAAATCCAGTCAGTGCCACCGTGTAGCAAAAGCATAAAGTTCCCAAAGGTTCCTTTTCACTTAAGAAGTCTCACAGAAGTCTTGGCTGCATATACACCATATATTTAAAGCACACAACTTCCCCCAAAGAATTCTGGGAACGGTAGTTCACTTATTACAAAGCTACTACTGTTCCCGATACTCTTGCAGGGATGAGATGTGCTTTAAATGTACACAGCCTTCCACTCAGAGGGAGTCCCTTTTGTGAGAATAATTATCCTTCCAAAAGGAAGCTTTGGTTTTGTTTTCTAAACCATATTGCTTCAGGCAGCACCAAAACCAGCAAACTTGAAATAAGAAGCAGCACGTCTTCAAGACCATCAGAGGAACAAACAAACAAACAAACAAAAAGTTAATGAATCCAGTAAAGAGAGGAAGACTTACACTCTGGAAGACCAGCAGATAAAACAATGTTGTGTTTTTAAACTGCGCTGTTGCTACAAGGTGGAGCTCCTAAGATTTTTGTGAGGCCTAATCATTGAGTACTTCCTAATGAGGTAGCTATTGAGTAACACCTGGTGGGGATGAAACTAGCTCTAACGCATGTGCAGAAGACGCAAATAGTTTCTGACAGACATGATGGATTCTGCTGTGAATCTGGTACTGCTGTGCAAGCTTCTGTATTCTCAGAATATCTGTTCGGATTATATGGATTACTACAAATACAAGAAAAGCCTAAAATCCTTTCTCCTCCAAACCAAGGGAAGGACCAGAGCTCACCGGTAGGGCACATGGCCCCAGATTAAATCCCAAACATGCCCAGGGGGGCATGGGGGGGGAGAGGAATCAGATAGCATGGCTGGCAAAGAACTCTCTTTGTGGCCAAATCCTGGACAGCAACTTCCAGTCAAAGTACACAACACTTAGGGTAGATGGACAAAATAGCCTGAACTGGTATTATGCAGCTTCCTATGTCAAACCCTCCAAGTGTCCCTGTTTTCCAGGGACAATCCCGGATTTACAGAAGCTGTCCCAGTTTCTGATTTAATCCCAGAATGTCCTGCTTTTCCTTAGGACGTCCCTATTTTCATTGGAGGGTATGGAGTTATGCAACCCCTGAGCCATGAGGAGATAAGTAACTGTATAACCTTTAGAAGACATCTGAAGGCAGCCCGATATAGGAAAGTTTTTTAAATGTTTTATGTTTTATTATGTTTTTATATATGTTGGAAGCTGCTTTGAGTGGCTGGGGCAACGCAGTCAGATGGAAGGGGAAAAGAAATTCATCATCATCATCATCATTGAATAGGATGTCCCTATTTTCATCAAAGAAATGTTGGAGGGCATGCTATGTTCCTGTCAATACTCTCCTGAATTTTCCATCCTGTTGATGTTTGGCAATTAATTTTTAAAAAAACTTTCTCTTGTACTTTATATTACCTGCTTGTAATGTTGTTACCTATACCTCTATATAACCTATTCTCAAATTTTCCAACTCTGCAGTTTTTTTAAAAAATGCAAGAGTTTGAAAAAGTTTGACAAAATATTTTAAAAATTAGAAAATGAACTAAACATTACTAAAACACTGCTATTTTCAGCAGCATCGTACCATTTGACACTCTTGAAATACACCTTAATTTTCTTGGCTGGAAATAACATAATCTGTCAGATAATTGTCTATGTCAGGGCACAGACCACAAATCATAGAATTATAGTGCTGGAAGGGACCACAAGGGACATCTAGTCCAGCCCCCTGCAATGCAAGAATCTTCTGCTCAAACCCATGACCCTGAGATTACTTTTAAGGGGAGGCTGTCAGACTACGTTTTTGTAGGAAACAAATGTTATTTTTGCATTAGCAAAGCTCAAATTGTTTTAAGTGATATGTAACCATGCATTCTGCTGATTTCATGTTTTGCCCTTCACTATAGATTAGAATATTTAGAATAGCAGTCAGCTTCAGTTACGTTCTCCAGTTTTTTTGCACTATCGCTCGAGCCATAAACACAAGGAAATTTGTAAAATCCAAACCAAACATCCTTGTTTATGCCAATTTAGAAATAAAACAAACAATCATGAAACTTATCTGTAATGATGGGTAATAGATTCCCCCCCCCCAAGCTTTCTCAAAGAGCAAAACATTTGGAAGGGGAATTCTAGCTTGCACAGCCATGAAAATAATATTTTAAAAAAACAACACACAGCTAATTCGTACCAAACAAGCTGAAAATGGTTATTTATTAATGTTATGGTTATCATTGTTCCAGTTGTTGCAATCTCTGGGGCAACAACATTCGAAATCACATTTTTCCTTGTACTTAACTCACAGTGCCATCTACTGGGCTTCATGGAAACCCAAGATTTGATGTATTTATCAAACATGAAGAAACCAGGCAAACTTCCACATGCTCCAGTCTTTGGGCATCATTTCTTAAAGAGAGAATGAATTCCATCACTTTGCTCTTATTGCTTTGGATGTCAATAAAAGTTCCAATTAGTGTCAGTTGAGCTCTGGACAGCAGTTGGTGGGTAACTGGAGGGAGACCACCAGCTCATGCTAAATTGCCTTCTGAATAGCCATCAGATGGTAATCACTTTTCATCACTGGGCTGCATTTGAACCAGTGACCTAGAGGTGGAAAAAATGTCCTCTTGGATTACTGACTGCTCCGTTAATCCAGGGAACTTTTGCATATTTCGTGGGAGCTTCAGGATGCAACGGACGTGAAGAGTTTGAGAAAACAGGAACAAATTTTGTTTTGTTTTTTAAAATTATACTCCCTCTCCACTAATCAATGCCACGAAGAAATCCACTTTCAAATGTTGAAAATGTGAAGCAATGCGATTGGCAGTTTCTTGGGAACAACCATAATATATGTAGGGACCACATGCTGCCCTTCAGTATAGTTGCAGTGTTACAGCACAATAAAACACAATCACGATCGGCGCATAATGGAACCTTGCTAATTCAGGGTGCCACTGTGAATTGGGGTTCCAACCTGATATGTATTATTGAGAGCTGAGTGAGCAAGCTGGGAGGAGCTGAGCTTGACCCACTTGTGGCCTGTCCAGATATTTGGTGCAGCATCAAGACAGAGTGCAAGGACAAAGGGGGGGGGGGGTTGCTGTGGTCCACAAAACTTGCAGCTCTAACACCAGGACACCCCTCCATCTTGGAGCTGGACGTGAGGGCCTGCAACTGGTGTCGAGCCAAGGAGACAGTAAAACTAAAGTTGGGTGGTGTGCCATGCATCCTGCTGCCTTGCAGGTTCTAGGAAGCAGTGTAGGTGTGGCTTTGGAGGAACCCAGAATTGAGGGTAGTTGTAATGCCCATGCTGCTGCTGCTGCTGCCTTAGTGTTAGGGTGCGGGTGGCGCTGTGGTCTAAACCACTGAGCCTCTTGGGTTTGCCAATCAGAAGGTTGGTGGTTTGAATCCGCACGATGGGGTGAGTTACCGTTGCTCTGTCCCAGCTCCTGCCAATCTAGCAGTTCGAAAGCACGCCAGTGTAAGTAGATAAATAGGTACCGCTGTGGCAGGAAGGTAAAGGACATTTCCGTGTGCTGTGGTTTCCATCAAGGTGTTCTGATGCGCCAGAAGCGGTTTAGTCATGCTGGCCACGACACAGAAAGCTGTCTGCAGACTAACGCTGGCTCCCTTGGCCTGAAGCAAGATGAGCGCCGCAACCCCAGAGTCGCCTTTGACTGGACTTAACTGTCCAAGGGTCCTTTGCCTTTTTTTACCTTTTAGTGTTCTGGCTCATGACTTCCAGGCCTCCAGGATGTCCACAGGCCTGTCTCAAGGTGTTGTCCATTGGACAAAGAGGGTACGTTATACCTTCAGTTTGGTCTTCACTTCAGATGAAGGGATTATTTGGAAACGGGGGTATAAGTGATCATGCTTAGATCACTTCTTGGTGAAATTTGGACTTGCAGGGCTTTGACCCTCCCTCACCACCACTGGGGTATGGAGGGTGGACAGATTTGGATGGTCTGCAGCTGATGACTAATACAGTGGATTCCTTAATGCTCCTGGTGTTTTTTCAGTGGATAGAGCAGGTGAAGCCCTTTCTCACTGTCGAACACTGAGATGCACTGAACTCTTGGCATCACCCCCCCCCCAAAGCACCCTCTCCAGCACTAGAAAGCCTGTTCTCCTCCTTGGTATACCAAGGAACGAAGGCTAATAAAACAAGCTGGAGCATAGGTGGCAAAAAGCATGCTGCGAAGCCAAATGAACATGAGAGCATGGTTCTGCCTGCTGTGTGGTGGTGAGAAGAGTGGAACTTTTTAAATATTGTCGAGGTCCTGCTCACATCTCCTCCAGGAAATGGAGCTTCAGAAGTGCACTTTAATTTGCTTCCAATGCACTTGGAGGATAGAATCACTCCCCTCAAGAGCGATTTTGAAATTTATTGCAGTCTCCAGGAAAGTATTCGGCGCAGTATCTACTGTGACACCATGGCATCAGGTTCTCTTGATGCAGCCTGATGTCATGCTTGCTAAGATGCTTGCCATTGTGTGCCCCTTTTTTGTCTTGCTCCTTTTGACTTATTAAAGGGGTATGGCTAGGAGGACAACACGTCCTTGCAGGAGCATGTGGTCCCAGCCTTCTTGAAAAAGGCTACAATTTGACCTGAAAAAGCTCAGTGACCCTTTAATTCTCCCTTGGGTGTGAGAGAAGGTGATTGAGACTGTTGCAAGCACTCTTGGATGAAAGAGTATCTTGATCCGTTTGTGCCAAGTTTCAGGCCTTATTACGGTACTGAATCAGCCCTGTTGCTCTGATAAATGGCCGCCTTCAAGAGGACAGGGGGAATGTGTATTATTTTTACTTGAACTCTCCATGGGTTGCAGTACAATGGCATTTCCCTGAGCTGACTCATTGGTTCCCATTCTATCTTCAGGATCAGTGATTAATTTTTGGTTCCCTGGCACATGTGCTGCAAGGTACCTTGGTGCTCTTTAGCTTATATATGAAGCTGTTGGCAGTGATTATTAGATTTGGGGTCTATTTCTCTAGCCTAGCATCTGAAGCAGGAGAGGCCATGCAAGCCCTCAACCAGTACCTGAACTCAGTGATGGAGTAGATTAGGGCCAGCAAAGAAAGCTTGAATTCTGGCAAGACAGAAGGACTGTGAACTGAGTCTGAATAATTGGTCAACTGCTTGCTTTGGATGGAGCTGTACTCAGGTTCTAGCTTGTGGGTGTTCCTGGATCCATCTTTGGCACCAACAGCGCAGGTGACCTCAGCGGTTAGGAATGCCTTTAACCAGCTTCATGTGGTATAGCAGCTATGTCTATTTCTGGACTTGGACTGCCATCTATGCACTGGTAACCTCCATGTTGGATTACTGCATGGTGTTCTGTGGGACAGCCTCTGAGGTTGACCAGTGAGCCTAGTACAAAATGCAGCAGCTTGATGGCTCATGTTCAACATGTCTGCTAGCCATGGTGGCTGTGTATAACCTCCAGTATTTGAGGCAGTATGTTTCTGAATACCATTTGCTAGGGAGAGCAAGAAGGAGAAGTTGCTGTTGCGCTCATGTCTATCTTGTGGGATTCCCACAGGCATCTGGCTGGCCACTGTAGGGAACAGGATGCTGGACTAGGTAGGCTCTTGGTCTGATCCAGCAGAGTTCTTTTTAGGTTTGGGAGAGGGATGGAGGTTAGCAAAGCCAGGCAGCATCAGGCATAAACACCAGCAGTGCTGACCTGCTCCTTGCACTACACACAGTCCTCCTTCACAACCCATGCATTCTCACAAGCACGGAAACCCAGATCCGTTCCGCATTCAGCTTTTTAAAACTACAATGGTACCTCTGGATACAAACGGGATCTGTTCTGGAGCTCCGTTCGCATCCTGAAGCGAACGCAACCTGCGTCTGCGCATGTCGCTGCTTCTGTGCATGACGTCATTTTGACCGCCTGCGCATGCACAAGTGGTGAAACCCAGAAGTAACGCGTTCCGTTACTTCCGGGTCGCTGTGGAGCACAACCTGAAAATGCTCAACCTGAAGCAACTTCAACCCGAGGTATGACTGTACAGTGTACAACTTGCCATTAACATACGAGGACATTTGCAATGCTAAATTCAATCCATGTGTTATTGGCTAAAAATACCTATTTAGAGTAGGATGTAAGTGAATCTGAGCAGCTACATGTTAGTCATGAGCAATTCCAAGTCAATTCAATGGAGTTTACTCCCATGTATGTGTGTGCAGGACTACAGACGCATGTCTACTCAGAAGTAAGCCCCAGGGATTTCAATATTGCTTATTCCAAAACAACTGTGTAATGGGCTGCAGACTTAGAGCTACTACTTTTAAGGGAATAATGGGGCTACAACTCTCTGTACTCTCAGCTAGGATCTCAACAGAACAAAACTGGATTGGGCTGCACAGCACATACTTAGCTCTGAACCACTGAAATTAAAGAGGCATAAAACCTTTGAAGTGGTGAGCATGCTGATGGTGATCTTCTGTGGAGGTAGGCAAGAAGGAAATGAGGAGGGGTGCCCAGCCCATTCAGAGGGCAAGTCTCCTAATTCGCATACTCCTGTCTAGCAGATTCCAACTGTGGATCCCTATCCCGCACCACATAAAAATAAACATTTCTGCCGGGACGTGGTACCAGCACCCAGATGGAAGCACACATTGTTTATGATGAGCACAATCCACAGAGAATTAGTTGGGACTGAATTCCATTGAAATCACTGGGTCTTAAAGCATTTGACCAGTCCCATTGTTTTGGAAAGCATAGACCTACCTAGCTTAGAATGTGCTCACTCTGTTCAGGCTGACTGTTTTCTAGTTTGTGCAGGATGTAAAATGCATACTAAACACGTGAAAGTTTTATTAAATCAAAAGTATTCCAAGGTGCCTCCAAACTGACATCCACAAGGTGACAGTCCAAGAGTCTGAAGCAAGAAATTAGTCATTTGAAGCAAACAGTGAAAAGGGCAGTAATGGTTTAAGTCACATTTTGTTTTGTTTTTGTGGTTGCCCTTTTTGACATAAAAGTCTTCCACAAACACACATGACTTTTTTTGAAATTCACCCAGACTCTACCATGCTAATCCCTTAGGTGGTTTGTGCTTATTCTTCCCTTTGGTCCGCTTTGACTTGAGCTTCTTCCTCTGCCTGGGATTCATCCATACTGGATACTGTCCATGTTCATCCAGAAGGGTTTTTGGGTTTCTTTTTGAATCCATGTCCATCGTACTCCCTTCTGGAAAAGAAAAGGAGGGAAAACACTTAAGGAAGTATGAGCAGTGTGAACTGCTACAGCAGCTAGCGCTGAAAGCAAATCAAAAGATGTTGGAAGAAATAAGATAAATGATTCAGGCTACTTCTAATACTGACTGGTTGTGGGAGGAGAGAAGAACTGGAAAGAGGATGGTGTGAGAAAGTATGGGGATATTATATATACTTTATAAATATTCCTCTCTGCTTTGTTCTTCCTATACAGTGGTGCCCCGCAAGACGAATGCCTCACAAGACGAAAAACTCGCTAGACGAAAGGGTTTTGCATTTTTTGAGTCGTTCCGCAAGACGAATTTCCCTATGGGCTTGCTTCGCAAGACGAAACGTCTTGCAAGTTCTTGCGAGTTTGTTTCCTTTTTCTTAAAGCCGCTAAGCCGTTAATAGCCGCTAAGCCGCTAATAGCCGTGCTTCGCAAGACGAAAAAACCGCAAGATGAAGAGACTCGCGGAACGGATTAATTTCGTCTTACGAGGCACCACTGTATTTAACTTCAGATGCTGAACTCTTTGGGCACATAGGCAACAGTCCCATAGAAAGTGCTCAGCATTTGAATAAAGAAAGCTATGGATCAAAATACACTTGGGAGAGCACAGCAAATTTCTTCTACAGAGATTCCTTTGGCAGCACAACATATACAGTGGTACCTCGGGTTAAGTACTTAATTCGTTCTGGAGGTCCGTTCTTAACCCGAAACTGTTCTTAACCTGAGGACCACTTTAGCTAATGGGGCCTCCTGCTGCCGCCGCGCCGCCAGAGCACGATTTCTGTTCTCATCCTGAAGCAAAGTTCTTAACCTGAAGCACTATTTCTGGGTTAGCGGAGTCTGTAACCTGAAGCGTATGGAACCCGAGGTACCACTGTATTGGCTAAACTTGCCAAGGAAGCAGTTGCTTTCCTACAGTAGCAATGGCTGAACTTCATTAATAGAGACGCTGAGAGACTTGGCAAACAAAAAGAGGGGTTGGAAATAAGAAAAGCGTACATCAAATGAATTAGAGGAAAAGCGTTTCTGGCAAAGGATGTATGTAATATTTGCTTCCCATTTTTCAGAGCTGATTTGTGGCATTCCTTAGAGCAAAAGCAAAAAATAGGTCAACTCACCCTCCTGATCCTCCTTCTTTATGACTTTCTCAGCAGGAACGACAGTTGCTATCTCTTTCACCTCATCCATTAGAACATCAGCGTTTGTTTTGAGGATGTTCTGCAATCTGGCAAGCTCCTTGGGGGCATTTTTCTTTCTCTTCTCTGCTCGCATCTTTCGCTTCCATTTACTCCTCAAGCTTTTTGCCATTTTTTTGTTTACTTCTATGAAGAGGAAAACACAGGGCAAGATGTAACCCACTGTTTGCCAGTGCAGCACCCCAGGTACAGCTGCACAGGAACCCATATTAAGGCAGGCCAATGCAAGAGAAAGGAGAGGAAGAAAGGAAAGGAGAAAGGGAGGGAGGATACCTCCAGGCACACAAAGTAAATCTTTCTTACACAGTCCAAAACATTTCAGACCAAGTTCTGTTCAACTGATTTCTTGAACAACTAGGTTCAGTCCAAAGTTAATTTCAAACCATGTTTGGAACACCAACTACTGTACAAACAAACTTGTGCAGCTGAAGGTCTCCTTCCTTTTCAGTTTGATGCCTTTCTGCTTTTTCTTTCATGCTTCTGACAGCAATGCAGGGCACTATTTATGTATTATATTTATTTATATCCTCTAAGGCAGGGATAGGCAACCTTTGGCTCTCCAGATGTTTCGGACTACAATTCCTGTTATCCCTGACCACTAGGTCAGCTAGGGATCATGGGAGTTGTAGGCCAAAACATCTGGAGGGCCAAAGGTTGCCTATGCCTGCTCTAATAATAATAATAATAAAAATAAAAATAGTAAATTTTATTTATACCCCGCCCTCCCTGGCCGAGCCAGGCTCAGGGCAGCTAACACCAATAAAATCACAGTAAAAACATAATTGGGGGGGGGGGGAGAACCAATTTAAAATACAGGTTAAAGGCATTCAAGGTGGTGTGTGTGCTTCTCTCCCGCCCTGATTTACAATACAACCCTGTGGGGGACTTCCGGGGTGGCGCCATCGGCAATGGCGGACTCCCTCTGAATTGGAGGGACTAGCTCCGCGCGAAACGGGTCTTCTCCGCTACGGCGAAGCGGAGACCCTTTTAAAAATCACAGGCGGATGAAGCCTGTGACCATGGGACTTGGCGGGCACCCTTAGCGCCCCCCCAACCCGCAAAGGAACCCACTAACGGGCTCCGACGCGAAAAGGGGGAAGTGGTGCGGTGCTGTGAGTCAACTGCTATTTCCGTGGAGCGAAGCCGCACAGCTGTTGCCGGAGAGCGCTGCCTTTTTCCTGGGACAAATTGGCTTCTAAAATAAGCACCCATGAGTACTTAATCTTCGAACAATTGGACTTTAAATAAGGACTTGCGAGCAGAAAGGAATTGGACTTAAAAATTTTACTTCAATTTGGTACTGAAACGGGAAGGTCTAAACAGGAAGTCAGCCTTCCGTTTCTTTGTAGACAGAATAAAGCAAAGACAACGTAAACTAGAGCTCAGAAAATCGCCTCTAAAGGATTGGCTTTCATCATTTAAAATTGTTGAACCCCCCTTCAGCAGCAGGAGAAGAAGGGGGAGCTTTTCTGGACTGTTTAAACCTGCAGAAGTGAGTTTAAAGTAAGTAACTTTCCACCGTCCTGATCCTGGAGCGGGGTGTCAGGACTGACGTTTGAAGCTCATTGACCAGAAACAAGCGCTTTTGAGAGATAGCTAAAAGAAGAGGAACATAGTGATTCCATTGTTTCCTTTCGCACCTTAAAGGAACAAATATTGACAAAATATCTGAAAAAAGGAAACTCTGTTGCTAGACTTGTCTTTAAAAGAAAGATTAAACAGAAGTTCTCCCCCCAGAGGGAGACTGTGAAACTGTAACCAACTCCTGGGAGCTGGCACCTGTTACAGATTACAATCGTGGGAATAGACATCTGACCTTCAGGACAATGTATTCAGAAGCTCTGTTGTGTGCTTTCTATAAAACAAATGCCCTAATGGAACAGTTACATGAGAAGACGAATTTGATGGCTGATTCGATTAGAAATTTTGAACAGGCAGTGGGAAATTTTGAACAGGCAGTGGGAAAATATGTGGAGCCCACCCAGGAATTAAATCAGGAGTGTGTCCTGACAGAACAGGCCCTACAGGAATATGAGCTTTCGGATTTGACAAATGAACTTGGAAAAAGCCAGATTTGGAAAGAAAAAGTTTGGTTTGGTTTGGAAATGGGGGGTTGGATAGACCCTCCTATGAAATTGGACTTTTCAAGTCTGGCAATGGGCCGTGAGATGTTTGGGATTGTGGGGGCTCTCAATTTTGGAGGGATTCTGAAACATGTTTTTAAACACCACATGGAATTTAGTGTCGATTATGGAAAAGGGGCTGATCTGTCGAGAAGGGTCAAAAATATTGCCAAGTTGGAGTTCCCACGAGTGAAAGGAGCAGGAGACAAAGGAAAATACAGCTATAAATATGAAGAAGACATGGAAGGGAGGGACATGGAATGGACTTAAGGGCCTCGGATATAAGATTACCAGGTTAATGCGCTAGATTGATGGGATAATAAGGACTGACAAAACCCGGGACCAGGAGGAAGGGACGCTGGATGAAGATTGGATTTGTTTTTATTTCTTTTTTTCACTACTAGGACTGTTTTATAAAATTGATGAATGTTAGAAAAATGTTGGAATGAAATTACTTGGCTTTAGTAAAAACGTTTAAAGAATTACGCAAGAATATTATGGTTATGAGAAGTTGGTAAAAATAAGATTTAAGTTTTAAGTCTCAAGGTTTTTTTTATAGTAAGATAAGATTAAAATAGTTTAAGGTAATGTAATGACAGAATATTATGAAATATGGAAAGGATTTGCTGTGACAACTAACAAACAGGATACAAGGAAGGGGAGGAGGAGGAGGTCAAGGAAAGAGGGTAATGACAGTTGAGGAGTTGAGAATAATGGATTTGTTTTTAAATGTTTTTAAATGTTTGTGGTGTATTTTTGTTTTTTTTCCCTTTCCTATTTTGAATTTGTATATGTATGGTTGGAAGTGGTTTGTTTTTTCTCTTTTTCTACTTTGTTTTTCTTTTGTAACTTAAAAAAAAAAATTAATACAACCCTGTGAGGTAACTTAGGCTGAGAGACCGTGACTGAATCCTGGGGCCTCCCAAGTCCTAGTCAGGCCCTCTAATCACTACAGTTCCCCTGATGGTTTTTTGGGGGTGGATGGGGTCTGGCCAGGCACTTTGAAGTCTAATTCCATTTGTATACCGTCCTTCATCCGAAGATCACAATCTAAGGTCCAATAACTTAAAACAACAACAAAAACGCAACCCAATCACTTCAATATCAGAAGTGCAACACCTCTGAGTGCCAGCTGCTGGGACACACAGAAAGGGAGTGATATGGTGCTCACTCCTTGCTTGGGGACACCTGGTTGGCCACTGCAGGAAACAGGGTGCTGGACCAGATAGATATTTGGTCTAGGGTTGCTACCTTCGTTCAGGCAAAATACAGGACAGGGTGAAGTGGGGCAGCTGGGGGCCAAATTGTTGTTGTTTTCCCCACCTTGTGCTGAAGTGACTTCAAAGCAATGCATTGAAAGCAATGGCCCCTCTTGGAACTTGTCTCTCTCTCACACACAGGCACTTGAATCTGTAAATCTGCCTGTGTTTTGATAGTTTTCCCAGCAGTGATGTATGGAAGTGAGAGCTGGACCATAAAGAAGGCTGATCGCCGAATAATTGATGCTTTTGAATTATGGTGCTGGAGGAGACTCTTGAGAGTCCCATGGACTGCAAGAAAATCAAACCTGTCCATTCTTAAGGAAATCAGCCCTGAGTGCTCACTGGAAGGACAGATCGTGAAGCTGAGGCTCCAATACTTTGGCCACCTCATGAGAAGAGAAGACTCCCTGGAAAAGACCCTGATGTTGGGAAAGATGGAGGGCACAAGGAGAAGGGGACGACAGAGGACGAGATGGTTGGACAGTGTTCTCAAAGCTACCAGCATGAGTTTGACCAAACTGCAGGAGGCAGTGGAAGACAGGAGTGCCTGGCATGCTCTGGTCCATGGGGTCACGAAGAGTTGGACATGACTAAACGACTAAACAACAACAACACATGCAGGCACATGAATCTGTAAATCTTGCCTGTGTTTTGATACCCGGGACGGCTTAAATACATGACCTTTCACACATCCTTCCAAACAGGTGCATTTGGAGAGGGCCCCTCACTTGTAGGGGGGAGAGAGACCTGAAATACAGGACAAACTAAATCAATGCTACAGGACGTAGCATTTTTTACATTGAAATACAGGCCAGGTGTCAACCCTACTTGGGTCCGATCCAGCAGGCGGGGCCCTCCCTGGGGGCTTACCTGCGGCCCCCGCTGGGAAACAGCCTGCGGACCCCTCCGCCAAAAAAATAAGAAGAGGGGAGACGGCGCGCGCATAGCGAGAAACCAAAGGCAGCCCCCCACCCCGCCTCCCCCCGATCTTTTCACCTGATCACTCGGAGCTCTCCTGTCCTCTGCGAAGAAAGCCACGCCGGCCGCAGCGCTTCTTCCGGAGCTGCGCGCGCAGCGGGAGGAAACGCGCCGCTTCCGGGATTAGCAAGCCACGCCCCACCCGCCGCAGTGCCCAACAGCGCTCCCTGGCGAGTTCCTCCGGCGCTGCGCGGTTCTGTAAATGACTCTAGCCAGGCTGGCGGCGCTGTTCTGTGGAGGGGCGGGGGGGGGGGGGAGGTGGGCTGACCGGCCCGTTGCTGTTTATAGGCTTTATAAACGAAATTGCCCTGAATACTCGCAGGCTGGATACGTGGGGAGAGGTTGGTCCCTCACGGCCCCCTGCCCCAGGGGTCTGGGGGCAGAGGTCCCCGCGCAGCGCAAGGGCAGCACTGCATAGCGATCCTGTCTTGCATGCAAGAAGCTTCCCCCGTTTAACGCCCGGCATCTTCAGGTGCAGCTTTGGCGGCGCGGGGAAGAGAGAGGGAGCGACCGCTTCCTGGAGTCCTGGCTCGCTGCTGCCAGTCAGAGTCTCGACAAGCTAGATGAGGCGGATTAGTGGCCTGGCTCGCTGCAAGGCAGCTTCCTATGGCCATGCAGGCACAGATTTTGAAGGACAGGTGTCAGGACAGAGAACCAGAGAGCCGAGTTATTGGCCCTCCTCTCCGCCAGGTTATTTGATCACCCTTAATTGTCCTTTGAATCGAAAAGGGCAGGTGAGGAGGGCAAGGGATGAATGGTAAAGGGGCACTTACGTGAAGCGGAAAAGGGAGTGCTTGGGACACCACTGAGAGGAGGAAGGAAATGTGCTCCCACCCACTGTTGACGCGATCTTTGCGTTCCACTGTTTGCTCACATGTGGCAAAAGATTGGGACCTTTTTAAAATACAAAACTGCCCTTTCCACTTTGATTTCCTAAACTGTCAGTCTGCCTCCTAGGGTTAATAAACCATGTTAGATCCCAAGAGAAGGAGCTCAGCCAAATCCTTGACTCTTTGCTTATCCTTAGACATTTTTGCTGAAAAGTACATTCACTCAAACGCACAAAATGAGAATGCTGCGTTGATTTTGGTCATGCAAGAGGGTATTGCTTGAGGGAATGGATATATAGTTCTAGCTTCCTAATCAGTTGTCTTTTCTGTATTTAAAACAAAAGCATCTTTTAAGAGCACTCGTGGTTAATTTTTATACCTTATGACAACTATATTAATATCCCATAGGCTGTACCACACTGTGGAGATTGGATGGGGCAAGGGTCTCCCTCTGTCCAGCCCAAACCATCTCCACCAGCCTCTGTCCATGGAATGAAGCCAGCATCACTCATCCAGTGCAGAGCTCCCTGTTCTGCCTACCAAAAGTGAAGGCTGTGGGCAGAAGAGCTGCCATCACAAAGAGCCTTGCAATACATTGGTACCTTGTGTTAAGAACTTAATTCGTTCTGGAGGTCCATTCTTAACCTGAAACTGTTCTTAACCTGAAGCACCACTTTGGCTAATGGGGCCTCCCGCTGCTGCTGTGCCGCCGGAGCACGATTTCTGTTCTCATCCTGAAGCAAAGTTCTTAACCTGAGGTACTATTTCTGAGTCAGCGGAGTCTGTAACCCGAGGTACCACTGTAGTGCAAATCTGGATTACATCCTCAATGTCTTTTTCACATCCGTGAGCAACACTACCAGGCTCTACACAACCAAGATTGAAAGGGTCAGCATATAGCTTAAAGAACATGGCTGGCAGGCAGTCATTTACTCCTGTTTTAGAAGCTAAACACGAGCAAGTCTTCTAGGCCCTCAGAATGAGAAGCACTACCACTCCAATGGTATGAGCTTCTAGGACTATGTTAAATTATCAGGCAGAAACGCAATATTGTGCCTGATAATTTAACATAGTCCTAGAAGCTCATACCATTCGAGTGGCAGTTTCTGCCTGTAATTGCTTGCTTAATCGTCAAGAAACCATTAGTTCGCAATCTTGCACCACCAGACAAAAAGCAAATAAAGAGGCAAATGACATGCACAGCTAACATTTCATAAAATTTATTTTCATAAATTCTTAATGTTATCCCGAAAGAAGAGCAGATGGAGTATAATTGCCCCTCCTGATCTGCCTGCATTTCACAGTACACAACCAATACAAAACATCATCTGATAAACACTCCACTGCACATAAGTGTCTTACCCTTTATTAACAGTCAATGACAAGCCTTGGAAAAGGGGTCAAAATGTACTTCAAACTTCTCCAGCATGCCAGAAGGATCAACGGAAAACATGAGGCTATGGTGTTTTTGTGTGATATATATATATACACGCTTTAGAACTTTTTTAAATTTCACAAATCTAAAATAGACCGGATACAAGCCTTCAAAACAGCAGAAACTATCGATAAACAAATAATTTACATCTTTTACTTGTATTAATTATCCACTTTTGGAATAAAGTTCCTTTCATCTCTCAAAATACTGCAGTGTTTGAAAACACAGTATTTAACTAGAAGTACATTAAAACATTTTAGAAAGTGTAGGAGCCAAGTTGTGGGATAATTCCTTCACATCAAAATGCTAGTAGGGTAAGCTTTCACATTCCACAGATGACCAGCAACAGAATGTTAGCTTATTTAAAGCTTTGATGCTCAATAGCAAAATTAAGAGACTCCATTTTATGCTATCCAGCCAGTGACAATTGTGAATATCAAAGGACACATCTGTGGCAATTATTGCAGAAAATAGAATTCTAATAGCACAAATGGAGGTTGATGAGCAAGGCTTTCAATCAAAAACGATATGCAAACGGATGGAGTTAAGCCTTTACTGAACAGCCAAGATGACTGCAATATGTAATTAACTGATCTCAGAATAGAATCATAAACACCAGTTCTCTAAAACACCCTTTATACAGGAAACACTGAAAGCACAGTGGAATGTAAAAACAAGCTCCAATCTCAGAGCATTCTGCAGATTTCCTAGGTCTTAATAACTTTTTTGATGCTACATCCAAATTATCTCAGGAATTCTAACAACTCCCAATTACTTTTTATTAAATGCTTCTAGCAAACGCAGCAGGTGTAGAAACAGATTGATGATGTCCAAATAGAGGTTGATTGAAGCCAATATGTATTCTTCAGGGGAGAGTTTGTGCATTAGCAGATGAGTGTCGTAGATGATAAATCCACAGAACAGAAGTGCTCCTCCAGCAGCTAGTACTACCTCTAATACTTCACTGTAGAAAAAAAGCTGTAACCAAAGAACACAGAGAGAGGTTTTGTGCAAATGTCTTTCATAAAAGCACACCAAAAAATTAGATTTGACCATAATGGAACTATAATTAAAGCTGAATGGTTGTAGTCAATGTAATGCTAAGGAGGTTATTCCATCAGTACAAGCTTTTCTGCTTGCCTTACAGAACAATCTCCCCTCCCCTCTCATGATGTTCTGCAGGTTCTTCTGACCCTCTGGAGCCGATCTGAAGAGCGGGGTGCAGGAGGAGGGGTGAAATTCATGTTGTACTAGCAAGCACCATTGCCCTGATTTCTGCTCGTGCAGTGATTTAGTTGAATATGGCCACTCATATATTTTTCTTGCTTACGAAGAAGCTGTATATAGTGGTAGCTTGGTTCTCAAACTTAATTCGTTCCGGGAGTCCATTTGACTCCCAAAATGTTCGAAAACCAAGGCACATCTTCCGATTGGCTGCAAGAGCTTCCTGCACTCAAGCAGAATCCGTGTCAGATGTTTGGCTTCTGAAAAAATGTTCAAAAACCGGAACACTTCCGGATTTCCAGCGTTTGAGAGCCAATTTGCTCAACAACTAAGTTGTTTGCGAACCAAGGTATGACTGTATGCGCAACATACCATTTTCTAGTCGTTCCTGAGACTTTAGTGCTTTCCATATCTTATCATTGTTACGGTTGCCATATTTTGAAGAGCCCCCCCCCCCCAGAGTACGCTATGGCGACTCTCATTTTAAATACCCCTACTGTATGTAGGCTGTAGAAGCTGTGATACATTGCTGAGGAGGGCAGGAGAAGAGAGGAGGGAAGTCTATGTCCCATCCAGAAGGTATAGCCGGAGATAATTTGGCAAATTTTAAAAATCCACCCAGACAGAAATTTTACCCCTGAAAAAAGAGGACACATGGCAACCCTAACATTGGCAGACCTTGTCATGTCTTCTATGACTTTCATTATTTGACAGGAGTTAGGAACCTGTGCCTCCAGATGCAGTACAGCAACTCCCATCATCTCTGACTACTGGCCATGCTGGTTGGGGTGGATGGGAGTTGGAGGCCAGCAACACGTGGGGGGCCACATATTCCTTCCTCCTGCTGCTGTAGAACTGCTCTTTTGAGATGACAAAACTGAATTTGCTTCAGAATAGCCAGACAGGGATCTCTGGTCCCAATCCCTATATAGCTGTTAAGATTGTTGATTGGCTATTATTTATTATTATTATTATTATTATTATTATTATTATTATTATATCTATTTTCTTGAACACATTGCTATCCTGAAAGGTTTTGGCAAGGGCTGGGCATTTTGCATCTGCGTTATTCTGAAAAGATGTTTTGAACTGCATTCTTCAAAACATTTGAGTTCTACCATCTGTGTCTCTTACGTTAGTTCTCTAAAAAAAGATCTCCCACACTATAGTCGCAGATCTTGGGATTTTCTCATTAAATGCTTTATTTGGCAATTTATACTGATGCCGTTTTTACTTTTGTCAAGTTGAAAACATCTAAGCTCTTTAAATTGTATTAACGTGTCCAAAGCACAACACACAGACCATGTGATGTGCACTGGTTTTTCCTACTTTGTATTCAAATCATGGAATTGTAGAATTGGAAGAGACCCCAAGGATCATCTTTCCCAACCCCCTGCAATGCAGGAATTTGGCCCACGGCTGTCCCTGGTGGGCTTGATCCACCAGCCTTCTGATTAACAACCTGATGCACCTACCCATTGCACCACAGAGGTCTTATGGTGGCTTCAAAAGAAAACAGATTAAAATACTGGAGTAAAACGCTAAGTAATTCTGCTGCAACCCCATGCAAGTTTACTCAGAACTTAGCCCCATTATGGTCAAGGAGGCTTAATACCCAGTTAAGTGTGTATAGGACTGCATCCTTGATTTATGTTACATGTTACAAAAACATGCCTAGAAGCACACCGCAAATGAACTGTGGTTTTGTACCTGATCTTGGTGGAATGAGTTTACACTCGGTCAGTTCAGTCATCATTCAAAAATTTAGAAATCGTATTTTTAACTGGGCTTGCAAACCGTGGTTTAAGTATTGTTGAGCTTAAGACAAATCCAATACAGCAGAAGTCCAGTTTTAAAACATATAAACTGTAACCACTGAACTAAGTATATTTTTTAGTTTAAAAACTGTATTAAACTTCCTACGTCACCCATTTCAAACTGAGGAATAACAATACATGTTACAGTGAACTCCTTTACTACTACAAGGAGCCCCTGAGTCATAAGGACCTCAAATTAGATGGGGGGCACAGCCCTAGCATAAACCTACCCTCCCCCCTTTTAAATTATCCAGTGATGTTTTCAATAACAACAACAAGGTGTGACCTCTTACCCTTAGAAAGCTTGATAGAAGAAGAATCCATAAGCAAGCAAACAGCCTGTGAACACACATTAGTAGGTTAGTGACTTTCTTCTTAAACTACGCTTTCATCTTAGTTACATACACGCCTATTATAGAACATACATTCGCATTGTGATACTTGCTATCACCGTTTCAGTCATGACAAGTCACACTGACACCCCCCCCCCCGGATTTTACTTTGTGCACACACTTTATCAATTCAGCTGCCCCGTGTTTTTCCAACAGCAACTCTCTACAGAAATGGCCACCACTGTATATTAAGTGACACAGTCATTTGTTCACCTCTATGAGTAAGCAAATGTTGCTGTTTTTTGCAGGGTGGTTATAGAAACTCCCCCAAATTTTGCCACTATATCCTCTTATACATGGATGTATATATACTGTGTGTGTTTGTGTGCGTGTATAGGAAAGTAACTTACCCTGCTCCAACTTTGCTGAAATCTCTTTTGGACTGCAAAGTGTACAAAGTGAGAGCAAAAAAGACAGCCGTCGTTAAGATAAAGGCTTGCAGAACAACAGATACTTCATAGAAAGTCACTATGGGGAGAAACAAGGAAAGGTAAATTAAAATCTTTATCGAACATTTGGCATTGTTACCTCAAACTAAATCAATGCAGGCATCGTGCTCACATTAAGAAAAAAAATTATCAGCTCCATTTGACAACAGCTAAGCATACCTATATTCCAGGCAATGAGACACCTACGATTACAGTGCTAATCCCAAGAATAAGCATGCTAATTTCTATAGAATATAATGAAAGAATAATAGGCAGACGTCCATACTTCTAGGGTACAGTCTCTGTTCTTTTAATTATATTTGCATTTCTCTATTTTTTCTTGTTCATTTTTGGTTGGAAGAGAATGTATAACAGAAGAGACATCAAATCTGGCTTCTGTACTGTCAATCACCTTTCAGCAAGCAGTAACAAATCATAAAATAGGGCTTCTTCCTTTCTATTTCTATCTATAGGATAAGGGTGAATGCATACCTGTAATAGCAACAGTCAGTGCTTCAAGAAGGGTCTGCGAAAAATAAAATGAAAGAATTATCATCTAAAGCCAACGTTAAGGCAGCTCCACTCAGCAATCTCAAGCCAAAGGGCACCCTGTGTACGGCAGCACTCTATCAGACACTGAAGAAATTGGAATGGTCAGCTTGTGCAGCCAGGATCTGCATGCAACAGAGTCATTAGACTGGGTTCTATGCATGTCAGTCGAGTAATATGTTTAGTTCAAGATAAACCTATTTGGATTAAGGAAAAGTGGCATGCCTTTATATACCTTCCACTTCCTAGAGATCGCACCAACCACCACAGAAGCAGACAGTGCTTTATAAGCAATTGGGCACTGAACACTAGCTGTGTTAAAAGCATTTGTGTGAAAACACAGGGTTAAAGTAGGAACAGGGCTGGGCACTGGCGCTGCTCATTGGATTTGGGGGCAATTACTACAAAGGCGTAAAGAAAGTTTTAAAGCATGTTCCATCGAATAGACTTGGAAAACTTGAAGAAGAACCATGTTTTATCAGGGTTTCAAATTATGGGGAGAATATCTAAGTGCATTCAATTGAACATACTTAAAAACCCTCCAGCCTTCATGCTCATTGGACAAAGTTTTGAAGGGGCCCTTTAGGGCAGAATTGGGGGGTACACAAGCGGAGGAGGGGACAGAGAAGTTGCATTGCACAAGGAGAACTTCATTGTTAGATGCAACCCACTGTCTTCCTGAATTCACACTATTGCACTTTTCTGAGCACACAGAGGAAACTGAGTGTACGTCAATTTTCAGAAGGTACAGTGCGTATTTTACAGACCTACTTCACTCTTTGAAAAGCAATCTTAACAGAAAGGCTACTAGGAGAACAAATTATCTGCAACTTTTTAAAAAGTCTCCACAAAGCAGTAAGGAAGAAAGTAAGCTTTGGAAATACTTACAAAGCCAAAGAGAAGATATAAATTAAGTGGATGCTGATGTCTGTACAAAGTTAATGCCACAATCACAACCAGGGAACCAAGCACGGATACCAGGAGTACAGCTGGGCTGTGAGATTTAACAGAGAACACAGTCAACATTAATTTGCTGGCTTTTTAGCTCCTTTTGTTTTAATGTAAAAAAAAAAAAGTAAGAGTCTATTGGATACATGTCTAAAAAAAATTAATATATCTGCAATGAAGGTCAGACACCTCTCTTCTGGTTGTATGAAATTAAGACATCTACAGTTACAAAGTCACCAATATTTCAAGCGTATGAAACCCTCAAATAAATAGTCATGCTCTTGGTAGCAATTTATTTCTGTATAAATTCTATGACAGAAAGTAGATGAGCTTCATTCAGGAACACATCTGAGGGGAAGAAAAATATCATCTCTCTCCGCCTTAGTCCTCCATCTACAATATGGTAACAATAAAGGGTTGTATTAAGGGTGACCAAGGTAATGCAACCTGCTTTGAACAATTTAACACACCTATATAAATGCTGCTTATTATGCTTAGCAGTAGCACAGCTACATCCACCAGGGTCATCTTTTATTGACCCTGCTCAAGTGCCTTTAACAAGCATCATTACATACACGAAATACAGAGACCCACCCACCCCTGAGTTACAGCAGACTTATTGGTGTAGTTGTTACATTTTTAAAAAAAATGGCAGGTTGATGGGAATTATTTTTGGGTCAGGGAGAGGTGTATCGGTGTTGTTTTAATTTTTCTCTTCTAGTTAGTGGATACCAGTATTGTTTTGCTTATTCTTCACATACTGCTAATGTTTTTCTATTTCTGTTATGGGAAGGAGCTGGTGTCTTGTTTTCCCAATATGTTGCATGTAATAGTATTGAGTTATATGACCTCTCCCCCTTTCTATGGTATAATGTATTTATTTTTTAAAAATTCAATGCAAGTCGCTTGGAGACCCTTCGGACTAAGATGTTTAATAATAAATAAATCATTGTTATCTCACAGTAGCAAGCAACATACAGAAGAGAACCATGCTTGAGAACCAATGACGCCAGCAAAATTCCCTGAAACCTATTATTACATCAAACAGTATCCTGTCTAAAATTTATTATACATTGAAATGTGGGGGAAATACAGTGCAACTGTATTCATCAAAAGGGTCTAACCTGTCATGCACAAATGTCCGAATTGTCTCAGAGTACAGAAAAGCTGCAGAGGTCACCGTAGTCAAGAAAATTTGAACTGAAAGAATGCTGTAGACTTTGCGCAGAAATGCTAAGAGATGGGAAATAAGACAGCATATTAACATGGTTTAATTCTTGCTTTACTTCGAATCAGATGATTAATAAAAAACTAGTGTATCTTTTTAATGAAGCATAGAAACAAAAACAAAAAATAGTGTAATAGTGAATAAATTGTACTCATTAGAATGAACAAGTGGTTCCTCAAAGGGCAGCAATAGGTTAACATCCTGTTTGTTTAGTAGCATTGCCAAAGTTATGCATCAGGGAATACATGAGTAGCCCAAGTAAGCACTGAACTGCGCAAACAAGACAATGGACAGTAAATGAGAGCAAATCAAGAGGATACGTTCGCCTGAAATGTTTGTTGCTGGCCAATGAATTATTACAGCATTCTCCTTCCGCCTTCCATCCATACATTCACAGTGGGCACTCACATTGCCACAGAGCAAATAATACCTGTACAAAGACCATTGCTGGATTTGCAGCTCATTCAAAGATGTAACAATTCCTTGCAGAGTCAACATCATTTTTACTAGTCCTACTCCTGCAATTTTAGCAGCATCTGGAAACACATTTTCTTAAAGTAGATGCAGCTTTCCCCACCCTTTTCACCAAGTGACAACGAAAATACGTTGTCAGCAGTATGCTGATAACACTCAGCTCTATTTCTCCTTTACATCTGCAGGTGAGGCAGTGGAAGTGCTGGACCGGTGTCTTCCCTCGATAATGAACTGGATGAGAGCCAACAAACAGACTCAATCCAGGTAAGGTTGAGGCACTGTTAGTGGGTGGTTCCCTAGACCGGATGGCTAGGAGGTTACCTGCTCTTGACGGGGTTACATTTCTTCTGAAGGAGCAGGTTCATAGCTTGGGGGTACTCCTGGATACTTTGCTGTCGCTCAAGGCTCAGGTGGCCTCAGTGGTGTGGAGTGCCTCCCATCAGCTTCAGTTGGTGGCCCAGCTATGCCCTTATCTGGATAAGGATAGCCTAACTACTGTCATCTATACCCTGGTAACCTCAAGGTTAGATTACAGCAATGCATTACACATAGGGCTGCCTCTGAAGATGGTTTGGAAACTTCAGTTAGTGCAGAAGTCAGCAGCCAGGTTGCTCACCGCGGCAAGACGGTTTGAGCATATTAAACTGATCCTGGTCTGACTGCACTGGCTACCAGTTTCCAGGCCCAATTCAAAGTGCTGGTTTTGACCTATAAAGCTTTAAACGACTCAGGACTGCCTCCTTCCATATGAACCTACCCAGACCCAGAGATCATCTTCTGAGACTCTTCTCCATGTGCCTCCTCCTTGAGAGGTTTGGAAGGTGGCAACATGAGAACAGGCCTTTTCTGCAGTGGCTCCCTGTCTGTGGAATGCTTTCTCCAGGGAGGTTTGCCTGGCGCCTTCATTACACACCTTTAGGTGCCAGGCAAAAACATTCCTCTTTAACCAGGTCTTTGGTTGACTGCCATTCAATGCCCTTTTAAAATGGGTGGGTGGGGGGCAGTGGTTATTGGGTTGTTTCTGTTTTTATTTTCATTATACATTTTGTGATTTCAAGTTGTAATTTGATCCTGTGAACCCCAATAATCTGCAATTTGGAGACAGGAGGATGGTTTGTACTTTGCCACATAATTAATAAGGATTATCAGCACACGGGGTGTGCGTGTGAGCGAGAGACAAAAAGACAGACTCAAATAATTTTTCTTTCCAGCCAAGCTGCCTTTTTAACTGGTTTTTTTTTTAAGTGTCTTTTTATCTTTGCTTCTACCTTAGCGTGTGTGTCGGGGCGATGCTGCCAAAGCCCTGTCTGGAAGCCAGGGTGGTGCAGTGGTTATTATTATTATTATTATTATTTACTGAATTTATATACCACCCTATACTCTGAGGTCTCAGGGCGGTTCACAGAACAAAATCGAAATACAAAACCGCAGGGTATATAATCAAAACAACAACCCAATAACACCCCCCCCCCGCAAAAAAACCCCACATTTTAAAAGGGAATAGGATGTCAATCAAGTCAACCAAAGGCCTGGTTAGAAAAGAACAGGTTTTTTGGCCTGGCACTTAAAGGTGTATCATGAAGGTTAGTGTCGGACTAAAACCTTGCCTCTCAGCCTCACCCTACCTGGCAGGGTTGTTGTAGGGATTACAGGGGGGGGGGGAGAAGAACCATGTTGACACCTTGGGAGAAAAGGGTGGGATAGAAAACGAAATTAAAAGCACCGCGGCGATGACGCCTTCTTTCTCTGGTTTCGTCCTGCGCCCTTAAAAGCTGCGACAGGCTCGGCTCCAGGAAGCAAGCGGGTCGAATCCTGACCCTTCAAAACCAGAGTGGGGGGGGGGGACCGGACTAGTTAGCAGGGCGATGCCTGGAGAGGGAGCGGGGCAGAGACCTGGAGGAGGCAAAGGAGCAGGACACCGCCCCCCTTTTTTCCTTTTTTACCCATGCGGATGTGGACGCTGGCAGTGGCCACATTCGTGCCGTAGTTGAAATCGTCCTCGATGGACGTCCTCGGGTAGGAGGAAGGGCTCTCCGCGGCCATCATCGCGGCGGCGGTTTCGGCTCAGGAGCTGGAAAGCACCAACTGCGCACCAGCACCAACGACCCGCCTCCCCGCTCTCTCCTCATCCGGGTGACGCAAGCTCGTCGCTCGCGGAGAGCGTCGCTCGCGCCTTCGAGCGATTCGCTCGGCCTTCCCCCGGTTTAAGGCTCGCCGGCGCTTCTCTCTCCCCTCCCTCCCAGCTGCGTCGGAACGTTCGTCGCGACGTAAGGTTGGTGGGCGTGGCCAAGGCTTCGGAATAGCCTTTGTCTTCAGGGCTCGTTCAGTTCTTCTCTCCCTCCCTCGAGTTCCAAGTCAGCTGCAGGAAGTTGTGGCTGTTCCCAGACCTCGAGCTTACAGAGAAAGACTTAAAAAAATAAAATAAAATGATATTCTACAGAGAAGGGCGTTCGAGGCAGCTCAAGACACTCAGGGCTGATTTCCTTCAGAATAGGTTTGATCTTCTTGATCAGTCCATGGGACTCTCAAGAGTCTCCTCCAGCTCCATAATTCAAAAGCATCAGTTCTTTGGCGATCAGCCTTCTTTATCATAGAATCATAGAATCATAGAGTTGGAAGAGACCACAAGGGCCATCGAGTCCTGCCAAGCAGGAAACACCATCAGAGCACTCCTGACATATGGTTGTCAAGCCTCTGCTTAAAGACCTCCAAAGAAGGAGACTCCACCACACTCCTTGGCAGCAAATTCCACTGTCGAACAGCTCTTACTGTCAGGAAGTTCTTCCTAATGTTTAGGTGGAATCTTCTTTCTTGTAGTTTGGATCCATTGCTCCGTGTCCGCTTCTCTGGAGCAGCAGAAAACAACCTTTCTCCCTCCTCTATGTGACATCCTTTTATATATTTGAACATGGCTATCATATCACCCCTTAACATGGCTATCATATCACCCCTTAACATGGCTATCATATCACCCCTTAATGGTCCAGCTCTCACTTCCATACATCACTACTGGGAAAACCATAGCTTTAACTATACGGACCTTTGTTGGCAAGGTGATGTCTCTGCTTTTTAAGATGCTGTCTAGGTTTGCCATTGCTTTCCTCCCAAGAAGCAGGCGTCTTTTAATTTTGTGACTGCTGTCACCATCTGCAGTGATCATGGAGCCCAAGAAAGTAAAATCTCTCAGTGCCTCCATTTCTTCCCCTTCTATTTGCCAGGAGGTGATGGGCCCAGTGGACATGATCTTCGTTTTTTTGATGTTGAGCTTCAGACCGTATTTTGCAACGTCCCTATTTTCCTGGAAGGGTCTGGAATAGGGTGTCCCTATTTTCATTGGAGAAATGTTGGAGGGTATGCAGTTATCCAACCCCCGAGCCATGTGAAGGCAATCCTGTATAGGGAAGACTTTTATTTTTTAAAAAGTTTCATGTTTTATTATGCATTTATATATGTTGGAAGCTACCCAGAGTGGCTAGGGCAACCCAGTAAAGTTGTGTGGGGTATAAATAGTAAAACTGGAATGGGGCGTCCCTATTTTCATCAGAGAAATGTTGGAGGGTATGTGGGTTTGAGCCCCCATGTTGGGCAAAGCATTCCTGTACTGTGGGGGTTGGACTAGATGACTGTCCTGGCCCCCTTCCAATTCTACAGTATGATTTTCTAAGACGTGCATGGCGCGCCGGGAAATAGATGGGAGTCGTAGCATCTAAATGGGAAAATGGCGCTGACTGTGTTTCCCTACAGAGGAAGGAGGAAAAGAACGGAAGGGGCTTGGTTTTGCTGGCTGCTTTTAGCCACCAGTACAGTTCTCATGGGGCTGCCTTAAAAAAAGAACGTGGAAATTCCAAGTGGAACAAAATGTGGCAGCTTAACTCTTGGTCAGAAGAACAGATGATACCTGTGTTGTATTAGTTTGCAATAGTTGCCAATGTGTTTCTAAGCCCAATTTACAGTGCTGGTGATGGTCTTTAAAGGACTAAATGACTTGGGACTGAATTGCCAAAAGGTTCGTCTGCTCATATCTTAGCACACTGATGCAAATAGGGATTTAATAATAATAATAACAACAGGATTTGTCTGGTACCACCATGTCAAGAGTGCCTAATGTTACATAGCTATTGGTGCAACTATGGGCTTGTCCACACTAGAGTTTAATGTGCATTCACCTCATCCATGTGACGTCCACCTCAAACTGAAGGTCTTCCACTCTGTGAATTTGGATTTCCCCAATCTGAGGATAATCTGATAATGGTCAGGAAAATATGACTCCAAATTAGTCTACTTGGAAAGTGGGCCTGTTGAATCAATCTGTTCCCTGTGGGTGAATCAAACTTCTATGGTACTCTCCTTTCCATGCTCCTGACTTCCTCTTAACCATCAGTTCTTTTCCAGAAGCTCCAGAAAGCAGTCATGCATTTTAAAGAATGTTTACACTGTGTTCTGATAGAAGTGCTTCTCTTGAGAATAATGAGGATAGCAGCAAAGACCAGCGACCAACTGAGGCTTGTTAGATACACTCCCACACTTCTCTTTAACAGACATCTAGACAAATGAAGTATTATCACAGTTCAAAGTCACATTCCAGTCAGGGAAAACCACCCAAGGAAGCTGCAAAGTAGGGTTGATGTGGGGCATGGCCTGGAAAGAGGGTGTGGCTGGAGCAAGTGCTGAGGACCAGACAGAGTAATTTGAAGGGTCGTAATTGGTCCCCAGATCCATAGCTGTCAACTTACAGATTTGAAAATAAGGGACCAGCAGCCTTGAAAATAAGGGATCAGCAGCCAAAATAAGGGACCTGCAGCCTCACCTGTTCCAGGCACTCCAGTCTTCCTGTCCTCCTGCAGTCTGGTCAAACTCATGCTGGTAGCTTTGAGAACACTGTCCAACCAACTTTGTAACCAGAGGTTCAACTGAATAGAATATGAATCACATGCACCACAAGGCCTATGCAGCCTCAACTTAAGATGGCTCCCCGGCCTGGCTTTGCACTGCAAAGTTTGCAGCAGCACGTGCAACAAAATGGCGTCCATCATTCAAAAAACCCCTCAGCTTGCATTAACTAGCCACATACACACAGCCTCCCCCCCCCACAAGATCGCCAGTCACCCACCATTTTAGTCAACCAGCTCCTTTCTTTTCCCCATAAGTCAATCGAAGGAGCCTCCAAAACAAATTCAAAAGCCCCCCCCACAAGATCTCCTTTCCTTTTCCCCCACCATGTGCCCCCGCTCCAGACAGACCTTTTCGCCGGCAAAGGTGAGTGGGCCGTCGATGACTTATACATCTGATTCTGATTCGAGCACTCAGCACAGGTATGTTCAACTTCTGAGCCCCTCTGAGCCAAAGGCAGAAAGCCCAGCCAGCAGCCAAACGAAGCCTCAAGGAAAACCACCGTCACCTCTCCACTGGGAAGTGCTGAGCAAAGGCGAGTCCCCAGGGAACACAGCCGATTTGATCAGCACAAGGCATGCAAGCTCCACCCCCCAGTTGTTCTTAGACTTCTTATTGGGTGAGCAACACAGCCAAGCAACACAATTGGAGCCTCCCTCCTCCCTGGCCGGCAGGGAGGGAGGGAGAGGAGCTGCTTCCTTTGAAATTTAAGGGACATCATCTAAGGGACATCCATCAGTAAGGGACAGCAGTGGGACATGGTGCTGGAATAAGGGACTGTCCCTTCAAATAAGGGACGCTTGACAGCTATGCCCAGATCTGAGATTCTCCATGTCAGTCTAGAGGGTAAATGTTTCTTATACATGAGTTTGATGCTTGCTTACTAATTCTCCACCCTGCCTTATTACCGGCCTATTGTTGTTGAGTTTCTTCTAGATAAATCCCTACAGAGAAAAATGCATGTATACTCAGCATCTTGCAAGACAAGGGCAAATGTCTTTATATAGATATATGCATTTGACTATACCATTGAAATTGTGGTATTCTCTTAGCAATCACACACTAAGTAAAAGCATGAAACATTTGATTAAAACAGCTACTTAGCTTCAGACTAAACATTGTTTTTCAGATAAAACAAAAATAAATATGACCAGATCAGATATTAATGGACCAGAAATTGTGCTTTAATTCATTGGTGCACTCACAAAATGACATAAAATCCTCGCTAGTGAATACTTCCACCATATATTTAGAAGTTTTTGTGCTTGAACAGTGCCTTTAAAATATTTTGAAAGCTTTTAGTTGTTATGAACTAGTAATCACATATTTTAACTCTAACATAAAATATGCATTAAAGTATAAATATACTGAAAAATTACTGTATTTAGAGTAGTAATCAAAACCTGAATGCAAATGTTGTTAAATACAAATCTTAGCGAGTAATTACTCAAGATAACAGGCATAATTTATTCTGCCTCCAATAAGACAGAGGGGTAGACAAAAAGGCCATAAACAAACTGCATTTAAACAAAAACAACTTCTATGTTCTATTCCTTCATAAGCGTTCCAGAAATCTTGTAGACAACATGACACATGAAGGGTGTTAGCTTAACATTACATTTCACTTTATCTTAATTATCTAGCACCTGCAAATTGTTCAACAGAATATACATTTTGATTACAGTAGTACACTACATACTAATGATCTAAACAGCAGCCAATTTCCTTCATCCTTCTATTGTTTAGCAGGCCAGTGTGTACTTTTCTGCAAAATGGGTGATAATTTTTACCTGTCTTAAACACACCTAAACAGCCGTCTCTTGCAAGAGATCATCCCTTGTCATGATGTTTCCCAATATCTGGCTATTATGAATGCATCCTAGACAATGGACACCCATGAACGCACCCTAGTTACTGAACCCCTAAATAAACCCCTTGGCAGCAACTATTGGGTGCAAGCCACTGAAAATGAGGTGTGCTGAAATTACACTGAAATCAATGAAACCTTGAAATATACAGTGTGCTCGTTCAGATCAAAACCCTTCCGTGTTTAGTAGGATACTCCCAAGTGTGTAGGATTGCAGCTTTAGTGCCCTTGATTTAGTTGGGACTTAAGCGTGCCTAATTTTCACAAAGTACAGTGGTACCTCGGGTTACCTACACTTCAGGTTACATACGCTTCAGGTTACAGACTCCGCTAACCCAGAAATAGTACCTTGGGTTAAGAACTTTGCTTCAGGATGAGAACAGAAATCATGCTCCGGTGGCGCAGTGGCAGCAGGAGGCCCCATTAGCCAAAGTGGTGCTTCAGGTTAAGAACAGTTTCAGGTTAAGAACGGACCTCCAGAAAGAATTAAGTACTTAACCCAAGGTACCACAGTATTGCAGAACAGTGTCCAATGTATGTCCATGCACTGAAGCACTGAGTTTAACAAAACACAAAAGTAAACAATCAAATTATTGCAGGACTCAGCTCCACATTTGGTAAAATAGGTTGAAGTGTATAATGCACAGTAAATATTAGCCATATAACTGATCATCTTCTTCAGTCAAGTCAAGGCATAAGTCATGCAGATTCACACACACACACACACACACACACAAAAAAAAAAAATCACTAACAGAAGTGGATTATAATTGGGAGTCATGTACAATATAAATAGTCTTGGAAGTATGAGGAGGAGGAAAACCAATGTGCTTGGGATGTGGCTGCGGCTCTGACCATAGGAATATGCTTTGAATCTTCAATCATTGCTTTATGACCCATCAAAACTTCCATTACTGCCTAGCAAAAGGGCACATTAAAATTAGACTACTTTTTTTTAACAAGCATAAAATATTAATGATGCATGAATAAGAAACTATTTCTATTAACTATATGACAATGAGTTCATTTTTAAGCAAATTACCTTGTGCTTTATTTCATTTAAGTCATTGTTGAGTACTTTAACATGAAGCTAAATAAGCTGATAAATGAAAGCCTGTTTTTGTTAAGATTAACAAATGCCTGATAATAGTAGTAGTAGTAAAAAAAGGAAGAAAATGGCTTACTGTGCTTTGATATGAATATCTACCATTTACAGTGGTCCTGCTTATTTGCATTGCATAGCTCAGAGGCAGCACACTAGGGTTTCTAATATAACTGAGGGAACAAGCAGTCCTATGGCCAGGAATCCTCCGGTTCTGAGATTCACCTCCCCAGTCTTTGCATCCAAGCTACCCCCATCTCACAAGGGAAGATGGAAAACACAGAAAAAGTATTGCAGGAGACAGTGGGGGCATTCCTCATTTGACCCCGATCCCTCCTATTCAAGTCCATGGGAGAGGAGTAATTTTTTGCTTGATTGTTCTTTGGTGTAGATTGCCCAGGTATTCATGGCTGTGTCCATGCAACCAAGTGGGCAGTTAGCAGGTGTGCTCCTCCCCTGTGCCACCCCTGTTCTGCCCACAAAACACCTTGTTCTTGCCTTCTGGGAAATGATATATAATGAACTAAAAAAGGTATTGAAATATACTTTCTTGAAGAAACCAGAGGCCTTCCTCTTGGGCATGGTCGGCCAATTGGTGCGAAGGGAAGACAGGAATTTCTTTATGTATGCGACAGCAGCGGCAAGAATACTTATTGGGAAATACTGGAAGACACAAGAATTGCCTACCCGAGAAGAATGGCAGAGAAAAGTGATAGACTATATGGAACTGGCTGAGATGACCGGCAGAATTCGAGATCAAGAAGAAGGGTCGATGGAAGAAGACTGGAAAAAATTTAAAATATATCTTCAGAAATATTGTAATATAAAAGAATGTTAGAAAAGGTTGGAGAAGAATATTAGTCCGTATTGGCAGACAGAGTATAATGGAATAAGTAAATATGAAGTGTAAAATAAAGATAGAGGAGAATTAAATACTTTCGAATGTTAAAATAAGTAAATGAAAAGAAGGATAGAAGGATTTGCTGGAGATACGATTCAAATTAGAATACAAAGCGGAGAAGTGAGAGGAAGTCACGGAAATAAGTAAATGGGAAAACGGCTTTAATAGTTCAATTTGATTTTTTTGTTATTCTTTTTTATTGTGATTTTTTGTCTTTTGTATTTTTCTTTGTACTGAGTGTGTTTTTTTTTGTAGGAGGTATGTGATTTGTTTCTCTTTTCTCTTTTTCTTTTTCTGTAATCTTAAAATTGGAATAAACATGCTTTAAAAAAACAAACAAAAAAAAACACCTTGTTCTTGGTTGCTCTGCAGCTGGGTTGGATGGTTAGATGGGCTAATGGTCCATCTAGCCCAGGACAGCAGTGGCTTTCCAGGGTTTCAGGTAGGGGGCATTCCCATCCCTAGGGACGTTAGGGATTGAACCTGGGCCCATCTGCACGCAAAGCAGATTCCCTACCACTCAGCTATGGTCCTTCCCTGCAGCTTCAAGCCTTCCAGGGCTGTGCAGGTTGGCAACAGACATCTTTTCCCACTCTTAGCTCCATGTCTACTGGCACTTCCAAGGACTACTCGGCTAATGTATCCAAAGGATAGGATTACACCCTATGCCTGCTTTTTAAAACATACATTTACATGTGAATCGCATTTCAAAACACTAGACAATGTCCATTCCCGTTCCTCATTCTGTTCAATCAGGAGCAATTTCACTATTTTTGAGCCTAGTTCAGCACTGGGCAAGAACAGAAAACATTGATGGGAGTGCCCTACTTCTACCACATCTCAAGGGAGTTGTGTCTATCGAGCTATTTTGCTTCATCCCTCCCCCCCCCCCCACAAAGAACTTCCTTTTGGGGAAAGCTTTTGTTATCTAGGCTAGAACCTCATCGAGCACAGCTCTGTATATGAAATAAGGGTACATTATACACTAAATATCTCAATGCAACACATACTATAACTCAAAATAACATGAGCTTAAAGAATATATACCGTGTGTGTGTGTGTGTGTGTGTACACACACATATATTCAGTCTCAGATGAATCTTGAAGAGAGATATATACAATCTTACAGATTACTATTCAATGTCACCGGGTTCAGGAGTTCAACTGTAATGTACTGAAGACCAGAACACTGATTCTCTGTGTTAAACCTTGTAGTTGAGAAACTGTACGAGGAGGACTCTGACACCGAGACATCCGGGAAAAATCTACATAACACTCTATCATATGTAGTTTGTACAAAAATTAAAATTAAAAAAATAGGCTATATTGAAGATTGGCTTGAACCCTTGCAATAGTGATGGAAAGAAGTCTACATTAAATGAGTGAAAATGAATGTCAGCCTAGTAACAGAGATATTCAAATACGGAATACAGTTTCTTAAAACAAAGGAAGATCCCAGCTGTTCAGCACATTTCACCCCACATTTCAGTTGTATAGCTAAGCGCATGCTTAACTCTCTGCAATTTTTAAATTTTAAAAGAACCGGACTTGCAACGCTTTATCTTGGCTGGATGACACCCACCGCTGGGAAGCGATGTCTTGAAATCCAGCTGTAAAAAGTCCCTTTTTATGAAAGGAAAATGAATAATTTTTGTACATAAAATACTAGGCTATTCTCCACTTAAAATTATTAGAATGCCAATCAATCAATATAATTGTAACATTTTAGTTGACATTTTTGTCATACCCCTTGAGTGCCCAGTAGAGATGATTAACCAATCCTTCGCCGTAATATTAATTTGTTGCAAATGTACAACATGACCTAGTGTTTCGAAATGATTGCTAAACATCTGTGAAAGACTATATTTTTTAACTGAATAAATGATCACAGCTGGAGGGCTGCAGTAATTACCAATGACCTTCATGGAAAGATATTCATGGACCAACTTAATATTCAGATGTCTGCCTAAGTTTCTCACAGTCATTCATATATATATATATATGTGCAAATATCCCCTTCGCTGTTGTGCTTACTCCCTTCTTCAGTTATTAAATGAGTTTTTGTTTTATTTATTACATTTATTAATCACTTTTTACAGGAAAAAAAATGTCTCAAAGCAACTTACAAGAAGAATGCAAAGATGCCATAAAATAAAACGAGCTAGGAGATGAACACTATAACTAGGTAACAGTAGAACTGGACTGAATTGTATGGAAAGCCAGCCCTGTTGTGTCTGGGAGCTCTGGACTTCTTCCCTGAAGTCCTGCTTTGGCAGCACCACAGCAGTAGTAGTAATGAGATATGCAGTTGGGTAAGCAAAGGTGGGCTCAATCCCCAGGTGGGGCTGGGAGATTCCTGGATACAATTCTGGAGAGCTACTGCCCATCAGTACCAAATAAATACTGAGATGGACCAAATGGTCTGATAAGGCACCAAATGGTCCAATCTAGTCCCCCCAAAACTGCTGACTAAGGAAAATAGGAAATTGCACCTCTGGGTTATTAATATTTTAGGAGATACTGTTTTGGCTCCCCCAGGCCACTAGGACCTCAAGGGCATCCCTTGGGCATTAAAGATTTCGGATTCAGCATCTATAGGTGATTAGAACATAAACCTTCAAAGGCATAGAACAAAGTATCTTGTACAGCTAGCGGCAAGATGATTTTGAGTTCTCTGGCCTCTTGAATTACTGGCACGAGGTGGGACTTGATTAAGACTAATAAAGCAACCCAGCAGGCGTTTGGAATAAGGCTGGCACCTTCCGATGGGGAAATAAGAAATCATTTCGGGCACATTTTGTCTTGCGCCTATGAAATTAAGCAAGCATTTTGGAGTACATGTCTGCTCCTTTCAAACCTATAACATCAATTCCCTGACCTCTAACTTTACAGCTACTAGATTTATCTTCTGTGCCAGCCCCAAAGCTATCATTCTGGGGAGTTATTTTGAGAGGTCTCTGCCATGATGATGAGCTAATATAAGTGTCAGGGGGATGAGACATGTGCACATCTTTACCAGCACATTTGAGATAAAGCAATTCTCCTGGATTTATGAGGTAGGAATATTATTTCCCATAAATTAAAGAATGATTTAATTTAACGTTATTATCTCAAGTTTATGAATGATCATCTCATAAACTAATGAATCACCATTTGCCACACTGCCTAGCACTGAATTTGATGTGTTTGGGTGAAATGAAAGCTTAATGTTGAAGTTGTGGGACCTGGCTGGTGGTGATCTGTTATTAGATGATCCTTCAAACTCTGCAGTTCTATGATTCTTTTCTGACAGGTCCAAAACGGTTAAGATTGTATGAAAATAGTTCCTGCAAAGAAGCAGGCTTTGTTATATTCACCTTTTGATGTTTGCTCAGTGCTGTCTTTGCCCATTTGCAATAGGTATTTTTGCTAGCTTCTTCCCACCTCGGAAAGAACTCAGTTTTGCATGCTCTTGGTAAGTGTAATGCTTACCTTACATTTGCATGGAACATGGCTTCCAATGAAGTTATTTGCCAGCTTCTGCAGCAGCCAGTCAAGTGGAGATGATCAAGCCATCCTTCTTTGCCAAAATACAGGCAAGAAGGGAGGCGGTCATTAGTTTGCCCAGAGTGGCCATATTGTTGTTGTTGTTTAGTCGTTTAGTCATGTCCGACTTCGTGACCCCATGGTTTATTGCCAGAGCACGCCAGGCCCTCCTGTCTTCCACTGCCTCCTGCAGTTTGGTCAAACTCATGCTGGTAGCTTCGAGAACACTGTCCAACCATCTCATCCTCTGTCGTCCCCTTCTCCTTGTGCCCTCCATCTTTCCCAGCATCAGGGTCTTTTCCAGGGAGTCTTCTCTTCTCATGAGGTGGCCAAAGTATTGGAGCCTCAGCTTCAGGATCTGTCCTTCCAGGGAGCGCTCAAGGCTGATTTCCTTAAGAATGGATAGGCGAATGCTATGGAAACAGAAAGGAAATCGTCTATCAATACTGCCAATGTTTTCACAATGCAATACATGCTTACTCAGAAGTAAGCCCCACTGAGTTCAATGGGACTTACTCATAGGTAAGTGTGTCTGAACATAGTTGGGCTTACTTCTGAGTGAACATAAACAGGCTAGCACTCTGCATGTGGTTTTAGTGCAGGGCCAGAGGAACAAATGTAGCTAGAAGGAGAGCAGCAAATGGGGCCCCTCAAAAAGTCAAGGTGGGCCCAGCAACAGTGCAATTATATGCATGGTTTTTCTGAAATAAGTATTGGTGTCCAATGATGACTACTATAGTCATGTCCTTAGTAAATATATTTAGGACTGCAGCTTTATTTAATAAATGGACGTGTGATGTCGTGCATGTTTACTCAAGAGGTAAGCTCCCTACATTCAGTGTTAAAAGTTAAAAGTAACTCTGTATAGGGCTGCCGCTTTATTATTTTTTTTGCAAGAATGCTCAAGGGAATTTGTAGCAATGTAAAAGCAATGCATAACCGTCAACCCAGCATTCATGTCAGGTTGTTTATGGCCAACTCAAGCCACTTCTGAGTATCTTATTTTACAGACTAGCAGTGCAACTCTTCTCATGCCTGCTCATAAGTCCTATCGAATTCAACGAGGCTTAACGATTGCAGCATTTATTTGTCTTTGAAGGTGTCTTTAAGGGATGCGGGTAGCGCTGTGAGTTAAACCACAGAGCCTAGGACTTGCCGATCAGAAGGTCGGCGGTTCGAATCCCTGCGAAGGGGTGAGCTCCCGTTGCTCAGTCCCTGCTCCTGCCAACCTAGCAGTTTGAAAGCACGTCAAAATGCAAGTAGATAAATAGGTACCGCTCTGGCGGGAAGGTAAACGGCATTTCCATGCGCTGCTCTGGTTCCATGCTGGCCACATGACTCAGAAGCTGTATGCTGGCTCCCTCGGCCAATAAAGCGAGATGAGCGCTGCAACCCCAGAATTGGCCACGACTGGACCTAATGGTCAGGGGTCCCTTTACCTTTAAGGTGCCACAGGCTGGATACCCAACATACATTTAAAGCTTTCCCTAAAGAATCCTGGGATCTGTAGTTTAAGCGGGCTAGGAATTGTGGCTCTGCGCGGGGAGGGGACGGGACTTTAATATAAAGCTTAAGTCCTTTATAAAAGCGCTTCGAACCTAATGAGGCGAGTTGCTTTTGTTGCGAAAGATTGCTAAGCACAGCCACCGCTCCCAAAACTGAGGCAACTTCCGTGCTTTTCTCACACCAACCGCACTGTTGTTTTGCTGATCTTGATTGCGCAGGCACATCATGGGCAAGCAGAGGAGGCTAGCAGCAATCTCTTGCGCACACCCGGAAACAGGGCGCTTCTGGCTGCTGTTGTTTTTGGCCCCACAGGCCGGAAGAGGCCGCATATCTTTACAGGCGGAGCAGCGGCTGCGCGCGGAGGAAGGCGCTGCCCAGGCGGGAACTCCGAAAAATGGCGCAGCGACGCCGGTCGGGCCAGAGTCGCGCTTTCGAGGTCTGGGGGCTCTTGCAGCCGCTGAAAACGGAGGAAGGAAAGGCGGCTCCCAAGGACGAAGATGCAGAGAGCGACGAGGACGAGGACGACGACCCGGACCCGGAGGGTTTCGAAGATGTTTTCGGTGGCGCGAACCAGCAGCCGCTTCACAGACCAGCGCGCAAGACCCGTAAGGAGCCGGAGGAGGCGCGCGCCTTCGCTGCCTTGCGCGCCTGCCTTCCTGCCTGCGTGGCGCAAGTCCCCGCGGACCCGCTGGGCAGGCCTCGCCCTCCTCTTTGCATTTGAGGAGGCGCTTGGCCAGTCTGGGACTAGCAGTCCGAGGGGCAAGGCTGCGGGACCCGAAACTTGTCTTCACCTAGTGTAGATGGGAGAAACAGGGAAGCGCCTCTGCATTAACAGGAAACAAACCCCACGCCTTTTAGGAATAGAAATGCTTGGCGTTTGTGTGTCTTTCACTTTTTAATCCACTTTAGGTGCTAACACAAGCAGCAGCAGCACCTCGGACTTGTATGGGCGTCCGAGGAAACTTTTCCTGGTGGTGGGGAGACCAGTAAAAGGCTGAAAGGGAGTAATGTAGTTGGAATAGTGCCTGTACCTTTGCCTCATATTTCAGGTTCTACAAATGGTAGAAACTTTTGGGGGTTTTTTAATGAAAGCTGTGAATCTAGGGATCAGGGTGGAATTGGAGGGGGGCAATTGCCCACCCATACTGCTGTGTGAATGAATCGCCAGTTAGTTTTACATTTAACGTTATTATGAGAGTGTGGTATTTCCTGCATTTCAGTTGCCTCAGACCTTTCTCCACACCCGTTCTTGCCAACTCATTGTTGCATCCCTATGTGCATCCTAGCCCACAAAAGCTGCTGCTGTAATAAAACTAGTAGCCTTTCAGGTGCCACGGGATTATTTGTTTACGTTGCAAAAGACTTAATTGCTGATTTGTTATTTTTCCCCCTGCAGTTCAAGACTGTAATACTACATACACTTAAAAGAGAGCAAGTCCTGTTCAACTGCATGGGACTCCCTTTTGCATAGTCATGTATAGCGGTTACTCTTCTTCCTGATTTTGCGAAGTGTTTGCCAACAAATGCAGAACTGATTCCTTGGCCTGTCTTCATTTCCTAATTCCATTGTTTCTAGTGGGCACTTTGCTTTTGAAAGTGTTTATTGCAGTTATCTCCCACTCTTTTCTCAAAGGAGCTCAAAGTGGCATACTTGGTTCTCCCCATGTGAAGTAGGTTAGGCCAAGAGGTATCAGTTGGCCCAAGGCACTCAGTGAGTTAGATGTCTTACGTTCAGCTTGCACTACTGCTGCCTTGGAAGGAGCAGTTGGGGACTCTGTAAGAGCTGGGTTCAAATTTCTTGCTGTTAAGGCTCTACATAAGCAGTGAGAGTAATGTTTAATGGTTCTCTCTGTACTCATTTCATAAGGCTGAGAGGTAGTGACTAGCCCAAGGTCATGTTGTGAGCTTCATGGCTGAGTGTGGATTTAAACTCTGGTCTCCAAGGTCCTAGTCCAGGCATGTCCAAAGTCTGTTTTGGGGGCCTAATCCGGCCCACCGTTCGGTTTAATCCAGCACCTGTGGCACCTGAGGTAAAATCCTAAAAAAACCTTAACAGCTTCAATCCTAAAAGAAGCTCAGCAACTCCAACCCTAAAAAAAGCTCAACAACCTGAATCCTAAAAAAAGGTCAACTTTGGTTGGCCCTTTGGTCAGCCCCCCATGGCCCTTCACTTCATCAAACCTGGCCCTCTTTGAAAAAAGTTTGGACACCACTGTGATAAGTCCAACACTAACCACTACGCCATACTGTAGTTCAAGTGTACCTTTCACTCAAGTGTGGTACGTACATACATACATTCCTTTTCATGAAGAAAGCACAATCCATACAACATTAAATAGTTGTTTGGGATGTGCGTGGAAGTAGCCTTGAACTTTCATATGTTTCTAGTTACTCAGGGCTCTACACAGCTGGCCTTTGTGGTAAACACAAACTGTAGAACTGTTTTTTGGTGAGCAACAATCTAGGGGAGATTGTTTATGAAAACAGACTATTGCACATCTTTTAAAAGCAAGCCAAGATCTCAATCTAGTTTGGCCCTGGCTTCTAACAAGCCTCAGTTCCTAGAGTTCTGATGTAACCAGGAACATGGTTTGCTTAAAGATGAATGTTTTTGCATTTCCATGTGAGGAGAGGAGAGGAAGAGCATATGAGCCTGAGACCCATCTAGGCTTGTTCGTATACAGTCGTACCTTGGTTTTCAACCAGCTTAGTTCTCAAATGTTTTGGCTCCCAAACACCACAAACCCGGAAGTGAGTGTTCCGGTTTGTGAACTATTTTTGGAAGCCGAATGTCTGACGGGGCTTCTGTGGCTTCCGATTGGCTGCAGGAGCTTCCTGCAGCCGATCAGAAGCCGCGCTTTGGTTTTTGAACATTTTGGAAGTCAAACGGACTTCCGGAACGGATTCTGTTTGACTTCCAAGGTACAACTGTAATGGGAAACCATGATTTCAGGTTTTTCTGAGTTGGTCCTATATGTGAGAAAAGTGGAAGTCGGATATTAAGAGAAGAATTGTGTTTACCCTGTAATTTTGCCTCATGTATTTGATAGGTTAAAAAGGTAAAGGGAACCCTGACCATTAGGTCCAGTTGTGACTGACTCTGGGGTTGCGGCGCTCATCTTGCTTTATTGGCCGAGGGAGCCGGCGTACAGCTTCCGGGTCATGTGGCCAGCATGACTAAGCCACTTCTGGCAAACCACAGCAGCACACGGAAACGCCGTTTACCTTCCCGCCGGAGCAATACCTATTTATCTACTTGCACTTCGACGTGCTTTCGAACTGCTAGGTTGGCAGGAGCAGGGACTGAGCAACGGGAGCTCACCCCATCACGGGGATTCAAACCGCCGACCTTCTGATCGGCAAGTCCTAGGTTTAACCCACAGCGCCACCCGCATCCCTTATTTGATAGGTTACTTCTTGCAAAACTAATTGCCCTTTTATGCACAAATCTTTTCTGCATTCCAACAATTATTGGTGGAACCTGGGTATTCTAGGAAAGCCTATATCTGAGCAGACCACCCCCATGCCATATCACTGACTGTTTTTAAAAAACCCGCTAGAAATAATATTGTACCAGCACATTTGACTATTGTACTGACAATTCTTTTCTAAACCATTTCAGTTATAATTCAGGACGAAGCATCCCAAAAGACATACGAAGTGACTGGACGGTTTCCATTGGTTGATCCCTGGTGGAAAGTGAATGCCAAACTTACGCGGTCTCATTCAAAGTACTATATGAAGAGCTACCCATCTTATTTTCTGCAGCCTGAAGCAGGGAAAGATATTATTTCACTGTTCTTTAGAGAATGTGATGTCCCACGATTATTTAAAGATGCATTCTTTGAATGGTTTCCTAAAGAGTCTTCTCTAAACTTTGCACATCTTGAAAAAACACTGAAACAGTTTCAGGAGTCAAAACTTCAGGAAGGAGCGATATCTACAAATACCCAAAGTCAAACTTGTACAGATACCAAAAACTTTAACATTTTTCATTATGTTAAGGAGTCATGTAAGTATAACTATGTAATACTCAATTGTTTCTTATTATAGTGGCTACTTCACTGTTCTTAACTTTATATGGAAATCAGATAGGAATTCAGGTTTTTTAATATGTTTATAAAGTGGTAGTGATAGACTTCAGTATCATTCTTCAAACTTTTCTTTTTTTAAAGGAAGTATTTTTATGTTAAGATCTAAGTGTAGGCCTAAGAAGCAATAGCTACAAACTGGCCATTACCACATTTAGGTTAGCTATAAAGAAAACAATGTTTTGTAACAATTTCAAACATTATATCAAGGGCTAAGGGAGCTGCGCTTGTCGATAAGGAAAAACAATCCAGAATCTATGGTTGAGCAAATTGATTTTTCTATCAGCTGGGGGGTGGGGCCAATACTTTTTAAGGGTTGCATTCCTTTCCATCATTTGCTCAGAGGCAGTGTTAGAAACTCAGATATATAAACTAAGTTCCAAATGGCCCCTTAAACCAAGGTTACAGTCACCAAAGCAGAATGTCTAGTTGCCATTTTTGGGACAAGACAGCTCTAAAGTCTTTATTTTCCAAATGATGGACTGACTGTGATTGATTGTCAGTTAAACACCTGGCTAGTTCAGAGGACGACCTTGAGCCTAGCTATTTAGGGCTTTAAAAGGTCAGCACCAAGACTGCTATGCTCTGAAACATACGGGGCTGCCAATGTAGATCTTTTAGGACTGGTATTATATGGTCCCAGTCACCAGTCAGGCAGGTGCGTTCTGGATTAGTTGTAGGGTTATTATTTTAAAGGAATTTAAAAATAATATTATTTTAGAAAATTATTATTACTTTAAAGGAAGTGTAAGTGCATGCCTTTGGATACACTTCAGTAGCAGGATCACACTATGCTGGCTATTCCTATATTTACATTCAGAACATACCAGGCACGCACAAAGAATGAGTGAAACTCTGCTTGTAGCTACTCTTGAGTTTCCAGGAGCTACAACTCTGTTATACTGGCTTGTTGAGTGACTGCATTCAGATTCCCTGTGCTAAAATTGGCTTGGTTCAGATATAAACTGCCTTGGCTTATTAAATTGAGAAACGCATGCACCTGTGCCTTCTGTCATTTTGTTGGCCTTCCCTTTTCCTTTCTCTGCACACAGCAGTTAAGGACTCCCTGGATTAATTAAACCAAAGTTTCCCGTTGCGTCTTGAACCAAGAAACGGTAGTTCCCAGGTTTAGAACAAACTTGGATCTGAAACAATGTTAAAGGGCTGTTTCAGATCCTGTTTTGTTCCAAGCCTAATCACTACAATTTCACAATTTTGGCTATTTTTAGTTAACCCTGGAAGTTTTGAATTGCATCATGCTGATGTAGAAGGAGGCAATGCAAGAACTCAGTGTGAGGGCGCACAGGACTTACTTATAACTTGACTTAACAAGCCAAGATACTTTGCATTTGAACCAGGAGTTGGCTAATATTTTCAAACAGTGTCCCAACTCATTCATAAATAGCAGCAGTTTGTTCTCTCTCTTTCAAAGCAGATGCTGCTTTCTCGGCTTCAGAAATATATGTAAGCTACCACAAAGTAAGAAATGGATGACAAATGTCCACAGGATGGATTCAAAGTTGCCTCTAATGGAGGAAGGGTACCTTTGATTCCAACCCAATGTAGATGAGATTGCAGTGTTTGGAACTACTTTCAGTAACTGTACATAAGGAATCTTTAGCCATGCTAAATTGAACTTGCAATAAAACATACTGACTTCGATTTTTATAAATAGCATTTTTTTTTTTTTTTGTATCTTGGTTCCACAGTTGCAGGGAAAGCTGTACTAGTAGCCTTGTCCTTTCCGATTATATTGGAATTAATGCCGCTGCTTCTGCCACGAGCTGTTTCTTGTTGCATTGAAAAGTTGGACTGGAGCAAAATACACGATGAAGATTATACATTGACAATATTGGATGAGATCTTGAGGGAAGAGCCATGGAAACTTGGATTCGGAGAAGTAAGAAACTAATATTGTTGCCTGGGCAGCCCAGGACCTCCAGACACACGGCTTACCTCAGTACTGCTAACACAGACATTTGACTTGGGCTCCGTTGTCTCTCAAGACAGACGGATGCCAACAAAAAAGCATAATATGATGGTAGTTCATTTGATAATAGGACTCAGTTTTCCCCCTTAACAACTTATAACTCAAGTCAGCTGAATTGTAGTCATACTGTTCTACAATAGATTTTAAAATGGCTTCAACAAGATTAGATGTAATGGTTTCATAAGTGTTCTAGAAGAACGCCATGTACAAAAGCTAGCTTTGGGATTTTTCCATGCTTCTGCTGGAATTTTGGGGCAAGGATGCACACCTGGTGCTCTCACCAGATGTTCTCAAGAGACTGCGGATCTGTGCATGAACAAAACCACCATAAGGCAGGTCTCCTTTGTCTCCCTTAGCGGCTGACTTTCCTCCGTTGAAGCAAGCAGCTACAAAGGGAGAGACTGGGTGTTTTCTTCTTTCTGTTGCATGAACCAAATACCGAAGCTGTTGGAAGAGCAAAGTTGCCTTCTTCCCTGAATACAGCTTGGCCTCTCTAAGCAAAGACCTAGTTAACAGGAAAGAGGAAACGAGGTCCTCACTTCATCTCCCCATTATCCTTATGGCAGATGCCTCAGTTTCTTTTAGTACAGCTGGGTTGCATTCTAATCCAAAGAGAGAGAAGAGGCTTGATTTGCACCACCTATAAAGTTGTTTTATTTATTTATTGAAAAGTTTCATTAACTGCTTAATATTTTCAAAATCCCTAATCAGTCTACAATGCACGCACACAGACACCAATATCACTAAAACCCAAACTGCAGCCTAGAACCAATAAAACAGCAATAATAAAAGGCTATAGAAGCCAAGAAAACAGGAATTGGGGGATTCAGACACATAAAACAGGGTCCAGCTTTATGAGTCAGGGAAGAAGGGCCTAGAAAAATGATGCGTTTTCAAGCTATATGAAACAACTGATGGTTGCTGCTTCACTTATGGCAGAGGGCAGGGCATCCCATAATATAGGGGCAATAGCAGAAAATGGCCACCCTATGATGATATGCAGGATGCAGGGCTACAAGTAGAATTTCCCCAGGTGATCTAAGTGATCTTACAGGTCTGTACATGGACATTACAGTCTTTCAGGTAACCTGGTGCCAGGCTGTTCAGGGTTTTATGTATTTAACAATACCTTGAAGGTGGCCCAGTAGCTGATCGGCAGCCAGTTCAGGTCCCTCAGCACAGGTGCAATATGTGCACATCAAGGTGCTTCACTCAGCAACTTGGCTGCAGCATTCTGCTCCAGCTGCGGCTTCCAGGGAAGCTCCACGCATAACATAGCACATTACGGTAGTCCAACCCTGAGGTTAGTGGTGCATCAATCCCGATGGCCAGGGAAAAGTCAAATTTGGCATGCCAGCATAAGGTGATAACGGGCACCGTTTGTCACAGGGGTCACTCCAGTGACAAAGATGGATCTTGGAGCACCCCCAAAACTATGCACCTGTTCCTTCGGAGGGAGTGCAACCCTGTCCAAAACAGGGGAACTCCTAGACTTGGGCACTGCTCATTCGCAGAGTCTCTATCTCAGCCATAGGCAAACTGGGCCCTCCAGATGTTTGGGGACTACAACTCCCATGATCCCTAGCTAACAGGACCAGTGGTCAGGGATGATGGGAACTGTAGTCCCCAAACATCTGGAGGGCCGAGTTTGCCTATGCCTGCTCTCAGCAGGATTCATTTTTGCTTTGTAGGCCTTTCAGCTCACTACTATACCCAGGTACTAGTTTAGAACAGTCACACCCTCTCCTGATCCAGGTGTAGCAGTGAAATACAGATGAGTATCATCATACCGTATACTTGCTAATGGTAGAATTGATGTGGCAAGTCCTGCAGCCTTCTTTGGGCTTCCCTGACCATCTGTGCACACAGCTTGTCCTTGGTGTCTGCCACCCTAATCCCATCGTTCCTAGCGAGCTTAACAAAGTCCTTGGAGCTGTTCCCAATTAGTCTTCCTCTTGTTCCTAAGCCTAGCAGCCCTCTGCTCCTTAGGTTTTTTAATTTCGGTGAATACTAGTTTTTAGCTGTTGTTGTTCTGTCCCCAGTTGGAAATTATAGGACTTGCATAGCAGGGTATAGAATTGTAGTCTTAGGGCAGGATCCATTACAGTAGTTCTGTTAGTGCAAAGACTTCTGGCTGTGCAACAGAACTTCCTCCTCTTTCTGTGCCTCCCCTAAATCTGTTCTGGGTTTTTCCCCCTTCTGCCAACCCTCTGAAGCAGATGGGTTGGAGTTGGGGAGGAGAGCGAGGGGAAGTCTTTGTACTAATGGACTACTTCGTTGCATACTGCTCTTAATGTTTTGGCCAACATTGGAATTAGCTTTTGGATTGTCAGTTGAACTTGCTTGCTTTGGTTGAAAATAGTGCACCAAAGCCGATGGAAGGTTGCATGCCTTCTAACTTTATAAAGGTAAAGGTACCCCTGCCCGTATGGGCCAGTCGTGTCCGACTCTAGGGTTGCGCGCTCATCTCAAGAGGCCGGGAGCCGGCGCCGTCCGAAGACACTTCCGGGTCACGTGGCCAGCGTGACTAAGCGGCATCTGGCGAGCCATCACCAGCGCCGCACACGGAAACGCTGTTTACCTTCCCGCTAGAAAGCGGTACCTATTTATCTACTTGCACTTAGGTGTGCTTTTGAACTGCTAGGTGGGCAGGAGCTGGGACCGAACGGCGGGAGCTCACCCTGCCGCGCGGATTCGAACTGCCGACCTTACGATCAGCAAGTCCTAGGCACTGAGGTTTTACCCACAGCGCCACCCACGTCCCTTCTAACTTTATAGAGTACTGTTAAAAATGCCATGTGTCAAAATAACAGGTTTTTGCTTTCTCTGAAAGATAATGAAAAGAGAGCTGCATACTTACTTTGGTGAAGCATCTTGGAAGACCATACGCGAATGCAGACATATTCTTGAGAAGATTCCCGATTTGCAGAAGAATGCACTAATGGTATATGAAAAGCTCAAACAGAGCTGTGCAGAAATGGGACATACATATGAAGAACAGGATGAACTGACACGTATGGTATCAGAGAATATGCCCGTGGAACATGCCTGGGAATCGATTAAATTTATGAAAGATGAAAAAATTGTGGTTACTGAGAAGGAGCTTGTGTTCCTTCCCCATTTGTTCAATTCTGAGAAGCAAATTGCAACTTCTGTACGTGAGCTCAGAAATAAAACCCCATGGCGGCTGCGTGCCGATCCGAAAAAGGTACTTAATAGAAGTGCACATGCAACTAGCTTGAGAGACGTATTTGTTAAGAGTGAAATAAACGATGAGGAACCTTGCACAGTGGACCAGAAGGAGCCTGGCAATTCCTCAGGTGTGCAAGAAAAGTCTAACCATGATTCCGACTTTGAAGAACCCGAGAAGGAATTGAAACGCAAAGTAGAAGTAGATCCAGATCAGGAACGTGCTGTAGAACTGATCTGTTCCAATCCAGTGACGATCATAAGTGGGAAAGGTGGTTGTGGGAAAACAACAATAGTTACCCACCTTTTCTGCTATCTAAGTGAGGGAGAAAATACAGAAGTTATAAATGCCTGTAAAGATTTTGAAGCGGACCTCGATGCATCTGAAGAATGGAATACTTTCGGCCATGCTTCCAACATGATTCAATGCAGAAATGAATCTTTAAATGTTTTATATACAGCACCAACAGGGAGGGCAGCTTCTCTCTTGTCTGATAAAACAGGACAACCTGCTTATACTCTGCATCAGGTAGGAATTGTTTTTAAAACTGTTCCAATATTCTGGTAGTATAATCATATGCATTTCAGTTTAATAATCTGAATATTTGGCATTATTTGAGAGAGCTGAAACTATTATGATTCCCTAAAAGCTGCTGTTCTTCATGTCATTTCCCAAAAAGGCCTTCCACCATGGTTTCCGATTGTAGTTTGAAGGGCCAAGTGCAAACCATACTTTGCTGCTTTAGACCTCATAGCAAACTATAGTCTGAGCAAACCCACGACTGATGCTCCAAACCATTCTTTGAAGGAATGCTAATTATGGGATTTTTTTGTTTTTTAGGTTACCTACAGTTTCTCTAAATGGAGTGAAAGTAAACGCAATCCATGGAAATTTTCTTCAGTAAATGTCTTGGTTGTAGACGAAGGAAGTATGGTGCCTGTGAGAATGCTTAGCAGGGTTTTACAACTCTTGTTGCAGCATGCCCGGCTGGCGAAGATTATTATTCTTGGTAAGTGTAAAGCTTTGGTGAACAATTAAGACAAATTCAAAATGAGCTATATCCATGCAAAATAATAATGATAATATATATATTCATTCATACATACATACATACATACATACAGTGAGGGAAAAAGTATTTGATCCCCTGCTAAATTTGCCTGTTTGCCCTCTGACGAAGAAATGACCAGTCCATAATATTAATGGTAGGTTTATTGTAGCTGTGAGAGGCAGAATAACAATAGGCTTGATCCAGTAGAGCTCTTCTTAGGTCCTTACAGACTGCTCAGGATGAGCTATTGTGCCAACACACACACACACAGACACAGAAAGTTCTTGCCATATTAATTTGGACTCCCAACTTGGGGAGAACTATAAGAGACCGGGGGGGGGGGGAATCCTTACTAAGAAAATCACACAGTATCGCTTCTGAGCTGGTACTGCCTTTGCTGTATTTTAGACCGAAGCAGTTGGGTTGATGTGTTCTTCTATATCACGGTAAACAGCTTTGGAGAGACCTAAGTGTGCGATAGAGATGCAATAAATAAAATAATGATGACAATGCAGCTAATTTCGTTAAATATAACTTTGTACTTCGTTTAGGTGATGTTAGGCAGTTACCCAGCATTGAGCCTGGTAATATGCTGGCCGATATTTTTGAGAGCCTTCAGTCAAGGGGCTGGTCTATAGAACTGAAAACTAATCACAGGGCTGAGTCACAGTTAATTGTGGATAATGCAACAAGGTAGGGATTTATTTTTTTGAAAAATAATGTGGGGCTGCTGCCCCTGCTTATGGGGCTTGCCAACCCCCCACCTTGCTGCCAACCCCCCACATTTCACCCAAACCTCCCTACCTCCTCGCGACCTGCCGCAATCCTAAGATCCCTGCTGCCTCTACCACTCACAGAATAGAGGGGAACGAGCCTCTCTCCTCTTTTTGCCAGGATGCTGCCCGCTTCTTCCTGTTGGTGAAGGGGAGAAAGACTGCTGCCTCTTTGTCCCCCTCTGTTTTGTGAGCAGCAGTGGCAGCAGGATCGGGGCCATTGTGACGGGAGAGGGAAGTGCTTGAAGGCCTGCAGACCTGTCTGGGCTGCCTGCCTGCTTGCTCCTTGCACCCGCTGGCACACCACAAGCTTCCCTCTCTGTATTATGTGGACATGCAAGTGGGCTGCCAGGTGGTGGTGACTCAAGGGACATGGGAAGGCTTGCTTGTACCACACGCAGGTGTGGTGTAGTGGTTAAGAGCGGTAGACTCGTAATCTGGGGAACCGGGTTCGCGTCTCCGCTCCTCCACATGCAGCTGCTGGGTGACCTTGGGCTAGTCACACTTCTCTGAAGTCTCTCAGCCCCACTCACCTCACAGCGTGTTTGTTGTGGGGGAGGAAGGGAAAGGAGAATGTTAGCTGCTTTGAGACTCCTTCGGGTAGTGATAAAGCGGGATATCAAATCCAAACTCTTCTTCTTCTTCTTGCTTGCTGTGCCATCCTGCTCACTTGTGCAGCTTCACTTGCCCTCCTTGCTGTTGTCATGTTGTGGCCATGCAGACTGTGCCATGACAACTTTCTCCTCTTATACAGGAAGATACCTGATTGCCACAACCTGCTCTATTCTTCACAGCGATATTTGAGTTGTGTGTGTTGCACTGGAGTTTCTGTTGAACTTCTGCCTGGAGATGTGTAACATGCTTAGAAAGCTTAGCCTATCACTGTTACATTTCTGTCTAGGAACAACAGGGGGGAAACCCAAACCTTTTGAATATTGTTGGTGTGTGTGTGTCCATGCATGTGTGGACACTTGTACAGTGGTACCTCAGGTTACATACGCTTCAGGTTACATACGCTTCAGGTTACAGACTCCGCTAAGCCAGAAATATTGCTTCGGGTTAAGAACTTTGCTTCAGGATGAGAAGAGAAATTGTGCTCCGGCGGCGCAGCAGCAGCAGGAGGCTCCATTAGCTAAAGTGGTGCTTCAGGTTAAGAACAGTTTCAGGTTAAGTACGGACCTCCGGAACGAATTAAGTACTTAACCCGAGGTACCACTGTATTTAAAAACAGCCTCCTACTTGAAACACTTCCCATTAATGTTTGTTTGAAATTTAGTTCCGCATTTGGGACAAACCGAACATAGTTCTTTTGGGAATGCATGGTGTGATAACTATACATAAACATATTGTGTAATGGGAGGGTGCAATCTGTATAAGTTATTGTGTATGAAATGAAACTATGGTTCTTCACTTAAAAATTAAATGATGTCGCCCATAAGGAAAACAATCCTGTCGAGGGCAGCATGAGACACTTTCGTTACTTTATTTTGGATCTAGAATCTGTAAGCGGATATACCCAGAGTTTGATGAAGTGCTCAGAATGTCGGAAGAGAACAAAACGTGGGCAGTGCCAAGTGCTGAAAAGAAATTTATTTTTGTTGTTTTACCTCCTGGAGATGCCGGTCACTGTGAGTTTCAAACTTTTGTAATAAAATTTCTTAAATGCTGCACAATATCCAATGCATGCATTACTGCTGCAGATTTAGATTTAGCTGCTGGGTAGCATAGGTATAGGATGTCTTCCACCTTGCATGGTCTACTTTAAAAAAGAATTTTGTCATGGTTTACTGACACACATTAAATTCCCGAAGCAAGGCAGCATGCGCTAAAACAGCTGAGGCACAGCAAATCTACCTTCTTGCATAAGAAGTGCCACCTACTCCAGCAGTTTTGCATGCTATCAGCCACCAGGTGCCGTGTAGACCTCACATTAGTACCCACCCACCTAGGGCACAATATCCATGATGTACTTAACTGGGATGGCTTGTCTCCCTTCCTTGACCAAGCACAGAGCAACTTCAACATTGCACTGAAGGCAATTAGATATGTTGCAAAAGTTTTTGGCTCAGCAGGCCAAATCATTAGCTGGCCCCACTCTCATGGGGCAGGTGGGTCTGACAATCTACCTCTCGGTCAGCTGACATCATTATGACACCAGGCAATTGACAGATGGGTTGTTCCGCCCACCTGTCAGTATCCCCTTGCATAAGAGCTTTCCATGCACCACACAGCCCGCTGGGAATTGCAGCAAAAAGGACTTGGCCAGTCTGGCACTTCTCAAAGCAGTGAGAATAGGACTGCATTCTGCAAGAATTGGCTGAGTGATTGACAACCCCGCAGGGACTGGTGCTGCCAGTCCTGCTGCATCTCTTATCTGTCTTGCACCTGGCATTAGACAGGGGACAGGTGGTCATGGTTTTGTGAAAACAGTCTCTTGGGCCAAATTGGGACTTGTTCTGGGCCGCATTGGGCCTGTGGGCTGGAGGTTCCCCACCCCTGCCCTAGAGCTTTGTGAAACTTGTCTAGCCTATCCTAAGTTTTTGATAGGCCAGGGGTGGTCTGCCTCTTGGCCCAAGTGCCTCACACGCACTGGGATGCCCACCCACTCTCGCTTACACACACATACACAGTGGGTGCAATGGGATATAAATGATTTTCATTGTATTCCTTCCCTGTTGTTTGGTGCTGGCAATCACACTTTCCCCAGACAGCCAAAGCCTTGTAAGTGGAGATTTTTATCTGCATTGGATTAGAAATTGCGTGTGTGCTGTTTAAATTGCTTTGGGATGTTTCCTGGGAAATGATTCATAAGTGAAATAATAAATAGCTGTGTGGGCTGAGAGTAGGACTGTGATGGGGAGAGCCATTGACTGTGTACCTGCTTCCCTGACAGCTTTGCAAACACACTTGCCAGCTTGATTGGGGGGGGGTGAGTGCTGAGCAATCCTCAGTGGCCGCAGGGAAGGCATGTGCAGGCTATAGCACAGCCCAGGGGCTGCAGCTTTATGGCTCCAAGCAGTCAGTAACCAGCATTTTCACAGTGGACTGTAGTGGTTTTGGTTTCAGTTGCTTGTTCTGTAACCAGTTTCTGTCTTGTGTTGTTATCAGATTTGCAGTATGCCATTGAAGCTTTGCTTAAAAATGGGCCAGGACTCCAAGATCCTGAGCAGTCACAATTCATTGCTTTCAGAAGGTAATAATTGTAAAAATTGTATTGGGAAGTTTTTTTAATGTTTGACACTTTATTATGTTTTTATATGTGTTGGAAGCCGCTCAGAGTGGCTGGGGCAATCCAGCCAGATGTTATTTTTATGTGTGCAGATGTGGGCTAACTTTGACTGACCATTGTAGAAAAGACATTGCCCGTCTGTCAAACATGGAGAAGCAATTAGGATTTGATTGCAGAATCACAGGCTTGCTTCCCCAGTTCCTTTGCATGTGGAGTTCCTGGGCTGACTGTTTTCAAAACCCCATTAGGAGTTAGCTCTGATTAGTGCTGACATAGTCACTAACACTAACTGATGGTGGAGATTGGAGGGTGTATTCTTCTCACGAGAGGAGAAAATGTGTTACCCTTGCATCCTGGACCATAAGTCTTGTCTGCACTACCCAAATAGTTCACCCAAGTTTCAGACAGGGCATTCCCCTACTTTGAGATGCTGGGCATTGAACCTGGGACCTTTTGCATGCAATGCAGATATTTATCACTGAGTTACAGCCCTTCCACATTGCTGTCTTAACAATGGTTAAGGAAAGAACGGCTTTATATCTGTACCTTACTGTAGTGCCTTCAGCAAAACTAGAAGAGGGTAAATCAAATGCTTGCTTTCTCTTTATTTTCCAGTATTCTCTTGATTGGCACTATATATCATACTATCATGATACACCATCTCAGCTCTCTTTTCATTATGGTATATTGCAAGGATTTTTGTGTGTGTCTGTATAAAACCAGTTTTTTAGAATATTTCCATTGTGTTCTAGAGTAACGAAAAAAAAGAGAGGACCTAGGGTAACCATATTTTTCACTCCATAAGACGCACCTAGTTTTTAGAGGAGGAAAACAAGAAACAAGAAAGCAACACAAAGCCTCTTGAGCGAAGAGGCAGGAGCGCTCCGGCTGCGCTCAAGAGGCTTTGCGTGGCTATCCCTGAAGCCAGGAGAGCAAGAGGCATCGGTGCACACCGATCCCTCTTGCTCTCCTGGCTTCAGGGATAGCTGCGCAGCCTGCATTTGCTCCATAAGACGCACACACATTTCCCCTTACTTTTTAGGAGGGGAAAAGTGCGTCTTATAGAGCGAAAAATACGGTAATTTCTGCGCAAGGACTGTTGAATCTGCAGAGCTCGCAATTGGCTCAGTTCTCCCATAGACCATATGAAGTAAATTCTCTTGAGATGAGGCAAAACAGGAGTAGCGTTTCCTTAAGCAATGCCCAAGTACACCCAGTTATTCTTCCTAGGTCAGTGGATGATTGCCATTCACTTTGGTGGAAAAAAAACCCAAGGTACTTGCATTTGAGGACAATGTTGCATAAATGGGGCAAAAGTTGTGTATCACCTGATATTGGCAGTATGCAAAGAGGAAGGAGAGGTATAGTGTATTGTATACAATTCCTACAGTTAATGGATCTTTATGTGTGCATTGTAAACCTATCATTATCATAGGTGTAAGGTGTGGATCACTGGTATTTTCCATTGGGCAGTGGTCTATTCTTAGACCATAATAGCTTAAATCATAAACCATTCTCGCTCCTAGAGCATATATGTATTTCTGTCATTTATTGTGAACAGAGATAGCTACCCTTTCCTGTGACCAATCTGCAGTTTTTCTGCTTCACTTACTGCCCTCTGAGCTTTTGAGACTCCTAAGACTGACTGTAGCAGCTCTTGATATCTTCTCTTATTCTCATAGGACTCAAAGTACTCAAAGTAAGGATAAAAACCCTTACTTCAGCTGTTTCAGCCTTTTCTTTGTGCCAGTGTTAATTGTTTAAGTTCTTTTCTGTCTGAGCAAATAACTCTGGAAGTGATTTACTGGCAGGGAGCAAACGTTTGCTATTTCACTGGCTGGTTAAAGACAGTACTTGGCTTCTATTATTCTAAAAATACTTGGCTTCTATTATTCTAAATCTATTGTATAAAATTCACAATTAAACTAATAAAGTTTTTTCTTCTTATCTTAGGAAGGACTGTGACATCATAAATGAAATCTGCTGTAAGCACTACTCGGGGCACACAACGCGGTATGACATTTTTGAAGAGCTTTCACTGTATGATGTTCAAGGTTATCCCTAACCAGGTTGTTCTGTAAGGTGAGGTAAGGTAAGGTAAGGTAAAGGACCCCTTGACAGTTAAGTCCAGTCAAAGGTGACTATGGGATTGTGGCATTCATCTGACTTCAGGCCGAGGGAGCCAGCATTTGTCCACAGACAGCTTTCCGGGTCATGTGGCCAGCATGACTAAACCACTTCTGGCGCAATGGGACACCATAACAAGTGCTGGAGCACTTACAATATGGCTGTGTTCACCCCTTGCATGGACTTAGGACATCACTCCAGTGCTGTACCATGGGAGTCCCACTCACAACTGCAGTGTTTCTCGCTGTGTGAAAAGGTCCTTATTTCTAGTTCTTTGTGTACTAGCAGACATTTGTAAAGTCCAGAATCCATGAGTTTGCTAGCTTATTGACATGAGAACATTGTTTTTAAAATTGGGATGTGCTTGGTTTTTTTTATTGTTTTTAACTGCGTTCATAATAAACTGGAACGAAAACCTAAGAAATATGCTGTTTTATTGTTTTCCCGGGAGGTACACTTTTTTTTTAAAGCTTAGCTTTAATTGATGCAGCAAAGCTGGCAAATCTATTAGCAAACCTCCCAACATCCTTTCTTGCGTGTTCTTTATCAAAGCCAGGAAAATTACTTTGGGGAGTTGTTGGGCAGTCATTAATGCCATAGCCGAAAGAGCGACTTGTTGAAACTTTAATTTAATTTAGACCTCTGCTTCAATTTGATTCAGAAACCATAAAAATCGGCTGCAATTTAGGCTTGGTGACAAAATCTGTTCCACAAGGAATGCGTATATGAAAGATCTTATCGCAATGGACTCCGTTACTTGCACAAAGAATGTTAAAGGCGCTGGGAGTTCTGATCCTTGCACTTGCAAAGTCTGCTCAAGAAGGGAAGCTCGTCTCTCGGGTCGTGATGCTGATGCTGATGATGACCGTAATAACAGTTACGATGATAGGCGGTTGTGCAATGGAGAAATATTCTTCATTAAAGAGGCAAGTACGCTGTAGAATGATCAATGGATTTCGGAACTCTTCCTGGAAGGAAGAGGCATTTCCCCCCGCCTTCCAGGTCACACATGAAAAGGCAGCTGCCTCCTTTCTTAGTCTGCATCTATAGTTGGTTGCTCAAAGATCTCGGAGTCACAGTAGCAGAAATTGTGGCATTACAGTGGCCTGGTTTGCACGTTGTGGGACTATGCAAATCTGTACATTCCCAGGAAGGAGTTTGCAACCTTTTGGCTCCTGTGTTCTCTTTTATTCCCACCCCGTGCTGAATTCTTGTGTCATCCAAACCGGGACTTGTGGTTAAGCTACCTTTTCACTAGCCACAAGCTATAGCCAAGGTTTGTTGTCCGATAACATGCCTATGTAATTCTTGTCCGGGGAAGTTATTTGTTATGGTTATTATTTTTTGCTTTAAAGAAACCAAGCAGTAAAATCAAGCTTAATCAAGATTAATTGCAGTCAACCTCTAGACCAGGACAGAGACGCAATGTACTGTACCTCATTATCATAGATAGGTGTAAAAAGGGGCAATTGCTGATATTAAGTCATGGGGTTTTCTTTATGGAAGATCCTCTGCTTCTGTGATAGCCTTGCTATCAAATCTAATTGGCACTATGATGCTATGTGAGTATCCACTGGCTCAAATCTTCAATTGATCCAATAGTTGTTTAGTGGCAGAAAAAAACTTGTCATCAGCCTGCTTTTAGAAACTTAAAAATAAATAAATCTCTGTGCCTGATTCTCAGGTAAGGAGGCAACACTTAAATGGAAGGAGGCAGGTGAACTGGAAAACTTAACACATCTAAGTAAAGTGAGATGTGTGGCTTCAAAGTACAGGAGGATCAGACAATTCTCAGATGGGGCTTAATCTCTGCATCTGTGTTGTAATCAGGAGAATGTCACGGCTGGGTTCCTAGTGGAAGGACTGCTTGAAGGTAAAGGACCCAGCTGGCAAATCGATGCTGTACTGAAAAGCAGTGAAATTGCATATTCTGTTTATAGGATAAGGAAGTCGATGGTCGCCGTTTCCTGACTATTGGCATAACTGATGGACCTGAGTATGTCATGCATTACAAAGCCCTCCAGAAACACTCTAAGATAAAGCATGCCTGGGCCAGAACTATTCACACATTTCAGGTAAGCTGTGGGGTCATTGCTGAAATACCATAATTCAAAACAGCAGCATTTATTTCTCAAAACTATCACATCTGTGAGATGGAGTTTAACTCTTCAGCTTAGAGGATTGTGGTAGAAAGAAGCTTCGATGAGAGCCATCACGTTGTCCTGGCCTTGCTGCAACATAAACTTGAGAAGTCAGCATCCACAGTAGAAAGTAACTTTTGAAGTCTAGAATGAGGTGTGTGTCTGCCAGTGTGGAAAAGTAAGAAGCCAAGGAAGAGGCAAGATCTGACCACATGATTCAGAAACTTAACTTGTGCCTATATAGGAATTAGACAGAAATAATTTTACTTTAGTCCTGTCTATTTTTGTTTGTTGCTTCTGAGGTAGAAATTACAGGCGATGCCAATGGCTTTATTTAATATTGTAAAGGAAAAAATGAAAACTTGAAGCATTTAGACTCCTTAATTTATTGTAAAACTGTTAGAGCTGGATTTTGACTTAGCTATGTTAGAGTAACAAGTGGGATTTAAATTAGTCCTTATTAACTAACACCCTATTTCAGTGAACCTTCTCGCTACATGGCTAAATCTGGACCCAACCATAAGCATTTTTTAAACAGTTTAATTCAAGAGCTCTTTCTCAATATAATTTTCAGGGTTCTGAGGAAAATACTATTGTATATGTTGTTGGCGATACACCTCGCCAGAATTGGCAACATGTATACACAGCTATCACTAGAGGACGTTGCCGAGTCTATATTATTGCTGAAGAAGACAAACTCCAAGCGGTCATTAAGAAAAAGAGTTTCCACAGGAAAACACATTTAAAAGCATTCATGAAAGATGCACATTCCGAGCAAACATCACCTCAGAAGATCTGGCAGAGTCAGCAAGAGAATGACACGTGTGACTTTGCTTCTCATTCTGGAAATAATCAAGGGGAACCTGCCGTTTCTCTTAAAATGGAAGTTGATGATGCAGCTGTTGAACCGGCTGGTACTGCAGAGGAAACTTCGGGTGGACTCAAAAGGCAATCTACATTTCAAGATGATTGCTCAAGTCCTTCGAAAGTATGTTTGGTAAGAAGCATTTATCAGTAGATAAGATACCGTATATACCGTATTTTTCGCCCTATAGGACGCACCCAGAACAGGCAACTCTCCGCAAGCCGCGGGAGCCCAGCGCCGGGAGCTGCGCGAAGTCTGGGTGCGCTGAGCTCCCACGGCTTGCGGAGATCTGCGCGAAGCCTGGAGAGCGAAAGGGGTCGTTTATGCGGTGCGTTTATTTTCACTTGTAAGAATGCGTACCAATTACGCAAATTATAGTGATGGCCACCAGCTTAAACAGCTTTAAAAGGGGATTTGGGGAACTGATAGAAGGCTAAGGCTAGCAGTCGCTACTAGATGGCTGTGTACTGCTCTTGGAGGCAGTATGCCTCTGAATAAGCATTTGCTGTGGAACTTTGAGAACTGGATGTTCGACAAGGTAGGCCTTTGGTCTGCTGCAGAAGAGCTTTTAAACTGAATTTATCTGGCCTCCTGTCAAAGCACTGACTAGGATTACTGCTACGCATTGGTGGGTGAGGGATACGATAAAGCCCAGCGAGAAAATTGCACTTTTAAGGGACCACGTCTTTTTGTAAATGCCATGTGGAGTAGTGGGTATGGCTCTGGTCATGAGAGAAATAGAATTGAATACTTACAGCTTGAGCAGCTGCCGGGTCCTTAGCAAGCAGATGATGCTTTAAGGTTGACACCCACAGTTCTGTGCAGGTGGCAATATGGGAGAGTGTGGTAAAGCACATTCTCCCTCATCCCTAAGGCATCCACATAAGACCCTTAACCAGAAACCTGCATAGACCTTACATATCCCACCTTGGAATACCTTGCACACCAAACAGAGGCTGGGACATGGTTACCACCCATAAAGGTTCCTTCTCATTTGGTGGCAGTGTGCAGCTGGAGACCACACCTTTGACAAATAGTGCCTGCCATAGATTTTCACAGTCTACAAAGTGCGCAGTGTAAATGCTCCTGTTATATAGTGTCCGAAGCCCAGGCTACTGCTCACGTTAGCGTATTCTTTCTGCCCTTACTTAAAGCGATACTCCCCACCCCACCCCCCGCTATAAGCTTGGCCAACAACCAATGTTGTTTCCCCCCTGTTTTTGCTGTTTTGCAGGTAAAAGAAAATACCTCCCCGCTTGCAACTACCAAACTTCAAAGCTTGACACTGAAGAGTCCACATGCCAAGCAGCTTTTCCCACCCTAGCAAGTATATTCTATAACTAGATGTTTCATGCTCTGCTATGTCTTTTCTTTTTTTTGAATATATTTAGATAGAATATATTTAGTGTTCGTGGACTTTTGAAAAAGTTTTGCAGCTTCAAAGAGTATGACTTTTTACTCTGTTTTAACAAAAGTAATGCAGTTATATACTTTTTCCAGCTTTTTAAAATTAGAGGACCTATTTTTAAATTGTATATCTATATCTATATATATCAAGTAATTCTGGTTTGTACATTCGTTTCTAGTAAGTGCTGTTTGGCTTTTGTTTTCCTCAGGCAGTTAGAGCAGGGGTAGGCAACCTAAGGCCCATGGGCCGGAAGCAGCCCACGGAGGCCGTTTAACCGGCCCACGAGCCACCCCCGATCCAAGCCGCCTGCTTGGTGAGTCCCCACGCACTGCACTAATGCGGGACTCTCTTCCACGGCTCCGGAAATGGCTTCTGTGCATGCCCAGATGCCGGAAATTGTGTCTGCGGCGCTGGAAATGGCTTCTGCGCAGGTGCAATTTTCGGTGTCTGGGCATGCGCAGAAGCTATTTCCGGCATCACGCTGCACCGCTCCGGCCCACGGAGGTAAGCCTTGCCGACCCCCGAGTTAGGGCATGAATGCCTATTATCATAACCCTGTTTGCTGTTCTTAATCCATTTTGGAACTCGGCACTGTACTAATGCACACCCAACAGGCACCGTTTGTAGCATTATGGGCTGCTTCTGCTCCACAGTGCATTTCTGCATCTCGTAGCAGTGTTTTGAAGGAGTCTCCAGAGCAGTTTCCTTCTGGTGAGGGTCGCTAACAGAATGCTCTGGCAGTGCTCTAATAACAGCAAACTAAATTCTTCTTGTTTACAAAAGTTAAAATGATAGCTAGCTGCTATTAACTTCCGGGTTGGCAAGAAAGGGGGAGCAGAGGGAACTGAATTCCGTTCCCATCCCAAATAATTGCTTGACCAGAACCTTTAGCTGCTGGAAAGGGTTCCACAGGCATGCAGCCCTTGTTTTTACATGGTGTTTCTTCATTCAGTATTATGCCTACAAGCTTCTGCTTCTAGATGTTTTGGTTAGGCTCACCAACTTCATAAATCACTTCTTGCAATAAAAGAGTCTCTGAGCAATTTACAATACTTAAAACATGGTATTAAAAACAAACACATATGCACGTTTGGCCTAATAGGCTGGGTGTAAACATTATATAGAGTGTGTTGTATTTCTGATCAACGGAAAGCTAAATGTAAAACTGGTGTACTTCAAAAGTTGAATCATGTTAGTTGTATTAAAGAGTATGGTGCATCGTATTTTTTATTCTTTGAACATCTATTTCTTCTATAGAAGCTGTTCTGAGTCAAAATATTTGCATATTCCGCACTTCTAAAAATGTAAATGGTAATTCACGTTCACTAGTGCAAGGTGCCTTGGCCCAAGTTTTGCCAACATCTCCTGTTTCCCAGCAACTCTGTGGAGTCCTTCCCCATTGTTCAGGAGGAAGGAAGTGATAGGAAAGCCCCCTTCCACAAGCTATCCTCATTCTTGCAATTCCCAGGATCGAATCCATTGTCTTTAAATAATTTTTATTTGATTTTTTTACAGTTTCCATACAAATTTTTGCAACAGGTTGAGTTCCCAGAAACCATACATAGACGATAAATACCATGCTATTAAAGTATTAAATTTGTACAAAAATACTTTAGTTTAATACTCCTTTGTTAACAAATAAAAATACATATTAAGTGTGGTTCATGATCTGGGTTTCAGTTTCGTTTTAAATGAATTTTTCTCTGGCAGTGCTGAAATATGAACAAAACATTTCACTTTCATGTTCATGTAACAGGTTTAAGGAAAACAGCATCAGGGATATCCTAACAATTCAAATAGATGAAAAACTGGTTGTTAAAATAAGAAATGAGGACTCTACAGTTATAAGAGACAAATCCAGTGTCTTTTCCAGTCACCAAGTAACATTAATTACCATTGACAATACAATAAACAAATCAAAGCAGCTGCTGGTGAACCTAAAAAAGCAACTGGCAGCATTTTATTGCTCTGAGCAGGAAAGGGAAGAATCTGAGTGTGTGTGTGTATGTGTATGTGTGCAAAATGTATTTACAGTTTTTAAATGAATTGACATAAGAGTTAATGAGAGAGATCCAACAAAATGCATTTAAATAGCTATTTGAAACCAATGCACATACCATTCATTTTAATTTTAAGAAAAGAATTGTGTGTTGCTATACAAGTTAACTTGTGTATATGCCTAAACTGGGGCAGTTCATACAGTTTTGCACTGGTATTTCTTTGCTACTGCAGTTCAAAATTTAAACAAAGAAAAAAATCTACTTGAATACATGTTATAAAAGTCTTTTTTTAAAATTTCGCTAAAACTTGTTTTACCTTTTTTTAAAAAAAACCCCAGTAATTTATCAGAAGTTCCAAATACGTAAAAGTTAGAAGTCCATACAGGGTGCAAGACATATCCTGTTCAGTACATCATTGCATAGGGTATAATATCACTCTTAATAAAATCGTACTACAGCTGGGCCGGTAAAAGTTTCACCTCTTTGCACTTCAGATTCCTGTGTGCAATTTTTGCTAAAATAGTTGTAAAACCACATAGTAGCTTTTAACCCCCCCTTTTTTCATTACCGCAGAAGCAACAGAACTATATAGTTCATTTAAAAAACAACTACTATGATACAGTGATCTAGGTCCAGCAGCAGTAGCCTGTGATTCCTTCACTTAGTTAACCAGCTGGTATTTGAATAAGTTGCAATGTTCTGAAAATCAGATCCTCTGTTGTAATTATTTACATGGATGGGTCCCCCCCTCCCCCAATCTTTCACTAATCTGCCATGATAGGATTTACAGCCATTTTCACCATTCGTTTCTCTTGTTACTAGGGGTCAGGTTGAAATGGCACTACACATGGGTGATAAAAAACGAGAGCAGAGCAAAAAAACTCAGCTATGGAAGCAAGTAGCAAATTATGAGCCCCCCCCTCTGTGCTTCTTAATGCCACACAACAGCCACATCTTCAGTGTAACAGAAACCTGAAAGGGATTAGCACCATTTAAATGTTTTGCACTAAATACAGTTTTTTTGGCTACAAAGTGTTCATAGGCTCCCGTTTCATCTCTGAACCAGCGCTGTGTACACTTTGTTGAAGGAAGGCATGGTTTTGTTCGTTCCATTCCCCAGCCGGGAAAGTCTGTTGTTCCGAGCTTACCTTTTGAGAGGCTAGAGGGTTTCGACTAATAACAAGTTCCAATTTGTTACCAGACTCTGCTATAAGGGGCACAACCAGACAGCAGTCAAAGTCTCTTGTGCGAACATGGTTTACCTGAAAAGTAAAAAATGTTTGTCTTGGATGAAAGGTGACAAAGGAAAACAATGCATTTTTCTCCCTCCTCAATGACCCTTAATCCTTGTGATACTCTATAAGCCTACACAAAGTAAGGTAAAGGGACCCCTGACCACTAGGTCGTCGTGGCTGTCTCTGGGGTTGTGGCACTCATCTCGCTTTATTGGCTGAGGGAGCTGGCGTACAGCTTCCGGGTCATGTGGCCAGCATGACTATGCCGCTTCTGGCGAACCAGAGCAGCGCACGGAAATGCCGTTTACCTTCCCACTGGAGCGGTACCTATTTATCTACTGGCACTTTGACACCGCGTCCCTTCTACACAAAGTACCTTACCAAAAAAAGGGTGGCTTTAAAAGAAGTAAATGTTTGGTAAAAGGCTACTGTTAAATTGAATTTATTTGCTCTGCTAATGCTTATAAATAAATCTTAACCTCACGTGTTCCAAGATACCATTAGTCTAGAAGATTTGGAGTTCAACTGTCATCGGTAATTACCATTCCCAATGGTTTCAGAAATATTAAATAGCACTGCGGCCAGAATGGAAGACTGTGGCACCTCCACAGCCAACCTGCCAAGTGGCCAACTGATCCTCACTTCAATCCCGTCCCCGAAAAGGACCTAAACCACTTACAAAACTGCCCACAACTGCCATTCCCTGAAGCTGATCCAGGAGGATACCGTGGTGGCTAAGAGATTCAGCGTAATCAATAGGGTTGCACTCCTCCACCTCTCCTGATAAAAGCTCATTGTCTATCCGGATGACCAAGGCTGCTTCATTCCCAAGGCTTATCAGTCGTGATAAGCAGGTTGAATCTATGGAAGTTTACTGAGAAGTAAGTTCCACTGTGTTCGACAGGACTTTGTGTCAAGTGAGTGAACCTAGGCTTGCAGCTTTTCAGCATTTGATGATTATTGTCTTTACGATACATTGCCCTTAATTCATAGATCGAGTGTGTGTGTGTGTGTGTGTGTCTTCCCTATCATTCAGTTCACAGTACACGATGAATGAGGGAGCTGAACTTAGCTGTGCAACTGAATTTTAAATACAGTTTCCGCTACTGTGAATGCTGAACTTGACTGCAGAATGCTTTCTGTTCTACAAAAAAAACCCATGCCCTTGATACGGCTTTTCTATGTTAGTATGGTTCACTCTTACCTGGAGCAGTCTGTCATATGGCTTCAACCCTCCCACATCTCCAGGTCCAGCTGGCCGAATATTTTTAACATACACGCCTTTTTCCAATAAGGCATCGGAGACGCTGAACCCAAAGTCCTCCATATCTGAATCCTTGTACAAAGTTACCTGTAGGGAAGGGGAAAGCAAAGATAATCTGAGGTCTGCATTATAAAGATTATGGAAGCTCCGTTCTGCTCCATCTTTCCATGTCCCCTCCCCCCAAATAGTTAGCTGTAGTGTGTGGGTAAAGGTAAAGGGACCCCTGACTATTAGGTCCAGTCGTGGCTGACTCTGGGGTTGCGGCGCTCATCTCGCTTTATTGGCCGAGGGAGCTGGCCTACAGCTTCCGGGTCATGTGGCCAGCATGACTAAGCTGCTTCTGGCGAACCAGAGCAGAGCACAGAAACGCCGTTTAATGCAAGAGTGGGGAACCTGTGCTCCCCCCCCCCAATGTTGTTGGATGCCAATTCTCACCAGCTCTCGCCAACATGTCTACCAATTCGCAATGATGGTAGTTGCAGTCCCATTAGATCTAGAGAGCCACAGGCCCCCATCCCCGCCGTTTTATAGTCCCATGTTGCTATTGTCTTCTATTAACAAATATGCTTTTCTTCATCTCTCAAAGAAATGAGTAGCTCATTATATTGTTTTGCTTTGTTGTCTAAACTCTGTATTATGGTCCAGTTTGGATGCTCGTCCTTCAGCTTAATAAGCTAAGTGAACCTTTCCCCTCGCTATCACCAACATGAAAGTTTGGGAAAGCTCTGCATTAGAGGGAGTACTGTCATCCAATTGGGATGCTCGAACTCAGGACGAAAGGGAGAAACGTGCTAAGAGGAAGGCACGTTTTGGCAAACACCCACCGTGATCAACTCCTGCCTGGAAACCTATATCCCCACTGTGGAAGGATGTGTGGATCAAAAAATGGCCGCCACAATCACTTACAGACTCACTGTTAAGACTGCGTTCATGGAAGACAGTCTTACTCGGCCATGAGTGATCACCAAAGAAGAAGAAGACGACGGTCATCTGCTCTGTGCAAGATTACTGTCAGAAGGGGAGAAACCGGACGGTGCACCAACTCACCTTGTGTAACTCCACAGGAGTTGGTGACATAATTTCTTTCATCTCTTGCTTCATCTTCCGCAAAGCTACAGACTTTCTTCCCACATCTGAAGGCAACGTATTGCTACGGGTCGTCTGGCTGTAATGAGGCCTCGAAGTGCTGCGTTCCTGGAAGCTGGCTTGTCTCCCCAGGTGGCTGCGATGCTGCGGGTTGTCATGGTTCAGACTCATGGTGCTCCCTGACATAATGGTTGCCTGTAGCGTTAACAAAAAGTTTTTATCATACATGACATAGTAAAAAAACACCCAGAAGATGAGGCTGTAACTAAAGGCAGCAGCATCTATTCTGTTGTCTTGGCCAGAACACAAGTCACTTCAGAGCACAGCAAATGGCTGGAGGATAGATGGACAATTTGAGTGGGAGTCCTCTGAAAAATGTACTTGACGAAAAAGGTTGTTGGATGACATTTTTATCCAATCTGCGGGGGACTGGGGGAGTGACAGCTTCTATAATTGGCGAGTTACAATGGCCAGCCGTAGTCATGCTTGGCCACCGAACGAAAGTGGACTACAAAAATCTTTGCTGGCAAAAGTTATTTACCCTAAAAGCTATTTTGTTATTTAAACTAATCCTGGCACATGCATAATTAGTTTATCCTAAATATAATGAATGCTACAATAGGCAGCATTTTTGCAGATCTGAGGTATTAGAACAAAGCAAGTCAACAAAAGAAGCAGCAATATCTTTGATGAGAACTCATGGGAAGGCTACTTAGCACAGGTTTGGGAAATTGACTGGCAGGCCTACTTAGATCTGGCACTGGACCCAATTTGGCCTGCGAGGCTTTCTCCATTTGCTGACGTCTTACGTGATGTCAAGACGTGGCTCTGAAGGAGCAAACAGGAGCTCAAAGCAAGCTCCCAATTGTTCATGAGCAAGTAGGGCTCACTGACAGTGCCAGTCAGTTGATCAATACTGAAAAGTGAACGGCTTTGAGAGGGGTCCAAACAAGGTTGGATTGATGGGAAACAAGGGTCTTGTTTCTGCAATACAATTTTGCACAGCTGCTTCCTGGTCGCAGAGATGCCAACGAGGCAGCTGAGCACAATTAGGGCAAGCAAATGCCCAATTCATTTTTCACCTTTTTTTTAAAAAAAAGCAACAAAAACAACCCACCATGTCATCTTTAAAATGGGGAATTATCAACCTACTGAAACATTTGTTCCCGTTATCTATTTCCATATCCGTTTGCTGTGCTGCCAGGAAGGAATTTGGCAAGAGAAGCCTGAGGTACCATGCCTTTAGACAGAGCTTTCCCTTACGTTCCTCCGAATGGCAATTAAACTTCGATCAGGTCCACATGAAAGTAAACAGACGTGCAATACGGAAGCCATAATTCTGAGGCTGCGCATTCCACTCGAGCTCCATGAGTTTTACCCAGCTATGCCATTCACATTCCTTGTGGTTGCTAAGGGACTTCAGTATGACATAAAAATGAAAATGAGACTCTGCCGGTTTTTGCAACGCAAGGAATTTAAAAGAACATAAAAGAAAATTTTTGAGAACTTGCCCTTTTGAAACGTTAAAACTATTTTAAGTTATATTCATTTTTGGTGTAATTAAGGAACATGCAGGCAACTTTAAACAAAGAGTTGTCTTTTTTAAAAAAGTAAATCTCTAGGTGGGAAGTTAATGTGGAATTCATTGCAGTTGTCTTGGCTCATCAGGTGACTCCCAATTTTAAAACTCGCAAAGTTGCTTTTCGTTTATGTTCCCCTTAATTCAGATTCAGTTTTGTTGCAAGAGATACATGCCAAGGAAACCTTGTGTAAAAAGCAGCTGGAAGAGAATGGGATGCGCTGCTGCCTAGGAAAAATAAGCCTGCAAACAGGTGCAGCCAGCAGTAGCACAGGAGAAGCTTTTGAACACATAACACGCTTGTATCATTTCAGCAGCAGTTCCATGAAAGAAAACAGCTTGATTAGGGGGAAATCAGGGGAGGCAGCTGCACAAGCAAAATATAAACATAAAGGGTAGGTACCAAGAGAGTCATGTTTCTCAAACACAGACGCCTGTCAGCCTTGTCCTGTGGAAAGGGGGGTTAAAGCTTTAAAATGAATTTGTGAGATTAATGCAAACTTAGAAAAAAAATAGAGGGGGGAAAACAAAAAAAATGAGTGTTAATTGAAAAAGAAATTGGTATATTGTGACGGGATTAAGATTTATTTATTTTTCTACCTCTAATTCCCTCAGAATTCCTGACTGTCCACAAGTCTCCAAGTCCTCCAGTGCTTGAGACCAGAAATTTTCCTCCTGGTCAGTCTCGGGGGCACCTGCAAAGCTGGATTCATAGAGAAAGGTTTGCTTAAGTGGCAAAGGCAACACGGCAGTGTACTTCATAGGAATGGTTTACAGCAACAAAACCAGACTTAAGGGTGAGCATGGGCAGGAAGCAAGCAAGCTTAGACAGGGCTGTGGAGAAGGAGCGCGATTACTGACGCACAACACGGGGGCTTAATTAACCCGAGAATTTACAAGGGGTCTGTAAATAAAACTTCACACAAACCCCGGCCTACTTTTATTGCAGCAATCTTCATGGCCAATTCATGCTTAGGAGCTGCTATGAATGGTGAGGTTGCACATGCAGGCACATTTGTGAGGGAAAGGAAGATGCAAGATTAATGGTTCGCATAAACTAAACTGGAAGAAACAGCATAACCTCTCGCTCCTTACAATTATCAGTGACGACTGGAATTGCCACTCCCACACTTAAGATAGATTCCCGAATTCACCTAATGCAGATTTAGTGTGCAATCCCACACTCACTGGTTCAGTGGCTGAGGGGTATTAGGATAAGGCAGGGGGGTTCTTCTGAAGTCCAGATCCACTGCCTTAGCTGAAAAAAATGCCTCCATGTGCAAAGGCTCCTATGCTCTGCTGCAGAAGTAGAGTCTATGCATCTCCATAAATAGAATGGAGTTGTGTTGGTTGGTGTGTAGGTGCAATGGAGGAGGGGGACCCCTCAATTCTGTAGCAACGGCTACAAACATTTGGGAAATCTATCCAAGGACGGGATCTGGCACAAGCAATTTCCCTCCTACTGACAAGTGGGAGAAGGGAAAAGGCAGGAAAGAGATTGCTCCCTTTTCTGTTTTCTCCTTGCCTTCCCAGAACTGGGAAAGGTTTGGGTGATTTGGAACAACTGCTGGCAAATCAGGGACAGAGCTTAGGGCCTGCAGATTCCCAGCCACAGGATTGTTCAGTCCCCCCAATATCTGTAAAATATTTACATTAGAAACGTGCAGTCTCCCCACCCATCACCATTGGGGATCAATCCATATTTGATCACCATTCCTTCAATCCACATTTTAAGATGTGCTAGCCAGAACCTAGGCCCAGATTTGCCCAAGACGTGCATTAGCCAACCACTAGATTAGCACATGGACTTTTCTTGGCATGTGGCTGCTGGGGTAAGTATGCCTCTGCTTTGCATCCAACCTACCACTCACCAAAGTTGCTGTCAGTCTAACAATATGGCGGCACCCTACGGTTCTCCAAACCAAGCAGAAACTAGATGAATGCTTAGAAATCTCAGGCCATGCAGAGAGACTGGCTGCGTGTGGAGGGAAAAATTAGTATCCATTTCTGGATGCATGTGTGGGAATCATTAACTCAGAAAATAAGCTTCTGATTGACTTGGCATCAGCTGGAGGAACAGATGTGTGGGTTTTAGTGCTATTTACCCCAGGTTTTGGATCAGGTTCAGTTGCAACTGAGCATCTTCATTATCAGCAGAGACAAACTAGGGCACCTTCCTTTAGGTTTATCATGGATTCATGAGTCCAAAGTGATAAAAAAACAGTGCAGCAAGTCGTTTCCCACGAGGACACTGGAGATAATGGTTTGGGACAGTGTGTGTGTGTTTTGGCGGGGAGGGCAGAGGAATTATTCAAGTCACGCTGTAATCGCTAGTAACACTTTCCATGTGTTCTCTGAGACTATTGATTAGACTGTAGGTCAGCTGGAGAAACTAGCAATAATGCTGCCTGTCTGAGGGTTACAGCAAAACTCTTCTAAGGCCAGCAGCGTCAGGCAATTCTCTGAAGTACGGCAAGTAAACTGGGAACCAGAGCACAGAAGTTCTATTGATTTTTTTAACACAAACTATGTGTGACAGTGACGCGGGTGGCGCTGTGGGTTAAACCACAGAGCCTAGGACTTGCTGATCAAAAGGTCAGCAGTTCGAATCCCCGCGACGGGGTGAGCTCCTGTTCAGTCCCTGCTCCTGCCCACCTAGCAGTTCAAAAGCACGTCAAAGTGCAAGTAGATATATAGGTACCACTCCAGCGGGAAGGTAAATGGCGAATCAGCTTAGTCATGCTGGCCACATGACCCGGAAGCTGTGTGCCAGCTCCCTCAGCCAGTAAAGCGAGATGAGCGCCGCAACCCTAGAGTCGGCCACGACTGGACCTAATGGTCAGGGCTCCCTTTACCTTTACCTTATGTGTGACAGTGGCAAACCCCATGTTCTTCAAAGTGGGTCTGCACAGGGGATAGGGTGCAATTTAAAGAGCCAGTGGGGCGAGTGGGTGAGGAATGCCGAACCCTCTCCCCCCAGTGCTTTTCTCCTAGGTGGGCTTACATCTCAGTTAGGCTCCATGCTGGAAGTGAACCTAACTGGGAGCAAAATCCCTGGTGGAGGGTTTGGGGTTCAGCACTCACACTCAAGTGTCCCCTTAGCCCTTTAAGTTGTACCCAACCCACTTGAAAAGTGGGTCTGTTGCCCCATTCATCTATAAAAACATGGATCTGTTGCCATCACCTGTGCTTTGGGCAAATTCTTCTCCATGCCTTTTGCTTACTCTGCAAAATAAGGGGTCAAGCCATTGACTTATTCTGTCTTGGTTAGACACAACGTTTCCTGGCCAGAGCCTCCCCAAGATGGGTGAAGCCTTGACAAGAATTGCATTGTCATTGGTAACATTTCAGAAGGGGAGATCACACCAGATGGTTGGGCTCTAAGGGGCTGCTTCATCCCCTTGTCCCACATGGCTCCCCTTTCTTAAAGGGGCACCATGGATACTGACCATGTAGAAATTGCAACCACAGTACACATAGATAATGAAGAACCAGTCCCTACAAAGATGCGTGTGTATGAAACTACATTTATGTCAAATGCTGATGTGCGTGGAGCAAGATTAGGGAAACGAAAGACTCTTACAACAGTCAAAGGATGGGGTGGGGAAGGACCTATTTTCAGTTTAATTGTTGCATTAACAAGAACCAATGATCTATCCTTTATGCATAGAATTTCACCGAGTGCACATGTATTGCTTTCAGCATCATAACCTTTCATGAATGTCACTAACCTAACCTAATAAATCTCATGCAGCATGAACTGTAAATATCTCAGTAGTGAGAGGATAAACTGGCAACTGGTGTTTTGAGCTCAGGCAAGTGGTGTATGTACTCATAAAGAACATTGCTGCTGCTGCAAAGATAAATTGAGTAACAGGCGCAAAACATACCTGCTTGCGACTGGTTTATCCCATTCATCATCACTTAGCCCTGTGTTGTGGAAGGGGTTGGTTCGTGGCCTGTTGGGAGGGGATAAACTGCTCCTTTGTTTTGGACTCCTCCATTCAAATGTGTTGAAGTTGTATCCTGAAGCCTGATAATTGGGACCTAAAATATTAACCGTATTTGTAAAACCGTGATGCTTTAAACGAAGAAAGTATTTTATAACACTACATTGCACCCCTAATAACACAATGTCTTTTAACTTATTTCATTGTTCTTCCAGCAATTATGTGAGCTAAAGCCATCCTTGTTCCCATTTCATGCATGTGGAACTGAGGCCATGAGAGTTGCTCAGAATTATCTAGGAAACAGACTGATTTGAACCAACATCCAATTCTTCACTGAGTCTCAAAAGTGTAGCTCACCTTGCCTTCTCAATCTGTGATAAAGAAATGACCTGACATAGATGATAGCAAGGAACTCGTAGCAGAGTAATTATAACAAAGAAACAAGGCAGAAACAAGTCAGAGTCTGGGAATGCAGCATGTCACACAACAAACTCTCTGTACGAGCTTAAAAGAAAGTTTCTATAAATATATTTTGGTGGTACTAAACACCAAAGCCCCTTATTTGCACATGTTATTATTCATTGGAGATGTAAAGCAACCAATGCTGACATATTACATTTTTTGGTGATGTCCTAAAATACTGATATTTTGGCACTCCATTATAAATGAAATGCAATTGATAACAGGGTGCAGACTTCTCCATTTGATCCATTAGCAGTCTTGTGGACACAGAATAGGTAATATTTCTCTAGGCATTCATGTGAAGGGCAGATAAGGAGCAGCCCCTTCTCTCCAGTTGCTGCTTGCAGTGTTCTGGCTCAATAGTAGTATCCCATTTTGCTGGGCTAGGGAACAGATAAGAGGGAAGCATCTCTGCTAAAGTAGCCTTGCACTACCATCACAGGTTCTCACACACAGTAAAAACATGCTGTGGTGTGCAAGCTTCTACACCCAGCTATGGAATGAGTGGTTGGTAGGATGGGGATCCTGAAAAGCAGAGAATACTTCAGAATTGGGAGTATGTAAAAACCATAGATAATATGGGGAAAAATATATAGGCCATATCACTATCATGTTAAGTAAGGCAACCAAAACAAAGGTCACCTAAACTGTACTTGCACTACAGATTACAGTGGTACCTCGGGTTGCAGATGCTTCAGGTTACAGGCGCTTCAGGTTACAGACTCCACTAACCCAGAAATAGTACCTTGGGTTAAGAACTTTGCTTCAGGGTGAGAACAGAAATCGTGCTCCGGCGGCACGGCAGCAGCAGCAGGAGGCCCCAGTAACTAAAGTGGTAGCAGGAGGCCCCATTAGCTTAACTCAGGTTAAGAACAGTTTCAGGTTACGAACGGACCTCTGGAATGAATTAAGTTCTTAACCAGAGGTACCACTGTACTGGGAACATGGTTATCAGGTTATCCTGTTTAGCAAGTATTAAGTTTATCTCCATTAGGAAAAGACATGGACTGAATCTGAACAGGAAAAGTTGGACAGAAACCAGCCAATACTTCAAAAACTGAAATGGAAACAGCAAGGTGAAAAACCAAGGGCATCTTTTTATAATGGCTCTTATAAGCTGTGAGATAAAATAATGAGCTGTCTTGAAAACTATCATCTTCCTATGCTAATGACTTGCCAGTGTAAGCACTTCCATCTTTACACAACTTTGGCCATAGACAAAATACCTGAGAGGATCTGTGCAGGCTGTAGCACATTATATTCTCAGGGCAGTTTAACTAAAAGCAAAGACTGCAGAACAGAGGATTCCCATTTGTATGTGGTGGAGGGGAACTGCTGTACTAAAGTAACTCATTCAAGCTGTCGGCTTGATGCAATGTTAAATACTTAATGAGAAAAATAGAAGATCAGTATAGAAAGGGTTGTAAAGCCATCTAGTGCAGCACAAGGCAGGAACTATCCATCAACTCGGCTGCTCGCAGATTTGACTATTCCCCACTCATACGTCAACCTCAAACTACACATTTCCCAATTATTAGGTGAGTCTGTAAGGTAGTGATATGTGGAGCCAATGATACCTCACCCTTTCCCCAAAACTGGTGCACAAGGTGGCTTGCAACACAGCATACAATATAAGCAGCTATATAAAATATAATACAAAGCAGAATACAATCATACCTCCATTATAAAAAAACAGCACTAAATTCTGACCTGTATCAACACCATTAGGTTCCAAAGGACTGGACAAATAAATAAGTTTCCACCTGTCTAAATAGATGAAAATGGCTATATACCAGGCTTCCTCAACCTCGGCCCTCCAGATGTTTTTGGCCTACAACTCCCATGATCCCTAGCTAGCAGGACCAGTGGTCAGGGATGATGGGAATTGTAGTCTCAAAACATCTGGAGGGCCAAGGTTGAGGAAGCCTGCTATATATACCAATAGTATCTCAATAAAGGAAGGCTGCAGAAATTCATGGATCTGCACAAACCAAAATGGGGTTCTCTCAAAATCTCTTTACTTTATTGCTAAGGTAGTTGATAATTTCAGATGCAAGATCCAAGATGCATAGCTCCAGTTCAGTGCAATGGAAATTGTCACCACCATGGAAATTGGACCACATTAAACGGTCTGATTTGGAGTGGCCCCCTGTGAAACAATCCTATTGTTTCATAGGGGGCCACTCCAAATCAGACCATTTCACAATGCATGAAGGTAGTTTCTACCAAGTGGTACCGGCTTCAGTCACGTAGCTTATGACATCGTTAATAGTTCACTTACTCCTTTCGGGAGGGGTAAAAGAAGAAGGCCAACACTAACAAAGTCAATCAGACTACATAGGGTGAAATTATGTACATAATTTCCCAACAGATGCAGCTAGTTTCACCAATATATAGTATGATGTTATTTATGGTGACATAAAAGAGTTGGGGCGATGGGATAGCACTTGCTTAAAGGCCCCAGCAGTTGCCCAAAAGACTGACAGTTTGGGAAATGCCACACTTTTCTAAGATGTGTAGATATCAACACATTTCGTACCTTATGACATGGCATGAGTTCTTTGAAATTAGCTCTTGGGTAGTCATTTTGAGATAAACAAAAACCCTCCCCTCCTCAATCTTTTTTTATCTAATGATTTATCAGGGCAGGTGATATAAAAATACTTAATAGTTGCCCCCTCGCCCATGCACAACCTTATACTTGAACTACTGAATTGAGTTGAATTTCTATTATCCAGGCTTGTACACTCCCCTCCCCTGACCTGAACCAAAACGTCTACTGCCGCCCATGATGGGTTGCTGACCATTCCTGGAGATTTTACAGAACTATTTTCGTTTAATAAAATATTCACAGCTCAATATTTCATTAGTTTTTCAGACAGACGAACAAATGGGTCTGCAGGGATTGTGTGTGATTCATGTGCTGTTTACTGTCGTGCAAACTAAATGATGGCTGCATGCTGAGACTTGCCTTCCTCAGAAGGGATGTGGAATGACAGCAGAACAGTGAGTTCTGGCACACAAATAAAAATAAATCAAATTGTCGCTCTTAAAAATTAAAAATATAGCAACATTTTATATTTGTAGAATTCAAAGGAAAGACTAACTACACGACGTCTAGCAAAAATGAAATTGCTAAATATATATTTTTTACAACTGGGAATTTTTCCTGACATGAAATCAGATACCCAACATTACATACGATGTTTCGTTCTACTACTGCTGTTAAAGAATAGCTTTAGTTGCTTGTTCTGAGCTTCAAAGTATTCGTATTTGACTTTCAAGCTCTTTTGCCCCTGCCCTCTTTTAACAATGTTTAAGGAGGAAACTTGAGCATTTTTCTTTCTTGCTAGGATAAAATAGATTCCAAAGGAACTTTGCAAAAGAGAAAATGACAGTTGCTTCCAGTGTCAAGCTACGCAATAAATGAAAGATCATTACTGAAAGTGCCCAACATTAGTTCACCCATATGCCAACAACAAAGAAAGAATTATTGCATTTCCTATTACAGAAGATAAACATTGCACAGCAGCTGATTTGGTCATCCACTCCACTAGAAGTCTATATAGACTAACGTTATGATTCCCATAGTGACAAATCAGATCTTTCCAGACGTAAAGCATGAAGCAAACAATCCATCCCACTATCTAACCCAGCAATTTCTCCATCTCCTGAAGAGCTACAATGATTCCATTGAGCTATTGTGGCCAGTGGCCACAGATAGACCTATCTTCCACAAATACCCCTTTAAAGCCATGTAAGGTAATGACCAATGCAACATCTTGTGGCAATACATTCTGTAAACTATTTAATATGGAATATGTTGCTTTTACTACTGCTAGTTGATCTTCTCACTGAGTAATCCACCATAACCTCAGTATCCTTTTCCTAGATGGTCACAACTAGTTGAGCATGAATGTGAAGTTAGGAGTGTGTGTCCTTTTGCCCTGATGTGCATCATTCTGCGCTTACATATATTGAAACTTATTTGCTGCTGTGTTGGAGAGATCTGTTTGGAACTCTTCACAGCCTGCCATGCATGTGTCTCAAAACACATGGAGAAGCAGAAGGGGGCTTAATGCAGACACAGCGACAGCAATTCTCATGAGCTTGGTGGCTCAGATGTCTTGGTGTGCAGGTATGTTTCTATGATCTTCATATGATCATGTGGCCAAGAACACGTTGCATCTTCTTGTGCAGCAGAGAGTTACGGGGTGAGTGGGTCCAAAAATACTTCTGAAGGAATGTGCAAAATGTGTAAGGGAAGGAGAATATTTATCTTTGAAACAATGACTTCTCTAGTTGGCATTTGAATGCCATTGTGCTCTGTTTGATATTCCAATGTAAAATATGATTTTTTTAGAAGTCCTCATTTTTCCAACCCAGGATGTTTATAAAAACCTGCACTTCCAGGGCTCAAAGTTTTACCCTGAGATTTAAATGACAGTCCTCAAAATAAAGGTGAAATACTAAAAAACAAGCACGGATCTCTGAAGAGGTAAAAGAAAATCCATTCTGGTTCTTCCTCCCCTCCCTTCAAAACCTTTCCTAAAACCAGTTATTATTCTGAAAGCCCTCTGACATCTTAATGTCAAGGGATGAAGGAGAAACAAAAGGGTAACAAATCACTGAATAATCTCTTTATGCTCCCCCTTTGGCAGTTTACAATAAATCTTTACCATAGCCAGCTTAAAAATCACAATGAATGCACCTCAGATGTTCAAATTAATGAACACCTTCAATGTGTTCTGCATCTTTTATTAATCTAAGCTTGAAGGATAAACCCATTTAGCTGTGGATGAGCTATGGACTGGCTATTCAGACATCAGTAAAACTAGCAGAAGGCTGTTAGTATATTGATATATGCTTTATAACCTGTCACAGTGTCGTGAAAGAGTGAGACCAAGGTTAGCTGAATGCAAGAGGCAGCAGTGTGTGCTAAAGGGCGCTGTCTTAATGAGACAGAGGCGGCACAGTTGAGACACAACAAAGTTGGCTTGGAAGGTTTTCCAATGGAGTGGTTTCCCACGTTACATGTGCCGGTTGATATGCACGAACCCACCTTGACTTCCATAGCTGTTATCCATTCCAGAGCCATCCCATGATTCCACAGCACTATCTACGCTTGGGACGGTAGTGGAGTATATTTCTGACAGTTTGCCTGGCTTCTGTGTGGTGGCTGTGTCATCTTCAGCGTCACTCAATTCATTTAGGTGACCAGAGGCCGGAAACTTCTTGGGACTTGATGCTGAAAGGAATTAAATGGTAGGAAAAAAGATTAAAACTTTGTTGGAAAATCAGATAGATATGCAGCTTCATTTGCATGGAGGGACGTTCTGCAAGCAAGAAAACTAAGAGAAACAAACTGCATGAGCTGGGGGTGGGTTTTTTGGGTCCCCCACCATAATGGCTTTAAAAACCTTTTGTTGTAATTTCATGATTTCCACTTTGTCTACATCCTTCATAAACTTGGGCTTGGCTCTGATCTGTACCTCTGCTTTTTGTTCAATGTTCATTTCTGTGTAGGGTTTGTTACTTAATACTTTTCTTTTTTTCTTTGAATGACCCACAGGAGTCCAAATGAGTAGTTTATTACTTCCCAGATTTTGACTGTAACACTACTGTTGTAAAGAGATAATTGACTCTCTTTTTGTTTGACTCCATTACTGCACTGGTGACTGCAAATATCTCGTAGACCTTGAAGTGCTTCTCTTGAACCATTCTTGTACCTGTGCATTTGTTTCTGTGTTCCAATGACCCAAATACCATTTTCATGAACGTATGCATTGTTGATGGTTGTAGAAAGGGCCCCTGTGAAATACCTGACACAACACTCACCATCTGTCTGCTTTTTGATTTTCAAGGTGACTGTTTCTCCTGCCATTTGTAACAAATGTATGGCTTCGCTCAAAGGTTTTCCTTTCAGGCTGCTGCTATTTATTGCTAAGATTCGGTCTCCGATATGAATTGCACCTGTCCTGAAACATGAGTTAAATAAAACATGGAAAGTTCAGTAAAAAGGAAACTGAGCCAAACATTTAACATATACGAGATAAGCAAAAGTGTCTGCAGTTTTTCCTCGGGTTTCACATTTAATTTAAAGTGTGTAAGATGAATGGAGCTACTTAGTCATTCTTGCTGCTAAGGCTATTTGGATCACCAGGCCATCTTTGTTTTCAGAGCTGGTAGGAGAACCAATTGACATCCAAGAAAAAACAACAACAACAACAACCCATCATTTCTTTCAACATGACAACGCCATGGATTAAAGCTGCACATTCAGAAGGCTTACTGAAACTCCTTTCTTAGTACCTGCAAATATTGATGTTTTCCATTCAACAGGCAAAAGGCAATGATAGCACAAACCATCACAATACTTTCACATGATCAGTTGAAGTAAATTAAGGTGGATATCCTGATAGATGGATTAAATGGGCCACAACTGTAGTTAGGGAGCATATTAGGATGGACAACTTAGTTAGAACCTATCTGTTGACATGCCTGGACAATCATCATGACACAACTCAGTTCACTCTGAAACTGATCCTGAAAAACTACTTATTCACCTTCAGGTGAGTTCTCCACTGTAGCTACCTGTAACTCCCATCTTTTTACCAAGGCTCTTCCAAAACCATTTTGCAGTCCTATTGCCAGGTGGCAGAACTGGGCGGTATTTTATCAATCACCAGAAGCACATGATTTTCAGGAGGGAATTAACCAGAGATTCTTGCAGCTGCAGAACAAGGACACGTAACACATGCAGTCTTTGATCCTCTGCATCCAGACACCACAGTTTTCTGATAGGGCAAGCCTAGATGCTTTCAGGAAGCAGGACCACCCTTCTCACTCTTTTTTACACACACACACACACACACACACACACACACCAGAACTGCCCAATAGATTGCTCTGCATTTTGACCACCTTGTTTCAACACAGGTTCCAAAATCCTTCCCCGTTCTCATTTCAGCAAGAGATTGCTATTCACCTTTAGAATTCTACTGGCTTCAAATTAAATGGGGTTACAAATGTTTCTCCCAATGACTGCCCTCAGAAAAAGTGCTATATTTGGTTTACGAATTGCTAAGAAAATTTCAAGATCCTATCCTGGCACAGCAATGCTTATTAGTACATGGGGTTTTAAAAGACAATAAAGAGGGAATGAGGAAGATGTAACGGTTAGCACATTGTATATATGTCACATATGGTAAATATAGCTAGACAGGCAAAAACATGTAGCACTGTATATACAAACACCCACCTTATAAGAAGAATGCAACACCTTTTTTCTTTAAGTTATTAATATCACAAGGTAAGCATGCCTGAAGCTTTCTTTAGGTGATTTATGGTGACAATAACTATTGCAAAACTATGTTCTAGATTTAACAACAGCCTCATATCATAACACCAGCAAAAAAAGACTGAACATCATTAAGTATTTCATTTGCTATGAATTGTGGAGAACAGACAGATTTCTAAGGAAGAATGATTGCATATGACTGAATGAATTGTCACACATGAATGAACACAGTAAATAGCAGAACTATGAATATCTTTATTTCAATTTACCTTTCAGCTAGTCCACCTTTAGTAAGACTTGAAATGATAATAGGATCAAAGGGCTCTTCAGTACCAGAAATAGTGATCCCAAGAGGTCCTCCGTAACGCTTGAGCTCGACAGTATAAATAATTGCTCCTGAGCTCTCTTGTTCATCTGCAATACATGCCAAGAGGATGCAATTGGTCTCTTATGAAAGAAGGAATGAAAAGAATAATACATTCAGACAAATGATCAGAAATCACAGTGTGCATCCTAAAAGCTTCATGCCTCAAATACATATCTTAGCCACTTCAATTCTGAAGCCTACACTTGACTTCATGGGCAACAACATCAAATCTCCTTCCCATCCACTGAAGCAAAACCAGGATTTAAAACCTGACACTAGACCCAAGTGAACTTTTACCTTCATGCATTCCCCTACAACAGAGACAACCGCAAGGCAAAAAATATGGTAACATTTATCCTCCAGGTTATTCCCCCCCCCCCCAAGTTCATAAAACAGGTTTTGGTTACCAAGGGGAGAAATCAAGTCTCTGGCAAATACTTTTCTGTGTGAAAATAGTAACAGTCACTTGAACACTTGAAAGTGGGCATATTTGCTTATCTACTTTTTTTTATTGCTGCTGGGCATCTGTATGTGCAAAAGAAATGAACATTGCTTATTTGGATTGCTGCGTGGACATCGCTTTGATAGTCTGTTTTGTATTGCTTGAAAATGTAAACTTCTGCTTGTCTATGTGTTTGGGGATTATGGGGTTAACATTTGCTAGCTGACCTACCCTGGGGCTCAAATGGGAAGGGCTAAATCATTGAGGAGTGAAGGTCAGCACTTAGGTTGCCTAAAGCCTGTGATCTGGCGGGTGGTGCTTGGTATTAAAATTCCCTGCCCTTCCTGGAGCGTGTGAACTGGAGAGTGCATGGGCAGAAGAAGCTGGATATGGTCAACTTTCCATTTTCACAGCAAGAAGGCAGACACACAGGTCTGATCTGGAGGGAGCTTATGAATGAATGAAGCCTAGTGTAGGTTAGGGACTGTGTACAGATAGGGGGATCACATTTATCTCCTGTTTCGTTTGTTCCTTTGCGCCAGTGGTGGGCTCAGCTGCTTTTTCCGTAACATTTTCATGTAAAAACGCTTTACTAAAACCTAACGATTCTATCATTTTAGTAGACATTTATATATGTGTCATTAAAAGCTGTTGTGGTCCCTGATTATTCTTGTCACTCCCAATACCTAAAAGCCACAAAGGCTTCAGGCAGACTCAGCGAAGTAGATAGGCTGATTAGTAAAGAAGTGGCGCTGTGGGTTAAACCACAGAGCCTAGGACTTGCCGATAAGAAGGTCAGCGGTTCAAATCCCCGCGACGGGGTGAGCTCCCATTGCTCGGTCCCTGCTCCTGCCAACCTAGCAGTTCGAAATCACGTCAAAGTGCAAGTAGATAAATAGGTACCACTCAGGTGGGAAGGTAAACAGTGTTTCCATGCGCTGCTCTGGTTTGCCAGAAGCGGCTTAGTCATGCTGGCCACATGACCCGAAGGCTGTACACCGGCTCCCTCGGCCAATAAAGCGAGATGAGCGCCGCAACCCCAGAGTCGGCCACGACTGGACTTAATGGTCAGGGGTCCCTTTACCTAATATGTGACTACAGTAGGAATTTATTGTTTTCTCGACACAAGATTTCCAGCTTGGCTATTGTGTGCCCCAGAGTTACATCACCGTTACTGGGGAAACCCTTGTCTCTCATCTACTTCCCAAGAAGCCAAGACTTCTGGTTCCAGTCTCTCTTTCCCCTCTTGGTTATTATATGGGTCTTTCAAACTAAGCCTGCTTCCCCCAACATGTGCCTCTAGGCTGGAGGACTGCCTTCTTGCCTTGGCACCCCCCCCATCCCTTTCCATAGGGGCATGCAGCTTGTTTCTGGGTGCTGGAATGCCAGACCCTAGGAGACGGCACTGCAGAGCAGCAATGGTGGGTGGGTGCATAATTACCCACACCCCCCTAATTGCTTACATTATGTTTCTTTTGATTTCATGCAACAGCTTAAAAAATAATAATTTATGACAACAGTTTATGGACTAGCAACTTAATGAAGTATTATTCTTAACACAAACTGTACAGAAATATTAGTTTTATGACGACTGTAATCTGTCTTTGTACCTAGATTTAAATGGGATAATTTACTAAGCACACATAATAGATGAAGTGCATCTAGCAGACCTTAATTGGTAGTCATGTAGTTACACACAATTCGCCCCGTATTATAAAATAAATGTTTTTAATCTATGCAAAGTATTAATTTATCCGCGGAATGAAGAGGCTGGCAATTATTAACTGCTTTAATTCACACTAAAATGTACGTATCAGGCCTTGTAACCATCAGAAGGCCCTGTACGCCGCTTCTGAGCAAGCATAGATTGGGATGGATCATAATAGTTATTGGACTGGAAATGAGCAGATACTAAAGGTCAGGGAATCAGGTGACATGGGCTTTAATTCAGACTGACTTTGGGTGGTTATGAATTTGCCTTTTAGATAGACAACCTGATGATAATATGGCAAGTGTTAAATAGCTTCAGTTGTTTTCTGCTTATGATGCTGCTACCTGGGAGCACTAGGATCATCTTAATTAGTATTTATTAATCTAATAATAATAATAATAATAATAATAATAATAATAATAATATACTGCTCTATACATGGGGGTCTCAGAAGGAAAATACTGATAGGAGTAAAGCGTAATTGTGGAAAGGGAACCATCTGTTTCCCCAACAAAACTTAAGGCTAAGAATGCCAAAAGAGATGCTCTGGTCTCTTTCTGTGACTGAGAATCTAATAATTTTTATGTACGGTAACCAAAAAGAAGTGATATTAGAGTGAGTAAACAAGAGAACAAAATTTGCTCCAAATGTACATTTGTATGATGATTAAGCGTGTCTAATATTGTTGTGGAGGAGGGTATGGACTAGAGTATTAATTAAGTTATGGGGAAGTAAGATTTCATGCTTTGCCAGGAGTCCCAAAGAAACAGGCTACTCCTCTAAAACAGCTGGGCCAAAATCATGTCTGAAATTCTGGAGGGTGGGTGGGGTGATATTTCTGCTTTAAATGCAGGAGTGGCACTGAAACAAGCATGCATGACTCTCTGCTGTGCCATAGTCCTATCATGGGCCAATGACGAATATTCTAATGTTGGATGCATCTTGGAAGTAAGTGATGGAATACAAAAATATCTGTATTGATATGGATAGCACCTTTTCTCTGTATATTTAAAAATAATATTAAAGAACACCCACTGATTATACAGCAGAGATTGTATCTAACACAAATGGTTATAAATGTACATAAATAGGTTTTTAAGCCAGCTCACTGTGAATACCAGAGTTATCTTCATCTTTGCGAATCTTGAGCTTTACAAGGTCCTCACAATGCTGCAGGATTTGAACTGCATCTTCCATGGAACAGTTGTCTAGTCGAATATTATCTATGGCGAGCAATTTATCACCTAGTTCTAATGTTCCAGTTCTGTTAACAAATGGGACACATTACAAAACTGATGACTTGTACATGCTGTCTAGACATCTATTCATGCAAATGATTTTATTTTTTAAATGAAATATTTTTTTAAAAAACACACAGTGGAGATTAAAAAACAACATTACTCCAGTGGAAGGATTTGCTTAATTTAGAAATATGGATCATTTAAAAACTTAGGGAGTGTGAGAGTAACCAACATAACTTTTTTTTCTGACTTGAAAGCACTCACCTGTGTGCAACACTTCCCTTCTTAATATCTGAAATAACAAGAGGGTCCCCTGGTTTTCGACTAGATGGAGCTGAAATATGTAATACACACACATATATGCATTTAAATTAATTCTCAAAACTCCATATAGCATATGCTAATCAATGTTAATGCTTTTATGTACAATATTTATTATACATGGATGTTTCCATGCTAGCAAATACTCCTAGTAATGCACATTTGTGGGGTGCAGTTATATGTTAAGCCTTTCATCCTAAAATATAACTGGTGTGCCTTATCACTATTGGTGTGGCACAGCGCTCATAGAAACAAAGTTTCACTCAAAACAGAATATTGAGCAATCTTTATGAACTCAGACCCCTCTATTTCTTAAACATGTATACAATTTGCTTCATTGATCATATCAGAGGTTACCATAAAAGCTTCATAATTCAGATGAACCTTGGAATTTAATTTTATTATATTACTGGGTGAGAGAAGAGAATATTGCAACAGTCCCACATTTCTGGGGTCTCCTTGCCACTTGGGGTTCAGCAAACCCTGTAATTATAGGTCCTTCAGAAAGCTCTGAAGAGGCATCTGTTTTCCTTGCTCTTCCCTTGAAGGGTGCTTGTTGGATTGCTGGTTTCATCTTCTTTTTGGGTTTTAACATATTTGGGCTGATTGCTCTCGTATTGTTTAGTACTGGTTTGATTTATTAAATATGCTTTGCTGTGTCATATTTTATGCATAAGCCATCTTGAGAGGTCTTTTGCCCTAAAACACAGCCTAAAGCATTTTAAATAAACAAATAAAATAAAATTATTTTTTCAGGCATCATGCTGTGCCAACAGCACAGTAGGGAGGGCATGCAGTGATGTACTCTGTGCCCACATTGAAATAGACCTATGCAGCAATTGTGCTACAATTCATACTGCAAAAGGGTTGACTTTGAAATGGTATCCCTCACATTCTTGCTGCCCCATTCCTCCTATTGAAAGAACATAACCCAGCTTGCTATTTTAAAACATTTCCTGTTCTATCCCATCCTTGCATGCAGGATAGATCAATATCCCAATGGTTTACTCAGAAGTTAAGTCTTACTGCGTCAATGGAATTTGGTAAGAGCACATAGGGTTTCAATGTTTGACAAAAACAGTTCAGCGGTCTAGAGCTGCAGTGCTACAGCCGCATTTACCTGGGAGTAAAGTTCATTTTGGCCACATTCACACCATATACCTCAAGCACTAAGATACCACTTGAAACAGTCATGGCTTTCTCCCCCCTCCCCCCCAATAGAAAAATTCAGAGCTGTAGTTTGTTAAGGGTGCTGAGAGTTTTTGGAGATCCATATTCCCCTCTTAGAGTTGCAATGACTAGAGTGGTTTAACAATCCATCTCTCTTCATTGGGAACTCTGGAAATTGTAACACTCTGAGGAGAATAGGGGTCTTCTTGCAACTCTCAGCATCTTTAACAAACAGCTCCCAGAATTCTTTAGGGCAAGGTGCGACTACTTAAAGTGGTATAATAGCGTTTTAAATGTATGGTGCGAATGTTGCCTAAATGTAGTGGAACTTATTTCTGAGTAAACATGGCTGGAACTGAACTTTAAAAAACTCTTACTTCTTTCCTAATATTGTCAGAAAGATGGCTTTATACTTGTGATGTGACAAAGGTATCATGCCCTTTTAAACAGAATCTTAAGAAGAAGAAGAGTTTGGATTTGATATCCCGCTTTATCACTACCCGAAGGAGTCTCAAAGCAGCTAACATTCTCCTTTCCCTTCCTCCCCCACAACAAACACTCTGTGAGGTGAGTGGGGCTGAGAGACTTCAAAGAAGTGTGACTGGCCCAAGGTCACCCAGCAGCTGCATGTGGAGGAGCGGGGAAGCGAACCCGGTTCACTGGATTATGAGTCCACTGCTCTTAACCACTACCCACACTGGCTATTAAGCTACATCAATTTCCTCCTACATGTAATGAATATGATCTTGCAAATACAGATATGAGAAATGTTAAATCCTCGCAAAGACCCATTTGAGTCCATCCTCATGGCTGATATGAAGAACAGAACCTACGAGTCACCTTTCCCATGAGATATAGAGTGCAGTATATGTCTACTTGTAGGAAACTATTATTTTGATATTTCATCAGCTCATTTATCTTTCTGGACATTTTTCAATGCCCTTTTTTTCAAAGTATTTGCGATGATAAAGTAGTTCGCGTTATAAAAATTGATCTCATAAAAATCTATACTGCATTCCTCAGTTTAAAAATCAATTGAGATGGCAAACAAATTAAACTTAACTGGAATTCCTTATACCCTTTAAAGGATGTTTTCCTAAGTATTCTTTGTTAAAAAACAACTCAGTTTTAAATATAATGGTAGTATGTATTCTGTATCATATTGGGTACAAATAACTTCAGGGTTGCTTTTTTGTTTGTTTATTGTTTAATGAAAACCTGTATCCAAAACAGATCACTATTCTGTACTCTGCTGAAATTATAAATGGTAACATTGTTTTTAATTTCAGTGTATACAGTGCTTTTTTTCAGGGGGCACTCAAAAGTACGGCACCTCTTTTTTTTTTGTTAAAACGAATTACACTTACTGTAACAAGCTTACGGTGAATACTGGCACCTATTTTTCTAGAAAAAAAGCACTGAGTGTCTACTTGATAGTAGATCAATGGCTCAAACTTCAACCTCCTAAAAAAGGACTCCTTGCCACATGATGGAGTATAATGGTACTCCATTGAGCCCAGGACAACTGCACAAGAAAAAACATGCTCCTCATGTAACTGGGGCAACCCTCAGACCACCTCATAATTGGTACTTATCTGTGTTTTGAAACCCTCAAACCATAATGATGGAATCTGTCAGACTGCAAATTCTGAAGAGGATCAGTCATCCCATCTTATCTGCCTGAATTGGGTAAGTTAACAACTACCCTACTCTAAACTGCATTGGCTCACAAAGCAACTGTCAAATGAAGAATTTCAGGATCTCTATAACCCATGCCCAGTACATTTCAGCAGTATGATTTTAAAACTTTAAACAAGAAAAATGCTACAATAAAGCAAAGTAAGGATGGAATAACAATCTTCCAATCTTCTCAAAGTTTAACAGAAAACAAGAAATTAATTTAATACTGAATTTTAAGGGGAAATATAAAGACTCAGAAGTAATACAGATAGTGAATTTAAAATAGAAACCTTTATTTGCAAAGCTAATCTCATCTCAGCTGGGCAAAATGAGTACAAATTCAGATAAAGATTTTTTTTCAGGAACCACAACATACAGATGAGCATTTTTTTTAAAAAAAAGTATATAGCAGTCAAATAGAAGAACCTTCTTGTTCTTTCGCCCATTGTTCTGTATTTTTATCTATATTAATATCCTGTGTCTACAACTCTTTCTCCTGACAGACATAAGCCTGTAATTTCCTTCAAATTTCATTCCTATCTAAAAACCTCTTTCAGCTATAATTATCAATGAAGCTTCAGAGAATCTAATTTATGTTAAATAAGTGATTTGGTTATGGGGTCTAGCTTGAACTTTTGGCTAATTTTAATTTGCTGGGTGGTCAAAAGCTCTGAAAGAGCAAAATGAAGTACAAAATACATCTGCAATAATTTTGTTACCAAACATTATATATTATCAGGATCATATATTTAAAAAAATATGACAAAAGTCTACTTTTACTTACAGCTTATGGTGATGCCAAGCTCTACGTTATGCTTCTTTGGTAGTTTTACATGAAAAGTGCCACTACTTGGTATAACAGATTCTGTAATTAAAAGGGTTTGTTTTTTTTTCATTTATACTACATGCTGGGCTGAATCACATTCATTGCATTTTCATCATTCACACATTACTCGTTTATTAAAAATAATAGATAATATTGAGTCAAGGAAGCAAAGTAATTGTGGCTCATTTTAACGTTCACAATTTAAAATTTCACTGTGTATGCTGCATACTGCCACTTCTTAAAGTGAAGGACCTAAAAGCAGAAACAGGATCCTGAACATACAATAAAGCCGGTATCACAAATGTGTGTGTGTGTGTGTGTGTGTGTGTGAGAGAGAGAGAGAGAGAGAGAGAGAGAGATCAATTATAAAACTATAGCAATGACTTAAGGATGTCCTGTAGACATCTACCAGTAAATAGGGATAGGATTCCTCCCAGCGAAAGCACATTTGACCATGCACACATCCCCGTAGGGTCAATGGAGCCTTCCTCCCTTCTTCTGTACATGCATCTCAGAGCATTTCCTGTGATCTAGAACTGGAGGCTACTTCCTGCCTCCCCATCAGTTTTCCAACCCAGCCCTTCAAAGTAAATTCTGGGCCAGGCCCCAGGTTGAGGATTCAGAGCTTCCTGTTTCAGCAACTAGAGCAGCCTTTCTCAACCTGTGGGTTCCCAGATGTTGTTGGACTACAACTCCCATCACCCCTAGCTAGCAAGGCCAGAGCTCAGGGATGATGGGAGTTGTAGTCCCACAACATCTGGGGACCCACAGGTTGAGAACCACTGAACTAGAGGCTGCACTGTGGTGTGCAAGTACAAAGAGGAAGGAGGGAGGAAAGAACAATTCAATTAATCCTATGACAATCCCTCCACACTCTCACTCTGGGAGGGATTGTACCTAAGAACTCCAAGTCTCTTTTCAGTCAATGGGAGTTTCCTCATGAGAGCAGGTGTCATATGGGGATTAAGAGCAGGCCCCAAGCTTTGAAATGCACACCTTAGTTTAATCGTGTCAGTGTACAAAATTTGAATCTTTGTTTCCAAATTACACATTATGTCCAAATCTTCAGCAACATACTGTGTCCCTAGAGCTTCTGTTTTGCACAACCGGCAGGTACCCATTTCCCCAAAGTCTGGTGCATTCTGTCTTTGAGCAATCAATAGAATAAAACTGGCATATACAAAAATATGTGAGAAAGAGAAGATTGATTTCACATCTTAAATAATAGAATACTTGTCATTTCTGCCTGAGTTTTGAAATATTCAGTATGAATTAAAGATTGCAGAAAGAGATGGAGGTTGTATATGCATGTGTGATAGCAGCTTCAGATTCAAAAGTGAAGGGTTGAGCTTGCATACAAGTTAGAGAAAATACTTGATTATTCGTACCTGCAACATCAAATTCTATTTCCAAAGTGACCTTGCTGGTGATAGATGAGTCTCTAAGAAGCTGATTAGCTTCATCAAATGTGCTGTCTTCTGTCGGGATCCCATTTATAGCTAGTACTCTGTCTCCTATTTGTAGGGTGCCACACCTTGACACAAAAGAGAACAAATGAGCATTCAGACACAGGGGAGATCAAAGCCAAAATAAATGCACTTCTCCATAGAAGGGTAATAGAACAAACCCAACTTTCTCAATATTGTACGTCTAAATTTATTCTCATGATTTTATTATGAGCACATTTGAAATGTACCAGTTAAGAAATTAATAATCCAAAACTCTGGTGTTTTAAAGATTTGATCTCAGCTAAAACTAAGCAGAGATAGATGTACTTTCTGCCAATTTAGAATCAAAAATATCAAGGTCTTTGAACTAAGATTTAGAATTCCATTAGGAAAAAAATCTCTAATTAACATAGCTCCCAGTTGCCTGTCGGAAGTAATCGTCTAGATTACTTTTGTTCTTCTCATACCTTATCAAGATTTTTTTTTTAAAATCCCTTATTGTCAGGACAGGAAATTCACTAGGTACCACCAATTTTCTATAATTTGTCTGAAACCTGAAAATAACTAGGCCAAAGCATCCAGAGATAAGTTCTCAGCAGTAAAAGTTAGGAACAATCATTTCAAAGCACCTCACCTTTCTGCTGGACTGTCAGCCTCAATATAGGAGATCAGAGGTGGAGATGACAAGGTCTCAGTAGCAAACACACTGCCCTGGAGCTGTATTCCAAATCCGACAATGGGGTCAGCTGTCAGCACTACTTCTGTAGTTTCTGTGTGGACAACCTGCCCAGCCAGGCCAACAGTGCTAGAAGCTAGTGACACTGTAAAACACATCAATGGCATTTAGAAAGACGCAACACAAATTAAAACAATTTCTGACACAAAACCCATCAATATATCAAGTACATCAAAGTACATCAAAGAGCCAGCTGCACTGGCTCCTGGTGGAGTACAGGGTCAAGATTCAAGGTGCTGGTTTTGACCTTTAAAGCCCTTCACGGCCTAGGACCCTCATACCTACGGGACCGCCTCTCCCGGTATGCCCCACGGAGGACCTTAAGATCCATAAATAGCAACACCCTAGAGGTCCTGGGCCCTAAGGAAGTTAAATTAGCCTCAACCAGAGCCAGGGCCTTTTCAACTCTGGCTCTGGCCTGGTGGAACGCTCTGCCTCATGAGACCAGGGCCCTGCAGGATCTGATTTCTTTCCGTAGGGCCTGTAAGACAGAGTTGTTCCGCCTGGCTTTTGGCTTGGAGCCAATTTGATTCCCTCCCCCTCTTTCTTTTTTCTTTTTTCTTTTTCCTTTCTCCTCCTGTGATGAGGCTGCATTTTAAAATTTTAATGTTTCAATATTTTAATGTTGTATTTTAATCTTGTTTTTAAGTTGTATTCATTCAACTTGTTTTTATTATTGCTTGTTAGCCGCTCTGAGCCTGGCCTTGGCTGGGGAGGGCAGGGTATAAATAAAAATTATTATTATTATTATTATTATTATTATTATTAAATGATTTCTATCTCAAAAACTATTTATTAGGATCAACACAGTGAGCAATATTTAAATATATTTTTTCCATACTGTTTTTCCATATTGTTGACAATCGAAGTTTAGTTATTCACTGAACGATACATTTCTTCTGTAATCAAAGAAATAACTGCTGTGTAATGGACCATCTGGAATTGTTGCCAAATGACGATACGGTTTATTTAAAAACCCTTTTACTTCATACACAGGCACAAAGAAGGGGGCAGAAGGCACTTTGATCTAGCTAGGGCGTCTATCAGTGGAGTAAGAAGGAAGGTAGGTAGGTAATCCACAACAGACCTTGGGAAATGAGCACATATCAACTGAATTTTGAACATTCTCCAGTCATTATGCATAATCCCCAACAGACCTGGGGGAATCTTGACTGCATTTCGTACATTCTCTGGGCAATATGCACATTCTGTAGTCAGTATGGACAGTCTTAGAAACACTTTTTTCTATTTCCTTTACAAAAGTGTGCACAAACATACCCACCACCTAGGGCTGCTTCTGGCTTGTGTACAATTCCCATGAGGATTATGTGCACATTCTCCATGAGACCTGGTGAATGTGCACAGTGGCTGGTTGTTATGCACATTAACCACCAACTTACATTCCCCTTAATATATAGACACTAATGCTTGCCCAAGGCCAGTAATAAGCTACAATACATGAGGTATGAAGAACATACTTTAAACATTAAAAACTAAGAGTTTTAAAAATAATAATAAAGGAAAACAAACCAAGCCAAAACAAGTTTAATAAACAGAATGACAGTGTGGGGTATCTTTAAGTTTTATGGCTGTATGTTTGAAAAAAGCTGCATAAGTAATGCAGCCACTGCAAACTTCTGTTAATAAAATGTTTATGGTTCCCTACACCACCAGAGTTTATTGCCAGGCATTTGGGAAGATCACATTAGGTATGCAGACTTTTCTACACAAAGGGCAATGAAAACTTTATAGCATCCTTCAGTCATACATATTCTAGACTCTTCCAAGGCAGATACATTCATTAAAACTTGCATTTTAAAATGTCTTGTTAGTAACTTGTTAGTACATCAAACCTTGAAAGTGCTACAGAAAGAAAGAGGGTATGTGCAACAGATACTGTGTGTTTGCGTATAAGTAACTATTTGCCAAATAATACATTAGGTTCTATAACAAGCACTACCAGGCTTCCACACTTCTGCTAGATGATGAAAACGGCTGGCTATTTGTTTTGATATTTCCAGTTAAGAAGAGGAGCTCATAGACAAGCTAAACTTGTTGCCTTGGGTTGAAGGAGATGAAGTGTTAAATGTAAGCAGAAAACTACTCTTCTTATGTGTGGATTTTAAGTATGGAAAATCTTATTGTCGGGACTTTGCTAATTGGTGGCTTCCCCCCTCCTCACCCCCCCACATGTAATTGATACAATAATGGTACATTAGTGGCAGATTTATATCAGGGCATCCACACATCCGTCTGCTTTATTAGTGTTCTGCAATGCTCCTCCCATGTTAGCCACAAACCTTTGTCGTTTAGAGGAGCATTCCTGTGCTAACGCACAAAAAAGTGAGAGGAAAACAAATCCCAGAATATTTGCGGTAGCAAACTGTTAGAGGTATCGGTTGGTTGCTCGAGAGCAATCAGGCAATATGCTTCAATAATCTGTTTTAAAGCTTTCTTATTGATGATAAAAACCTTTGGAAAGCAGAGCGCCTCTATTCCGTGTCTTGCTCATTCACTGGCAGAATCTGAGAGTGGGCGGTCCTTAAACCTTCCTCAGCAGAGTAGTTTCTTGACGCCCAGTCTGCACCTCCCCTCTCTGCGCGGAAGCCTACTGCGCAAGGAAGGCGTGGGTAACGGGGGACCTCTCTCCTCCCCACTTTGCCCAGGCAAGGGGTCCTGGCACTGCCTCGCCTACACTAGAGGTGTAGCTACCTTCCTCCGCTGAGGAAGTGCTGCTTCCCACGATCTTTGGGGGCTCTCTGTAATCCATCCGGCTTTTCCCCTCTCCCCCCTGAGCCGATGGCAGTTCCTTGACACAAACGTTACAGGATTTTTAGCAAGGAACTACAGAGCGTGCACCTATTGCAAACAAAGCAATACGACTGCCCCAGAACCCTTACAGGCACAAATGGTCCCGAAAGTGTGATCATGTATAACCACCCCGATAACATCATGAGCACAAATCATGATGAATGCTCAATAAAAACGACATCTGGAAGGGCCCTAAGTGTTTTCTCAAGCATTTATTGCTTCCTTCCACCAACAAATAAACAAATAAGTGAACTGGAGAAAGCTTTTAGGGAAAACTTGTTTTCTATGTTTTAATCAACTGCTCATTTTTACAACAGACACAATTAATTCCTGTGTGACACATCAGTTTTCCGTGAAAGGAGGCAAACAATTTCTAACCATGCCTATTTAATATTAGCAATAATACAAAAAAAGTGTTTTGCGATGACTGGTGCATTAATGTGCGTAAGAAATACGTGAAAAGGGCTGTTATTGTTAATTTGGGCAAAGTAATCCCTTTACAGCATGGATTTGAATCAAGGAGTTTCAGAAAATATTCCTTGTAGCCTGTTGACTGGTTCACCCTAACAGCAACAAAAGATCAATGCACTAACAAAATAACTAGGCATAGTCAGTTAGCTTGGACCATAGCTTGAAAAGTAATATGAATAACTTACAAATTAAGTTGGGTCAGGATTCTGTTAAGGGCAAAATTCAGTGCAATATCCTACCACCTACAGCAAGTGAAAACATGATGCTGACACTGTGCTCAGACATCAGGGTGCCTTTACTACCAACTCAACAGAGATCATTCTATCTATAGTCCTGACAGTCACCTGCCACATCTTATAGCTCAAGAAGAAGGAAATTTGTTTCGTTAAAAGTTGGTCTACTTCAAAGAATACTGTGTGATAGGACTTCATTTTTAAATCCTAGATTTTGCATTCTTGTAAACACTGGGTTTTAAACCTGTTGCCACACTAAAACAATACCCAGATTATGACTTGTAGATGCAGAACACACAATTAGATCATAGAGGGCAGAAGAAACCAAACCTCTTTGATTTGGGATATGGCGATGTAAGTACAGCATGTGGTCAAACACTAACTTTTGTCCTGCTGTAAAGCATCCTCTCTCACAGTGGCTCCTAACAGATCTGAATTTCAATGTGCTTTCATGTCATTTGTCAGATGCATTTAACAGCCCTGGCTTCATTATACATTAAAAAAACCCTTTATGGTCACCTACATGAGCTTTTGAAGTCCTTCTTTTTCATCCTTCTTCTCATCATGGTGCCACGTGGACTGGTAGAGTAGAGACTGCGAGGTAAAGTCCCCATGTTCAGGGAACTCAGACTGTATGCGCTCATGGAGGCCGGAGAGAAGGACGAAGATACGAGTGCTGTTGAAAGAGAGGGAATCACTTGTCACCAGGTGCTCTGCAATAGGGAGCTGGGGAATTGCATGCCCGCTATTGGCTGTTAGAAATCTAGACCCTGGTATGGCTCACGAGAACGGTTTGTGTGCATACAATAACAAAATCACAAACTATATTAAAAAAAAGAGGCTGTGTAGCACATTCAGGGTCAGGTGAACCATACAAAACACCTGTTTGTTATAACAAACACACCATGTGCAGTCCTATTATGATACTTCCATCCAAGTATACAAGCAGCTCTTAATGAATGCCACTAACGTCAACCATTTTGTAGTTCAAAGTCAGTTGAATTCATTGTAAGTTGATCAAATGCTTAGATAAAAGCACCACAACAGGGTTACAGACACAGCTATGTGAATTAACGCACATTTAACGTGGTGAGTCTAGCAATGCATTCTTTGGAAAAGGTGATTTCTGACATTGGCTTTGAATTGGAAAAGGTTGCATTCTCTTATAAGGTACCGAACTGAGTTTTGTAAACCTTTTGGGTTATCACGTATTTCCCCCTTCTTTCTAAAGACCGGTTAAGTTAAGGCAGGGGAGGAAAAAAATGATGTCAGAAATAACCTCACATGTTTGTGAGAAATCATGAGATGTTGCAAATTAACGAAAGATTTCAAAGAATGAAAATGGGGGTGGGGAGTATGAGAGGAAGAGGGTGAGGTAGAGTAAATGATGATGATGACTAATAATAATAATAATAATAATAATAATAATGTCAGGAGGAAAAAAAGCATGGAACATTACGAAGGCTTTTTGGAGGTGATGTTTTCTGGCATTTCAAAGCTGGCATCCTGCAATGGTCAGGGTGGTAGGTGTTATAATGGTGATAGGTGAGAGTGCTGCTGTGGCTGTTGGCATAGGGATTCCATGTGAGTTGCCTGTTGCTCCTTTGAACCTTCGCTGCCCACCATGAAGGGATGAGAAGAAATAAAAAACAAACAAACAAAAAGGACCAGAGAAGAGGGAAAGGTAACTGGATTACATAAATTTAAAAAGGAATAGAAATAAAAGCAACCTGAAAAGAAAAAGAACACTGTGGCCTCCCCCCCCCCACCCGGTAGTGAGATAACACTAGAATTTATCTCAGGGATGGTGACCACTCATAGACTCACAACTAATGGGTTTCATGCATCTTTTTTTTTTTAAGTGATCAGTATTCAATCAGTTTTTAATCTGCCTCTGCCCTTAGCTGCTATGATTAAACACTTAAGAGAACCCATTTGAGTCAACATTACCAGGATGCATGATCTACAATTAGTAATTAAGTTCTGAAAATATCCACCCATTTAAAAGAACTTGTATATATATAAAAATTAAAAATAAAACAAGGGACCATATATCAAGAGACCATGCACTATAATTCAGAGTGTTTCACATGTCAGTCATTTCAATTTACTGCTTTGACATTTTAATTTTACCGGCATTCATCAGTGGCACTATATTATCCTGGACAACGAACTCCTAAGCATCAGCACAAAAATTCCATTTAGGGGACTTTATTTAATAAAAACAAAGCAGAAATCTAAAGTCATCATTTATTGTTCTGATGCGTGGTTTTCAGACAGTTTTTGCCCACTGCAATAAAGGCGCATGATTCCTGATCCTAGTTAGTTTTGTGTCAGCTACACCTTAAACAAATATTAAAGGGGGGGGGAGAGAAGCTGTCAATTTACTACAGTCAGAAAATGATAACTGGTCTTCTTATAACATTTCAAACTATATCAACTGAAACTTGCAGCATAGCATATTCAACTCTAAGCAAAATAAAAAACTTCATCAGTGAATTTATGACTGAGGGTTAAGGGAATAATCTTTTCAGACCTTTTGTTTTGCAAATTTCATTCTTGGGGTACTGCACTTGGGATAAAGCTTTAATATTTGGGCAGTAACAAAATATATATAATACATATAACCCTATATAAAGCTAATGAGAATTCTATTATGAAAAGAAATAGGTAAGAAAAGGGATAAAAATGAGGAAAATCTAGAGTTATAAACTAAAAATTAGTCAACTACCGGTAATTAAAATGTCTTCTGCCGCAAACGTGAAATATTATGTTAGAGCTAAAGGTTCCCTTCCCTTCAGAGATTTTAAAAGCAGGGATCCACCTGCTTAATTCTTCCTGCTATTTTATACGGAAGGCTTTTACTAAGGAGATTCACATTATTCGAAGTACACGTGGGGTTTGCCATACAAGGTTAAAGAATGGAGTGCTCCAGTTCAGAATTTACATACTCTGTTCCAGGATGCTATTACATTTCCACCACTACTTCTATTTTTGCCTGCTGGTGCACACATCCCAAAAAGTCAATCAGCATTCTGTGCTCACTATGCACAATCAGCCCTCAATATCCTGTTTTGGGGATTTCCTCCTCAATATTTTTTTTGCAGCTTTGTAAATCTTGGGGTTCCCCCCAAATCTGCTCATACCTTCTTCTTGGTGTGGATTGTGCCGTTTTGGTCCATGCTCTTAGCACATAGAAGGGATGGAGAACTTTATGGTCCCCTGGATGCTATCAGACTACAACTCCCAACACTGGCTGGAGCTGAAGGGAGTTGAATCTGACAACATCTGAAGGGCCAGTTTCCTCAATTCCTGATATAGAGGCTCAGCAAATCTTCCTGGAGATGTATTAGACCAGTGTTTCCCAACCTTTGGTCTCCAGCTGTTTCAGACTACAATTCCCATCATGCCTGACCACTGGTCTTGCTAGCTAGGGATGATGGGAGTTGTAGTCCAAAAACAGCTGGAGACCAAAGGTTGGGAAACACTGCATTAGACTTTAAAACTATCAAGCTGAGACGTTACACTGGCAATTCTGCAACAGGGGAGTGGAGGAAACATGATGTTTCTACAGAGCACACATAGAATGAATGGCAAGGGAGCCCTTATATATCTTGCAGTGCAACATGACACTGTTGAAGTGCTGGGGCAGCCAAACGTTCCAAATGGGGTGAGGCATGCTTTTCCCTGTGCAATGAAAGCATGGCTGCCTTGGCCTGCAGCCTTAATGGAGTATGAAGATATGTGAACCAAAGAATGCCATCACATGTAACATTTTTTTCTCTCCCATTGAACTATCTCTTTGTGGAGCACGCCTGTGCCTATTGAGAGTGGTTAGTTAGCCGTATTATGCTCTGCCCTCAAGCTCTCTCTTTATTAAGGTATTAACACATACATTATCACTGCCCTTGGCAATAAAATATGCCATTAATTCTTAATAGTCCAGCATGGATAACCCATCACTCTGTCTGCTACTGATTTAGAAAAATATATAATTTTCCTTGAGCAAATTTAATTCTGGCCTCTTCCAGTAAACCAAGTGCATAATAATCCAAACTTGAATAGGTGTATATTGTATGAAAATAAGACTTCTTAAAGCATGATGCTGAATTTAAAAAACAGGTGGCATTCTGCACTCAGAATATAGTCATACCTTGGAAGTCAAATGGAATCCGTTCCAGAAGTCCATTCGACTTCCAAAACGTTCGAAAACCATAGCATGGCTTCTGATTGGCTGAATGAAGCTCCTGCAGCTAATCAGAAGCCACAGAAGCCCTGTTGGATGTTCAGCTTCCAAAAATAGTTTGCAAACTGGAACAGTCACTTCCGGGTTTGCGGCATTTGGGAGCCAAAATGTTCGAGAGCTAAGCTGTTCGAAAACCAAGGTACGACTGTACTGTTTATTAATCAATTCTTTTTATAGATGAAGGTAAACAATGGGTTCTGTATGTTGCAAAGTGCATCCCTTTTCTTTGTAGGCAACTATGAAGTTCAAGGTAAAGCAAAAACCACACACACACAGATTTTAGAATTGTAGGAGCATAGGAATATAGCAAGCTGTCTTATACTGAGTCACCATTTGGTCCATCTGGCCTAGGATTATCCACACTATCTGATAGCTGCCAAGAGTTTCAGTTGGGGAGCCTTTTCCAGCCCAACTAGAAATACCAGGGATTAAACCTAGGCCCTTTCGCACGGAAGGCAGATGTTCTTACCACTGAGCTATGGTTCTTTTTTCTCTTGTCTCACAGAAGTTAAGGGCAGGTTCCCAACTGACTCTTAAAATGCATTTGATTTCAAATAAATCTGACTTAGATTTCACCAAGTCTATCTTAAGCGTTAAATTCAAAGAGTAGTTCTGAGTAAACTTGATCAGAATTTGGCTAAAGAACTTAAAAAGCACACTTGAAATTGAGGTTTTAAGAGCAGAAGACCAAAGAAACAACAACAACAAACCCACTTAAAATTTCCGTAACATCAACTTTCAAGAGTTCTTCCACAGGAAGAAGCAAGGAGAAAAGGATGACATTAAATGTAGAACTTCAAGTCTTCCTACCGTGTTCTGGTCCCTTAAGAGCCAGCCTTGTCTGATGATGAGGAAGGATCTCTAGCTTGACATTGTCAGAAGTATTAGCCAAGAACTGTGTCGCTTCTGCCAATGTACAATATTCCATGCTGGTGCCATCAATGGAGAGAATATGATCTCCTACATGTAATGCGCCACATCTGTGGAAGAAAATGAAGGACTTCAATGTAGCACACTGTGCTCATTCCTTGGAATACAAGAATTCACTTCTTTTCAAATGGATAAACAGCTTCTTCTTTTTTTTTAAATTAGAGAAAATTATCTGTAAAAGACTCGTCAAACCTTTAGTGCAAATCTTTAAAATGATTGGAAGATTAGGTTATAGTTGTAATGTTCTGCCAAAAACCAATGCAGGGAGATAGCCAAGTCATCACTCACGGGACTTAGAACAAGCAGTAGAATAAGTGGGAGCTGCTTAGCTGATGGAGGCTACCCCCTTTACACAAGTGCCAAAAAGTTCATAATTTAATGAGTTATTTGAGAGTTACATAGGGCTGCCATACATCCGGATTTTCCTGGATATGTTCTCTTTTTAAGAGGTAAAATCACCATCCGGGTGGATTTTTAAAATATTGCAAAATGTCCAGATGACGATGATCCCTTTTTTTGTAGTGTCTCCTGGAGGCTACCAGGCCCGGCATGGCCTTCCTGGGATGCAAGCAGAACCCTACTCATGCAATGAAGTGTTCCTGCCCCTGCTTCCTCACTCCAGCCCCTAAAGGCAAGATTGCATGAGAAGCGGCAAGGAGGAAATGGGCATAAACTGGATGCATGAGTGGAAGTGTTTTTCTGTTTACACAGGGCACCTTTGGATCCAAGCTCCTGGGTTTCTTTGTCTTGCCTATAATTTTTGCTGTAATCCACAAGCTATGCAGGGAACTCTTAACTGCCCTAATTGCTTCATCTCAGAGTGCTAGACTCTGCTGCTTGATTATATTGTCAGATGGAAACCAGGTGGGTAACATACCATGGTGAACTCTTCTGCAGCACTCACCTGTCTGCAATACTTGCAGATTTTATTTTGTCTATGATGATCACTTGTTTGCTACAGCACATCGAGGTAGATAGTGCAACTCCCAGAGCGGAACCAGCAGTTTTGGCCACTTCGACAAGCAGCGGCCCAGAAGCTGTTGCTACCGAATCTGTAAAAAGCAAAGGTTATTGTGGGAGATCACACAGGGTCCCCGGACGTTTAACGGTCTATTGATCCCTGTGCCACCACTGTGCTCGCTTCCCTGCTGCCACCGACCCGTTATCCTCGGGTTAAACACTGAGTCCAGCCAGTTGCTAAAAGTAAACCAAAAAGAAAGTTTATTTTACAAACATTAACAAGTTTATGGTTTCTCAGATAATATTCCTGTCAGTATCTTAACTTTAGTTTCTTTACCGGCCTATACCTTCCTAATACCTTCTGACTGATTATCTCTACTGTTTGACTGACTCCTCTTAACAAACTCTCTCACTCTCTCACACCAGACTAGCCCAACCCACAGACTTATCTTCCCTGTCTCTTATAACTCCAGACTGTCTTCTCAACCACCCTAACTCTAACACACTCCCCCCCCCAAACCCCCTGTACTTAAACCTTATACACAATTAACTCCGCCCCTTGGGTTCCCATTGGTTAGTCATTTTACAATTAGTTAACTCTTTCCTTATGAACCCAGTATGATGTCACACACCTAGGAGGGCAAACGCCACAGTTATCCTTAAGATGGCATCTTTCTTTCATCTTAAAGTTCTTGATTAACCAATTTATCAAAACGGGGTTTCCAAAACAAAATGTTTATGAGCGTTTCCCCCCACCAGAAGTTCCCAGGAAAATATTTTGGTACTCTGTGTCAGGCTGAATTTGAATTTGGAACTTGATGTCTTAAAAAATGTTGACTTCAGCACCAGGAATGAGGGCAGGGAAGCATGAATGATATTTGCTCCACTGAGGTTTGCATTTATAGTAGTCTCAGTCTTCTTGTGTAATGCTGCACTCAGATACCAGTCTCACTACATCTTACTGAGCAATTAGTCTTGAAGCATTCAACCTGAGGAGGTAGCAATCAGCACAATCTGTGCCATATCGCCTGTTTTGGTCTGTGCTGCTTCTTCTGATCATGTTACACCCCAGTGTGCTGTTTGGGCTAGCAGCAATAAGCATACAGAATTGCACAGGATCTGAGAAGCGCAGGATGCTGAATTAGCACAACTGACAGTCACAATGCCATCTGTCTGGCATCCCTAGATAGGCAGCTGTTACAAGCAATTCAACTTAAGGGAACCCTACATATTATGCTATTTACACTTCCCCGCCCTCTTTAAAGCACTTACTTAAATTAGCCAGAGACAGTTTCCTGTCAAAATTGTGCCCACTGGCTGCTATTTGTCCCTGCAGGTGTGCAGCTGTATCTCTGCCCCCCCCCCCATGTTATCCTTGCCTGCCTTTCCCCACAGCTGCTCTTTATCACATAATTCTGTAATTTAAGGTAACCATATATTTCATGTAACATCTATTTGGGACCTAAACTTTTCTTGGAATTTGATTTTGAGAGTCATGGGTGCTACCCAAACGTGTTCCCCAAGAGTGGCTAGGGAAACTCAGCCAGATGGGCGGGGTATAAATAATAAATTATTATTATTATTATTTCATTTCATTTCATTACTAACAACAAATGACATTCCTACCCACGCCATGTCTTTGTTTGGACCCATGAACCTAAATCTAGCACCAAGAGTTTGCAGAGAGGAGACTTGCAAGAAAGCTGAACAAAGCGAGTCTTCAGATTTCAAGTGGAGAGAGGAGGAGGGTGAGAGGCCACACTTGGAATTTTTAATAACTCCAGAAACTGAGGGGAAAATGCTGGAAAAGGGGCTTGGGGACTAGCAGAATAGAGGCAGAGCGAGCCAACGAGGATAAAACAGCAATGTAAGAAGGCACAATACGAGGTAAGTATATTTAAAAGACCCGAGGAGAGAGAAAAGAATGGGAGCAAATGGCGATCTGGCTGCACTCAACTAAGGAAGGAGCAAACTGAATCCTGGAAGTCCTGTATTGCGTGTCGAGGTCCGCCAAGCCACCCCTAAATAATTCACAATTCACACATAATTTTTGTTTAAGGTTTTTGGCATAATTTTGGCCACAACTTTATTAAAATACATAAATATGAGTGGTTGCTTAGGTATTGGTTATGACTATCTGTCCCCACGCCCAGGGACAGAACTGACTTCTGGATTCCAGCGAAAGCCAGTGAGGGAAAACAATATTGGGGAGAGCATGGAGCCGGGCACCAGATCCTCATCCCCCCCGCATGCTCCCGGGGGCTTGCGTGGCCCTAAGCCCCATTCAGGGGTACGGACAAAAGAATGGAAAGCCCCTGGATTCCTTTAATGGAATTCCCTTGCAGCAGCAGCATTGGAGGGGCAGGCACTTACCCCTCCACCAACCAATTTTTTAACCAATGCCTAACCACAACCTAACAAGTTGTGACAATTTGCTACGCAGTAGGCAAAAACCAAATGGCACCAGCCAAACAGCCAAATGGACAAAATTCCTACCATGCCCCTGCCCCAAAAGCAGACGACCCCATGACAGGCACAGCAAGGTCAACGCAATAGCCCTAGATTAGGGAGGGTGGGTGGGTGATCCGATGCACGCAGCAAAAGAGCCCAGTCAGTGCTGCGTGACTTGATTTTATAACCTTTGGTCCGTCCCCCTAAATGGCAACACCAAAATTTGCCCAGTAACCCAATCGCCCAATCACTGTAGATGGTCATCCATACTAACCTGCCCAGCAACAGAGGGGTGGCCTGTTCAGACCCCACCGCAACACGTGCTCTCTATGAAGAAGAACACGCTTTGGGTGCAGTCAAGGCCCATTCTGCTGAGTTTTCATTGTAGGCAGGTCCGTGCAGAGGCAAGGGGCAGCAGAGTACACTTGTCCTGGGCCTTGGAGAGCTAAGCAGGTAGGGGCCCCCTACCAGGGACCGGCTACTTTTTTGTTTGAGTTTATAACTTTATTCTAACAAGGTTCCTGCCTCAGGCGTCTGACAAGCTCTGTACAGGCCTAATTGCAGGAATGGGAAAACAAATAGGAACACGGATATCCTGCCACGCAGCAAGGTTACCACTTCTGAAGGTCTCCCTCCATTTGTTACATTTAGACAATCTTTGAGTTAGGACTGACTACAGTGGTACCTCGGGTTACATACACTTCAGGTTACATACGCTTCAGGTTACAGACTCCGCTAACCCAGAAATAGTGCTTCAGGTTAAGAACTTTGCTTCAGGATGAGAACAGAATTCGTGCTCCAGCGGCGCAGCAGCAGCAGCAGGAGGCCCCATTAGCTAAAGTGGTGCTTCAGGTTAAGAACAGTTTCAGGTTAAGTACGGACCTCCGGAACGAATTAAGTACTTAACCTGAGGTACCACTGTATACAGATAAGTCCAATTATAATGGTGCACCAGGAACCCAAATCAAGCAGACCAGGTGAGCAAGCGCTGCCACCAAATTAGAGAAAGCAGAAGTCAAGTAATGGAGTGCGGGTCAAGGAAGCAAAACTAAATATGAGAAAGAGAGATCAGAAGACGATAATCAAGTGCATCTCCCCCGACAGAGACAGATTAGTTTATCATATGCAAGTAAAAAAGCATGAGTATGAAAAATGAACCATACAGATATGAATTATTCATGAGCAAAAGATGTTTCAGTCATTAAGATATTTACACCATGACTAAAGCACTTACACACTATGTTGATTTATCGGTTATGTAATTACATAAGATATGCTGATGAATGTTTGCACGGAAAACACTCCTAGATTTTTATTTCGTTAATAAGTTCCCCCACTTTTGAACATTGCATCTCAATCAGGACACAAGACTTTGATTAAAGCCTCCCAGAGGTACTGAGATTACCTTCGGCATGCTAATAACAACCTTGCCTTATTCAGCTAAACAACAGGGCACTTTCCTTCCTTATCACAAACATAAGAAGGGGGGGAGATATTGTTAACATCTCACTCACGCAGTGTGGCATACAGATTTGGTTTGTAAGAATCCAAACAAAATGAGGCACCTCCTAACCCTTTCAAATGCTCTCAGAATATTATGTTGGTTCTCTGTGTTTAAGAAGGAGGTGGCTGTCAAAACACATTTATATAAGTGATCATAGTCAAATACAATAATCTATAAAACTATATTTAATAGAGAGGATGAGGGCACAGGGAAGAGACAGCAAAGCTCATTCAGAGCAACTGTTACCATTGCCCATGGCAACTAGAGTTATTCTACCTGTTATTTAGAAACCTGATGTATTTCCTATTGCTAGCATGAATAGCAGATGAGTCATTCTTGTTGATTATAATCCAGCAAGTACAGGAATAAGAGTGTTTGCACAAAATGTGTACTAGATTATATGAGATTGTGGAACAATGTAGATCAGGAGTAGTCTTTCAGGGCGTGTTTTTTAATTAAAAAAACTACAATTCCCATCATTCTCTACTGTATGCCATGCTGGCTGGGGCTGATGGGAGTTGTAGTCCAAAATATATGGTTGGCTACCTCTGATCTGAAGTGAGAGCTGGACCATAAAGAAGGCTGATCGCCGAAGAATTGATGCTTTTGAATTATGGTGCTGGAGGAGACTCTTGAGAGTCCCATGGACTGCAAGAAGATCAAACGCATCCATTCTTAAGGAAATTAGCCCTGAGTGCTCACTGGAAGGACAGATCCTGAAGCTGAGGCTCCAATACTTTGGCCACCTCATGAGAAGAGAAGACTCCCTGGAAAAGACCCTGATGTTGGGAAAGATGGAGGGCACAAGGAGAAGGGGACGACAGAGGACAAGATGGTTGGACAGTGTTCTCGAAGCTACCAGCATGAGTCTGACCAAACTGCGGGAGACAGTGGAAGACAGAAGTGCCTGGCGTGCTCTGGTCCATGGGGTCACAAAGAGTCGGACATGACTAAACGACTAAACAACAACAACAACAACAACAACACCAACACCTCTGATCTAGATCACTTATCAGAAGGTTTGTAAAATCACCAACCACTTGATGGGAATATTGGTATTAGTAGGGAATAGTCTATAGAATAAATGTGGGAAACCTTTGTTACTTAGCAAAATGTTGCTGGAATACAATTCCCACCATCCCCATGCTAGCTGGGGCTGATGGGAGTTGGAGTCCATCAACATCTGGAGGATCATAGGTTTCCCACCCCTACTGTAGACCTTCCCACAATCCCATTTCTAGACTAGCTTCTCTGGATTACAACTACTGAACTATCTAAGACGGAAATCCAAGAAGTGACTATTTCACCTGTTTAAAACTCATGTTTTCAAAGTTATTTGCTTTACTTAATTATAAAACAAAACATCTCTTGCCTTTTTAATGTTGACTTTTAAGAGTAAATAAAATCAGATACAAGTAGAAAGCACTACATTGTAACGTGACTAGTATAGATAAAGAAGACTGTTGTAAATGAATTATGCTTTCAACAGATAGGTTTTGAAACGATGTGAATCATGGATGGAGAACAAAGCCACAAAAACGAACATTCCTACAATCATTATCTGCTTTCAGGTGCAATCAATGGAAACTCAAAATTAAAGTGTTCTATATATATCATCCAAGAGCATGCTGAAATAATGGATTAAGAATGACAAAACTTTTGTCTGAGCCAAGTGTCTGAAGGACCACCATTAATAAATTATAATTCTAAAACCAATGCTTAATCATATGCCAATAAAATGTCAAAATATACAGGCTCAAGTTGGCCTGTAAATCATACAAGCAATTGATCTGGGTGCTTATATCCTTAATATAATATCAGTGGTTAGGACATTCTGCACATACTTAAAGGTCCTCTCCTTTCTACTAGCTTATCAGTGTTCCAACCATGGCAGCAAAAGTCCTGCATTCATATTTACCCCGGTTCATATTCATTTTTGCCCAACAGGTACATTTTAGCTAGGAGTAAATGAAACAGATACAGCGGTACCTTGGGTTACAAAAGCTTTGGGTTACAAACACTTCAGGTTACAAACTCTGCTAACCCAGAAGTAGTTGCTCCGGGTTGCGAACTTTGCCCCAGGATGAGAACAGAAATCCCGCACCGGCAGTGCGGTGGCAGCGGGAGGCCCCATGAGCGAAAGCACGTCTCAGGTTCAGAATGGTTACGGTTTAAGAACGGACCTCTGGAATGAATTAAGTTCATAACCTGAGGTACCACTGTAGTTACATACATAGAAACCCTATGTACTTGTATATTTTCACCACAATCTTTGGCAAAATGAATCGATTCACTTTTCAGCTGAGGTGCAACCAAGTTGATAAGGATGCAGTGTAACTTCTGTATGGAACATGAGAAGTTTCAGCTGCTTCAGAGCAGGAAACTGGACAAATTCCATGATTCTAAAATACATTAGAACCTTGGGTTAAGTACTTAATTCGTTCTGGAGGTCCGTTCTTAACCTGAAACTGTTCTTAACCTGAAGCACCACTTTAGCTAATGGGGCCTCCCGCTGCTGGAGAACGGTTTCTGTTCTCATCCTGAAGCAAAGTTCTTAACCCAAGGTACTATTTCTGGGTTAGCTGAGTCTGTAACCTGAAGCGTATGTAACCCAAGGTACCACTGTAAACCTGTGAATGGGGCAGTGCCAAATGATCTTGATGGACAGACTTATCTGCTAAACCATGAACCAACATATTTTGGATTTCTCTAAAGGCTCACTACAGAAGGAAGCTAAGAGTAGCTACTTTCCCCCATTCTCTACTCCCCCAGTTTCCCCCCAAAAGGCACACCTGCTCTTTCCTCAGCAACCTTTTGCTATACAAGACGCAAATTCCTTCCTAATCTGTCTTGCATTAGCAGTTTAACCTTTTGAGACCGACAACTTGTGCTATGGCACAATATACCAACAAGAGCCTGCACTTTCTGTGTTGCTAGGCTGCATTCGAGTGGTCCTTCATGCAAACGTACTTACTTTAATCATCATATAATTTTTACTAGCCTAGCTTGAATGCCAAGTAGATAAATCAGTGAAGCCTGGTTTTTCCTTATCTCTTCAGAGACACCTTTTTAATGTAACAACGTCTACTATACAGTTAGGAGTATATTTTTTTCTAATGCGAAAAACTGACAAGAAGTTTGCATGTCTCTGAATACTCTTTCCTTAACCAAGCTACATCACTGCAGTGGACTATGGTTAATACACATTTACATATTTATTTTTAGGTAAATGTGTAGAGATGCCCCCCTATTTAATTGCACATAGATTATACAGACTAATCTACCTTCAATAAAGGTCATGAATACACCATATGCAGTATTCACGTAAGTGTTTGTTTTTACCAAAGTAACAGGGGTCATACCCTGGCTAAATTTATGTTTCGTTAATCAGAGTAACCTTTTATGCATTTCAGGTCTTGTGGGAAAATCAGAAACACTATCAGTGAACAAGTCCTGATAGTGAAAGCTGAAAAGTCAAAGCAGTCACTAATTTCCCCCCTCAGCAGTTCACATTATCTATGTTTAACAAGGTTAATCATGTGTGAAATCTAAGACCCAAAAATAACATTGGAAGGGAGTCAGCCAGTATATCGTGGCAGACAGAGTACAGGTGGTAAAGTAGGGCAGTTTCTAAATAATAAAACAACTATTTAAAAATTAAAATTATTCTTCAAAGGATTGGCTGCAAAGCCCAGAGTGTGGTCTGCACAGTCGCATATGTGTTTACTGCCCGCTTGATCCTAGAAAAAGCCAAGTGCTTGCAGGGCTGATTAGTGTTTCTTTCATTTGTATTCAGTACATCTGTATGGAGATGGAAAAGCCACTGGGAATAAGGGTGGGGGACACAATCTTCCCGCTTATTCTGAAAATCTGAATGGTTAGCTATGATAGTCCTTGTCTGTACATCAGATAAATCTATCTGGGAGTTAGAACACAATGGAGTAATTTTTTTGGTTGTGCTGCACAACTGGTATTTTTCTGATCTTCACCTCTGCTATAAGAAATTGGAAGTTTTAAGTGTAAATTAAGTTTATTATCATGCATGCATCCACACATGATAAAAGATACACATTCAACACTGAGAGTGTTACATGGCTAGGAGAAATTGCAATACTAGTACTAGTATCATTATGAGATTGGGAACTGGCAATGTTTGACTACTGTGAATCTAACCTGCCATTTCTACAAACTGAAATAGTTTAATTATGATCTTCTTGTGAAACTCCCAAATGCAGCCAGGTGGATAAAATGCTACTGTCTATAAACTGCACCCAATTACTTGTTTTCAAAGAGAGCAGAAAGTAGTGCATAGCTAAAACGTGATTCTCCAGAACCCTAATTTTTTTTTTTTTTTTTTTTTTTTTTACTGCCACTACAGTTATGATGAACTGTTGTTCTGTAGTACAGCAGTAAAGGAAAACTTCTCAGAAGTGCAGAAGCACAAGGCACAATCCCATGATAACAAACCATGGATTTTGTTAAGCTGAATGTAGTAGTCAGAAACAGCTTATGGGCCATCAAGGGCATGTCGCTATGTTCTAAGACAGGCACGCCCAACCTGCAGCCCTCCAGATGTTTTGGCCTACAACTCCCATGATCCCTAGCTAACAGGACCAGTGGTCAGGGATGATGGGAATTGTAGTCCAAAACATCTGGAGGGCTGAAGGTTGGGGGTGCCTGTTCTAAGAGCTCGGATTGATAAATACTCTGATTCTGAACTGTTTCTCACTAAGTGGAATCCAATGGGTGTCACTCAGCTGACAATGGTCATCCACCAGCAGAATGGAAAAGGAAACACTTTTCAGTTATTCCTTCTTCTGCAGGCTCTGTCCTTCAAAAAACATATTGTCCCAGGGGTCAGCAAACTTTTTCAGCAGGGGGCTGGTCCACTGTCCCTCAGACCTTATGGGGAGCCGGACTATATTTTTTTTTGGGGGGGGGGAAATGAACGAATTCCTATGCCCCACAAATAACCAAGAGATGCATTTTATATAAAAGGACACATTCTACTCGTGTAAAAACACACTGATTCCTGGATAGTCTGGGGGCCGGACTGAGAAGGCGATTGGGCCGAATCCAGCCCCCAGGCCTTAGTTTGCCTACCCATGGTTCAGAAGGTTGGGGAGGAGATTCAAGGTGGAGACTACACCCTTTGATGAACAGTTGTAGAGAAGCTAAATGGTTAGAGCTCTACCTTCTGCTGGTCCCTGTTCTTCATGGAGCTTTGGGTGGCACTGGGGACATGCAATGGTGGCTTCAGAGTCTAGTTCTGACCAGCTCTGAGGGAAGTCCTATAATATCTCCCTTAATGGAGGTTTGTGTGTCTATGGTGCTTCAATGTTGAGGGGCAAGCCAAGCCGATAAACAGTGCAACTTTCAGGACAAAATAGCCAAGTCATCTCTTAGTAGTAAAATGACTCTGCTGAGTAGTTAAACAATAGTTTCTGGGCAACAGCCTCGTATTTGCACCAAAAGGTTACTTCCGTTTTGGTAGTACAGTCTCCTGAAGGATGATGCCTTCTGGGCATCAACTCTTGGATCAAATTTCCCAGTGGGTTGAAGCAGAACATCTGGAGATGATCCCGAGTCTTTCAGTCCATACCTGATAATGTATATTTAAAAAATCAACACCCGGCATGTGGTGGTGGGTGGTGGTGGTGGGTGGTGATGTGCAAAGTATCTTATATCATTATGCTCATCCCCTCTTGAGTTTCTGAAGAACATATATGTATCAATTTGGCAATATATTAAATGCAAGCACCAAGGTCATTACACTCCTATCCATACAATAGGATGACTCAACTAGGAAGAGTGTGCTAAAGGGAGGAAAAATCCAGGTGTTAGTTCAATAGCTAAGAGATTATTCTGTTTTTGTGCATGATGGAATAAAATTAGTCTGACTTGTGCAGCTCCACAGCAAAGACCTGATGTGCTTTCTTTCTGAAAGCGAATGGAAAATTTAAACATACAGAACTTTGAAGAAATCAGGGTTTTTCATCACCAATGGAAAAAAAATAGCAGAGCAGAGAGACAGCATAATTTGTGCCTTTGGCTTAAAATACAGCTGGAATGTCAGATTTTATGTCTGCTGGCCCTGAAAGCAGATCTTTAAGTACATACCACTATAAATAATATAAAGAGCTGCCGTGCTCACAAATTAATTTAAATTGCTAGACTAGCCAGTTTTTGTTTAACGGCAACAATCACAAATAGAAAAAGGTTAGAAGAGGAAGAGCAACACACAGTGGGTAAGGTGTCAGAGCAGACAAATCCTAACTCTCACATAGGACTCTAAGTGATATATTCCCCTTTTTCTGACTGAACAGACTGCTTTGAGACTGAGGGTGTTTTCCATATGGCAGTTACTGTGACTTAGCGCTGCTCAGGCACACAAGTTTTGCATGATGATGATGTCATCCTTATAAAACGCTGCCCCATGTTATCTTCCCATTTAATCCAGACGCACCATTTCTGTGGAAAATCTTATCAGTAACAACAACAGCAACCTGGTGGGGAAAGAGTAAGTATGGATTAAATGAGAAAACAACACGAGAAGGCATTTTGATGGGGACGATGCCATACAGATGCTGCAAACAAGCAAAACAATGGCATGCATGAGCGGCACTGAGTGCACAATGAACTGCCATGTGGAAGCACCCAGAAAGGTGTATCTGTTGTTTTGGACTTGAGTCCAAAATGCCCTCCGAAGCCAAATCTAGTTTGTAATGGGTTCTCTGCTAGTCAGCTAGTCTTTCCTGTGAACTTCCCCTTCCAAGACTACAATGTACACTGCTAACACATCCTTACCCAAATTTTATTTTTGAAAAGGGTGGATAGCAACAGCAAGTGCCTAGTTGCTTGGAAATGCATTATGTATGCACTAGATCAGGGGCAGCAAACTTTTTCAGCAGGGGGCTGGTCCACTGCCCCTCAGACCATGTGGGGGGCTGGACTATATTTTGGAAAAAAAATAAAAATGAACAAATTGCTATGCCCCACAAATAACCCAAAGATGCATTTTAAATAAAAGGACACATTCTACTCATGCTGATTCCTGGACACTGCACACTGACCTGCACACTGATTCCTGGACCGTACACGGACCGGATTTAGAAGGAGATTGGGCCGGATCCAGCCCCTGGGCCTTAGTTTGCCTACTCATGCACTAGACATTCCTCTCTTTTTTTTGCTTTGATATTCTTTCTCTTTATTGTTGTTGTTATTGCTTTTCCTTTATATAAAAAGTGAAAATAAAAACAATCACATAAAAGAAAACCAGTAACACCATGTGATAGAGACACACATCCACAGATTGTCTGGATCTGCCTCTATCTTTATCAGATCCGCTGTCAGTGCACAATATACTCAGGTAAATCATTTTCCGTAGACAGGAATGCCAAGCAGCAAATCTTGCTGGGACCAGAGGTGGAGCAAGGTGGGTATGGTCCGCCTCGGGTGTCACCTCCGAGGGGGGTGACAAAATGCTGTGCGGCACTCAATGTCTGTGAGAGATGCTGTGGCATTGGCGCACGCAGGCTTCCCACTGCCAAAATGGTCCGCCCGCTGTGGCGATCACACAGGGTCCCCAGACGTTTCACAGTCTATTGATCCCTGTGCCACCACTTTATTTCTTGCTGCCACCACCCAGGCCCTACCTGGTAAAATACTGAGTCCAGTCAGGGTTAAATTGCAACATAAACTTCTGTTTATTTATTGCAGTTTAACAAGTGTGTGATTTCATAAACGGTATCAGTCAATTACAATCATGGGGTGCCTTTCCAGACCTATAACTTCCGCTTCCTGCTCTCACTCACTAAACCACCTCTCAGATATTTACTTGTCTTCCTAGCTCCTAACTGTTCCTGACTCAGCTTATTTTGCTACACTAACTCAACCTACTCACAGACTCTATCCCAATTCACTCCCATTCCAACCAACCTCCCAACGAACTCTTCCCTCCGCTCCTCCCAGAGCTGGTTTTATAGTCCCTCTGACTACACCCCCCCCGGGTTCTGATTGGGTAACCTGTTTAACTATTTCACCTCCAGCACTCTCATATGTTAACGGCACACCCACTGGCTCCCCCTCAGCTGTAGGGTGGCAGGCAGACTCCTTGTTGCAAGGCACACAATCTCTACAAAAAACAACAACTGTGGCTCCCCCGAAAAAGCTCAACTACTCTGGCTCCGCAAAAAAAAATGAAATAAAGTCAAACCATTTTTGCAGGCAAATTTTTTTTAAAAAAATCAAGGGGGGGGGGGGTTGACCAGAAATTTTTCGCACCAGGTAGCCCCTGACCTTGCTATGCCACTGGCTGGGACAGCTACTGTTTGTAATTTCCCCAGATGCATGTTACGGGCACTGCCCTGTGGTGGCTGTACCAGAGTATCCAGTAGCAAACTCGGTACTTCTTTCAGCATCGCCACTAGACTGTCCGCAGCCACTCCCTGCTAGGGTGGAAGTTAGGATGGGGGGGGGGGGGAGCAGCCAAGAGAGGCATGGCTGCATAATTCAAGTACATGTTTTTATACTGTAAAACATCTGGAGCAGAAGTTCTTATTTTCCACATGCTGCAACTCACAGAATAGAGGTGGGGATGATGCCACCTTTGAGATGCCCCAGTTAAGTTAAACAATGATATTTTATTATCATCAGCCCTAGCCATTTAAAATGTGTGGAATTTTAAAAACCCATCTTTCTGCACAAGCCTACCAGCATCTCAAAGTGCCAATAAAACACCTGATGTATTTAATTGGATTTTCTGATTATAGTTTTTGCCTACCAGTAAATTACATGTCTTTGTGCAGGAGCCCCTCATTTCTATGAAAAGCTTAACAGCCTTCATGGGGAACACTGCAAGATTTTCACCTGAAATGTAAATGCATCGTCCGCCATATTAAATTCCTCCATCCCTCAACATTCAGAAGGCCAGTAATACTATGTAATATACTTCTACCCCAATGATATTTTTTTATTAAAGCTATTCATTCCTTTCCTATCTACATATATTTAGGAGTTTACATGCAGACAAGATCTCTTTTCAGTTATTTCCCCTCAACAAACTCTATATAGTCTATTTTTAACTGGAGTACACGTTAAATGAAGCAAGGAAATAAAACAAGTTTTCTTGCTCACAATCAGCTTAATGCAGACAATTTCTAATCTTAAAAATGGCTGATCAATGTTATAATGACAGGGAAGGAAGCTGGTATATCTGCAATGCCTGGCTGGCAGCAAGTAATCCTGTTAATCTTGTTAGAAGTTTGGAAGCAGTTAATCTAAAACTCAGCTACACCAAAACCAAATAAATTGCAAATGTCCTTGTTTCTTTCATGAAATCTGCATATAATAAATTAAATGCAAAGATCTCCAGTACATGCCTAGATTAAAGGATGCGGTTTATGCTAAGTCATATTTGCAAGTACTGTAGAAGTACTTAACCTGACCTATTTACCAACCTGCACTTTGCCCCTCTACTTGGAAATACTTAGTGCCAAACTACATATCATGTTATTGCATTTAACATAGCTGGGTTTTTAAACCAATCTCTCTCTCTCTCTCTCTCTCTCTCTCTCTCTCTCTCTCTCTCTCTCTCTGTGTGTGTGTGTGTGTGTGTAGGAGCAACCAGGACTGGGAGAGCATGATTAAAATCCTCTCAAAACTGCTTTTTGCACTGGGAGCAAAATTCCCACGGGTGCCAGTGGGTGGGTCCGTGTATTTGGTAGTGTGTGTGTGTGTGTGTTTCTGATTAAGGAAAAGAGCTTGAAGCCTGAAGTTGGAAGAAAGGAGACAGAGAGCTAGAAAAAGAAGTGATTAGCTGATTAGCTGAAACTGGGGGTTCCTCTGAGGGTCTGAGGAGCCTGATATCTGCTGCTTACTGAAGGAGAGACCATTTGCTTACAGTATGTTCTGCTTGTGTATTGGCAAATGATACCTTTTTACAATATGTTCCAGTTTGGATTAACATATTTTGGCTTAATAAATTGATAGAGAAATGAGACTTTTGTCCATGAACGTAGCTCCTTCAATCAAACCTGGAAGCTCTCATTAATCATCAGAACCAGAGACCTATGGTTATCAGTTTTGGAACAAACCGGGGTATTATACCATTTTTTGAAGTTGATTTAATATCCTGACTTGTCCCAAAACTGATAACCATAGCTCTCCTGGTTTGGATGAAACATGGCATCATGGTTAATTATTGACTTCCTAACTTTGTGCTGCAAAAGGAGAAATGAAAGAACGACTGCAAAAAAACTGTACATATCTGGACTGAGACATGATTCAGCTAATATAGGATGGCTTGAATACGGCCACAAAGTCCCCAACGATCCCTCAACCTAAGGAAACAAAGTTCTGTTCCAGCATTGCCCCTCAAACTTCTCACTGTTTAAGGAAATGGGGAGTGCTTAAATATATTATTGTAATGTAAGTGGGTTTAACAATATGAACTGCTGCCCCCCCCCCTTGTTAATTCAGATAATGAAACTTTACTTGTACTTATTTGGCAATAATTAAATTTCATTTCACCTTTATAGTCCATTTCCTACAGGGAACAATGCTTATGCAACTGATTTTAATGAGGCCTATGTTTCAAAAGTGCTAGAGAAAAATGTTAATTGGGCCTGTTTGAGCCATTTGCAAGTTTGTAGTATGCAAACTAAACTCTTTTTACGTCTCTTTTGGGGAGGACTTGAAGTTTTAAAAAGATAAGACACAACACGATGTTTGAATACCTATAGATGAGTTAAAAGCTCTCCCTTTCCCATAACCTTCTGTTTGCAGATAACTAATTAGACCAAATAAGAATGCCCACTGAAAACAATATATTCAGTGGAGTATTAGGGAGCTTAATAATTTAGCTGGGTTGACTACCATTCTAACAACTTACTTCAATATGACTTCAGAAAGAAAGTGACATATGGACTACAACTTGAACATAGCCAGGAACAAAGAGTAATAAGAACAGGGGTCAGCAAGGTTTATCTTTCCTGGGCCAGATCGATCCCGTGGAGATCCCTCCATGCGCCGGATCGCGCATGTGCACAAGCACATGTGGCTGTGGTTTTCGGCACTGCGGAAGTGAGTCCCCACACTGCGCTGGTTTAGCGCAGCGTGCGAGCAAGCAGCTCGGTTCAGGGGGGGCTCATGGGCCGGTCAAACGACCTCGGCAGGCCGCTTCCAGCCCATGGGCCTTAGGTTGCTGACCCCTGAATAAGAGGAATCTGTTTTTATCATTTTAACTTACAAAACCATGCACTACAGCAGTTTGTGCCAAAATTTATATTGCGTCTTGCCTTTGTCTCGGTGATGGAGACAGTGACAAAGGTTGAAGGAGCATCTTTTCCCATATCAGCCTCCCCATTCTCCTGCTGACGCCCTTGGCTTAACAAGACTACATTAGTACGCATCCACTTTACTCCTCCTTAGTTACAGGGGAGAACAAACCTTGTTTATAGCTCATATATAGCTCGAAGGGGATCGAGATATGGATACGCTCGTACCCCTCCCAATCTGCGCCCCATCCCAAGGGACGAGGGTAGGGTGAGCAAGGATTACTCACCTCCGTCACTGGTGCTGTGCAATGCCAGGTCTATAGGCAATAAAACCGCCACCCTGCGAGATTTCTTTATCTCGCAGGGGGTCGACCTGGCTTGTGTGACGGAGACCTGGGTGCGCGAAGGGGCAACAGTTACCTTACGAGAGATGGCGCCCCGGGTTTCTCCATCCTCCACCAGTCGTGGACTGTGGGCCGGGGGGGGGAGGGGTGGCATTATTAATCTGGGAAGATTGTCCTTTCAGGGCTCTACCATCGCCATCGATCCCCGGCATTGAATGTGTTGACCTAGTGTGGGGCTCCGAGGAGAGCTTGGCTGTCTGGCTGGTGTACCGGCCACCTAGCGCACCAGCAGCCACCCTGTCAGGCCTATTGGAGGCGGTGGCCGGCTGGGCCTTGGAGTTCCCTAACCTATTGGTATTGGGGGACTTCAACATCCATGCTGATGCCACTCCCTCCTCACAGGCTCTGGACCTGGTGTCTTCCATGGCGACACTAGGGCTCTCCCAGTTTGTTTCGGGCCCCACACATCAAGCAGGCCACACGCTGGATTTGATCTTTGGCGTAGGTATAGATGTGATCATGTCTCCTTCGATGAAGGTGCCATGGTCTGATCACTACGTTCTGAAAGCCAGGATTGACTTTCCACCCCCACCCTGCTTAGGTGGCGAGCCGATTTGGGCTCGCCCGCAGAGGCTGATGGACCCTGATAGATTCCGCCAAGCCTTGCGGGACCTTGCTCCCCCTGGCGACTCATTGACTGAGCTTGTTGAGGGCTGGAATACCCAGCTCCTGGCAGCCATCGATGAGATCGCACCTAAGCGCCCTCTGCGATCCCGCAGAAACCGGGCTCCCTGGTTTACCGAGGAGCTCCGGAAAATGAAGCGGGACCTCAAACGGCTAGAGCGAGTATGGCGGGGTGCCCGTGACGGAGCCTCAAGAACATCTTATAGGGCTTTTATGAAAACCTACGAGATGGCGGTGAAGGCTGCTAAGACGTCATACTTCTCGGCCTCCATTGCATCCGCTAGCTCTCGCCCGGCGCAATTATTTAGTATAATCAGGTCTTTAACGTCCCTTGAAGGACAGCCAAATTTAAATAACAATCTGACACACAGCTGTGAGGCATTTGCGAGCTTTTTTGCGGAGAAGGTCTTGTTGCTCCACCATGACCTCCCGGCTAATTTGGATACAATAAAGGAACTGGAGGCCCCTCGACTGTCCTCGGGTCCAGTATTGGACCACTTCGACCGGATATCCCCAGCCGATGTGGACAGACGCCTCCGAGCTGGAAAGCCCACCACCTGTCCTCTCAACCCGTGCCCGTCTTGGCTGATTAGAGCGTGTCCAGATGAGGTGCGGGCCCTCCTGGGGGATATCATCAATTTGTCCCTTGGCACGGGGACATTCCCAGGGGAACTGAAGGAGGCAGTGGTGCGCCCGCTCTTAAAGAAAACATCATTAGATCCTTTAGATCTATCCAATTACCACCCAGTTTCGAATCTTCCGTTCCTGGGTAAGGTGATTGAGAGAGCGGTTGCTGAACAGCTTGGTGGTTTTCTGGATGAAACATCGGCTCTGGATCCATTCCAGTCCGGCTTCCGCGCTGGTCATGAGACCGAGACGGCTCTGGTTGCCCTAACAGATGATCTTCGTAGACAGCTGGATCGAGGCGGGTCGGGGCTGCTGATTCTTCTAGATCTGTCAGCAGCTTTCGACATGGTCGATCACGAACTTCTGGACCACCGCCTTGCCGACGTGGGGATCCAGGGCACAGTCCTTCAATGGCTGCGCTTGTTTCTCTCCGGTCGGGGGCAGAGGGTGGCGCTTGGGGGGGAATTGTCATCGCGCCACTCCTTGGTGTGTGGAGTACCTCAGGGTGCGATACTCTCCCCAATGCTTTTCAACATCTTTATGCGCCCCCTCGCCCAGCTTGTTCGGAGTTTTGGGCTGGGTTGCCATCAGTATGCCGATGACACCCAACTCTATCTGTTGATGGATGGCCATCCTGACTCGGCCCCAGACACACTGACCAGATGTTTGGAAGCTGTGGCTGGATGGTTACGTGGGAGCCGGTTGAAGCTAAATCCTTTGAAGACAGAGGTCCTGTGGCTGGGACGGGGCGATATGGGATTGGAGGGACACCTCCCATCTCTTGCGGGGGCGCAATTAGTGCCAGGACCGTCCGTTAAGAGTTTGGGTGTAATCTTTGACACCTCCCTTTCCATGGAGGCGCAGATTGCAGCTATAACAAAGGCGGCATTTTTCCATCTCCGCCAAGCTAAGCAGTTGGCTCCTTACCTCTCTCGCCCTGACCTAGCCACTGTGATCCACGCGATGGTCACCTCCAGACTGGATTATTGTAACTCGCTCTACGTGGGGCTGCCCTTGAGACTGACCCAGAAACTCCAGCGGGTGCAGAATGCTGCAGCGAGACTCCTTACGAGGTCTTCGCTGCGAGATCACATTCACCCGGTGCTATACCAGCTGCACTGGCTCCCGGTGGAGTACAGGATCAGGTTTAAGGTGCTGGTTTTAACCTTTAAAGCCCTATACGGCCTAGGACCCTCGTACCTACAGGACCGCCTCTCGTGGTATGCCCCACAGAGAAACTTACGGTCTTCAAATAAAAACATCTTAAAGGTCCCAGGCCACAGAGAAGTTAGGCTGGCCTCAACTAGAGCCAGGGCTTTTTCGGCTGTGGCTCCGATCTGGTGGAACACTCTGTCACAAGAGACCAGGGCCCTGCGGGACTTGACATCTTTCCGCAGGGCCTGCAAGACAGAGCTGTTCCACCAGGCCTTTGGCCAGGGCACAGCCTGACTCCCTCCCTCGGCAATCTTCGCGGAGCTCTGGCCCAATGGTTGCCAGTGGCTTGAATTAATTTTATAATGAATGATTTTAGAGTGTTGTTTATGCTGTACTTTTGTACTGTTTTATTGTTGTTAGCCGCCCTGAGCCCGGCTTCGGCTGGGGAGGGCGGGATATAAATAAAATTTATTATTATTATTATGAGGACAGAGCTGAACCACAAGATCCATTTTGGATGACACACTAAGCCAAACCTTGGCCTACCTCAGCATGTCACAGCAGAAAAAGGGACCAGGAAGAAGCAAAGCAGCTGTCAAGGTTTGACTTGAGATGCTGTCAGAAGCAGGCCTTCTGGGGACACTCAGTAGACACCAACCTTGCTTTCTTTTAGGCACCTGGTAAAATCTTTTCATTTATTGGCTTTTAAAAAGTACCTTTTACATAGTCTTAAGTGCCACTCATCTTTTATTTGTGTGTGTTTTTTTTAAAATGTATTGGTAAACCACCTTGTAATCAGTTTTGATGAAAGGAGATGTATAGTTATTTTAAAGGGTTCTAGATTCAGGTAGGTAGCCTTTTTGGTCTGATGCAGTCAAAATATATAAAAAAATTGTCCAGTAGCACCTTAGAGACCAACTAAGTTTGTTCTTGGTATGAGCTTTCGTGTGCATGCACAATTCTTCAAATACACTGAAACAGAAGCAACCAGACCCTTATATATAGTGGGAGAGTGGGGTGGGGTTTTTTTGCAGTCGTTAACAGTCGTCAACAGGTTTACCATACCCATTGAGTCACTCACCCATCTCCTACTACCTTCCTGAAAAAAACCCCACCCCACTCTCCCACTATATATAAGGGTCTGGTGACTTCTGTTTCAGTGTATCTGAAGTGTGCATGCACACGAAAGCTTATACCAGGGGTCAGTAAGGTTTACCTTGCCTGGGCCAATTCACTCCGGCAGAGATCCCTCCGTGGGCCGGATTGAGTGTGTGCATGAATGCACGTGTGATTTCTGGCATCTGCGTCTGCACATACGCGATTTCCGGCGTCTGCGCATGTGCAGATGCGATTTTCAGTGCTGGTTTAGCGCAGCGCGCAGAGACTCGCCAAGTGGGCGGCTAGGTTTAGAGGCTGCTCGGGGGCTGGTTAAACGACCTCCATGGGCCACTTGTGGCCCATGGGCCTTAGGTTGCCTATCCCTGGCTTATACCAAGAACAAACTTAGTTGGTCTCTAAGGTGCTACTGGACATTTGTTTTATTTTTTATTTGGTGTATTTTAAAGGGTGTTAAACAAGCATAAATACAGTGGTACCTCGGGTTACATACGCTTCAGGTTACAGACTCTGCTAACCCAGAAATAGTACCTCGGGTTAAGAACTTTGCTTCAGGATGAGAACAGAAATCGTGCTCCGGCAGTGCGGCGGCAGCAGGAGGCCCCATTAGCTAAAGTGGTGCTTCAGGTTAGGAACAGTTTCAGGTTAAGAACGGACCTCTGGAACGAACTAAGTACTTAACCCGAGGTACCACTGTAAATGAAGGACAAACTATCTTATCTTTGGTGCAATCTTTTCAACCCGTTGCATTTCTGGGAGATACAGCATTCCCACAGCCTGAACATTTGTCATCGAGCTGTACTTCAGAGAGCAGGTTCCTCATCAAGGGCACAGTGCTCAATGCATATGTGATGTGTATGCATAATGATCTAAACTCTTCTTGCGAGCAGGAAGCAGACGGCTGTGTTCACGGAACTACCATCATTTGTCTGTGTTTCAAAACCAAACTTTGAATTGTAAAGCCATAAAAAAACAGAAGGTAATCTCTTCCCAGACTGGTAAAAGAAGTGTGTTTAGAGAATGAAGAGTGGATGGCTAGATTAGTCAACGTGAATTACAGAGTATTTTGCTTTGAATATAGCTCATTAATTTGTTACGATGTAATTGCCAACTTTCTCTGCAGATGAAGGGCAGTGTATGAATGCCTGTCAGTTCACAGTCTAGTGTGCAACTGGCCTACACATGCAATGAGGTGGCAAACTCTTAAAGTCTAATCACATTTTAGGTTGGATCAATTTCCCCTGTAAATAGGCCTATGAGAAATGAAAGGTTCCATCTTGGTTCTGTGTTGAGAGGAAGAAACTCAGGACCCGAACAACTGACTGGATACTATGCAAACATTTCATTTTTTGCAAAAGTTGCTGAAGTTTCTTTGAATCCTGTGAATATCTATCCAGATATGTTTATTCAGGCAAATCCCTTATAAAGGCTATAAGTTTGCTTTTGATTGGGGGAGTAAAACAAGTACTCTTTGTTCTTGGTCACCTGCTTCATCTTTGTTAGGAGATTTGCTGAAATAGATGCTGTGATTGTATTGGTCCTGCTTACTATGGTATGGTATTTTATTGTAATATTGCATATGCTTTTAAGCTGATTTCATCAGACACTGTTTGTTGCCTTGGGAAAATATTGTATTTGGAAAGGCAGCTAACAAATTAAAAAAACTAACACCTGAAACAGTCCTTTTCTTTACTGATCTAGTTTAAAACTCTATTCTTTGAATGGGGAAGACCAGACCATATTTAATTCTAAACTTGCATATTTAAGTTTTGTTGCATCCAGATGTTTCTTTTGAGTTTTTAGTGTTAAAAAGTTTTCCCTTAAATATAATTCATCTGGCCTTTGACACAACCCATTAAAAAACCTATGCTGTTAGGCTTCATACTAGAAGCGCAACTACCTGACTAGCCATAGATCATAGAATTTCTAGTATGACCATTTTAGGAGGTTAGGAGTCTCAAGTAATACTTTTCCATACAAGGGCACATTCTCTACCTATACTCTTATCTAGTAACAGCTATACTCCCAAACAGAATAATTAGATTCAGTGAAGAATATCACAAGGAAAAGTGCCCCATGGGTATTATCTCACAAAGCCAATTGACTTGCCTCGTATTTTTCTTGTTCCTGAGGAGACTTTTAAATCCCTTATTGATAAGAAAATGCAGTTAATCTTCCATTCGATGGCCTTGTGTAAGGCCTACCATAAAAAATGAAAAAGCTATAAAGTCCATGCTGTTTTATGTAACTTCCATGGGCTACTAAATGCAGGATGAAATTTTTGTACCATCCTTTCTGAAGGCAAGTATAGTTTGCCATGTTGTTTATCTTGTATACTTGGAAATAAATTTAGCCTTCCATAATCTTCTAAAGAGCATCTGCAAACCATAATTTTCTACTTTGAAGTAGGTTTCTTAAGAAGAAAAATGACACTTTTCTCTGTCTTGATTCCCGGATTTAGGGTTTCCCCCCAGTTTTGTTGTTGTTTTGGCTTTGTCTGTCACTAAACACACATAAAAGTTAGTGTCACACTACGCAAGCATGTTTTTATTTAAAAAAAAACTTGAAATACCAATGCACCATAATCTCCTTTGTACAAGTAAACCTCACTTGAATAACTGAGAGTTACCGCCTTGATAGGAACTATGATAAGCTCTCACTCTGCAAACCATGAAACAGCCAGACTCTAAATTACAATAAAATACTGTTCACCTCTCCGCGAACCAAGAGAGATTAATGAGATGCTGCTGATGGGAATATCTGTGCTACTAGAGGCATAACGGGTCATAATCATTGTTCAAGTAGCCTCTAAAGGATGGACAGTAAAATGTCACAGATGGCTCCCAGAATGAAAGCTCAGCATTTCAACATACCCATAACCGAGACATCGTATTCTATCAGCAGAGTTGCTTCTTGCCCACATTGTTTGAGAATGCTCATGGCTTCGCTGTGTGATGTCCCGACCAGACGAATTCCATCAACGCTAAGCAACCTGTCACCAGGCTTTATTGTCCCCTCCCTGAAAGAAGATTAAAAGGACAGTCATTATTAATTTGATATAATGCAATTTGGAGACAGTAGGCATATGCAAAGTGGTTCCCTGACACACTCTTCTGACATTCGGTGCAGCTGCCTTTTCTCTTAATATCGATTATGACAGCAATACAGTTCAGGGATCACTAGCAAAAGGGAAATTGCTTTCATCCAAAAATCAGTGGAGAAATAGCAGCACATTGCTAAGTAACATGGACATTGTGAGGAAGTACAACAAATATTCCCTCCCACCCTCAAACAAACATGTGCCTATTTCAGTTAGGGCTCCACAACAGCATAAAAAATATTTATCAGTATATAGGTTAGTAAAATATCACACTTGCCTGCGCATCTCTGACCATTAAATACCAGGCTAAGTATAAAAGTCTACCCTGGAAGATCTGAGTTTTCATTTTTGGCACCTCCCAACTGGAAACGGGTTCCAGAATTGTGAATTGGTCTCAGGTCACCTTCAGGACGCAAAGTAAACTGCCCAAGGCATCCGCATTGCTTTGTAGCCAATATCTGGAGGCATCTCCTGTAGCAAGATCTAGGTGGCCACAGGAATTTCCCTGTTGCCATGTGTAGAGGGCCAGAATAATATGATTACAGGAACATTTAGTACTTCCTACTACTGTATAAGCCAGCTGTCCTCAACCTGGTTGGTGCTTTCCATATATTTTGGAGCACAATGTCAGACCCAGCCAACATGGCTAGTGGTCAGAGATGCTGGAAGCTGTAGACCTCTCCAAAGTATCTAGAGGGCACCAGGTTAGGCAAGCTATGAAACACTTTGTCATCTCTTCTAACATGTTGAATTGGGAGCAGTGGGAAGTATAAGTTTGCCCTTTGAATGTTTCATTGCCACACTACAAGAGTGCCCTTAGCCAGTGGCTGGTATGAAAGATAGCAATCTATAATATCATCCTGTCATAGTCAAAATTTTAAGCGGTGGTGAGGAACCTGGTGTCCTCCAGATATTATTTTTAAGTTGTATTCATTCAACTTGTTTTTATTATTGCTTGTTAGCCACCCTGAGCCCAGGCTTGGCTGGGGAGGGTGGGGTATAAATAAAAATAAAAATTATTATTATTATTATTATTATTATTATTATTATTATTATAGGACGACAGCATGCATAGGTCATGACTGTTGGACATGGTGGCTAGGGGTTGGAAGTTGGTGTCCAACAACATCTGAAGGGCCACCGGTTTCCCATTCCTGTTTTAGCAGGGGGAAGTTGTAAACAGCGAAGGCTCATTAACTTCACAGCCAATTTTTCAAGTTCTTGATTTCCTCCCTTGCGAGTTGAAAGGAAATTGACTAGTGTTTTTTCCTGGCCTTGGTATGGATCACAACATGCTCTCAGCTATAAAAGAAGATGCAAGAAAGAGATTTCCCAAACTACTTGTCTTTCATAGTATTTGCCCCATTCCAAATGTGATGTGCATGCAGGCATAAAAAACAGGGGGAAGTGAGAGATTCCTCATCAACATCTATGAAGGATATGCTCTTAGCAAGCACAAAGGTGGCTTATAACTGAGCAGAATGGCAAGTGAGCTAGAGCAATCACAAAGAATCACTGAATCATATTGGTTGACTGCAAACAAACATTCCTCACAAGAAAAATCAATGGCATTATTAAGAGATTTCAGATTTCTGCCCCCTCCAAAATGTTTACATGCACTAGAAGACCCTTAAGCTAAATTCCCATTCAGCCACAAAGCCCACTGGGTGATGTTTGATCTACATCTCAGCCTAATATCACTCCCAGGATTCTTGTGAAAATAAAAAAGGGGACGGGGATATTTGGTGCCTTGAGATCCCTGGAGAAGAGGCAGGATATAAATTCTGTGATGACAATGACACCTACTTCTATTAAATATGTATTAAGTAAAGTACCAACAAAACCTGCAAGGAGTTAGGGTTTGGACATTTTAAAAAATTAATACAGAACCCTTCTTCCAAAAGTGAAAGAAAAAATCTGGAAATGATAGGAAAAAACACCTTAAAGCTTAACAATAGGAAAGTTACAAGATAAACTAAATTTGCATACGGCAAAGTGTGTTCTATTCCTCTTGAAGCATTCAGAAATGATTAAACCCTACTTAACAAAACAAGCTGAGTCTCTCAATTAAAATTCATTCCATGTAGTCTTGTCCAATACCTATTATTACTAATACAATAAAATGTATAATTTATAAGGCACAATGGATAAGACGCGAATGTGTCTATTGTGCTTTGCAGATATCTGTCTTAACTGGCACCTCCCACCAAACAATTTATCCTTTAGCTTTTTGTATATCCTTTTCTCTCGTATATGTATGTGTGTGTCTACATGTTCTGCAGAAGACGAATTGTACCTGTCAGCAGGTCCTCCAGGTCTAACACACGTTATTACAACAGGACGAGATTTATTTCTGTCATCATGTGCTCCACCTAGGAAAAGAGAACGAAATTGGTATCTTCTTGCTACTCCTTGTCACTTCCAAAGCAACCATCTTGAAAAATCTGCAGCAGACACTAACAAAAAACCCTCTTCCCGTCCCCAATAAACCGCCCAACTTTAAGGCCAGTGAAGTAACTCTGTGGTGTATCGTTAGTTCAAGATCCAGAAGGGCTGGTTGAACACAATCCAGCTCAGGTTAGCTGTGCCCAAGTCCCACTGAAAGCAAAGGAATGGTACTTAGTGAGGGCTAAATTCTTGTTATATTAATTTCAAGCTGAAAAATTGGAGCAGGACAGTAAATACTGAAACCAATATACGCAACCTATGTAGGTTGGAAGTAGTTACCATACAGACAGCCCTTTCCTTTATGAGTCTGCTTGAATTCTGAGATCTACAAAAAGAGATACTTCTCGTATTCCTGCCAACATCTGAGGCAGAGATATGGGAGAGGGTCTTTTCTTTTTTTATATAAATATTTTTATTCATTTTACAATACAAAATTAAAAATATCACAAACAAATATCACATCACAAACATTTTCACAGAAACATTCTTTTGGACTTCCCTCAGCTCTTCTGCGAATCCTCCATTTTAATTCTTTCTTTCGCATTTCTTAATTTAATATTGCCTTTTATTAAAAACCTTCTCCCTCTCTACTCCCTTTTTTTACGGTATTTCTAATATTATTCTATCACAGAGCTTCTTGCAAACCAACAAACGTTATTTGTTCATCACATGGGAGAGGGTGTTTTCATTGGGTGCATCCTGCTTTTAGAATTATAGGGGTGCGTGTCTTGATCTCTTACATAGACAGGTCTCTATTTTATTTTATTTATTTCTGGAATTTCAAAACTGTTCTTCATCCATGTAGATCCCACAGTGGTTTACAAGCATTAAACACAATTAAAATGGTAAAACCTACAATGAAAAACCAAGATCTCTTAAAAAACCTGCACTTGGGGCAAAATAAAGCCGCAGCAGTTAATAATAACCCATACAGCCTTGCACAATCCAATTAAATTCTGCCGACGTCCTGAATAAACAGATGTGTCTGGACTGTCTTCAAGGGTCGTCCCACATGTAGAGCATATTACAGCAATCTAGACATGAAGTTACTTTCAATTTTTGGTGTTTTATTATTTTTTGGTATGGTACTGACTGGTGCTTACTTCTTCTGTTTACATGTTGCTACGTAGTATTTTATTGCTTGTTGTGTTTTTATTCAGATTGTCAAGACTGCCATGGGCAGAAAGGTGGAATAAAAATGTAAATAATAAACCTTTTTAAAAAACAAGGTTCAAGGAGTCAAATATTGGCACTTGCCTTAATCTAGATATTAGAACACAACTAACAGTAAGAACTGTGATTCTTAAACTGTGTAGGACAAGGGACATATTTACCAGCTCTGCTGTGGGACAAATAGGTGGAGAGAAAGGGGAATGGTAGACAGAATAGGCTTATAAGGGACAGCAAGCTCGAGAAATGAAGGGTTTGGAAGAACTTACCTCTTATTACAAACCCAAAAGTGTTCCCTTCTTTATGTAAAGTAACTTCCACGGTTCTAAAAACGAGACCTGAACCCTGTACAGCTGAAAAATTAAAACAAGTTTTCCAATTATACTATGTACAATAATAAAAACACTTACAGTCATTAATGAAGTACTTCTAATATAATTAATTCATTCAGATTTAGATTTAGGAAAAACCCCCTAAAATACAGGAACAATCAGCTTCTGAGAGGTTTCGACAGAGCCATGCTGACCTACACAATTTGAGACAGGTTTCTGTGTTTAAACAATGGTTTTGATAATCTTACTCCTCTGCCCTATAAGTATAAGCTTATAGAATTGTAAATCTTGGAAGAACTAAGGCTGTATTCAGCATTTCAGGTGTTTTCTGATTGATTGATTGATTGATTGATTGATCTTTGAAATCAGTCTTGCTAGATATCAGCATTAGAGTAATGAACAGCAATGCAGAATATATATATAACCTTCAGGATACTATTTATATCTTGTCAGCCTCAAAATATTCCTATAACCCAGGGTGCTACATTTCCAATTCTACAGCCAAGAAGCTGCAACTGAGATGTCTGCCAGTATTGCTGAGCTAGCAATTGAACACAAGAGTCTTCATTTCTAATACCCTCTTATTCATAGACAACACTGGCGTGTGTGGATGTACCTGAGAGGAAAGGAGAAAGAGAATGGTAAAAAGAAGTATGGCATGACAAGGAATTGTGTCCTTTGTTGATCAGATAGTGACAGTAATAGCTAGACACTGATCATTCAGTTTCATTACAATATATACTTGTACAAGGTCAGAAATTCTGAAAACTTAAATGAACAGTTATGGTTGTAACTGTAATGCAGCGTGACAGACTCATTTTTCGATTCAGTGGACAAAAATCACACACACGCAACATAACAGTGTAAACAGAGTTGTTACACTCGAAATATATGCCTTTAACCTATGAAGTTCACCGTATGCTCAGTTGATTAAGTTAATCAGAGCCCCTAATTCAGATCACAAAGCTTAATTATTGACACCAAAGAACATCATAAACAGAGCACTGAAGTTCAGAATTGTTAATAAAAACATCAAATTTAATTAAACGACCAGGACCTAAAAACTAAATATGTTCAAACAATTGAACACAATCCACCGCTGAGCAACAAGAACTGAACGTACCATTGATTTCAGAAATGGTGTGCTGGGTTGCACCTCTAATTTTTATGACTGGGATGCACTGAAATGACTATAAAGTCATTTTATTTCCCTCTCTGTATGTATGACTGCGCGTTTGTTTTGTACATATGAACAAGAAACAGAAGCCAACAAAGGGCTGTATGGACAAAGGATAAGAATGCATTTCAAATAAGGTCTGCCTTGCTTCCCAGTTGACCTGAGTGCGATGGGACAAAACAAACAGAAAATTAGTTTAGGGTGGGGGAAAAAATCTACCCCACATCCCACACAATGAAATCACTGGGTGCAGTATTAGCTTCTGGTGTGAGTGCTTTTTCTTATTTCCATGTAAGTAAATGGCCAACATTCATTAATATACAAAAGAATAAAGTGCTGCTCTTTGGGGAGAATGTTGTGATGGGGCTAAACAACTTGAAGTTACCAACTCTTCCACAGCTTCTTTTATTCACACGTACCCTAACTCAGCCAGACAGATGGGCAATTTGCTAGCGACTGAGACGAGTGAAGCTAAACATATAGTGATGGTCATGTTAGTACAAAACAATGAGACACCTGAAACTGGATCATGTGAAGAGAAAGAGTGGGAGCTGGGGGTGGGGGTGGGGAGAAAGCCCAATTTCAGCACCTGAAGGTGTTAAGTGTTCCAAACCATGGAATGTGGCGGCACTGTGGTCTAAACCACTGAGCCTCTTGGGCTTGCCGATTGGAAGGTCGGCGGTTTGAATCCCCGCAACGGAGTGAGCTCCCGTTGCTCCATCTCAGCTCCTGCCAACCTAGCAGTTCTAAAGCACGCCAGTGCAAGTAGATAAATAGATACTGCTGCAGCGGGAAAGTAAACAGCATTTCCCTGTGCTCTGGTTTCCATCACAGTGTTTGGTTGCGCCAGAAACGGTTTGGTCATGCTGGCCACATGACCTGGAAAACTGTCTGTGGACAAACGCCGGCTCCCTTGGCCTGAAAGCGAGATGAGCGCCGCAACCCCAGTCGCCTTTGACTGGACTTAACCGTCCATAGGTCCTTTACCTTTTTTTTTTTTTTTTTTTTTTTTTTTACTATTTCAGTTTTGAAAAACCAGTAACAGTTGAACATCCCCATTAACCTCACTCATATAAGAGTATTTTGCACACATAATTATCACAGTTTAGAACTCATTACTTACAGACTGGCGGTAGCTCATACTCCACTTCTAATACAACTCGCTCGCCAACGTTTTTAAGCAAACTGATGATCTCATCATGGCGGAACTTTGTCAGGTTGATTCCATTCACAGATTTGATGTAGTCTCCCACATCCAGTTGGTCACTCCTGCAACACACATGCAACCATCTTCTTCAGTGAAACTGTGTTGTTGTTTTTTACTTTGTCTTAATAATTAAGTAACTTCATTCTGAGCTAGTCTGAAAGAAACTGGAATACTGTTTTCTTATCCATGCTAACATATTAAAGGAAATGGATGAGTTAATACATTCATAGAAAGATGGTGTTTTTAATCACATCTTAGAATAACGAATACTGGGGAGAATAAGTACCCATATAATTTATTAGCATTGTTCTGTAAGCATACAACAAGATGTTACATGGGCAAGTTGAACATCTGCTTTATTTTATTTTTTACTGTATTATGCTGTAATTAGTAAACTAATTAAAAATAAAGGTGGGAAATGAACAACAAAAAAGAGAGCAACATTACTTTCAAATGTGCTGGGTAAGACCTGCAATGTTTACAAGTTAAAATACGACTGTATTTTGCTTTGAATCTGGTGACCAATGTCCCTTCTCTTTTGTATTGTTTCACATTATTCTTAATAAAAATTATATTATTTAGAATGTACCGGCCCTGAGTTCTATGGGTATAGGGCAGAATACAAATTTAATAAAATGATAATAAATATAATTATCTGAACGCTAATTATCCAAATGGTAATATAGCATTATACTAGGCTAGCCAGCATTTTTTATTTATTTATGCAGTGCCATCACTGTGCAAGGAGATTTGCTGGCAAAGAATAGGCAGGCCACTGCCCCCAGAGGAATAGGAGCATAGAAAAATGCCCCATACCAGATCTAACTATTTGTACACAGCTGTAGATACTAAGGACTGAAACAGGTTGCCCTTGCCTAGAGTGGCTGTATTCTACCACAGAGCTATGCAGGGGCCGCAGAACCCATTTTGCCACTTGAGGCGAAACAGAAATTGCTAACCTGCCCTGTTGCCACTGCCTGTGCCATGTTCTCCTCAAACAGTGGAGAAGCAATACTGGCATTGATGACAATTTCTGGAGAGATCTTACATGCTCCGAAGCTGGTGACGGGGGTGCTGATTTGGGGGCTTCTGCCACCTGAGCTGGTATCCCCCCAACCTGCTTAATGGCTGCATGGGTCCTGTAGCTATGGTTCCTCTCCTATTTAGTCAAGTTCATTGATTTAGTGAAGTTTGATTTGAAATATAGTGCAGGAGTATGTTATTAACTTGTTTCGGTCATCTTTAGACCTTGCCAATTAGACAAGTTAGCTCAAATACAATCCACTTAACTCTTTGTTTTACTTTATAAACAGTTGCTATCCAGTTTCAGCCAGCTGATAGCAGGAAGTCTTCTGCACAAGTCACTAACAATACAATGCTACACATTTCTGCTCAGAAGTAAGCAACACTGAATTAAATGGGGCCTACTCCTAAGAAGTTGTATAGGAGACTGCAACCTAAATGTCCTGTGCATATTTTAAAACGACATTCTTAACTTCGAAATAGGTCTCGATGCTAATTATCAAATTCAAAGGAAATTAATTATCTTTGATATTTTAAGCATCAGCCACTCAAGAGAAGCAGGGGAGAAGATGGTGCAAAAAAAAATAAATTGTTTCATTCTGTGTGTCTGTTCTGATATGCCAGCCTTAAGTTATCAGTAGACCTTTCTTATTTGTTATTGGAATTTTTTTAAGGCTTTCATACAATGTTCTGCTTTTTGGTTTGAGAAGTATTTACCGAGCGGCAATTCCTCCTTGACGAAGGTTGGACACTCTTGGTTTACCATCCTTGTCAATACCACCAGACACTGTAAGCCCCAAAGTTGTGCCTTCTTTCTTCATTAATTCAACTAGTGTTGAGCCCTTGAATTCCTCTGTTGAAAGAAAACGATTAGCATTTTAGAACTTTAAACAGTATAAAAGATTTTAGTGTTTAATTTTAATTTTCAGAAAAAGCTGTAATACCAGAAATGTTTGCTTTTTTTGGATTACTGTTGGTTCAGTAGCTGAGAACGTATTTACTAACCCTTGGCAGTTACCAGTGGCGAAGTAGGCAATTGCCCATGAAAGCTCAATACTTTCATATGTTTGTTAGTCTTCATATTGCCACAAGGCTCTTTGTTATATCTGGCTTTGAATAATTTTTTTTAAAAAAATAAAAAGAACACTTTGAGGTTTCTCCTACAATAAAGAGGCATATAAATAAGGCATATAAATTTTATGAAATAAAAGAAAAGCTAAGGTTGAGCTTAAAATGATTTAGCACTCAGAACCAAATCAGGTATCAGTTATTTCCCCAAAGTTTGCGGTGAAGAAATTACCTTATACCTTAAGGTCACACGCCAACAAAGAGCTAAGTGTGCTTAAGTGCATAGCACTCTTGACATAAATGATAACCATCTCAGAGAGCTTATTTAAATAATGATTTGTTTCGCTAAGTTCTTGCATAATAAAATGACTGCGGCTGACTTTTGAACCTTAGCACTTAAATCTGAAAAACCCATTTATGCTTAATAACATATAAAGTTTGGAATACTAATTTGCCCCTCCCTTCCCCTTTTCACATGTGCTAAATGAAGTATAGTGACATTTTGTGCCTTAAGGGAAGTACAACCCATTGATGTCTACTCAGATGCACATTCAATTGAGTCCAGCAAACCTATCTCAGGTAAGTGTGAACAGCGTTGCAGCCAGGTATTGAGACAACAAACACTTTGGGTAAGAAGAAGAGGAGGAGTTTGGATTTGATACCCCGCTTTATCACTACCCGAAGGAGTCTCAAAGCGGCTAACATTCTCCTTTCCCTTCCTCCCCCACAACAAACACTCTGTGAGGTGAGTGGGGCTGAGAGACTTCAGAGAAGTGTGACTAGCCCAAGGTCACTCAGCAGCTGCAGGTGGAGGAGCGGAGACGCGAACCCAGTTCCCCAGATTACGAGTCTATCGCTCTTAACCACTACACCACACTGGCTCTCAAGTCCATTATGGATCAAGTCGCACACTGTATTTGGGGGCCAGGTAGGAATTTTCCATTTGGCATCGGCCATCTGGTTTTCACCTACCTCGTAGCAATCGTCACAACTTTGTAAGGTAGTTAGGCATTGGGTGAGTCTATATCTTGACTGAAGGGGAGGGTGTAGCCTCTGCCTTCTCCTTGTGGGAAGACAGTATCTACACCTGGGCAAATTTGCAATACCTGTATGGAAACATTCCTTTGACCATATGCTGCTGCTGTAACATACGGAAGGCAAACTATTGAGGCTAAGAAGCAGAGGAAGGGGAATTTGTAATCAATTTTTTTAAAAAAGGAATTAGGACAGAATGTGGCGGCATGGCTACCAATCAGCACAAAAGGCAGGGGGAGAGGAATCTAGGTCTACAAGAAGCCTCAGAACCAAAGATGCTGAGAATGACACATTCAGGTATCGCAAACAGGTCACCGGCAACAGAATTGTTAACTTTGACAGAGTTTCCTTGGAAAGAATAAGTCAGGATTAAAGGGCGTGGGGGACACAGGATGACATTTTGACGATTACATAATTGTGTGGTAGCTGCAAAAATTGTGCATACATGAGCAGAACTGATTCCATAATGAATACATCTCAGAGGACTGTAAAACAAGCAAATCCTGTCTTCAGCCCTGATTATCGTGAATGAGCCTTTCTTAATTTCAGATGCTGTGCCAACTCTGCTTTGCTCGGCTTAATTTACACAAAAAAACCCTATGGTTTTGCATAGCCTGGCACTTGATAAGACCCAAACAATAAGATGTTATTTTCCTTAGGGAGCTGGAGTTCTCTCTTCAGGGCTTTGACATATAATACACTTTAGCTACCAGTAACTGGAGGGGAAAGGAAAAAGTTTTGTTGCATTTTTAATTTGGGGGCAGGGTGTTAAGTTGTGGGTGAACATATCAGACGACACAGCGATTCTTCAAACAGCTCTTGTTTATTCACAGGCCAGAACAGAACTGAACTGAAGGGTTCAGCCAGCCTGCTTATATAGAGCTCCACTAGAACGCAACAGTAACCATTTCCTGTAACTATCCAATCACTGAACGTCACTTTCAATCCCTTATTTGCATATGCGGACCTGAGTGAAAACTATCTACAGTATCCCCCTGCTGGCCCAGGGTGAGAACTTCAGTACATAACACAGGGTGTGTGTGTGTGAGATTGTGTCACCTTAATAAGTCGAGCAGGTTTGTAAAAACACACTACAGCAAGTAGAGAGAAGGCACCTCAACTCACACCTGTCTCTTCTGCATTTTTCTGTTATGTAGAAACCTGCCCTTATTCTTGGGTTGCACCCAACTAAGCCATACTCAGAGCAGATCCACTGGAATTAATAGACATGGCTCACTTAGGGCCATTAGTTTCAATTGGTCTACTCTTAGTATGACTAATTTGAGCGCAACCCCCTTACCTTATTGTTTATAAATTCAGATGCTGTGGCAACAATTCTCTGTTCTGCTCATCGTTTACTTTCTGCACATCTTTGTTGACCCAAACCACTCTGAGAACTCTCATATGGAATCAATTGTAAGGCTTCAGTATAAAGCGAGGAGTCCTTGAAAATGTTTACACGTAACGTGGCTGAACTCCATTTGAACAGCGTGCAGCAACCTTCCATTTATACCAGGTAATTCAATTTTCTGATTTTTTAAAGAAGTTGTGGGCTTTAAAATCAGAGTGAATGCCTTTGTTCCTATATTTTCCCTACCCCCTAGTAAATATCACTTGAGAGGACATATATACAAATGCTTGTTAGCTCAATTATCAGGTCACGATATTCATTTCAGACTCAGGGTGGAATCCTATGCACAGAACAAAGAGAGAGACTAATATCCAAGTAAATAATAGTAGTAGTTTTTGTTGTTCTGCATAAAAGCATAACATTTTCCTGAAAAATGAGTGATACAATTCGTGCACAGAAAAGGGTTTGCAGCAAAACATTTCAAGAGACCTAGAACAGAACAAAAGAGCAAAAAAGAGCTTTAAAATAATTCATAAGGTGTTTTCTTGCAAGGCATACTCAGTATAAACATATTCTAGTCTAGCGATAAAACAAGTGAAGAATGATTTCTAAACAAACAGCGATAACTTTATCTTTCCAATTAAAAAACAAAATAGAAAATATACAGACAATGGCTGGAAGCACTGGGAGAAGTCTTACATTTAGGATTTTTAAAGCACAGATAATATTCCATCAATTGAAGCTTGATATTTTCTCAAAGTCAATTGAGAACGGTGACTGGGATTTTTAATCTCCTCCAAATTCAAAGATTTAAATAAACAGTGCATCACATTTTGAATTGGAATCCACATCTAAGATCCCTACCATTAAAGGATTCAGATGAAGGTTGCTTCAAGACTAAAATAAGACACAAGAAACTTGAAAGCAAAATGGTAGTTTACATTAGAATGTGCTGCACCCCAGAAAAGCTAAACATTTTTGGCCCTTTCTGTACTATACATTTAATGCAGTATAATTTAACTTTAAGCAGTCATGGCTTCCTCTGAAGACCCCTATTCCTCTCATGAAGCTACAATTCCCAGATTACATTAGGGAAGAGGAATTTATTGTAACACCCCTCTGGGAATTGTTGCTCTGTGAGGGGAATAGGAAGCTCCTAACAACTCTCAGCATATACTGAAATATACTCAATATATAAAATATACTCTGAGTATATCTGAAATATACTCAGAGTCGCAAAGTGATTTCATGTTCTTTATTCAGCTCATAGTGGTGAGGAGGAATGGAAGTCCCCTCAAAGTATCTGCTTTATATACATTATTTACACAATGGGCTGCACGTGATTGGCTAATTCTGGACTTCTCCTGTAAGCCAATCAGGTTGTGGATTCACTTCTATCTGGAGCTGGATTGGGTGGCTCCTGCCGACCAATCATACTGCTGCATTGTTCTAGGACCAATCAGACTGCTGCATTCTGAATCCTATTGTTCTAGGACCAATCAGACTGCTGCATTCTGAATCCTATTGTTCTAGGACCAATCAGACTGCTGCAGTTTGGATCCTATTGTTCTAGGACCAATCAGACTGCTGCAGTTTGGATCCTATTCAACTCAGTACGTAACACTTAACAAGCAACAGTTCTCAGGATTTGGTGGGGAGGGGAGTCATGGCTGAACAAGATGGCTTTAAATGTACCAGTATATTGCAGATGGGGCCCTAGTTGCTAACAGTATTTTGCACCCAGAAAGATTTCCCATTTCAATATGTTTAAATGCATTTGAGAAGAGGTGGAGAAATCTATAATTCAGGGGTTCCTGCAGGTCTAACTTATACTTTTACTTTCTAATCAGGTTCTGTACTTGCTGCCTGAGGTTCTGCGTAAGCATAATGAGCTAATGGCAAGGAAGAATGAAGATGGACGTAGTATTTTGCTTGCGCGTAAAGGCCACAATCCAGCCCCCTTGGGAAAAAGACACAATGACACATGAGCGTCAGGCTGTGGTTTAGATATGCCCCACAGCTCTCCCTGCACTCCCATTGGAGCACCTCCCTAGGGTGACCGTGGAGCCATACTCCATCATGAAACAGGACACCGCCCCGACCAGCGCTAAAGAGGGGGTGTCCTGCGGTCAGCGCACAATCCTCTGTTAAGAAGATCTGACATGTGCTAACTTCCTACACAGGAGTGCTCATCACCAAATATTCCGTTTTCGATTTCATAAAATTAGCCAAGAAATTGTAATGGTTATCAGATTAGAACACACAAAAAAGGGAATTCTGAGCAATAGAGGAATAAGGGATATTTGCATTAAAAATATATTAACTTCTAGGAAGAGCCATCTAAGAAAAAAGGTAGGATAGTAATATTTTTGGTGCTATTACACCCAGTTAATTCCAACCATCTGTCTGTAAAATATCAACTCAAAAGTACCAAACGCTTGTCAAAATTTTGACAGGTCTCAGTCAGGGACCACTCTCCCCTATTATCTCCAATGGATCTCTTCCAGAACAGGATTTTAAAATTAATCGGAAGCATTAGCACTTGATTCTCTCTGAGCAGAGCTCTTGTTTGCATAATATATTGTTCTAACTGGTTGATTTTATCTGGAAAGAAAGGGAGGCACAGACTACTGTTGATAATAGCGTGACAGCAATGAAAATTGTATAGTACAGGTTGAACATGCTGTACAGTAATGGAAAACACAGCTAATTTTGCTGTGGCTTTCAGAAGTTTTGGAGCAGGGTTTGATAGTGCCAAAACCCAAATATTCAGCCTCAAATTCATTTCCCAAACTATCAGCAGTAATTCTGTCTGAACCTGCTTCTCTCATATACGGAACTTGTCTCTTCTCTTAAGATTGTAGAATCTAATATACAAATGAAAGGCAGCATCTACCTTCATAGCGGCATTCATCCAAGAATGGAAATATACTTCCATGCGTAAAAGACATTTTAGCAGAGAATAATTTGTAACAGTTCCTTCTTAGTCACCTTACAATCACTGATGTACTCCACTATCTTGCCATATCTGCCATTGGAACCATTTTGAAACTTCTCTTGATTTTGATTTCCACTCTGCACGAATACAGTCTTCTGATCCACTACTAGCTTGAGTATTGTGGGATAACCAGTCTCCTAATAACCAACATGCTTAGGTCTGATTAAAGCATGAAGGGGTTACATAGAGTAAGCTATTCTGCTAGAATTACCTATGTCTTTTTTTTTTTTTTAAATAATATTTATTACTTTTCCAAAAAATTTAAACACTAAAAGAAAAGAAAAAACACATACAATACAATACATTAAACAAAACAATACAATAAAATAAATCAAACAATTTCATTATCCCATCTTTCATTCACTTATTTCCACGACCTCCTCACACCTCCCTTTTTGTATTCCACTTCTGTTAATTATTTCAGCAATTCCTTTCCATTTATCTCTGTTTTCTATCCTATAATTATCTTAACTCATTCTAACCTTATTTTTTCCTTTAATATTCTATTAATCTATTTATACTTAATTCCTTATAACATTTCTACTGAAGCCATGTAACTTCATTCCAACATTTTTCTAACATTCATTGATTTTACAATATTTCTGTAAATAATCTTTAATTTTTTTCCAATCTTCTTCCACCGATAGAATTACCTATGTCATTTCCTTTTACCTCGGGAGTAAATAGGTAATAAAGCCTATTGTTCACCCCAAGTCTACCTGAGAAACTCAACATGTGAAGAAGCTTGAGCTGCTCACTCCAGCTCAGTTACATGGCTCTCTTGAGCTCCTATACCAATAATTTGGGAACTTTCACTGCTTTGTAACTAAACTAAGTTTTACTGCCTTTGCAGCTTTTCTGATTGATGTATGGAAAAGCACATGAACCAGACCTTGGAAGGGTTTGTAAGTAAACCAATTTTTAATTTACCAAAGAGATCTAGGTGAGGGTGGTATGTGGATGCTGCGAAGGATGCTTGAGCAGCACTGAGCCCACAATAACCTCCTGTGTGGAAGCCCCCCAAGAGACAAGTGAAGTAAGACTGCAAAAAAAAGAAGAAGAAATCAATTTATAAAAAGCAGGGGCATTCGAATTTTATTACCATCTTTATTATAGCAATTTTACTGTGGCACAGTTAAATGGAAGTGTATCCTGCCTGTTCACATCACTTTTAATATATTTGAGTGAACTTTGATTTATTTCAGCAACAGCTAAAATCTTTGATTCTTTTTTTACACTGAAGGATATAATAATCAATGCAATTAAAATGGAAAATGAGCAGAACTCTACAGTTTTCAATACACTTCAGAAGGACCTTGTTTTCTGCCATTCCAAGTTTATTTATTTATTTAATAAACTTGCCTACCTGTGCACTATATGATTATGAGATCTACTTTAAAAATGTTGCTAGGCAGCAAGTTCTCTCTTCCTACTGCGTTCACTGGGTGACAGACAGGAGGACAGAGATTCTGTATCTCTAATAGTTCTGTAAAATAGGGGTTTCAGCTCTGTGTCACTTCAATTTCTACATAGCTATTAAGAATGCAGGAAGCCTGTCCTTCTTTGGACCAGGACTTCAGAAGGACTACTTCCTTCTTGTAGCATGAAAAGATTCTGCACAGCGTCTCCATAGCCCATGAAAATATCACAGTCTCTTGCCCATGCCTACTTAGCAATTTCCTTGCAGTTAAATTTGTGATGCAGCAGCTGAATGTGTAAACTAACAAAATCTATCTCGTGTAAGGGCAACTGAGGGCCAGATCACATGACCCTCTTGAGGCATTAGCCATCCAGTTATAAGCTTATCGTGGCACAGCTTGCTTCCAATTGAGGGGAACTGCATTAGTGTGATAAGGTTCTATCTGTGATAAGCTATTGTACTAGTTATCACATGAGAAGCATGGTGTGCCAACTACAGTTTCATGTCATTAGATGGGATCAGTTTCTAATTCCTGCTGACTCATTCTGTAATGGAGGCAACCCAGGGAAAATGCTGCTACTGATAAGCAATTTTATAATGACCTTAATTTGTAAAGATTACAACAAATGTTAGCAGGATTCCGGGGGGGCGGGGGGGGGGCGGGGAAAGACAAGTCACACATTCCCAACACCCACCTACACGAAACCTTCCATTTCCCAGGATAGAATCATAGAATAGAATCATAGAATCATAGAGTTGGAAGAGACCACAAGGGCCATTGAGTCCAACCCCCTGCCAAGCAGGAAACACCATCAGAGCACTCCTGACATATGGTTGTCAAGCCTCTGCTTAAAGACCTCCAAAGAAGGAGACTCCACCACACTCCTTGGCAGCAAATTCCACTGTCGAACAGCTCTTACTGTCAGGAATTTGCTGCCAAGGAGTGTGGTGGAGTCGTCTCCTTTGGAGACTTAGGATGCTGCAGTTTAATCATTCTTCCGGGTAAGAATGCCACTTTATTCTTTAGTCCTGCTCTAGGAAACAAAGGAAGGTTTTTCCCTGTACAGCCTGCCATGCTAACTTCTCATATGCTCCATTTCCAGATACTACATGTCAAAGTGAAGTGGAGGAAGCCAAGATGTTCCAGCAGTGCTCTCTCCCCAACACCCGGCAGCCTGCATTATTGCTGCATAGCGCACGGTTACCTGCGTTTGCTTATTCAGCCAGGGGAAAACACAAGCAGTCGTGTTGTTTGTGAGGATCAAGTACGATGAAACAATATATAGGGGCCTGTAAGAATAACCATGTGGACCTGATCTAAGGGTACTTCTTAAGGTTTGTTTACAAATAACAATTGCACCCATCATTTATAGCAGGGTTCTATGTGTAGTTGGGACACGGGTGGCGCTGTGGGTAAAACCTCAGTGCTTAGGACTTGCCGATTGTATGGTCGGCGGTTCGAATCCCCATGGCGGGGTGAGCTCCCGTCGTTCGGTCCCAGCTCCTGCCCACCTAGCAGTTCGAAAGCACCCCTAAGTGCAAGTAGATAAATAGGGACAGCTTTATAGGGGGAAGGTAAGTGGCGTTTCCGTGTGCTGCGCTGGTGCTGGCTGGGCAGCTGCAGCTTCGTCACGCTGGCCACGTGACCCGGAAGTGTCTTCGGATGGCGCCGGCTCACGGCCTCTAGAGCGAGATGAGCACGCAACCCTAGAGTCGGACACGACTGGCCCGTACGGGCAGGGGTACCTTTACCTTTACCTATGTGTAGTTAGGGACGCGGGTAGCGCTGTGGTCTAAACCACAGAGCCTAGGGCTTGCCAATCAGAAGGTCGGCGGTTTGAATCCCTGTGACGGGGTGAGCTCCCATTGCTTGGTCCCTGCTCCTGCCAACCTAGCAGTTTGAAAGCACGTCAAAGTGCAAGTAGATAAATAGGTACCACACTGGCGGGAAGGTAAATGGCATTTCTGTGTGCTGGTTTTACCAGAAGCGGCTTAGTCATGCTGGCCACATGACCCGGAAAAACTGTCTGTGAACAAACGTCAGCTCCCTCAGCCAGTAAAGCGAGATGAGCGCCGCAACCCCAGAGTCATCCGCGACTGGACTTAGCGGTCAGGGGTCCCTTTACCCTTTACCTTTCTATGTGTAGTTACAGGTTCCTGAAGACATGGAATCAGGGTTGGCCCAGGACATTTTCCTGCTAGAAACAAAAGAAGAAATGCCACCCCCTGCCTCCTCTGTGTGCCTGGCATTGTGGTAGGTGGTGGGTGGAAGTGGGCATGTGGGTGGAGACATGGTATAGGAGGAGGCTGGGGGCGACATTCCTGTTTTGCTTCTAGTGGCAAAATGCTAGAAAGCACAGAGCAGGCATACAGCAAGAAGAGGAGGCAGCGGTCAAGAAGTGCAGAAGGTGACAAGTAGTGTTCCCCTACAGAGGCCAGATGGATCTCCTCTCCCGGCTATTGGGAGTCTGCTGCCCTGAGGCAATTGCCTCACAGCGCTTCATGGGCTGGATGAGCCTGACTGTAAAGTGAAGGTGTAGCCTGAAGCTTGGCTACATCTAATGAAAATGGGAAATTACCAAAAGCTTCCTATTGCCCATAAACTTGTTTTGCATAATTAAACACTGTAGTGTTGCGATGAAAAGGAATGTTCAAGGGTTTACCATGAGAGATTTGCCATTGATCTGGATGAATGAATGCACGATCAAGTTCTGAGTGCGGAGACAAGTGATTGCCTTAAAAGGGCATCATTTGATAAATACATGAAGGTTCACATTAACCTTTCATTGACTCGGCTGGTACAAGTTAGGGAAAGCCATAAATGCACAAATAAGCTACATCCTACTAGAAACAATTACTATTGACACAGAGGCATCCACAGTACAAGCCCCTGAGTATTCAAAGGCGAGAAGACCTTGATCAGAAGGGAAGAGCTAGTGTTTGTCCTTTCCAATGGGAATTTTGGTGAGGGAGTTTTATTCATATATTTTTTTAAAAAAGAGCCGATGCATATAAAATTAATGAACAAATGTACTGAAGTGTGCTGTTGGTTCTGCTACAATTAGTATATTTATTCTGTTCTATTATCAGGTTTTACACACAAAGTATTTTTTTTGTTAAGGAATGTCCCTAGGGGCATTCTAGTCTATCACCAGCTTTAAAATGGCAAGTACGCAATGTCTTTCAAAGGCAAGTTAATTACAATTAAAATGGGAGTTGAAAAAACAAACATGCAACTTCCTAAATAAATAGTGCATACTACTATTAGTTGCCTTATGCAACGAGCCTCTAGGCAACATACAATACAACAGAAAACAAACACTAAAACTAGTAGAGTTCTTCCCCCACTTAGAGATCAAATTGAGACTTAAGATCTGCCAAGGAAACCTTGCTGGCCATCCCACAACCGCCAGACTATCACTCGGAGACTCCATGGAAGTGGACTCTCTCAGTGGTAGCACCCACCTTTCGGAATGCTCCCCCCTGGGTAGTTTGAGAGGCGGAGCCAATAACTAGCTTTAAATAAAGGTAAAGGTAAAGGTACCCCTGCCCGTACGGGCCAGTCTTGACAGACTCTAGGGTTGTGCGCTCATCTCACTCTAGAGGCCGGGAGCCAGCGCTGTCCGCAGACACTTCCGGGTCATGTGGCCAGCATGACGAAGCTGCTCCGGCGAACCGGCACCAGAGCAGCACACGGAACGCCATTTACCTTCCCGCTAGAAAGCGGTACCTATTTATCTACTTGCACATAATTGTGCTTTTGAACTGCTAGGTGGGCAGGAGCTGGGACCGAACGACGGGAGCTCACCCCGCCACGGGGATTCGAACTGCTGACCATGCAATCGGCAAGTCCTAGGCGCTGAGGTTTTACCCACAGCGCCAGGGGATCCAAGATGGCGTCGTTAGTGGAAGCACTGACTTAAAAACCACGCAACTGCTGCGGAGCTCATTAGTTTTTATTAGTTTTATCAGTTTTTATTCAGCTTTTATCAGCCTCAGCATTTTATCTACAACATTTGGCAGCTGTTCCTTAACTAATATATTCACAAGGCTTGAGTTAAAAGCTCAAGTTAAAAGTCTTAGAAAAAGGAAGAGGGGGAGGAAAAACGCTGAGAAACAAGGAGCGGCTGAAACTGAAGGCAAGTTCTGCTTCATTTTATCCCCTGGCAGAATTACTTGCCTACCTTGAAAGTAGTCTCGCGGAGAACCCTCCTGCAACACCCGACGGAGCTAATGAACCGAGGTGAGATTTTTACCAACTTGACCCTACAAGATAAATAATGGTGACGACCAGGAGTGGCTATAGAACATCAGGCTTTTACCAGAGTGATCTAAGACCTCTCTCTAAAAGAACTACCCTAAAGGGAACTCAAACAAAAAGCACTCGGCGCTTTAAATACCTTTTAAATAAACAGAAATTATTATTCCTTAATAACATATTATCACCTTGCCAACAAAGGTCCGTATAGTTAAAGCTATGGTTTTCCCAGTAGTGATGTATGGAAGTGAGAGCTGGACCATAAAGAAGGCTGATTGCCGAAGAATTGATGCTTTTGAATTATGGTGCTGGAGGAGACTCTTGAGAGTCCCATGGACTGCAAGAAGATCAAACCTCTCCATTCTTAAGGAAATCAGCCCTGAGTGGTCACTGGAAGGACAGATCCTGAAGCTGAGACTCCAATATTTTGGCCACCTCATGAGAAGAGAAGACTCCCTGGAAAAGACCCTGACATTGGGAAAGATGGAGGGCACAAGGAGAAGGGGACGACAGAGGACGAGATGGTTGGACAGTGTTCTCGAAGCTACCAGCATGAGTTGACTAAACTGCAGGAGGCAGTGGAAGACAGGAGTGCCTGGCATGCTCTGGTCTATGGGGTCATGAAGAGTTGGACACAACTAAACGACTAAACAACAACAACAACAACAAGCCTTTGCCAACCTCGGGCCTTCCTGCTGTTTTGCATTACAAATCCCAACAGCTGCAGGACAGCATGGTTATACTTGCTGGGGCTGATGGAAGCTGAGGGCACCAGGTTGAGGAAGCCTGATATATGGTATATAATTTTATTTTGTTTTTATTTAGCTCGTAAAAGAGTTCTATTGGACCGTTGGTGCTCTATGAATTTATATTGATCCCCCCCTTCCCAATTATATTTTATGTAAACTGCTTAGAGATTTCTTTTTATACTGCAGTACGTAAAGTTTATAAATACATAAATTCAAAATGTGAACAATTCAAAATGATGCAACCAACCAAAAACAACAACAACCAAAAAGCAAGTGTGAGCACATGGCACAATCATATAAAATCTGAAAACCCCAATAGAATCTAAAACATGTCCCCATAAGATTTAATAGTGACTAAAATTAGAGGTGTTAAAATGAAATTTAAATGTTATTAAAGGACCTGGAAGATTAAAAGGGACATTAAAGCATGTGCCAAGTGAGCCTCCTTAGCATGGGCTGGGGAGTATAAAGCATAGGGGCTAAATATGGACCACTACAACTCTTTTGTGGCCCCTGAGATTCTCGGTAGGCCACAATCCCCTCCCCAGGCCATGCATGGTCTCTTCTTGCTGCAACTCTCAGCAGCCCTGGTTTGCAACCTGCTTGAGTGTTTTTGTGTAACTGGAATGCATTCTCTGATAATCCCAGATGGAGGAAAGAGAGGGGCATCTAGCCAAGGTGAAATTTACATTCATTGTCCCACCCACTTTTGCCTCTGGCACCACCCACCACTAGCAGGTGGCCCTAATTAGAAGGCTGCTCCAAAGTGAGATGTGGCCTTTGGGCTGAAAAGGTTCTGCACCTTTTCTCTTTGGGGAGAGATTTCTACACATGGTGAAGTGGGAGGACCATGGAGAAGGATCTCTTTTCTTGGTTGTCACCCTCTTTCAAGAAGGCAGTTTCTGCATGTGTTGTAGAGGGAACTGAGGGGCTGCTGGGGCTCGTCAACCTGGGAAGGTAGCCCATTCAGGACAGGCTTCCTCCACCTCAGCCCTCCAGATGTTTTTGGCCTATAACTCCCATGACCCCTAGGTAGCAGGACCAGTGGTCAGGGATGATGGGAACTGAAGTCTCAAAACATCTGGAGGGCTGAGGTTGAGGAAGCCTCAAATCTAGGAGAAGGAAAACTATTGATCCTAAACCTCTGCTGCCTTGTGAGAAAGGCTTTGAGAGTAAACCTTGAGGGGAAACCCATACCTACTGTCTTGAGGAAAAACTTTGGGAGAAGCAAAGACTAAGGACTGCACAAATCTGGATTCCCTAAATGGTTGGATGGCGCCTTGTACGCCTCCTTCCAGCAACTTCTTCAACCAAGCTGGTGCCAAACATATTGCTCTGCTTCTCTTTGGTTCACATCGGTGAAGCTGAGAGGGAGGTCCTATTGTATGGGCAGCCCAGGACCTCCTACCTAGGCTCTCATCCCAAGGTGCTGCTAACAGAGCAGTTTGACTTTTCCTCCATCATCTCTCAAGACAGACAGATGCCAACAACAGACACACATTTTAGGAAAGGCCCTGAAGACACTTCAGGAAATGCAAGCTTTCAATAACCACCTAAAAGCAAAATGTTAGGTGCTACCCTAATTTTAATCCGAAGCTGATTCTAGAGAGCTGGAATGTAACACTGAAAGCCCCATTTTCTTGGTATCTAGTGTACCACTACAGCATACAATCCTCTTAGGAACATTCTAAGGAATGCAACAGCTGATCAGGGATATATATATATATATATATATATAGAGAGAGAGAGAGAGAGAGAGAGAGAGAGAGAGAGAGAGAGAGAATGTTCATATGTTTAAATCAAGATATGGCAGCTGTTTCTTCATATTGGTTTTTTAGGGTGGTATAATTCGCAAATGACGGATTAGAGTTTTCTGTGATGAATAACATATATTACATAAACTGACCCTCCAGTGTGAGAAAAGGATAGGGAATGCGACTTTCCAAAATATTGAAGATAAATGCAAAGTATTATTGGCTTTCTCTTTTCAGGGAAAAAAAGATCTTTTTCAATTATGATCTAAATAAATTTCCAATTTTCAGCACTGATAATAGTACAGACTTTTTCATTTATTCTGATCAGTCCTTTGGTTTTTATACATCAGGGGTTTATTGACAATAAACCCTTTCCATATAAAGTAAAATATTTTTTGCTAGCGCACTTTTTGAACAACAAAGGAAAGCAATTAATAGGGACATAACATTACATGAAAATGATTTATGGCCTTTGGCTATCAAATACGTAGAGATGAGGATGACTGCACCAAATAAACAAAACCAATGGAGTTAATGATCTTGTTTATCATGGAGCTTGAAGGCACCGTTTCTAATTTCTTGCAACAAGTTAACTTTTTTCCAGTGCTATTCTGAACAAATTTCCAATTTTCAGCACTGATACCAGTAAAAATGATTTGTTGAGGGAACTATTTCTTTTCATCTGCTCTTTGGTTTTTATATATGGGAAGTTCATTGGCAATGAACAGTTAGTGTAGAAAAATGAAGTAAAATAGTAAATAATATAATAAAAATGAATTTATATACTTGGGCTTTTGTTTTTAGAGCTCTCTGGTGGAATCTGTATACTGTATAATAATTATAAATTATAAAATTCTTCTTCATTCAGGTCACTTCAAATGTAGTACCAGACTACAGCAGGAAGGTGAAATTATGTCTTTAGTTTGTTTGATGATTGGAAAAAATTGTTTGTCCCATTTGTGCTTCCAAACCTTCAGGATTAATTGTCACTTTCAAGACAAAGCGTTCATGATAAACATGCAATGTATATTAAGTGATGGGAATTTCATGGAACATTTGTAGATAGTTAGCTACTTTGCTATATAGCAAAGTATCACTTATCCATCATTTTAAAAATATTTTAAAATGTTTAACATGTTTACCAGGAAATTACCAAACAAAATCAAATCTTACGCAGGAAATAAATATTAAACTTTCAAAACTGAATCCATTTCCATAGGGCAATACTTCTCACCCCCCAAAATCAAATAAACCTAGTTTCTGTTAACGTATTAATATTTGTTAAACTTAAAGTAGTTTCCCGACTGTGGTTCAGAAAACCTGAGGGTTCCTTGGAAAAAGCTCACCTCACCAGGGGTAAGATGGAAGGGTGGGAGCAGCAACGGGAGTCCAGAAGCCAGGAGTCAGGAAGCCAAGAGTCCGAGGGTCAGAGAGCTGGGAGTCACGAAGTCAAGGGTCCGAGGATCAAGAAGCAAGGAGTCAAGAAGCCAAACACAGCAAGGCAAGGAATGCGTTGCTGTGGCAAAGAGCTGAAGGGAAATGCTGACCTTATATCCCTTCCCGGCTCTTGCTACCAGGTGCTGTGAGTTACCAATTGGCCTCACCTGTGCGGCCGCGCCTTGCCTCTTCAGAACAAACTTAGTCCTGCAAAGTCCTATTGGTCACAGGGCCTGGCTCCTGCATGCACTCCTGACACCCTGCAATGCTCAACTGCAGGTGAGCGTACTAGAGCATTTGCATTAAAGCAGGCTGTGAAAATGGGACAGCAGTTTCAGCAAGGTTCTCAGGAAGCAGATGACATTCTTCAAACCTTTGGCCTCAGGAACAGTGACAGAGTTGACAGCAAATTTGTGTGTTGAGAGTGTGTGTGTGTGTTCTTGTTTTCCTCCCACCATCTGTGTTAACAGAGCTGAAACCCACACATAGTATGCCACTATTTCCCCCCACAATGCCTCTACTGTCACTCCAAGGGCATCGCAGGGATAAAAACTATTGTGGTCCTCACTGGCCAGAAATATCTCCTAGTATATCTTCCATGTACACAGCCCAAGGACCACACTGAGGGACCCATGCCAGTAGGTGCACACACTGGCACACAGCCATACTCATATAGCACGCATACACAGAGAGAAGGGAGACAAACAACCTGCACACACCTACATACTCAACTCAGCCATGTTTTTGATCCCAGGGGAAGCAGTGGTGTAGGAGGGTCTCCTCCAGCTCCAGTCCTGAGGAGGAAAATCAGAGCTGCTTTTTTGCCTTTACAAAAGGCCCATTCTTCCTCTGGTGCAACTCTATTCTTAGAAGAGCAGAGAAACTTAGGAAACCCTCAAAGCTCTTCTAATAATAACGGCATGTCAGAGGGGAAAGATCTTTTGCAAAGCTGAAAAGAGGTGACATAACCCAACCCAACCGCATGCTTATAAGACCAGTGAAGAGGTTGAAACCTTTTCACGCTGACAAGCACCATAAAATTGTTGGAAGGGTGCTGGGGGGGGCACCAGAAGTTGTTTGGGAGCAACCAATTGGCCATGGGTCATAGGTTATGGTAAAGGGACCCCTGACCATTAGGTCCAGTCGTGGCTGACTATGGGGTTGCGGCGTTCATCTCACTTTACTGGCCAAGGGAGCTGGTGTACAGCTTCCAAGTCATGTGGCCAGCATGACTAAGCCGCTTCTGGTGAACCAGAGCAGCGCACAGAAACACCGTTTACCTTCCCGCCAGAGCAGTACCTATTTATCTACTTGCACTTTGACGTGCTTTCGAACTGCTAGGTTGGCAGGAGCAGGGACCGAGCAATGGGATCTCACCCTATCGCGGGGATTTGAACCGCCGGGATTCTGATCGGCAAGTCCTAGGCTCTGTGGTTTAACCCACAGCACCACCCATGTCCCAGGGTCATCAGCAATCCCTGATATTTTAAACAAAGCAAGTTAGGTGTAATAAGCTTAGACTTAGTTTCCTTTTTTTCAGAATACCATGCTTTCAAAAAACTACTAATAATTCTCAATAATAGGGCAACACTCCCACTTTCTAGTTCATTAGCTATCTTTCTATTCTGCCTCAGAAAACTACTTTACCTGTTAAAAGAAAAGTGCACCAGAACCTATTTAAGTTCTGACTCAGCAGCATAATCTTATGTGTGCTCAGAAGTAAAGACCACTGCATTCAATGGTTCTTTCTCCCAGGAAGATGGGTATTATATTGCTGCATAAATCTCAGTTTTTAGAAGATGATGATACATTGCCCAATATCAGAACGATTGTTTTCTAGAACATTTTTATGTGACTAAATAGACTCGGACTGATAAAGTTGATCATGTGATATACGAGTATAATTTTTCCTGCAATATTTTCAAGGCACTAGAGCCAATAGAGCACAACAGGAATTTAAATCTAAGCTGTGTGATTAATTGCACTCTGTGATTTGACATTAGTAGCCAATCTTGCGGCACAGTAGGATGCTAGATTAAAACTGAATCGTGAATGAATCCTATCTTCCTGACCTTTGCAAATTTCTCCCAAGGAAAGGTTTTTACACTTTGAGGTCACTACTGACACCATCCTCTGTTTTAGATGGATGCTTTCATAACAACTTTTCTATCTACTTGTGGAGCCCATGTTGTTAAAAATTTACAACATTTATATATCTCACTGGGCTATCCCTGAAGAAGCAATGTTAAGTTTCTTGCCCAATTACTGGAGGGTCAAATCCATTGGCCACATCCATAAAAACTTGATAATCTGTTTTCTAACAATAGCAAATAGAAGATTACTAAGAAAGTAGCAATATTCTTCTAGGTTGCTATAAAATGTCAACCAAGTTTCCTTGCTATAGCCATCATGTAAATTGATGTCCTTGTTACTCCTTGTTTTATATTGCATTGTCACCTTGCTTTATATGTTTCTTATTTGCTTGTCATGAGTTATAAGTTAAATAAATGTGACCTATCTATAAAGGTTGAGCCAATAAAGTGTTTGACCTATTTGATACAACTTTTCACACTTTCCTTGCAACCGCAATGACTGAGGCATCTTTGAGATCATGTGGGGGAAATAATGAGGTCAAGCATGTAAGAAATGAATGACGTTGCATCAGTTACAGCCCCATGAAAATTATTGCCCATGGACACACCAGTTTTGTTGGAAATGACAGTGTCTAAAGATGGGCTCATAAATGCCTCGGTATTATTCAATATAAAATTCTGAAATTGCTGGGTGAGGGAGACTTGCATGCATAAAATAAGTAGTATGGTCCAGTGTAAGAGGATTGTGGTTCATCTGTGATCTGGAGAGAATAGCAAGGAATGGGGGCAATTGGGAAGAGACTATGTATCCTGTTAAAGGTTGTAATAACTGGAATTAGGAAACAGGGGTGGTCAGAGAATGGTACTTCAGACTTCTGGCCTAGAGCGGGGTGAGGGGGGCCTCCATGGCTCAGATCTTTATCAGTCACTGACCAAGTCACTGCTATAATGGGATCATGACCTTATCTGAGTGATGAATAGCATTAAATAGAGACCTTCAGCATTGCCACGTCTGAGGCTTTTCCTCCAGTTCCAGCTAGCTTCTGCTAGTGCGGACATCTGCACTAGGGCTCACATGCATAAAAGACAACTCCATGTTTCATCCTTCATTGATGAAGTCACAGGTGAAGATGGGAGTTTGCACAATTGAAAACCACTGTATCTGAAGCGAAGCTCAGTGATGCAAATGCAGTGTTTCTATGCTGGTTGCTATATACTAGCAAGTCAAAATTTGAAGCTGTGGTAATCAAGTAGAGAACATGCATTTAGGGAGAAGCTCTGTATCTGAGTTTTCCCCATAGCAGCTAGAATATTCATGAACATTTTACCCACTCTAGCACAGAAACCCCTTTCCCATTAATATTTGCTCACTCTTCCTGTACGCCATTGAATCCGGTTCTGTATTTTAGCATTTTCCTCCAATAAGTAGGACAGTAGGAAGCCAAATGGGAGCAGATGGAGCTGCAGATAAATAGACCAGGCAGAGCAAAAGCTATTGCAGTTCCATTACTGTATGTAGCCCAGGGCAGGAGAGGTAGGCTAAAAAAGGTTTTGCTTTGGCAAGGTCCCTAGAGTGAAGCCAGATTACATGGGGTAGGTCCTGTGAACTGGATAAGACTCTTAGAGCAGCCAGCAGGAAAGTTATTTATCACCATCTTTACATCAATAATTTCCTCACCTATCAAAACAACCGTATGCGTAAAGTGCCTTCTACTATTTTTCTTTCCATAATTTAAGCAATCAAACTTCAAATTATCATAAATCTGCCATGATAAATACATTTTTAATATATATATATATTTGCAATGGCATGCCCTGTTTATTTATGGTGTCAGCAGTTTTCTCTGCTCCATTCAGACATAGAGGATTAGATTCAGAATGTACTTAGGCATTTCCCTAAATCTTTTCTAATTCAAGTAAGGCAGTTTTAAGCATGCACCCCAGTACTAATCTGAACAGGAGTAAGCTGTTTTGAACACAGACCAAAATTTTCTGACCCAAATAATCTGCCACATGGTGCCAGGGTGCATTAATTACTATAATATTGACTATGACACACAACATACAACAGGGAATTTCTCAGTTCTTGTTCTGTGGAGTATTCTCAATCACACATTCTTAATCACAGAATTAATTTTGGCATTAAATTAAATGATAGGACTAAACAGTAATTCAGCTTTACAATGATAAACGATGCTCAGAGAGGGGATAAGCCTGACAAAAGTTTAAACTGCAATTTGGGTATAACCAACCTGTATGTAATTTTAATTAACTGCCTTTACTTTCATTAAATCTGCATATCCCTATGAAAGAATCAATCATTTGTTGACTTTGCACAGTGAGATAACAGGATGAAAGTGACAGGTATCCTCATGGCATGAATCACACACTAGCTGTTTAAAACAATAAAAATAAAAAGAGCACTTCAGGAGAGTCTATACCCCATTCTTTGCACTCCCCCTGCAAACTGACTAACAGAGGAGTGGAATTAACACGTAGCCTGTGAAATGATTCAAGGACTGCTAGTGATATCAAGGCAGCTCCATTTCACTCTTCATTTCCCTGGTCCTATGTGGGAAGATGGTTTTCTCAGCTGCCTTTTTCCATAAGGTCCCGGGGTGAGTTACAACAGTATAAAAATACAGTACTAAAATCAGTTTTTTAAAATCGCAATCAGAACAACAGGATAGGTCCATATACAGTGGTACCTCGGTTTACATACGCTTCAGGTTACAGACTCCGCTAATGCAGAAATAGTACCTCGGGTTAAGAACTTTGCTTCAGGATGAGAACAGAAATTGTGTTTTGGCGGTGCGGCGGCAGCAGGAGGCCCCATTAGCTAAGGTGGTGCTTCAGGTTAAGAACAGTTTCAGGTTAAGAACGGACCTCCGGAACGAATTAAGTACTTAACCCGAGGTACCACTGTATATAAATTCTCTCTCTCTCTCTCTCTCTCTCTCACACACACACACACTCCTGTTGTCATTATCGATCTATATCTCTATCATCTATCATCTATCTATCTATCTATCTATCTATCTAATCTATCTGTCATCTATCTATCTGTTAGAAGCCACCCACAGTGGCTGGGGCAAACCAGTCCAATGGGTGGGGTATAAGTAATAAATTGTTGTTGTTGTTGTTGTTGTATCTCATGTGTCAAAGGCAAAAGCAAAGAGTTACATCTTCAGCATATGATGAAACCTGTGCAATGAAGGTAGTAGACACACCTCTGTGGCAATGAAATTCCAAAACTTAGGGGCTGCCACAGAGAATGCCTTCTCACGGGCTGCCACCCCCGGGACTCATGAGGTCGGTGGAACTACCAAGAAGGGTCCTGTGGTAATCTCCTACGACAGGGATGTCCAACAAGCTGATCACGATCTACCAGTCGATCGCATGATTCTTAGTGATCGACCCCCCAAAACCAAAAGCTCAACAACCTTGGGTCTTCCTCCCGCCCCAAAAGCTCAACAACTGCCAGTTTTGTTTTAGTGGGAGTAGATTGCAGTCTCTTGGAATCTGGACACCCCTGTCCTGTGAGAACCCATGGCTTAAATTGTCAAAAAATCTATAACCTTTCTACAGAAGTCCTAGCCATTTCCCCTTGTTTCGTGAGAGGGAGGAATGCAGTACTCCTCTAACCTACTTCACAATGCTTGCCGTAACTTATAGAAGTAGTGCACAGTAAAGAAAAACCCAGAGAAATAGAAAGCTATTTCAAGGAAAAACTAGAGAGATCATGCACAGAACAATCTGTTTATAACTAGTATTGAAAGAGGCACTCGTTTTCACACATAGCTGCGTTATAAAATTGTACCTAGTTGTCGCCACGATAATTTGTGTTCATCGTTTCAAAATTCAGTATACGAATCACTGAAATGGAAATCACTTTAAGGGTCACCTAGCCTGATCCCAAAGTGAATAGAGGAAATCTGCTGCTGCAGTGTCTCTGAAAGGTCCGGAAAAACCTCCAACAACAAACCTCTGCCTGTTCTACAGTTACAGTTTTTAAGTACACTAGACATCATTTTGCCAGGTGAAAAAACTTACCACTGGCAGGAAGACTCCAGCAAGCTACACATTTAGTTCGAACTAGCAATTTTAACAATGAAAAATCCACTATATATGCAGGTTTTATTTCAGTTATCGTTTATAATAGTCACTGTCAGACTGATCCAACACCAACATATCATTTTATAAAAATAAAATTACAACATCTTATGGCAATGAATTCCACAGTTGGATGACATACTATGTGAAGTTGTTTGTCTTTGTCCTGCAAACCAATCGGTTTCATGGGATGCCTGAAATTTTACTGGTTTCCCACTATTTTGGATAGTTTCCTATCTGTAGTGTTTCCCACTCCAGGGCTGAGTGAGTCCGCTGTATAGCAGCCGTCTCACCAGCATAGTGGTGACTTGTCCCTTTGCCCTGTAGGATCATTGTACAGGATCATTCTTTGAATGCTGCAAAAGTTTCATGTACCCTGTAACCATTTCTTAAGTATTCTACATACGGAAGATACACCATCTCCCTCATAATTTTGGATGCACTTTTCTTCATCTTGTTTTTATTGGGCTGTATCCAATGCAGTTGTCTGATTAGCATAAGGATTTTCTGCTTCCACAGTGGAACTGTCCCTTGCTCCCCTGTGCCCTCCCCAAATCTTCTCCAGAGTCTTGGAAGGGAAAACCCAGAAAAGATTTATGGGATGCCCGGGGAAGAGAGTGGGTGAAGTTTCATTGTGCAAGCAGAAATCCTTGTGCTGATGGAAGGAGACACAACACATTCTCTCTTTTACATGTGGTGACACATAATATTTGAAGTAAGGGTGGAAGCACTATACATGCTGAATTGCTAGCCTCTCTGGCATGCTATTGGCTTTCTGTGCAACCTAATCAAATGATCTGGGCTTTGAGTGCTAGTGTAATAGCATAGTAGCTATAATCTCGGCTATGGCGGCCTTGGGGAAGCCTCCCTCCCACAACTGCAAAATGGGGTGGGGAGAAAATATTGACTTACCTTACATCATGGCTGTAAGAGCTGCAGCTAGTTAATGCATGTGAAGTGCTTCAAAAACTTGAAAGCACTATGAAATGTTAAATATCATTATTATTCATGTGTTAGGACTGTTCAGCCATAAAAAAGAAAATCCAGCCTGAATGCAGAGTTGGACTAGAGTTTTCATGTCTCTAATCTATAATTAGATCTTATAGTTCTTAGATAATTTGACATTTTTCAGCAGGAGGCTATCAGTTCTGGAGGTAGTTTTTCCTCTCTTCAGTTTAAGATTTGTGCCCTCTAACAGTCCGATCAAACATTTGTCGCTTAGGTCCCAACTCTAGCCAGTTTTGCTGGTCCAATGCAAGGCATGTGGTTGGGCAATGGGTCCAGGGAGGTGTGATCTATATGGCAGGCATAGGCAAACTCGGCCCTCCTGATGTTTTGGGACTACAGCTCCCATCATCCCTGACCACTGGTCCTGTTAGCTAGGGATGATGGGAGTTGTAGTCCCAAAACATCTGGAGGGCCGAGTTTGCCTGTGCCTGCTATATGGTGTGACCTATTCTTCAGTACTACGGCAGCTCAGTAGCTGTTGTGCCTATAAGCATCCATGCACATTTATACACACATATGTATGCTGGTGTAGCATAGTGGCTAGGGAACTGCAAATCAGGAATCCCACAGTTTGAATCCCACCTCCACCATTAAGTGGCCAGGTATCCTTAGGCAAACACACCTGCCTCAGCTTGAATTCAACCCATTTGTAATATGCAGGACAGTTGCAAGAATTGCAATTGAACACATACACAGCACTTTCAAACACACGCTAAGTTGCTGCTATTACTAATCAACATTAAAACATTATTGTTACAAGGCCCTAAGCATCTCTACTAAAATATTTCAGCTATTAATTCTGAAGGAAAAGCATGTCCCACCAATGCAGACCCAGATTCAATCCCTGGCGACTCCAGAGCAGGCTGGGAAGTTCTTGGAGAGCCAATCACTGCAATTCTGAGCTCAGGCAATATTGATCTTGATGAATCAATAATCTGACTTGGCGCAAGGCAGCTTCCTATGTTTGCAGGGAATATCCACTGAAGGATAATACCCATAGAAGTGAATGTCTCTTTCGGGGGAAATCAAAGCACATGTGGATAGGCTGCCAACAACCACTGACAGCAAGGGATGGTTGCTATGCACTATTCAGCCTCCTTGTCATCTCCAATTCATCTCTCCAAATATCTGCAGAACTGGGTCAAATACAAAGGGATGTTGCACTGTTTGGCTAAGGCTAGAATATCAGGATAAATATCTGCTTCTCTAAATACCTTCTGTTTTCTTAGGATGCTTCAGTGTTTATCAAAATCAGAGGTAATAATAAACTGATAATGAAACACATGCTTTTGCAGAAAGCTTCCTGGAAGTGGGAAGAATTTGGCTAAAAATGTCACAACGCTATTGAGTTATAAAATCACAGGCTTTCTTTACAGTGTAACATTTCTGGACAGCGTACATAAACAGCTTTATGGAAAGCAGCATCCGTTTTCTGCCTGCCTTAGTCACACAAGCATCATCTTCCCTCCCCTAAAAACCTCCAGTGGATCTGCAATAATACCCTCTCACATGTGTTTGATGCTGAAGGGGTGAATGCTCATTATTTTCGTTACTCTAGACCGAAGCTACATCAATGCTGTAACAGTGAGAGATGTGAACAGCAGTGACACTGTGAGTTGACAGAGGAGTCTCCGTGTTTTGGATCAAAGGTCTCTTATTCCTCATAAAAGAGCCCTGCACTTCAAAGCATAAGAGTGACAAGAGGTTAAGACAGTGATAAGATCATGTGTTGTATCTCTCAGTGGTGGGGGTTATCTACTTATGACAGTCACTCGAAAGACACTGAGTGAGCTACTAATGAAATGCTGAGCAATTTAGAAGCCGTGCTCCAAATATGCTGCTACCATATAACTTTACCTACAGGTGTCTGTCTATCTTGATGGACCTGATGCCTATGCCTACAACTCTCTAGAGCTGTGTAACACAGTCACTACCATTACCACTGACGTATGACAACTCTCAGTAGCGTGATTTAAATGGCACAAATGCTGTGTCATCTGGAATACGCTAACAAGGACACATGAAGTGTGGCTTTCCTGAAGCTTGACTACAAGGAAGATGGGAGTTTGCATGTTGTCTAGGTCATTTACCTGAATGTCTTGCCAAGCCTTGGTGATTATTCCAGAGGATAAGAAGTGGTGAGCATAATCAACTGGAATTTATGCATTCATAGGCAAAGCACCATCTTCTAAATTTGCCCAGAAGGAAAATGAGAAGTTGTAAGGGTTTCAACTACTCGACAATCAATTGAAGATAGCACCAACAAGGCTATAAAACATGTTTCCTGGTGAAAGTAAGATGGTGTGTAATACAATTAAGGTGATTCAAACTATGGGACAATAATAATTGTGTGTGTGATATATAATTCCTGTGTAACATATAAAGTAGAGACTCACTCAACACCCCCTTGGTGATGTACGTGAGCTGCACACAGTCTCACATATCTCACTGCAGGGGATATTTGCGTAATACGTAACGCAGAAGAGAGAACACATGAATCATTTGTGCTTCCCTTGTCACTGCTTGTCAGTCCAAAGCCACCCTCAGAACAGTGCATAACCTAGGCAATTAGGAGCAGAAACTACACTTATAACTAATTCAAAGTGCTCTTCACAAGAAGAGCAGAACACTTAATTAATTCAAAGAATCGCCTTCCCAAGAGTGATCTGAGAATTACTTGAAACTGAAAAATAGCAGTATACCTGGGATACTCTGCCTCCTTACAGCCAATGCTCCTTCGGGTGGTTTTGTCTGGTTTGCAGATTTAGTGTATGGACTCTCATCTGAAACACAGAAAATAATGACAATTTCAGATTCAAGGTGTGCCATATATTTCATCTGATTCCCCCAATGGATTATTCTGCTGCTTTGCAGTAAAAGAGAAAAAGACTTATTTTATTTAATGGGGCTAGAATTAGGAAACCACCCTATTTCCATCAAATGCTCGCTTCAGTAGCATTTGACATGCTGTTAATCTTTCAAAATAATGAGTGTAAAGCAATAAATGTAAAGGTAGGAAGCCTAATAGGGCCATGTATTCCTTGTAGTAACCCAAAATTACTGATCAACAATGGGCTTTCCCCCCCATGATGACCTCGTTTGTATTTAATGTAAAACCAATCTGTGAGTTAATGCAAATGTCTGAGTTCTGGAGATGAGATGGTACTGATGTCCTGAACTGGCAGGACAGCATGGAGGAGGAGAGGTTGGTGTAGAAAATACTCACAGGGTGATCAATGATGGCAAAGGGATGGGGGGAGGGGTCAGTACACAGGAATCAGAGCAGCAGGACCCATCACCACAGCCAGAGGAGCACCTGTCTCCCCAAACATGGCAGGCTCTGAGGCGTAAGGAGCAGCAGGAGGAACACTCTAGGAGGCTGAGGCAGACAAGGGCCCACAGCCCAGCTTCCTAGTTGGTCAGGTGGGGCTTGCTAGCTCTGGGAGGAGGTGTGTGATTCCTCAGCTGAAGTAGGCTGAGGACAGGTGAGGGCCACCTGCCTCATCAAGCCCAGATGCTGCAATCAGCATGCAAAAAGCAAATGGGAAGCAGAGCTGAGGTGCTGGGTCTGCTCAACTTCCCATGTTGGTTGGACCATGGCTTGGATGGTCCATGGAGCTCTTTGAAGATATGGCTTGTGTGGGACTGACCTCTAGGTGCCCTGGTCTCTAGATCAGCTGCTGAAATGGGAACCTGGCCTGGCTGGACTTTGGACTTGTTAGCCCGCTGTTAGCATTGGTTGTGGAATTGTGTATGCCAGTGGGACATGCTGCCAGGGACCCGTGGTTCAGATCAACTGGGAAACAGTTTAGGGAAGTTTTTTTAAAAAAGGAAAACAGTGGGCAGGGCAAGGGTTAAAGATCATACATTCTTAAGTGCCCCATCCTTAAGTGGCTTTCCAGTTTTAAGTGGTCTCAGGCCCAGGGGCATGAGTAGTGTGCAGCTTGGCTTGCAGTCCTCAGAGACGTACGTGAAAAAGAAACACATATATTGCAGATTGTGTAAACTTTTATGTTACATTACTCGCAAGCCCCTGACCTTTCATTTTAAAATCTTGCTCTTTTATTCAGTTACCGAAGCAGGATAATATACTTGGACAGCAGCTATGTTTCAGTAACAATAAGGGAATTCTTCTTTAAATTTGGGTGCATGTCTGTGTCGGGATCTCCGCTCAGCCAAGCTGATAAAGCTCATCTTCCGGAATCGCCCTCCCGACGAATAATTAACGACCTGAGCCTTTGATGAGGCTCCAAGGCACGTTCCCCCATTCAGCAGAGAATCCAAAACAACACACGGAAGTGATGAGATTTATGGCTACATCGCTATGCTTTATTTCTTACTACGCAAACAGCAAAGAATCCTCTCCCTGTCAGAGCAGAGAGCAACTGAACAACCAAGGAACAAAGGAAACAGGAAACCATTAATGTCACATCCTGTCTCCCGTCTCCCGTGAGAGTTCCAACAGTCTGTACTGTCTCTGGAATGTAAACAGAGCCTTGTGACTCTAAGCAGCTGCTCAGTGGCAAAACAGAAACTAACAGTCTGCCCTGCGGATAGGACCATACAGTGGCAGAGGAAGAGGTAGGGTGCCTTTGTGGCTGCCCCCCGCCTGCGCTGGGCACCACGCCCCCACAGGCGATGTGCCACGCCTCCAGGATGCCTGTCACGCCCCCGGGACGTGTGCCAGCCCAGCCCCTTCCTGCTCTCCGCCCCCCGGTGCCGGAGCATGAAGCTCCGCCACTGGGACCATATCCCTTTAAATTCTGAAGGATCTATTTTTAAAAAGCTATTCAAGTCCAATCTCAGAATGGCTGGACAATGCTATACCCGGGGAGGTAGCACTGAGGCACCCTAACACTGCCAAAGAATACCGAGGATCAATAAATTGTCTGAGGAACTGAATAGTGTTTAGACCACTTCCTCAATAAGCAGTAAAAAGAACAGAAAATTAGATTCCATTCTGGTTCTCAAGTAGCTCTTAACATACCATCAAATAAAGCTATTTGCATTTTTTTCCTTTGAACCTGAAGAACCAATTAGTTTTAACCATATGCATATTTAGATGCTTTAAAAATAAGTGAATAAGGCTATCAAAGACTAAAGTTATCTCGGGTAACATCCCAAGATGCGGCAAAAAAAAAAAGAGCAGTAGTTTAATAATAATAATAATTCTTTTGACTGGCCCACTTGAGGTTTCATTTCCATTTACTGATTTCAGTATTTATCACTTGTTACATATAGGTTTGATTTTAGAAATTACTTCAAAGTGGGAAGGCCATTCATTTTTATGCAACATAGAAATGCGGCTTGGTGAGAATTATTTAAAATCACGCCCCAGATAAAAAGTACCACACAGGTTAATATAGCATTTCTCCCTTCTCATAACCATGCTTCCTATGCCATATCCCACTCAGGCAGAGTGTGCATGGTCTCATGTCACCACCTTACAAACAACCCTTGTTATAAGCAGGACATTTCCCACAGGTTGCAACACTTGGGCTAGATGGTATATGGGGAGGTGCTCCTTGGGCCCAAAGTCATTCAGAGCTTAGTACACCAACAACACCATGAACTGGATCCATTAGCCTTCAGGCAAGCTAGAGCAGCATCTCAAAGACTGAAATGAGACGATCCCCTCTTGCCATCCCATGCAGAATCTCAGCTGTTGCGTCCTGCACCAGCTGCATCTGCCTGTAAGGTTGCAGAGGGTCCTGGCTGGCAAATATTGGAAACAGAAGGCTGAATCAGACGGACTTTGGTCTGCTCCAGTTCATTATCCCTGCTACTGCCACTACCCAGTGTGGTGTAGTGGTTAAGAGCGGTGGACTCATAATCTGGTGAACTGGGTTCGCTTCCCCACTCCTCCACATGCAGCTGCTGGGTGACCTTGGGCTAGTCACACTTCTCTGAAGTCTCTCAGCCTCACTCACCTCACAGAGTGTTTGTTGTTGGGGAGAAAGGGAAAGGAGATTGTTAGCCGCTTTGAGACTCCTTAGGGTAGTGATAAAGTGGGATATCAAATCCAAATTCCTCCTACTTATTTATCACTTTTAAATCAACAGAAGGGTAGCCGTGTTGGTCTGCCATAGTCAAAATAAAAAAATCCTTCCAGTAGCACCTTTAAGACCAACTAAGTTAGTTCTTGGTATGAGCTTTCGTGTGCAAGCACACTTCTTCAGATACACTGAAACAGAAGTTGCCAGATCCTTCTATATAGAGAGAAGGTGGGGAGGGGTATTACTCAGAAGGGTGGTGGGAATGGGAGATTGGCAGATAGCTGAGATGAGCCTGCTGACGACTCTTAACGACTGTAATAGGTCTTACAGGAAAAGGCAAGGGGTGAGAAGGTGAGAAATGGCTTAGTCATGTATAATGGGATAAGAATCCAATGTCTTTGTTCAAACCAGGTCTCTCCATGGTTTTAAGTTTGGTAATGAGTTGCAATTCAGCAGCTTCTCTTTCCAGTCTATTTCTGAAATTCCTTTGTAGTAAAACAGCTACTTTGAGATCTTGTATAGAATGTCCTGGGAGACTGAAGTGTTCTCCTACTGGTTTCTCTGTTTTGTGATTCTTGATGTCAGATTGATTGATGTCAGATTCTTGATGTCAAACCAGTAGGAGAACACTTCAATCTCCCAGGACATTCTATACAAGATCTCAAAGTAGCTGTTTTACTACAAAGGAATTTCAGAAATAGACTGGAAAGAGAAGCTGCTGAATTGCAACTCATTACCAAACTTAAAACCATGGAGAGACCTGGTTTGAACAAAGACATTGGATTCTTATCCCATTATACATGACTAAGCCATTTCTCACCTTCTCACCCCTTGCCTTTTCCTGTAAGACCTATTACAGTCGTTAAGAGTCGTCAGCAGGCTCATCTCAGCTATCTGCCAATCTCCCATTCCCACCACCCTTCTGAGTAATACCCCTCCCCACCTTCTCTCTATATAGAAGGATCTGGCAACTTCTGTTTCAGTGTATCTGAAGAAGTGTGCTTGCACACGAAAGCTCATACCAAGAACTAACTTAGTTGGTCTTAAAGGTGCTACTGGAAGGATTTTTTTAAATCAACAGAAGTTAGATTCAGCCTTTCTCAACCTGTGGGTCCCCAGATGTTGTTGAACTACAACTCCCATCACCCCTAGCTAGCAAGGCCAGAGCTCAGGGATGATGGGAGTTGTAGTCCAACAACATCTGGGGGCGCACAGGTTGAGAACCGCTGGATTAGATGGATTAGATGGATCACTAATTCTTTAAAGAATTAGTAACTGAATGAATTTTCCAAAGTTGCCACTGACTCTTTAAAATGGTGAAGTTTGAAACCAAGTATCTTAGATCTACACCCATCTAGTCACTAGAACATGGATGGGGAACCTGTGGAACCCTCAGATGTTGATAGACTCTGACTTTCATCTGTCCCAGCCAACATGGCCAAAGGTGAGAAATGATGGAAGCTGTTGTTGTTGTTGTTGTTGTTGGTATCTGTCAGTCTCAAGAGAAGATGGAGTGTGCCTCTGGAGGTTAGCAGCAGCTGGGGTGCAAGCCTAGGCAGTGTGTATGGAGGTCCTGGGCTGCCCAAACAACAAGACCCCCCCCCTCAACCTCACAGATGTGGTCCAAAGGAAAGCAGAGCAATACCTTTGGCAGCAGCTTGGTTGCAGTAGTTGCCGGAAGGAGATGTGAAAGAGCCCGTTGAACCGTCTTAGGGATTTGACTCTGGATTTGTGTAGAGGTTATTCCTTAGCCTTATCTTCTCCCAAATATATCTCACAAGGCAGCGGAGGTTTAGGGCGAGAGTTTTCCTTCTCCTAGATGGGCTACCTTCCTAGGTTGATGAGCCCCGTCTGCCCCTCACTTCCCTATGTAGCACGTACAGAAACAGCCTTCTTGACTGTTGGTCCCACTATTGGTCTCATCCACTCAACCTGCTGAAGTCTGTCTTTGCATGCAGGAGAATTCCCTAATTCATCGAGGGTTTGAGACCCATCGGTTTCCCTGACGTGGTTTAGCTGGCCAGCCAAAGCCATTCCCAGGGTGTGGTCACTGTTGCATGCTGACAGCTTCTAGGAGCCACAGGTGACAGCTAAGTGCAGGATGGGAACCAAAGTTGGACCCCAGTTGGAGCACAATGTGCTCCCCACCAAAGGAACTACCCCTCCCCTAACAACATCTGGAGGGCCACAGGATCTTCAACCCTGCACTAGAACATACTGACAGTAATTGCCTAAGCAAACTAAATGTCCAGTTACCAAGGAACAAAATAATATTTATTTAGAGGAGCATGCACACACACATGCACGCACAATATATATAGTCAGTTTACCTCTCTCACTTCCAGAGGGCTCATACAGCAGGTGTCTACATCTACTACTACAGTGGGAATAACGTTTATTATGTATATGCGTTCCTAGAGCTGCATTCATTACATGAGTAGATTTTTTTTTTTTAATTTCCTTTGGCTGAGAGATTAGACAGCCTGTGATAAACAAACAATTTCCAGCAAGTCATTATGCTGTTCAGAGACAACTGCTGTGCCAGCAATTCCCTTAACTCAGCGACTACAGAAAAAAGCTTTCTGTGCATCTACCTACAATTGCATTTTCCGCTGGTAGAAAGATATGAACAGAAGACTAACACTTCTGGATCCGGCTAGTAGTTGCCCATCTAGTCCAGCATCCTTTTCTCACAGTGGCCAAACAGATGCCCATAGGTAATAGGTAAGCAGGACTGGGCACAACAACACTAACCTCTCCTGCAGTTTCCAGCAACTGGAATTCAGAAGCATACTGGCTTTGACCATGGAGGCAGAGTACAGACATCACAGTTAGTAGCCATTGACAGCCTCGTCCTCCTTGAATTTATCTAATACTATTTTAAAGCCGGGGTGCAGGTGGCGCTGTGGGTTAAACCACAGAGCCTAGGACTTGCCGATCAGAAGGTCGGCGGTTCGAATCCCCGCTACGGGGTGAGCTCCCGTTTCTCGGTCCCTGTTCCTGCCAACCTAGCAGTTCAAAAGCACGTCAAAGTGCAAGTAGATAAATAGGCAAGTAGATTCCGGCGGAAAAGTAAACGGCATTTCCGTGCGCTGCTCTGGTTCGCCAGAAGCGGCTTAGTCATCATAGCCACACGACTTGGAAGCTGTATGCCAGCTCCCTTGGCCAATAAAGTGAGATGAGCGCCGCAACCCCACAGTCGGTCACGACTGGACCTAATGGTCTGGGGTCCCTTTACCTTTACTATTTTAAAGCCATACAAGTTGGTTGCCATCACTGCCTCAGTCATGGATGCTTTAGCTGAGATCCCTGAATTACAGGGGATGAACCCTGGGGATCTCTTCCAACTCTAGACTTCTATGATTCAAAGTGAATTCCATAGTTTAACTATGCACTGTGTGAAGAAGCACTTTTCTTTTGTTCACCCTGAATCTTCCAATATTCAGCTTCATCGATTCTATGAAATGTGATTCTATGAAACAGAAAATATTTCAGCAGGCATTGGAAAAGAAGAAACCTCCACCCTAGCATGGAAGTTGCTTCCCCCCACCCAGTTGCCTCATACTGAGTTATCATCTTTATCAAAGCATCCACTGCAACCCTAAGGTCTTGCTCCTGGCCAGCCACCTCCAGTTCAGACTCCATGAGCCTATATGTGAAATTAATATATTTCACATGTCGCAGCTCTGGGATAGCTCAGTTGGTAAGAGCATGAGACTCTTAATCTCAGGGTTGTGGGTTCGGGCCCCAACAGGGGCAAAAAAGATTCCTGCATTGCAGGAGGTTGGACTAGACCAAGATGATAATGGGTCTGGAAACCAAGCCTTGTGAGGAACAGATGAGGAAGCTGGGTATGTTTAGCCTGGGAAAGAGGAGAGGAGATATGATAGCCATCTTCAAATATCTTAAGGACTGTCACATGGTAGGTGGCGCAAGCTTGTTTTCTCCTGCTCCAGAGGGTAGGACCCGAACCAATAGGTTCAAGTTACAAGAAAGGAGATTCTGACTAAAAATCAGGAAGAACTTTCTTATGGTAAGAGCTGTTCAACAGTGGAACAGACTTCCGCAAGAGGTCCTAGGTTCTCCTTATTTGGAGGTTTTTAAGCAGAGGTTGGCTCTGTCATGGATGCTTTAGTTGATATTCTTTCAATGCAGGGGGTTGGATTAGACAACCCTCAGGGACTGTTTTAACTCTACAATTCTAATGATTCGAAGTTAATTGACACAGAAGTATGTGTGCTGCTCTCTCCATATGAAACTAGAACTGTTGCAATATGATCTGCTATGAACTGCTTAACTGAGATGGATTACCCTGGAGGCCTTCGTCAAATAAAACTGGTTTTATTCTAAGTACAGTACACTATAACTGTCTGCTGTGAAACAGTGTAGCCTTCTTATTCAGGCCTAGCTGTCAAGGACTGGCTGGAATCATTTCTCCATGTGTTAAAATAAAAAACCCATTCCTAAAGGGACAGCTTACTATTCCAACTACTCTCCTTTGAACAACTGACTTAACAGCCCTTGCATCTAACTGAGAAAACTAAATTATGAAACAAATCGTATAATTATATATACGTGTCAATATCATTCATTTAATAGCCTTTGTGGAGCTGTTTACAATCTCGTTCTCTTTGTAGCACTATCTCAGGCTAATGCTGCAAACTTTTCTGGAGGATGGTTTGTCTATAGGGAGTGCTTAAAATTCTAATCCTGGTAGGTTTCTGGTGTACTTTTTTTCTCGAACAGATTTAACCCTTTGCCTCTGCTGTGATCTATTTCTGTATTAGACAACAGAACCTTTTCTTCCAATGTCAGTAGCAGATATGGTCCCTCAAAATCAGATTGGGGCTGTAGGTAACCCCCTACTTCCCACTGGAGTGCCCCCTCCCCACATTCCCTATTAACTTTGATAAAGCTACACATGTCATTCCTAATTGCATGAATGGCATATTGTCTTGTTTTGCCTTAAGGCTGCAAGAAGTTAACCTCTGTCAGTTTCCTTGTTAGACAAGCTTGGGAGGTAGGGCTCAGGGTTGTTTCTTCCCCTTCCAAGGAAAAAGTCTGATGCACAGCCTTCTAAGCTTAAAGACATGGTAGCTCTTTAAAGCTGGATCAAGAAGCAGGAGGCTTATCTCAGGCTTCCTCAACCTCGGCCCTCCAGATGTTTTGAAACTACAATTCCCATCATCCCTGACCACTGGTCCTGCTAGCTAGGGATCATGGGAGTTGTAGGCCAAAAACATCTGGAGGGCCAAAGTTGAGGAAGCCTGGCTTATCTGGTCACCATAGGTGACCAGGTTATTAATTATTTGCAAACATGCTCTTTTAAGTCACAACACAGGGCTACATGCAAATATTATCCACATGAAGCAGCCACTTCTTAATTGTGCCCTTTGTCACCAGCATGCAACTACATACCCATACAGTGGTACCTCGCAAGACGAATGCCTCGCAAGACAAAAAACTCGCTAGACGAAAGAGTTTTTTGTTTTTTGAGCTGCTTCGCAAGACGATTTTCCCTATGGGCTTGCTTCGCAAGACGGAAACTTCTTGCAAGTTTGTTTCCTTTTTCTTAACACCGTTAATACAGTTGCGACTTGACTTCGAGGAGCAACTCATAGAACGCGGTGTGGTAGCCTTTTTTGAGGTTTTTAAAGACTTTGGTGATTATTTTTTTAAAAATAGTATTTATTAAAGTTTTAAGTTTACAAAAAGGCAAAAGTAAAAACACCAAATTAAACAATAACAAAACCAACACATCACAATAAAAAACAGAAAGGTAAAAACAATTAAAAAGAAACAAAAAACAAAAAACACACACAAATCGAACCTTCCCATAACTTATCTTTCATTATGAAAGACTTTGGTGATTTTTGAAGCTTTTCCAAAACTTTCCCGACACTGTGCTTCGCAAGACGAAAAAAATCGCAAGATGACAAAACTCGCGGAACGAATTAATTTCGTCTTGCGAGGCACCACTGTACTTTATCATTAGCTGCAGCTCTTGGGACCCTCCATCACAACACAGGTTTTACTTATTTTAAAAAACACTCAAATCCTTTACTTCTCATCCGGGTATATGCACTGGATTTGAAAGCCAGTTTCTTAATATTATATAGAATAAAATCTTACCCAAAGACTTTTCATGAGCCAAATGTGATGCTCAACATTGCCAGCTATAGATCTCCAATGCCAAACACAATCTGATTTCTTATATTGGAATCCTTTAGCTGCCCAATATTGCAGCTCTGATTCCTCTGCTTTTGGCTCATTAAAAAAACACCACACCTTCCCTCAGAGTCCTCTTTTGAAATTGCCCTCTAGCAAATGTTTCACTTTTCTCTTCAAACTTGTGGTAAGCTATATCATACCCTGCTCTCTCAGTGTGACACAGCTTCATGCCATTAAAAATCACCAACCGCTTCTACTCCTGCAATATTCAGGAACATAGTTACTTTACACTCATCTTTCTCATAACCTTTCGACCTTTTCAAAATGCAGTATATTTTCCAAAACTCTGCAGCATTTCCTGAAAGCTTTAGTTCTTTGGGGGATTTCAGGTACTCTATCTTTCGAGTGCTTTTTATTCTTCATAATAATTGTTCTTTCGAGTTCAGAATTTGACACCTCACTCCCAATACCATCTTATATTCTGCTCAACTCAAGCTGATTAAACTGCAGAAATTCAAAGTTTCAGTTTTTGGCTGTAATAATGCTATGTCTGGATTGGGAATATTGATCTGATTTTTCTATGTGTGTGTCCATACATGAGCACATCAATGCTTCCCATCCACAGTAGCAGGCAGTGCTGGATGGGATGTTTGTGAATCATTCTATGTTGTCCCTTATTCAGTTATTACTTCACTGCCCTCCATAACATATAATCAGGGATTCTTTTCATTCAGAACTCAACAGAACTCAGTTCTGGCACCTTTCAGATGAGTGCCATTGCCATTCTAAGAGAACAAGAAAGTGTTCATGGTGAGTTCTGGCACCTCTTTTTCTAGAAAAATAGCACCGTGCATAATACATTCTTTCCAACTGACCATGCATTCAGGTACTGTATGCATGTGATATACATAGACAGATATAGATGTAGCGTACGCACAGTCAAGTAGTGAACAACAACAAACATTTCTCATGTTTCACAATAGGCAAAATAGAAGGTAGTGTATTTGAGTAGGGCATGCAAATTAGGAAAGAAGAGCAGAGAGTAAGGATGATAAGGATGGTCATGGTTGTGGTGGTAATAACAATGAGGACGACAACAATAATTGTCCTCCACCACCTCCTTCCAGTCTGTACATAGCTTGTCTTTGACACATACACCAGAAAAGGAGAGGAGGGGTGGAATCCATCAGTTGTTTTAACGGCATATGTAACTGTTCCTCCCAAATGTCCAGAAGATTCAAGGTCCAATTGATAATGTGACTGCAGAAAAAATATCCACCACCTTCTCACAGATGGTCAACAGAATACACACCTGAAAGTTGAGGTCCTCAGAAAGAAAATGGCTGAGGTATCCTCATGGTGGGACAAAACATATGCAAGGGAGTGTGATGAAAGAGATTGCCCGCCAAAAATGTCACTACACATAAACCTCCTATAAAAATGTAAGTTGCCTCAGTGCTTCCACTTTTGCCCTGAAGGCAATTTTGTATTGCATTTATTTTTCTTTTCAGTTTATTTGTGGATCGGCAGGGGTGGGGGAGAGGTTTAAATGGGAGTGGGATTTAGGTGGACAGTGTCTGCATACACCAATAGCACCGAATTCACATTAAATCACCATGTATACACATGGTAGCTATACAGTAACTGTCTGCTGTAAAGCAGTCTAGACTTTTTCTAAATCAGTTGGATCAGGCACTGGTCACATGTATTAAGGTTTACCACACCTATCAGCCAATCACCCATTCCCACCACCCTTCTGAGTAATACCCCTCCCCATCCCTCATTATACATAAAGGTCTGGTGACTTCTGTTTCAGTGTATCTGAAGAAGTGTGCACGCACACGAAAGCTCATACCAAGAACAAACTTAGTTGGTCTCTAAGGTACTACTGGACAATCTATTTTTATTTTTTATATATATGCCTTTCTTAAAGGAGCAGCTTATTCTCCTAAAACTCAAAGCCTGTAAGGTAGAAATTACGCACAGCAGTGCTGTAAGTTCTCTTTAGCCTTAAGGAAGCTGATAAAGTGGTAAATACAAAAAAAGAGTTTTGTGGCATCTAAAAGGCTAACAAATTTATTATGCTGTAAGTTTTCAGGGAAACTTTATCATGAAAGCTTATGCCAACATATATATATATATATATATATATATATATATATAGTCTTTATGGTGCCATAATACTCTTTTTTGCTGCAAGAAACTAATACAGCAACCACCATGGAAATTGTAAAGGTGGTACATGTCAAGGAAACATTAAATCCAATCCCATGCCAATGCTGGAAACTGACCAGTGTAGCAATTCTGATAGGTGCTTCTGCTTAAAAAGTTAATATTGAATATACAAAGCAGTCCACTACCTCCAGATGCAGTCTGTCCTATGGTTAAATGACACATCTGTCCCTCAGAGCTTGTGGGGGGCCGGACTATATATTGGGGGGGGGGATGAACGAATTCCTAGGTCCCACAAATAACCCAGAGATGCATTTTAAATAAAAACACACATTCTACTCATGTAAAAACACCAGGCAGGCCCTACAAATAACCCAGAAATGCATTTTAAATAAAAGCACACATTCTACTCATGTAAAAGCATGCTGATTCCCGGACTGTTCACAGGCTGGATTTAGAAGGTGATTGGGCCGAATCCGACCTCCAGGCCTTAGTTTGCCTACCCATGTTCTAGAGCATGTTCTCATGCCTAGGATTGTGCTCAGTCATCTGCCCAAGACTGAGACTCCTGATAAAATGGGATAATGGATATTTGGCAACCAACCTATACTAAACTTACACAATCCATGACACTGAGTAGGTTAGTTTTGAGTCATATGTCTGAACTGGCCCTTAAGAATGCTGTGGAAGTGGCCTTGAGATCTTTGAGAGACATTTATGTTAAGTGAGATGAAGACCAGCAGTCTAATTAAGTGGTGCTAACTAGCTGCAAATAATCTTAATAAAGACAATGCCAGGCATTTTCTCCTTCTTAACTCATCAGTTTCTTCCACGAGCTACCTAAATTTGCAGACAGTAATTTCGGAATATGTATTCAAGTGCCTGCTCAGTGCTAGCACTAATATTCATGGAAATATGCAAAGCCATGGTAGTAATATCACACTTTCCATAGAAAACTCTGCATGGTGTCTTGATCAAATAAAGAAAAGCACACATTTAAAGAGGAAATTTTTTGCCCTTAATGTGTGCAAAGTGCTATGGAGATTAACCAAGTAGGATAAATCACTAAATATTATATGCTCATGAAGTGGATGAAATACCAAAGCAAAAATAATTTATGATGACATTTTCCTGAAATCTGCTGAAAAAGGGCCTGTGTGGAAAGAGTTTGAAACTGCAATGGAGCCAATTTTTTCAGACAAATGTTAACAAATATTGAGAACTGTGCTTTTGAATTTGTAAAAGCTCTAAAGCATTGCTAATAATTTGATCGCTGTTACCACAACATCTCGAGTTCACCAGAGAAAGAAAGGAATGAATGTACAACAGAGCATTTCTTTCCAATGTGTAATATACATGGCCTGAATTATCTGCTTCATAAACCTGCAAAATGTCAACAATCTGTTATGCACGTAAATTGCCCTTTTTCACTCAGGCTTGTCAGGGAGTCTGTGGGCAAATCATCAATGAAGTGATCAATCACATTCCATTCAGCCGTTCAAAGACTCCCATTTTAAATTGCTAGTGGCTCACAATGCATTTAAAACAGCTACTCTCAATAGCACATTTGCAAACCCGCTTCTATCCTGGTCCTTTGGTTGCCATTTCCAGTTTAATTTCAACGTTGCTGTAGTTTTAGATTGGAGCCAGCTTGCTTACTAATTTCTTGCACCTAATGTGGAGATATCAACTTATTTTTTAAGGAAAAGTTTTGTTTTAAAAATGTATAATTTACACATTCTTGAATGTAAAGCATCAGCTGTCAGAAAGCATGTGCAGACAGTATCAGCAGGTGGCGCTGTGAGGACCAAAGGTGGACAAGCATCCCCAGAAGAGCATGACGTGTGTCCCCACCAGCGCTTCTGTTCCTCCCCTAAGCTCCGTAAACCCTGGTAAACAAGTATGAAATCATATCCCATGATATCGGGCTACATGGTGAATAGTGGAAAAGGGAGGTCATGGTACCTTCAGGTAGAAAGCATACACACCACACCCTTGGGAAACAGCAGATATTTTTAACTCACAATTTTAACTGTTGCGTAAGTTAACTATACAGTGGTACCTTGGTTCTCAAATGCCTTGGTACTCAAACGCTTTGGTTCTCAAACGCTGCAAACTCGGAAGTAAATTTTCAGGTTTTCGAACATTTTTCCGAAGCCAGACATCCAATGCGATTGTCGGCTATTGTCTCCGGGGCACCTGCACCTATTAGAAGCTGTGCTTTGGTTTTCGAACATTTCGGATGTCAAACAGACTTCCGGAACGGATTAAGTTCGGCGCTTTTGTTTTTGCTATTTATTTTGCGTTTTTGTTTTTGAGGCTTTTTCGGTGAATTTGTTTTTGTGACTGTGTGGAACTCAGTTCAGCTACTAACTGATTGATTGTGTGACTGCGTAAATGGATAAAAGCCCCCCATCCAAACAATGACTATCATCAGTGCAGGTAAGAAAAAATAATAATTTTAATTTTTATCATCATTGATTATTGCTTTCATTTTATGGATCAATGGTCTTGTTAGATAGTAAAATCCATGTTAAATTGCTGTTTTATTAGGGGTTGTTTTTAAAAGTCTGGAACGGATTAATCCGTTTTGCATTACTTTCTATGGGAAAAGCACGCCTTGGTTTTGGAAGGCTTTGGTTTTGGAACGGACTTCTGGAACCGATTAAGTTTGAGAACCAAGGTACCACTGTATACTTTTTTAAGATTTAGATTTTGTGATACTTTATCATTATTTCATCGCAAAAGGCTAGAAAAAGAAACGAGTAAATTGATCGGTGACACAATAGCTAGGAGCCAGAAAAACGCTGAGTATTATCCCATTCACAGAACACAACATTCCTGTCTCCTCCATCCCACTGAGGTCTATTAAGCTCTCAAAATGTCCCTCCTGGAGGTAAGGGAACCGTCAAGAAGGAGCTTAATGTAGCACAGTGGGCTGCAGGTGGGGTTGAAACCAGAGATTCCATTGCCTGAATGGAAATGCCATCTGCTCACACCATCTGCTCATGCTAAGCCTCCATTGGATCTCATCCCATCTACTGTTGCCAGTCTTTCAAACGCTGATGCTAACTGAGGTGAGGTGGAGGGAGGGGAGTCAGGGAACGGACATTTGTTGCAATGCCCTATCTCTGCAGTTAAGCCTCACCTGGCATCTCTGCTGCTAACTTTTTTTAGTGTCAGATAAAGACCTCTTTTTTTTAACCCCAAGTTTTAAAAAAAAAGCTCTTTGAAGGTTTTAAATGTGATTTATGCTGCTTCCGCCTGCTGTTCTTGATGTTTTGATTTGTATTCTTATACTGATACTTTAAAAATAATTTTATTTGCAAACCACTCTGAAAGCTGATGTTGCGTTGTGGTACAGGAATTCTTTAAGAAATACAGTTTCAAATTTGTCATATACAAATTTGTCATATAAATTATATTTGTCATATAAATTTGTCATTTGTACCTCGGGTTACAGACGCTTCAGGTTACAGACTCCGCTAACCCAGAAATAGTACCTCAGGTTAAGAACTTTGCTTCAGGATGAGAACAGAAATCGCACAATGGCGGCGAGGCAGCAGTGAGAGGCCCCATTAGCTAAAGTGGTGCCTCAGGTTAAGAACAGTTTCAGGTTAAGAACAGACCTCCAGAACAAATTAAGTTCTTAACCCGAGATACCACTGTAGTTCAAATAACCTTTATTTATTTGTTGGTTTTTTTCCTTTAGCACTGACTAACTGCAGAAATGTAGCACGAACAACTGCTGCTGCTGAATGAAGCTCACTTCAGCAAATCATCCAATAAAAACGGTAAGTCTATTAAAATAATAATTTTACACCTACCAAGCTAAGGTGATTTCACATTCTATCAATATTTACCTTTTATTTGTTGAGGAAAGCTCCAATGTTCCCTAGATGATTTTATTGCAGAGTGATAAATACAAACTTTATAGGGCCATAGCTGACAACTCTGTGGGATTCAGTGTAGTGCTAAGACAATAATTCCACCAGTGTAAGCATTTTTTGCTTGCCTAACAGAACAACCCTCTCCCCTCCTCCCAGTTATGGGGGTTCTCCAGGGAGTATTTGAAGAAGACATGGGTCATGCATGGGACGGGGGTATCTGGAGGAAACTTGGTGCCTTTGTGGGAGTCCTCTGTAGGAATTCTACTAGCACAGGGATGTCCAACTCCCAAGAGACTGTGATCTACTCCCACTATAAAAACACTGGCAGTGATCTACCCATTGGATTGACTAATGTTGTTGAGCTTTTTGGGGGGAGCCTTCACCAAAGTTGTTGACCCACACGATCGGGATCAACCAGGAACACCCCGCGATCAACCGGTAGATTGCGATCGACCGGTTGGACATCCCTGCACTAGCAGAATGGGTTTGCTGAATCAGGGCCTGATATCAAGATTTGGAGCTGAAGCAAAGTTCTAAAATGAGAAGTATTTTGAGGGTCTATGTATATTTGTAATAGCAGTACTAGACATTAAGGGAGTATAGGGGCACACCTTTTTTTTTTTTTTTTTTTTTACTTAAAGAGTCAGGAAATTAATACATGAGGAAACACGGCTGAAACCAACCACTATACGCCTGGATCTCTTGCTTGGTATTCCACCATAGCAATGGCCAGAAGCTTCAGCTGACAGAATTGGAAGCTGAAAATGTATATATGCATTTGATTTTCCGCATTCAGTATGTCAGAATGTGACAAGGTATTTAATTCTGGTAATCATTATTTTGTAAAATACCTACTGCGAAGAAATCCATAAGTAATAGGCAGGCGTGCCAAATGTGAAAAAAAGATTTTAAAATGTTCTTGTGTCAGGAATTAGGTGGGCAGGTGAAGCATTCGCTCTGCTGCATGAATGCTCTTTGTGAAGGAATGCAGTTTGGAGCTTCTGCAGGGGCTGTAAAGTGTTTCCAGGTTCTAGACCATTCTCATCCACCCAGGCTGGGCACTACTGGTTTTCCCAGTAGTGATGTATGGAAGTGAGAGCTGGACCATAAAGAAGGCTGATCACCGAAGAATTAACGCTTTTGAATGATGGTGCTGGAGGAGACTCTTGAGAGTCCCATGGACTGCAAGAAGATCAAACCTATCCATTCTTAAGGAAATCAGCCCTGAGTGCTCACTGGAAGGACAGATCCTGAAGCTGAGGCTCCAAGACTTTGGCCACCTCATGAGAAGAGAAGACTCCCTGGAAAAGACCCTGATGTTGGGAAAGATGGAGGGCACAAGGAGAAGGGGACGACAGAGGACAAGATGGTTGAACAGTGTTCTCAAAGCTACCAGCATGAGTCTGAGCAAACTGTGGGAGGCAGTGGAAGACAGGAGTGCCTGGCGTGCTCTGGTCCATGGGGTCACAAGGAGTTGGACACGACTAAACAACAACAACAAAGCATGAAGACATCCTTTCTATTTATGCCAGAAGTTCACCCGGGCAACAACAGTGTTCCAGGCTCTGGTGTTCTGCCACGAGACACAAACATACCTCACACGCATACTGATCTGACCCCTGGTGTACTCTATAATGGTGCTAGGCTTCACCGCAACAGGAGCCTACAGCTAAGCCATGATACTTTGCCGAAGTAGCCACTGCTGCCACACAGTATTTCATTACCGAGAGCATATCTTCTAGGTGTTCAATTAGCTCCCAGCGATAATGCTTATTGTTTCCTTAACTGTAACAGAAATCCACTGAGACCTGGAAATAAAAAGTTAATTAAAAATTGAATGAACAGACTACAAGGATCAAGCAAGGCCTGTTTCCTTTACAGACAGAGAACAGCAACAATGATGCAGAATGCAATGCAAATGAGATGCGTGTCGTTGTTTTTTTCTTCAGTAAATGAAGGAGCAAAAATAGCTTTATTTTTAAGCACCTAATTAATCCAAAACTGGATACCATTTCAAATGTGATTAAATTGCCAGAACCTGGTATGCAAAGCAATAAAACAAGCCCTTCACTAATGAACCATATTGGAGGTGAGTAGAATATAAAAGGAAGAAGATGGATCTTCCTCAGGAGAAGCCAAACCACTGGGAGGTGATTGCACAGTGCACTACTTTGAAAGTTTGGCAAGGTGGGGGAAGCATTTATGTTGCAGTCATGTATGAAAGGAGTTTGTCTCTTCCAGAACCATGTTGGAAGACATACTGCTGCTGCTTCTCTGGAACAGTATCAGGTGAAAAAGGACAAAGGAAAAAGACTGGAAAAGCACAGATAAAAGGCTGGATATGAACAGTGGGTGTGCAAATTTCAGCCCTCCACAAATCAGAAGGAAGAAAAAATAATAAGCACAAAAGAAGGCAACTTATAAAACAAATACAGACCATTTCCCATTAAAATTAAGCACAGAATCTACTTTTATTTGGAAGAACCAAAATGTACCAACATGTGATGAATTAGGACTTGAGCCAATTGCCAGGCTTCAAAGAGCTACTTTATATACACCCAAGGACTTAGGTATTTCCTGGGATTGATTCATTGTTGACATTTTTTCTTGAATCTTGCTATTATCCAAACTTAACGCTATCTAGTTCAAAAGCAGTTTATTCTGTGGTCTAAAGTCTCCTTGAGTGTGCAGAACTCATTTAGCAAGTATATTTGGATCCTGGGTACTGAAGGCTTAACGCCACATTAAACACATACTATTCTATATTTTTGCTGATAGAACTAACTTTGCTACTCCTCTAGCATTAATTTCCCTGAAGTTTAATTTTCTACATATGTTATTGTATTGCTATGAGTTTGGTGAGGGGTAGGCTGTATGCCTGAGCCTCCTTCTAATTCCAGGATTCATTTCCTGGAATATCCAGGCTAGCTTCCTGGTGAGGTCATCGTCTTCTAAGTATGGGCCTTTAAGGTAACAAAGGAAGTGGCTCTGTGCCAGAGAGCAAAAGGGTGCCCTTCCCTCAACTCACTGGTAGTTAGAAAGACAAAGGGCACAGTTGAGAGGGTGCTAGAAGTGGCAGGCTGCAGGCTGGGCAGCTGAGAAAGACAGAACCATACTTGATTCCTGTTTGAATCTAAGTCTGTGACTATGGGATAAGCAAGAACCTCTTGGGGTGTTGGACCCCCTCTATCATAGGCTCAGATTGTATATATGTATAAACCAAAAATCATAAAGACACCACAGTCTCTCATTCCAAAGGAAACCAAACTCTAGGGAACACATGGAATCTCATAGCACTTGGAGAATGGGGTGATGTGCAGCAATGTGTGTATGTCAGAAAAGTTTCCCCAAATTTTCTTAACTTTTTCACAAGTTCTTTTTTTTTTAAAAAAAAAAGCTCCAAAAGTGGCAACTTTATTTTGGCAAATGCCACTTTTCGTCTACCACATGAAAACACAGGAGTGCTAACCACCTGGAAAATACAATTGTGAACATTCTAGTAAATGGTATCATCATCATTATATTTTGCTTATGGTTATTATAGCATGAACTGTTAATGACTTACTCAGCTCCATTTGGAAATCTTGGCTTAACCCACAAAGAAGTGCCATCACAGCTAAAAACTGACCCGTTTCAAGAATCCTGTTAAAGCTATGTCTCTCAGGGTGTATTTTAGCTTACAGTCCCTCGATCTGCGTTAAAGTCCAGATGTAATGATCCATGTGTTTTCAGCTCTTTGCAGGAATTTGTCTTGGATTCAGAAATCCAAAGTGGTTCCTCCGTCAGACAATGCCATAATCCTGCTACTCCCTAGGATTCACCCAAAGAGTTTAGCAGTAAAGCTAACAGAATCTGTGACTAAGGAAAAGGTTTTACAATTCAGCTTATGTACTCAGCAGCTGGACATTTGGCAGCAAAAATTAAAAAAGGTTTCTATACCTCTTTTCTTATTCCAGGCACATATGCAATTTATTTATGCCAATGCACCAAAGTTATGGAGCAACACTGTACAGTTCAGTAGTCTCACAAATGATACTCTGAGCTTGTGAAATGTAACTCCATGAATGTAAATTTAGCTCCCGAATGTTATATCTGTTTGGCTATTTTAATAACCGCTCATTGTTAATTTTAAACATAGCAGCTGCTTTTATTATCTTCTACAGAATTTCGCTTCGGAACTGCATCGAGCCGGCAGTCTAAATTTAATAAGGTTATGAGCAAACAGAGCAATGCATAACGGATAGTCTGCTTTCAAGAACTCAGTAGAAATTGCTGGTTGGCCTGTTAAGAATGTATCACTAAAAATCAAACAGAATACTTAAGTGTAGGATTAAGCATATCCTGTTTAATACCCCAAATTCTTATAGGGGAAATCTATTGCTTTTATCTAAGATAGGCCTGTATTTAAGCAGTGCTGTAAAATGAAGAACAGTAACCTGAGAATGCTGCACTCTGTTTTCCCAGGGTCAGTTTCTTTAGTTCAAAATTGGTCCTGACCACACAGTGAGTTCAGTGCACAGTGCAGCTGGTCTCAAAGACTTGAGCCTGCTGTGGATCTGGAACTTAGGACTTGACAGACTTCAGCCAATAATAATTTAGCCTGTCCACCATAACCAAGTCCCAAACAAAACTGGGGGAAGAGGGAAAGTGACTGGGACAAACTACAGGAAAACTATATTAACAGCTATATCTTAGCCAGCTATAGTGCATCACCTCTTTCCTGCCTTCAAAAATATTTGATGTACATATAATGATTTTCTTTTATCTGTTTGGTTGGCATCCTTCTGTCCTGGGAGACAATGAAAGAGTGTGTGTTCGGGGCGAAGTCAAACCGTTGGAGAGTCATAGTGCCTGCTGTGGCTGTAGAGACTGATATGGGATAGACATGTTTTGTTGCAGCTGGAGTCTCATTATAAATTGGTTTGGTCTTATTATAATTTTAGGGTTGGGGGATAGACAGGAAGTGCAGTCTCTGTGCTGCAGAGAAGGGTTAATAGGACTTTTCTGGGGGTTTTGGTAGTGCTTTTAGGAAAATGCAAAAAGACCTAAAACCAATGCATAAAGAAAATAAAACCCAACATTGGGGCAGAAAACAGGTGTTAGTTGTAAAAGCTTCAATATGAGTAAAACTCACTGGTCCAAGAACTGCCCTGTTCCCTGTGATAGGATGTCTTCACAAGAGCTGAATTTGACACCTGGCTGCAATCATCTTTCAAAATGGGATGAAGTGGGAAGAGTCTCTATTCACCTTGAATTATTTCAAAGCCATATTTCAAAGGCTGAGCTTATTCCGAAAACATTCTTAAATGCATATTAAAACGAAACATGCGTAAGATGCCATATTTCAGAAGAAATAAATAATTCCCTTCAATACCAAACTTTGGTGAATGATCACCTATCACTTTGGAAGACAAAATGCCCCCATCGCCAATAAGAGAGCAACTTAAACCAATTAGACCCTCAGCTGAAATGCCATAAAATGTATTACCAGGGCCAAAACTGCTTTTTAAAAAAAGGCATTGTCTACATCTGACACACTTATAACTGTACACTTCAGGTAAAGAGAAGTTGGGAAAGGCCCATGTGTTTTCCACATTCATATGCAGTGCACAGCAGCAACATGGGATCAAGCTGCAGAAAAGCAGCTCTGACATGACGGTGTCTCGGGGGAATATGTATGAAGACACTGAGAAGGAAAAGAGGAAATGGCTGGTTATAGCCCAAGTCACGCATTTAATGCCCAGGAGGGCCTTCCTATTACTGGGAATCATTCTGAGATACCTAGGATGAAATTTAGCCCCAAGGGCCATTTTTCTTTCTTTTTTCAATTTTTTATTTGCAAGTGTAACAAAAATAGGGCATTGCCAGCTGAGATTAGCAATGAGACTATCCCATCGATTCTAATTTAAGCAGATGGATTGATATAAGCAGTCTACCCTGTTCTAGAGTCACTGGAAGATGATGTCAAAGCCAGCACTTTGAATTGGGAATGGAAACTTATTATCAGTCAGTGCATCCAGACCAGGATCAGTATAGTATGCTCAAACTGTTTTGTCCTGGTGAGCAACCTTGGTTGCCAAATTCTGTACCAGCTGAATTTTCCAAACCGTCTTCAGAGCAGACCTCATGTATAACGCATTGCCGTAGTTTAACGTAGAAGTTAGCACAGTATAGACAACAGAAGTTAGGCTTTTCCTGTCCAGATAGGGGTACAGTTGGGTCACTAGCCGAAGCTGGTAGAAATTCAGGTGGATGGGAAAGTAAAAGGATGTATTTATTTTACCTGCCCCACTTCCTGAACCTCCCTCTCCCATTTTCTGAATCCTGAACAGCACAACAAGGCTCTTGTTTTAGGCTGGCTTATGTATTGTATGATGTATTGTATCTTAAAAAGTAGAGACATCACCTTACCAACAAAGATCCGTATATTAAAAGCTATGGTTTTCCCAGTAGTGATGTATGGAAGTGAAAGCTGGACCATAAAGAAGGCTGATCGCCGAAGAATTGATGCTTTTGAATTATGGTGCTGGAGGAGACTCTTGAGAGTCCCATGGACTGCAAGAAGATCAAACCTCTCCATTCTTAAGGAAATCAGCCCTGAGAGCTCACTGGAAGGACAGATCATGAAGCTGAGGCTCCAATACTTTGGCCACATGAGAAGAGAAGACTCCCTGGAAAAGACCCTGATGTTGGGAAAGATTGAGGGCACAAGGAGAAGGGAATGACAGAGGACAAGATGGTTGGATAGCATGAGTTTGACTAAACTGCGGGAGGCAGTGGAAGACAGAAGTGCCTGGAGTGCTCTGGTCCATGGGGTCACGAAGAGTCGGACACGACTAAACGACTAAACAACAACAACATGTATTGAACAGAAGCCATCCTGTCAGGGGTTGGTAATATACAGCAACATTTTGTTGTGAGTTCTCACTTGTTATCTACCATTTGCAGATTTTCCCAATGATGTTTTCTTTAAGAGCTAAGACTGCTTCCTGCTCTACTGTGTTAAACAGTTAAAATTCTAGCAGCTCACATTTTGTCAACATCTTTACTTGCAAATGAGCTGTATAATTTGAAGATGAATCTTATCACTGGTGTAGAATCCATGTAGATGCCAGACAGTTCAATTAGATAATAGATTTTCTGTACAGCCAAACTAATATCGAACTTATCATGTAAATGGGAGTACCAAGTTCTGCAGTATTTGAAAAGCTCCCAGAACCCAGGTAGCAGGTATGTGCATCAGCTCTGTATGTACTCCAGATAACAAGGTGAATTGGTGCAGTTTAGGTCATGATCTCATGTTCATCAGTCAGATCAGGCCATTAGCAAGGCATCTTGAGGTAACCAGGGACCCCCCATGCTACTGGGTTGCTCTGTGGCCTCATTTTTCCAGAAGTTAAATGCATGATCTTCCCATCCCTCCTCCTGACAACTTTTCTTTTCTGAGGTAAAAAACATAGGCTGACTCATGAATTCCCAGAGCTTGACAGAAGAGGAGGTGGAGAACTTTCATTTTGACAGGCAGGTTTACCTCTTTATCTTAGGGAATTATTTTTTCAAAATAGCTCCAATCACAGTGACACTGCTGTGAAAGCAGGGTGTAAGCAGCGGATTTAAACTACTGGGGTGGTCCACTTGTTTTCCTAACAAACAATTGAAAATCATATTCTCTCTTTTCTTCTGCATGAGGAAGGGAGGGGGAAAAGAAAAAATCCCAACTGTTCTGGTTTTCAAAAAACTAAGATAAAATCACCTAGTACAATAGCCCCTAGGCATACATGCCTAATTCTCACACCGATTTTCACCTCCCACAAACAACAACAATTTCTATTTACGAAATACTAAACTTTCTCTTTGAGGGAGAACTGCTATGCCCATTTTCCTGCTATTTGGAAAACTTCATCCATTCATAAGGGTTGGTCATGTCTGTGATATGCAATCCACTCTGACAAGAAATTAGAAACTTACCAAAAAAACCCAACATTTTAAATCTTCCCTGAATGATCCATCCTGAAATTTTGCTACCTGAATGCACTCAGGATTCTTTGGCTGCAAATTTCATCCACTTATGTGACAAGAGGGGGAAATACAATTATTTTCAGATCCCTTATTCTAGTCAATGGGGTGAAAGAGAGTGTTGGATTTAAAAAAACAGATTCAGACACAAATAAAAATTGAATCAGAATGTCAAAGAGCAGATTCAAAACAGAATGGGCTGCCTCCAAATGCTACAGCTACAAGGCGAAACTTGTGGTAGTTGCATATACCACCTGTTTTTTTGCATCATTTGATAACTTACTGAAGGACTGATTCACTTCATACACTCTCTAATCTTGTTCTCGCTGCTGTTTCTGAGACTCTAGGAAATATAATTAGAGTGCCCTTTGGGAATGTCTGTGTGTGAGAGAGAGACTGTGCATGCACAAACTGTTTATTGAAAAGAGCAAGTGTAAGAAAATAGGCTTTGATTTGGACTCATTGCAACTAGTTTGTTGACCATTCACACACACAAAACTGCAATCTAGGTTCAGGGTCTTTGAAATGTCTGTCTTGTAAAGTTTCCTATTGACCAAATAAGCTTAGGAAGCTGCCATTGACCTGCATTCAATAAGGAACAAAGTGCAGACAGTATAGCCCAGGAGGTTTGTTGCCACAGCAACGTGTCTCAGAAGTCAATGACCTTTTGCATGAGAAGGTGTTTTTAATAGGAAGGTACTAAATTAATATAGCCCACAAGTAACAAATATCACACTGAGACCACAAATTACTTCAGGGGAAAACTGCAAGGTATGAATAAAAAAAGATAGTAGAAACAAAGGTTTATCAGTTGTATGAAGCAATAGTGTTTATCCAGCCATGGCCATCTGACTATCCACTGAGGCAAAAAATAAAATAAAATACTTCCACTGACTGTGAGGCAAGCTGCCCTTTGTGGCCTAGGAAGCTGCAAAGAAAAATATTGTTCCGTTGCAATCATGTTTCTTATTGCACCTGTATTATTAGTCCACACTAGGCTTTAATCATGCTGCTTTTAATTCAGATTCAGATTTGGATCCTGAGAAGAGTGAATGGAATTCTGCTCACACAATGAGACTTTCTTAGCTCTTCAGCTACCACTCATGAGAGTTGAGGAACCCTCTATAATGACATTGGTGGCTGCAGAGAGGGGAAGAAATAATAAGAATTCAGGGAGGCTGCTTTGCTCGAGTAAAAATGCTTTTCTGTTGGTGCAATACACCTGTGGATTCAAGCTGTGGATTTGAATTTATAGCCCAACTGACTCAATAGATTCAGAGCACTTGGCAGCATTTTAATGCTAACAAAAGCAAAATATTGTATTTTAATGTATTTAACATATTTAAAACATTAGAGCTAGTAAATCAGCTAACAAAAACTTGCATATTGCTTCTAAATGATACTGCTGCACATTACAGTTTTAATTGATACATGTTATGGCTTTAATATGTATTTACTTGAGCTCTGTAAGATAGATACAGATCTTTATTTCACTCCATTTATCATAAAAAATGTACCGTGGTGAACTGTGACTAATAAAACGATTTCCATTTCACACACTGAGGGGTAAAATTGAATACCACTAATATAATGGATATCCACTAAGAATGTTACGTGAAATGCTCCTCAGGCTTTGGTATACCAGCAACACAAATACATTTTCTTAACTGTGAAGCAGTCACCAATAAAACCTTCCTGTGTGATCTTTTTCCATACTTGGCAGCACCAATGTGGCAGTAATTATGTTCACTCATTTTCCTGACATATAAATGGAATGTGCAGAGCAGGAAGAGGAAGGCATCAGCTGGTCCGAGACCCCAGAAGAAGCCCTTCTCATACTCTGCGGAATGAGCAAATGGCAGTCCCCGCCCCAGATGTCCCTGAACTACAACTCCCATCACCCCCAACTACTGGCCATCCTGGCTAGGAATGATGGGAGTTGTAGTCCAACAACATCCGGAGACCCAAGGCTGAGAAAGGCTGATGTATATATGCTATGGGAGTTAAAGATTATGATCAAACATAATTGAGGAGTGTCAGGGCTAGGTAGATATCTCAGCTGAGTCAGGAGCTGGGAACCAGAATCCATGGGACGAACCAGAGGTCAGGATCAACAACTAAGCCAAAACCAAATGAAAACACGAGCAAGCCTGAAATCATGACCCAAAGGCAAGTTGGGATCAAATGGCAACTTGAAGACATGACTGAAGAACAAACCAGGAGACAGAATCAATGAACGAGACAGAACATGGCAGAATCAGCAGAGAGATAGGTAAAAAAAGTCCCAAAGTAACGCCTAACCAAAAGCATATTCAGTATACAGTGGTAGCTCGGGTTACATACGCTTCAGGTTACATATGCTTCAGGTTACAGACTCCGCTAACCCAGAAATATTACCTCAGGTTAAGAACTTTGCTTCAGGATGAGAACAGAAATCGTGCAGTGGCGGTGCAGCAGCAGCAGGAGGCCCCATTAGCTAAAGTGGTGCTTCAGGTTAAGAACAGTTTCAGGTTAAGAACGGACCTCCAGAACGAATTAAGTTCTTAACCCGAGGTACCACTCTACTGTGTAAAGCCACCCTGCGGATGTAGTCTTGTCAATGCAGCTAGGGACCCTCCTTTATACATGGTCCCCATATGCAGAGTTTTTATGAGTGCGGATGCGCGCGCACACACACGGTCTGTTCAAAGCCTATTCAACACATGCAGGTGAGGGCAGAATTCAAATTCTCTCTCCTTCATGCTGCCCCCACCTGCCCCACCCAAGGCCCATTTACTCACCCTCCATGTGCTTTGTGCAAATGTGTTCTAGCAACATTTGTTGCTACGCTAAGCACTATGACTTGGGTCTGTAAAAAAAAAAGGGGCATTTATACCCCTGAAAAATTATTGACAGCAGTCAGCATTGTCAGTCTACTTGCTAAGCACAAATGCATATCCTGCTTTTCCTTGTCAGTGCAATCAAACACCTCTGTGAGTACAGTAATTGGGGGGAAAGCACACCGTACTGCAATAAAGAAGAACAAACTGCAAGCAAGTATTGCTATGAAGACATTTTCACGCTTTTCTCTTCCACAGGAGTCACCGTTTTAATGGAAAGACACTTTAAGATGAAATCTAAAGAGTTTGTGTTACAAACTACGTACAGTGGTACCTCGGGTTACATACGCTTCAGGTTACAGACTCCGCTAACCCAGAAATATTGCTTCAGGTTAAGAACTTTGCTTCAGGATGAGAACAGAAATTGTGCTCCGGCAGTGCGGCAGCAGCAGGAGGCCCCATTAGCTAAAGTGGTGCTTCAGGTTAAGAACAGTTTCAGGTTAAGTACGGACCTCCGGAATGAATTAAGTACTTAACCTGAGGTACCACTGTACACACATGCATAATAGGGTACAGACAGGTGAATTCTCCTTGCTTGGGCTTAATCTAGCAACAGCAGTATGAAACAATGGTGGAGGGATCTGGGAGTTGCATCTGGCGGGAATGGAACAAGGATATTCAACCCTCAGTCCAAGAGAGGCTTCCTCAGTTCCTTGCTTCAGTTTATTCCTGAATATTATACCTGCCCCTGCCCCACAATGGTTAGCAGCAGCAACTTTGATTAGGTTTATTGAAGGAAATTTTGTAGGACACAGTCCCTCCCTTCAGCTTAAGCTGGTTTATAAATCATGCACACACACTATTCAAGGACCCTCAGATCTCAAGGAAGGTTTTGGGATGTGTTGGCAATATACAAGACCACCCCCCCCAACTATTTTTATGAAATGAAAGAGGAAATCTCCTACTGGCAAAAACCCTTTCCTGCTCTGGTAGAATAATTTTTCTCTGAACGCTGACAGTTATAGATAATAACCCGAAATACAAGCAATGAAGGCACCCTAAGTGCAGGACTGCTGAAGTCACCAACTGTAGACATCAGAGTTGTTCTTACAGAGGCAGGTTTGCAACCCATATTTCTGTTTCAGAAATTGAGGCAATCCAGAAAGGAGCAAAAGAATAGCATCATTTTCTTCATTCAAATATAAAAGCCTCCATTATCTGCTAATTAATATCCACAAAAATGAAAAAAACTGCCCTGAACATCTACGGTGGGGTGTGTGTGTGTGTGTGTGTGTGTGTGTGTGTGTGAGAGAGAGAGAGAGAGAGAGAAGTTTTTTAATTATAAAGGAGATTAATAAGTGAGATAAATTGTCAGATAACAACTGTTATATAGCTGTGTGATTATAAGAAAAGGTGAGGTGCTTTAGCTTTTTATGACTTATTTCACTGAAAAATGGGAACATTTGTAGCACAGCTGATCTTTTCAGTGGCTCTGATTTGCTGAAAATAATTTAGCTGACACAAAATGTAGCCTTATGTAGCTCTTCTATCTCCACCGTGCAGGAAAATTACAGAAAAATAGGCATTCTGTCTTAAAATGTGCCTCTACAGAGTTTCCAATGACTTCCCACTTTGGCCATGCAGCCTGCAGACATATGTGGTTGTAACCACAATTTAAGCCCACAGAAGGCATTATCTATTCCCATATGAAGAGAATGAAGAAAATTAAAGTGGATTCAAATCACATAAATAAAATAATTTTGACTACTATAATGGCTTGTTTGTATTATCTATCCTCTGATTTCTCTACTGTGAAATCCAAATGATAATGAAGACCGGGGGGAGGGATATTTGTTACTAACCTTTATGTTTCTTATTGACTTCTTCCACTATCACTGTTTCAAGAAGTGCTGACCCGTTGATGATTGGGATGGGGCAGAAATGTGATATGCTCCCAACCAAAGAACATATGTTGTCCAAATTAATAATTCCAGTTTATGCCATTTTTTGCTAGCATTGATACAACTGCAGTTGTTAACACACTTTCTAGGGATAAAGAACTCAAATAGGATTTGCTTCTGAGTATACATGCCTAGGACTGCACACCTTTCAAAACGATTTTCTGCCTCAATTTGTCTAAAATGACTCCATGGAGGAAAGCATGCAAGAAAGTAAATCATGAAGTAAATCATGGCAAACAGCTTTTTTCACCATCAGATTCTCATCATGCAATATTTATTCTCTCATTTTTTCCAGTATCATATCTAAAGTATGAAATACATACAATTCAAAGCTTAAAGGTAAAGGTACCCCTGACTGTTAGGTCCAGTCATGGATGACTCTGGGGTTGCGCGCTCATCTCACTTTACTGGCCGAGGGAGCAGACGTTTGTCCGCAGACAGTTTTTCCGGGTCATGTGGCCAGCATGACTAAGCCGCTTCTGGCGAACCAGAGCAACACATGGAAACGCCATTTACCTTCCCACTGGAGCGGTACCTATTTATCTACTTGCACTTTGATGTGCTTTTGAACTGCTAGGTGGGCAGGAGCTGGGACCAAACAACGGGAGCTCACCCCAGTGCGGGGCTTCAAACCACCGACCTTCTGATTGACAAGCCCTAGGCTCTGTGCTTTAGACCACAGCTAAATCCTAGATCATGCAACAGTAGAACCTGGGGACTAAAGTATGTACATGAATTGAAGCATTGGTCTTTTATTATTCAAGGGCTTCCTCAATAAGTCTATAAAGAGATAAAGAACCAGTTCATAGGTGGGGAGGGAGAAGATTCTAGGCTCTTACAGCCATTTCTGGATTTCAGCATCTGCAACATGGCCACTTCTGAGGGGAAACGTTTTAGTTCTCTTTGCTCTCTTGCTTCTACAAGCAGACACTGGATTAATGTATATATGTTCAGGACTGGAATGTAAATTTGGCCTGTTTCAATAAAGTGCAATCGAAGTCTGTTTAAAATATTACAACAACCACCTTCATTTTTCAATATGCAAATGCCTATTTCAGAATGCCCATGGGTATCCTTAATTTGGCAAGGACATAATTTATATTGTAGCTTGCTCTATTACAGCGGAATCTTTACATACAACACCAACACCCACCCACACACCACCCTTAAATTCAAGCCTTTGGGAGCTTCAGCTTGCACCTGCCATCTATGAAGCCACATGCAACATGAAACAAAGGTTAATGAATCCTTAAACAGACAATTGCAATGCCTCCAATAAGTTGTTTTCACAAACCTTTTATTTATATGTTATTAGTGAAATGCAAGGTACATGACAGGGATCCCCAGCTGCCACTCAGTTACTCTGCCACACAGAACTCTCTTCGAGCCAGTTGAGGTTTGTAAGAAGTGTTCTAGAAACTAGGAAACTCACTACCAGGAATTTTAACATTCATTGGTCTAATAATGAATATTTCCTTACTTCCTCTTCGTTTTTCTTAAAACATTGATTACAGACAATCTTTTGCATTATACAAGTCTACAAGCATTCCCCCCCCCCCCAATACTACTTGTTAACTGGAAGATCCAACTTATGAATATTAATTTTCTCCACTTCTACTTCATTTAGGGATAAATTACAGAACCTCCATTTGAGGAATAACTCTCATTTAAATCAACGTGACACAAAAAAGGTCAGTCCCAGAGTTCTCAACCTTAATTCTAATGAATCCCGGGGAATAAAGACCTCCAATATTCTGATTCTACACAGGAGTAAGCGGGGCACTCTTCAATATTCTGTTTCCTCTCCAGGAAGGAAATCAGGTTTCCACAGAGCACAAGTGCTCCTCATCCTATAAATGATACCTTCATCTTAGTGGTCAGAAAGTTCATGATACCTAGCTAATGGCTGGAGCTCTCAGGGCTTAGGATTCTGAAACAGTGAGTGGAGGGGCAGGAGGAATTCTAAAAGCTGCAGAGCAGTCAAAAATCATATTTAAAGAAGATATCAAAACCCAAGTTTTGTAAACATCTAATATGGTATCCAATGTAATTTATCAGTTCACTCCTTTGCTGGTATCCGTAAGGACAGAAGCTACATATTATCCAGTCATTTTTGGTTAGATGATTAATGCTAATGCATATGGAAATATGACAAGTTTATTTTCATTAAAGGGTCTCACTCCTTTTAATTAATTTATGTATTCAAGGGGTTTACAAGGCCTTGAGATTAGCAATTGAGATGTAAAATTGTTCTTTTCTTGAGAATTATTTATTCTGGAAGAGCAAAGATGTGTACACGTACAAACACATGGATATGAGAATGCTAAGAAACTCAAAATTCAAAACGCAAAGAGAACTTTTATCAATTCTGTATATGAGAAATTAAGTGTACACAACATGATTACATTCTGTCTTATAAAACCCATAAAACTCTTTCTCATCACAAAGCATTTAGCTTCTTCATGACACTGTGAATTATTTAAATCATTATTAAGGCTGCATCTGAAAGTAATATGCAACATTCCCTGTAGCAGCTCCACCGTGCAGATTGCTATGTGCAAAATTCTTAGATCATTTCTTTATGAAAAATATTTTAAAGGTTCACAGTTACTTGTTTTATAGTTTTAATTTAAACAGAAATGAAGGTAATATTTTGCTGTGTGTCTCAGAATGCAAGTTCTTAAGGCCTTGGGCAAATGCTAACTACAATTTTGGGTTTCCTTTTAAATCATATAAGAAAATATATTGAAAAAGCTTGGTTTAATGTATTATTAGCTAGTCCTACACATGCAAGAACTGTCCATTAGAGTACAATGCATATGCTGTGTCTGAACCAATATTAAAATTAATTGACTTCTAACCATTTTAGTTGTGTCATTTACATTGAATTTTCCATACTACACCATGAAAGGTGAATTTTGGAATTCACTATACTGCTTGTATCTCATTGTTATGTTTGTTTGCACATCTCCTTGATAGTTCCTCTCTACAATTGGATTTTATGTATTTCTGTCATTATAAGGAGGTTTCTATAGTATACAGTCACAAAGTCTTTCTATAGAATTCCTCCTGCCCTACATTTACATTACAATTGTCATGGACAATGGTACTGTGTACTTGTCATGGTCTGGCTGGATGCAGACGAGTGGTGGGAGGCACCAGCTGAGGAACCCCCAAAGGAAGAAGGCTCAGAGCCAAGGGATTGGTGGTGGGATGATGATGAGTGGTCATAGGGTGAAGAGGGAGCAGATGGGAGGAGGAGGTGTCAGAAGCTGAAGAGATAACAGGATTTAGTGAGCAGGAAGTCTGTAGCAGGGGGCAGTCCAGAATCAGAGGCAGAAGCAGAGGCTGGAGAAGTCTCTGGTTGCACATCAGGGGAGGGATGCGGCTTCACATGTTGCTGCAGCTGCACCAAAGGGCACCGACCTGGGAACAGCTGCCTGGATGCTATAACATGTGTGCACATGTGTATTTGGAGCCCCATCTACTGGAAATTCTTGCTTTGACAACAAAGAATTAACTACTTGCTATTTGCATTTGATGGTCAGGGGTGTACAGGACAGCATGGCTGTGGTAGTGGGCTGGCTGCTCAGCTCTTCAGTCAGGTCTGCTTATTTCTTATTAATTCAGGCTGTGCCTGGGGGGTTCTTGCCTGCCTCATAGCAGTTGTTAACAACTTCTTGGTGGTTAAGGCGCTGGGCTGGATCCTTAGTCAATTGGGTACCCCACTAAAGGGGTCCAGGAGGTGGTGTCTCTGTCTGGAAGTCTACATAGGAGCTGATGAGCCACCAAATGGCAATCCTGATAGGATTGTCCTGATTTCATATATGTCATAGAGTGACCCTTAATCCAGGGTCAACCCAGCAGATGGACTAGTTGATTCTGCATACCTAACGCCTTTGCCCAAGCCTACTTTGTTCAATCTGTAATGGAAAAGAGTGGCCTATTTTAACCCAATATTGATGTCCTGTGTCTTTTTTTTTTGCCTGTCCCGTGCCTCGGCTCGCAAGTATCCTTGCAGTCATGATTTAGACTAAATCACTCCTCTGTAGTGTTAAAGATCAACAGCATTCTTGATAGCTCTATGTAAGCTAGGTCATACTCGCAGAAGTGCATGGTCAGCACATCATTGTGGTGTTGCTGCTTGTTTACTGTAAATGCAGTCTACCTAATTCCTGATTTGACATTCAGAGGATGATGAATAATTCAAGCCTAGTTGATGTATCTAAGCTACTTGCCTTTTCAATCACTTCATAGCACAGATCAACATGTAGTTCTTTGACTGTGTTGAGCTCAGTTTTTCATTTTCATTTCATTTATTAGACTTACTAGTCGCTCATCACCCAAGGGTCTCCAAGCGACTTACAACGAAAAAGAGGAAAAGGTATACAATACATATCAGTTGGCACCCATCGGCTCATTGTCAATTTTATAACAAGATATCCCCTTGTATTAAATGGCCACATGAACCGAATACATCTTTGGAACACCGTGTGTTTGAATCTTCACCCTCCTTTACTCATTTGTGTTTGAGATATGCAACTCTAGCTCTAAAGGGACGAGCAGCAAAAAGGTATAGGACCACACTATGCAAAAACAAAAAACAAAACACAACAACCTAACAAATAAAACATGCAGAAGATCTCCTCTAGTTGAAAGCAGTGTTGATAACAGGTAGGAGAAATCCTTTGTCCAAGACCTTGGAGTAGACCAGGGGTGGTGAACCAAAAGTCCAATTACATCTGGAGGACTCCAACTCCCATCAGTCCCAGTAAGCAAGGCCAGTGGTCAGGGATGATAGGAATGACTCTCAGGTTCCCCACCCCTAGATCAGATGGTATAGCAGCTTCTATAGTGCTGAGGAAATGTTGGGACTTAGTAGGACCAAGGAAGTCTGCCTTCCATTATTGCAAATTATTAAACATCTGTTTATACTTATGTGTGTACTTGTGTGTGACCTTGCCTTATCCCATGGCCATGGGCAAATTCTGCAATATTAAAAACCATTTGTAAGTATTTACTTCTCTCTGAAATAAGGAAAGCTAGAATATTAGCAGATGAAAATCTGAGCTGCTTGAGAGTTTATGCTTCAAATAAACATATTCCAACATGGTGCCCTCGAGGTGTTGAACTACAACTCTCATCACCCCTGTCCATTAGCCATGCTGGCTGAGACTAATGAGAGCTAATGTTCAGCAACATCTAGTGGCACCACATTTTGGAAGACGGTATTAAAGTATCACAAGATTATGAGACACACAGGAAAAATCCTCAAAGTGAGTACCTTAGCCTTAAAAGGCAAAGGTAAAGGTACCCCTGCCCGTACGGGCCACTCATGACCGACTCTAGGGTTGTGCGCCCATCTCACTTAAGAGGCCGGGGGCCACCGCTGTCCGGAGACACGTCCGGGTCACGTGGCCAGCGTGACGAAGCTGCTCTGGTGAGCCGGCACCAGCGCAGCACACGGAAACACCGTTTACCTTCCCGCTATAAAGCAGTACCTATTTATCTACTTGCACTTAGGGGTGCTTTCGAACTGCTAGGTGGGCAGGAGCTGGGACCGAAAGATGGGAGCTCACCCCACCACGGGGATTCGAACCGCCGACCATGCGATCGGCAAGCCCTAGGCGCTGAGGTTTTACCCACAGCGCCACCCGCGTCCCATAACCTTAGCCTTATATATCCAATAAATAAAAGCTGAAATCTCTGTTTCACTTGAGTTGCTTCCAGGCACTGTGTTTACTGTCCTTTAAGTGCAGCCCAGACTCTCCCCATCCTCTTTTTCACTAGACTAGGACTCTCACGGCAAACCTGTGTCTGAAGCTGTATACAACCCTGTTAAACCTGTTACATTACTAGCTCTTTTGTGGAGTCTGAAAAAAGGTTCAACAGGATGCACACTAGCAGAAATACAAAAGAACTAAACAATAGTTTCTTTTAGGAGCTTGAAAAGGTCACTGCAACCTTCAAACGAAATACAAATCACTTATCTGTATGCCATGGTTCAGACTTTCAACTATATATGAAATGATCTGATGTTTCATTTCACTTTGTTTTAAAAGGGGAACATCTGTGTTTCTCTCTGAGTTAAATTTTATTGTATTAGAAGACAAAGCTGTTTTCTGGTTATAGCTAGTGATTAATCTTGATCAACTGTCACACTTTATTTAACTTTAATTCTGTGAAAAGGTTTTCTGTACAATGTAAGATGAGAATTGACATTTAAATGTTCAGATTTGTTCAGATTACCATCTCATCCTATTAAAAAAACACACCACTTTCTCGATTTTCCACTTCATACATTTGATGAAGTAGGCTGTTGCCTATAAGAGCTCATTGCACAATAAAATAAGTTTGCCTCCAAGATACCAAATCATCATGAATATTCTTGCTGCTATAGACTACTAGAATTTTTCTGTATCTTTTAGAGTATTAAATTAAAAAATATATATTGATGAGGCTGTTTCCAAAGGTATATGGAATATATTAATATTATTCCGTAACAATTTATTGTTCTTTCTTTAGGGTCACTCATCCACAAGCAATATCATATTAATATGGAGCGCATTAGAGTCGCTCAGTGTTTAGTGCATATGACAATTCTGCCCATGTAGAATGTTAAGTAGATGAGCAATATTTATAGAAATTACATGGGCCACCTGGTAGGGACTACTCTCAGGAGCATATGCACAATGCTAAAGTTCAGAGCTAATAAAATGATTAATTCAGAAAGACAGTTAAAGGTCTTGTCTACACCAGTAATACCAGCCAGGCATAAAGGCCAAGTATGAACACACAAGAGGCGGGAAAATATCTTAACATTTTTGGACGCCACAATGTGGGCTGTGTGAGAGAGAAATAATGCTGGGTCAGAAAATAATAAAGACCACTAGATCATTATAATAGGTGGCTTCATTCCTCCAGCAGGTAGCAAGTCTACTCTAAACATATGATTTGATGAAAAGCAAAATCTCCCTAGCCACTTCCTGAAGAGGACAGTGAGGTGAGCAAAGCAAACGTTGGCCCAAAGGTAAAATGGCATTGAATGTTATATGCTGAAATTTCCATAGTAATAAATGCGATAACTAGAACCGGGCAATCAGCACCAAGAATTTAAGTCAATCAGTCAATATGTGCTGAAGAAGTAAGTGCTATACTGAAATCAACACAGATGTATTCAAATCAACAGGCCTTAGTTTCATGTAGTAAGCGTGTTTTAAGATCAAGGTGCAACTCGATCGGAGAATGCATCTCCATGCACATCTGCACTTCCAGAAGTTCCTCAAAAACCACAGGTTATTTGAGAAGGAACACTTTTATATTAACTCAGACTGCTGGCAATCATAAGCAATGAGGAGAAAATGCAGGCGTAAAAACAGTATCATTCTGACACAGTAGACTTTTCAGCACAGAATCACAGAGACATGGATTCTATAAGCCCCAAAGTGGCTCGCATGTTACCATTCTAAAATGCTTTTGTTTTGTGTGTGCGTATACACACACACACACACACACACACCTGCAACCATGTTCTCATTAAACAGCAGAAAAGCCACCTTCAAATATGACACCCTTTCAGATAAATTAAAGACTGGCATTAAAACGAATAAAGCCACCATGAACCATTGCTCTGGAAAGGAATGGACATTTCCTTTTATTCATGTCTGAACAGAGGAGAGGTGCAGAGAGCTTTTCTCTGTGAGCAAGTACAGAGGTGGTTGCTTTTATTTATACTTAGGGTAGGAGGCACACCCTTTCTCTTTTACATGGGATATCCAATTTGTGTTATGCCAGGCCCCCACAGCTGCAGTTTTGTGTTTTGTCACACCCCCACAGCCACCACTTTCTGACTAACATGGAAGGCACTTTCTCAAAATTCCAAATGTGCTCATTGGCCCAGAAAAGGATGGTGACCCCTGATATGGGTAAATATACAACTTCAGAACTCAACATTTTGTCATTGAGAAGTAATAAATAATATTATCATGACAATTTCATTTTCCCCTCTATTCACTTGCCTACGATGCAAATTGGATCTGCATAGTACCAATTTATACATAGTTTGTTACACCGTCAGCGTGTCATCAACAACTGAAACCTGTCAAGAGATGATTACTGACAATAGCCATAACATTTTGGAACTTGGGACGTTAAGTGGTAGCTTTGAAGCATATACATATCATGTTTTCTCAGCTTGGTTTATCTCCTCTCACATTTGACACTTACAAATAAATGCTTTCAGGCACAAACCCTAGGATTGCCTTGCCTTCCTCTGCATACATGCATTTGGAATCCCTGGCTAATCTCAGCAGCAAACACACACGCAAGCAATCATCACACGTTGAGTTGCATATTATTTCCTATATGGAAGTTTTTTTCCATACAGAAAGAAGAACCTGCTATATATGAAGCAGCTAAACATGGTCAGTTCTTGTCCTTGCTCATATATGAACTATATTATCTAGAGTTCTTACCACCAGCATTATTAAACCATGAAAGTCAATGTGTCTAGAGCACTGCTCCCCAAGCTCACCCCCTCAATGATTTCCCTGCCTGTTTTAGCAACTGTTGAGATGCTGTGATAGATGTTGCCTAGTTTTAAATTGATGGTGGTGGTGCCAACATTTAGCTTCAACTTTCTGTGCAACTTAGGGTAGACTGCCATCAGACTTGGAGTCTAAGAGATTGATCTCTTACTACCTCTTTGTGACAGTGTCTATCTCTGAATGAACTACCCCTATAAGTGCACCTGGCATAAACACTGGTCTCATTTTTGGGAGGCAGCTGAAGATACACCATTCTACAAAGGCATTTGGAAGGAGTAAATCTTGGTTGTGTTAATTTGAAAAATAACCGTTAGTTTATTGATATCCTGTCTCCTGACTTCCCTTGAGTGTGTTGGCAACACTTTCCAAGTATTTTATCTCTGCAATGTTTGACCCACTTAATCCTTCCTTTCCTGCTTTCTATGATATTATTTTCCACACCCCATTACTTTGTACTGTTTACATTATTATTTACACATCCAAAGAAATTTTCTCATTCAATATGGTAACTCCTGTGATGGTAATTAACACCAGAGCATTTAATTTTGAAGTTGACATTTGGTGTGAAAGCATTACAGAAAGTTAGATTCACTTCACTATGCTTATATTATACAAAGACAATTAACGCAAGTAGTTAAAAACAACTCATCTGTTTGTGACCTTTAAGCACAAATTACAATTTCTTTTTTTTTAAGCTGCAGCAGAAGGAAAAGAAAAAATACCTAGCACTTAATGCTGATGTGCAAAAATCCACCAGCCCTGCAACTTCTGAATAAAAATTCTGTGGGCTATAATAAGAAAACAAGACTCTGGTCCATTTTCTCCTTCAACTAGATTAAAGCCATCCATCATTTCTCCATGGCATCAACATCATAAACGCTTAAGTCACTGAAGTAAGAGACATGCCAATGATATTCCTTCTTATTTCTAAAACATTTACCTCAATATTCTCCATGAACAAAGTAAATAAATAAATAAAAATGCAGTAAAGCAAGCAACAATTAAGCAGTTTAACCTTGTTAATTCCTTGTTAATTCACCGTCTTTGGTTTCTTTCTGTCTGTTTTCCAAATGAGCAGAACAAAAATTAGATCAAGAGATTCAACAACTGTCAACATGTCTAAAAGAAAGTCAGATGGTGGGGTCCAAATAAGTAGTAGTAGTAGTAGTAGTAGTAGTAGTAGTTGTTACCAGGTCTGAACGTTCCACCAACTTTGACTTTTAAACTTCTTTCCAGTAAGTAATGTGAGATGTTATAATCAACAGGTCGTTTTGGGTCTTCATTGTTGTAGACAAGTGAAATGCCATCTATCATGACTTTGTTTTCCACTCTATTGAGCTAGTTTGTGTCGTAGTGTGACTCCCATATGCTGACAATATTTGGGTTTCTGAGGATACATAGCATCACAATATTTTTATGTTGAAAACAGCCATTCTTCAAAGAAATCCCTTGATAAGGGATTCACCAAGGTGGTGTGTTTTCAAAGCCTTGGATATGTTGCTCACACTGGGATGTTCTTAAAGGACAAAGGCTTGGTCAAGTTCAAAAGTGCCATGGTCAAATGGAAATGGATGCCCAATCTGGGGAAAGAATCAGATTGCTTTTTCAATTGCAAATTTTAATCACAGTCTGAATGTGAAGAAAAGGGGAGTGTGCAACAAGCGAGAAACAAACACATGCCACAAAATCTGATCCCAATAAAACTCTTTAGACAGGGTTTATTACTGAGCCATGCCTATTTGTAATTCAATCAGCCGTGGAAGGGGGGATTTCATATACAAGCTGAGGGAGTCCTCAAAAGGTTCCACTTGGGGATGAGCAGCCAAGATCTTCAGGAGGAGCTGTTCACATCCTGGGTGAAATCAGGTTCTGTCATTGAGGCCAAATGGGTAAAGCCTGAGGACCCATCTGGAGAAGTGCCTGAAATGGGGCAAGAAGACAACTGGAGTAAAGGTCTCCTTGAGATGAAGGCCCTCTTCTCAAGGAGACCTCTGGGGAGTCAGCTGAGGTGGGAGTGTGGTTCCAGCAGCTCCTACTCAAAAGCCCAAGTGCTGGGCTGGAAGAGCTGCTAGCACCATGTCTATGTACCAGTTCTGTGCCCTGTCTGCTACTGGACTGCCTGCCTATGACAAACCTGGCCAGGGACTGCTGTGACCTTGCCTCTCCCCTCACCGTTGCTGTGAATTCTGCTTGTCTGGACACTGGAAGGGCCCTGGACATTGCTCCAGTTGCTTCCCTGTTGGTGCTGCTGCTTGCAAGTCTTCTGTTTATTCATGAGTCCAGTGAGGATAGGACAAAAGAACCAGAATCTTTCTCTTAGAAACAGAAAAATGCAATAAATTCTTCTGATGTGTGCATATGCACAGGGAAGATTTCACAACCCAGACAAAAGTTCATTGTGGATTTTCAAAATGTTAATGCGCTCATTATAATAATAAAGGAGTAATGTGATAAAAAGAAGCAAAGTGAAATTCCTTGAGATAGAAAGTCCCCAGGACAAGAGTTCAGAGAGATCAAAGACCAGAGTTCAAAGACTTCTGCTGAGCTTATTGTTTGTATTCAGCGCTGAAGCTATGCGCAACACCCCGCAGAAAACCTTTGGTTTAAATAATGAAAAAGTAGCTGCTTGTAGTTTGTTAGAAATGTTAGTCACAGATTCTGAAGCAAAACTTAAGAATTCTTGCTTTTATCATCAGAAAAGATCAGTATGTATTTTAAAGTGTGTATGTCATGTATTTCATGACTGGCATTTTAAATATTTAAGTATGTTGACCACTTGCAATCAAATACCTTTAACTTCAAGAAATTGTAGTATCAAAGCTTTAAAACCAGCAGTCTGACAGCTGTATGAACACAAAGAGACTAATTTTCTTAGGAGAGTTTTTCTGTTGCAATTGTTATTTAGGATTTTCTGTGAACAATAGAAGACACAGATTTAGTATGCTTAATCAGTCTTAGTCATTTCCAACACAGCCTTTTTTGTTTGTTTGTTTGTTTGTTTGTTTGTTTAAAGGAATACTTTGATCACATTTAGGAAAAAATGCTTCTCTGTATGATAGCTCATTTGGTAGAGCATGAGACTCTTAACTTCAGTCATGGGTTCAAGCCATGGGTACAAAAGATTCCTGCACTGCAGGGAGTTGGAGTAGATTACCTTTTTGGTCCCTTCCAACTCTACAGTTCTAAGATACTAAGATACTATTCATGAAAGGGAACCTTGCAGCCTGAGTTCTGTCAGTTGCTTCCTCTGTCTTTTATAAGCCACATCCTCACATCATGCTTTCCTCTATATAGTATGGAATCACAGAATCATAGAATTGTAGACTTGGAAGGGACTTCAAGGGTCATCCCTGCCAACCTCCTGCAATCTCAAAAAAACATCCCTGACAGATCTCTACTTAAAAACTTTCAAAGAAGGAGCGTCCTCCACCTCTCATGGGAGTCTATTCCACTGTCAAACATCTCTACTGTCAGAAAGTTCTTCCTGATGTTTAGTCGGAATCTCCTTTCTTGTAATTCAAATCCATTGGTTCAGGTTCTAGCCTCCAGAACAGGAGAAAACAAGCTTACTCTATCCTCCATGTAGCAGCCCTTTATATATTTGAAGCTGACTATCATATCTCCTCTTGGTCTCCTCTTTACCAGGCTAAACAAACCAAATTCACAATTCCAACTGTCTTGCAAATGCTTTATGCAATCCTTAACGAAATATATAACAGCTTGCAGACTTGTGCTGTGAACAGAGCATTTCTGACTCTATACAAGTTTCCACTTCTGCACTTTGACAGTATGACATTGCCATCTCATATTATCAGGCACAGTCACATTTGTATAAGTGAACACCATGCAAACATAACCAAGTTGTTGGGTGATATGCATTGCATTCAGTATAAGACACTGAGATATGAAAGCAAGGAGCTAAATGGCACCTTAAACCTAGGTTATGGGCGCAACAATGGAATGTCTAGGTGTGCTTTTTCATAACAAAGCTGAAAATGAATGAACTGCAGCTAAAAGATTACGTTCATTTTTCACATGGTCTAGTCCTTCCCCTGCCCACCCCCCTAATATTATTAAGAGGGTTTCTTCTCTAGTTTTCAGAGAGTAGCTGGAAGTGGGGAGGCAGAAAAAGGTCCTCCTTTCCTTCCACTCTGCAGTTTTAATCTGAAATCTTAGGCACAGTACTGCACCCAGAGCTCAGAAATTGCTCACGCTAATGAAATTCCCTGTCGCAAAATGGGAGTTTTGAGCACTGACTGTGTTGTGTTGTACATATAAGTTTAATATTTAATGTGTATTGTTAGTTCAGCAACTATTGTGTGGGTGCTTATATTTATTATATTACTCATTAGGATCTTAATATTATCAACAAGTATGAATAAAATCATATTTATTATTAACATAAAAATGAGCTCACACATTTATATACCATGTAAACATTTTAGTTGGTCTGTCTGGGCTAGGCAGCCCTAGTCTTCCACTGGGGCCTAAACCTGTTGCCAACAGCCCCACATCCAACCCTCCTCATACTCGGAGGACAAGTCCTCAGCATCACCTTGATTTCTTCAAAGCTCACAGGTGACAAATGATGAAAAGTGTGCAGAGGAGACATGCCCAATGAAGAAAAGGCCTTGTCTGCCTTTCAGCTCCCTGCTAAGGCAATGTCTTCCTAAAACTTTCAATGAAGGAAAAGTGCCAGCCAATGGGAGCTGTCCAGAGTTCTGATCTGGCCTGCCTAAGCTTCTTTGCTACAGTCTCCTAACATGCCTCTACTTACTGTGGTGTTACTGGAAGTGATTTTGTCTGCTGTGATTTAATTGGATGATACTCTGCTACTGCAGTTTGCCTAATAGGACTTGCCTGCAAAGATTCTACCGAATGAGTTTTCCCAAAAGGAACTCTGGCTCTGCTCCTCATTGCAGAACAGGATATGGAAGAAAGAGAAAAAGGGAAGACTTGAGCCTGAGGCTTGAACAGACTCATTCCTGTAACACTAACCTATGGATTAGCATGACACCTGAACAGGGCTACTATTTGAAGACAGCAGTTAAAGAATGCTGCTGTTCTACATTCTGCCTGAAGGTATAACATGTTCTAAATATTATGACAACTTGGGGGAAAGGTGTATATGTAGAATAAAGAAGTTGCTATGTGCCCAATGCATAAGATTTAGCTCTAGTTGCCTTCAATATGCTTTATAATCTTTTTCATGTCCAAGGAAAATGGCTGTATAATTCCCCTGTTCCACCCTTTTTATGGCAGTTTTGGCCCACACCTATTTTATCAGAGAACAGCAAAAGCCCTTCATAGGTCAACATAGATGATTTTATGCTATGTATAGACTCTTGAACCAATATTCTCTGCTTGCAATCAATAGGTTTATATCCATGCATGAAATTAGAATGAGTTGATTCAGAATAAACTGACAGACATTCTATGATTTTACACAGAACTATGAAAATGAATTTCATTTTCTAAAAGGCACAATTTCATATGGCCACATATACTTCTGACACTAATTAGAATGTCTCAATTTCAATCCACATCATCGTTTGGGTGCAGCACAGAAGACAGTTAGCCGGGCAGAGAGCTAGTTTTTACAGATCCAGCTTCAAAAATGAAAACATGGGGAAAGAAAATGCTACATCTGCATTTACATCAAAACCAAAGCCCTGGACAATTTCAGACAATGTTGGTCTGTTGGAGAAGGACCACAGCTCAATAGTAGAGCATCTGTTTACTTGAAGAACGTCTCAGGTTCAATTTGTGGCTTCAGGTAGGGTACTGTGTCTGAAATTCTGGAGAGCCACTGACAAACAGTGTAGACAGTAATGAGTAGATATCCCAAAGATCTGACTTGGTATAAGGCAGCCTCCTAGATTCCTGTCTAGTGTAGCAGCTCATTTACTAACATTGCAATAATATTGTACTTCTTGGTCAAAATGAGTATATGGTAACCTTCAGCAATAACAAGCTGGTTCAACTTTCACTTGGTACTTCAGTTTGATCTTTCTTACAAATTTAATAAAGCTTAGCATTTTATACCTAGACTATTTATTTGCTCACTGCAACACATTTATTTTGCATGGCACCTTTCAGCACAAAGTTAGTGCACAACCACATTATAGACATTATTCTGGTCCTCTCTTGTTTTACAGGATTTTGAATACACCAAATTTTGAAAAACACCAGTATGGGAGAAAGAGAGCTTAACCCCTTTCTCCTCAGTCCATTTCTCAAATTTAAATCCACTCCTGCAAGTTGCTCTGCTTCCCATGGGGAAAACATGCAGGGACCTAGCAAAAAGCAGCTGGGTGGGGGTTAAAGAGAAAAATGGCCCAAGAAAAAAACATTAAGCACCTCACCAAGCTGTGCAAAGTGCACTGCTGCTATGAGGAATATTCTGTGGCCACAGCGAGCTTTTTCTTGGGAACACTGGGAGATACTCAATACATTATTCACTGTATGCATACTTTGCGTTTTCAGATGGGAAAGAAAATCCAGCAATATCAAATCTTCAGTAAACTTGGAGACTCAGCCACCTGTATTTTGTCAGTCACAGATCAGCAGTAAACAACTGTGCACTCCAGCCACCTTAGCAATAGGAGGGATAGCAGCTTTTGTTTACATGATCACCTATCCCAAAATGAAAGGAAAGTGAGTCAAGAGCCCTTCACAGTTTTACCATCAGCTGTTGACTCGCTTCCACCATTGACTTGTTCCTTGCACAATCTGTGAACAAATCAGAAATGGAATCAAGTGGTCTTTACCCCAGCAAAACAAATAATTTAAGCAACCGCTAGGTTGTAATATCAAATCCCATTCTCCACAAGGAAGAAACCACCAACTGCACAAGTTGTGGCTGACAAAACATTTATTGTTCTTCATCAGCACTTGTAGCATTCTTAAGCAAATAGTTTGAAATGGTAAATATTTCATCTACTCTTTTTGCTGTTCTATCATTTTCCCAAGACATCTGGGTTAAGTATCTATGATGTTTTATCATTATCAAGCAGACCAAAAACTATTACTAAGTAATTTTATCAGCTGAAACAACCTACACACCATCCCACCTTCCCTTCGTCTTCCAAATATAAATGCAACAATCCACCTACTCAGGGCTTTTTTTTCCTTTTTCATACAGAACTCACCAGAACTGAGTTCCAGCACCTCTCAGGTGGGTGCCATTGCCATTATAATAGAACAAGGGAGGCTTCATGTTGAGTTCTGGCACCTCTCTTTCTAGAAAGATAGCCCAACACCTCACCTTTTAGGAGAATCATCTTCTCAAACATATTTCAATGCACTGAGCACCTTCTTGGACACACCGAACATTGCTGGGTGGGGGAAATGGAGAAAAGAGATGACCGCATCCTTTACTCTGAAGTATGTTCTTTTTAAACAAATCTGCTGCCATAAGAGAAAGAACAACATTTATCCCTGAAATTAATAACTCTTCTAGTATATTGTTCAAATTCCCAGAAATCAAGGCAAACATAATTAAGGTAATTCAGACATATTGCTTATAAAGAATCAGCGATCGCCTCTGTGGCATTAATCATTGTTGTGACCTGCCTATTTGGGATTTTTATACCTTGATCTCATGGAAAGAACTCAACAGGCTAAGATGCTTAAGGCAGTTTATGTGAGATGGTTTATGAGCACATATTGGGTATACAGAAAGATGTAATGGGCATGAGCATGCCAACCACGCGCAAAAAGCTGTGGGATCCAGAAAGGATATTTAAAAATTAATCATTAATTTTTTTAATTGGAGTCAAATAAGCCCATCATTTCTAGCAAAGTCAAATGGGTGCTACTACCCCTGCTTTACTCATTTTCAAGATGATATGAAAACAAATATGCTGCTACCATCTGTTTAACCCCAAGTAAAGTCCAGGGGTGGAATCCAACTAAATCATATTCAGGCTAGACACAATTGAAAACCAAGTTACTCAAGTCCATTGATTTCAGTGATTCAGGGGGAAAGTGTTTTCAGCTCACATGGAAGCAGGTTTGAACACACACACACACACATCAATACAATGCTAACAGATCAGAAACAAAGAGCCATGCACTGAAACCTCACTTTTATTTATTTTCAGTTTTCTGAAAGTCTAAGTGCACATCTTAGCATTCTTCAGTTGTGAGCCATCATTAATAAGGGAAACATTGAGCAATAGTGTGGGGGTAGCTGGTGCCTTTTGCCACTTGACCCTGTTTCTCACTCCATGTGTCCATGTGTTTGAGATGTATTATTGCAAACTTGTATTATACATTAAATCTGCACATAATGATAGTAAAATTACTTGCAGCCCATAAGCTCATTGTGTGTTTCTGATGTGATGCAATCCTGATTGTTAAACTCTATTTATCTACCTCTACTATAGTAAGTTTTCATCTTTTACAGATATTCTTTTTATTTCATTGATGAATTGCTTCCCATAAAGTATTCCAAAGCGATTTAACAATAAAAGCATCAACAATAAAAATATATAAAAGTAAGAATTTTCTATGACCTATCCATCACTTGAGTTAAATAATACTGTCTTTGAATTAACACAGGCAATGAGCTTTTATTGATATTGTCTTTAGAGGAAACATAAAAAGGTCAATATAACATTATTTAAATTTTGTATTGAAAATATGAGGTCTTTCTCTTGCAACTTGAAAAAGAGACAGCAATCAAAACTCAGGCATACTGTTTATTGACTAGTTGAGGAATCAGAATAATTAAACCTACAAATGTAATTAAGTATGTACATTAAGGAAGTAGGATTGCAGCCTGGCATATTGGCAAATAGCAAGGAGGAATGCCAATATCACCATTTTCAGATAGAGATTGTTAACAGCAGCAATAACCAACAAGAATGAACAACAGTGTGCTCAAGACAGTTGATCAGTGGTTCCATGCAAGCCTTACTAGGAGGTGAAGATAATTTAATATTATTGTGTCCTGATAAGTTACAGAAATAATAGGAAAGACCAATAGTTCCTGAGGAACTTGTACTTAAGCCACACAACATTAACAGGCAAGTTGACCCAAACTTTTCTCATACAAAAGCCAAGTTCACTTAAGTAAAATAATTTGTCTTGAGTAAACATGTTTAGAATTTGGCTGCACATATTTGGTTAAATAATTTCCACAAGAAGGTATTTACTGTACTGAAATAAATTAGTTTACATGTAGTAGAAACCAAACACAACAAATCTGAAGAGATTCGTGAACTTAATATGTGCACCCAAATAAGAAACCCAAGGCCCAGGGAATTCAATAGATCTTATCTTCTAATAAGTGTGTTTCTAGGATTGCGCGCTTAATCTGTTGTTTTCAGTGCAATCCTATGCATGTTTACTCAAAAGTCTCCTTGTATTCAACAGTGTTTACTGCCAGGTACCTGGAAGTGATCCCCATTGAATTCAGTGGAACATATTTTTAAGTAGACATGTATAGGATTGAACCGTTCAATTAATAGCCACTCCACTTATATTATCAAGTAGTTGAACTACAGCAGTCCTCTGTAACAAGCTATTTTCTTTCTTTCTTTCTTTTTACCATGGCAAGAGTTTCTCTAAAACCACCTACATATCTGATGAGCCAACATTAAATACTAATTATAAACTGTATAACTGATTAATGAAAGAAAACCAATTTTCCAAACCAAGACATTCCTGACAAGTTCATTAGCACTTTTGCAAGTCTACTGCTATTGAACATGGTAGTAGTAATTTTATGTTTCACAAAGCTTTCATATATCAATTGTATAACCTACACGCCTTCATTTGCTTCCAGGCACAATAAGCTAAGGTGTTACTATCTCTCTCACCAACACTTCCCAAAGTGGCAATACTGTTTTTAAACAGAAATTGTGCAAACATTTATAATAATGAGATTAAAACAGCAACAGCATGAAAGACAATGTGTTATACGGTGGAATGTGTAAGGGCAACTGTTTTTGAAATTCCACTAATAAGGTTTAATAGCATTTTAAAGTTATGTAGCAAAAAATGCAGGATTTTGTCTCAAGTTTAAGAAATACAACTAATAAGTATAACATTATCAATCAACAAAACCCTCCAGTGAATCTATACTCCCATTTAGCAATAACAATATTCATTTTATAAATGTCAACATAATCTTTGGTTCCGAAGCTGTCAGACAATTTAACACAGGGGGGTGAAAAAAAAAACCCTTCATCATCTTTCAGAGAGAACATGCTAGGATGCCAACACGGCAACAATGTGAATAACATCACCTTTAGTTCAGGTCCAGAATTTTCTTATCAGCAGCTTTTCCTAATATACAGCACAGAGTGACACGGGCAATACTTCTGCCGACCAATTAACAGGAATGCAAACCAATAATATCCTATAATAACTTTAGCACTTTGCCTGAAAACAAATTATCTCCTTTCGAGCAATGAAATCATCCAAAAATCACAAAGCAGCATCATGGTGTAATGTGAGAGCGGCGGGGGGCATCCAAGCCTTTTAGCTATACGTGTGTGTGTGTGTGTGTGTGTGTGTGTGTTATACAGAGAGTTCTTCTTTGTTGTCTGCCAATAAATTACAAAAAGAGGCAGTCATATTTGAAACTAAAACCATTAGGCTGTGTGGTACGGAATGCTGCAATACAGGCACGGAAGGAACAATAAGAAAAACACAATACCTTTAGTAAGTCTCCTCAGAATTTGACAACGGCATTTAAAAGAGACAGCTATCATTCTTGCTTACTGCCTTCCGTGGCAAAGTATACTCAAGGCTCTGCTTTGGTGGCTGCAGCAGAAGCATATGAATTCCTCACGCGCATACCAGAAGAAAGATAGTCCCAGCGGGGAGTGACAAAGCTTAATTCTTCTTGGCTGATGCAGAGATCAGCTCCATGTCATCTAGCAAAGCTGTGTCATTCAGTACTAGTACTACTACCGCCACTGCTTGCAGCACCAGATCAATGGCTTAAAAAGAAGAAGAAGCAATATTTCTCTTAACAGCTGCAAAGCATCAAATAGTGTAAGATCCCAGCAAAGATAACGGAACGCAGCTAGGTTACCAGCCTCCCAGAGTCCTGTACTGTGCTAGTGAGCTTCAGTTTCTGTTCCAGGCAAAGGACCATGCATTTCAGCACAATCAGGGGATTTTCCCTCCTCCCGCTCTCGCTCCCCCTCCTCAAATCCTTCAGATATTTTAACTCTCTCCCAGCATTGCTCGCTGAACGGGAAAATGCATAATCATCAGCATCTTTTATTACAAATGGCAAAATTTTAAATAGCCGCGGGTTCCCCACCCCAATTTAAAAATGATTTCGGTGTGAAAGGATGCCCTGCTGAGAATGAGGGGGAGGGAGGAAGAGAGAGAGAGAGAGAGAGAGAGAGAGAGAGAGAGAGAGAGAGACCCACAAGCCATACAGCAGCAGGAGGACAGGCAGTTTTCCAAGTAGGTACAATCGTGAAGCATAATGATGCTACACAGACAACACACTGTGAGTCAGGATGCCTCTGGAAGGCGAATGAAACATAAGCTCTCACTAGGTGGACACATTTATCCTTAGCCTTTCATAAATAATCCACCATAATCTTACCAAATACAACACATGGCTCTATATTACTCAATTTATCAAAGTATTTTACAGCCTCTTATCAAAGCTAAGCAAATTAACTTGCCCATTTACACTTCATTCACAAAATAATGAGGTGGAACGGTGGTAATGACAGCTTTTCTACAGACCAACCTAACACTCTTCTTGTGGTTAAAAAAAAAGTCTAGAAAGATCTGGATATAAAACTTCAAAGACTGACTTGAGATCTCCTTTATCATGTTTGGGGGATTGCTTGGGTACAGTAATGCTTTTTAGCCTTCTTATCTATTTTTTTTAAACAAGATGGGGAAATTTAAAAGACTCTAGGTCATGGCGGATTGCTATTTAAAATGTGTATTATTATGGATAAACCTCACACCCTTAAATGGTCAAACATGGAAGGAAAGAGACAATCCCAACTAAAGAAATATTGGTTTTCTTTTGAAATAGGTTTGGACTTTGAAGAATTTCTAGGGGCAAAGTAGATCAATAGTGGGAGATCACCACCAAATAACTCCAGTCTACAAGTTGTCGAAATTTGGCGGAGCATCAGAATAGCCAAGGCAGCTTTTTCAGATTATCTCAGAGATAGTGATGATTGAGGAATTCAGTCTTAACTTGTTCCCATTCAAACAGATCTGAACTGCACCTCCCAGAGCAATGAGTAAATTGGAACAGAGCTACCCTTTGATTTCCCACCTGCTTTGTGATGCGGTTCCCAACTCTCAATAATGTACCAAACAGTATTTACAAATGCTTATAGTTGGACTAAATGTGTACTGGTGCTTATATTAGGACAAAATGTTTACTTTGAGATAAAATGTGTTAAAAATATGTATTCAAATACAAGAAAATTTGTATTTTATTTTATTTTTTTAAATTGATGGAGAAATAGGACAGAATAAAGGTATGAATGAGTACATACAATGAGCACACACAAGAATAGATTGACCCATCCATCCCTGTTCAGAGAAGATAGAGCTCAGCTGTTTAGGACTTTCCAGCTAAAGCACAACTCAATGGGGAGCTAGTGCAGATGTTGGAGCACAAATGCAGTGGTTCCCACTGACACTTCTACACTGTTTGTCAACATCTGGAATCCATGAACGTCCTGCAAGGGTACTGTGAAATTTTATTAACTCAGGTCCTTTACCCTATGTAATTACTTATTACCAGCTTTTACACACATACTCTCTCTCTACTTTGAGTAAAGGGGCTTGGGATTCCATGGAATGACGTTGCATTTCTTTTCTCAATGAAAAAAATGATTAAAAACAACAGTTCTGAACAAACTTCAATAACATGCATTTTAGCAGTTAAGCTTTTGAGGGTATGAAGACGTGCCTGACAATTGTCAGAAACAGATGAAAAAGAAAGGGGTGTTGCCTTTTCATATTGCATTATGCTTGGAACGACTCCTCATCCTACATCTGGTCCAACAATGGCTATAGGATGTGGGTGGCGCTGTGGTCTAAACCACTGAGCCTCTTGGGCTTGCCAATCAGAAGTTTGGCGGTTCAAATCCACACAACAGGGTAAGCTCCTTTGCTCTGTCCCAGCTCCTGCCTAGCTAGCAGTTTGAAAGCATGTCAGTGCAAGTAGATAAATAGGTACCTCTGTGGCGGGAAGGTAAACGGTGTTTCTGTGCGCTCTGGTTTCCGTCACAGTGTTCCATTGCGCCAGAAGCGATTTAGTTATGCTGGCCACATAACCCGGAAAGCTGTCTGTGGACAAACGCCAGCTCCCTCAGCCTGAACGCTAGATGAGCGTCGCAACCCCATAGTCGCCTTTGACTGGACTTAATTGTCCAGGGGTCCTTTACCTTTACCATAGGAGCATCAAATTTGCAAAGTCTACTCTAAGCAGCAAAAGCAGCAATGACAACCTAAGTATGCCCCCCCTGCTAAACATTTCTGCAGTCCACAGTACCTGTCACCCACCATTATTTAAGTCTTCTTTTGAACCCTTCTGCTTCAGGTCAGCTACATTCATTTTCCAGTCCCATTTAAATGATGTCCATTGATTTCAATTGAGTATATCTACTGTTGAATATCACTGTACATATTAGATTTAATCAGTGCCTATCCCTCTATATTGCAGTTGACCTTGAGGTTTCAAAGAATTTTAATCAAACTAGGTTAAACTTCTTGAGTATATCAATGCATTCAATGCCACTCATTAATTATTGCCGATCCGATAGCAAGATGTCTTTCGCCTATGTTTCAGATCTTGTTGATTCCATTTTTGTTTGCAAGTATGGAAGCTTTGCCCATCTAATCTCTGCACAAATAGGTGGTGTGTATCCAAAAGCAGGTGATGCACTACAAAGGACAGTTTGTAGAAAGGTTAATGCAAGCCCATGTAACGTCAACCATTCCAAATATCTGATTCTTTGAAAGTTCTAAATACCTTCTACGCTATTTGGTGCAAAAAGCTACTTGTAAGAGTCCTGTTGTTGTTGTTGAAATTGGGTGCCATATGATTATACTTGCTTTACTGAAGTCTTCAATTCAGAACGTAATATTCATACTAAATATCATTCAATTTTTTCACCTAAGTGAAATGTTTTTTTGAAAGGAGATACAGAGTACATTTACTAATATGTCATTTTGCTAAGTGTTCATTTTGCTAAGTACTCAGAACAGCAGTCAACAGCACAGCTTCCTCCTCTTGTGGTTGGAATAATATTGTTTCTGGGATAACAATTTTATTTTTAAAATATGCAAAGGGATTTGTACATAGTTGAGGGTTAACTGCCTGTAAACTGTTGAGTTTTGCCAAGAGCTGTGGAAATAACAGTGTTAGCAGCAGGGGGTACCTGAAGAACAGTTAAACTGTCATCGTTTACAACTGGTCAAACCAGGGTTAGTTCTGTGGGTGCAGTTTCTGTCAATCTATATACAGGGGCTTAATAATAATAATAATAATAATAATAATAATAATAATAATAGATTTGATTCAATCCTAGTTATAGGCCAATGAAGGGGACAGACTTCCACCCAAATGGGAATAGGAGGTCCTTGGATAGTGAGAACAAAAAGACCAAGTTCTGGTCAACGGATAAGAGTTCCTGAGAGAGTAAAGAGTGTATGGTGGTCTACAGAAGAAAGAGCAGTAACATGGGCATGGAGGCACACAGAGAGGCTGAGCTGACCCCACTGCCTGTAGCAGAGGAAGGTCTGTGGGGAAGAGCATGTGCCTCCGAAGGCAGCCTTCAAGAGAAGTTCTACAGCCAAGTGTAAGAGGCATGGCTGAGAACCTGAGGCAACATCAGTTGGTGGACCAGAAGGAAGACTGCAGTAGTCTTTAAACAGACCCGATTAAAGACTGCAAGTAGACCTCTCAGTTTTGTTGATACGTAACTATTACCTGGGGAGGAGTGATATAAGATTTGAAGGGGGGAAACTGACATCTATCCTTGCAAAGTAACAGGAACCCAGTATTGCATTTGCTGTATCATTTAGAGTGAGAGTAACCACAGAGTGGAAATGATTTTTATTTACAACAACTGCAGCAAAGTGAAGTAACCCAAGTGGTTTATTAGGTAAGCATACATACAAATTCCTGTCAACCTAGCAGTTCGAAAGCACATCAAAATGCAAGTAGATAAATAAGTACCACTCCGGTGGGAAGGTAAACGGCGTTTCCGTGCGCTGCTCTGGTTCGCCAGAAGCGGCTTAGTCATGCTGGCCACATGACCCAGAAGCTGTACGCCGGCTCCCTTGGCCAATAAAGCGAGATGAGCAACCCCAGAGTCGTCCGCGACTGGACCTAATGGTCAGGGGTACCTTTACCTTACATAAAAATATCACCATCAGTTTATCCTGATAACTATTCTGCTTTGTTTTCATATTTGGATATCTGATCTGTTCTATGCTTAGCTACAGCTACTAGTAAGTAAACTGATGAAGAAAATAAATGGTATTGGTAATAAAGGGGTTAGGAAAAAGAAGAAATAGGTCACAGCTAAGGGGGGAAAACTAATGTGTGAGGCACCTCTCCATAATACTATATAATAAAGTAATAGAAGGGTTCTCATAGCTCTTACTACTACTCCTAGTTTCATCATATTTTGGCTTTCCCCATGGCTTTACTTATGTTAGAGGGCAATAATTTACAGTATTGCTTCTCTTGATTTTTTGTTTTAAAGGATCTAGTTCGGGCAAGCAGTAAATCATATTTAGCTGATGCTTAAGTATGCTCCTTAAGTACTTTCCTTCATGTGGATATTTTTCTTTACTCAGGTCTTTTATGACAGTTACTACATATTTGTTGTTTAACTCATCTAATAAATTCCCACTTCTTCACATTTTGCTGAGCTGCATCATCATTCAAATGTCATGGTGGTTTAAATGTATTATCCAGGAAAAAGTTCAGAGTGCCTGAGAAGCTGTTCACATAAAACTAAACCTGCACATAATACTATTGCACGTAATTGCAATTACTTCCTCTAGCATACTAAAAAAAAATTCAGTACTTCTCAGCTTCCCATAACGTAGAAAAAATATGTTGCTTCCTGAAGGATGCGAGTTGACTCTTTATCCTATATGCATTGACAACATTTAGGAAAAGGTAAAGGGACCCCTGGGTTGCTATTGGATATGACAGCAGCTGGCTCAACTACTATGCTTGAGCCACTTGGCTTGTCTCCAGCCAGTGAAGTGCTCCCTTCCTCCAGAGAGGTGCCTGAGGATAGTGAGCCTGCTTCCTGCAAAAAAGACATGGCAATGGCACCAGAAGACCAAGCCTACTTGTAGGAGTGCCTACTCGCTTCCCCAGTTCTGTGGTTTGAGAAGTTGGCTATGTAAATGGCTGTGCCCACCTTGCTCTTCAAAGTGGGAGCCAAGGGGGCATGTCAAGTATTGGGGAAATGACTTAGCTTATAACTAGCTATGTATCCTGGAGTTCTGCTGTGATTTCTGAATGATGTAACCTGATCCATGTTCAGACACTGTGGTGAATCCTGGAATAATGCTTTTAATAATGATGACCCAGTTGAGAGTGTGAGTACCAAGTTCACAAGTGGGAGTCAGGATAATGCCAGGATCATAAACATGTGGGAGATTAGCAGCCAAACCTAACAAATGCAAATTCTTACTAGTTAGCATGAGAAGAGGCTAAGTCCACAGAGCTGTATTGCCGATAGAAGGGCATTGCTTATAGGAACAGAGCAGAGCATCCTTCTCCGTGAAAGTTTTAATTTCAAGAAGAAATCAAAGTACAGGAAACTGAAAATGAACACAGGAAACTTAAAATGAACCCCTCTTTGGTCCACCTAGCTCAGTACATTGATTGGCAGCAGCTCCCTGAAGTTTAAAGCAGAAAGCGCTCCTAAGCCAATCTGGAAATTCCAGGGATTGAACCCGGAATCTTCTGCATGCAACTCTACCACTGAGCTACAGCCCTTCCCCAAGGGCAGCACGCACAATTCAGTTGTGCTTTTCCTCCACTGCTTTGTTACAAGCCATGTGAAGATGCTCTAAATTACGAGTTATGTAAGGAGAATCAAATCACATTTTGTTTCATAGCTTATTTATAAGCCCTAGGGAGAATATCAAGGTTTGATGAGTTAAGAGATCTGTTTTAGTGAGAGTGTTTTAATATAGTGTCGTGTGTGTACCTTCATATAACATTGTTACTACTGTAAACTGCCATTGGCTGCTTGTTTTATAGGGACATTGAATGTTATTAGCTGCAAAATATTTTTAAACCATCTTTGCTAAAAATTAAATAACCTTTTAAAAATAGATTTTGCTACAGAACAGGAGACAAAGTGAACTACTGTTATGAAGCAATGTTCCTGGCTCTAAACGTGAGCTTGCTACTGCACACCTCTGCTCAAGCATTGGTTAAACACTGCCTGGAAAGCACCACTTATGCTAAAAAATTGTGGGATGGTACCCTTTAAAGGTGGTATAGTTTCTCACCCACCATGTGTTAGAAGTAGAACAGTAGCTGTCAACCTTTTCAGTTGACTCACCTTTTATTTTAACAACAAAAGTGCACCTGTATTATGTCTACATTTCTCCTGCTGCTCTCTTCTCTAAAAGGCTAAAAAAGAAAATGGCGGTGGTCATGGCACTGGTGTACCCTACTTCTCGATATGACCACTTCTAGGTTCTCATCCTCCCACTAAAAAACAATACGTTAGCACAGTGCTTTTACAACTTCCTGCCTTTTCATCATGACTTGTTTGCCCAAGGCATGCTCCTGTTGGAGTCTGTGCTCTCTGCAAAAGATTTTGGGACCATATTCTAGGGCAGAGGTAACCAACAAGGTGCTTTGTAGATGATGTGGCATGTGGAACATCCATCATTGCTGACCATTGGCTCTAGGGTTTGGAGCTGATGGGAAATCTAGTCCAACGGCATGTGGAAGATACTTTGTTGGCTACCCCTATTCTAGGGTGTTTACACAGTTCCCCCAGAATGCTGACCATGCCTGCTGAGCCTCACCATTGGAGCTAAGCTTATAGCTATCCAGAACAGGGATGCAGTTGAGTACAGTCCTCCAGCCATCTGGCCATGCCTCCTTCCCATACATACCTTATCTCTAGGCCACACCTACTCAAAAGCCCTGCTTTGCACCCTTCTTGAGTATATTGGCTGACTAGAATGTGTCCTTGAATTCTGACAATGCTTCTTTGTTTCCCAGAGAGAGGATAAAGAAGGATGTTCAAATGTGTGCAGAAAGAAATCTACCATACAAAGGTGAAATCAACATTTATTTTATTTTTCCTTTGCACCACTGGCATGTGGCCCCAGGAAGGTTGCTTAGGAAGGAATGCAGACCTTGGTATGAAAAAGACTCTCCACCTAGATCAAGATCTAGGGCATACCTGCTGCTCCTCCACAAACTGAACTTAGGTAGTCTTGCAGGGAGGAATCTGTGAAGGTTAACAAGGTCCTGCACTAACTGATGAACCCCTGCTAAGCTACAAAGAAACCCTGGTGGTTCCCCGGGACATATCTTTGAAAGCCACTGTGTTAGGACAATAAAGGGCTTCCATTTAGTAGCTTTTATGTGTGATGGAAAAGATACTCACAGCTACAAAGAACTGAATTTGAATAGGCATAAAACTTCTACATAAAGCATAAAATGTGCAGTACTGATGCATATACTGTTCCACATTGTTTCAGCAGGGTCTGCATGGTCCCACTCAAATACATACTATATTATTTCACAAAATTTATACACTGATTGCAAAAAGGACTCAAAGTGGTTTACAAATAGAGCTTATAGAGCAGCAATGCTAGGTGGCACATACTCAGTGTTTTAGAAAAGTCTCATAGTAATAATTTGCTAACATTTTCAGCTGTTGCCTCCCTGGTTTAGCTTCCTGAAGCCCCCTTAAGAGGCATAAAAGGCAGACTTTCAGAATACTACTGAGAATTCTTCTAAGTATCTTCTGTCAGCGAGATTCATAAAGGACTTGCGGCGTTTGAAAATACTGTATAATGAAATAAGGCACAACCAGGCTAGTTTTTCACCAGTGTTGAAAAGCTCAACAACAGAGCGAAAATACAACTGAAAGCAAAAGCATCATGTGCCAACACATTTCAAAGGCAAAAATAAAAGGAACTGCAACACTAAAAAATAAAATAAATGAGCCAGACAGGCAAAACTACTGTTAGTTTCTGCTAGCAACATGCATGTAATTAAAAGCTGTGGGGTTTAATGTAATCTCAAAGTAAGCGATCTCTGTGTAATCTTAAAAGCAGGGAATCTGTCTATCCCAAAAAAAACAGCTTCCATTTGCTACTGCATATGGTTAAAGATATGTAATTCCATTCAGGCTTTGTACTTTCCCGATTAGTCATAGTGATGATCTTCCTGCTGTCAGGGTTTGACAATTAAAAAGCATTGACTGCAACCTCTTATTTGCAGGAAAGCAAATGGGGAAAGAACTGCTATGAGCAGGACTATGGGGCAGTCAGTAAAATTAAATTGGGGGATTAAAGATGGGGAGGGGTCATACCCCAGTGGCAGACCATGAAGGCTGTTGGGCCAGTGTTAGCACCGGGCATCTTTGGCTCCTCCCAGCTGCTCGATCTGGCCACCGTTGTTCTGGAGCATTGTGAGAGAAATTACAAGGTGGCTAGACGCAACTGTCCAGAGCATCTCTTGGAGCAATGCGGGAAGCACGTTCGCAACCCGCAGCGTCCACAACCCACAGCGCCGCGTCTGTGCATGCGTCGCGATTCAGTGCTTCTGCACATGCACAAAGCACAATTTAGCACTTCTGCTCATGCACAAGCACCGAAACCCGGAAGTAACCCATTCCGGTACTTTCGGGTTTGGCATGGTGCGCAACCCGAAATCGCGCAACCCGAAGTGTCTGTAACCCAAGGTATGACTGTAATAGAAATAGCCCCCCAAGACCCACTGAGATAGGAGGACGCCCATGAGAAGACTTAGCCCAAGATCCCCTTCAAACCTAGAGTCAGCTGCGCAAAAGGCCCCAGGTTTAATCTATGACATTGCCTATTAAAAGGACTGGGAAAGATTCCGGAAAGGACAGCCAAACTGAGTAAAGACTACTGGACTAGGTGGGGCTACACACTGTTTCAGTGCTCCCTGGTGAAATATGCCCTATCTGTGTTGCCCTTCTTCCAGGCTTTTGCAGACACACCTGTTTACACAGACATTCCTTTGCTCTCTCAACCTGGGTTTCCTCTTTCCATTGTTGTATTGTTTTAATGAGATTGCAATTATTATTTTTTGCTTATTTTAATTATGCAAGTTTATGTTTTAACATTGTAACCTATCTTTAATCAGGTTTTGCACACTAGTAGAAATTCATGTGTATATATATATATATATATATATATATATATATATATGAACATCTAAGTTACTGATGTTACTTGGGACATAAGGGACAAATCTGCAACAGGAAGCTGCATAATAAGAAAACGCAGAAGTATATCTGTAACATTAAAGTAAAAAAGCAGTCTGTGCTTTTAAAATGCTAATTATGAGAAGAGAAGATTCACTGAAAGGAGAAGCCATTTCACTGATACAATATTAATCTCTGTGTGCAAACGGCAAGACAATATTCAATTTCCTTTGTTGAAAGTTAACCTAAGTACAGGAATTGCAATTGCCAGGTGAGGCATGGATGTGATTTGTGCAGCAGCAACCCAGCTACAAATTACAGATGCTTCAGGTTACAGACTCCACTAACCCAGAAATAGTACCTCAGGTTAAGAACTTTGCTTCAGGATGAGAACGGAAATCATGCAGCAGCAGCAGCGCAGCAGCAGCAGCAGGAGGCCCTATGAGCTAAAGTGGTACCTCAGGTTAAGAACAGTTTCAGGTTAAGAACGGACCTCCAGAACGAATTAAGTTCTTAACCTGAGGTACCACTGTACTGTACAGTACTGTACACTGTACTGTACAGTATTCCTTAAGTGAAGAAGAACCAATGAAGGGTATGAGGAATGAAATTATATACCTTTTATCAGCGGATATTAGGGAAATAAAACAAAAATACTTGGACTCGGGCCTGAAGAGTTGACAGCAGACTCTGGTACAAATAGGTTTTGTTCTTTAAAAAGACCTAGTGGCATGACGTAAAAGGTCAATATGATACACATCCTTCTATAGGTCTATCTTATTAAAATCATTGGAAGAAATCCAGATTTTTACTTCCAAGCTCATAAATCTCAGTGACTTAAAAGGAATTTATAAGCTTGTAAGTAGCTTCAGAATAGTGCCCTTTGCTGTGCACAATTAAATTAGCTTTGGATTTTCAGTTCATCACCTGCAGTTCCCACTTCACCTGCATGGCAATTTAAATGGACAAAATGAGTATTAAAGTCTCTATGCACTAGTGATAAGATGACTGTTCATTTGAAAGTTAACTTTTTAAAAATAAATAAATCATGAATTGGACTCATTTTAGGAATGAAGCAGAAAATGGCTAGCCTAATGAGCAGCCCCTAGGCATGGATGTTAAAACCTCAGAGCCTTTTTCAGGCACAGAAGACAAGAGTCAGCAGGACTGACTCCTACAGACAGCGCCCTGGTTTGCACATTAGCAATAAGCCATAGTAAAGGTAAAGGGACCCCTGACCATTAGGCCCAGTCGTGGCCGACTCTGGGGTTGCGGCGCTCATCTCGCTTTATTGGCTGAGGGAGCCGGCGTACAGCTTCCGGGTCATGTGGCCAGCATGACTAAGCCACTTCTGGTGAACCAGAGCAGCGCACAGAAATGCCGTTTACCTTCCCGCCGGAGCAGTACCTATTTATCTACTTGCACTTTGACGTGCTTTTGAACTGCTAGGCTGGCAGGAGCAGGGACCGAACAACGGGAGCTCACCCCGTCGCGGCAATTCGAACCGCCGACCTTCTGATCGGCAAGCCCTAGGCTCAGTGGTTTAGACCACAGCGCCACCTGCGTCCCAACAATAAGCCATACTTAGACATAAACTGTTGCTTCTTGTGAAATAGTAGTGCTTTGGTGCATGCAGCTCAAACACTCCTGCTTCACCCCGCTTGCCTGGCCTAGTGTCACATGTGAACCAATGCCCATGGGTTGCTTCCATCCAAGCAAACTGCATGTAGAAGCCAAGGTTTGTTTTTGACTTACTGCTCATGGTTTGTTTGGGAGAAACAAACAAGTACTGGGTTGCATAGAATGCTAAGCTAAGCATCACTGTTTGTTTCTTTGGGAGGCAGGCAGAGAAGGGAAGGGCCAGAGTGACTGAGCAGTTTGTACCAGCAAGGCACTCATTTGTGGCAAGTCATGGCTTATTTATGACCATGGATAACCATCAGCCATGAATGAGGCCAGTATTAAGCCTCTGGATTGGCTGGGCCTCCAGCAACTGATCTGAGGAACCATGGCTTGCAGGACATACACAACCATTTAAAATGTTCCATTCCACTTTCTACTATAATATGTCTCACATTAAAACAGATTTCCATTTCCTCTCCTTTCCCTTAGGCCACAAAAACTGCTCCAGAAGGTTCCCCAACCTTCTGAAGGACCTAGTGAGGGTGTCTGGGCAGCTTGAGAGGAGTGGGTAGTTTCACTGTGCAGGTGGAAGTTTTCTGCCTGAGCAGAATGGAAGTATTGGATACAACCCAACGTTAAGATAACAGCAACAAACAACAACTAACAAAAAGAAATTAAATAATATGGATAAACATTAGCAGCCAGAGAGAAAAGCCAGGTGCAGATTCCATTTGAAAGGCACATTCATTCTCTCTCTTCTCTCTCTCTCTCTCTCTCTCTCTCTCTCTCTCACACACACACACACACACACACATTTTCACCAAAGAAGATTTAGAGAATAGGACTTTCTAATCTTAAATAAATAAAAATGACCCAAAAGGATGTTAGGATAGAATCAATGCAACAACTGAGGCTCCAAACAAAAGAACCGCTGAATTTGCAAAGTACATCTCCTCAAAGAAGTGATAGCTTAACCTTACACCAATCACTTCCAACACTGGTCACTAATAATTCAGCAAGATCTCACTTCTATTCATCACTTCTATTTAATGGCTTCTCTAATAAAGCTTTAAAATCCACCAGAGCTAAAGCTACTTAATAGCCACATTTGGTTATAACACTGGCCATTAACAATGGTTAGTCAAATTAGTTTGTGTACAAACTGCATGCTAATGCATGCAGCTCAAACACTCCCACTCTGTTCTTGCCTTCCTCCCAGTCGGGAAACAAACCATGAAGCAACCCACTTAGCATTACACCCCATGGAGTAAGCAAAATACAATCATATACATACAATCAAAACTCTATGGTTTGTTTTCCCTTTGAGAGTTGAGCAGGAGTGCTCAGGCTGTGCGCACTAGCAAGCAAACAAATTTGACTAACCATAGGCAACAGCCAGAATTATATCCAAACATGGCCATATAATTCTTTGCTTCTTCTCACAGGTAGCATAAAATATGTCCAGGCAAACATGGTTTTATGGGGAATATTATTAATAAATGCACCAACGGCAAGCAGATATAAAAATGAAGCAAATATTAAGAAAAACAACAACTTAAAGCCTGCTTATCATAATAAATGTCTATCATAACCCCAGGACATTAAAGGACCCATCAAAACCCGACAGTCATGAAATCTATCTATAAAAGACAATTTCCAACTACATCATGTTATTTCTTATGGGCAAATCACTGCTTTAATTACCTTTCCCCAAAAATAATTAAAAGCTCACTCACTGATTTCATATAGCAGCACATTAGAGCTGTATGACCATTTCATGCAAGTTGCCATGGAGCTGAGGAACAACACTGTAACATGCGTGAGGCTGAGGTCATAGAACTGTAAAGTTGGAAGGGACCCTAAGGATCATCTAGTCCAACCCCCTGCGATAAAGGAATCAAAAGTGAGGATGTCATTGAACCCAAGTTGGGATGCAAAGAACCACATCACCATTTCTGTATGCTGTATGTATGTTTATTTTGATTTGTGTTTGTCAAACAACATTGCTCCATACCACGTGACAAACGGCTGTTGAAACAGATAGAAGCTTCAATGGTGATTTGAGGTTTAATCCTGACAAGACAGAAATACTGTTTTGGGGGGACAGGAGACGGGCGGGTGTGGAGGACTCCCCGGTCCTGAATGGGGTAACTGTGCCCCTGAAGGACCAGGTGCGCAGACTGGGAGTCATTCTGGAATCAAAGCTGTCCATGGGGGCGCAGGTCAATTCTGTGTCCAGGGCAGCTGTTTACCAGCTCCATCTGGTACGCAGGCTGAGACCCTACCTGCCCGCAGATTGTCTCGCCAGAGTGGTGCATGCTCTAGTTATCTCTCACTTGGACTACTGCAATGCGCTCTATGTGGGGCTACCTTTGAAGGTGACCTGGAAACTACAACTAATCCAGAATGCAGCAGCTAGTTTGGTGACTGGGAGCGACCGCTGAGACCATATAACACCGGTCTTGAAAGACCTACACTGACTCCCAGTACGTCTCTGAGCACAATTCAAAGTGTTGGTGCTGACCTTTAAAGCCCTAAACGGCCTCGGTCCAGTATACCTGAAGGAGCGTCTCCATCTCCATCGTTCTGCCCGGACACTGAGATCCAGTGCTGAGGGCCTTCTGGCAGTTCCCTCGCTGTGAGAAGCAAAGTTACAGGGAACCAGGCAGAGGGCCTTCTCGGTAGTGGCACCCGCCCTGTGGAACGCCCTCCTACCAGATGTCAAAGAGAAAAATAACTACTAAACTTTTAGAAGACATCTGAAGGCAGCCCTGTTTAGGGAAGCTTTTAATGTTTAATAGGTTATTGTATTTTAGTGTTTTGTTGGAAGCCGCCCAGAGTGGCTGGGGAAACCCAGCCAGATGGGCAGGGTATAAATAATAAATTATTATTATTATAATATTATTATTATTTGTGAAATGAGAGAGGGCTCCACTGCAAAATCCAACTGGGCACACTCAGGACCTTGGACACACCTAAAGCAGCATTGTCCACGCCTCCATATACCTATGTTTGTGTACAGATGAATATATTTTAAACACAAAGTTAGCAAGGAATCTATCAATTTAAATCATTAGTTGATGTCACAACCTTTATGAAATGTAATTCTCTCCTCTAAAAAAAGTCACGCGGTGCATACTTTAATGTCATGCCAGCTGTTGTATCTCTAGAATGAACATATAAAGCTGGAAGTATAAAACCGGTCATCTTCTATGAAGATCAAATCTTCCTCTACGAGGATGTTTGAGAAAACCTGCATACACATAATTGATCAAAAGGGAGTCACAAAAGGATGAAATATTTTGCAGAAGCATATGCTAATTCACTGCACCAAGCTCTAAGACCCACTGCTTTCAGCAAAGTACCATAAAACTGTTGAAATGAAAGAGATGCTCTTGGGTTGCTGTTTGCTCAAAGCAGAAATGCAGAACAGCATGTTATACACAGGGGGGCTGGGAGAAGAAGAGCAGGAAGTTCTTGAACAGGAAATTAGGCATTTAATTGCTGTAAACCTGAATGCATCTTGAACTTTCAAAGGGCGAGATTTCCCCTCCTCTTTCTATTGCACATTTCCTCAGCTGTATTTTAATGGAGGGTGTGCTATTGGTGGATAAAAATGGGAACAGGCACAAACCACAAACACCCTGCCCTATCTTTGCACCAGCTCCTCCATTCATCAAACAGATTGTCATCTTGCTACTACAGATTAGAATCAATGTCCTGCCTCTTCGTTATTACCATTATTTCTCTTTCTTCAAAAGTATCCTTTGCTAGAATATATTCTGCCCAATCATCTTTTATTAGAGCACATTTTTTAAAAAAGAGGCTTTGAGTGTATTCCGGTTCATGTTCATACACGATGCACCTGGATGTCATTTCGGTCAGGATGCAGAAACATAATAGCGTCGCTGAGGACATGAGACAATAGCCCCATCTATCCATCAATGGGGAAGCGGGGGAAACAAAGAATTTATTTTCAGCTTATTTCACACATAAGGACATCTAAATAGAGACTGAAAACAGCATTTTCTGTAATGCATGAAAATGAGATGCACTTCCATCGGAAGGCATTAAAGATTCACCCTCAATTTGGCAAGAACATTGGCTCAAGATGCTTATTTCAATAGAGTTGTTTGCATCTTAGACCCAAGTTTAAATCACTGTGGGAAACGTGTGTTGCAAAGCTTTGCTATAAGGAATATAGAGAACTGGGTTTTATTTGGGCAGAAGGGGCACGCAGAGGTTCATATGAGAAAACACAAGCAGATCAAGCAATAGCAGACACTGGCTGAGTCCCAGGACAGTAAAACTTCTACTGGCATTGAAACCTATCACCCAGGATTGTGCTTGAAATATAAAAAAATTATGTACTAGAAGAAACCACAGAGCCTAGGACTTGCCGATCAGAAGGTGGGTGGTTCAAATCCCCATGACGGGGTGAGCTCCGTCCCTGCTCCTGCCAACCTAGCAGTTCGAAAGCACATCAAAGTGCAAGTAGATAAATAGGTACTGCTCTGGTGGGAAGGTAAACGGTGCTTCCGTGCGCTGCTCTGGTTTGCCAGAAGCGGCTTAGTCATGCTGGCCACATGACCCGGAAGCTGTATGCCGGCTCCCGCGGCCAATAAAGCGAGATGAGTGCCACAACCCCAGAGTCAGCCACGACTGGACCTAATGGTCAGCAGTCCCTTTACTAGTACCTTTACTAGAAGAAACAAAATGTCTTCTTTTGCACCAAGGAACTTCTTTTGGTTCAATAGATTTGGGATAGAACCAGGGCTGTTTTTCAACCGGAACTCAGTTCTGGCACCTCTTAGGTGGGCGCCATTGCCATTATAAGAGAACAAGGGAAGTATTCATTGTAAGCACTGGGTAGAACTATCTGTGATACTCAACACAGGGCTGTCAGAAAACCTAGCAGCCCTATACCATGGGTAGGCAAATTAAGGCCCGGGGGCCAGATCCAGCCCAATCACCTTCTAAATCTGGCCCACAGATGGTCCGGGAATCAGCATGTGCCCTTTTATTTAAAATGCATCTCTGGGTTATTTGTTGGGCCTGCCTGGTGTTTTTACATGTGTAGAATGTGTCCTTTTATTTAAAATGCACCTCTGGGTTATTTGTGGGGCATAGGAATTTGTTCATCCCCCCCCCCCAGAATATAGTCCAGGCCCCCACAAGGTCTGAGGGACAGTGGACCGGCCCCCTGCTGAAAAAGTTTGCTGACCCCTGCACTATACTATCTCCACTCTTCCTGTAATATCTAGTCACCTGTGCCATTTCTCCTGCATTTCCCCACCTGTGATGGCAAGTGCTGAGCAGTAAACACAGGGGATTGACATGGTCAAAGCTGACCAAATATAACCAGTGTGCCTCAGCTGTGTGTATACCCTGAATGACGACGCAAACTGGGGTGATTTGAGCCATGACCTCATGCTTCCATGTCAGACTGCATCATTAACAAGGTGTGTCGAGATGTATCATGGAATCCCCAACTTTCTGAGTAGGTCTGTTGCCTTGGTTTTTTCAAGTTAATCAGAATGCACAACCTCACCTCTATCTTTTTCTGTACAGTTTCAGTCCAAAAAGAGATGCCTTCTGCCTTCTATCATTATGGGAACTAAGAAATTGCTTGCTGATTATTTAAACTCATTTTTTAGCTTATTATTTTACCAAATTAAAATATTTTAAATTTTATTGAGATTGCACAGATTTTTTTTAAAAAACAGAAATCATTTTCAGCTCCAAATTAGAAATGCAAACCCACTGCTAGGTTTGGGTTTGCAGCTGCAAAAAGACACACTCAACTCTCTCTGGTAACTTCCTGGTAAAACAGGAAAGCTGATGGCGGGAAGGTGGAGCAATCAGGTGAAATTAGCCAACTATCTGGTAATACCCCACATCCCCATCACTACATTTTTTCTATGCGAAGTTGGGGGTGAGAGGGAGGAGACGGGTGGGGGTCAGCAATTTCCCACCAATCTTCCATCTCACCAGCAAACATGAAAGCAGATAAAAGGGCTTCTGTACTTGTTTAAATCTTCACAAGAGAAAGAGAGAAGCATTGTACGGAGGGAGGCAAAGCAGATCTGAGAAGCCTCTAGGAATGATTGAAGAGGTACTTTCCAAAAAGAACCACTATTTCAATCTATCTGTGTGGAAGGAACATAAAGGATGCACAGAAGATATGAAATGTTAAAGCAAGACAGGTACAGATGCTAAGTTTCCAGAAGCAAAAGAAACTGGAATAGTGGAGCTCTAAGTATCCTCAGTCTAGAAGAGACGAGAAAGCAACAGCTTTATTGATATAGGAGGGCCCCAAAATGGTGGAAAACCTTTTTAGCCTGGACTAAAGGAGAAACTAAGAAATGAAAAGGCAAAGGATAATCACAGTCAGCCAGGCTCTGCCATCTTTGACCCATATGTCAGGAGAGACTAGTACATATTCAATTATTTAGTTATTATTTGTACATGTATCAACCTGAACCTGAATTTTCCCCATATTGGATTATTGGGTTTCTGTATCCAAATAAGCAGACTTGAAATCACATTTTTGTGGTTCCAAGAATACAGGAAACAGGAAAATACCTTTTTATTTTAAACAGCATTGAAGTGTTTCCTGCTCAAATCTGTCATTGCAAGTATGTTAGTCAAAATCACATGCTAGGTTTTGTAACTGCTGACAAAGTATGTAACATCTCAATTTATTCAGCTATCATTAACGTCCCACACTCCTATCTCTAAGGACAAACACATCCAGGATGTGTAATACTAGGCTCTGAGGACATATTTCCATTATAACTGAATTTGGGAAATTGTTTAAAATGCCATAGTCTCTGAGAAGAAACTCGTTTGCTCAAGTTGGAGGGAAATTGAGATGGGAGAAAAGAAATGTTTTATTTCTTTTCGGAGCTCAGCTGCACTATCAGCCTCAATTTAACAATAAGTTAAAACCGTACCCTTGGTCATCAACACGTCATGCCAGTTCTTATTCTCTGGCGTTTAAGGCACCCGTGCTCAGAAACTCCCTTCATATAGCCATAGCTTTCTTTGCTGTGTAAAGCCTTGTCCTCAAGGCAAAATTCTAGATCCTTATTTTTAATGAAGGCACAAATTCCCAAGAAAGGGCTCGTGAATATAGCTTGCTGCATGCATTTTACAAGCAGAGAGAAAATTGCATTTCCAAGACAGTATGCATCCAATTATAAGGAAATGAGTTACAACAAGATGGCAATAAGTACTGGTATAATAAAGACAACCTCAATTAAAAGTTACATTGGGAAAGATACACTATAATATACATTAATAGCCTTTTCAAAATCTAAACAGAGTGGAATGGGAGAAATAGAAAGTTATTATTAGGGGAAAAGATGATTCATTAGCTTTTTCCTAACTAGCATGGCTTTGATCAATGGCATCCCAGAACAAGCATTACAAAGCAAAAACATTTCACATAAGTTTTACAAATGGCCTTTAAAAAATCCTTTTAATCTTCTGTGTCTTCAAGTGATCATATAAAAAAGCTTGCTTTTTTCCAAGGATAATGCCTCAGGTTTCATTTCAAGGCTCTTCCTAACCCCTACTTTGTCTTTTTTAAAAAAAATAAAAATAAAACAAACAGCATACCTCTTTTCATATTTCACACATACTTATTAATGTTCATGTTCACTTTATTCTTAATACTGTAATGTATCACATCCAGACTGTCTCTCGCTTTCTGCTGTGTTATGCTGGCCACAATGAACTTTGGACATTATTTTATCCAGCAAGCTTCCTACATGCAGAGAATCTTCAGATGAACAAAACAATAAATAAACAGAAATGAAACCAATAAAGTATATTTTCATAAAAGAAACTGACCATACCAGTTTTCAAATGGGCAACAATTTCTGTGAGCTCTCAGAACAGTACCACATGTGAGCATCTCGCACAGAGTGATGACGGGAGAAATTTAATTCGGTCTGCTGAGAACAATTCTAATTTTCAGAACAGCGTTCGTAATAATATTTACTGTACGTTAATAAGCTACATGCTATTCATTTGAAGTGCTTGAGGCTGTATCAAATGCTCTCTGTATGCTTGCACCAGAGTCCAAGGCAACAGTAACACTACAGTGGTGCCTCGCAAGACGAAATTAATCCGTTCCGCAAGTGTCTTCGTCTAGCGGTTTTTTCGTCTTGCGAAGCAACCCTATTAGCGGCTTAGCGGATTAGCGCTATTAGCGGTTTAGCGGCTATTAAAGGCTTAGCAGCTTAGCTGCTAAAAGGCTATTAGCGGCTTAGCGGCTTAGAAAAAGGGGGGGGGGAAGCGAAAAAAAAATCTCAAGACTCGCAAGACATTTTCGTCTTGCGAAGCAAGCCCATAGGGAAATTCGTCCTGCGAAGCAACTCAAAAACGGAAAACCCTTTCGTCTAGCGGGTTTTCCGTCTTGTGAGGCATTCGTCTTGCGGGGCACCAATGTAACAGAAACTTGGTGCACCAACACTGCCCAAACTACTGAGCAAAAAAGTTTACTGCTAAGTGCCATTAACGGAGTGCTACATTGGATACAACTCCCTGCTTCCAAGCACTTGTTAACAATAACTTTGTTATTTTCCTTGCAATGGTAATACACATGACATTAGAAAGACTTAGTTCAGGGATTTTAACACACACAACTCCTTGGTTAGTGAAAAAGGCAATTCTTCCAAACACAGGCAGCTGCCTTTTACCTAGTAAGACTAGGTAAATCTAGCTCAGTTTATCTAGCGTATCTAGCTCAGCATCTAGCAATTGTTGTTTTGTTTTTTTAAATATATTTTTATTAAAGATTTCTTGGTTTACAAAAGTATGCGCAATGTCTCATTTTTCAAGTTACACTTTCTACAGATCAGTTTCATCTGTTGAGACATTAGTGTCACGTTAGGAAGAAAAGTGGGAAGGAGGAGGGGGGGAATGGGGTGTGGGGTGTGGTCAGGTGGCAATGCTTCTATTCTGCTTAGTGTATGTGTGAGGTTTTGCGTCAGACTCACTTGTGTGGGTTCTCTTTACTATTCGCTTGTGTTCCTTTGGTGGTGAGAGAGGTTGGGGTTGGCCCAGGGTGTGGTTGTTTGCTTTGTGATTGGCTGTGGTGAACTTTGTTTTCATGTATGAGTGGGGTGGTGACTGCCATCCAGGGTTTCAGTCAGGAGGCATTCCCTAGCTTAAGGTAATAATAATAATAATAATAATAATAATAATAATAATAATAATAATATATTTATACGCTGCCCAGAGTGGCTGGGGAAACCCAGCCAGATGGGTGGGGTTATGAAGGGCTGCCTTCAGATGTCTTCTAAAAGTTTGGTAGTTATTTTTCTCTTTGACATCTGGTGGGAGGGCATTCCACAGGGCGGGTGCCACTACCGAGAAGGCCCTCTGCCTGGTTCCCTGTAACTTGGCTTCTCATAGCAAGGGAACCGCTAGAAGGCCCTCGGCGCTGGACCTCAGTGTCTGGGCAGAATGATGGAGGTGGAGACGCTCCTTCAGGTATACTGGACAGAGGCCATTTAGGGCTTTAAAGGTCAGCACCAACACTTTGAATTGTGCTCAGAGACATACTGGGAGCCAGTGTAGGTCTTTCAAGACCAATGTTCTGGGGATGGAACCATAAATTTTCTGTATGCAAAACATATGCTCTGCCGCTAAGCTGCATACCTTGAAAAGGAACAGAGTGCTGCTAGGAAGAGTCATCTCAAACACTTCTTCAAGCAAAACACTGTCTGTGGCTGTCCTATTTCAGCACTTGGAAAACTCAGATCTGATACATGGTGTGTCATAGTGCAGTGTCTCTTGATTTCTGCAGCAACAGATAACACTCATGCTGATGGAGAAGTTATTGATTGTTCTGCCTGGTGAATATGTTCAGCCGCGGCGTTACTCAAACATCTCTGGCATATGCTGAGCTAGTTTTCTGCTGCACCTACTGAACCATGTTCCAGCAGTCAATCATACTGCTGTCAAATGGGATGTGCATCACAAAGCCTGAAAAAACAAGTGTGCAATAAAAGAGAGGCATGGGTGTCAGACGCAATGACTCCCTCAACACAAAAGCCCATCAACTAAGGTGGTTCCTGAAGGAACATGACAGAAATCTTCAGCTATCTTGCAGAGGTGATCTTGAAACACAGCAGCAACAAGTGCCTGATCAGTTCATAAAGAAATCTAATCCCTTCTGATATTGGTCATTTTTACACAAGTAATGTTACTTTATTCAGAAATAAAGCACAAGCAAGAATAATGAGAACTCCATCCAGGGCCGTTTCTGTTGTCATAGCCCTTTGCAAATTATACCAAACACCGGCAGGAACGGAGAAGGACTTTAGATACATAGTGATATCTAAAACTATTACTATAAAGCCATTCATAAATAAGTGATAGTAAAACTATTGCTATGAAACTTAGTGAGGAAAAGATCAAGGTGTGGCCAGTCTTTGACACATAGGCAGGTTGTGATGCTGCATCCATCAGTTGTCAGAAAAGGAAAACTTACAGCCCAGGATATTAGGTCAGCTTCCCAGATTTCACAGACATTCTTTACTTGCGTTTAGCATTTAAAGGTAAGGAGCCTCAGCAATATTCAGGCAGAACAGGATAGTAAACTACAGTATGACTAATTGCTGACTGTTTGTCACTGGATGAATGGATAGTCTGTTAACTTTTAGGTTAACAGCTTAAGTCAATTTTAATCTCCTGGGCTTTTAATAGATGATGAATTTTGTACTTCTATTCTGAGATTTTACTGCTTTATTGCTCCATCCCCTCCTTTTTCCTTTTTTTGCTATGTCTTGGTTGAATTTGCTGTTGTTGGTCACCTTGGGTGTTTTATACTGAAAAGTGAACTAAATACAGTGGTGCCTCGCAAGACGAAATTAATCCGTTCCGCGAGTGTCTTCGTCTAGCGGTTTTTTCGTCTTGCGAAGCAACCCTATTAGCGGCTTAACGGATTAGCGCTATTAGCGGTTTAGCGGCTATTAAAGGCTTAAAGGCTTAGCGGATTAGCTGCTAAAAGGCTATTAAAGGCTTAGCGGCTTAGATAAAGGGGGGGGGAGCGAAAAAAAAATCTCAAGACTCGCAAGACATTTTCGTCTTGCGAAGCAAGCCCATAGGGAAATTCGTCCTGCGAAGCAACTCAAAAACGGAAAACCCTTTCGTCTAGCGGCTTTTCCGTCTTGCGAGGCATTCGTCTTGCGGGGCACCACTGTAGTTTTAATATATATAAACAGTGCTAAAGGGACGGAAGTTGTTTTCCCACGGCAGATCTACAGACCTGCTATACTGTCAAGGATTGGTTGGACACAGAGGAGTCATGGGAGGAACCAACTGGGGAACGGCCAAGGGGAGAAAGCTCTGAGCCTGGGAAATGGTGGTGGGACAATGGTGGGTGGTCACAGGGAGAAGACTTTGAAGAGGAGGTGTCATGGACTAGACAGAGGAGGAATGGTGGAGACTGCCTCCCCCTCCTCAACCTTCCAGAGAAGAGGAAGACAGTATAGATTTACAGCAGTGGTTTGTGGAAGGTCATGGCTCAGAGGTAGATGAGGGGCAAAGTTGGGAAATAATGGGAGAGGAGGAGGGGGAAGCAGAGCTGGAGCAGCTGGCTGACACATTATCACTAGAAAGTATTCCAGACCCCCCTTCTCCCAGAACCCGCCGAGCATTGAAAGTAGGAGAGCAAAGGGCTCGGAGGTAAGTGGCCCTAAGCGGCCACCGTAAGGTGGGTGCTGCTGATGACGATTGAGGAGAGAAGGAGGGTGGAGATTACTTGGAACAACGCCATTACTCCAAGAGGCTGCATTTCTAAGCCTCTCTCTATGAATATTGAATAAATGACATTGGTAAGAGCTTTCCTTGTCAATCTATTCCTGGCAGCCTACTGTGGGGGGGGGGATCGGATTCCCTGATGCCTGATAGGGGGTAACATGGCTCAGTGAGTTGGGAGAGTCTGTGGCAGGTAGGGGTCAATAGTTGGAGGCAGAGTGGGAAGGGGGAGGCCAAGAGGCAGAGATGAATCAGGCTAGTGAAGAGTCATGGGGGCTTCCCTGTCCTGCTGCAGTAAGCTCCCATCCCCCTGTCTCCCAAAACCAAGAGAGGGCTGAAATGGGTGGAGTTAGGCTGCATGCAGCCGTAGTCTCTGATTGCTTGCATGAAGACCTGGAGAGGAGGAAACGTAGATGGCTATGGGAGTGGTGGGCACTTTTAGTCTCTGCAACTGATCTCATGGAGTACGGCCTACAGGGCATGAACTGCTGTGATCATTAGGCCTGAAACCCAGCCAAACCTGTGAAGTTTGTGTTTCTCTAATAAAGAGTTAACTTCAGTACTGAAGTGTATGGTTTACTGTCCAGCTTGCTCCATGACAAATACCTATAACAGATGCTTTTCAACAATGCGCCACCTAATGTGACGTACTGGGTGGCAAAGTGGGGCTTCACCACTCACCTGATTCTTCCAAATCAACAGTTGGACTATATCTGTATTGAAACTAGCCAATGCGTCATGAAACGGTGGAGTCAATTTTGAATTCCCACTACATTGTGTTTTGATCAGCCTGAAATACTACGTATTAGAGCCAGATTTTGTGTGTCAACTATGTGGCAAGTGATTCTTTTAAACAGCTATACTGAATGTCAAGTTTAACGCAAAAATAATGGGGTCAAAAGTGGTAGTGATCTGCATTATTGTTTAGGAGGAAGAAGCAGTAGTGTCGAAGAGGCTATGCCAAAAGTCATGTGAAGCACAATGGCAAACCTAAAGGAAGCCTAACTATACCACAGCAAGAATGTGAACAAGTGTTAATATACTTTATAAATGCAACAAATATATCTCATTCCACAATTAAGAAATAGTTTAGCAATGTATTTTAAACTAAAAGCTATGTAAAATATTATATTTGGTCTCACTTAAAGTAAGCACTAAAGTTATTTCACTTAATAGTGACAAATCCCAAATTAGTGTACACAGACTCCCTCTACTGGTAGAAACTGGGGGAAACTATAGAGGAAGAAAATGTGAATTTGCATTTGATTTTTTCCAAATGCATCTGAGTCAACATATAAAATCAATCTTCCTTTTGCTAAGGGGTTTCAGCAGACAACAAAAAAAATAAAAAAAATAGCAACTAAGACACCTCTACCTAATAAAATCCTGTATTATACTATATTAAAACATAACTAAACCAGTGCAATGAGCCTAAGCGTCTGTGCTGTGTCTTCATTGCTGATATAATGCAGGGTCTAGCCTTTTGTCTGATAACAAATTCTGCAGACAAGAGACCCCAGAAGTCCATTTTAGTGGCACACTTGCACATTAATGGTCATGCATGAGACAGGTATGCATTTCCCTTTCGCTTCCCTCATATACTGGTTTTTATTATTAAAGAGGCTAATAACATAAATAATGCAAGGTCCCTGAATAGTACATTGTATGTTATTTTAAAAATTTATGAGTGTCTTTCTTTAAAATAATAATAATAATAAGTTGCTACTTGCTTTTTATCCCTTTAAACCCACGCTTGGGCGAACTTGAATCTCTGCAAAGCAATTATGAAAGTGCCCTTTTGTCTGGGTCTTCCCAGCCTCTGAAGCACAGCAGAGGCGGCAGAAGGTAGATGGACCAAGAAGGGCAACCTAAAAGAAGCAGATGTTTCCGTGACGGCCCCGAGCTTATATAAGGAACAAAATAATCCCATTGGTTATTTATACCATAACTGCAAGCTTTAAAAATAAATTCTCATGTAAGGCCTTTCAAAACACTGAGCAACGTGAAGATCAAATGTATTTTTAACAATTAAAGAACGAAGCAGCATCCAATTATTGTAAGATTCCAGGTGCATTTGCAGGCATTCTGGTGCATGTGATTACTCTTTTAACAGATAGGTTAGAGATATATTGGAGCGCTAATAAAATGAGTGTGCAACAGTATATAAAATAATGCTTTAACACCACTTTTCCAACCCCTCATGTTATTTTAGCTGCTTCAGCTGAGGGTATGCCTAGAAACGGTATCTTCTAGAATCTCCTTGGGATCTGTGGGAGCGACCCAACACTTTCCTCCTTATTGCAGTGGTTTATTTAGGCAACGATGGCTGCCAGTATAATGTTAACAGCAGCAGGTTGCATTTATCCACAGGTTGAGAACATAAATCCTTGATGCAGCCAATGTTCTACAGCACTGCAGTGCAGCATATTAGCATTTGGGAGGATTCCACAGCCAACCGAAGACAAACTGGGTGCTTTTCTATGGAATGCCAGACACAGATATATAGAGGACTATAGTGCATCGTTTAATCCCTTAAAGGGTTTGTAGGCATCTACCTGAAATACTGGAAAAAATCTTAACAGCAAAAAATATGTTTTTATCTTTTTGTAGACAGAGGGCAGCATGCTCAAACCAACAGAGTCAGCACACATCCCTGTGCCAATTTAATTAAAACCTCATTCTCACTGTGTAGAAATTTGTCTTTGTAGGATAGTAGCATTAATCCTGTTGATGCGCAGTCATTCAAAAAGAAGTAGACTGCCTCTAAGTGCTCAGATTTCTAACTGCTTCAATTTACTATTTGTTCCCGGGAAAATGAGAGTTAGTAGAAGATTGCGCCAGAATATTACTGCCGCTTTCCAAAAGAAACACAGTGACAATTAAAGCTATAGTTTGAGAGAAACGGATGCTCGTTCCCAGCTTCATAAACTATTGTTTACAAAGCCTGCAACAGTTCAACCATACAGAGCCAGCATGTGCTATACATGACAATGAGTTGTCCTACAAATACACCAATGTCAGCAAATTCAGTGAACTAAAGAGAGTGTTCTTATGAGTTTGTGGGTGTCAGACCCCTCTGACCCCAAGATCCAGCAAGTGTTAACAGCTAATCAAGCCAGGCTAGCTTCCCGGACCCCTGGATCCAGCAAAATATAAGCCAGGCTAGCTTCCTCTTGAAAGCAATCACCTGGGTGATGAACCATTAAGAGAATATTAAGGCCCCCCAGTATCAGCTGTGCCTCATTCCGAAAGGAAGCACACACCCTAGGTAAATGCCTTGAACCCCTGGAATCTTGCAGCGCTTGGAGATTGGGGTGCCATGCAACAGTATGAAGAATGTAATCTTAAATAGTCCTATTATTAGAATAGATTCTATTAGCTTGTCTCTTTGAAGTCAGCATTTAATTTTAATGATGTTAGACAGTTATAACCAAGCCCTTTAATTTCAATTGATAGTGAATATTAATCTTATATGCCTTGCTGATTAATGTAATTCAATTTCAGCCATTCTTTAGGAATGTTGAATTCAACATTTGGGAAAGTTGAATTGGTATGCTTTTAGTTTCTGTTAGCACCTAAAGAATAAGTGATTAGCTCTGCACTCAGGTAAAATGAGCTAGAGCAAAACACACACACCCCAAACCCCCCCCCCCCCATCTTCAGTGGATTGTGGTCCATTCCACTAGGACTCTTTCTCCAAGTCCTTGCCCCAGAATGAAGCCAAAGTAAGAGTTCCCTGAACATGTTAAATCTGTGAACGTGAAATGCATATACACATGGGGATGGGCAGTCCCATCTTAACTTGGCTACTGAGCAAATGTACTTACAAAATGAATGCCTGTAAGACGTAATTGTGCAGTATACACAATTAAAGATACTGTTTTCTGTAGGTCCTGTGCTGAGTGCATGGGGATGGGGCTGACAGATGTGACCCCCCCACCTCCCTCCCACCTGTAGTGTAGACACATTTAACATATGTATGGGGGCACAGGTGAAACTGTGTTTATTGCTATACTTCTTTCTTCCAATTCTTTCCCTCTTCCCTTCTTACTATACAGTCATGTATTAAAAGCTTTTGCAGCAAAAACATATTAGTCATGGCATGTGCTTAAAAAAACAACAACCCCAAGGCAACATGCAGAAACCAATGGGAAAAAAATAAAGGCACTTACTTCAGTGTGTGTGTGTGTGTGTGTGTGTGTGTGTGAAGTAAGTACAACTTGACTTTCTCTGTGCATCTGCACATGCCAACTCTGTGCTGTGAATTCCTTTAGTACACATGTCCTCGTGACTGCTTTGAGCAAATCAACTTTAGTGAGGGGCTAAACTAGCTTAAACACATTTACTTTGCAGGAAATATTGAACCATTGCCTAGTATCAGACTCACACGCCCAGGGAGAAACAAATATTTTTAGTATGGAATCAGATCAGATCAACTGGTCAGTGTTACTCTTAAGATCTGCTGCCACAGACAGGGTTCTCATAAATGACTTTTCTCAGCCCTGACACATGGAAATACTGTAAATGTCAGCCACCTAAAAGTTCTACAAATGAACTACAGTGGAATGACAGTCATAGCTATAGCTCTTTAAACACATGGCAGGAATAACAATAGTATTCTCCATGACTAAACAAACACACACATACCCACAAGTAATGCTTTTCAAGGTTTCAAAGTACAAGTATAATTTCGCTCTGCCTCAAGTCACAGGATATCTATATTAAATATATATATATTTCATTTTTTATGATAGTACATGCATTTAAACTTATTTTAAGAAATAACGAGACATCCTTTTTTGTCTTTTTTTTTTAACGACAAGCTTATTTGGTCTTTCACAAATTGCTTAAGCAGATGAGCATAGATGTTCAGCACTGGAATTAACTAAGCAATTCAGCTCCTCTGTGGCTTTAAACCAGGATGAAATTGTCAAATGCACTCTGCTGGCTCATAGCTCACTTTATTCTAAATATGCTTGTGCTGTTTTCAAGTGTACAAGGAAGGTTTCTGTTCCTGCCTTTGCAACAGAATTGTAGTTTAGTGGAATGCAAACTGACTGACACAACATACTGAGAAATAAGTGCAGAGTGGTCACTGCTCATTTATTTACTACAACTGTTTATAGAAACCGTATTTTAGGGTAAGACTTTCCAAGGTGGCATCCAACAGTATAGGGTAAAGGTACCTTTACAAATTAATTACACAAATGGATAGAGAGAGACAATCGTTTCTGTCCCTCAAAACTGCAGAAGCACATAGCATTATTCAATAAGCAGAGATTGCAGTTACATAAATAACAGAGGGTGACTGGCGTAAAGGTAGAATTTGTGTTCACCTCTCTCAAAGTAGCATGCACTTTCCCCTAGGCACTATGATAGTCAGTGGGCTCTGTCATAATTCATGGAACACCAGGAGGAGCGGCAGTGTTGTGGAACAGAAAAAAGATTTATCAGAAACATTGTGCTCAAACCTAGGACAGCTGGGAAGACTTGATTCATTATGCAGAGAATGGAAGTCAGGGAATCTAAAATGGTTCTTGCTCATTCCATTGTACTATATGACACAACAGAAGCTGTTTTCTCTATGCCAGAAAAATCTGCACAGCTTGAAGTGGCTTAGAACAAGGTTTATTTTAATTAAGAAATGTACATGAGAGATGTATATGTAATGAATTAACAGGCATTATCAGATATTAAGAACTTCAGATTTCAAGCTCCAAACAAAACAGAAAACGGAAAGGGCAAAACTGTGTGCATGTATACACACATTAAAGATGTTTCTCTCAGTCAAATCTAAGCAGCTGGCCAAGATAAATAGAATCTATTTTATTTAAAGGTAGTGAATGCATTTTCATACTTTAATAATTCAGGTCTAAGTACACACAGCTATTCACTTTCTTTTTCCAGTGATACAGAAATTTGGGGATAAAACTGCATAGTTCATTTAGGTTTAAAGTTTAATAACAAGAGATGAACATGCATAACCTAACAAGGAAATTAAATATCAAAAATTTAAATAAATTCTGACTGGCATTATAATGCTCCACTGTCCTTAAACCACTCAGCTATACCCAGATAAGAATATCCATTAAAAACGACTGGGACACAAATTGGCAAATGAATGAATTTTCTATATTCTGAGCCATCCATTTCCCAGTGGAAGTTGTTAAAAGTTTCAGAACTTCTCAACCTGACACTTTATGAAATGGGAACAAGCAGCTAAACTGATGTGTGTAAAATGCTTCAGGTTTGTCTTACAGTACCTGAATTTCTTTTATCAAAAAGTGTATTGCATTAAGCAAACCTGAACAACTTAAAAGCACCTTGTTGGAAGTGTTGAGATGCAACTTAGCTTGCACTGGAGGCTGATGAGTCTGCATGGGAAAGAATAGATACAGAGAGGAAACTAAGTTTCCTTAGATGTCCCTTCTCACTTATCCTGTGCTGACCTCCCCTCAAGTGTGAGACTGGGGACTCAGCTACATTAGTAAAGAAAAACCATTTTATATGCATTATAACACTGTAACACCAGGTGGCGCTGCGGAGTCCTGCCTTTCACCAACGTGATTTCTGATAATAAAGTTTACAACACATTTTCCTGAAACGCCTTAGATGTGTCTAGATCCAGCCTACTACACTTAGTGCTGCTGATCTCATTTTCTACTTCCTTCTTCATGTTTACCTTGGGATACGAGACATCTTTTGTGTCTCTCCTGCTGAAATACAAGAGCAAGCATGGCTCAAGGTATCTTCACTTTAGTTAGAAAGAACTAGGATCCTTCCTATCAAGCATGTATTTCCTATAATAAATGTAGCTTTCCTGTTTTCTAGTGTGATTATATCCAGTGTAGTGTGCTCCTCCAACAGAGATTCAGTATAAAGTTCAACTTCTGCTGAGAATTTAAACTCCAAATGCCAACACACCTTAAGGTTCAAAGTGTATCAACAAAGTCCCACTTTCTGGAATTCAAAACAATATTTGCAGTGAATTTCTAAATTCAGAATGAAATAAGCACTGTTTAGAAATGCATCTGAAATTCCAACCTAGATCCTCATGACTACATCCTATTATTTCTTATTTTAACATTTTGACTCACACACACACACACACACACACAAATAAAAGAACAAACATATGTGTTAAGTTGTGGGTGAACATATCAGACGACACAGCGATTCTTCAAACAGCTCTTGTTTATTCGCAGGCCAGAACAGAACTGAACTGAAGGGTTCAGCCAGCCTGCTTATATAGAGCTCCACAAGAACGCAACAGTAACCACTTTCTGTAACTATCCAATCACTGAATGTCACTTTCAGTCCCTTATTTGCATATGTGGACCTGAGTGAAAACTATCTACAGTATCCCCCTGCTGGCCCAGGGTGAGAACTTCAGTACATAATATGTTTTCCCACAAAGTTTTTAACAGCCTTTCACCATATGACTTCAGCAAACAATTTGATTATAAAGAAACAACATACCTCTACCTCTAGACATGATAAACAATCTGCTTTGTGTTTGTTAAGGGCAGACGAACAAGGGACATTGTGGGCCTGCACTCATCCTACCCAGAAGAATACTAGATCAGGGGAAGACCAGCTGGGCTCCAGCAACTAGCCACAGGACAAGTAGCTGCAAGGGGTTTGTTTTACCCCTTCCTGGTGGGGGGGAATAACATTGTGCTGTGCTAGGTATGCTGAGACAGCAGGAGTACAGGAACATTCTGGTTTCCACCACCAGCTAGATGAACAAAGGCCAATGAGTTAAGTTGCACCCTTCTATCCAAGTAAGAACATCAGCAACAGAAGATCAGCTTGGCTCCAATTAAATATAAATTCCTGATGACAACACATCAATTTGTTTTAATTTTGTCCGATTGATCTCTCACCTCTACCTTTTATTTTTCTACTTACACGTATTGTCTTTTTCATTTGTAACCTGAGGACAGGTCATACACTCCATGTTTTGATTGAATTAAGCCTTTTGGGGAGAAGATACCTGTTTGAAAACATTTGTATGAGAAACAGAATGTGTTTCTCATTTCGATGTAGAACTTTAAAGCTCAGCTGCTTATCAGCTCTAAGCTGGAATGACTATGGGCTGTTCTCAGAAGCCTGCATAATTTCTTCCGTGGAACTAAGGGGAAGTTTTTGCAGTCAGCAGAACATCTACTGTATTCCAGCCACAGACAGGAAGTCTCTACAGAGGGTGGTGAATAAAGCACATGATATCATGGGCTGTCCCTTGAGTCCGCTAGATGACATCGCAAGGGATCATTGCATTAGGAGAGCGAGAAAAATTCTCAGGGATGACTTACACCCTGGCCATCATCTCTTTAATCTTCTACCCTTGGGCAGGAGATATAGAAGTATAATCAGCCATACCAACAGGCTAACAAATAGCTTCTATCCGTGGGCTGTTAGGCTGTTGAACGGAAAATAACATAGCACAATTGACTTGTGAGGTGGTGTGTTGTTCGATAAGCACACAGAGTGGAATGAGAGTGAGTGTTTGGGTGGGTGGGAGGCTCATTTAATTTCATTGTACACAGGTTGTACAACGACAATAAAAGTATTATTATTATTATTATTATTGTGCTTGTGAAAACCCTGATTGGCTGAGCTGCTGTGGTGGCATGACATGATTACTTCCTCAGGAAACTGAACAGTTTGAAGTCCACTTCCTGTGTGAGAGTGGAAGACTGTTTGGCTGGCATTAACACCACTCACAAAAAGTATGCTACTTAAAAACAGATGTGGGTGGTCCAGGCAATGGCAGGGTTATAACGAAGTTGTGAATGAGTGCACACCACGATCCTTCTTCATTCACCTGGGGCATGAGCGGGGACAAAAAAGGTGTGAATAACCCAATCAAAGAAAAGGTTTTTTAATACTTGTAAAGAAACCACACCCACTCTTGTGGATGGCAATATCAAGAACCGATCTAGACTGAATGTAGGACATGAGAACAAGCTCAAAGAATCCCAGATTCAGAAAAAATGACATTTCTGTGCTACAAATGTGCATAGGCAGCCTCAGACAAAAGAATCTGGAGAAAGCACGGGTGGAGAGTAAGGCTTGAGGAAAAGGCCAAAGGGGGCATAGTGCTGATGCTAGAAGGGGCTATTCAGAGAAGGGACTCGGAAGAAACTTCACAGCCCTTAAGGTCAGCAGGGACATATGCTCTCTGCAGAGAGATGGAGAGTGCCAGGTGTACTTGGGATGCTGGGAAAAGTGGCAAAAACAAATGGTTGTTTGCACAATACTGTTTGCTAAGTAGCATCTAGGATTTTAAGCAAGGCACTATTTGCCCCCCCCCCCCGGTTTTCCTCCCTGTTTTTTGACATCAGTATTACTAGTACAGTGGTACCTCGGGTTACATATGCTTCAGGTTACATACGCTTCAGGTTACAGACTCCACTAACCCAGAAATAGTGCTTCAGGTTAAGAACTTTGCTTCAGGATGAGAACAGAAATTGTGTTCCAGTGGCGCGGCGGCAGCAGGAGGCCCCATTAGCTAAAGTGGTGCTTCAGGTTAAGAACAGTTCCAGGTTAAGTATGGACCTCCGGAACGAATTAAGTACTTAACCCGTGGTACCACTGTACTGTTATTCTAATAGGTATCGTGATTGCTAATGCATTAATGTTTACTTATTTTGGTTTGGCTTATTTACGGCATAAAAGACTTCAAATGTCTGATTTGATGGGCAGTGGGATAATGAGGGGGAAATGTTGGCAATGGGGGAATGAAAAATTTCTAACAAACTTAACAATAATTTTAAAAAATCACTGGTAGCTACTGCTATATAGTAGGGTCTGCACTTATTAACAGGGGGACTCAGCCAAGCATGGCAGCAGTGTGATCTGGCTCCAAAATTGTCAACTGTTTTCTCTAAAACTGGATGGAGGCTTTCCTGAAAACAGAAGGTGCAAGTCTAATATTGAAATTCCACTGAAAACTGCAGTCCTGTTCACTAAGTTCCAGAACCCTGCAGCTCATGTTTCTGACCAATTAAACACAGCATGAAACTCTTATTTAGCTTCTGGATGACTTGAATCTGCATGGCTGGGGCTTTGCACTATGAAGAATGCATTGCAGTCCCAACTTTTTTTTTTTTTTTTTGGTCATCCCTTTTACATCAATCCCACTTCAGAAATTAAAGGGTAAAAATGCTTCAGCAAAGCTTTAGAGACAGCATGTATTGATTTAAATCAAGACAACTAATTTAAAACCATTTAAGATTTAGCTTTAAATTGAGTGGTCACTGAGGAAGAGAACTGTGGACTAGAAGGAGCCAAATTTCTTTTTTTGTATGTGAAAAAGCAGTCTACCTCAGTCTTTTTGATAGAAGGCCTAGGATTACAGGTAGTTATATTGTTATGTCACGTGTCAGGCAAAACATCAACTCACATCAGGTAAAAGGCATTGTGCCTAAATGAAAATGGGATACTTCTGAAGTCACTTAACTCCTAAACTAAATAGGAATAAGAAACATAACTGTTTGAAATGCAATCTGTCAGCTGCAGATTTGTTCACAGATATTATGGACGAAACTAAAAAAGTTGTTAACAGAATGATTAACTATGACATATTTCTAAATCTCAAAGCTGTATTTGCTTCTTGGTTATTTAAACCAACCTGTGTAAAAATTACATAGCTCCTTAATTTCAAATTCTTTAAACACTGCAAAAATTAACAACACACGTGAGAAATCCAAAACTACTTATAAAAGACATGAAAAATAGGTGGACGAACAATATCGTTTTGCCCATGTCAGACAACAAAGTTGTTGAGCATTTACATCCAGTTCAGACTATGCTGATCTTCCTCTGCTGGTTTTGATTTGGGGGAGGGGGGGGCCTAAACCTGATGCAGCCTTTCTGTTATCCACAGTCCCCTGGCTGGAGACAATACCCAGAATAACCTCTTCCACTATCAGAGGCTGTTTACCAGTTGCTGGGAATCACAGGTGAGGAGAATGTTCTTGCACTTGGGTCCTGCTTTCAGAGGCTTCCTATAGGTTGGCCACTGAGAAAACAAGATATGAGACTAGATGGGCCTTTGGCCCAAAGGAGTATTTTAGTTTCCCTACCACAGTAAAGATTCCCGATCCAGCAGGGCTCTAATGCTTTTAATATCTTCCTCCCTCAGTTTACAGCCAGTAAAGGAAAAACAAACTTCCTGCAGTTTCCTGTTCTGTGGTACAATTACTTGGTGTCTGTTTGATCTTCCCCTTGCCATTTTGTGCTTCCTGGTAAGGTAAAGGTAAAGGACCCCTGGACAGCTAAGTCAAAGGCAACTACAGTGGTACCTCTAGTTACGAACTTAATTTGTTCCAGAGGTCCATTCTTAACCTGAAACTGTTCTTAACTAGAGGCGTGCTTTCACTGATGGGGCACACGATTTCCATTCTCATCCTGGGGCAAAGTTCTCAACTCGAGGTAACTCTTCCGGGTTAGCGGAGTTTGTAACCTGAAGCGTTTGTAACATGAGGCGTTTGTAACTCGAGGTACCACTGTATGGGGTTGTGGCGCTCATCTCGCTTTCAGGCCAAGGGAGCCAGCGTTTGTCTACAGACAGCTTTCTGGGTTATGTGGCCAGGATGACTAAACCGTTTCTGGCACAACAGAATACCGTGACAGAAACCCGAACGCACAGAAACACCGTTTACCTCAGCAGTACCTATGTATCTACTTGCACTGGCTTGCTTTCGAACTGCTAGATTGGCAGAAGCTGGGACACAGCAGCAGGAGCTCACCCCGTCACGGGAATTCAAACTGCCGACCTTCTGATCGGCAAGGCCAAGAGGCTCGGTGGTTTAGACCACAGCGCCACCCGTGTCCTGGTAGAAGGGAAGAGAGTACAACACCCCAGTGTCCCTTGTTGTAGCTGGTGACAGTGCTGAGTGTCCTTCACATCTAAGACTTAAAGAGATAATTCTAGGTTGCAACATACATGCATCACATTTAAATTTCATGTTAAACCTCATTATTTTTTAAAGAGATGCGCTATAACTGAAGTGGTTTTTAAAAAGACCCCGTTTATTAATTTTTTAGAGATCCAGCTTTTAAAAACATTTCTGAAGTAATTGCTTTATGCACTCTGTTTAGATGCACACTCCCTTAAGAGCAAAATGCCTGCCATTTTCCATTGTGTCCTTGGTCGCAAGTAACTTAGATGAAAAGGTCATGAGTCCCCATTTGCAAACAGTTGTCTGGTTCTTCTTCCCATATTTTTTTCTTGTTTTCATCTAGACTCTAAAATGAACTGACATCTATGGACTACCAGAAAAGTAGCACTAAACAAGTTTCCCCTACAGAGTACACACACACACACACACACACACACACACACACACACACACACAAACACACACACACTCCTGTGGGACACGGCTGACATCATTATTTGGCACAACGCACAAAAAATGCAAGAGCTGTATCTACTGCCTCAGATTCCTGCTTTTGCCTTAATAGTGGGATTGGTCCTGGAGAAGCTCTCAGCTACTCCTGCATGAATTATCCTCCTTTCCACTGTTTTTCCTAAGCAGCCAAGAGTTTTCAATGCCAGAAATTTGTGTGTGTGGTGGTGCGGTTAGATTAAGATTAGGTTCAGATTAGATTAGACCTGAAAACGGAATGTAACCCATGTTAGGTTTTTCCACAGACTTCAAAAGGCTCTGCCCACACATCCTAGTTTTGATGCACATATTACTGAAAGCACATGCTCATTGCACAAAAACATATTTAAGCATCTGAAAAGGATTTGCAATATTACAAGGGCGACACACGGGTTAAAAGAGGTTTCCTCCCTACCCCTCCCTGTTGGTCACAGGTGTTAAAAGGCAAAAAACAACAACTAGTGAGCCAGGGGGGAAAAGGAAGGTCTCTCTTCAGAGATTTTAGGAGAAGGGGAAGGAGTGGGCCGTCTGATACTGTAGCTGGCATTGCTTTATTCTATTTTACTAACGCTGTTTGGACATATGCTTATGAGAAGAATCCTTCCTGTTGAACAGATCCTATTGCCTGTTGCTGCAATTCATCAGTATTCTGTCATTCTGTCTGCCACTTTATAATGATCTACAGTTATTTCTAACACAGCGTAGGTAATGTTTGGAATGCAACCAGAAACTGTGCGGGCAGAATTAAAACTGCAGGAAGAGTATTCTTCCTAAAGACCCACTGATTCCTGATGAAAAATGGAAGCAAAAATGTATTTAGACAGATAATATTTCCCGGTTTTGGTGTTTATGTGACCTGTTGTAGTATATCACTGGATATATTTATAGCTTTGCACACTGCTCACCTTGTGCAATCATTCATATCACTGTTTATTATTGATAACACAATACTATCCAGAGGGCCTTCACCCCACCAGTAAAAATCTGGCTTAACTGTCATGGCTTGACTGCAAGAAATCCTGGAAATGCCTAATTGTGAAAGAGGCTTGGACATCAGAATTTTCACTGCTCATGATACAAATTCATGGCAGCTAAACTGGTTCAAAGTTGACAGAATGTAACTGTGGGTATATGCTGCTTCATACTTTCTAAAAATCTCCTGTTATTTCATGTACACAACTACATGTGTAGCAATATTGTTAATATAACATAAAAAGTGTAAGAGATTTAAAATTCTATTTTATAGAAATTCTGAGTGATCTTGCACGTCACACGTCTGGTTGTTTTGCTCACATGTAAAATGCCATTTAGAAAAACTGTCGTTTGGAAATAGCTTTAAAAGGATATAGAGCATGTTAACTATATATGAGAATGAAAAATGAGTCTGCAGGTTGTCGTTTTCATGGTGTTACCTTACATAGCTGCTGATGTGGGAGATACATAAACGGATTTATGCATAATTTGTGAAAATCCAAACTAAACCAAGTTGCTGGTGCCTACAAACCTGGAAGAAAATACCTGGCAGAAAGTATGAAGAGTAGGCTAATAGTGGTACCAGAAGTTAATTGCTGATGTACACTCTGTGTGACCAACTCAAGATCAAAAGCAAGAATTGTTGGCTACCTCCCCTTCTTTATATACAGTCAAACCTCAGGTTGCGAATGTAATCCGTGTGGGAGGCACGTTCGCAACCCACAGCGTCCGCAGCCCACAGCGCCATGTCTGCGCACGCGCGTGATGCAATCCGGCACTTCTGTGCATGCGTGTAATGTCATTTTGTATTTCTGCGCATGCGCGAGCGCTGAAACCTGGAAATAACTCATTTCAGTACTTCTGGGTTCAGCGCGGTCCGCAACCCGAAAACGTGCTACCCGCAGTGTTCATAACCCAAGGCATGACTGTATCAGACAGTTTATATAATCAGACAGTTGAACAACGTTAAAGCCACAGAGACTACTAGCAGCAAAGTAGATCTGGAAATTTAAAGAGAATGACTCTGCCAAACATAGAAACAGCAGTGCTAAAAGTTTAAATGCATTTGTGGAAGAAACGGTTCGTTGAGAATATAACGAGTATAGCAAAGGCCAGAGCTGTCCTCACACAGAGGACAGCAAAGGAAAATTGGTAGCAGAGTAATGTGAAATACTAGGAAATAACAATGTAGAGATAAAATCAGTGGTGAAGTCTGTGGTGGAATAAATAATGCAATGTTTTAAATATTTTTCAGAAGGAGCAGAAGAACTCAGTAATTATCAGATCACAAACATAGGCTATTAAGACTAAGCAGGGCTTGATGGCAGTGCTGTTTTTCTAGAAAAAGAGGTGCCGGAACTCACCATGAACACCTCCCTTCTTTTCTTATAACAGCAACTGCACCCACCTGAGAGGTGCCAGAGGTGAGTTCTGGCTAGCAGGGAAAGCCCTACTTGATAGGCATAAACTTAACGTAATGTATGGAACCATCCTATGATTACCTCCACTGGCCCACTATTTACATACTGGCTCACTATATGCAGACTGGCGCAATGGTATACTAGCTCAACACTCTTTGAGGAGCTGAAAGAGGCAAGATCTAGACTGGGATGGTCCAACGTTTCATTCCAAGTGGGCCGCAAAAGTACTTCAACATGGAACCTGTGGGCTACACACTGCCTTGTTGTGAGGGAGTGGGGAGCAAAGCCAAAATTAATTTAATAATAATATTAATATAATTTATATACAGCCCTATACCTGGAGGTCTCAGGGCAGTTCAAAGAATAAAATTAAAATATAAAACCACAAATACATAATCAAAATAACCCTGCCCCCCAAAAACCCCACATTTTAAAAGGGCATAGGATGTCAACCAAATCATCCAAAGGCCTGGTTAAAAAGGAACATTTTTTGCCTGGCACCTAAAGGTGTATACTGAAGGCGCCAGGTGAACTTCCCTAGGGAGAACATTCCACAGACAGGGAGCCACTGCAGAGAAGGCCTGTTCCCGTGTTGCCACCTTCCAGACCTCTCTAGGAGGAGGCACACAATGAAGAGGGATTGATCACATCCCTGGCCCAATCACATCCCTGGCCCAATCCCTGATCCCAGACAGCTCACCTACGGTCCATGTTTCCTTTTGGAAATGAGGCACAGCGGAGACTGTGGTGGTCTTTATGATATATGGTGCATTTACAACCTATACAACCTAGGCCATTGAGGGTCTTGCTTCTCCTACAGCCACAGCCTTTGATACAAGCAGACGTCAGCCATTGTGCTCTGCCTGCTACTGTGCTTCTTCCAGTCACATAAATCCTACTTCCTCCCTAAGCTTCTAGCTCACATTGCTTTATTGGCTGAGGGAGGAGCCCCATTTGCCATCTGAGACAGAGTCCCTTGGTCATTTGTTTTTTCTTAATGACTCATCCCCCAGGCTATCCCCTCATGAAGAAATCTTAGCCTGGCTTAATTAGCTGTTGACACTTGCTGATTTCAGGGGGATTACAAGTGTACAACTTAATACACACAGGTCTTGCACCCAGTTTTAAAACCCCAAACCTTGAGTAAATTCTAACACATAATGGTTCCAGGAATTTAGAAGTGTCCTAGCACCCACAAACTCACAACACTATGTTTAAAGAAATTAATAGTAAAAACAAAACACAAAACTATGTGGTCATATACTGGGTTGCATTCTAAGGGATGGGATATTTGGATTAGGTACCAGGGACAAGGTGAGGCAGTTAAAAACAAAAACAGAATATGCATATTTCTTCGTTAAATAAAGCCTTCTATTTGTGGGAAACCTTCCAAGAGACATACCTTCCAAAAGACATTTTAACACATAGCTCAGCAATTTAGACAGGGCAGTACTTCTGAAACGACACAGAGAATGATTAGATGTCGACCTCCATATTATCTCAAGAGCAATTAAGACTAGAAGCTAGAGTACTCTCTCTACTATTATAAAGTAAGCTGTAGGAAATGAAATATAAAGCTGCAGGGCTGCTTCATTTCTCTCAGGCCTAGAAGGAGAGAGTATATGGAATCGGTGGGAAGGGAATTTAGCAAACAGTGAGATTCAGCAGAGTATAAAACATCTACAACAATCTATGACTCTTAAACACCATGGAGTGATGACTGCATATGCTAGGGCACTGTAATATTTGGCATAATAAAACATCTTCTTTAAATCTCCCATTACTATAGTATCTCATTATCACAGTGCAAGTTGTGTCAGCATTTTGATTTTATATGCCCATTATAACTCAGCTCTGAAAGATTATAATTTTGGGTTTGATTTCTTTTCCCCCACCCTTTTTTCCTGACTACTCACACTCTGCTTAATCTCTTCACACAATGAGATTTTGGCGGTTTTTAGGATCCATGTAAATGGTGAAATAACTGATCCAGTGTCCTTTAATCTGTCCTCTGGAAATCTGATAGAGCACAAATAAATTAATGTGTGTGCTAGATGCTTAAACCCAATTGAAGAATGTATTTTGAGGCTTAGAGATTACCACAATGACACCAAGTATGGGGAGGGACACAGGTTTCTCCTCTAATTGAACTTCAAACCTGTATGTCTGGCTTTAACTTGAGAAAACCCAAAAGCTTTATTCAAGAAGTCAGCACAAGTTCTAAACATTAGCCCAGTGTAACAGAGCTCTAAAACGCACAACTAAGAAATTCAGTCAAACCTCGGATCCTGAATGCCTTTGTTTTGGAACGTTTCAGCTCCCGTATGACGAAAACCAGGAAGTAAACGATCTGGGTTTTGAATGTTTTTCGGAAGCTGAACGTCCTATGCTTGAGTGCAGGAAGCTCCTGCAACCAATTGGAAGCCGCGCCTTGGTTGTCAAACATTTCGGAAGCTGAACGGGCTTGCGGAACGGATTACGTTCAACAACCGAGGTTTCACTGTGGCTAAGACATTGCCCCAACACCTGACATGCCACTTCTGACCCCATTTTGAAAGAGTGGGCTATGACCAGTCATTTACACGTTTCTCATCCCAAGTGAGAAGACTGTGCTTACAAATGTGGACTTCTACAGCGGGTGGACGTGTCTATTCACACCGACAGAGTCAATGGCACATCCCTCACAAATATGGCAGTTTGGAAGGGGAAGACTGAGAGGCATTCTGCATTTAATAGCACCCCATCCAGCTGATCGCCCATACTAGAAGAAGAAGAAGAAGAGTTTGGATTTGATATCCCGCCTTTCACTCCCCTTCAGGAGTCTCAAAGCAGCTAACATTCTCCTTTCCCTTCCTCCCCCACAACAAACACTCTGTGAGGTGAGTGGGGCTGAGAGACTTCAAAGAAGTGTGACTGGCCCAAGGTCACCCAGCAGCTGCATGTGGAGGAGGGGAGACGCGAACCCAGTTCCCCAGATTACGAGACTACCACTCTTAACCACTACACCACACTGGCTCTCATACTAGCTATGATCCCCATGTTTATCTGCAGCAGGTATCTGAGTGGACTGATCAGGAACCTCCCCAAACCAATCTGTTTTATGATCATTAGATTTTTTAATGTGGTTCAGTCATGAGGTTTATTTAAATGAGGTTTATTTAAATGAAAACCCCAGAAAAATCTGGATGGAGGATTCTTTCTTATTCATGCATTATTTACTTTTCAGGATTATGGCCATAATGTGCACTGCTTTTAAAATATAGGGCACATAGAGCAATATATTTTTTTTAGCTTTCATTTGCAAGGCTGTTAAGTCACTGCCCTCTACTGCGTGCAGCATGCCTGCTTAGATTGCATTTCAAAGGTGATTTATCATGTCTTTCCCATTCTCTCTAGCACTCATAGTTGTCTTCTCTTACTTCTGGCATTCCCATGCCCTATTCCTTTTCACTTTTTTTCTATCTAGCTAACATCTCTTTAGCATTATTTCCTGACCAATATGTTACGTTTTTCAATCACATTTTGTTAATTTCCTACCTTTGTTTCTGTTCTTGAAGTGTTAAAATGCTTGCTCCCACCCATCCCCATTTTTCTGCTATATACCGTATTTTTCCATGTATAAGGCGACCTCTTTTTCTGAATTTTTTTTGGTGATAAATTGAGGGTCGTCTTATACACGGGTTAATATGCTAAGTAAGCGAAGGCTGGTGCTGCAGTGGTAGCAGGGAAATATCAGAGTAGGAAGAGTATTTGGTGAGTGCCAGTATGCAGTGTATTACAGCACCAGTTCCATCAGCCAGAGAGTGGGGGATCGCCGAAAAGCTGCTCAACAGCTCAGCAATCTTACAAAAGAAGCTCAGCAACTGTTGAGGGCTCCCAAAAACAGGGGTTGTCTTATACATGGGGTCGCGTTATACACGGAAATATACAGTATATGTTTTTCTGATTCTGACTCCTTTTCCTTATATTTGGATGCATATGCCAGAATAGAAAATAGACATGAATCTTCCAAGTTGAAGACACAAGTATTTAAATTGCTACCTTTCTTGATAAAATACACAGGAGTAAATAATGCGACTCCTGAAAGGAGGAAGGGATTGCGCTCCCACTTGAACGCATTTTGCAAAGAAAAAGAGATTTCAATGCATGTACTTGACACTTGAGGGACGTGGGTGGCGCTGTGGGTTAAACCACAGAGCCTAGGACTTGCCGATCAGAAGGTTGGAGGTTCGAATCCCTGCGACGGGGTGAGCTCCCGTTGCTCGATCCCTGCTCCTGCCAACCTAGCAGTTCGAAAGCACGTCAAAGTGCAAGTAGATAAATAGGTACCACTCCGGCGGGAAGGTAAATGGTGTTTCCGTGCGCTGCTCTGGTTCGCCAGAAGCGGCTTAGTCATGCTGGCCACATGACCCAGAAGCTGTACGCCGGCTCCCTCGGCCAATAAAGCGAGATGAGTGCCGCAACCCCAGAGTCGGCCACGACTGGAGCTGATGGTCAGGGGTCCCTTCACCTTTACCTTTTTTACTTGACACTTGACTGGTGTGAAACCAGAGTGTAGAAAGTATATTATAAGGAATAGCCCTTACAACCTGTACTTAAAATACATGCAGATCTGGTTGAATGCTCTGACTCTGGGGTATGTTATTATGGGGTAGTCAGGGGGGGAATCAGCTGATCTCTTGCATTAGGCTCCAGTTCTCCTGTCCCTTCTCCCCATTTTTTCCAAAACACTTTCTTTTTCTTTTTCTTAATTTGCTTATAGGGGTGCTGGACGTGCTGTTAAGCACAGTGCTGATGAGACCCAGCCACCTCAATTTGCTCAGAGGCCCAATTTTGTGCGTATATGTATAAATTAACACATGGATTATTTGGTGTCATGCGCCTGTTTCTTGAGTCTTTTAAGTACCTAGCAGCATCCCTACTGTAAATTATGAATGTGCCTCTGCATTTGTAGAATTTCATTTGCACTGACAAATCTGAACTTGGGAATACTATGAGGCCATTTCGCAATGTGTTGTGGATCCCACAGAGCTAGATAGGCAGAAGTCCTAAGGGAAGGACTAGGAAGTCTTAGGAGGTGAGGTGAGTTAGGAGGTGAGGACAGCTGGGACAGTACCTGTTCCAGAGCCATTGGACATCCCAGAAATGGAGTGGGAGATTCCCACTGTAGCCAGGGAGCCTGACAGCCAATTAGCAGAGCTGGCCATGTCAGAGGGTTGGGTTCAAGATCCATGGCCCAGGATGTACCACCATCAGCACAGGCATGAACAGCTTCCCCTGTGACAGGCCCTGCCCCTTTAAAAGTAGAATGGACATATCAGGTGTTCAGACAATGTCTTTGTTGATGCCTAGCTATGTATTTTAGTTTCTGCCAATGTATCTTCTGAGCTTTGTAACCTGCTAATGTGGAAGTCACACACTGAATTCTTTAGCAAGACTTCTTGCATTTCCTGAGCCAAAAGTCTGAATCTTTTGTCCAAGGGTGGAAGCCAGGACAGTGCACACCCAAATTGTCACATGGTATCAACTCAAGATGAAAGACCAATGTAATGGGGGGGAAGAGTTCACAGCTGCCATGGGAATGGGCTCAGCTTCATAATGGAAATGACAAATGTGCATGCCAGTGGAACAAACACTGCATCAGGCATCAGCCTTGCCTTGTCCGCCATGATTCAGGCAGGCAGTCCACCATCATGAATTTTTAAAAGCACTACATGAATATTTATGCATTTATTTGCTCATTCATCACCTTAATTTTTCAGGAAAGGGTTGGTGTGTTTTTTAAGCGTGAAATTGTTATAGAGATGGGAGAATGGTTCTTTGTGACATCATAGAGGACCAGCCAACCAGAATAATGAAGAGCCAATTCCTGTTCTTTTCAGAGCTCAAGTCAGGTGACAAATAAGCCAGTGTAAACTAAACATGGCAAGACGGCTTTCAACCGAGACACACCACTTAATTCATGATATGTCTGTCTTCTCTCCCACATTCTTCAGGAACATCAAATTATCCCACTAGGCATTTATCATTGGGAAACCACAGCGCTGTGCCTGATTCTCCCACTAATTGTTTTTCACCGGAGCTCTGATATGTCACCTTACAGTTCTCGCTTGCTTTATCATCCATCATGACGTGCTTACATTATTCCTTGCCTTATAACACTGAAGATTAAATATTGAATGAGTTCAGTTGGCCGTCTATACTGCATATACTATATGCTGGGGCTAGGAAATAATATTAAATGTATTTTTTTAAAAAATGTTTCATAAATGTTTTATACATAAATGTAGGTGGATACCTTAAAAAATGCATCCCCAAATAATTTGATGTGTGTTTGATAGGAGACAAAAAGGAGCTATTAAATCAGGTACCTGACAAAACTAAAGAAAATATGTATACCTGTCATTCATTTCATTTCATATTTTGTATCCGGATTTTCTTTCCCAAGGGAAAACCAAAGTGGATGCACACATATAGGAATAAACAGTATCTGCAGCAAATAAATAAAATAAATAAATAAAATAAAATAAAAATAAGTAAAATTTCTACAGTATGCCTGACTATTACAGATACAGTGCAAAATTAAATTTTAAAATGTGCCATGATTTCTTAAGGTATTAAGATAAGTGTCTATAAATTAAAACCCTGGAATTGAGCTAGTGCATTATTACATACCCTCCAATATTTCTCCAATGGAAATAGGAACATCCCATTCAATAATGATAATTTTACTATTTATGCCCTAAACATCTTACTGGGTTACCACTCTGGGCAGCTTCCAACATATATAAAAACATAATAAAATAGTAAACATTTAAAAAACTTCCCTATATAGAATTGCCTTCAGATGGCTTGGGGGATCGGATAACTTCATACCCTCCAACATTTCTCCAATGAAAATAGGGACATCCTAAGGAAAAGTGAGACATTCCCAGATTAAATCAGAAACCGGGACGGCTTCTCTAAATCAGGGATGTCCCTGGAAAATAGGGACACTTGGAGGGTCTGCATGAGAAAAACAAACTAAGCACCTTTAAGCAGAAATAGTGGGAAGGTTCCTAATTCACATACAGACACAAAAAGTTTAATATATCGAAATAGCATAATGATGTCAGAATAGACGTTGACACTTACTGATGGAACTTCATGAATGTACATGTGTAGAACAATCCTACACTCACATTACTTGAGGAGGGTGTGTGTGGAGAAGATATGCTAGCTATGCCAGCAGAATGGGTGCTCAGTCTGGGAGGTTGGGGGAGGAAGATAAGAGGAAAGGTGGGAAACACACTGTAAAAACAGCAGATACTGTCACAGCATCCCTGGGAACTCTGCAATATTCCGTAATGAGGGGACTATTCTCACAAGCAGAGAGAGAGAAAATGGGCTCCTGTTGATAGGAGACATTCTGCTAATGGCACAGCCAGCCGTAGCCCCACAGGTACCAGTCCCCTGGCATCATCACTACAGAAAGGGACACAAATCCCCTCTTGCTACTCACAATCACTGTTCTATGAGCACAATGTACACAAAGGGAAGGAAAGAGAAAACACACACAGCACCTGCATAGCTCCCCTGGCAGGACATCTTCAGAGAGGACCTGCGGCCCTTCTGAAGGAATGTTTTCCAGAGAGGAAAGGACTCTTTCGTCAAGCTGCCACAGGGAATGGCTACCACATACAACAAAATATCAGCCATAGACGCTCACTGACAGCAGCAACATCTAGTAGCAGGTGGTCTACAGGACAGGTGGTCAGGAAGCTTCTATACAATTCCCAAAGGCCACATCTAGCAAACTATCTCAAAGTTCTAGACAACGCTAAACACCGATGGGCATTTTCCAGGGCCCGCTTTAACGCTCTCCCTTCAGCTCTTCTAGAGGGAAGATACAATAAAATACCGATCGAACAAAGATTATGCCCCTGTAACAGCAATGAAATCGAAACCATTGGGCATGTCATCTTATACTGCCCATTATATCGAGACTCAAGAAAAGAGCTGATCGAACCGATTCTGAGGAAAATACCTCGTAGTACAGACGACACCTATATCAGACACCTCTTAGCTGACAAAGAGCCCGAAATTAACAGGTCCGTGGCAAAGTACTGTTACATTGCAACAAGAATAAGACGAGCAATGATGTCTACAAAGGAGTTCAAACTGTAAACATCGAAGGAACGATAATAAACAGTAGCGACTCCTGAACTGAATTTTAAAAACTTAAAACTCGAAACCTGGTCATAAATATAAGCACCAATTCTGTGAATTAGCCATATTTTTACTGTTACTTGTAGCACAATACTACTCTTAATGTCATATTTTATAAATTGCTTCCTGGTCATTGACCGTATTAAAGATATTTGATTTGATTTGAAGGACACAAATCCCCTCTTGCTACTTACAATTACTGTTCTATGAGCACAATGTACACAAAGGGAAGGAAAGAGAAAACACACACAGCACCTGCATAGCTCCCCTGGCAGGACATCTTCAGAGAGGACCTGCGGCCCTTCTGAAGGAATGTTTTCCAGAGAGGAAAGGACTCTTTTGTCAAGCTGCCACAGGGAATGGCTACCACATACAACAAAATATCAGCCATAGACGCTCACTGACAGCAGCAACTTCTAGTAGCAGGTGGTCTACAGGACAGGTGGTCAGGAAGCAGGAGTCTGAGACCCAACAGGGGAAGGGGTGAACATGGCCTTACTCACCTTTTACATTCCTGTTCACTTGTTTGTTGTTGTTTTTTAAGTAATGTAAGGGACTCCGTTCCATACAAACCCCCTGCCCAGTCAGCCACTGAAACGGCCGGGAATTGAACACATAGAATCATATAGCTTGACATCAAATGTCCAACCTCCCAGCCAATGAAGTAAGTGAAATAGAGGATCCTTGAAGAGTGGTCAACCTCTAACAAAAGAGAGCTCACGGCCTTACAAGGTAGTCTGTTCTATAGTCAAACAGCTTATATGGTCAGAAAGTTCTTCCTGTTATTTAGTATAAATCCCTTTTCTTGTCTGGACCCAATGGTGCCTGCTGGCACAAAAGAAAATAAATTTGCTCCATCACCTATTTGATGGCTATGACTTCCTAATAGTCTCTTCTAACCCTGCGTGAGGTGAGTTAGGTAGGGAGCCCACATCCAGGTACATTTGAGCCAATTATCAGAAGCACTGCATGGACCAATAGCCTGGCCCCTGCATGTCTCCCCCACCGGTTTGGCCCTTCTATTCAGCAACCCAGCATATTAAAAGAATAAAGATGTTAAAAAAATTAAGTACCCTGAGACAGAAAAGATGGTGATGATGTTTAACTTTGCTGTGGCATAATTAAAAATGGCCTACAAGACCCCAGCATTATTAACTGTTAAAACAAATTCAAGAAAATGCAGGTGGATAGCAGCATATAAACACGAATAAATTCAGAGCAGCACATTCTAAACTGGAAAGCCTGCTGAAAATGCCACAAGAGATTTTGAATTTTCCTTCAGTTTTATAAGCAGTTTACCACATGGCATGTGATATTAGAAACTTCTATGGGAGTTATTTAGAAGGGTATGTCCTATTCCTATCCCATCAATCACTATTCAGTCTGGACAAGACACTTATATTTACCGAAAAAAACAGAACACTGGAAGTTGTTTTCTAGTTGGTTCATCTAGCCTAGTCTACTGCCATCCATGTTGCCCTGGGCTCTTTTGGGAGGAAGGACAGAATATAAATCCAATAAATCAATCAATAATACTGTCAACTCTGATAAACAGAGGCCATTTCAGACAGAAACATATTTCAATCCTCCTACTAAATTAATTTAACTGGAGATTGGAACTGGGACATTGTACATGCATTTTGTACAGTCCTTTGGGAAGGGCTGCAGTTCAGTGCAAGAGCACATGGTTAGCATGCAAGATGTTCCAAGTTTAATCCCTAGTATGTCCAGTTACAGCTGGGAAAAGACTATTGCCTGAAACTCAGGAGAGATGAAGCCAGTCTGACCTCGATGGATCAATAGTCTGACTTTACATAAGGCTTCTGCTTCCTGTTTATCTCCAATATAATAGGTGTGGCAGTTTCAGGATGCGGCTTGTGAGTGCAGTGCGAACGAGCACAACCAGCACACATTAGTGGGTTGAAACAGGCCACAACTTTATTTGGTTTATACAGCAGGTAAGCAAGGTTGTCATGGCAGTAGGGCAATGACCTAGTCTTCATTCCAATCAGCACTTGTTGTTGCTATAGAATAGTACCTTGTGCCTCACTTCCTGAAAACACTAAAAAATAATGGTCAATTATGGTTTGTTATGATCCTTGAGAACAGAAACACTTTCCTACTAACAGGCTGTTTCTGGAAGGCATTAAAATCCAACAATGAACTGAAGATAAAAAGAAACTCTTCTACTTTTGCTGCCTGGATAGCTGCAGAGGTATGTGATTATATCAGCTCAGATGTCCCCCATATGCAAGCCAGTTAGCTGTCGCAATAAACCCAATTTCTTAACTGATCCAAGCTGCAGAAACTCAAAAGGTATTGTTTAGCATACTACCTCACTCTTTTTATTCCTCCGCATTCCTAAAAACTAAATACATAGATATCCTCTCTTATAAAAAATAATAATATTCATTCTAGTAAACAGAAGCAATTCAAGCTTCTTAAAATCTAATAATAATTCTATTAAAACAACACACAGGTTATCAACATTGTATATTGGGCCAACAGACATACAACTGTAACTATGCCAATACAATGTATACATGGTAATATTAATGCTCAAATAAAGCATATTGACTCATATCTGACTCAGCCCTGACATTATTGCTTAAAAAAAAAAAAATACAGTATACATTATACATTTCACTTATATACTGGGCCAGTTTATCCAGTCTACTGTTCTCTTAATGTGAACTCTCTCCAGGTATGCATTTTCTGCATGCAACCCAGACAATTTTTACACAGTTGTGCCATAAAGCTCTATGATCACAGCAGCTGGAAAATATGTTGTTGAGAGAATTTGAAAATTACGGCCAAACATAACTGCAACCAGCCAGTTCCCAATGCAGAACCAAAATTAAAGGAGCAAGAGGCTTCTCAGGTTATTATAGCAATAGTGCATTGAAAAAGCAAGCATTCATAGAAAAGGAACAGACTGGAACAGCCCCTACTCCTACCTGCTGTTAAGTAACATACTCTGTTTGAAAACATAGTATGCTGCTTTCACTTTTATAATAGACAGTTAAGCTAACTGAATTGTGATGCTCCATTCATGTTGATCCTAAAACTCAGTGAGTGGTTCCTCAACATCCCCACCCACTGTCACAGACCACTTGAAAATTACTGAGGGTCTTGGGGGACTGCATAATTATTTTTCTGCCTGTTGGAACAATTGTGTCTGTTGTTGTTGTTGTTGTTTAGTCGTGTCCGACTCTTCGTGACCCCATGAACCAGAGCACACCAGGCACTCCTGTCTTCCACTGCCTCCCGCAGTTTAGTCAACTCATGCTGGTAGCTTCGAAGACACTATCCAGCCATCTCGTCCTCTGTCGTCCCCTTCTCCTTGTGCCCTCCATCTTTCCAACATCAGGGTCTTTTCCAGGTAGTCTTCTCTTCTCATGAGGTGGCCAAAGTATTGGAGCCTCAGCTTCAGGATCTGTCCTTCCAGTGACCACTCAGGGCTGATTTCCTTAAGAATGGATAGGTTTGATCTTCTTGCAGTCCATGGGACTCTTAAGAGTCTCCTCCAGCACCATCATTCAAAAGCATCAATTCTTCGGCGATCAGCCTTCTTTATGGTCCAGCTCTCACTTCCATACATCCCTACTGGGAAAACCATAGCTTTAACTATACGGACCTTTGTTGGCAAGGTGATGTCTCTGCTTTTTAAGATGCTGTCTAGGTTTGTCATTGCTTTTCTCCCAAGAAGCAGGCGTCTTTTAATTTCGTGGCTGCTGTCACCATCTGCAATGATCATGGAGCCCAATAAAGTAAAATCTCTCACTGCCTCCATTTCTTCCCCTTCTATTTGCCAGGAGGTGATGGGCCCAGTGGAACAATTGTAGTATGCTGTATTAGATGCTGTATGGTTTTTAACTGTATTTTTGTTTTATTTCTTGTATGGCTCAAAATTTAACAGTTGGTGGATGTGTAAGTTTATATACAGTGGTACCTTGGTTATCAAACTTAATCCGTTCTAGAAGTCTGTTCCAAAACCAAAGCGTTCCAAAACCAAGACGAGCTTTCCCATAGAAAGTAATGCAAAATGGATTAATCCATTCCAGACTTTTTCAAAACAACCCCAAAACAGCAATTTAATATGAATTTTACTATCTAATGAGACCATTGATCCATAAAATGAAAGCCATAAACAATGTACTGCAGTCACACAATCAATCAATCAGTAGCTGAACTGGGTCCCACACAGTCACAAAAACAAAAGAGCCGCAAAAACAAAAACACAAAATAAATAGCAAAAACAGACAGACTTCAGCGTAACACTCAAATCGGAAGCGTAACACTCAAAAAAGTTCGCAAACCAGAACACTTTCTTCTGGGTTTGCAGTGTTTGGGTTCCAAGTTGTTTGAGTACCAAGGCGTTTGAGAACCAAGGAACCACTGTAATTGACTTTAAACTTTTTTAATTAATTTTTTTTATAAGAACTGTATTCTACTTCTCAGTGCTAAAAGTCTGCCGTTCCTATTAGCATTATTCTTTTTAATATGATTGTCTGATTTCATACTCACTCCCATTTCTTTTAAACAAATATATTATTCATTTCAATTGCCCATTACATAATTAATGTAATTTCCCTAGCTTTCTAAAAAGGATATTGAATTGTTGATATTACAATCCTGAGCAGTTCGTGTATACCTGCGTTTCATTTTGCAGTCGATGTCATTTGGGGGAGTTGCTCATTGTAATTCATCATGTGAAAATGGATTTCCTAGGATGTCCTTCAGAGTTGCATTAAAATACCACATATTCCCGGATTGTCATAATGCTGTAAGGAATCCCCACCCTGCCCCCATATACAAAAATTCTAGGCACCAACTTGACACCTCACACAAACTGTACACATTTGGAGTGTGTGTAGTAGGTACTTTAAAAACATTTGTTTTGCTACTGCTGCCAAGTTTATAGGTTTTTAGGTGGATTGGGTCAGGCCCCCAAACTGGGTACTAGCCATTCCCTTTTACTTCAATTTCATTAGTCATTTTAATTAATAAAAGAAAACTCTGAGATGAACATAATGTTTAACTATCTTGGCTCGATAAATCAAAGACAAATTAGGACTAATTCACAATATTTTTGCAGGATACATGCTGCTCCAAAAACACTCCCCTGCTATAAGTTTCCACATTGCATCAGCAGGAGGACTGGAGGTTGAGAGGTGTCAGGAGACATAATATATTGGTGGGAGAAGGGAATGGGCTCACTAGTGGAATTTTATGCTGTTAAGGCTGGGTGTTGTGGTTTTTTGTTTTTAATGCTGCTCTGTTGATTTTAGTGATGGTTCACATCCTGTGGACGGATATCAATCAGTCCTGGTGAAATGCAGAATCTACATTTATAAAGGAATATGTAAAGTCGTCCCAAAGGTCTGAGAATAAGGAGGTGATCCGATCTGATACATTAGAATACAGATTCTTGCAATACTGAAGTTTCCCCTGGCATGCTAGCTAGAGAATTACCACAGAAATGGAAAGCTCAAGGAAAGCCTTTCTAGGTAGAAAAATGCAGGTGAATATCATCATATATAGTGCAATAGGATTGAAGGGTTGGTTTGGATGGTCCCCGTATGAAAGCCTGTACAAGAGGGAAAGCCAGAATGAAAGCCTGTACAAGAGGGAACCTATTGAACTGGCCAAACCAGAATCTTTGTCAAGATAATGGCCCTGGCCAAGTCCGTTAAGCATCCTATCTGCATGTATAAAGAAGGCGCTGAAGAACAGATGTGTTGCCATAGAGACAACTGGTCGATGCTTCAAGGAGGAGGAGGAGGAGGAGGAAGAAGGAGGAGGAGGAGGAGGAGGAGGAGGAGGAGGGATGGGCCCTCTCCCTACCTCACTCACTCTGCTGTTCACATCCTAGGAATGAGAGCAATAGGTCAGGGGACCTAGTGTATGTGTGAATCTCATATGCTGATACAGAGAGCTGGGAAGACAATGGCTTTGCAGGGACCCCATAGAAATCCAATAGGGAGGCAAAATCTGTTGGAGTGTTAATGCTGCGAGCGCTTCCATCTACATTGTACGCAGGTTGCATATACCGGTATGTGTATCTCAATCCATATATCCTAAAGACACCACAGCCTCCATGGACCATCATTCAAGGGAAACTGAACCCTAAGTAAGCACAATGGAACCCCTAGGGTAGCTTGGAGATTGGGATGAACTTGCTCCTGGATTTTTGACTTAATGAGTATTCATTTTAAAAATACTTTATTATTATTATTATTATTATTATTATTAGCATTTTAGAATTTTTGTTGTCATTTATTATGATTTTACACTTCAGGTGCTTACAAAGGAATTCTTTTTATTGCAACAGATTCTGTTTATTAAACACAACATCCAGCTCTAATACACTGCAGGCTTTGACATTCCTCCACAGCATGTGACTTCTGAAATAAGGTTACATTTGTAAAACAGAATTATTTTGCTTAGGTATGAACTGCATGACATGAAATTCTGTAAAACAGTGTTTATTTCCATTCCCTCTCGTGTTACATTTCATAATAACACAGCCAACATGAAGTTAATTAGAAGGAAGTGTCAGGCAACCAAATATAACCCACCGAATTCTGCTCCAATCCATAGCCTACTGTACGGAATGAGTAAATATAAGACAGATAATTTACTCTGCTGTTTCCCCATTTTTTTATACAACTGTAGTGCATTATTTACAGCTGGTTCATCAGACCTAATGAAATGGCATTTTAGTGTGCATAGAAGTACATAGAAGAGGCAGTTCAAAACCAACATAGTAAATTTAATTAAAAAGTGTTCATTTTTCAAATATAAGGCACACTCCTAGAAAATCCCCCATGTCCTCCAGATATATTACTATGGTTCTAGTAATACAGTCTTAAAACAATTTAGTCAGTTGGGCTATTGTGTGCTTAATGTTTGTTATAATTCTGTTTATTTTTGTTAATTATTCACTACTTCAATTTAATTATATAAATATACCCAAAGGCATTTTGATATTGGGCAATGATTAATTCAACAGCATTTTATGATGCTTCTCAACAGCAAAGAGTGGGTAACTTTAAACACAATGGATACAATCCATGTTGAAGTTGATGATAAACATTCAACTGATTTTAATTGAAATGAATTGCGCTCAGTGTGCTTGAATAGTCAAGCAGCTGGATGTACACAGGCATGAACATGTAAATAAAAACATGCAAATTATAACCAGGTGTAGTCTTCATCTGTGAAAGTAGAAGTATTTTAGGTGAACACAGACACAGCTTCCTGACAACACACATCTGATTTCAGAACCATAATTTTAAGCATAATCCTATGTAGGTCTACTCAGAAATAAGCACCACAGTGTGCGTGTAGCAGGGGTGAAGAGCCTCATTCCTGGGAGCCAAATACAGCTCTCCGTCTGGCCCATGAAGTCCCCATAAAGTTGCCGAGAAGGAAATGTGGCTTTCAGACTGAAGAAGGTTCACCACCCCTGGTGTATAGGCTGGGCCAGCATTCTTGCTGTGGTGTCTGTCCAGCCACGCTCTTTCTTGCCCTCTCCTTATCTCTCCCCTCTGCTTTTAGCTCTGGCCCAGCTAGTCTCTGCTTTGGTGCAACATCTCCAGTTCTGCGAGCAACAGCTGGCCTTCTCAGCTCCCATCTCTTTTTCTTTTGGCTCTCTATTCTCCTTTGCTCTTTCATGCTCCCCTCCCTCTCTCCGTATTCCTCTTGCATTGGTAAGACACTTCCAGCTTTCCCAGGGTATGGCCACTCCTGTAGCTCTTTCCTATTGCTTCCTCTGAACTTCCTTTGGGCAGACTCTCATGTTCTGTCATTGCTTCCAGGGACTTCTAGATAACATCAGCTGAATCCACTGAGCCCTGCTAAATGTTCCTGCATGACGCATAATCCAGTTTTGGTACATACCAAAGGACTGGGAGTAACATCATTGCATGACGTTATGGTTATGTCATCGGCCAGAATAACCTTTGTGAGTGCAATAATAGCCGCTTACCCTTCTCTGGGTGGCTAGCTGTTGCAGCCCCTCACGAGCTGCCCTCCATTCCCAGGGCTGTGGGGCAGAGCCTAGTTGGAGGATCTAAGTGTGGAAGTTCACGTTCTGATCCACTGACTGCGGATGGAAGCCGACTGCACCTTGCGTTTGCAGAGAAGTCCATCAAACAGTGAGTGCAATAATGGACACTCAATCAGATCTGTGTAGTTTAATTGATATACATGTTTTTAGTAACTGAATTTGACAAGACAGGAAAATATATACAGTGGAGATATACACACACACAACAGATGTGATTCCCACTTTTGTACATTAGGCTGCATTCCAGCCATGCACTTCTATGCACACACACATTTCCATCAGGCAAACAATAAATATCATTACAGTTCGGGGAAGCACTGTGTGCCAAGCATTCAAGGAAGCCATGGAACAGAGGCAGTGAGTGGGGTGGGGAGAGGGGGCATAGCCTAGGGAGAGTTCCAGGGACCAGATAGGAAGGTCTGGAAGGCTCCACACAGCCCCCAGGCCTGAAGTTTCCCACCCCTGATATAAAGCTATCACTGTGCATTATATATAAAAAATACTTACTCAGAGGTGTGCTAATATATGCACAGGAGATGCCCTGTTTTGCTCTGGTTTGGAGTAATAATTTCAACACTATTCAAGAAATCTGATGAAGTATAATTTGACCATATCACAGCACACATTAGGAAGAAGGGAGAAGAAAAGTAAGTTCTTCACAACATGACTGCTAGATGTTATTTTGGGAGGAATTTGGCACTACATGATAAGCCTCTCTGAAAAGATGAATACAACTCCAGGAAGCATGACAGCATAAGAAAGCCAATGAGGACAACCCCACTATTAGTGCTTCAGGAATAAAACACAGATTAATGTCACTAAAGCACATGTCACAAGAGATAATGATGATGTGTACAAATGAAGCTCCTCAACATGAGCCAAAAACGTAAGCACCACAGAAAACAGGATAATAATTATACACAATTCACAAATGACACAGCCATCTGCTAAGTGTGCATTGCACTCTCACAGTATCAAAGGGTTTGTTCTACTTCTTCCCCATAAAACTTGCTTAAAAGTTTCCGCTTTCTATTCAAGCGGCATAAATTATAAAGCAGCGTAGCAAGCACTTTGCATCGCCTAAACAAGAAATGTGCTGGTCGGCTCCAAAGGCACTGTCTCTGAATAGTGCTTCGTCAAACTAGTCATTATGCTAAGATGAAGAGGCAGATGATCACTGGAGATGGAAAAAACCAGAAAACACATTTTTTGCGCTCTTAAATCAAAATTCTAAAGGGAAGTATAATTCCAGAAACAGACGCAGCCTTCCCCACATATCTTGCAAGAAGCACTTATTAAGAACACATCCATCTTCATTAAAAAACAATAATAATGACAAACTCCATTCAATAACTAGAAGCATTCAAATCTGAGGAGTTACTTCTGACATTACATTATGACGTGCCTTAGAATCATGCTTTTAAACATCTACTTAAATCCTCTCGGAGAGGATGTCTGGAATTTTAGGGGTACACTTGTATTGATTAGTGTTAACACACTCTACATGGGGCTGCCTTATAACTTCATTTGGACATTTCAGTTACAGGAATAGTACATAGTACAGATTCACTTTTGTACCCACTGCATTAGCTGCCTAGTTACTTCCAAGCTCAATTCAAAGTGCTGATTTTGACCCGTAACACCTTTATATAATCCCTCCCAAGAACTGAGATCTTCCACAGAAGCCCTTCTTACTACTGCTTCAGGAAGGTATTCATTAGGTGACACTGTACAAGTAGACCCCTGCCTCTAGAACTCCTTCCCCCAGGAGATTCAGCTGCCTCTTTCTTTTCTGGCAGTTAGATAGGCAGCTAAAGCTTTATTTTTTAATAAAATAGCCTGGCACTGCAAGTTTTGCTGTTTACTATTGCTTGTTTATATGGTTATTTGTTTGCTACTGCTCATTTAATTTTACTATTCTTAGTGAACGCTGTTCTGATCTTCATAGAGAAGTAGAGTAAGATATAAATAATTTTAAATAAAACAAAAAAGCATTCTGTTACAGGACCCTGCTTGTTGTATACACTGAATTTGCAAAGGCTGTGCATATATATACTTATAAGGCTCCAGCCCATGCTGCTTCACATTCCCTTTCCACAGCAGCACAGCACATTATTATACTATGCGCTGGAAAAACATGTGCTTCATATATCTCCTTTTTGTGCTTCCAGTGTATTCTTGTGTGAAGTAAGGACATGTGCATCTCCAAGAATAAGCTTCAAAAGTGCACACCCTTCAGTGCTTCCTGCCATGCACAAAGCATTGTAAATTGGGTGTTGGATAAGCAAGTCTTATGGTTCTGGTGCTTTATTCATAACACTTGCAGGTTCCAAATAATGGTGACCTTTGTGCAACTCGGGCAGAGGTCATTTCCACTACAACAGCTGTCTTCATAAGACACAATTCACCACAGATTGTTGTAATGGCCAGAACAACCCATTGAAAGAATATGTCACCTGGGAAGGCAGAGGATACAAGAGATCTGTAGCTGGCAAGGTACAAAGAAAAGTTTCATTTCTGATCTTTGGCACAGCAATTATTCTCTTCTTGGAAATAGATTTTGACACTATGTGTGTTACCTTCCTTCCATCTTTATTCTATATAACTGGTGCTTGATGCAGATTTTTTTTTTAAAAATCCACTCTGGATCTTTGTCATGTGATGATTTTAATGTGTATCTGAAGTCATTATATTGTGGAATACTTGGGTTTTCCTTTCGAAACCGAAAATAAAGTCTCTTTGTCATGCAGATATATATAGGCTCCCCCCCCCCCATAACAATAACAAAAACCACAATCACAGAAAGAACATGGTGTTTTGTTGACTCCTGGTCATGATCTCAAACAATTACATTATATTGGGCTGAACTACTTTTGCTGAACTCAGACTACATTAGATTCGACTTTTATAGCTTTAATGATCAGATTTCAATAACATACAATTGCATTAAACCAACAGGATTATAGTTACCCAAGTTATTTTCAATTGCTTCCTTATGCCTAGGTGCGACGTAGATAATTTTCCAGTCTAGCACCGTCTCTGAGTTAATTATATATGTATTGATCAAGAAGTTCATTTACTTTTATTAGATAAGAAACTACATAATCCCAAACCTTTGAGTTCAGCACATTACGAACTTTGCTCTCAGAACTGAATACTATTATGTGCGTTTGTGTGTATTACTTTACTATGTTTTCAGAAGATCCTTTTTCAGGTTAAAATGAAAATCAAATGTTGGTATTTTGCCAAAGTTGTTTTCAAGCACCACCCCATTAGCTGGGAGGCCCCCCACATTTATCCTATTAGTTTGCTCTGGATTGCTTCTTTTCCCTACAGAACTACAAATAAACCTTTTTAGTTTTCCATGGTGGTAGCTTTCAAATGTGCAAGTGTTTGGCACTTCATTCCCATTAGTCCAACACTTTGAAATTAAACTATTAAATTTCAATAGCAATGTTGTACTTTTACTGAACCATTTTTCTCTTGATCCTTGAAAATCTTGGCTCCAAATTACAACTCAAACCACATTCTCAGTTCTTAACTAGTAACCAAACCAAACCAAACCAGTCAGTCTAGCTACTCCAAGTACTCTTTCAAACTCTTCAAATACTACTTTCCTCTCCAAGCAATTACTGCCAGCCAATTAACAAATCCATTTGCTTTCAGAAGTACTTCACTAAGACAGGAATCTACTTCAAAATTTCATAAATAGAAAGGTTGAGTTAACCATCAAGGATATTCAAACAACTGCAAAATTACAGCTGCACTATTAGAACATTATGGTAAATGGTTCATTTCTTCTGTCGGTGCCTATAGTAACCCTGAGCTAATTGACTGCGGGATGCAGATGAGATTAACAGCAATTAGTGTTGGGCTTTCAGCATTTCTGGGCCGTTGCTGTTTTCAAACTGCTGTTTGTAATATGTTATTTGAATGCATTCTTCTGTATGTTCTTCCCTGCATGTTGCAATCCTCAGCTGATGTTTTGTTCTAGATCCCTCAACTCCAAGAATCACATCTGGTGGTGAACAGGGATAGGGCATTTTATTTTGTGGCTTCTATGTGTGGAATGCCTTGCCAAGTGAGGTGTTCTGATAGCTGTTTTGGATTTTGGCTTTCATGATCTGAAGGGAGATCATGATATTGTGGGCGGTGGGGCAAACCCCATAAACTCTTGGATTTAGGAAAAGTAAGAATTAATCAAAGTTTTATTAAATTGTGCCAAAAGTTGAAAACTCCCTGGATTTAGCTATGCTAACAACCCAGGCCAACTTGGCATAACCACTAAGATGAGCCATTAGCAGAGGACAAAGGCCGTTTCGGGGCCTAATCTGGCCTGCCAGTCGGTTCAATCTGGCTCCTGTGGCAGTTTATTTCCTAAGGTAAAATCCTTTAAAAAACCTCAATAACTTTGGTCGGCCCCCATGGCCCTTCACTTCATCAAATCTGGCCCTCTTTGAAAAAAGTTTGGACACAACTGGTTTAAGCTTTCAGCTTTGGTGATATAGGCCAGGGATGTCCAACAGGTCAATTGTGATCTACTGGTCGATCCCTGGGAGGGTTTGGTAGATCGCGGTCGGTCGCTGGCTCCTCCCCCAGCCCCTCCTCACTACAGCAGAAGACGGAGCTCTCGTTGCGAGGCTGACTGTTTCATTAGCAACCTCTTGTGAGTGACTTTTTAAATTTATTCCTTTGCCCTGATTCTCTGAAAAAGTACCTGAACCCCCCCAAAATCCTCCCTAAAAAAAGCCTCAACAACCTTGACCTGAAACCCCCCCCCCAATGGGTAGATCACTACCAGTTTATAATTGTGTGCATAGATTGCAGTCTCTTCTAAGTTGGCAGTCCCTGATATAGGCTGAAGGAATATTGTGGCATCTTGCAAGAGGTTTGAAAAACTGGGGAGAAGTGGACCTGGCAGAAGTTCTGGTGGGCTAACCGGGGTAAACTGGAAAAGAGACACAGAGTTTGCTGTTTGGCAACCTTTGAATCCAATGCTGTGCTTCTGTAGGAGAGAAGACCCTCTTGAGATATGAGTCCCAACTGTAGACTCAAGGTTGCATATACAATGGTACCTTGGGTTACATACGCTTCAAGTTACATATGCTTCAGGTTACAGACTCCGCTAACCCAGAAATATTACCTCGGGTTAAGAACTTTGCTTCAGGATGAGAACAGAAATCGTGCAGTGGCGGTGCAGCAGCAGCAGGAGGCCCCATTAGCTAAAGTGGTGTCTCAGGTTAAGAACAGTTTCAGGTTAAGAACAGACCTTCAGAACAAATTAAGTTCTTAACCCGAGGTACAACTGTATGTGTAAATAAAACCATATATCATGAAGACACCATAGTCTCCACTGTGCCTCACTTCCAGAGAAAACACAAATCCTGGTTAAGCACCAAGAACCCCCTGAAATCTTTCGCCACTCGGAGATTGGGGTGGCCTGTAACAATATATTTTGTTACTTTTGTTGTGTTTGGGGTTGAAAGTCACACTGATTTTTTCTGAAAATTGGATGGAAATAGAAATTTTAAAAGGAAATAAATTGATGATAAGCATAATGTTCTGCTCTTTCAAGAAAGATGACTATTTAAAGTATTTTAGTTCATGTGTTAATAGAAGCACTCAATATCATCGTGTGATTTTAAAATAAATCATTCTAAACATGCAGAGAAAGAGAATGCTACTAAGAATTTTGAATTCTCTGACCCAATATAATTGGTGTGTGCACATGTGCACTGGCCTATACATACTTGTCCTTAAAAAAGAGGTCTGATCTGTGTAGTTGTTTCTTCCATAGGCAAAGATGTTGGGCAAGATGTTTGTTACCTTTGGGGAAATTACTGGAAAATAGGTCAGGTATGACAATTGCAGGCAGTCATTGTTGCTGAAGGCAGGAAAGGGGCTGTGGAAGCAGAGATTCAACTCTTCCAGGCATGGACAAATTGAAGCTTTGGCAGCTGCTATGTATTCAGAGCCCAAAATCCTTTCCAAAGGCTACAGAAAATAAGTCTTGTTACTGTAGTGGGATCCATCTGGGTTGATTTCTCTAAGCCATTTCCAATATTTAAATTAAGGGAAGCATTTCATGTGTACCTAATCGCTTCTCCCACAGCCGTTCCCCCCGGTTCCTTTCTTTAACTGCACATACAAATATTGTGCATATATATATATATATATATATATATATCGTTTGTTTTAGAAATGACCACAAACAGTCCTTCATGATGCAACTACAACGTGGTTGGCTTAAGAAATGCTGACTGCCATTAGAATGTTACACAACCTGCTACGAATAAAATGTTTAGCAAGCACTTGAGGTGAATGCTATTCCCAATGCATTGTGGTCTCAAAATATATTAGCATTATTTGGCTGTGCCCCTTCGTAATCATATGTTTTAAACTGTTCTGAAAAGCACTGTTGTTTTGCATTTTAGCTTAATTCCTGAATACATCTTCCTTAACATTTTCCCTTGCTACTATCCAGCTTTTAACACTTCTAAAAGTGGCAGGGCAGGGCGATACGCAGGCCTGAGAAGACTGGGATCTGCTGCCACTACAGATTACAATCTCAAAGTTATACAGGGAGAATTTTCATTGTAGCCTGCTGGTGAAAACTGCTCCCTTTTGTAGTTACAGTAACTCTTCCCTGCACGTTCTCTCCTTCTGCATTTTCAACTATTTTAAGTATTGTCATGAAGTGGTCAGAGCTCCTGTTATCCTTTTCCTAAAATTGAGGAAACCCTCTTCCCAAAGCATCTACAAGGGCAAAGAATCTCACATTTTTGGGCTGCAGAAGAGAGACCCCCTCTTCCAACCATCTCGTCCTCTGGCGTCCCCTTCTCCTTGTGCCCTCCATCATTCCCAGCATCAGGGTCTTTTCCAGGGAGTCTTTTCTTCTCATGAGGCGGCCAAAGTAATGAAGCCTCAGCTTCAGGAACTGAAAGGGCTGATTTCCTTCAGAATGGATAGGTTTGATCTTTTTGCAGTCCATGGGACTCTCAAGAGTCTCCTCCAGCACCATAATTCAAAAGCATCAATTCTTCGGCGATCAGCCTTCTTTATGGTCCAGCTCTCGCTTCCATACATCACTACTGGGAAAACCATAGCTTTTACTATACGGACCTTTGCTGGCAAGGTGATGTCTCTGCTTTTTAAGATGCTGTCTAGGTTTGTCATTGCTTTTCTCCCAAGAAGCAGGCGTCTTTTAATTTTGTGACTGCTGTCACCATCTGCAGTGATCATGGAGCCCAAGAAAGTAAAATCTCTCATTGCCTCCATTTCTTCCCCTTCTATTTGCCAGGAGGTGATGGGACCAGTTGCCATGATCTTCGTTTTTTGATGTTGAGCTTCAGACCATATTTTGTGCTCTCCTCTTTCACCCTCATTAAAAGGTTCTTTAATTACTCCTCACTTTCTGTTACAGCAGGGCTTTGCACGTCCTGAAACCCCTTCCTATCCACCTGCCAAATTTGGCCCTCAATGGAGCCCAAAAGCTGCTGCCTGAATGCCAGAGGAAGAGGCAAAGCAGAGGTCCAGCCATCAGATCTATATTCTGATTATATTCTTAACTAATTTGTAGTGGATATAGCAGTAGCCTCTTCTCACCCTGCTCTGACTTCTCACAATAATTTTCAGTGACAGAGTGTACAAAAATCAACTGCTATGGACATAGTACTACATAGTCTTCAGAAACGTAAGTTGAAAACCCTTGAAATAAGAAACAGATTATGACATTAATGACAATTTGTGTGGTTGTCATTACAACATTGAACATAAATTAAGAAAAAAATGTTGGGGAAACATCATGTTCAGTATAAATGATTTGATTAATCATTAAGCTACTAAAACACCCTTGTTACATTTCAAAGGAACTAGCATTCCTATCAGCAAATTAATTCCCATGCCCAATTTTTGCCACTGGATACTTAGAAGAATGACATATTTTTCTTAGCTGCCTTATTTATGTGGTCTCTTGTCCTCTTTCTGTTTTGGTGTGAAAGCATTAAGAGCTCTCTAGAAAATACAACATTTTTAGTACAGCCAGCTGGCTGCATATTAGACTTTCAAAATGTTGTCTTCATTTCCGCAACCATTTCTTCCATACCATCAAACTCTGAGTCAAATTTAATTTCACGCAATGTGCCCTGCCAATTTCTCAATACAAAAGCACATATAGGAAGAAATCCATTAAAAAGCAATTTGGAATATTCAGAGAGGAAATCTAAGATATTCAAAAAAGGAGGGGAAAAACCCCAATCTATTTAAGCTTAACAATTTAGTGCATGTAATATAATTTGTGTGAATTAATCTAGCATCTAAGCACAGTGGATATAATGAAGTAGTCCAGGTATAATATTTGCAACAGATAAAAATGAAAGTTTTGTACCTTGTAGAACTAGTGGTTTAATGTACACCTTCAGATTACTTAATAAAGGTTATTGAGTTTTCCACGTCATCAAAGGAGGATAGTGAGGAATACAAAAGGCTTCACACAGTGCTGATATATCTAATTGACCTGTGTGTGTTTTATACTGAACGTCCAGAAAATCAGGAAATAGCCAGAAAAATAACATCAGCCTTCATCAACAGCCCTCCAGCTGTTCTGGACTACCGCTCCCATCAGATACAGCCAGCACAACCAGGTGGACTGAAGCTGATGGCAACTTTAGTCCACAACATCTAGAGGGTACCAGGTTAGTAAAGGTTGAATTAGATAAACAATCCTTCCAAAAGCACTAGTTTGCATGGTATTACGGGCCATGTTCTAAAACTATATCTTGGCAAACCTTTGCCAGTTTATACAAACTGCCCTAAAGGACCAGGCGCACAGCTTGGGAGCCATTTTGGACTCACAGCTGCCCATGGAGGCACAGGTCAATTCTGTGTCCAGGGCAGCTGTCTACCAGCTCCATCTGGCACACCAGCTGAGACCCTACCTGCCTAGTTTCGTCAAAATGGAACATGCCCTGGTTATTTCTGGTTATATCTACATGGGGCTACCTTTGAAGGTGACTTGGAAACTACAACAAATCCAGAATGTGGCAGCTAGATTGGTTTCTGGGAGTGGCCACCGGAACCATATAACACTAATCCTAAAAGATCTACATTGGCTTCCAGTATTTGAAGTGTTGGTGCTGAACTTTACAGTCCTAAACAGCCTCGGCCCTGTATACCTGAAGAAGAGTGCCTACTCCCATCATTCAGCCCAGACATTGAGATCTAGCTCTAGAAGTAAAGTTACAAGGAACCAGGCTGAGGGCCTTCTCAGTAGTGGTGCCCACCTTGTAGAATGTCCCTCATCAGATATCAAACAGATATTCCCTATACAGGGCTGCCTTCAAATGTCTTCTAAAAGTCATATAGTTATTTATGACTGTTAGAAGACATTTGAAGGCAGCCCTGTATAGGGAAGTTTTTTATGTTTTATAGTGTTTTTATAATTTGCTGGAAGCCGCTCAGAGTGGCTGGTATAACCCAGTCAGATAGGCGGTGTACAAATAATAAAATTGTTGCTGCTGCTGCTGATAGGAATGAATGAATCTATTCCTCATCTTTATCAATTCCATATTCGGTTTCCACATTCATCTTTCATTTCAAAACAATCCTCTCAAAATAGTAAGGTAACGGTAAAGGGACCCCTGACCATTAGGTCCAGTCGTGGCCGACTCTGGGGTCGCGGCACTCATCTCGCTTTATTGGCTGAGGGAGCCGGTGTACAGCTTCCAGGTCATGTGGCCAGCAGGACTAAGCCGCTTCTGGCGAACCAGAGCAGCACACGGAAACGCCGTTTACCTTCCCACTGGAGCGGTACCTATTTATCTACTTGCACTTTGACGTGCTTTCGAACTGCTAGGTTGGCAAAAGCAGGGACCGAGCAACGGGAGCTCACCCCGTTGTGGGGATTCGAACCGCCGACCTTCTGATCGGCAAATCCTAGGCTCTGTGGTTTAACCCACAGCGGCACCCACGTCCCCTCAAAATAGTAGTTAAATGCATATTTTATCTCAAAATACACTTCTATATTCTAATTTTGATGAATTTAAACTACCAAGAAGGGTATCATGGCATCTGGTAAAGTCAGACTGAGAGGTGAAAATCAGGCCACTTTCATATAGGAAATTAAATTTTTCATATAGGATTTTTAAAAAATAGACAACTGAAGCTATGTCCAATAATCAAGGCATTTTCACACAGCAGAAAGCAGAACTACAAACAGACGGCAATTCTGCCCCCTTTATACCACAGGGATGGCTCTTCTGTCACTCACTTCTCACTCCCTAGGCTAGGGCATGAACCCACGCAGGATCAACCTGAATGGATCTCATTAGTCATTTAACCTGAACGTACTGTTTAAAAAAAGTTAGAACTGGTTATGAGGCACTTTATCACACAAATGGTTTCCTAGATTTTCAACAGAATTTCAAATATGTCCTGGGAAGCTGAGAACAGAAGGTAGTGCTGAGGCATCAAAGATCCTTTAAAACCCATTCATTCTAATGCTAAAGCAGCAGAGAAACCCAGCAGACCTTATTCCATTAGAAGCTGAGGAGGACAAAAAGAAAGCATACTCCCCAAAGCCTCGTCTGGGATATGTGCAGCTGCCCTTAATGTTTCTTTGAAATTCCTTTGTTTCAGAGGGAGATCAGGAGATCATGCCCTTTGTACCTCAGTCAGAAATATCAGCTACGGCTGGAACAGAAGGAGCAAATTAAGTTTTGACTCAGCATTCCTGCTAAAAATCAAGCACAAAGATGTTAGAATCCAGACATTGGCCTGCAGACCCGGACGGGGCCAAGCTCCTCACTTTAACCAGTACAGGGAATAAGACATGCGCTGTGGCATGGCTGCCTAGCTTAAAACCTGGTACCTTCCAGAGGTTTTTAGATTACAACTCCCATCAGGCGGAAGGCGTCAGGATGGAGAAGGCTGACAGATCTTGCGAAACGTGTACTTCTACACTTGACATCAAAATAATTCTGCTTGTTCCTGCACCATTTAGGGGATGGAACATGTGATGCAAACAAAAAAAAATAGGCATTTGAGACCTCCTTTGTGCATATACTTCTACGGCTGAAGAACATCAAAGCTGAAATAAGGCTCAGGGGCCTGAAGCTTTAAGAATGCAAGCAGTCACACAAAACATTCATTTGGGGCAGTAGGAGAAGAAGAGGAGGAGGAGTTGGAATTTGATATCCTGCTTTATCACTACCCGAAGGAGTCTCAAAGCAGCTAACATTCTCCTTTCCCTTCCTCCCCCACAACAAACACTCTGTGAGGTGAGTGGGGCTAAGAGACTTCAGAGAAGTGTGACTGGCCCAAGGTCACCCAGCAGCTGCATGTGGAGGAGCGGGGAAGCGAACCCGGTTCCCCAGATTACAAGTCTACCGCTCTTAACCACTACACCCCACTGGTTCCCAAGTAGTAGCTGTCTGGATTAAACAGGGCCTGTAAACTTAAAGCTCATTTCATTAGTAAGAAGCCAGGCTGCATGTATATTTCTATGGCTGCGTTCAGACAGAAGATTTACTATCTTAGTTTTACCTCTCATAATGCCAATGCTTATGTTTCAATTTCTAATATTTGTTTTACACTGCAGCATGTGATGTGCTATGGAACTGTGGCTTTTTGATCAATATACTGCCATGTTGAGCTACATTTTAAATGAATAGGAAATAGCTGTATGCCAGGACACTGCCCCAAATTCTGTCATATGAGTGGCACCCCCACCAACCGATTCTTTCAGTTAATGGGGTTTAAAATTTTCTGAACAACTACTAGGCAGGGGCTGTGACTGGAGAGGCAACCAGCTGACTCACACGTATTTTGGCATCATGTTCCTGTGTGAGCCAGCCAGCAATTTTCTGTTGAAAGATGTTGGAGGGTATATCTATATGGGATGCTGCTTGAGTTCCCCTTAACTTTATGTTGGTATAGGTTTCAGTGAGTGTACTGATACTTCTTCACTTTTGTTATAACAACTCATAGAGGCAGCTTCCAACAGGGAGAGATGACCCCAGAGTTAGCTCCCAGATAAACCTCATATATAAATACACAGTCAACTGTCTTTCAAGCTTCAGTTCTGCTGAATGAATGTCCAAATCCCTCCCCACCCCCCTTGCAAAAGAAACAGAGGCAAAACATTGATTTCAGACTTAAGGAATTACTGAGTCGAGTCATGGATCTTCTGCAGCTACGAGAGCTATAAATTCTAGCACAATTTTTACTCCAAAAAAATTAATAAGAAGGCTTTTATATTTCTTTCACAGCAACTTGTTCTTGTGTACGTTAATAAAACTGGTTTCTTGATTAAGTGCTCCAATCACAGGGAATTCCTGCAGCCCACAGTGGTCTTGTTCAATTTATTAAGAGTGTGTAATTTGGTGAGAACAGAAAACTAGTAGAGATGTAATGTGATCCACATGCTCTACCCCAAATATTTTTTCTACCTAAAACAAAGCCCACTGGTGCTGGCTGCACCCCCCATCTCAACGGCAGGACTAAAAGGTAAAGGGTAAAGGGACCCCTGACCATTAGGTCCAGTCGTGGCCGACTCTGGGGTTGTGGCGCTCATCTCACTTTATTGGCTGAGGGAGCTGGCGTACAGCTTCCGGGTCATGTGGCCAGCATGACTAAGCCGCTTCTGGCAAACCAGAGCAGCGCACGGAAACACCGTTTACCTTCCCGCCGGAGTGGTACCTATTTATCTACTTGCACTTTGACGTGCTTTATAACTGCTAGGCTGGCAGGAGCAGGGACCGAACAACGGGAGCTCACCCCGTTGCGGGGATTCGAACCACCGACCTTCTGATCGGCAAGTCCTAGGCTCAGTGGTTTAACCCACAGCGCCACCCGCATCCCTAATGGCAGGACTAGCCCAAGCTAATTCAGGCACCAGTAGCATCCTGAGCTCACCGCAGCCCAGCCCTCTCTGTTTTCTGCTGCTTCTCAGTCAAAATTTACATTGTAAGCTGCTTGGGAACTGGGAACTGTCTTTTTTCCCCTACTTATGAAATGCTGCCTAGCCCCATATAAACGCATGGTACTGACAGTGTATTCCATTATATATTAATAAATACAGAAGGTGTGCATTGAAATGGTGAACACTTTCCTTTCAAAATAAGGATCAAGAACATCCTATACCCACATCAAACTAGAAGTATGCTAGTCTGATGGTATGGTAAAAATGTAAGGCTTTTGATGCTTCATAAGTGGTTTTTATTGCTGCCTTGAAATGAAGAGCAGGTGGCCAAACTTCATTTTCTGACCCTCGTGACTGCTTTGTTGATTATCGGTGTGTTTCAAAGTTTTGTTCTTTTCAATTGTTAGAATCTCAGAAAAAATATATTGCAAGTTTTCTTCTAGTTTTCACAGAGAACTGCTGACTGCCCACCTGTGTAATATCATCCCAGGAAATATGGATGTTTGTGAAGAAGTTGACCCTGTTTCACACAGGATTGAAGTAATTGTTATCATGCTGTTCTGGTGGCAACACTGGCTCGAATACGGTTTGCTGAGCAGAGATTTATATTCCTCAAGCGCTCACAATGGGAAGATTAAATAAATCCATGTAAATAAAATCTATTTCAGAAATTATCACTTACAGCACTAGAAATGACTGGATGTCAACTTTACTCTTTGAAATTCTGAAAATGCTATGATAGCACTTTATTATAAAAAGAGATCACTTTCCTTCATATGCTAACTCACCACCATGTTTTGGTCAAAGAAAATGATGTTTCACTTGACATTCATATTAGGTTATTGCACTCTAAAATGTTAATTAATTTCTAGATGATGGCCTCATGCATAAAAATGTATTGGCAAGAGTAAATTACTTTTTGAAAGAAAAGAAATCAACAATAAACTGCATTAGACTGGGTAATCAATGTGTATTGAATTTTGTGCTGGAGGCCAGTTTCTCTGTCAACAAAGGTCCTTCAAACACAGATTTTCACTTCAGCTTTAATGAACAAGGTTGGAATCATGAATTGAAATAAAATGCAGAAATAATAAACTATTACTTTCCTTTTCAAGTCCCACTTGAAAGCAAACTGAAAATACAGCAAAATAGTATATACGAAACACAGATTTATTAAAAACATTTCTGTGTATACTGCTTTATAAGCAAATGCTTTATTTTCCTGGCAAAGAAAACATGAAATAATAATAAAATCTAACTGAGCTAGATAACAGTGGTTTTTTAAATAAAAAAAAAAAACCATTTAGAATTATGTTGTAATTATCATTCAGTTATTTACCAAAACTCAACATAGTTAGTTCAGACCAGAATTCTCAGAATGCTCTTAGATCCATCTCATGTTATTTTTCCTGTAATCTGATTAACAACGCAGTAATCTGAGTCTGAGTTACTTTAAAGTTAATTTATATTTTCTGCATTTATGTGGTTGGGGGCGGGGAGGACATATTCTCAAATTTACAGTAACACAAGGTGGTCTGAGGACTCTGCTGAATTTGAGGCACTTCCAAAAATGTAAGGAGCCCTTCTGTTTACAGAACTGATATTCTGGATCCAACCCACTAAACCTGACCTGCAGTGCTATTATTCAAGAAAAAGAGGTGCTGGAACTCACCATGAACTCACTCATTGTCTTAGAATGACAATGGTGCCCACCTGAGAGGTGCCGGAACTGAGTTTCTGTGAGTTTCCCAGAAAAAAGCCCTGACTATACATCTGCAACAGTATCATACTACTTTAAACAGTAATTGCTTGCCATATAGAATCCAGGGGACTGTAGTCTGTTAAGAGTTGTTAAAAAGGTAAAGGGACCCCTGACCATTAGGTCCAGTCATGACCGACTCTGGGGTTGTGGCACTCATCTCGCTTTATTGGCCAAGGGGGCCGACGTACAGCTTCCAGGTCATGTGGCCAGCATGACTAAGCTGCTACTGGCGAACCAGAGCAGCGCACGTAAACGCCGTTTACCTTCCTGCTGGAGCGGTACCTATTTATCTACTTGCACTTTGACGTGCTTTCGAACTGCTAGGTTGGCAGGAGCAGGGAGCGAGCAACGGGAGCTCACCCCATCGCGGGGATTTGAACCGCCGACCTTCTGATTGGCAAGTCCTAGGCTCTGTGGTTTGTTAGAGTTGTTAGGAGACCCCTACTGCCCTCACAGAGCCAATTCTCAGAGTAGTTTAATAGTCAATACCTTTCCCCAGGGAAATCTGGGAATTGTAGCTCTGTTGCATGAACCTGCTTTTAATGTATAATGCAAATGGGGCCTGAGTTCTCAGTGAAGCCCTGCCCATCTGTCAAATGTGGCCTGCAGAGAGGGTTGGTCACTATCTGATCTGGCCCTATGGCCATAACTTTGTCCCTACCTCTTTCTTGGAATTGAAGCGAAAATAATTGTTCATTTGATCAGATGCACATTTATTAAACTCCACCCTTATTTTATCTGCCATGTATTCACATAATCTAGTAATAACATGTGACCTGATCTTGGACAAATCAACTATTGTTTTGCCTCAGTGTCCACTTACCGTGAAATGAGTTCATTGGCCACTAAAGGATATAAATGCAATACATTTCATATTGTTCTATTATGCTACTTGTGAAGCAACCTGAGAGGGCGTTTTGCCTGTAAAGGCAATACAATAATACCTAAATATATAAGCGTGTATTTTAAATATACATTACAATACCTAGGTGGTGTGTAGCTTGTCCCACCACTTTTGTATTGTGGAGATATCTGCTTCCATGCATTTTTAATAGAATAGATGTCGGTGTCTCCTAACTCCCATTTTCAATTTTACAATTCCTTCCTACATATTTTCTGCCAGGTTTGTGATTAAGTAGGAGGCTTAAACATCCTCAAACCTTACTCCATTCCTTTGGGACCAGAGAAAATGCACTTTTGGTAGGTAAATTCCAGCAGGATAGTTTTATATTAAAGAAAAACACTATATTGTGGTATAAACTTTACAGATGAGAAACAACTTCCAACAGGTGCAATACTAGCTACTAATGAAACAGAATGAAATATTCCCTGCAGTCTGAGAAGAACATTTCAATATATTGTAAGGCAAGATTTATCATTAGTGTTACCCTCTGAAATAACCTAGATTCTTTCATTAGGCAAGATGTATGTATTTTAACAATAAGGTTTTCACTGCATCTGGAGAGACAATTAAGAAACTAGTCACAGGTTATATAGCCTGTGAATAAAGTGCTGAATTTGCAAATCTTAGTTTGAATTTCACATTCTGCACAGCTTCTCTGTAAATCGAACTACTCCCTCAACTTTAAGTCAAGGCATTCCCAGCTGCCCCAGGTTAGGGTTGCCATATTTCAAAAAGTGTTTGTGCCTTTCCATGTCAGTGGGCTATCATCTACTTGACTGAGTTCAACATAACTAAGGTATGATAAAATAAAACTTCAGTGATGCCAACAACTCACACATCTTTAAGACATGCTATATGATACATGATATAAACAATAAAAGCAAGGCATCACCCAGTGCAGGTATTTATTTGCTGGAATGCAATCTTGAACAGTAGAAAAATTAAAAATGATGGCACGTAAAAAGTATACTGCAAACAGACCCCCTACCAGGGCTGTCTTAAGCATATCCAGCGCCATGGTGCAAAGATCCCTCCAGCACCCCCACCTCCCCATTTCCCAGAGTTGTTCACCTTTTCCCAAGGCTCTGCGGGGATTGCTCTCCTCCCACGGAGACTTGGGAAGGAAGCTGCACGCCTGCTAGCCATATGGCTGGCAGGGCGCAGCTGGCGGGCGTGCAGGGAAGGGGATGGCCTGGGTGTGAAGGGCAGGTTCGCGGGGTTCACGCTGCTGCTCCTGAAGGGACAGGAAACGCTGTGGAGGGTATGAGGGCACCCACGCGAGAATAACAGTTACAGACACACACAAAAACACACACCAAGTTTAGAATATTACACTGGGCAACAATCTTTTACTTTTTGAATGTTGTCTAGATTTCTACAACCGATTTAGGGTAATTTTGCACTGCTGAATCAGGAAATGACACCCGTTTCTCTCCATCAGGTCAGGTTTTCTGTAAACTGAATGGTGGGCATTGATAAAGGTAAGTACACGTAAATTGCATGTTGCTTCACCATTTTTCAAACTTCAGGGCTTGAACTTCTGTTTCTTGGAACTCCTGGAATGCTCAGCAGCACAGAGGTCTCTCTTCAGAGTCCAACAGTAGTCAGCCATCATGACTGCGTCCCAGCGACCCTGATACCTGGTCTCCATCTCTTTCATGTCCTGATGGAATCTCTCCCCCTGCTCGTCACTCATTGAACCCAGGTTCTCAGGAAACTGGTCCATATGTGAAAATAGGTAGTGCGTCTTGACGCTCATGTTGCAGCCCAGGTTTCTGAAAGCAGTCAGCATGTTGTTGACAAGTTCTGCGTAGTTTCTGGCCTTATTGTTGCCAAGAAAGTTCTTCACTACCAGAACAAATGCCTTCCACGCTTCCAGTTCCACTTCGTTCATTGACTTTCCGAACTCTGGATCTCTGATGAGCTGATGGATCTGAGGACCGTCAAAGATGCCAGCTTTCAACTTCTCCATGGTCAATCCTGGAAAAGCCTGGCACAAGTAAATGAAGCAGTCACCATCCTTGTCCAGAGCCTTGGAGAACTGCTTGATTAAGCCGAGCTTGATGTGCAGCGGGGGGAAGAGTATTCTGTCTCTGTCCACCAGAGGGTTGTTGATGACGTTCCTTTCTTTGCAAGGCACCAATTCCTCCCGCACAGGCCAGTCCTTCTTCGTGTAATGCTGAGCACGGTCCCTACTATCCCACATGCACAGAGAACATGGGTACTTGGTGAAGCCAGACTGTTGTCCCAACAAAAAGTTCACCATCTTCAGGTCAACACAAATAAACCACTTATGCTGATCATAACCAATTTTCTCCAGCACATACTTCACCGCTTCATAGTTCTCCTTCAGTGTACTCGAGTGAGCCAGGGGTATAGAGGCAAACTGGTTGCCGTTGTGTAGCAGAACACATTTCAATGATCGCTTGCTGCTGTCAATGAACAGTCTCCAATCTTTGGGTTCGTACTGTGGCACTCCAAGCTTGAGCAGAAGCTGCGCAATATCTGCACAGTACACCAAGTCCTTCTCTTAAAAACGGAGGTACTCTTGATGCCTGTTGCGCAAGAAGCTGATGCAAGCACTGTCAGAGAGGAGGTTTTTTTCCTTCAATCTGGATGCCAACAGTTCGGCAGAGTCCTTTGACAAGCTGAGGTCGCGAACTAGATCATTCAACTCCTTTTGGGAAAATGGATGTGGAGCATCATCTTCAAGAACCACTTCTTCTTCTTCTTTATGTCCTTCAACACTGGAGGCATCTTCGTCACTAATGTCAGGAAGTTCTCCGAAGATAGGCACTGGAATTTCATCACAATGAGCTACAGGACGACATGCTGATTGAAGATCAGGATACTTCGTGGGGCGGCTGCCCCATTAACTTAGTTTTGATCCCCCAACTTTATGCTTTGCTGGACCAATTTATGGAAGATTTCGAGGTTTTATGACTTCAAACTGATCCCTTTTCGACATAATCACCCAGAACTATCGGACCTGAATACTTCTTGTCATTAAAATAATCATTTCCAATCAAAACAATTATTTGACAAGGCATTTTACCCCCACCAACTTCTTCTAAAATGCTCCACACAAGCGTACATGTGAACAAAAATGTAAAAAAAGACATGTGGCCATAGCTCAAAAACTTGACCTGACTGAGCAAAACCAATGTGATTTTTGGATTCAGCGCATCAGATTCATCCTAAATCAGCTGAAAAAACGCAGACAACAAATTTGTTGTTGACCAGTGTTATAGTTGCTTGGGTGCAGCTTCCATCCGAGGCCTCTGCAGGGATCGCTCTGTTCCCATCGAGGCTTGGGAGGCAAGCTGCACACCCGCCAGCTATATGGTTGGTGGGGCGAAGCTGGCAGGCGAGCAGGGAAAGGGGAGGCCGCTGGCAAAGCTACGCAGCTCCCCCACTTGCTGGGGCGCCCCTGAGAGGCCGGTGCCCTGGCGCAATGCACCACTAAGCCCAATGGGAAAGACGGCTCTGCCCCCTACAATATCACAAGCTGCATATCACAGCAATAAGCAAAAAGTCTTATCTGGTTGCTTTCTCAGCCCTCCATTATTATTTTTTTGATACCATGCTCAGAGTGCACAGTTATTACACACCTCAGCTATAGCCCAAATACGACTTTAATGCAATTCATTTTAATGAGCCACACACATATTCATGGAATCAAAAAGATTATACTACGGAAAGAACAACTGGGTCAGCTAAACCCACAGGGCCCAGTGCAAATTTTAAAAAATTGTAAAGTCACAGACAATTACTGTGTAGCACATCACATTGATATTGTGACATAGAGCGAGCTGAATTTAGCTGAGTCCTACATTCAAATGCCTATGTGTTCTGCTTGTTATTCTTCAGCTTAACATTTTCTTGCCCTTTTCTGCAGCACCTTTTTTCAGTAAAGAGTTTCAGTTTTTTGAATGTTTCATACTTTTGGGGAGGGGTGACCTGATGCAAATCAACAAGTTGACAACATCCCTCAGAAATCCCATATTTTGTTGTCGTCATGCATGAGCAGGAATACAAAAGCTTCATGCCTTTTAACAGACAGACACTATGACCAATTTTAAAGACTTTGAAGAATGAATAGGATAGGGATTTTTCATAGCTACCTCTTCTTTTGTATGATATTTAAAACAAATAGTGTTATTTGTTTTTCATTTTGTTTAAAGTATTTTAAGCCGCTTTTGGGAGCCATGCCCTCACAAAATGACATACAAATGGACAGATGAGGTGCAACAGAAAAACAGTCACACCAGAACAGCTCTACAGATTAATTTGAGAATCTGCTGTGGAGATACAAGCTACTTCGAGCATTAGTTAAAGGGAAGTGTGAAGAGGAAGACCCTCAAGGACCACCTAAATGCCAGAACTGAAAGTGCAGGCAAAAGTCCGTTAGTAGCATGACAAAAACTTGCATGGCACTATTTGAGAGAATTCCAACAGTAAAACTCCAACTGATTTCATGAAGCAGAACTGGCACCTTTGGTAGTTAAAACAACAATAATATAATAATACATTTAGCTATTATTCTAGAAAGTCAGTCATTGTGAACAGAAATGCGTGTGTTTGTACAATGAGCAGTTTCTCATTTAAACATAATGGCCCATGAGTCCTTTGAATTGCAACAATGACCTTACACTATTTTGTTCAGTCTCTGGAAATAATTTTTGTGACACATAATCCATCCTATCGAATTTACAGCCCTATTAAAATTCTAAGTAATTCAGACGTCAAAGTATTAGTCCTTTATAATAAAAAGTGGCATGTTTTTGACTCTTCTATGCCATATTTTAAAAACATCTCTTAAGGTTGAAAATCTTTCCTGTATATTTTCTAATATTGTTATAACATTACCATTTGTCTCTGTTCTTTTTAATAGCTACATTCCATAACCAAAACTATCTTTGCTTTGCTCTCAGTAAAAGAATGTTTGAAATTCTTGTTCTTGTAACATGTAAAAGAGTTTAAACAATGAGGAAATTTACTAATGTAATGTGAAATGTATCACAGCTACTCTGATTCTGGTACAGTTCATTTGGAATTTAAGGAATGTATGTCATACATCTTCAATTATCTCTGCTTATCTCCATGTATTTTACTCTTTAATGTTATTTTATTGTATTTTTATTTGTGTTTAATGAATTCATTATTAACCAAAACTAAAGAGAATTTTTAAAAATGAAATATATCAAAAACACTACCTGGAACTACAAGAAAATCCGATGATCCTAGCTTTTGTGGAAGCTGCCTTAATAATTAATGAACAGGTTTAACTGTTGTTAAATACAGAGCATGAGTTTCCAGGTTTCAGCAAGCAATCCTTCCTTCAATGTTAAATCTAACAGTGGCACCTTAACGACAAACATGAAATTCCACTATTACCCAGTGGAAAATTCTTGTTCTTTATTTTAGAATCCCACTGGATCTGTTCAGAACTCCTATACCAGTTGTGCTAAACTCATTCCTTTTATTTCTCAAAAAGAATTCTGATACATGTGAGCCAACTGTGCAATTAGCTACATGTTTCTTTACCTAGGGCAAGCAGAAATTGCCCTGAGTGAGTAGCAAATGTCAACAGCTCTTACGGTAGTATTTTCTTTTGGTTCATAAAGGCAGTTGGAGCGGTATCATAGGTGTCTCTACCCGACCAGGAGAAGTTGTACACAAAGCCCTATTTGGGTGTTTCTGCCAACACATGAGTGGGAAACACAATGAGGCTGAGTGCCTGTCCAAAGAATACGAATGTCTGAAGAGGGGAGCCTTCACACATGCAGGCTCCCACACAATCTGGAAGGATAAGCAATCAGAGTTCCACAATGGGTGGGAACCCCTACACATTAAGAATTCCTCCTCCCTTCAAATACAGTGGTACCTCTGGTTATGTACTCAATTCGTTCCGGAGGTCCGTTCTTAACCTGAAACTGTTCTTAGCCTGAAGCACCACTTTAGCTAATGGGGCCTCCTGCTGCTGCCGCATTGCCGGAGCACAATTTCTGTTCTCATCCTGAAGCAAAGTTCTTAACCCAAGGTACTATTTCTGGGTTAGCGGAGTCTGTAACCTGAAACATATGTAACCTGAAGCATATGTAACCCGAGGTTGCACTGTATTTCCATTCTACATATGGGACATGGGGAGAAGGGCTACTCAGTATAATCCAATTTCCTGCTTGCATGTTGATGTTTACCAGGAGTAGGATGTCCCTAGTTAGAGCTGTTGCTACTACTGTGTTGTGAAATACAAGAATATTGCACAGGGGGGAAAAACGTAGTGGTGATTGGGAGACTTGCATCATAAAATTCAAAGAAGTGAAACTTTCAAAGGATAACTTTGAAAGTTTTCCTTGCCGTATTATTTCAGGAAGGGTGACAAGCAGGCTTGCAGTGATATGTGAACCAAGCCAAATTTCTCCCCCACCCTTAGTTGTAATCCACTTCTGCTGTTTCATCAAAAGAACCTTGGGCATTTTAGGATGATTAAGAGAGCTTATATATTTATGTTAAGTGATCGCTGGCACCTTTACAGGACCACAGTCATCAAGATTTAAGTGTGATGTGGAATTGCCCTGAGTATTCCACACACTGCGTTCAAACTTCTCTTCCTCTTGGCCATGCCCTCTGTCTTTCTCTCTCCCCAATTCTCTAGACACCTTTGGGAAATTCCCAAGACATATCAGAATTCCACCCAGAAACCATAAGACTTCAGGAACACAACATTCAAATTAATCCCCTACCAGTGAAAAGGACACATGGCATTGAAAGCCGAAAGTCAGGCCAAAAACCTAATCAGGTAGTGATATGGAAGTTGTCTACTTCAAGTATGAACTGGTAAGAAAGGAAATTGATATATTATTTAAAAATGGAATACTCCATCCCTCATCATATAAGGAACCTTGGCAGCTGTGACCATTTCTGATTAAGGCAGCGAGTTTTTGCATCTCCTTCTTTGCCTGAAGAATAAATACCTAAAAGTGGTGAAGACATATTACTTGTATTAATACAATAGTAATATTAATACATATTACTGGTTGCAGATGTAGGTTAGTATTTACATTATGGTTTATAAATGTATGTTGGCTAGCCATATTACACCACAACTGTGCCCCATTTCCACATGTAAAGCACAGCACCCCCTAACACATCCCCATAATCAAGTACCCTGTCGTAACAATGGCAAAACTTAGTACCAAGCAATCTCTGCTGATTAATCACCCTGCTTTACCCAAATCTTTACCTATTTTCTATTTGTCCAAAATTGCATAGGTTTGGTTGTAGAAAACTGCAGAAACTTGATTTTTAAAAGTTTGTATAATTTAATAAAGTCATAGATAGATAGATAGATAGATAGATAGATGATAGATAGATAGATAGATAGATAGATAGATGATAGATGAAAGAAAGATAGATATAGACTAGTTCATTGTTCATTTCAACTGCTGGCTGGAAGTACATGATCTACATTTTGAGCCAGACTTTAATGAAGGTTAAATAAAAATTTTAAAAGCCTTGCATTACAGCTTCAGCTGGTTTTAGTTACTTAGAAACTCATAATTCCATTAGTTCTCTGGTCATGCCCCAGACTGAAATACTTTCTAATGGAAAGAAGACAGATTAAATCTTTTTTGTTGGGAGAAGGTATGGATTGAGATGAATGACACAGTTTTGGGCTGTTTATATAACAAGGCATATTCAAGAGTTTATATTCAGGTCGACTATGATCACGACACAATAGACTTCTAACAGAATGGAAATTCTAGCTGAAGTACACACATTCTTATTAGGACATATTATATTAGGGCATTAAGAATATGCATTAAAACTCTCTCTCTGTGTGTGTGTGTGTGTGTGAGAGAGAGAGAGAGAGAGAGAGAGAGAGAGAGAGAGAGAGAGAGAGAGAGAGAGACCACTGTTTTAAATCTCCTGATTCTTCAAATTCATTTTGAATTTCCTTCATTGTAATAGAATTCCCATTTATCTGCACCCATAGATTTTTGCATGCAGTGGCAGAGCTGCCATTTTTAACCTTCTGCTTTCATAACAATAGGACTTTTATGGAACTTGCTTAGGAAATTGTCCCGTGCCTAGAAAACATGGGTCCAAGTAGTTTTCTATTTGCCCCACCAATTTCACCAGGAAATTAGTGCTGAATTAGTGCTGAATCGGAGCAAACATAAATCCACAGAAAACCCCTGATGTTTGCTCTGATTTAGTGCTAAAAAGCAGGTTTTCCCAGGGCAAACAGAAGTCTGGTGCTACTACATCTGGGGCTGTTTTTTGCAGCAGTCTGACTCCTCCCATATCTGCTACAGTAGATGTGCTGGGTAGGCCTCCTAATAATAGATGGAGTGAGAGTCTTCTTAGTAGGGGTGAATTTCAAGCAGGCCAATCAGTTATATCATTTTTTTCATTTTAGAGATGCATAGGAGGGGGGCCTTTTTTGGCACAGCTATAGTTCTGGATTAGGATTGGCCGAATGGTGCAGAGAACATTGACAGGAATGCCTCTGTAAATCAAGGAAGTGGGACAAGAAAGAAAGTGTGTGATTTTGAGGAGGAAATTAAAAACTGCTTGACATTTTCAGTGGGAGGACTGTGCCCCAGTAGCCCTAGTCTCCCCTATTTGTATTTTTGGGATGTTGCCTTGGCTACTCAGAAACAATAAAGTACATGTGAACTATTCATCTAACTAAATGCAACTAATATCCTCCAGAATACATTAAAATGTGGCAAAATTTCTGTACGCACGCAGAAACAGGAAGGCTATTATCTGTGCAACACAAACTTTGTAGTGGGAGACCTTGGCCGTTGCATCCCAAGCTCTACCGGGGGAGGAAAGTCTCAGGAACTTTACTAAAGGTGATGCGGGTGGGAGGTTCTAATAATGTCCCATCACTAGAGAATCATTATGGAGACTCTGCTGGGTGTTACACCTTTGCAAACAACGCAAGAAGAGTTCTGCTGGCTAAAAAGAAAGGCCAGTCTTGTCAAGCAGCCTGGTCCCACAGTAGCCACCCAGATGTCTATGAGAAAACTGTAAACAGGACCTGTAAGGATTTGAGGGAGGCAAGCTTGAATTACCTACAACAGCTCAACAGGTCGCCAAGATGTTGTAATTCAACATCCGAATGGCCACAGAACCACCATATGGTGCAGATCAGGCTCAGGCATAGTAACTCAGAACCACCATACGTACAAGCTTCTTAATTTAACTAGAATGTGTGTATTCCACAATCCATGCCTAATACCTTATCACCACAACAGGTATCGCCTTAACATAGGAAAGGCAGCCTTTAAAGATGAGCTACAGAGCTAGGATTCAGCGGCTGACAGTGGGGAGTAAGTTGCCAATGAGCTAAACATACTCTTTTATGTACTCCAGGCAATCACGTTGATCTAGAACTAACCAAGACCCCACCAGTGTTTGATGAATGGAACAACAACAACAAGCAACCAACCCTGCTGCCAGAACATCCAAATGTAGCAAAAAAGCGTAGAGCAGACATGACCAAGCATCATTTTCAAATGCATTTTAAGTTTACCAGGGTGATCTTGGTGAGGAGAAGATGGTCATTGGGAAATAGAGTGGAATAACCCTTTTAATAAAGTGAAACGACCCAATTATAATCTCTCTTTTGTCATGATGAGTGTGCGCCCGATGTGTCATTACAATGAAACAAAACTGCACATGATTCTACAGTTACTTTGAACACAATAGTAAATGTCAGGTGCAAATGTGCACAGTTGACATGGTTTGTTTGCCTAAAATCAGCATGCAATTTGGCAAACATGTAGGCTTTGGGGGATCTGTGGAAAGAGAACAGAAAGCTTTCTAGGCAAGACAAAAATTATGTTGTCTGTTTCACAAAAAATTATCTTGTCTCATTTTTTAAGACACAGTCTTTAGAAACTATGGGGGGTACATAATAAAAGATAAGGCGCACAGTCAGGTTACTGGATTCCTTTCCCCTACCTCCAGAACAGAGACAACAGAGATATTGTGTTATATTTACTGCCTTGATTGGCTGAAGCATGATCATGTAAAGTCAACATTTTGGAAGCATATATATTTTGAGTTTGTTCAGGCTTCTTTATTTCATGCTTTACAAGAAATGGTAAGCAGCAGGCAGGACAAAGGCATACTGTGAAGATAAGCAATCTGATGCAGGAAAGGGACAGAAAACAGCATTTTTGTACACTACAGAATGCCTCCCCATGCTGTTGTACTAAGGCAGTCTTCACCTGCTTTTAAAGTGGTTATTGAAAGCTTTTTTCTTTCTGATGGGTAGCCTAGAGGCTGGCATATACATGGTTTCTTGAGCAGCAGGCTGTGAAACACAGGCTGTGTCTGTGATTATTAACTTGGAGGGGACCAGTAAATGCAAAGGGAAGCCAACTAACAAGGAAAAATATAGTCTTCACTTTTTTTTAATTCATTCATTCATTACTCTAGGGTAAGCAAGGGGAAAAGTCATTTGAGAACACACACACACACACACACACACACACACACACACCTTAAAAGAATATACTGCTTTGGGGTTTGCTCTATACGTGTAAAAGGACATTTGCTTCCCTCCAAAAAATATTGGGAACTGTAAGGATGTGGGTAATTGTAGCTCTGTGAGGTGTTTTTTTTAAAAATTTTAAATTTGATCTATTTATATCGCAAGCCAGTTCTCTACCAAATCTTCCCATTCCCATGTGCAGAGAGCGGTGTGCACTCACTGATGCAGACTAGAACTGGATCACGTCCTTAGTCATTATTGTGAAATGACTTTTTAAACCCTGCTGAAATATATCTTAATTTGCAATGAGCTGATTTTAAAATAAGTATCTTTTGGAATAATAAAGTATATCTAAAAAGAAGAAGACAAGCAGGGAAAAGTTCCGTTTTCAAGAGCCGATATATAAGACATCCATTATGATGAGTAAGTACTACTTAAGAAAATCTTTTATGCCATGACTAGCCTTAGAATGAAACCAGTGATTAAAAAGAGATTGCTCATGAGAATGAAATCCTACCACTCAAGTAATGCATGGATTGATTCTTCTCTGTGCTCTGTTGGAAAGACTCTGCAAATCTAATAAGAATTTATATAAATTGAGAGAGCATGGTCCAAGTATCTCACCTTTCTTCATTTAGATGTCATTAGAGTTATAGTTATATCTTTTTAAGGAGGAAGGACTTGAGCAAACCTGTCAGGGTTCAAAATTAGTTTTCCATCTAGTCAGCCTATGAAATCCAAGGACATTCATGTATAGAATTTTCAGACCTGCAATTTTCTGTATCAAACATTTATTTTTTTTCCTTGATACATACAGATACCACTCTAAATGAAGGCCAGCAACATTACTGAAAGAGGACTGTAAAGAACCACCAATGCCAGCCCCTTGTTGCAAGTTGCAGCAGAAACATGTGAAAAACTTCCCATTTTCCAGCAGAATCTTGATAAATATGCCTTTGTAGCTCAATAAATATAGTGGGCAAAGGAATGAGGAAAGATGTAAGTTGTCAGGAGGCAAAATAATCAAGGGATCTTAACTGGAGTTGAAAGCACAGCCAATTGGTCCTCATCTAAATACAATCATAGGTTGGTGAACTGCAATAGTTTATGGATTAAGATACAACAATGCTGACCAAGGTCAGAAGGGAGAGGTACTAGCAAGGGCAGCTGAGGGTGGAAGCAGCTGACCAATCCTCATGCTCAAGTTTACTTAGAAAGGGTTGAATCCAGATGAAGTTGGCTATTTCAAGGCCATACTGAAAGTGTGCTCTACATGAATACGTATTGGAAAGAAGTTGATGCAGTGGAAAACAAACACTGAAGTTGTTATTACAGAAGAGGCGAGGCAGTCTGTTTGCTCACTCTTATGGGAAAACTGATTGTTTCCGAATATCACCGTTCAAATCAAGGGAAGTCATAGTACCACTCTATTCTGCCTTAGTCAGACCACACCTGGAATACTGTGTCCAATTCTGGGCATCACAATTTTAAAAGGATGTTGACAAGCTGGAAGGTGTACAGAGGAGGGTAACTAGGATGATCAGGGATCTAGAAGCCAAGCCTTATGAAGAATGGTTGAAGGAGCTGGGTATATTTAGCTTGGAAAAATCCATCTTCAAATATCTGAAGGGCTGTCGCATAGAGGAAGGTTGGACTCAAACCTATGGCTTCAAGTTGCAGGAAAGGAGATTCCAACTAGATATACAGAAAAATTTTCTGACAGTAAGAGCCGTTTGACAGTGGAACGGTCTCCCTCAGGAGGTTGTGGACTCTATTTACTTGGAGGTTTTTAAGCAGAGGTTGGATGGCCATCTGTCATGGATGCTTTAGCTGAAATTCCTGCATTGTAGAGGGTTGGATTAGATGACCGTTGGGTCCCTTCCAGTTCTATTATTCTAAAACAGCAAATCTCTGTCACGTGGAACCACTCATGTAAAAGCTTGTGAAAGAGAGCAACTCGTTCTATTAGTATCAGATTATTCCCTTCATTTGCTAAGTGATATCCTGAGTTGTGAAAAAGCAGTGAGTACATATATTTTGGCCTTCATCAACACTCTATTTCATCCTAAGAACAAGCTCTCTCTGCTGATGTTTAAAAGAGCATTTAAACACCTTCAAAAACTCTCCTCCCTTCAACTTAGTTCTCTAATGCATGCTGATCAGCTCAGCTAACGCGTCTCTCCCCCCCCCCCCCGCACGTTTTTAATCCTATTTTGTTGTAACTTGTTTCCTTCTCACCACCAGGAATATACTTCACTACTACATTAACTATTTTGCCGTTGAAAGCACCATCGTCTTAAAGGTCAATCACATTGGAAATTAACAAGTGAAACATTGCAAATGCTGAAGAGGTTTTATTTTATTATATTTCAACGCTATCCTTCCTCTCGTAGGGGCTCAAGGAAGTTTACCGCATAATAAAGTTGAATTGAGCAGGACTCAGACAAATCTCATAAAGGCATAGCTGTCAACTTACAGATTTGAAAATAAGGGACCAGCAGCCTCAAAAATAAGGGATCAGCAGCCCAAATAAGGGATTTTGCTATTGTAAAGAGTTACATACATTGGTAGGATTGACAGATGCCGTCAATCCAGAATGAGGCGGTTGCGGCGCTGCGGCGTCCGCTGAAGCGCCACCCTCTGCGTCCCTCCCCATCCCCTCCTTTTCCTCTTCCCTCAGGCCGGCTCCTCAGCTGCCACCATCGCTGCCGCCTCTGGGCTCGCGGGTAGCATGGGCGAGAGTCTCCCTCCCCCCCTCTCGGGCGGGAAAGGGCCGATGGAACTCCTCGCGCCAGGACGGCACCAGCGCGCGCTCCTTCTTGCAGCGGAGAACCCCGAGCCACTGCTTCCCTCCCAAGCCGAGCAAGCATGAAACCCGGGAAATTTAAGGGACATTCAATAAGGGACAGCAGCAGGACACGGCACTGGGATATGGGAGTTTCCCGCCAAATAAGGGGCGGTTGACAGCTATGCATAAAGGGTACATGCAAATGGCTGCCCACTTGTATTTCAACAAGTTTGTAATAAGGGCACACCAGAAGCCTAGATCTCCTAAGCAGCTGGGGAAGGCATAGTTCGGGGCTGTAGCAGTTCAGAACACAGGCATAGACTCATGTGAGTCAGTGGCCTTCCAGTAAATATTTCCCATCAACTCTTCTCCCTGTGTGCAGGAGAAAGGTTTGTATGGAGGAGCATTCAATCACGAAAGCTCCAGTCTCAAGTAGTATGGTCCAGAGGCATGTTTTCATCCCTGTGTTCTCTGACTGAAGATATTAATTTGCTTTCTTCACATTCATAAAGACAATAGGCTGGTTGTCCTCTGCCTTTTTAAGACCTTGGCAACTGAAGAGGCTGGCTGCTACAGGAAGACAATTTAACGCATGACCTGAATGGAAGTGAAGAGACAGCTGCTTGAACTGTCATCTGGTGTGTGGCGCAATATGGCTTAGATGCCACTGTGCTACTTTACTTACACCTGTGATCTTTGTCTGCTGTTTTTGAGAAATAATTCCCTGACTGACTTGTGTGTACATAGTACCAATGTAGCCTAGCATCAAATGTAAACTAGATAAACTAGGGTTTATGTCTTTATTCTGTGTGTGTGTGTGTGTGTGTGTGTGAGAGAGAGAGAGAGAGAGAGAGAATGAATATGACCTTAATTTGCAGAGCGATCCAAAAACCCTTCTGGGAAGGGATGTGTGGGTTGATAAAAGGTCTGCCTCCTCTAAGCTCTGCTGAAAGTTGTGGTGAGTGGAAGCCCACTAGCAATATCCCTGCCAGCAGAGCCTGGCGGAAACCCCAAAAGGTGAGCTGGTTTGTGATCTGTTGTGTCCTGAGCCAGTCTCACTGCCATTAGGTAATGCCATCAGCATCCCCAGTCTGGACCTATATTCTGTGCCAGCCTGGACCTAGTTCAATGATAAAGTTTGATGGTCCAGCCCCACACCTTCCACAACAGCTACCTTGAGCAGCCATGATGCCAATGCAGTAGGGGCTCCACCACTCTACTGTAAGGAGTGGGGGCTAGAATTTCAGCCTAAGTCATAATCTTAGACTGAGACCTTTCCCTTTGTCCCATTATATCCACACATAAAATACTAGACCCTCTGGGCTGCATGTGGCCCTGGAAAGCCTTCAATGCAGTCACACAGGTGCTGAAGCTGCGCCCCTCCACCAATTCCTTTTGCTGCCTTCCTGAGAAATTCATGCTCCTTTAAGCCCACAACCATCTGCCCCATGTAAATTGTGCTCCTTTCAGCCACCCCCAACAACTGTTTGGGGACCTGAAAGTTAAGAGTGATGCACAGTCATTCCTACCTTGCACATTCTGCCTGTGGATGTGAATGGCTTCTACTTCACCCGTCAGCCCAGGCCCTGTCTGATCTACTGGCATTTATCCCAATGACTGCTGACGTACCTTCATCTCACTGTGACCCTCTCCTGTAGGCTTAGTTTTGGCCCCTACAACTCCATGAATACTTTCCTCGGGTCACTATCACACAACTAGCACTTTCAAAGTGCAAGTAGATAAATAGGTACCACTCCGGCAAGAAGGTAAACGGCGTTTCCGTGCGCTGCTCTGGTTCGCCAGAAGTGGCTTAGTCATGCTGGCCACATGACCCAGAAGCTGTACGCCGGCTCCCTCGGCCAATAAAGCGAGATGAGCGCCGCAACCCCAGAGTCGGCCACGACTGGACCTAATGGTCAGGGGTCCCTTTACCTTTTTAACCTCAGATCCTACTGAGGAATGCCAGAAGCAAACATGATGACCTGATAAAGACATGCATAACCAAATATGTGCAGATACATCCTGGTAACGTCAATCTCTGCATGGTCCAGGCAGCACCAGGCACCCCATCTTTCCATTTGTGAGGAAGTTCATGCTGAAACAGGTCGTACGAAAGCAGCATTAGCGGCCATTTGCAATAGTAGTGGAGGGCATGAGAAGCACCATGTTTCATTATGGAGACGATGTGTGTTTAAAAATAAATCTGGCAGGACTAGGTCAAGTCATTTTTCTGCCCAAGGAAGAACTGCAAATGGTGCACCCTCCCACAAGTCAAGATACATAATACCCAAGGCCAGCTAAGTTATTTTGACATCTGAGGCAGAAAGTCCTACAAGCACCTCTTCCCCTACCGCACAGGAAAACTACAATGATTATAAACGAATAACTAACTACTTGCTGCCCTTTCACGACACCCAAAATCTGCTACCTTAGATGGCTGCCTCACTCTGCCTGGTGGAAAAGCCAGCCTGGAGATTTGGTGCAGTGTCTTGTACTTTTAAACACAAGTAACTCACAACAAAAAAGGCATGTATTGATCTTTGCAGATTCACCATTAATTATGCACTCCCCATCAATAAAAGGAAAGAGAATACTACTAGCTAACCCCGTAAGTTTGTTGTCAGAAAACAATGAGGCACAGTCCACATTGAAGTGCTGTACAAATGAAGAGCCACAGCATCAGGGGCTATCCTGTTCACATTTAATGCAGTTCCAACATTCATTGATCAATCCAGATATTCAACAGACAAGAAAAGAGCAGGATAGGTAAAGTGAAGTTACACCAGGAGATATCCTAGGTTAACAGAGCTTCAGCAGTACTAGCCAATGTCTAGTTTATTTATATGCCACACTTTCGTGGTGGACAGCCTAGATATCAAATAAATATCAAAATACACCATCATATTCTTTTTTAAAAATGTAACAAAACGTTTCAAACCAATAGGATTAAGGTGAAGAAGATGAAATTATACAACCACACCTAATATATAGTAACATAAATGCAAGACCAGAATTAATAGTAAGAAACCCAATAGCTCTTCTAGAGGTAGGCAATGTTGTGCTCTCCAGGTGTTGCTGGACTACAACTCCCATTATCTCTGATCGTTGGCCATGTGGGATGGGCTTGATGGGAGCTGGAGTCCATCAACATTTGGAGAGAACCATATTATTTACTCTGGATTGCGGGTGGCGCTGTGGGTTAAACCACAGAGCCTAGGACTTGCTGATCAGAAGGTCGGCGGTTCGAATCCCTGCAATGGGGTGAGCTCCCGTTGCTCGGTCCCTGCTCCTGCCAACCTAGCAGTTCGAAAGCACGTCAAAGTGCAAGTAGATAAATAGGAACCACTCCAGCAGGAAGGTAAATGGCGTTTCCGTGCACTGCTCTGGTTCGTCAGAAGCGGCTTAGTCAGGCTGGCCACATGACCCAGAAGCTGTACGCTGGCTCCCTTGGCCAGTAAAGCGAGATGAGCGCCGCAACCCCAGAGTCGGTCACGAGTGGACCCAACAGTCAGGGGTCCCTTTACCTTTACCTTTACCTTTACACTACTAGTGTGGGTCTTGTTAAACTCCAGGGAACTCGCCATCCCTTGCTTAAATACTTAAATACAAAGCCTTCCCACTACCCTAGATGGTTCACAACTGGCTGCTTCATGTCTATCCTACAGAAAGCAGGAAACAGTAAAAGGAAAGTACTAGGGGGTGGCAGTGATGATATTTTTCTCCAGTTGTCTGGATAATTCCTTCTCGTAACATCCCGAAGAATGTTGCAATATCCCAGGAGCTCTGTCCTTGTGGACTACTGAAACCCTGCCTAAATAGTGAAGAAATAATCCAAGTTTGGGTCCTGTTCTGACAGTATAATAATGATATACCAGAAATATACCTCTAAGCTTTCATTTGCCAAACTCAGCTACTTTAATGTCATCATCCCTCAGAAAGAAGCTTCTCTACTGAAAATGTTCAAAAGATGACACATTTCTAGTTCTTAAAACCCTTGACACATCATATATAGTGGCATGTATAGAAGCCTTAAAAAGCAGAGACATTACCTTGCCAACAAAGGTCTGTATAGTTAAAGCCATGGTTTTCCCAGTAGTGATGTATGGAAGTGAGAGCTGATCGCCAAAGAATTGATGCTTTTGAATTATGGTGCTGGAGGAGACTCTTGAGAGTCCCATGGACTGCAAGAAGATCAAACGTATCCATTCTTAAGGATATCAGCCCTGAGTGCTCACTGGAAGGACAGATCGTGAAGCTGAGGCTCCAATACTTTGGCCACCTCATGAGAAGAGAAGACTCCCTGGAAAAGACCCTGATGTTGGGAAAGATGGAGGACACAAGGAGAAGGGGACAACAGAGGATGAGATGGTTGGACAGTGTTCTCGAAGCTACAAACATGAGCCTGACCAAACTGCGGGAGGCAGTAGAAGACAGGAGTGCCTGGCGTGCTCTGGTCCATGGGGTCACGAAGAGTCGGACATGACTAAACGACTAAACAACAACAACAATAGAAGCCTATTCAGCCTTTTAACTATTAATAGATACTGTTTTGTAAGCTCTATAAAACACTTGGGCTCCCGACATCACACTATCATCAACGCAACTTCTACATATCAGTTCAGAAGACTGGAATGCGTTTCAGAAAACCAGAATAGCTGCTGCTGGCATGGTGCCATGTCCCTCCCACAGTCTGCTTTGTTTTCTCAACTATAGTGTTCAGTATCTAAGACACTGCTTTTAAATTTAAGCTAATGCACTGTGATCATATACGAGTTCATGCAGGAGATTAACTTGCCAGGGCCAGTTCCAAATCTGAGTGGGCAAAATGCTCTCAGGTGAGCCCCTTTCGCCATCCTGTGGCTGCAGATGCCGCCTGGGGCTGGTGGGCAGCTAAGGGAAGGTGAAACTAGGAGTGGGCAGAGCCAGAGGTCACAATAGGCAACACAAATTTGACACCAGCACAAGACCGTGGGCTTGGGAGGTTGAAGAAACACAGGGGTTAAAGGATGGAGGAGAAAGAAATACGGCAAGGACCAGAAGAGAAGAATAACACTGAGGGAAAAGAAGAAGTCTAGGGTCTGGGAGATCAAGAAACAATAAGGTCTGAGTGGAAGGGGCGGGGGGAGCAAGGCAAAGGGTTGGGAAGATATCGAAATAGAGAGGTTATGGGATGTGGGGTGAGCTTTTTTGCTCTGCACTGCAGAAAAGGAAGTCTTTTTCTATCTTGTCATGGTTCCTTGCCCCTGCCTGAAACCACAGCAACACCGCCTGCCTGCCTACTGCTTCCCTCCCAGCCTCTGAAGTGCAATGCTTCTCTCAGAACAGACTGCAGAGGGTATGTGATCGGTTGAAAGAATCCTGCCTGAATGAATTCTGATTGGTGCAAGTACCCCAATCAGCATAAAACTGATGTATGTGTGTGTGTTTCGAAGTGCTTGCAGTAGATTCGTTGTGGGAGTTGGTTCTGAACAAATCATTCTTTGAAAATTGAAGGAAATAATTGTGTCCCGATTGGCCAGTTTCAAGGAACAAAGGTCATTTAGAGCAATAGTGTCTCTTGGTGACCTGCCTGGACACTTCTATAGAAAATTGCTTGAAAAAAGGTGACTCTCTCTCTCTCTCTCCTGTGGACTGCAGCAGTCGGGTCAAGCCACAGTGTGCTGATACCAGGCAAAAGGGGAAAGTGGGCTCAAGCTCAGGGGTTTTAAGGTGGGGTTAGCTGCTCTTGATGAGTTACCACCCTTTTGCCCTTATGCCTTTATTACTGGAAACTGGTGAGTTTACCCAGCAGTAGCGGGCAGCCAGCGCTCCAAACAGGTGGCTCTAGCCTCTATTTAAATGTACTTCAATGTTGTAGAGCAAGGTTATGTCAGGGAGATTTGAATGGCAGCTATAACCTAGCTGCCCAATGCTGCTCAGAAGACTGGGCTGTGGGGTAGGGGATAGAGGAGAGACCAGGGCAGGCACCAGTGCAGGTGCCCAGGCAGCTAGCCAAATATTTTGTTGTTGTTGTTGTTTAGTCGTGTCCGACTCTTCGTGACCCCATGGACCAGAGCACGCCAGGCACTCCTGTCTTCCACTGCCTCCCACAGTTTGGTCAAACTCATGTTGGTAGCTTCGAGAACACTGTCCAACCATCTTGCTTGGTACTAAGTTTTGCCATTGTTACGACAGGGTACTTGATTATGGGGATGTGTTAGGAGGTGCTGTGCTTTACATGTGGAAATGGGGCACAGTTGTGGTGTAATATGGCTAGCCAACATACATTTATAAACCATAATGTAAATACTAACCTACATCTGCAACCAGTAATATGTATTAATATTATTATTGTATTAATAAAGTAGTATGTCTTCACCACTTTTAGGTATATATTCTTCAGGCAAAGAAGGAGAGGCAAAAACTCGCTGCCTTAATCAGAAATGGTCACAGCTGCCAAGGTTCCTTATATGATGAGGGATGGAGTATTCCATTTTTAAATGTTGTTGTTGTTGTCGTTTAGTCGTGTCCGACTCTTCGTTGGACCAGAGCATGCCAGGCGCTCCTGTTTTCCACTGCCTCCCACAGTTTGGTCAAACTCATGCTGGTAGCTTCAAGAACACAACCATCTCGTCCTCTGTCATCCCCTTCTCCTTGTGCCCTCCATCGTTCCCAATGTCAGGGTCTTTTCCAGGGAGTCTTCTCTTCTCATGATGTGGCCAAAGTATTGGAGCCTCAGCTTCAGGATCTGTCCTTCCAGTGAGCACTCAGGGCTGATTTCCTTAAGAATGGAAAGGTTTGATCTTCTTGCAGTCCATGGGGCTCTCAAGAGTCTCCTCCAGCACCATACACAGGATCACAGCAATAAGACTATAGGTTTTCTTGAACAAATGCTAATTTCAGACAGGGAGGCCATCAAAGCATAACATGGCTGGGCAGGTTGCCCACTTTTCTCATTCAAAACTCTTTTGTGGGGTGGGGAACATGCAGCCCTTGTCTTAATTTCATGCAGTCCACATAGATGAGGTAGCACAGAGGCAGGAACAGAGCACAAGAGAGAGAGAAAGAACTACTTAATCCTGTGATGCTACAAACTCCACATACATTTGGTGGCTCTGCCCCCCCAACATTGGCTGATGCCACAGAATGACTTCCCCCCCCCCCAACAGCGGCCTATAATGGCCCCTTATAGGAAATAGCTTTCAATCCCTGTATTAGAAAGTAAGAGATAACAGGTATGTCTGCTGGCAGCCACCTGCTCTTCCCCTGATTCTGCTTACCTGTTTCATTCTGCAGAGGTAGTCATTTTGGGATCTTGAGTGCCAACAGAATTAAATGGCCCTACCTGTTAGATTCCCATAATTCAAAGCTGGATAGCATTTATTCCCAGTTGCACAGGATTCTGAATTGCATTACAGCAGGGAACTAAAATAAATAGCTTGCAAATATATTCCACTTTTTCAGTCTATGATTATCTACAGCTACTCAATCAGTAAGTGTCAGGTTCAGCCAACTGTTCCTTTCTCACTGAAAATACAAACAACACTGCTGGGCTCATCGGCTATGGAAACCTTGATTCACATCCTTGCTTGACTTATTCTCCAATGGGATTGTTGCAAGGTTAAGATGGGGCAACCGGCTTGGAGGAAGGGTGGGATACAAATTTGACAACAGATTAAAAAAAGAAATAGTAACTAACCTAGCCTGCTCAGCATATATATATATATATATATATATATATATTCATTCAGTCTTTTCTTTTTCAAATGAATTGCTCATCCCAAATGCTCTTTTTGTCAAAACTATTAATAAAATAATTCACATTTTTATCTCCTGCCACACAAGATTTTTCAGTCTATCTGTGGAAAGGCTTTTCAACAGCTGGACTGAGGAACAGTTTGAGAGAAGTGATTATTACATGTGGGTGTCACTGCTAAACTTGCAGAAGCCAAGTGTGTGAGGGTTTAAAGTGTCATAAAATGGCATCTGCACAGAGCACAGGAGTCAATAGTATGTAACTCAGTTACAGGTATCTTTGCAAACTTAACATTTTAAAGCTACTAATAGTAATTTCAGATGTTAAAAAAACTTCTCCTTGCAGTGTTCCCTTATATCTATTTGAGAAGAACACGATACATTTGCAAAGACAGCAGTAACTATCCAGAAGTTAGTACTGTACTGTTTTTGCAGATACTGAAAATTATGCTGGCACAATCATGAAATCCCTACGAAGACACTGCTGCAATATCTGTGGTTATGGGCTTTGAAAAATAAGCAACTTATTTGTAATATACGGTATATATTATTCATTTGGCACACTGTGGAGTATTCTAGGGTACCTGTGGCTATCCAGTTATTGCTGGACTTCAACAGCCAACATGGCCAATGGGCAATGGTTCTGGGAGTTGTAGTCCAACAACATATGGAGGGCCACATGTTCCTGTTCTAGAGCTCCAAATGAAATGAGAAGCGTACCCCTCCTTCCTCCCAGCTACTGTAAATTTGATATAAAGCAAGGTTAAAGGGCCTGGGCACACATCTTCCTCTTCAGCCTACTGCTAACTGGAGTGGGAACAGCAGAATCAAATGTCTTCTTCAAGTTTCTTCATGACTGCAAGCTCTTCAAAATATTTTTCATCTTTAGTTTAGAATGCTATCTTTAAGTTAGATACTTTGAATACTTTAAACTTAGATTCTTCAGATGCTACATCATGGATCCAATATCAAATTATATGCTTGCATGGCGCAATATGCAGTCGTGCCCAGAGGTATTAAACATGTATGGCCACTTTTTGCCTAAGACAATTCATTCTACTACAGTGGTACCTCAGGTTACAGACGCTTCAGGTTACATACGCTTCAGGTTACAGACTCCGCTAACCCAGAAATAGTGCTTCAGGTTAAGAACTTTGCTTCAGGATGAGAACAGAAATTGTGCTCCGGCGGCGTGGCAGCAGCAGGAGGCCCCATTAGCTAAAGTGGTGCTTCAGGTCAAGAACAGTTTCAGGTTAAGTACGGACCTCCAGAACGAATTAAGTACTTAACCCGAGGTACCACTGTAGTTATTGTTTCTGTGCTGTTGTTTCTTCCTGGGTTTACTTCTAATGAAGCCCTAACATTTCATACTCAGATATACATGGCTGTACTTTCCTACAAGTGCCTTTATGCAGAACTCCCAACAGGATGGGGGGTGGGAAATAGGGGAAAGGTCAAAAAAAATAACAGAAATATTTCTAACAGAAGCACCCAATTTACAAAGCATAACAAAGGAATGTAGGTGTATTGCTATTATGTTTCCTTGAAAATCTTCTCCCACTTTAAAAAATTACTTTGGAACTTCCATTCAACAACAACAAAAGATGAAAGATGGTTTGTTCCACATATAGAAAGCAATAGCTACCAAGAGGTCAAAGTAGCCACACTTAATGATAATACAGACAACTGCAAGTTTGAGAAACAGCAACACTCCATAGGACACTCTCCTGAAGCAATTACTATGTGTTCCACTTTTCTAGTCACTAGAGCAGCGTAAGTCATGCACTCCAAGATCAGACAAAAATTGCAAAAAAGAAATTATAAGAGATGCTACTGATACAACAACTCCCAAACCACTGATAACCAGATGCCTATAGGTTATCTGTTGGAATTTTATTTATTTATTAAGCAGCTTTTTCTTCCAACTTTGAAACCAGAAGGCACTCCCAACACCATACATGATCATTATATCTGAAGGTGAAGCAGCTACTCTACTGGTAGTAATAATCTATGATAAATGGCAAAAGTGTTTTCCAAGTTTTTGAGAGACTAAACACTACCAGCTGTAAAACACCAGGATGAAATTACTATCTGATATACCTTGGGAGGCTGGAACATACAGAGAAGAGTCTATCATTTCATTCTAGGTGGACAATGCGACATCCTTACAGAACAGCTCTATTCACACCCTTGCTCAGTGCCATTTTTCACAGAATTTTGTCTTACCCATTTGTATCCTTTGCTTTCCTTTAATTTCTATTGAAGTGCATTATTCAAGGGGAAACCTTGTTTGATTAGTTGCATGGTCTGGAAAGTGGAACAAGGACCAAAGTTGCCAAAGTTGCTATTTTAATCATGTTCATTTTGTACAGTAATATGCAGGTCGGTTTGACTAAGGTTTTGTATCTGATGCTACTATGAAATCCTTGCTTAAAATATAGGAGCGCACTGGGCATAGAGAATAAAAATTAGGATCAAATTACTTAATCCTCATCTTGTAAAAATTAAGGTCTACATTTGGGTTTTTAGCAGATATGGTTAACTCCACTCCACTCCACAAAGTGCACAATAAATATTCTACAAAAGAAATGTCTGCAAAAGAGAAATGGTTAGATGTTAAATCATTTTTCATTGGCACAGCCATGTACATTTCCAAAATTGCAATTTAACTTTTTTTTTCCTCCAAGGAAAGGGAGATATGCTACAGCACACTATGCATTAGATTATAGCCACTCTACTTAAAACACACAGTTGTTTAAATTAAAATATAATTGTTGTGTCTTTTTAAATGATAAATGCTCAGGATGCAGTAGACAGGAAACTATTCGCTGCAAATATTTTAAATTAATAGCACCATGTTATACATCTGTTTGTGCCTGGCTGCTTATATTGTCAACACCTTCAGCTTAAAGCATGGCATAATAGACTCAGCAATGCCTACATGTAGCTCCCCAACCCATTGTTCCCTCAGGCACTTCTGGGCATCTCCAATCCTTTGGGATAGGTACAAGACAAAGCATGAACTCAGAAAGCTTACAGGTACAGAGAATATTTTGAGCACATTGCATTTTTCAAATACAATTTTGCACAGATCCTAAGCATGCTTTTGTTGCCTTGTTATAAACTGCAGCTGCAGACATTTGGCAACAGAATACACTGACAACATAATTAGTTAATTTTTCAACCAGCACCAGAGAAAATAAACTTGAGCTACTTTCTCCTAGAAAGAACGAAGCAAAAACGTATCTACAAAGGGCTGACTTGCATTCAACAACCTTTATGTTTAACTCCAACTTCTAAATTTATGCATGAGTGCAACTACCATAAATGGTACTTTAAAATTGCTGGGGTGTGTATGTGTGTGTGCGCACAGACACACACATAATATATATTGAAAATACACACACATCAAAAGAGAGAGAGAGAGAGAGAGATGCAGACATACTGTACACGTGCACTATTAGAAAAGGTCTGCAATATCAGTTTACAGCTTAAAGTGCTTTAATAAAAGGCTTGCAACAACAGAAATCAATTAACTGCACCTGAAATATTAACCATGGCTTTGAACCCTGCCTTTCTTTCATCCTACAAGATCATAAGAGCTTTTTAAAAAAATAAAAATCTGCCGGTACATCTATGCAGAAATAAACAGTGTTTCTGAAATGCTTTAATACCTGTGTGAAATACAGTAGTATTCTGGTCTGCATTAGCATTTCATGCCTAAATGCAATAGTGGACATTTGTCACAGCAACAGAAAACACATTTATACAGTGCTTACTTGGAAAGTGTTCCGAGGCGTAATAATAGACATCCTCATAACCCTCATGATAATCCTCCTCTGGCCGGTACTTTTTGCCTTTTCTTCTCCTCGATCTTCTTATCTGCTTGACAAAGCCCAAGAAACGCTCCATCTCATTCAGCAGCCCACAATATCAGGTCTGTGTACCCTTTGTTGGTTTTGGCCAACAGCCGCACTTCACAAAAAGCAGCCTGAGCATGAATGAGAAGCAAATACAGGAGAACTGGCCCCTTTGACCAGCCAGCTTGGCACCATTCAAAAATCAGTTTAAGCTCTGACAATAAAGGACACTCGCTGCGTTACCTTTGCCAGATCCTGAACAGAAAGAACCGAAGAGACCATTTCAGTCTGAAAACAAATATTTATAAAGAGAAAACCATCAGCTGAAAAGGTATGCTCTTCGTGTCAAACACGCTCTAATAAATAAAGAGAACAAAGTTCAAAAGATCTGCCTGACAGCAAGAGGAATCCCAGCACTAGAATTTCACTATTCTGTGTCTCCATCATTTGAAGAGGGGACAGAGGGGCGGAGATAAACGTTACTCAATGGACTGAACCACATCTGAAAGTAGAAGAGGTTTTCTGCAACCTAGTATTTACTACCTTGTTATTTGCAGTTGCACACCTTCAAATGTCATGTGATTTTTCTCTCTTCTCTTTTCTTCTTTGGTTTGCAGAACAATGAACAACGAACACATCGTTTCTGAATACCATACAATGCAGCCTGAACAAACAGAAAAGTGGTTTAATCCATATACACAGACCACTCACTAGCAAGCGTGTACTGAATGTGTTAATTGGAGCAGCGGGGAGAAACCTTGGCAGCTGCTTCTAAATGACACATTTACCCATTGGGCATTGATATATTTCAATCATTATGCGAACTAAATATTGCAATACATAGAAAGAGTCCTCACAGATTAAGCAAAGCATACTTATATCAAGTGAACAAACAAAGGAAGCTACATCATAAACACAGCGTATGCCTCAGTGTTTTAAACTAGGCATCCTAAAAAATTTTTGGTGAGTTTTCAAACTTAAGAAAACACGTGAGCTGTGTATGTTCTTCTTGAAACCTACTTTCAGAGCTTGAAAGAATTATCAATGTGTTCTGCTTGAATGCCATTCCACAAGCATTTGCTAAGATAAGAAAGGAATTTCCAACCAAATCAAAGCCTCTTTTACAGCAAAAACAAAAAAAGCTAAGGCATGTTGATTTAAGTCCAATCAGAATAACATTTGCCAGAAATGATTTTGCAACCCTCTCTACTCCAGCAAAATTGGGGGGGGGGGGGGGATCCTTTATCACCAGGTAGTATCAGTTTGAGATTTAAGACTGGAATGCAATTACCGTATTTTTCGCTCTATAAGACGCACCAGACCATAAGACGCACCTAATTTTGGGAGGAGGAAAACAAGAAAAGAAATATTCTGAATCCCAGAAGCCAGAACAGCAAGAGCGATCCCTGCACAGCAAAAGCAGTGATCCCTCTTGCTGTTCTGGCTTCTGGGATAGCTGCGCAGCCTTCATTTGCTCCATAAGACGCACACACATTTCCCCTTACTTTTTAGGAGGGAAAAAGTAAGTCTTATAGAGCAAAAAATACGGTAGTTATATCAGAAGTGGAAACAAGGTGGGAAGTGAATGCGCTGCATGGTCACTGATACAGAGCACTGACCACTGAGGGCTCCAGATCTGTATTGGTGGTCACTGAAAGGCAGCAGAGTATAGCATACTTCAGTTCAGGAAATATCGTGCAAGCAATACACAGGCATGGGCAAACATTGTTGGGTCACACAAAGTGCTCCTGGCCATTCCTTAGCAGCATCCAAACTACCCCTGCATATCAGCAACAACCACCAATATAGTATACACTTCTCCCTTGGTCACTGGTCAGCACTGGAAGCCATTTCACTGCCCTCTGCCCTATCACACTGGTCATCGCCATGTATCAACCAAATTATCACCTTATCTTAGAACTAGAAAAAAAATGGCTCCTCGCATTATGTGGAAATTGCTTAGACTTCCTGTTAAAATAAAATTATAGTGTCATTCTAAAACTGGACAGTGAACTCACCTAGGCTTTAATTTACAGTAAAGGAGCCCTTCACTGATTCAACATTTCTGGGAAACCCCAGCACATAAAGCCAGCACTCTGAACTGACCAGCTCCTCCTCATCCATTACTATTTGAGTGCTGAATTTGAGCCAGAGCTCAGAAAGGTTCGCCCCAGGTTCTTGCTTCCAGTTCCAGAGCTCAGCCCAGAATCTGTAACAGGATATTCAAGCCTTCACTTGGGTATCGCTTGCTGTGGTATCTTACCAGCATCTTTGCCCATCACTGCTACTCCTTATATGGCAACATAGGATAGAATCTTCCTAAGAGCCAGTGTGGTGTAGTGGTTAAGAGCGGTAGTCTCGTAATCTGGCGAACCGGGTTCGCGTCTCTGCTCCTCTACATGCAGCTGCTGGGTGACCTTGGACTAGTCACACTTCCCTGAAGTCTCTCAGCCCCACGCACCTCACAGAGTGTTTGTTGTGGGGGAGGAAGGGAAAGGAGATTGTTGGCCACTTTGAGACTCCTTAGGGTAGTGATAAAGTGGGGTATCAAATCCAAACTCCAAACTCTTCTAACCTGAAAGAATTGTTTTAACTTGCTAAAAAGAAATTCGTAACTCAAGCTTGTTTGGAAGCCATGTTTCATATAAATAGAACCTGTGCAGGAACTGGGTGCACCAAAAATCAAAGGGCATTAATGTCATGGTGAGAGCCTCTTCCCTGGTCAGTCTACATATGCACAGAAAAAGAGTCCTCACTAACCCATAGGTCTTGGGCGGAACCACAAGTCAGGGCCTGACTTGCAACTCCCAGGCCACATTAACTTTCTCATGCCATTAAGAGTGTTCTGGACATATCAGCATACTGAAATATATATTGGACCTGATGGTAAGCAAGCTGAAACGCAGCGTGCTGGACTGTAGCTCAGCGGTAGAACACATGCTTTTATATGCAAAAGGTTTCTGGTTCAATTCCTGGCATCTCCTGGCAGGGCTGGGACTGGGAGAGACTCCTGCCTGAAAGGCTGGAGAGTCACTGCTCATCAGCATCTGGGCTAGATGAACCAATCAAGTAGAAGATGCCTTCATATGTTCCTCAGTTGCTGGGTCTGCCAGGCCCCAACCTCCCCATACAACCCTGGAAACATCACCTGCTGCCAACAGATTTCATGCTCACAAGCTGCTGTGCATCCTTATTATACAGTACTGTGCAGGCAAAACCAATGGAAGATGCAACAGAGGGAAAGAGGCTCTACAGCTTGGTCAAAGATACCTGGTTGATTCATCTATTGATGGCAGATGACGGTAAGGTATACGGGTATCACTGCATATTATTTAGTATGAAAGCTGCATATCCAATGACATTTATACTGCAGTGCATAGCTAGGAATAGAGAAAAAGCTGGATTCTGTTCACATTTGGTGCCAAATCCATCCAATTCACACTTTCTGAAATAATATGGGAACTGAAACATAGCTATTCCTTGAAATTCATACTGATCCGAATTTTGCAATACAGTTCTCCAACCAGCCAGTGTTTACAAAAATGCATATATTAAGGGAAATAATGCATAAAATGAAGATATTAGTAAAAATAGCATACAAAAATGTGTTATATCAGGGGAAATTGTTTGCAAAATGTGTATGTTACACAAAACTTTGTGTGTGTGTGTGTGTGTGTGTGTGTGTGTTAGTACAAATTCACATAAAATTCTGATGAATTTTCATTAAATTTCAAAAAATAAATAAATTGATAGATCATTCCATCCCACTGCATAGGATGCATAATTCACACTGCCAGTCCTTCAATGTTCTTTTTTCCAGGAAATCACCTTCCCAACTCTTATCCTTTTTTGTTTTGGTCCTAAAACCCAGCCCATATCTCCAGTCACCATGTTTCCCTCTCTGTTCCAAGAGATGCTTTGATTGGCTGAAAGCCATGAGGCCAACTGTGGTGCAGAGGCATACGTATTTATATTAAACATGTAAATAAGGGGCTGGCCCTTTCAGATAAATGCTTGAAAGTCACAGCAAAATTGCATTCTGAATGCCATCGTGTCAGCCATGCTGTGTGAAGTGAAATACATTGTCTTATTGTCTACAATCATATCAAGGACTTACCTTCCTCTTTTTAAAAGATGCATGTGTAATTTTAACCCCTTGATTCTATTTGAATCTCATAAGCAAAATTTTTTGCTCTGTTGGGCCAGCAGTGTAAAGAAAGGAAAAGAAATCCATTATTCACGCATGATATATGACAGCAACTATTTATACTATTAAATATGTTTTGAAACATATTTCAGGGTAACAGAGAACAAGGAGAATAATTCAAGTCTGAAAACATAAAATAAATTTATGGACTCCCAGGAGATCATCTCTACACAATGTTTAGTGTGAAGAATGAAAGCTAATTAGATGTCTAATGATCTGCATGACATTTTGTGAGCGCCACACATGGTTTCTGCAGCATAAGTTCTTTTGCGAAAGGATGGAAGCTAGAAAGAGTAAACCACAGTCAATTATACATGCTCTAAGTCAAAGAGATGTGACAGTTGCAACATTATATGTTTAGAAAATATGTGCTCATAAGGCAGAGGAACCTGCAGTGAAACCATTTAAATGCAATATCAAACAATAAGTTAGACATATTCTGATACAGAACATATATTTATTGTGTCCTCACTTATATTCTACCGTAGTATCCAGTATTCAATATTTTCATTACATGCCTTGCAGTCCATTCAATTAAATATTTTAATTCCATTGCAAGCTTTGATCAGTGGATCCTGTAACCACTCCCTTCAGTTACTCATGCTAACATATATTTCTGTCACTGGAACAGGGTGGTGGGGCTACTTAATTACATAGTTACCAAACAGTAGCTACATAAGAGGATGTGGGATCATTAAAAGCAAAAGATCACACTAAAATAGAAAGAGGCTGAGAGGTTTTATGCTAGTACAAACAGATCCACCCTTTACTGATCTTCAGCTGGGCTACAAGTTTCACTTGGCACCTCTTCCTCTTGAGTTGGCTCCTCCTGTATCTCCCATCAGACTTGCCTTTTGTCTAGGCCCAGGGCCTAGAAAGGGGAAGTCCAGGTCTACAGTGTAGTGTAGGGGCTCGTTTGGGGTCCCAAGTGTTAAATGTTTGTGTGATCAGGTGAGCCAGGGAGTTTCTGCGGGGCCCCACACCTATTTCTCAGATAAGGGCTGCCACATGGAAGTTGGAGCAAGCTTGTTTTCTCCTGCTCTGTAGGCTAGGACCCGAACCAATGGATTCAAGTTACAAGAAAGATTCCGGCTAAATATCAGAAAGAACTTTCTGAAAGTAAGAGCTGTTCGACAAGGAAAGAGACTCCCCAAAGAGGCAGTAGACTTTTCTTGATTCGAAGTTTTGAAGCAGAGGTTGGCTGGCCACCGGTCGTGTATGATCTAGTTGAGATTCCTGCATTACAGGGGAGCTCTCAGAATACCTTCCAACTCTACAATTCTATGTACAGTGGTCCCTCGGGTTAAGAACTTAATTCATTCTGGAGGTCTGTTCTTAACCTGAAGCACCACTTTAGCTAATGGGGCCTCCTGCTGCTGCCGCGCCACCGGAACACGATTTCTGTTCTCATCCTGAAGCAAAGTTCTTAACCCGAGGTAATATTTCTGGGTTAGCGGAGTCTGTAACCTGAAGTGTATGTAACCTGAAGCGTATGTAACCTGAGGTACCACTGTAGTGCTAGAATATAAGTCAGATGGGTTCTTGAAACTGAGCCATCCATGTGGTAAGTGAATTTCAGTCTCCCTCACAATACATTACCGGCAATTATTAGCATATTAGTCTTCTGAAACATGAGGTCCAACAATATATTAAGTTGATTTTAAGCTTTATTGCCCTTGCAGTGGCTCATGAGATAGAACTGCTTCTCCTCAGTGCCCCTGTGAGGCAAAGTTAACCAGTGCCTTGCTGGAGCAACTAAGCAATTCTTCTCAAATCTTAAATTTAATAAATAATAATACCTATGGCCTTTTAAACTGTGTGAGAGGGTTTCTGCTTTTGTTTGTTACTGCGTTATTTTTGTTTGTGTTTTAATATTGAAAACCACCCTGTGATGCTCGGTTGAAGAGCGATACAGAAATTTAATAGATAATATGTAATGATAATATCCTCAAAAATCCAAGTGAAAATTCAGTTTCTATTGCAAACGTTACCTCTAAAGGAAAATAATATTTTTTTTGAAATATTATACTCTGTTTAGTATAGAGAATATCAAAAAGTTTAAGAGAACTATAGGACCAAAGTTAAAGCACTGGATAAAGCCCAAAAAGCTTCCCGAAAGCCAAAAGCAGTCTGTAGTCATAAAGCTTCTTCCAGTTATTGCTGCATGAAGATAACAATGATGAACAGAAGGATTTTACTGCCGGCGAGCTCAAACAAGTAAGTTCTGGTTAGTGATAAAAAGGACAAATATATACCCATATTCTTAGTGCACTGCAAGTGCCTCAGCTTTTCTGAAGCTTCAGATGAATAACAAAGCAAGGATCTAAAGTTTATTAACTCACACTGGAAGTCCTTAAACTTTCCACTAATTATTTCCATCCTACTAATTACAAAATAAATGCACTGGAATTAAGACTTTTCTTATCCTTGTAAGTTCTACAATGAAAGCAAGTTTAAAAAGTAATGATGGCTGAAAAACCCCAGAAAGGCAAAGAAACACCCAAATATATGTAAATGCATATTATTAGTCTGTTCTGACAACCTCAGTCATCAACTAGATAGATAGCACAGTCCACTGAAAGCCATTGCATCATACCCACTTCTCACACTGTAGTATTTCTCAGCGTGTTAAGAGATAAGTCTGACCTCCAAGGCCAACTGAACCAATTTTTTATACAGTGAAAGGATTTATGGGTCACAAACAATTCTTGACAGTCATCCATCCACTGTCTCCCTTTAAAAAAAATAAAAATCAATACCACAATTCTTTCAGTAATCTTTTTCCATTGCCCAACTGCTCTGGCAGTTGGAAAGTTCTATACAGTCATACCTCGGGTTATAGCCGCTTCAAGTTGCATATTTTTTGGGGGGTTACAGACCGCCGAAACCCAGAAGTACCGGAACGGGTTACTTCTGGGTTTCAGCGGTCACGCATGCGCAGAAGCACTAAATCATGCTTTGTGCATGCGCAAAAGCGCCGAATGGTAACCCGTGAATGTGCAGACGCGCCGCTGGAGGTTGCGAACACTGCGGGTTGCGAACGTGCATCCCGCACAGATCACGTTTGCAACCCGAGCATCTACTGTATCTACCATCCAATCAACAATATTACAGCTCTCACCTGAAAGTTGCTTGAAACACCCTTCACATGGTGGCTGTTCCACACAACCAGCTAGGTCATGCAGATCGCTGCAATGGCATTAAGAGTCTTCATGCCAGCACCAGCAGCTGCCAAAGATGTTGTTCAACTCAGGCACTGGAAACTGTCCATTGTCCAATACAACAGTAGCAATCCCAATTACAGAATAACAATAACAACATAGGTGGGGCACCCTGTTTAAATAGCCTATACAGTGGTGCCTCGCAAGACGAAATTAATCCGTTCCGCGAGTCTCTTCGTCTTGCGGTTTTTTCGTCTTGCGAAGCACGGCTATTAGCGGCTTAGCGGCTATTAACGGCTTAGCGGCTTTAAGAAAAAGGAAACAAACTCGCAAGAACTCGCAAGACGTTTCGTCTTGCGAAGCAAGCCCATAGGGAAATTCGTCTTGCGGAACAACTCAAAAAACGCAAAACCCTTTCGTCTAGCGAGTTTTTCGTCTTGCAAGGCATTCGTCTTGCGGGGCACCACTGTATATATATATATATATATATATATATGTTGAAAAGTTATTTATGCTGGAAGAAACAGGAAAGAGGGTTGAAATGTTGGGACCTTGGTTGGAGCAGAGAGGATCTCGGGCAGAAAGGGCAACAGGGATGCTAGATTTTCCCTCTGATCTTCCTGTGGAGCAGGAAGCCTCAGTAAAGGCTGGAGGAGAATTTGATCACCCCAGGGGGAGGCTAAACAAGAGATGGTAGTGTCTGAACCAGAGTTGGAATAGAAGGATGCAGTCTTGTCATCTAGAAGCAGGTTCCACCTTCAGAGATGGAACCAGATGACCCCCCCCATACACCCCACAGAGTGTGCACTTCCAATCTTAGCATTCCCACAAGAACCACAAGTGAGCGCACCATGCCTCATTTTTAAAAAGCTTGGCAGGAAGAGCAGGGAAGCTTGTTGGGACATCTTTGCCATTTCCATCCAATTCTGAACTTCTTGCCTTGCTCCTAAAATCCTGAATCATGACTCCTGAACACTGTGCCTGCTGCCAATACTGGACTGTTAGTTGTATGAATAAAGATCTTTTTCTTCCTTACAAGTAGGAGCTTGTGTGTGTGTGTGCGCGCGTGCGCATGCACGCTGGGTGGGGCCAGGGGCAAGCAATGGAAACAATACTGTATGGAAGCAAAAAAGGGTGATTCTTTTTTGGATATTCTTAAAACATGGCCATGTCAAATGAAATATTTTGTTGCTTTTGAACTGTTGAGCTATCTTCCCCTGAAGTGGGGGAGGGGGAGAGAAAATGATTTTCTCTAGAAGGCTTTATCACTTTCCACAGACAACAACCTCTGCTATGTTTATAAGCCACTCTTAGAAACCAGGATTATAACCATGGCCATTTTTGCCTATGTAGATGTGACTTGCTAATTAGATGCTTGAAACTGAGGGGGCCTAGCTTTTCTCACAGCAGACCATAGCTGTCAACTTACAGATTTGAAAATAAGGGACCAGCAGCCTTGAAAATAAGGGACCAGCAGCCTCACCTGTTCCAGGGACTCCAGTCTTCCTGTCCTCCTGCAGTCTGGTCAAACTCATGCTGGTAGCTTCAAGAACACTGTCCAACCAACTTTGTAACCAGAGGTTCAACTGAATAGAATATGAATCACATGCACCACAAGGCCTATGCAGCCTCAACTTAAGATGGCTCCCCGGCCTGGCTTTGCACTGCAAAGTTGGCAGCAGCACATGCAACAAAATGGCGTCCAACATTCAAAAAACCCCTCAGCTTGCATTAACTAGCCACACACAAGGCATGCTAGCTCCACCCCCCAGTCGTTCTTAGACTTCTTATTCGGTGAGCAACACAGCCAAGCAACACAGTTGGAGCCTCCATCCTCCCTGGCCGGCAGGGAGGGAGGGAGAGGAGCTGCTTCCTTTGAAATTTAAGGGACATCATTTAAGGGACATTTAAGGGACATCCACCAATAAGGGACAGCAGCGGGACATGGCGCTGGAATAAGGGACTGTCCCTTCAAACAAGAGACACTTGACAGCTATGCAGCAGACCCACTGAACTTAATGACCCAAAGTTAGTCATATCCATTTATTTCAATGGGTCTACTCTGAATATGATTAACACTGGCTACGCCCCTGAAATGCTTACTTGGCAGTAAGTCCCACTGAACTTAATAGGACTTACTTCTGAGCAGAAATATAAAGAACGTACTCTGAAAGCAAAATTCTATCAGAAACCAATTTAATAGTACAGTCTGTAATGTCAGGCATGTGCTAGAGTAAATTTAGAGTTGTGAGCACTTGCAAGGGTTCATGGCAGTATCAATGAAGCTTTCGGCTTAGTGACTATTACTATATGTCACCTGCAAGCAAACAGATATCACCAAACTAAAGAATTGAGGTTCGCTAATAAGCTCTTTTAATGTATTAAATAAATTTGTATACTGTATTATGAAATCTCAATAGCAAAGACTTTTTTTCTGATATTGAAATAAATATGAGATGACTTACAATTTAAGAAACACAGGCTGCCACATAGCAGCTCAGTTCATGTGTTACATTCCTAGTCTAACAAACCATGGTTTGTGCAGTGAGAATGTCTGATAAGCACAAGTGGTTCCTTCTCCTTCCTGCCTTACTCCTCCCAAGCACCCAACCGCAGAGAGACTCCCTGGATTGCTAAATGAGTTTCTCCTAACGTCTTACTTAGGAACTGTTGTTTAAGAGCACTCCACAGGCTATGACTGCAAAATACAATTTGATTCTAGCTTACAATCCTGGTTTGTAGAGAGTGCTTCAACCAGTTTCCCGGTGTGCAGCCTTAGTGTGAATCATTGCAATGTTACAATTTACAGTTGCAGCAGTGAAGTGCTAGTGTCAACTCTCATCCAGGAATCAGTTGATCTGTGATTTTATATGCCTACTGGTTTAGTCTTAAGCACGCATCAATGACCCTGAGCATTAATAAAAGCTCTCTCTCTCTCTTTCTCTCTCTCTCTCTCTCTCTGTGTGTGTGTGTGTGTGTGTCCCCAAGGTGTTAGCTCCAAGTGCTTATAAATCCTGAATTAGGATACCTTAGAAATAGGGCCCTTGCATAGAGATATATTCAAAAACTTCTTACTTGCACTTGATTTTAAATGCTTAAGGTAAACACAAACCAACTTTTCAAGCTTCACTACCCAACTGAGAGAGCTACAAATGGGTTGTTGTTTTTTTGCTTTCAGTTTAGATCGTAAGATTCATGATAAAATAATAGTGTCTGAAATTAAGTAGGTATTGTTTGTGTCCATAAATATTTAGATATTGATGCTGGAATATCAGGATCTTAGTCAACAACCTGGTTGTCATCTTTCAGTTTTAAACATGATTTTCTACAATAGTAGCCTTAAATGAGAAAAACTCTAGTGAAGAGGAAATAATCTCATATTGGTAAAAAGAATAAGCTGAGCTGTAGGGGTTTACAACACAATGCTTTTTGGATGCTAAGGATGACTGTTTGACATTTCATTTTCTAAGAAGTCTAAACAACCACAATAAATTTACAAATGTAGGCATGCCATACTGTTAAATTTCATTTCACGCTCAGTAAGCAAACATTACCAAACTGTCGTCCTCAGTCTTTTTAGCTAGAAATCTTGTAGCTAATAAAGATTTGACCTTGAAATATTTCACAGATGGATAAATTGGCTTAGTTTGCTAGTCCCTCTTTAAGAGAATCTGTTGGCCAGCAAGGTAAGATTGTCCTTACTATTGCAGTATCACATGATACTGGTCAAAGCCTAACTTAACCACCCATACCAATCAAACATACACATCATATGGCTATACTGAGCACTGAATCAGATCAGGAAATATGTGTTTCCTAAGAGCTTTTAATACTTACTTTATCATAATAGAGAAGCATTTACATTTCTACAGCCAAAGAACACACGTAGTAGCTTTATAGGAAAGGATCATTAACTACTGCAAGTCCCTGTTCATCAGTTTTTGCTTTGAGTGCATCTACACATCAAAAAGAAAAATGCCCTTGTCTTATTTACTCAAGGGATGTTTATGCTATCTTAGCAAAGCAGTAATTCATTTGAAATATTGCACCACAGTAGCATGCAAATTTGGAAAACAAATATTGAAGATAGAGCCATTTGCTTATTTGCATTACTCAATAACTGAGTTTATAAATATGATCCATTTATATTTTTATTTCCTCACTATTATTATAACACCATGGATTAAATTCAGTCATACAAATACTTGTATATTATCAACATACACACAGACAAAATAAACAACTAAATACAGTATAATAAAAAACTTTTAGTTGGATATGTTGCAATACTGTAAAATATAATTTAAGAAATTTATATTCTCCATTTCAAAAAAAAATTAAAAATCTTCAGGGTGAACACAGAAAGCTGCTGGTCCATCTGGTTTAGAACTGTTAACTCTGACTGACAGGTTTCAAACGATAGTTCCCCCCTGTCCTATCTGAACATGGGAATTTATGCAGTAGAAGGGGGTGGGCTGTGTGGAGCCCAAACAATGATGCAAATTTGAGTGATTTGGGAGTCTCTCTCTCCCTCCCAAGCATGATATCAATAAACACCCGACTCAAATCAAGGCCCTCACAAAGCCTCATGCCCCTCTGCTATTTCTGTCATTTTATGCATCCTTTGGTTTTCCCCCTCCCCCATTTCTTTGTTTCTCTAGTCCATGGGCTTTGCACGAAATGAAGCTGACCAATATATTGCCTGAGGAGCATTGAAAAGTTCTTTATTGTTGTTTTTCAAAACACAGTACTGGAGATTTTTTAGAAAGCTTCAATTTAAAAATAAATAAATCATACATTGTTCTTTTAACAACACCATAACTGTTCGGGCAACATTTTGCAAATCTATCAGAGGACATAAGGACACAAAAGGAAAGAATCAGTGTGAATATAATTATTATTTTTTTAAATACACAGGAAAGAACACAAAACACTTGGCAACCTCCTAATTATTTAAGGTAAGGAAGAGCAAGAGGCGACCCCTTGCCAAGGGATTATGGAGGGGAAAGAATATGTCTTACTGCCTTCACACAAAGCCCATGGACTAATTTGCTTCCAATTTGGCAGACTTAAATAAATTTTCTCATGGGGCTCTTGCGCCTATAAATTTCATCCACTTTGGCCCAAAAAACAATGTTGTCATTCCTAGAGCTTGGAAAGATATTATTTCATTTCACATTTTTAAAGCAAGCTTACCCAATTCACACTTCCTGAATCAAAACACAAAGCAAACCTCAAATATCATTTGAAATTTGCATTCTCTGAATTTTTCAATGCTGTCCTCCAACCAAAAAATTAATACTAAAAAAATCACATATATTAGGGGAAAGTTCATGGGAAAATGTGTATATTTGTAAACATAATGTTAATAATGCATTACATTAGATAAAATTGCTTTCAAAAGTGTATTAGCAAAAATGCACATGAAATACATGTTGACTTTAAAAAAATGCAAAAGGAGGCAGAAATAGAACATAGCTTTTATGAAGGAAGAGAAATATTAGACGTCCTTTAGGCCAATTACTAGTATTCCAAGCTCAGTTTTGCACTGCCTTGCATTCAAAGTGTGTAATACTTGCATTTACTGTTTCCCTGGACTTAATGATCCATTGTTAACAACATCAGAGAATCCATGTCCTAAAAAAAAGTCACCCATTCAGTACCCCGAAATTATTTTCAAAAGTGCATTGGTTGGCCCAGGAAACTATCTTCTGATTCATATATCAGAGTGGACTGCTTGAATTTAAAAGAGTTACGCTTAATGAATGTTTTTATGTAGCTACACTTGCCAAATAATTTTCCCCTGAAGAAGAACTTTACAGCTTGAAACGTGCTCAGATATTGAATGCTTAACTTGGTTCAATAAATCTTCATGCACCTTCTACAATTTTCTGTGCAACAATATTTAAGGCTAGTCACAAATATGCATCTTGAACTGAAGAGGGGAATGAAAACCAATTTGGTATGTGTTTGATTTGGCATGGGAAAGTATCTGGAAGGGAAATGATTAAGCACACATCACTTTTGTGCTTAAAATCACACACCACACCCTACTAGAACTGTTAGCAACAATAGCATTTGGCTCTGTTGGCCTCATTTAGTTCGTAAAGGTAAAGGGACCGCTGACCATTAGGTCCAGTCGTGCCCGACTCTGGGGTTGCAGGGCTCATCTCGCTTTATTGGCCGAGGGAACCAGCGTACAGCTTCCGGGTCATGTGGCATGACTAAGCCGCTTCTGGCAAACTAGAGCAGTGCACGGAAACACCGTTTACCTTCCCGCCGGAGCGGTACCTATTTATCTACTTGCACTTTAACGTGCTTTTGAACTGCTAAGTTGGCAGGAGCAGGGTCTGAGCAACAGGAGCTCACCCCGTCGCAGGGATTCGAACCGCCGAGCTTCTGATCGGCAAGTCCTAGGTTCTGTGGTTTAACCCATAGTTTTCCCTTAAAGAGTTGCTCCAGCTAATATAACCCCCGCTCCTTTTTGGTCTGCCTGTCCTTATCTTGTGCTGTGTATACACCATGCATTTTAAAGCATCCCCCCCCTTGCAAGAAACCTGGGAACTGTAGTTTGTTAAGGGTGCTGTGAATTGCAGCTCTGTGAGAGGTAAACTAAAGTTCCTAGGATACTTGGGGGTGAAAAATGTGTTTTTCTATAGCTGACAATATGAGAGATAATGTTATCCCACATACTTCTGAGAAATTAACAATTTGATGTCTCTCTAGCTTTAATGATTACTACTGCTACAACAACAGCAACAACAACAGCTATTGCCAGTTCCTTTTTTTTAAAAATGATATTTATTGAGAATTTTAAAATTACAAAAAAAAACAAAGAGAAAAAGAAGGAAAAAACAAGGAAAGAACAAATAGCAATTAAACAATACAAATCGATAAAAGTCAAAGTCAAAAAACAAAAACAAAACACATAACACATCAAAGTCAAAAAGCAAAAATAAGCCAAAAAAATTTAAAAACAGATCCAGTATTCCCAAATCCTTAACTGTCATTACCTTATTTCATCGACCTCCTCACACCTCCTTTTTTTGTATTCTAGTTGTTGATTATCACAGCAAATCCTTTCCATTTTTCATAATATTCTGTCATTAAATTACCTTAATCTATTTTAACCTTATCTTACCATAAAAAACCCTAAAACTTAAAACTTAAATCTTATTTATACCAATTTCTCATAACCGTAACATATTCTTACATAATTCTTTTTAACATTTCTGCTAAAGCCAAATAATTTCATTCCAACATTTTTCTAATACTCATTAATTTTACAAAACATTCCTAAGTAAAATTTTTAAAACTTTCTTCCAATCTTCATCCAACGTCTCTTCCTCCTGGTCTCGGGTTTTGTCAGTCCTTTCTATCCTATCCATCTAGTTCATTAACCTGGTAACCTTATGTCCGAGGCCCTTAAGTCTCTTCCATGTCCCTTCCACAGATCTTCTTCATATTTATACCTGTACTTTGTCTTCTGCTCCTTTCACTCGTGGAGACTCCAGCTTGACAATATTTTTGTCCCTTCTCGACAGATCAGCCCCTTTTCCATAGTCAACACTAAACTCCATGTGGTATTTAAAAGTATGTTTCAAAGTCCCTCCAAAGTTGAGGACCCCCACAACTCCAAACTCCTCCCGGCCCAAAGCCAGACTTGAAAAGTCAAAACATCCCTGCATAGGGGGGTCTATCCAGCCCCCCATCTCCAAGCCAAGCAAGACTCTATCTCTCCAAATCTGGCTTTTTCCAGGTTCATTCGTCAAATCCAACAACTCATGTTCCTGCTGGGCCACAGTTCCCTCCATCTCTGCCTCCCGAGGTCCAGCCACAACCTCCTCCCTCATCTGATCTGTCAGAGCACACTCCTGGATTAATTCCTGAGTGGGTTCTATATAGATACCCACTACCTGTCCAAAATTTCCGATCGCATCAGTAAACAAATCCGTCTTCTCATGTAACTGTTCCAATAAAGCACTTGTCTTGCAGAAAGCACGCACCAGAGCCTCCGAGTACATTCTTGTGCAAGGTCAAAGTCTAATCCCACGATCTTAATCTATTGCAGCTGCAAAGCTCCCCAGTTCAGATTTAATAACAGTTTCACAAGCTCCCTCTAGGGGAAAAGCTTCTATTTGTATCCATCTCTTTTTTTATATATATAGCAGATCTAACAACAAAGTTTCCTTTTTCAGATATTTTGTCAATATTTTGTCTCTTTTAGATGGGAAGGGGAACAATGGAGTCACTATGTTTCTCTTCTTTTAACTGTCTGTCAAAAACGTTTGTCTGTAGTCAATGAACTTCCCGAGGACGTCTGTCCTGACACCCCGCTCCCAGGTTCAAGACGGTGGAAAATTACTTTTCTTTACACTCTCTTCTGCAGGTTTAAACAGTCCAGAAAAAATCCCCCCTCTTCTCCTGCTTCCAAGGGGGGTTCAGTAAGTTTAGATGATGAAAATTGATCCTTTACAGACGATTTTCTTAACTCTAGCTTGCCGTGTTTTTGCTTTAATCTATCTACAAAAAGCAGAAGGCTGACTTCCTGTTTAGACCTTCCCGCTTCAGTGCCAAATTAGAAGAAATTTCTTAATCCAATTTTCCGTTCTACTCACGGGTCGTTGTTTAGAGTCCAACTGTCCACAGGAAAAAGTCAGCGCTCTCCGGCAACAGCCATGCGGCTCCACTCCGTGAAAGAAGCAGTCGATTCAAGGCACCGCGCCGCTCGCCCCACGTCGCTCCGGATCCCCGAAACCGGGTCTCCCCGCGAGTAGGGGGGGCGCCAAAGGTGCCAGCCGAATCCCACGTCCACAGGCTTCTCCCGCCTGTGGTTTTTAATGGGTCTCCGCCTCACCGTGGCGGTTCAGACCCTTTTTTCCACGGAGCGGATTCCTCCCGATCGGAGGAAATCTGCCATTGCCAGAGGCGCCAACCCGGAAGTCTTCAAAGAGAGTGTGACTAGCCCTCTGCTCTTTCCAGTGTGGTGTAGTGGTTAAGAGCGGTAGTCTCGTAATCTGGGGAACCGGGTTCGCGTCTCTGCTCCTCCACATGCAGCTGCTGGGTGACCTTGGGCTAGTCACACTTCTTTGAAGTTTCTCAGCCCCACTCACCTCACAGAGTGTTTGTTGTGGGGAAGGAAGGGAAAGGAGAATGTTAGCCGCTTTGAGACTCCTTAAAGGGAGTGAAAGGCGGGATATCAAATCCAAACTCTTCTTCTCTTCTTCTTCTTCTTCTTCTTCTTCTTTTGTTCCCCATTTTTGCAGAGGCAAATGAAAAACAGAGGCAAGGAACAGGATAAGACCATTTTCTGAGGCTTCCCATGGGAATCTGTTGCCCACTGGACTAGATGGGCGAATGGCCTTATCCAGCAGGGAAACACACCTACCTGCCCTTTTGCCTCTATGAGATGGAGGCAGCTGCTATTCAATGCCTAATGGACATCGCCCTGACCGTGAACTAACTTCGATTTTCAAGTATAGCCAAAACTGATTTGTTAAGTGATGCCTCATGTAAAAAATAAAATAAAAAAATGGTGCTGAATTAACAGCCAATTGGTGTAGCCAAGCACCACAAACAGACATGCAGAACGGAGACTTTTGAAGAGCTTAGAGGAAACATGTTAGCACCCAAAGACTATACTTCTCACATGGAAAAAATGTTTTACAGAACATTCAGTTCAGCCTTTACAAATCAGTTATCACCATGAGTAAGAAGGAAGAAAAAAAATCAACATAGGTCTAGGTTTTACAGGCTATCTTCCCCTTTCCCCAGAGGCCTAAATATAAATAAGACGGGTTGAATTAAATCCATTTATTAAAATTTATATACCATCCTATAGGCTCCTAGCAGTCTACTTCTGTGACCATCTTTCCAGCTTGATAATTCTGTAATAGAACGCATTGAAATGATGGTGTTTGCATTTTTTCCCAGCAAACACATTAAGGAATGCAAATGTTACTGTCATTTTTTTGTGGTGGAGTAGGTACCATCTGTTTCAATAAAGTTGTTATGCTCTAATATATGTGGATTAGGCTTTTTTATATATAAAAAAAATAACAACCACCACCACCACCTTAAATTATATTTAAATGTATGCATCAATTATTTATGGATGGTCATGTGTTTTATTATGTGGCATATTAAGAGACCTTTTGGGAGAAGAGAAAGAATTATGAGTCAGATATTAAGTGAATCAAATATAGGCTTAAATTCAAATTATCTAGACAGCTAAGCAGTATCTATGCATGTGTGTGTGTGTGTAGATAGATAGATGCCTTCAGGTGGAAAAGGAGAAAAAATTATCTAGTAGCAGTAGCACTTGATAGCTAAGACCAGAAAGAGTATATGCAAAGCTCTAACTCCATGTCCTAGCACTTGTTAAACTAATATCAGCTTTAAGAAGTTTTTTATTCCCCTAACATTTTCTGTTTAAAGGTGGTTGTTAACTAAAAACCATAGATTTTGCTATGTCTTCTTTATAGCTCATGGTATCAATTTCAAGTTGAAACCATTATTTTAAAAAAAAAAAAAAATGAAATATTTTAAAGTAATTCACTATCCATTACTTTAGTCTAGTTTTAAAAAAAAGTTTCTAGAAAAAACATTCCTCTAAGTCTGCTAAAAGCACATCATTAATTTTCAGTGCAATTCGAAAAACACAATTACTTCTGCAAGTCCTTACGAACTTTGTGCTACAAAAAAACACTGCTTTGGAAACAACACCAATTCATTTGTTAATAATTAAACAAACTTACTAGTACAGTAAAAAATTCTTTTCTGTTTTGTACATGCATAATATCAGCTATGGAGGAGTGCATAGCTGTAGGCCAAACGAGATATGGGGAGGAATTGCAGTGCTGGGTTTTTAAAAATGCACTTTTCACAAATAAGAGTGTGAGCTCCAATTTTTACAACAAATGAAGGGAAACCTTTCTTTCTGCCATTATCCTGCTGTGCTCTGTTGCTCCAGGCAATCCCTGCCCCAGTTAATCCCAGTTCATTGCAGTCTCTTTTCTCCCAATAAGCAGCTCCCTAAGGTGGGAGGGATTTATCACAACTTAACTTTGTATCTTTTGATTTAAGTACTAGACCAGACTGCACTGTATACCTGAAGTGTGCAGAAATGGGGTCTCAAAATTCTCCATCTAACTTTTAGGTAGAAGAATTGGTATGGGGCATTTTGCCAAATTTATGCAATTGGAGGAAGCACAGTTTGGGGGTGGTGTCCCCATTTGTTGTGGCAGTAGCACAGGTTACAGTGGTACCTTGGTTTTCGAAAGTAATCAGTTTTGGAAGACCGTTCCGAGCTCTGAAACGTTTGAAAACCGAAAACTCAATAGCCGACAGCTTGGCCTCAGGATCTTGCAGTCAACAGAAGCAGCATGGCATGTTCAACTTCTGAGGCGTGTTGGAAAACTGAAGCATTTACTTCTGGGTTTACGGCGTTTGAAAACCGAAATGTTAGTCCATGGAGACGTTCGAAAACCGAAGTACCACTGTATTTCCTGTCTTAGGGACTTTTGTTTTGCTGCTGCTGCTACAGCAAGTGTGTTTGCAGCCAACTACCAATTTGTATCCTTCATAATGCTCCAGATCAGGAATTGTTCTAGAGCATTGGGGTAGACAGGTGGGGTTGCAGCCAACACAGAAAGAAAACTTTGATTGATTGATCAATATTTTGAGAAAATTCTGCAAAGTTGTTTTTCTTTTCCTTCAGGGGAGCAGTGTCAGAAACTGTCTCAGAAACATTTTTTATACCAGCTTATAAGAAAATCCTGCATTTGAGAAAATTAAGCGTAGATTGTTAGACAACGAATTTCAAGAACGTAGTAGCCAAATCAGAAACAGTGTCTGTGCAATGGTGATTTTCTCAAAGTAAACCTGAATCAACAAAGGGCGTACATGCTAGCGAGACTGAATGGGCTACCATCAGCAATACTACAGGGGAGATTCCAGCAAATGCCACTCGCAGAGAGACCATGCCCCGGTGGACAGAATCATACAGAATCAGTTGCGCATGTTCTTTTGCACTGCTCCTTGTATCAGACAATTAAGTTCTTCATCAGTTGACTGTTAGCTGGGAATGGCAGTCAGATGAATGTAAGGCAGCTGTCCTAATGTTTACCCAGGATGGGGATAAAATGAAGATGGTAGCCAGGTTTCTGCAACACGCAGTGGGGATCCGTGAACGTTATACAAGAATATTTTAATTATTAGATCCATATTTCGCGGAGTAGTTTCATTGCACTGAACCTTTTGGGATTTTGTCTATATGCCAATAAAAGGTTTGAGATTGTAAAATTGAAACATTTTGTACACAAACTCAATCAGCACAGAAACAAGCACAGGCAACAAACATGGCTCCCCCAACTGAAGGGAAGTTTTCTTTTCTGCAGTTTCTCTTACTGCACATAATGTGGCATTGTGGGAAGTCTTACTATGAAATCTTTCTATGCTTACTATGAGAACTCTTGCTTCTTTCCTCTTGGATTCTGGGAAGTCTTGCTCATAATCTTTTCTCTGCTTCTGCACAAGAGTCTGAGAATGTTCTGAACAGTTCCCATTGAGTTCATGAAACAGTGTATTCTGACCTGTTCTTAATGCATTGCTGACCACATTTACGGAACGTGATTGTTGTATTCCTTCATGTTATGTTCTCTCAATATCAATCTTTAGTTATAATTTAATTAGGAGGTTTCATGTCTGTCTAGTTCCAGCTCCGTTTCCCAGTCTTTGAACTTTCAGTGATTAATGTAATATGTAATGCCCGCCTTGTACCTATGTTAACCAATCAGCAACAAGATGCTTTGTGTTTGTATCAACCAATCAGCCACAAGTACACCTGTGGCAATGTTTGTAATATTCAATAAAAGAGAGTTCCCGGGACTTGCCCCGGCAGACGTCTCTCCTTTGACACCCACCATTCGTCTGTCGTGATTTCAACCCAACATCTGGTGACCCCGACGTGATTTCAACCCAACACCCAACCCATAATGTTTACTTTGGCCCTGAAAACTTTAAAAGAAAATGGAACGAGTGGAAGTTGTTGAATAAAACTTGATGTTTGAACTGCTTCGCAGGTCATCCTCTGCTCCTCCAGAAACAGTATTCCCTGCTTTATTTTCATCTAATCAAATGCAATGTTGCTTATAAAAATTTTAAGCTAATGGTATAAAGAAATTCAAAGAACAATACAGCAGTCAGAAGTTCTTTTGTCAATAAATAAATGATGTGGATCACAATGTTTTAGTTTCAAGGGGAAACTAAAGATGACTAGAAGCAAAGAGATAAAAATCTCAAATTTATGCTCCATCATACACATGGCTTTGCAAGTGTCCATACCTCCATGCTAGGTATTTACCATCCACACAAACAAAATGCGTGTCCTCTGTGGCTAGCATGTATTCGTTTATTTTCTCCTTCCTGCTTCAATGCCCACTGCATCCACACAGTTTGATTTATGGGATGTGGAATGCAAAGTAAGACTTCTGACCGATCCCATCTATTAGACCAGTTCATTCCACTACGTTCTGTTAAAAAGTAGCACACAAAATGGATGTGCCACCATAAGAAGTCAGAGAATGCATTTGTCAGTGAAAAAAGTTAACAGTATTTGCAACACTAAGTTGATCAAGACTTTAGGATTTCAATAAACTGGAGGGATTACTTTAAAAAGTAATACTAATCCTTCTGACAGAAACCAGTCTCTTTCTATTTGTCATTGAGTACAGAGAAGAAACAGTTAATGACAGTAAATAGTTGCTCGCACCAATCCAAGCGCCTTGTCCACATCCTCAAGTCACATAAACTGAAATTCATTCAACAAAGCAGGATTAGACCATGTTCTGGAATCTCTCGAAATTTAACCACTTTAACAGTAGAATCAAGGTAGTATCACCTATTGGTTGCATGGCATTTTCTTATGGACAAAACATGACTGCCTTTGTTTCTTATGTGTCTTGGGAATACTGTATCTAGTTGTTCAGGGTAGAAATCTATAACCAGACCAAGATTATTTATGATTTAACCACCGGAAGAGGGGCTACATGCCCTTCAAGGCTGGACCATGTGTAAGTGGAGCAAATGGACCACACATGGAATAAATCAAATCCATGCAACAGCCTTAATAGAGATTCACTTGCTTTCTTGGTTGGAATTAAAGCACAGGAACAAAACATAAAACTATAGATGAACTGAGCAGGGATAAAATATTTGTCTAAAACGTAAAAGGCTTTCTTCCTGCATTCAAGAATCAGTTACAGTGGTCAGGATCCCAAAGTGTTGCACTGATGGGGGCTTCTAAGTTTCTCGCTCCTGACACCAATCTCTCAAATCCTTTTAAATCTGCCCTCAAATCTTTATCCTATGAAGCATGAAGGGATTATGTTAGAAGTAAAAAAACAAGCCACCACCAAGTGTACAGAAATGCTTTGTGTGTGCACATGGAACACTTTGGATCCTGGACTTTGTGGTGCTCGTTTTCTTTCTCTCTTTTGCACTTAAGATTCCTTTCATGTCACCCTATTGGTTCATACAAGGCTAATGAGAAAGCTGGGTATTGTCTCATCTCTGCAGAGGGCCTGGGGTAGGGGCTACAAATGTACAAACCCATTAACAAGATCAAAGTTCTGCTCGCACAGAGCAATCACGGAAGATGAGACCCGAGCCAACAAAATCATGAGCTGGGTTGAAAGTCCAGGAGGCTTTTGCATGCATCCATCCATGCAAGGGAAAAAGGAAGCTTAGAAATAAGAGTCAGTTGATTTGATTAGGAGATGCAGTGGATCATGCCTAGGCTCAAATATAGGAAATGAAATGTGTAAAGGCCAATACGCCGCAAATGAGCCTCAGTTGATACAGTAGACAGAATTGGGTGAAGGAACTTTTGGACACTGGTTGTTAAGCATGGAAGGGAGGGAGAGGAGGTGTGTTGAGTAAAATAATCTGTGAAGTGTAGGGATATTGCGGAGTGGGCAGTGAGGTCCGGAGGGAGCACACTCCCTACCAGCAGGCAGCCACAGTCTGCCTGCACGCGTGACCCTGGGGTGCAGGGCAAACTCCCCCTCAGACAAGCCACGGCTGTCGGAATATCGTCCCCTCTGTCTGACCTTTTGCGGTCTCAGTAGTCTGCGGTGTCCTGTCTGTAACCTTTGTCCCTGAGACCTTTTGTCTCCTTCGTCATACACTGTGCAAGGGGAAAATGACGCTGTGGAAACAGGTGCCAAAATAACTTTGTACCACCCCACGATCTCGGGACGGAAGATGTGTAAAGGTCACAGCCCAAAATGTATTTGCCTGGCTTTCATATTTGTCTCAATAAAAGGAGGCTCCACAGGACTGACCGGCAGCTCGCTTCAGCCCACCTGTGCGCAGCTCACATGATGATCAACCCCAGTCTTGTGCCTTCCTTCAGCAAAGAAATTACACTTATCTCAAAAAACATAAAAACAAAAATGCCATTTCACAGTAACAGAGCAATCCCCAATTGAGAGAATGTGCAGTAGGGTTCTAAGAGCTTTGTTGCACCCAGCACCAACAAAATTGGCTTTTTACTGAAAGAAGCATTCATTCCCCCCACCCAGCATCCCTTCACATTTACATCATGAGCTATTATTGCTAGCTATGTCGGGGTGGGATGGGGGCTCCAGCCCATGGGCAAATCTTGGCCCACCACAGGGTTCAGTTTGGCCCTCCAAGTCCAAGGCAATTTCTCTAAAACCATGCCAATCTGTCAATCAGCTGTTGGGCTAGGGCATGCAGCCAAAGCAGTAGCCCACTTCAATCCTAGGGAACATGCTGACAAGGCAGACTCTTTTTTCCACACTGCTGGCCAACTCTGACAAGTGGGTGGGACTGCCCATCTGTCATGTCATCAGATGATTGGCATGTGGCTGGCCCTTCCCACCCATTCATGTTGGTCATTGGAGAGGGGGGAAATAAATATCTATACAAAAGTGCTGTGTATATATTATGAACAAGTAATTTAATTGAGTTTAAACTTAATTAAGTTTAATTGAAATTACTCTTTACTTTGAAGACTTCAGTAATGTATGATTTTAATTATACACTACTATGATATTTCTTATTTTATTTTTTTGGAATAGAGCATAAAACAGATAAATAAATGTTAAAGAGTCTGTACAGTGGTACCTCGGGTTACATACGCTTCAGGTTACAGACTCCGCTAACCCAGAAATAGTGTTTCAGTTTAAGAACTTTGCTTCAGGATGAGAACAGAAATCGTGCTCCGGCGGCATGGCAGCAGAAGGAGGCCCTATTAGCTAAAGTGGTGCTTCAGGTTAAGAACAGTTTCAGGTTAAGAACAGACCTCCGGAACGAATTAAGTACTTACTTACTTCGGAACGAACCCGAAGTACCACTGTATTGATACAGCATTTATACTGTCAGGCAGAGTCCGTTTCAGGTCTTTGGCGCCCTACAGCAAAAGCCCCTCAAAATGCCCCTGAGCAGCAGGCTTACATGGTGGCAGAGGTTGGATCTGATAAGCTGTCAGCCACTTAAAGCTCCCACGGTGCCCTGAAGCAACACTACATTGTGCTCTCCAGGAAACTGTGGGAGAATGGTAGGCTGTTTTCTAGGCCTAGTTGCTGCCACCAGATCAGCTTACAGCTACCAGGGCAACAGGTAGTCAAGCATCAGCCCCAGTGGACCATGTCAGAGTTTAAGTATGGGGGGATAGCTGCCCAGAGGCACTGTGTGTGATGTCAGGATTAACTGTTATCAGGATTAACTATTAAACAAAGGAAGTTGTAATAAATGTCAGCATGTTCCACAGAATAGGAATACATCAATGATTTTTTTTAAAAAAGCGTGTTCTCCTTCATGGAGAGCACGTGTTGCGGTGGGGTCTGCTGAGCCACCCCTCTGTTACCAGGCAGGGTCTCTAAAGATGGCCTGGGGCAGTGATTGGTTCACTGGGTTGCTGGGGTAAAAGTTATGTTGCAATTTTGGTGGGAGGGGTAAAATGTTTAAATACTCTGCACGCAGCCTGGAGCTTTCTCTTTGCTGCGTGCAACGGATCACCCGCCCACCCGCCCTTGAGTAAGGGGTTGTTGCATTGACCTTGCTATGCCTGTCATGGGGTCGTCTGCCGTTGGGGCAGGGGCCTGGTAGGAATTTTGTCCATCTGGCTGATTGGCTGGGCCATTTGGTTTTTGCCTACTGCGTAGCAAATCGTCACAACTTGTAAGGTTGTGGTTAGGCATTGGTTATAAATTGGTGGAGGAGGGGTTAGGATAGGCTGGGCCTGCCCCTCCATGGTTGCTGCGGAAAGGGAATTCCGTTAAAGGAATCCTGGGGCTTGCCATCTTTTCGTCCAATCCCTGGAATGGGACTAGGGCCGGCAAGCCTTCGGGGAGCAGGCGGGTGAGAATTGAGGGTCTGTGACCCAGCTCCATTTCTCTCCGACTTGCTTTCCCCCGCACTGTCTTTCGGTGGTGCCCGGAAGTCAGTTCTGTCCCCAGGCGGGGGGACAGATAGTCTTAACCAATGCCTAAACAACCACTCACGGTTTTGTATTTAAATAAAGTTGTGGCCAAAATTATGCCAAAAACCTTAAACAAAAATTAAGTGTGTGTTGTGAGTTATTTGGGGGGTGGCTTGGGGACCTCGACACGCAAAAAACCACACCTCTTAACAATGTAGCACATAGTAATTATAATAATAATAATAATAATAATAATTTAAATCACAGAAGGCAAAAGTTGCATCCCGAAATAGAAATTTTGGCTACATTGTGAAAAATAAATAAATTTAGAATAAATGTAAAGAGAACATGGTCTTCAATAACTTTTTCTCAGTTAATCTTAAGAAGCATAGGCCCATTACATATAACAGATGCTATCTACATGCACATTTTAAATAACCCCAGGGGGCTGTTTCTGCCTTTCTGTTTTAATTGTTCAGCCAATTAAATTATAGAATTACTCCAGATTAATCTCTAAATTAAGTCCAATGAGAAATAAGGGGGGGTGCGGGGAGAAAGAGAGAGACTGTCCTTTAACAAAGGGGTTACATTTTGTGTACAGCAACACAGCAAATGGCTGCCAGGGAAAGGTGTATGCAAAATAATGCAACTACATAATAGTTTTTGTGGAGGTTTTTTTACTTACTGCAAATATGGTGATTATTTCAATACGGTATAGATTTTTACACAAAGAAAATACCAAAGTGATGCAGAGAAAACCCCAAAGCACAAGGACTCCCCCTCCCCCCCCAAAAAAAATTAATAAGACAAAAGAAGTAACCATACAGAGCAAATTTACTGTAAGTGAACCAGCCAGCAATTAATCACATGGAGTATGTGAGGTTAACTCTTTATTAGCAGAAACCTACTCAGGGGAGCCAGCAATTCTTCTCAGTAGGTCTTGCCCCTGTGAAGCAGTTGCAGAGGCTGAAGAGCCCTTTCTTCTCACAGCTGTCTAAATCTCCTTCTCCCCTGGGTCCTTCCTAAGCAATCTGAGACTCTGCCAAAGTGCCTGTCTCTGCTCCTCTCTCTTCATACCTCTTCTGGTCCATGGAGAACAGGGGAAAGGGGAACCTGTCACAGCAGCAGGAGGAGACACCCTGGCTTCTTCACCAGCCTGACTCATCAATGCCTCATCAATGCCTGCTTCATTTTCTGATTCTGAACCTCCATTAGTCTAGAGAAAACCTTGACAATGAATAGCATCCTTGTTTACCTAGTTAGATTTTCACCATCTTGCTCTGACAGGTTTCACATGCACTTACTACTTAGCCCTTGATTAATTGAGAGTTTAACCTGCAATATAAACGATCTATTCTGCCTGTCGCTGGGCTGAATTCTTTGTTCAGATCTCTTTTGCATCATCAACCCTGTGAAACAGAAAATGTAATTCAAGTTTTTTGGGGGGGTTGTTGGATATACTTAATGGTGAAATGCAGTGGATGACAAACTCAGCACAAATGTCAGTAGCTGATTGTCAAGTTGCATTTTGTCAGCAACGACAAGTCATGTGCCCATGAGCCTGGGGTTAAATACATTGCTGCCACAGTGTTCTCAACATTCCCGCTATCTCAGAAAGCAAGAGGCCAGGGTGAATTATTCATTTTGTCTCCTGCTCATACTATTGTATTGAAATTGACTACACTGCCATTTTATGGACCAAGACTACACCAGAATCTGAAATATATGGGATGCTGAACACCATAATTTTTATAAACAAAAAATAATACACCACTTCTTGAAGGGAGATCTTCAAGCACTCTGACTTTCCAATGACCTCTTAAAATTGCTTAAGTGTCCACTCCTCCTAAAGCAAAACATTTAAGGGCATATCTTATAGTAGAATACAAAAATGCAGATGTATTGTGTTGGTAATCAAAGGGCACATGACATGTAAAAAAGAAAAGTGAAAGAACAAGGGAAAGATATCCAACACACAAAGTTTGCTGGTTCCTGATAAGCATTTGATGTGCAGCTATGTTGCTTTGTTACTTTCTCTGTAGGCAGGTGGAGTCTAAAATTAAAGTTTGTACTGTGCTGTGCTAGGAAGGGATGTCAACTAATTTGCAGGTATTGCAAGTCCATTTGCTAGACAAGACTCACTGGTAATCCATTTCTGTCTGGATTCAAAGAAGATGACACAAACTGTGGGTTTTTAAACCTTTAAACATCTAAAGAAAATTAGCCTCCCTAAAGAAGCTTAGGGAAACATCCAAGGCATTTCCTGTGTCATTCCAGAGGAGCTAACATTATACCCTGAAATCCATTCAGACAAGGAACCATTTCAGCTATATGCTTCAGTCCTCAAAGTGGATGCGCGGCTCTGAAATTAACACACATCATTGCTCCTCCCACTGAGAACAGCAGAAAAGGACAGAATTAAACTCCCCTTATTCAGCTACCTCAGTTACTTCAACCCACAGTATAATAATTGCCAAGTTTCTAGAAATGGCTGATAGAAATTTAGCACCCATTTCATTTCTGAAGGTGAATGTACTTCGTCTTCCTAATTATTAATATGTCTTAATCACTTCATGTGCTGACGTTTCTAAGTTGCTCAGCGGCAAGAAATTTTAACGAATGTTGTCATTCACAGTTTAACTTCTATGGAAAATCTCAATTATCATTTAATACGAGGACATGTACACTACAGACTCAAGGAGCTGGCTGGCTCACTTCAGAATTTATTAAGGAAAGCAGTGAAGTAATCTGGGATGGGGAACTAGCAGTGTGAAAAGCAGATGGACTACACAGAAACATAGTGTAAGAAAGTTGCCTTATACTGTACTGACTCAGACCTTTGGCTTATCTAGCCCAGTATGGTCTACTCTGACTGGTAGCAGCTCTTCAGGGTTTCAGACAGAGGTCTCACCTTGCCCTACTTAGGGATGTCAGGAACTGAACCTGGGAACTTCTGCATACTATCTAACAAGCTATGGAACCTGAGCCTTTTTCTCTTCTTGTTTAAGAGAATTCTCTGCAGCATATCATTAAGCAAATCATGGTCCTTCTTTTAGAGCCCTGATTTCCACAAAAGAATGCAGCATCAATGTGGGGAAAGCATCCATAACTTATGCACTTTTTAGGATGCCTGTCCAGGAGTATCATATGGAAACTGTACAGTGGTGCCTTGGTAGTCGAAACCTTTGTTGTCGAACAAATCGACTCCTGAACGCCACAAACCCAGTTTGTGAACCTTTTTTGGAAGCTGAACGTCCGACGCAGCTTCCAGTTGCGTGCAGGAAGCTCCTGCAGCCCATCGGAAGCCACGCCTTGGTTTTCGAACTGTTCTGGGAGTCAAACGGACTCCCGGAATGGATTAAGTTCAACAACCAAGGTACCACTGTATTACACTAAAGTTAGCAGGTTTATCCAAACCACACCAACTTTCTCTAACTCTACCAAAGGAAGCTTCTGTTGTCCAAAAGAGAACTGTGAAGCATTCAGAACCTCTAGCAGAAACATTGCATAATGGTCTTACAAAAACATGCAACATAACGGTTGAATTGTCAGGTGGAACTGAGAAATGCAAACAAGTTACAGTAGGGTAAGGAAACGAAACAGAAGACAACAATTTTCCAAAATGCATGCTCAATTTTGTGCCTTGTGGACAACTGGCATCTTAAGGGAGACATATGCAAAGATGGATCAGACCAGGAACACAAATGTAATGAGCTCCCAAGAGGTTGGCTGTTGTATTTTGTACCAATTAAGAGGTATCAAAAAGTCTTAAAAGATGGAATAGGATGCATTACAGGAAGTACAACATTATCAGGCCACCTTTCCTAGGTTTGTATCAGACAGATAAGGTCTATTGCCTTCTCGCCAGCAGAAGCAGTACTGATGAAAAATGATACAGCCCCAAATCCAGCATAAGAGATGTAAAATTTCCAGAAATTTTGAGGACCTGGGGGCTGCAGAGAAAACATTTCCTCCACTGTTTTTAAGAAATTATTTGATGAAACTGAAACCATAGAATCATGGAATACAGTGGTACCTCGGTTTAAGAACAGCCCTGTTTAAGAACCATTCAGTTTACAAACTCCGCAAAACCAGAAGTAGTGTCCTGGTTTGCGAATTTACCTCAGTCTAAGAATGGAATCCAAATGGTGGAAGGGCACCGGCAGTGGGAGGCCTCATTAGGGAAAGCGCGCCTCAGTTTAAGAATGGTTCCAGTTTAAGAACGGACTTTCGGAATGGTTTAAGTTCATAAACCGAGGTACCACTGTATATGCATTGCTTATCTGATTATTAATTCTTGCTTTACTAATTTAAGAATATAAAATGTTCCATGTACACTTTAGAAAACAAAACTATGCTTCTTGCTATAGCTATAGATGCCTTGATTTTATTCATACAATAATTATAGTTGTAGCCCGTGTTAGAGATAGAGCAGCAAGCTGCTACACGCCGAAGTCTCAAACTTAGATTGGTTCTTGTCCGTTGTAGAATTGGGGAAGAGTTTAAGAACACATACATTGTAATCAGCAAATATTGAATTATTGTTTGCACTTAGAAACAGCCCCCACAGTCAGGAAAAAGGAGGAAAAAGAAAAAAAGAATTAATGCTACCACAGAAATACCATCACAATCCTCCATAAAATGACTATATGTACCACAAGCCACAAATTCTTTCCAGCTCTCTCAAAAAACCAATAATGCCTATCTCTAGCCTAACCATTGGATCTGAACTTTACGTGTCCAGTGTACACCATTTATAGCTCTCTTGTACCCCAGATTTTCCTACACAGTAATTAGAAACCATTTTGACAGGGTAAAGTGCAGCTTATGCAAATATTATAAAACCTGGCCTTAAAAAGCATTTCACTCATCATTCTAAAATATGTTTTCTTTCCCCCTCAATCTTCCTTTCTCCCCTCCCATTTCCCCATCTTTCCACAGGGAAAGGTCATCCATATTGTGTTATGTGCTCATACAATTCTTTTCCTGTCTTCATATTTTTAAAATTAGCCATCTTTACTTTGCTTGAATAATAAATAAATAAACCACTCAATATGCTTATTGATTTTTGACTTCTACTTGTTAAACAGAGAGCTGAAATGGGGGGGGGGGGTTATATTTCCTGGCTGGGTTCCAGACTGAGGGAAAAGAAGGTTAATGGACGATCAACATCCATTTGGCTGCATTTGCACGTGAATAAGTGCAAAATGTGTGGAATACACTTGAATCCTATGCATACTTACGCAGAAATAAGTCCCTTTGAGATCAATAGGGTTCACTCCCAAGTAAGAGTGTTCAGGATTGCAGCTCAAGGTACATGACAATATAAGCCTGACAGTTTAATCTGCTTTAGGAAACAAACTGGATTCCTTTGCCCATAAGCCTGTGAGCAAGGACTGTTGATTTTTAACTTCATTGTGTGGATTAGAGGACATGTTATAAATAAAAAAATATTTTATATTATACCTTGGGTCGGATTTTTTTTAAATGTGAGGTTGTTAACATAATACAAACATTCTTATATGTCTTAGGCATGCATATTTGCTATGCTTATGCCATCAAAAAGAAAGAGAAGAAAATCAAAGTAAATCCAATCAAATCTTTAGGGTGGAAAATTCAATATTTTTTTGGCCTTGCATCGTATATTCAGGATGATTTTTCTATGATCTTCACTACCAATGTTTGCCTATTGTTATATGTATGTTTAGTGTCCTGCCTGTGGTAAAACAAAAGCAATACACAGAAAACGATAGTGTTCAGCTTTAAAACCTACTGATTGGGGAAACAGCATTCAGCCTATTCCGGATGGGGTTGCAATCTCTCTAAAGGATTAGGTACCTAGGTTGGGTGTATTATTAGATCTAATCCTGTATTTGAAAGCCCAAAGAGATCTACAGATGAGCTTCCTTCCTTCAGCTATTCTTGCCTGGCAACATACCTTTTGGATTACTACAATGTGTTTCAACTGTGGCTGCCCTTGGAGATGCACTTTGTAAAATGCAGTTAGTACAAAATAAAGCAACTAGACTACTAAGTGGGACTGGGAAAATGGAATTCATCATGCTAGTCTTTTAAGTCACCTGTACTGGCTCCTGCTTTGTTTTGGAACTCAAATCAAGATGCTTGTTTTAACATTTAATGCCCTAAAGCAGGAGCTGGGAGCTTGTAGCTTTCCATTGGTTGTTGGGCTCCAGCTCTCCTCTGCCCCAGCCAACAAGGCCAATGGTCAGGGGTGGTGGGTGTTGTGCCCCCCCCCCACATGTTCTTGGGCTACAGGTTCCCCATTCTTGCCATAAAGGGTCTTGGAGCAGGGAATTTTAATGGCCACTTTCCCCCACACATTGCTAATAAGGTCACCCAAAGCAAAAGGAATTGCTTTGGGTCAGAACCAAAGACAGAGCTTTTCCCACCATGTAACCTGGCTTTACAGACGCGGGTGGCACTGTGGGTTAAACCACAGAGCCTAGGACTTGCCAATCAGAAGGTTGGCGGTTAGAATCCCCGTGACGGGATGAGCTCCTGTTGCTCAGTCCCTGCTCCTGCCAACCTAGCAGTTCGAAATCATGTCAAAGTGCAAGTAGATAAATAGGTACCGCCCCGGCGGGAAGGTAAACGGCATTTCTGTGCACTGCTCTGGTTCGCCAGAAGCGGCTTAGTCATGCTGGCCACATGACCTGGAAGCTGTACGCCGGCTCCCTCGGCCAATAAAGCGAGATGAGCGCCACAACCCCAAAGTCGGTCACGACTGGACCTAATGGTCAGGGGTCCCTTTACCTTTACCTTTACCCTGGCTTTGGAATGCTTGCCACAGGAGGGTAGCCAAGTATCCTCTTTCAGACCAGACTGCCCTCTTCTTTATTCTCATTGCTAGTTGACGTCAGGTGCCTTTAATTGCCTAGTGGAATTCTGGTATCCTAAGTGCTGAACGCTGAGCAGCTGGGAGGGGCAGCTTTGTTCTGCTCTGTCAAGCCGCAGCAGGGTTGTAGCATCTGACTGCTGCAAACACCGCTAGAAGCAGAGGAGTGAACAGGTGCCTCTCTTAACATGTACGGATAGCAGCAGAGGAGCAGAAATAGAAGTTTTCATGCATCTCTGAGCAACCAGCTCCTGCTGCTTTAGACAAGCCCTTTTCTTTTTCTTTTCGTACCGTCACTTGTGCAGGGCTGGATTATAATACTTTTATGTAGTTTGGAATTTACTGCCCATAAACTGCCTTGAATTTTTTCTTAATAAAAGGTGGTACAAAAAAGTCATAAATAAATAAATGTGCAGGCAAGCCCCCATTAGTCTATGCGTGCCCCAAGGTTCCATTCTGTCCCCCCACCCATGCTAAGTCTATTCATATACAGTGGTACCTCGGGTTACAGGCGCTTCAGGTTACAGACTCCACTAACCCAGAAATAGTACCCCGGGTTAATAACTTTGCTTCAGGATGAGAACAGAAATCGCACAGCAGTGGCGTGGCAGCAGCGGGAGGCCCCATTAGCTAAAGTGGTGCTTCAGGTTAAGAACGGACCTCCAGAACCAATTAAGTTCTTAACCCAAGGTACTACTGTACATGAATTCATTGGGATAAGTCATCTAGCTGCTTGGCCTGCAGTGCCATTGGTATGCTGATGGCATGCACATCCTCCTCTAAATTTAATTTACTACTTCCAGGGAGATCGCACAAATCTTAAAACAAGGGTCTGAAGTCACTTTTGGAATTGATGAGCATTAAACAAAATGAAGCTTCTGTGAGTGGGGAAATTTGGTGGTTTTAATTAGGCTGTGAAACTGGTGCTGCATGGAGTTGAACTCTCATTGAAAGACCATGTGAGCAGCTTGTATTGTATTGAAAGGCCATGTGAGCAGTCTTCCTAGCCTTGCAGAGGTCCATTTCAAAAACAGCATGCTATGACAAAAACCAGCATCTAACTCTTATTCAACGAAGAGAAGGAAACATCAATTTCATTCATGCCCTGCATTTTCTTAAAGCAATTCATGAGCTACTGATTATTCAGATTACTGAGTCACTGTGAGATCCTAAAGATACCTTCACCCTGATTTCCAAATAGGAGAAGGTAATTTTAATAAGTGCCGGGAGGGGGGAGGATGAAAAGGGCTGTATCCACCATATTAATTCCCTGCTTGCTACTTTAAAGACTGTGACATTTATCTGAAGCCAACAACTTTTTTTTTCTTTTTTGGAAAACAGAGATGTTCTTGTCTTAAAAAGCATAAGACCAAGAAAAAGACAGCCATTTATACTGTAAGATTACTTCTTCCCCAGAGAGGCTGTATGCTAAGCTTCTGACATACACATCGAAAGTAAAATAAACTACTATCACTAGTGACCTTTAGCAGATCTTCCATGCATTACCTCTTTGGGAAACAGTTTACCCTGAAGACACAGCTTATGTCTCTGAGGAGACTGTAAAATTTCCAGCATCTGCAAGGGCAGCTGGCTTGGTGGTTACAGCATCTGTCTCGTTTGGATTACGACGCTGTACATTGCCCAGGGAAACTGTATCGCTGTGATGCACAAGTCCAAACTAAAGTCACAAGAGAAATGTAGGTGTAATAGTTCATTGTGTTTGGGAGGCCTAAATGGATGTAGTGCAACATTAATAGCATTCAGTCTGTCAGTGTTCCTGTATTTAAGGTCTGTTTCACCATAGAAAAGTGAGCAAAACCTGTTTATTTCTTTCACCACTTATGTATGGAGAGAAGATGGTTTAAATAAAGATACAACCCCTGCCCAACTAATATGTTAGTTTTAAATCACTCTGAGCAACAAAAACAGATTTAGAAGGTAAGCTCCTAAGGATGAGCACATGGACATTAACAACAGTGATGAGAAACGAGACACGTATTTCTGCTATCTGGTTACAGGGTCAATTGACCCTGGCAACTGGAGCTAGTAAGTGCATCTGGCAGTTCAGGGCGAAACTACTGGAGTCAGGACAACATCACAAAAAACATGTGAAGCGAAAACATAATGACCAGGTGGCTGAGCAAAGTTCCAGAATTAATTAGGGAAATGCGGGGAAGCCAAAGAACAAACTGATAACTCCAAATATTTTGAAGGTGATTAAAAGGGTTGAAGAGGGAGTAATAGAAATGGCAGAGAGCCCATATACTCCACCCATACAGAAAAACTGAGTAGCCAGAATAACCTCCCTGGTTTCTCCAGATATACCGGCAGAGAGGATAGTCTGTGCATGTGTCTCTCAAGCAGGAGCTATAACAGGGAACTATACAGATACATGGACGTGGGTGACGCTGTGGGTTAAACCACAGAGCCTAGGACTTGCTGATCAGAAGGTTGGCGGTTTGAATCTCCGCGATGGGGTGAGCTCCTGTTGTTCAGTCCCTGCTCCTGCCAACCTAGCAGTTTGAAAGCACATCAAAGTGCAAGTAGATAAATAGGTACCACTCCAGCGGGAAGGTAAATGGCGTTTCCGTGCGCTGCTCTGGTTCACCAGAAGTGGCTTAGTCATGCTGGCCACATGACCTGGAAGCTGTACGCCGGCTTCCTCAGCCAATAAAGCGAGATGACCGCCGCAAACCCAGAGTCGGCCATGACTGGACCTAATGGTCAGGGGTCCCTTTACCTTTATACAGATACATGATCACTCAGGCAAGGGTGAATTTACATGATAGGCCATGTGCTTCCCTTAGCCAATACAAAATCCCATAGTTCTGTTTGAGGTCATCCTCTGCTGATGCTGAACTGAACTGATGAGGCTTCTGTCTAGCCACCCAGGAAGAGACACAGCAATCTACACACCCTCCAGCTGCTCCAAATGAACCTTCCCATTCACTCTCCTTAAAGCCAGGGATACGGGTGGGATCAGTCTGGACTTCAGGAAAATGTGCAGCCTCCTGTGCCTCAAAAAAAAGGTGTACTTGGGGAATGCTTGCCTGCACAGGAAAGAGCAGAAGATGGAATTAGGCCATTGGAAAGGAATGCAGTAAAATACATGCCTTCTGAAAAGGCTGGGGGAGGGATTTGACGGATGACTTTTTTGGGGGGGGGGGTGGAGAACATTGGAGGAGGAGGTGTGTGTGTGTGTGTGAATATATGCATTCCTATCCTATACATCTCAGAAAGAATCTACCAGCTGGGCTTTTTAAAAAAGACTGAAACAGAACTTCAGTAACTATAGAGTCTCAGTTCCACAGTCAAACTACAAATTATACAAGATCTTTTAATTGAAGGGTTTATCCTTGGAATGTCCTTTTTTAGAAGCTTATCAGGCAACAAGCTCCATTGATAGGGCCGAATTACTAAAGGAAAATGTCAGGATGAACAATGTATAGTTGTTTGCCCAGACTTCAATCCATTGTTTTAAAACCGGGGTGGACAACCTTTGTTTCATTTCGTTTCAACATTTATAAACATAATTCAAAGAATACCATACTGGTGTGTAGAAATAAAATATTATAAGGCAGTATTAAAACATAAAAAAGCAATTTTTAAGCTCCCAAGGACCACATGCAGTAGTGGCAGAGTGTTGACAGGCTATGCGCAAGTAGGCATGGAGAGAGACGGAGCAAAAAAAACATAAGAAGAGCCTGCTGGATCAGGCCAATGGCCCATCTGCTCCGTCAATCTTTGCTGTTGCAACCTCCGATCAGTCACGCCCACCGAGTTCAGCATCCTTTTCTCACAGTGGCCAACCAGATGCCTGTGGGAAGCCCACAAGTAACATTCAAACACAAGAATGCACTCCTCTCCTGTGGTTTCCAGCAACTGGCCTTCATAAGCATAACTGCCACCAACTTTGGAGGCAAAGCATAGCCATCATGGCTGGTAGCCATCAATAGCCCTCTCCTCTCCATGGATTTATTTAATCCTCTCTTAAAGTCATCTGGGTTAGTGGCCATCGCTGCCTCCTGTGGGAGAGAGTACCACAGTTGCATTCATATAATAATTTCCTTAGGGGTCCAACAGGTACCTTGGACCGCCTGTTTATAAATGTTTATAAACAGGAATGTGAACTTTTCAGGCCCGAGTCCAAGTATTTTTGTTTTATTTCCCTAATATTGCTGATAAAGGGTATATAATTTCATTCCTCATACCCTTCATGGGTTCTTCTTCACTTAAGGAATGCTGTCCAGTACAGTGGTGCTTCAGGTTAAGAACTTAATTCCTTCCGGAGGTCCTTTCTTAACCTGAAACTGTTCCTAACCTGAGGTACCACTTTAGCTAATGGGACCTCCCGCTGCCACCGTGTGATTTGTGTTCTCATCCTGAGGTAAAGTTCTTAACCTGAGGTACTATTTCTGGGTTAGTGGAGTCTTTAACCTGAAGTTTTTGTAATCCGAGGTACACAGCATGGGAAAACATATTTAACCCTGACAGGTAAACAGGAAAGAAATTTCCTTCTTTTTGTAGGCAGTAAAAATTCCTGGTTTGCACTGTTTATAGTGATCTGAAGGCAGAGATTCTCAGATCAGAATTAAGTAATATTGCTTCAGCCAGACACACAGAAAGAATGTTTATTGAGATGTAAAAATCTGGGAAGCAAAAATTGTAATGGTTTTAATGGTCAAATCATTGCTGCATTTATGTTTGCTTTTAATTGTTCTGCTAAGCAGCTCCTTTCTGGAGCTTTTAGAAATAACAAAATAAATCATCCCTCTGTGCCTGCCCTGATCCCACTAATTGTCAAACCTCCCCCCCCCCCCAGCTTATGTAATTTGCAATTTTTAAAAACCTGCATGTTAGAGGCAAATTTGTATGACGGTTGGCCATCGGAGAACAACTGAATCAATCCTGCAGAGCTTAGGCAGCATTCCTGCCCAGGACTGCAAAAATTGAGGGGCTGACAAGCACCAGGTAGGCAGCAAAACATGGTCACACGTTGTACAAAACTGGAAAAACTGAACAATCCATGCATGTGAAGAATTTTAACATAACCCCCTCAAATAATTCACAGCTGAGAACCGGTATGAGAAAAGCAACATTTGCAGTAAAACATCACAGAATATTAGTTCAACAAACTTGGGGATTGGGGCCCTTTCTGAGCCAAGAAGATGAGGGAAATCTTCATTTGCGGCACATGGGAGAATGCACAGAAACAGGCTTTTAGCAGAATGCAGTTCAGCTCCCGCTTTGGCAAAATCTGCAAGTCGCATAGTCCTGCTTAATGTATTCACAGAATACTGTAATCAATCCAACGAACAGGAAGCCAATAAAGTACTTCGGCAGCAGTGTCTCAGGAAAACATGGTGTTGCTTAATTCGTTAACGAAACTGCAGATAAGAACTTCTACAAGTCTTCCATTTCATAACAGAGAGTATCCTAAAGAATATACAGTGGGGGCACCAACAATATCTACAGTGAGAGCAAAGTATGTTGGGAGCCATGCACCTTGTACAAAAATGTGATTTCAGAAGAGCAGGCTTAGCTGAATGACTCTTGCCGCTGGAATCCGTTTACTAGTTTGGGAAGGAGAGAGAATAAGTCAGGTAGCATTGCACCATGCACCAGAATTGTGTAAAAACCGTTCCCTAAAAAGAACAGCCCTTCTGCTAAGTGATAAAGGGTTGGCGGAGGGAAGATGTCATGAAGATCTATGGTTTATCAAAAACATAGAAGAGAAAATAAATCATTCTTCAAGCAGATATGAAAGCGCAGACACACCTCAGCTGAAATAGTGACAATGGTGCATGCTATTGCAGCATCTACCCATAGTATCCTATTATGTGGCTGTGGAGTTAATGTCTGTCACTTTCTCTGTCTATCTTTACATTAAAAATTCAGAGGCACCCCTCTAGGTCATTAATGAGTGCACAACAGCTACTTTAGCGTTAATTTTATCACTGTAAAGGGTACTTCTTCAAAAATGCACATTGCAGTTTGTAATTACGCATTTCTGCCTTAAAAGAGAAGATGCTAAAATTTCACATACTGCCAGAATGAAGCACTATTAAGCACCTTGTTAATGGTTATAAAATCTATATAAAAGCTAGCTGAACTGAGAACGCTACCTCCAATATATATATATAATTGCATGGTTACAGAATAGTGCCATCTACTGTTCATTTGTTGACACAAAACTAGCAGATTCTTTTCACCAAAAAAACCCCCAAACCACCCTATTTTAAAGCTTTGCGTTTAAAAACTGCTAATATTCATAGCCTCATTTTCAATGTACAATTAAGATAACTGTGCTTTACACAAGAATAAGAATGCAAATTTTGCATATTCACTTCTGCCGATATACAAAATGTAACACAGATGTATACCAGCATATGGATGAAAGTTGAATGCAGAAATCAAATGTGGCTACAGGGAAACATCACTTCTCTTCTCACATAGGGAAAAAATGAATTTCTATACACAGCTGGATTTTATACGAGTTGTCTTCAATAAAATATTAATAAGCATATTTTGCAGCATTCTCTCATTAAAAATCAATGCCTCAGACTAAAAAGAGGCTGCCAATGTTTTACACAGTCTGGCACTCTCTTGCTAAGAATTTCTCCCATAGAGAACATGTTGACTTTTTGAAATAAAGCCTTTAAGAAGCTCGGTTCTGGTACCCCAACAAGAGCACCCCTTTTTGCACAATGCAGTAGGGAGTGAGAGGAAAGCAAATGACTAAGAGCCCAGAGAGCTTTTTAATTGCACTTTGTGCTCATGATGCTATTGGGGCAGTCACACATCACCCCACTTGCAACACTGTTCGCACACTTTCAAAAGTTTTTGGGTGGCCACACTGTTTCATCACTTACAGTCAGTGCACATCCCATAGTTTCCTGCTAAAACCCTGTAACTTTTGATACCACGATAACGTGGTGGCATTAGGGAATCAATGCAAAACAAACTAAAGCAGAATAAATCCACCACTAATGTGCTATGATTGTGTCAAGACCATGTTGCAGAATACACACCTGCAATAAAACAGCAGTCTGAAGGGGTCCTAAGCTTCTTAGCAAGATAGGTTAGTCCAGGGGTCAGCAACCCGCGGCTCCGGAACCGCATGTGGCTCTTTTACACCTTTGCCACGGCTCCGGGGCGGATACTAGCGAGGGAGGAGGCGCATTGTGCGCCCCGACACTCCCCACTGTGGCGGGCGCTGTACTGGCTGTGACATCACAGGGGGGCGTTGCGTGCGTTAGTCACGCACCGTCCCGATGTCACCTTCCCGCCCGCCCGCTACATTGTAAGGGGCATGCACGCTGGTCACTGCATTGAAAGGGGGCATGTACGCTGGTCACTGTTTAGAAGGGGAGTGAAGAACACACACACACACAAAAAGGTAACTTGTTAATTTAACATTTATTTCTATAATTCTGAGGGGTCAAACAAAGAAATAAAAGTGACAAAAAAGTTATTTTTATAATGACAAGTTTTGCGGCTCCCAGTTTTTTTTTTCCTTCGGAAACGGGTCCAAGTGGCTCTTTTTGTCTTAAAGGTTGCAGACCCCTGGGTTAGCCCCAATGGTGGAGAGCGTCCTAATCAAAACATGTTGGACCAAAATAAATTATATATTTGTGTGCCTCTTTTCTTCTTCCTGTACTGGCACATTCCCTCATTTTCTTCTCTGTTCCTGTTCATTAGAAACCAAGAGGAGGGGTAGTCATGGGAAGATCAACAGCATACACTCTTATTAAGCTGGCACAAGGGGTCACCTGAATTAGATGGTGGCAAAGCCGTCAACACTGAAAGATAGCACAGGTCATCAGCCAGATAAGGCATCTCATTTCTGGCCAAAGCAACTGCTCCACTTTCCCAAGGGTCTAAAGCAGCAGATACAGGTGAGATTTTTAAAATAAAAAAATAAAAATTGGTATTAGTTTTTTTTTTTTGCTATGTTATTATGACATTGTTACTATGTTATTGTTTTGCTATGCTGTTATGAATTTATACTGCTCTGCTATGTTATTATAAATTTGTTTCTGTAGTGTTTGAAATGCATCCCTGTTTCTTTGTTGTAAGCTGCTTTAAGCACAATTTTTTAAAAATGACATGCAAATAAAATGCATAAATGGAGGAGAAAGGGGCCTAAGAACAAAGGAATGGAAAGCAGCTTTAAAAAAGGTGCCAGTGGACAAGAGAACCACAATCAATTTCATCAGGATCCACCAAGAGTCAGTCTTTCCTCTGAAGAGGAGGGGAAGCAGGGTCCTGTGGTGACTCCTAGCACGAAATGGGATTATGGGAAATCAATTCCCCCAGAAGACACCCGGCCCATCCCAGCTCAAGAGTCTATCTCACCACATCTGGCAACTCAAGAACAACAATTACAAGGGGTCCAGGATAAAGCTCAGGTCTCACAACTCAGTGCCCAATAAGCAAGCTAATGTCTCCCATCTGCCAGGCCTACTAGGGAGGCAAGTCTCATGCACACTACAGATCCTGTCCCTGAGAAGCTCTAATAAGAAGAGGTGGGTCCATCAGGCCATCCATAAGAATAATCAGCCCCTGGATGCTCAGAGCTCATGCAGCATTGCCATGAAATACAGTGGTACCCCGCAAGACGAATGCCTCGCAAGACGGAAAACCCGCAAGACGAAAGGGTTTTCTGTTTTGGAGGCGCTTCGCAAGACGAATTTCCCTATGGGCTTGCATCGCAAGACGAAAGCCCATAGGGAAATGCTGGCGGTCGGGAGCAAAGACTTTCGCCCACAGCCGGCCTTCAGAAGAGGACCTCTTCTGAAGGCCGGCGGGGGGCAAAAGTCTTTGCTCCCCCCCGCCTGCCTTCCCCCCCCCGCCTGCCCCGGGCGATCTTAAAATGCTGGCGGGCGGGAGCGAAGCGTTCGCTGCCGACCCCCAGCATTTTAAAATCTCCCCGGGACAGCAGAGAAGTCTCTGCTGTCCCGGGGAGATTTTAAAATGCTGGGGGTCGGCAGCGAACGCTTCGCTCCCGACCCCCAGCATTTTAAAACGCTGTTCCGAAGCGGGGCGGGGGGGCGGGAACACCTGCCCCAGCCGCCCCGCTTCGGAACGCTGCTCTGAAGCGGGGCGGGGGGCGGGAACACCTTCTGAAGGCGGGCGGGGGGCGAAAGTCTTTGTCCCCCCCTGCCTGCCTTCCCAGGGGCTTTTAAATCGCCCCGGACAGCGGAGAAGTCCTCCGCTGTCCGGGGCGATTTTAAAATGCCGCCCGCCAGCATTTTAAGATCGCCCGGACAGCGGAGAAGTCCTCCGCTGTCCTGGGGTTTTTTAAAATGCTGGGGGTGGGAAGAAAAGCCCTTGTTCCCCCCCCCCCAGCCTTCAGAAGAGGTCCGGGGACAGACTGTCCCCGGACCTGGTCTGAAGGCGGTTTCCCTAGGAACGCATTAATTGATTTTCAATGCATTCCTATGGGAAACCGTGCATCGCAAGACGAAAAACTCGCAAGACGAAGAGACTTGCGGAACGAATTAATTTCGTCTTGCGAGGCACCACTGTAGCTCCTTCTTAGCCTGGTAACTTTGGTTCCTAAGTCATGGCACCAGCTTCAAGTTCAGATGAGTTTCCCAGCCTTCAGATCATGTGATCAGAACTGCTGGGAGCAGAATGAGCAGAAAGGGAAGGGCCCACCATCCCATGAAGACTGACAGCACATGGAAGATGGTTATTAAAATACAGTGCACACCTCTGTGAATTAAGAGACCATTTCTTCTCTCCATTTCATCAGTGACAAGCTATCATGAAGCTATACTAAAATCAGTCAGTGGTTCTCAACCTGTGGGTCCCCAGATGTTGTTGGACTACAGCTCCTATCATCCCTGACCACTGGTCATGCTGGCTAGGAATGATGGGAGTTGTAGTCCAACAACATTTGGGACCCACAGGTTGAGAAACACTGAATCATAATGTTAGTTATTGAAACCTTCTATTACAAAGCCACATACGCGGGTACTCACTATAGGCAACAAAGGAAGTGAATGCGTTTACTAGAACAGTTGAGGTGAGACAGCCATCTCCTATCACCTTATTTTGTTTAACATTTCTTTAACTTGTGGAAGGGAGCTTATCGTTTGAGCAGAGCACAGGCTTCCTACGCAGAAACTTCCAGGTTCAATCCCTGCCATCTCTTACATAGCGCTCAGAGAGAAGACTGATACCCTGGAGAGTCGCTGCCAATCAGTGTTGATCTGGAGTCTCCAACCCCAAGGCACAAGTGGAATTCGGGGGGGGGGGAAGTGTTGTGGTTCCAGTCATGAAATGGCTGCTTCTGGAGCATATTAAAAGAAGAATGTGAAAGTCACATAAAAATGGTTCTTCCTGTAACTGCATGATTTTTACATGGGATCAGATCTGTCTCCATGGCCTGAGCTATAAAAATCACAGATCCAGCACTTTGCCAGCACCAGATAGATCTCCTCGTGATTTTTGCACCCCCAGCAAATCAAAGCTCATATTGATATGGATTTTGATGTCACTCTTTTGTGTCACTACTGCACAAAAAACACAGAACTAAGGTACAGATCCTCACGGGTACTTCTAGTTTTTGCGGGGGCTTCCTCCACTCCCAAATAACTCCATAGATGTACACAGATGTGAACTGTGATTTGATGTTGGTCTTTAGGAGTTTCTTGGTGTGTGTTTTTTTAAACGTAAAGGTCCATGAGTTTTTGTTCCTTGAATCTATATTTTGGCATAACGGTTGCTCTGGCGGGCAGTGAATAGTTTGGTTATTGCAGTGCAATTCACAGAAACCACTGTCAGATTTCATGGCAATTTTGGAGCCACACCTTGTGAAAATCATGAGGATCCTTGTCTTAGATCCATATTTTTGTACCATGCTGGTACCCACGGTGCCCCTGAAAGGTCTCCCCTTTGCTTTCATTGCTGCTTCCCTCCTGCATTTCTGTTCATCATAAACACATCCACTGCAGTTCATAGTCTCAATCTCCTCTGACTAGCATTGAGAAGGGAAGAGTAGGCATCCAATAAGAGGGACAGGGTGCATGTTTAAACTCTGTGCATTTACCAGAGATTAAGTGTGAACTGGTCTGAGCACAAATAGTGGGGAGGGGAGAGCCTCCAGGGGTTCACAGACTCTCAGAAATGGCAGGGAAAGCCTTGGTGGACATCTGTACCAGTGAACTCTAAACTGGGGAGCCCATGGGTAAACAATGCTGAGCTACGTAGATGGACTCATGGTCTGGCTCGGTGTAAGGTAGTTTCTAAAGCTCCTGCAAGAGCATCTAAAGAAGAATGATGTACATACCCTGCTTTCAAGAAGTGAAATGATAAGAAACTGGCAAATTAGATCTGGCTCAAACAAGATTCAAGAGTCTAGCAGAGAAACTTGGAAAAGCATAGACGACCCCCCCCCCAAAAAAATACACACACACACACACACTATAATGAAAGAAAACTTCCACCCAAAGTTGAAGTTGAGAAAATCTTTTGCATTTAAATAACATGAACAATGGAACGATGTATTTCTGGATTAGCAGTTCTATGCCACAAGAGTTGATTATATTCCCTAGCAGTATTAATAAATAACTAAATACCATAGCAGTTAATAGCAGAGGTGCACAGCTGCACTATAGCATGGGAGAGAGCATTTCCAGGGCAAAAGGGGCCCTCATAAATCAGCGTTAAGAAAATAATTTAGTTAGCCAGAGTTTTCCAACACCATAAACTCACTGAATTACTTCTGATGTTATATCAATGAAATTAACTCCTAAAGGGGAGCATACGTCTACAGCTTGTGGTGCTGATTAATAACAGTAGTAATCTTACTGTTAGAGGAACCCAGACTTATACTGACTCATACCATTGCTCCATCTATCTCAGTGCATTCCACACTGCCAGCAGCAGCTTTCAGGGATTTCAGACATGGGACTTTCTTTGTCCTACCTGGACGTCCTGGGGATTGAACCTTGGACCTTCTGCTTGCAAGGCAGCTACTGTTCCACTGAGCTGTAGCTCTTTCCCTAGGGAACTTTAACAACCCCATTCATGTTTCTGGAAGAAAAACCACAGACCATGGTGCAAAATGCCACTTACACTATTCCTATTTTTCATATCTGACCATGTAGAGCAGAGGTCATCTGTACAGTACCCTGGGCGCACCTTCAAGGGCACCCCCAGGCCATGGGCCCAGGCTCAAAACTTGATTCTAAAAAGAAAGTTATGAAGCAAAATGTGCAGGTACTCTTCTAAGCAACTTTGCCTCAGGATACCTTAAGGACTGCCTGAGCCCATATATCCCAACTTGATCACTGAGATCATCTGGAGGAGAGATGTTAATTGTCTTCTATGTTACAGAGACCCAATGGGCCAAAAGCATTAGTTGGGCATCTAGTGTTGCCTGTCCCATGTTATGAAATGCTCTTCCAGCAGAGATTCTGCAGGCATCCTTGCTTTTGATTTTCAGATATCCTGGAATACTTTTGCCCTCTACAGCTGTTTTATTTTTTTATTAGCCAGTCACCTTAAAGATTATCTGTATTTTTATTTTTTATTTCTTTAATTTGTATCTTATAGTATAGAAATATTTCTATAAATAAGTAAGTTTACTCAGAAATAAATATTTTTATGTTTAATGGGGCTTACCCCCAGGGAAGTGGATGCCGGGTGAAAGCCCAAACTTTAGGTTAGGGTTTGCGTTGAAGAAAACAGGGTCTTGTGCCCTTAAAGCTGTATCTCCACAGTCATGAACAGCAGAATACAGCTGACTTTCCCATAGTAAACTAGAGTCTATTGTGGGTGACAGCAGGGAGAAGCAGCAATTATGGTACCCTATCTAATTTTGTATTAAGTAACATCTCCCATTGCAGCACTGTCTCAAAATTCAAAATGTTCTCACTGGTCCAAAAAGGATGGCGAACACTGGTGTAGAAACAAAGAAAGGAATTGTAAATTAGTATTTAATGGTTTATTATACAGTGGTAATAATAATAATAATAATAATAATAATAATAATAATAATAATAATTCCCCAGCCACTCTGGGCGGCTTCCAAAAAAAATTAAAATACTGTAATATTAATATTATTAAATATTAAAATACTGTAAGTACCTTGGGTTAAGTACTTAATTCGTTCTGGAGGTCCGTTCTTAACCTGAAACTGTTCTTAACCTGAAGCACCACTTTAGCTAATGGGGCCTCCTGCTGCCACCGCGCCGCCGGAGCCCGATTTCTGTTCTTATCCTGAAGCAAAGTTCTTAAACTGAAACACTATTTCTGGGTTAGCGGAGTCTGTAACCTGAAGCGTATGTAACCTGAAGCGTATGTAATCCAAGGTACCACTGTACATAAATAAACGTAGATGATGATGCCAGATTGGGGGGGGGGACTGTTTCCCCTCTCCCTTAATCAACTACAGTGGTGCCTCGCAAGACGAAATTAATTCGTTCCGCGAGTTTTGTCGTCTTGTGAAGCACAGTGTCGGGAAAGTTTTGGAAAAGCTTCAAAAATCACCAAAGTCTTTAGAAACCTCAAAAAAGGCTACCACACTGCGTTCTATGAGTTGCTCCTCGAAGTCAAGTCGCAACTGTATTAACGGTGTTAAGAAAAAGGAAACAAACTTGCAAGACGTTTCCGTCTTGCGAAGCAAGCCCATAGGGAAAATCGTCTTGCGAAGCAGCTCAAAAAACAAAAAACCTTTTGTCTAGCGAGTTTTTTGTCTTGCGAGGCATTCGTCTTGCGAGGTACCACTGTATTTTTATTTCTGAGGGAGTCCACAAAATCCCACAATTCAAAACAGTGCCATGCTTCAGTAATTGGAGGGATGAGGCATTTGTGCAAATCTGGAGATGCATGCTGGCAAAAGGAACGTATTAACGCTATGCTTACTATGGGTTTTACCCTTTTAGCTCAGGACATGAAAACAGACAATTAGCATAGAGATCTCTGTGCACTTAGGATACAAAAAGGAAAGGATGGCTTGACTGCAATATTGACACTGCACTGCAGCATGTAATTTACATCAAATGCAGTGTGCCAAACCATACTGAAAATACAATAGAGCTATAGATGTTTCCAAGTCTTAATCCCTACCCCATTCCAGAAATGTGTAAAACCCACATTGCTGCCATTGGAACTGCATGATCTATTATGCACACACTTCTCACCAGTGATAAAACTAATTCCAGAACTTGCCTGTGGAAGCCCATCAGCCGTATATACTCTGATCTCTTGTCATGTCACAGAATCGTCACAATTAGATGTTTCTTTAACATTGTTCTTTTCCCCAGGACACATGTGTCAGCAAATGCAAGTGCAGCAGACATTAAAACAGAAAGGAAGATCTTCCTGAGGAAACAGTGTCACAATTCATTACCCTTATTTTTTAAAATTCCTAAAGAGATTACAGATCCTCAATATTGCATAAAAGGTATCAGTACAGTCTGTGACAACATCTCAGAACCACTCAATTGCCTGACAAGTTCTGTTAAGATTACAGGGATTCTCCTTACCAGAACTACCACATTGTGCATTGTGTAGTTACACATATGGTCAGAGAAAGACTATAAACAGCAGCCTTGGTAATCTGGTGTAAGCAAATAAACAGACAAATACTTACTTTATTTAAAATACTTATAAACCCATTTGATATTGAGAAATCCCTTGGTGGCATACAAAGGAATAAAAAGCATAGATATATGATCTGTGTATCCATACACACACAGTATAAAATACAATTTCATACCTTTATATTGATGTATGTATGTGTGCATGCAATATCACTACTCTGAAAATAGCTGAGCTATTAGTATACATCAAATAGATATATTAACACATGCATATAGAGGTGATAAGGTTGTGAATCCAACACCCAAGGATCATGACTGCTTGACAATAATTAAAAACATCATTAAAAACAGGGCAGTGTATCAACTGGGGGAAAATGACTTTGGATTTAAGAAGTATCTGGATTTAAGATGACTAGCAAGGCCATTTCTTAGAAACCTAGATATGAATACAATTCAGTCATCCCTCCTTTTCAATGAAAATGCCATCTCTGATGAGCTTCACACATGGAAGGGGCCACAACAAGACTGACTTACAGCACACTCCAACAGATAAAAAAGTAATGATTCAGTGAGAAGGAAGGGAGACACCAAATGACTGCTCAGCTCCCAACCTGAGTCTTAATCCACAGCTACACAGAAAAACCCAGGGGCAAGATGCATAGGTTTTCACACCCATCATAGAGGATGCATTCAGTTCACACTTGTGAGAGACCTGATCCAGCAATAGGATCTGAGCACAGACGCTGTTTCTTTGCATAACTTGTCCTTTGTTGATGAGTAAATTAAATGTTCATGAGAAATCTATGCCGATGATAGCTATCAGATCAATTCCTTGATTTAAATATGCATTTAATCTGCAAGAGTGCTTCTTTCAGATTATTTTACAAAAGAGATTCATGCAATAATTACCATCACCATAAACCAGGGGTCGGCAAACCAAGGTCCATGTGCCGGATGCGGCCCGCCGGGCTCCTTAATCCGGCCTGCGAACCTTGCGGACCCTGCTGCCCACTCAGTCAGTCCCCGCGCTAAACCGGCACGGTGCGGAGGCCTTGCTGCATGGGGACTGACTTCTGTGATGCGATGCAGTTGGCAGCTGCCATGTGGGTAGCAGCGGTGGAGGGTCCCTTCAGGAGAGGGGGGTCCTTTCGGGAGGGGGGTGCTTTTGGGAGAGGGTGGGTCTGGCCCCCCACAAGGTCTGAGGGACAGTGGACGGCCCCCTCCTGAAAAAGTTTGCTTACCCCTGCCATAAACAGTATGTGGTCAGGGTTCATTGTTGCATAAGCAACCCCAGTGTTTGAGAAACAATGCATTAGAGCATTGCAACAGAGGCTGCAGATTTCTGGCTTCTTTTGAAAATAGCAAGGTAAATTTGGCTAATTGTTAAATTTTAAAAAACTTACGTTTAGCTAAAGTTTACAGTTCTATCTATTTGCAAAAACCAACCAACAGAAAGTGCTAATCAGCTGAGCTAAACAGAATACCTCATTGAGGAGACCTTACTTATTTGACCAATCATTCTCTTAGTAATTAATAGACAGGAGTACATTCATTTTTATAAGCTATAAACATTTGTTTTTTTTCCAATTAAAACAAACATTTAACTAAATGTACAAGCCTTTCTTTAAATCCATTTTATTGGTTCTTAAAACGTGTTAACATTGCATTTCTCCATTATCATATAGTCTGGCTTTAGAGCTAACTGATGACATATGATTGGATTTGACAAAGTCATGAAAGCTCATATTAAGTTTCTATTAAAATCTATACTTTGTGACAGATTTGTCAGCTTTAATTTATTACTCAGATATATTTCTGGTTCAGTAGTATCAAATTATGCCAATTATGAGATTTCATGATATGACTCCTACCAAGAATTAATATTCAAAATGCATAGACTACTTTGGAGAACAACTTGGATGTTTTACTCAAGCCTTCTAGCTTCACATTGCTTTCCAAATTAAAGAATGCAAGGTGCATTTTACAGCAGAATATATGTTCTTGAGAAAGGAACAGATGCACATGATCATGTATGCACATCATTTATTCAACTTATTTCTGTATACTTAGTTCATATTATAAAATATGTTTTCCATATTCATGAACTTTGAAATTCTAGTTTAATAATCGCAATGCAGTGGTACCTTGGTTCTCAAACTTAATCTGTTCCGGGAGTTGGTTTGACTCCTAAAACCGTTCAAAACCAAGGCGTGGCTTCCTATTGGCTGCAGGCGCTTCCTGCAGTCAAGCGGAAGCCACATCGGACGTTCGGCTTCCAAAAAATGTTTGCAAACCAAAACACTAACTTCCGGGTTTGTAGTGTTCAGGAGCTAAGCCATTTGAGAATCAAGGTATCACTGAACAAACAAAAATCACTTCAAAAGGATTGCAAATAAAAATGACTGTGTAGTATATAAGTGATTAGGTCAGTGATGGCCAAACTTGGCCCTCCAGCTATTTTGAGACTACAATTCCGATCATCCCTGTTAGCTAGGGATGATGGGAGTTGTAGTCCCAAAACAGTTGGAGTGCCAAGTTTGGTCATCACTGGATTAGGTGTTTCCCAAACTTCTGGCACTTTTTTCATGTTTCGGGAACTGGAGAGACACTCTTCACTCTTGCTTCTGGGGAAAGATACTTTGGAGTATGTCAACAGAGATTTCCCTCCCTCCCCCCCCCCTTTTTTTTACATGAGTCACTTTTCTGGGCATGCCGTTTCTGAGGCAAGTAATTCTGCTGCATTTTCAAAACAGAAGTGATCAACTGATTGAAGTGATGTAGCAAAATTACCTGTCACTGGTGGAGTCTGATTGGATGAAAGGAAGAGCAGTAAATCACACAGAGATGCAGTGCGGAACCTCCTCTGTGGACAGAAATACTTTTGGCTCAAAGGCGATATTTATTTTAAATACTGATTGATTGATTGATTGATTGATTGATTGATTGAAGCACTCTTAATAGTTATCTCATAGTATGCAGCCATGCCCCAGCTTATAGTTTGGAAACTGCAAGAATGAGGACATGCTTCTCTCTATCTTAAACGTTTAGGTTGCAATGCTATCTGCTGTACACATACCAGGGAACAAATATCATTGAACACACTTCTTAAGTAGACATGCATAGCACTAAGTCAAGAACTAGGGATTGATACATCTGTCAATTCTGGCTTCTCTCTATTTCTCATTTTTCCAATCTTAAGTTAAATTCTGTTCATTTCCATATCACTTTGCAATTAAAACAAAAATGTCCACATGAAATTTGTATGCATTTTCATGAGCATTTCACTAAATATATATGCATATTTGCCAAACATAATGTATTTCTGTGACAACTATTCCTAATAGAATTGAATTTTGTGCCTTCTTTTCACTAATGTAAGCATGTTGCAATCACATTTCCCTAATATACCCTGTTTTGTACCATTTTGGTTGTTAAAGAACTGCAGCAAAAAATTAGGGAAAGTGTGGATATTGAAAAATAGCTGTTTCAATCCACATATTGGTTCAGAAAGCCCAAATAAAGGAGCCCCACATTAAACTGCTAACCCAAACAACTTTCTTCCCCATCTCTATGAAAAGCAAAGCCACGTACTGTGAGCTCTTACAATCCACTTCAAAAAGTAAGTAAATACAATCTTGCAAAGAATTTTCATTATTATCCACAAGTGTGCAGTTGTCTGAGTTCAATGTAATTTCAGTGGCTTTTAAAGGCAAATTAGTCTGCATATCTGAGATTAAAGGCATACATTTTCAAGTTGTATTATGCCTCTTTTCGTTTATGTGATTTTGGCGTATACTAACACCAAAATAAACACTTGTGTGTAAATGGCACATCTGCTACTATCTACAGAGAGATGAATGGGAACACTGCACTCAGGATGAGGTGCAATTACTAATGTGCTTCATATCATACAAAAGCATGGTGGCTGAGAGACAGAAGATGGAGGTGGCGCAGAGAGAAAGGCTGATGTTTGCTGCTTCAGTACTGTGCTCTAGTTTTCTTTCTTTTCTATAAAGCTATAATTCGCAGTCATTTATCTGGCACATAAAAATGTTTTTGCACTTCTATATAACACATAACAAGTAGGATAGGGAAAGGACACATTCTAAGTGCTTTAAAATATTTATTTTGTTTGTCCTCTAAAAAAAATCCTCATATACAACTAGAGAACTAATGCTAAGATAGTATGACTTGCCCCAAAGTAACTCAGTGTGGGCCTATCTGAGTAAGCGCTTTTAACATCAAGCCTCAATTAAGATGCCAAAACCAGGATTAGTCTTCCCCAACCAGCTTGCTGAGGCTCTTCCTCTGGATCTTCCTTCCCTTTCCCATTGCTGCACGGCATTATTTGCAACTTGCAGTGGTTAACCAGCTGTCCTTCATCCACCGTATTTCCTTAAGATGTTATGAAACTACACACTGAATGAATCAAATGGAAATGCTGTAGCTAGAACCAGTGAATGGGCAGCCACGTGATACAGCAAGCATCATGAGGGCACATAGTGTGCCAGACAGCTCATCTGATTATGCAAGGCTATGTCATGTGACCAAAGACCTGGTGCAGGGTTTTCCAAATCCAAGAGCAGGGACTCTGGGGCATGTGGCTGGGCTGGGGAAGTCCATCTTCAGGAATCCACACCGAGGAGGAAATGCTCATACAAAGACACCCACAGAAAAAGCAAGCACCCTCCAGCAGAGATGCATCCATGCTGACAACCTTCATAACCACCAAGTCTCTCTCACCTTGAGAAATTCCATCAGCTCCTGGCAACACATGTTCATACCATGCCATTTCCTGAGACAGCAGCAGGTTCATAAAGAGATTCCTCAACATAATCTTCAGAAGCAGAGTTCTTCCCCTATGACTAGGAACCGTTAGTATTTAGGAAAGCACAGCCACTCTGCATCAGGATTTCAGTTCTCAGTAGGTTCCTGAGCAGAGCAGGACCAACACTGTTACCTAACTAGCTGGCCCTAACCTTGTGTCCAGCTCTGCTATGTTTTTCCTAAGTTTCTGATCTGTAGCCTGCCATTCCAAGTTCTGACCTGAGCTGTTTGCTTACAAGCTGCTGCTTGTCTGCTGACCCTGAACAGATTTCATAGCTTGTTTTCTCCTTAACATGACCAATGCCCAAAACAATATCTTAAAATCTTAAGTGTGTTTCCCTGCTGTTTTCATCCGCTTCCATTTTTCAAGAGAGAGAAATTAATGACTTTACGGTATTCATTGTTACATAAATTGCCCAAGTACAATTTGAATTGGGTGCTATAATAAAATTACTATTGCAGATAATATAAATAAAAAAGTTAAGCTAGAATTTATAGCACCCATGCACTGCTTGAACAACAACAACAGGGTTTAAACAAATAATAGCACAAATGGTTTAAAGTCGAATGATTAAACTGTGCTTTTGAAATGGATCTACCCTTTGAAAAGGTTATAATACATATGTAATAAGCAGAAAGGGATGGGGGGAAATGTGATTATGCATTGGCAGTCATGCCCTCGTGAATCAGAATGATCATAACTTCCATTATGAAGTGAGGAGAATGTAGAAAGAAAAGGTAATGGCTACAGTTCATTAAGTCCAGTCGTGGGGGTAGATCTATTGAGAGTACCCAGGATCACTAAACGGAACCTCCATATTAAGAGGTACTGTAGCTCTAAATAGTAATACCATTTGCCCTGTTCAGTGGATTCCTAGAAGCATTAGGAAGAACTTGCTGACAGTATGAACTTCTGGGCTCTCCATTGTTAGAGGTTTTTCAGTCAAGCCCAGAGGGATACCTAAAATGAATGCTGTAGCAGTGGATTCCCAGCATGAGGACGGGGTTGGGCTATAACATGATGTTTGAGGTGCCTACCAACTCTGGTTGGCCAGTCACTGAATCTTTAAGAGAGGGGCACTTGCACTCTTAAATGGGGAAAGAGCCTCCACAGTTGCCTAGCTTGGGGCTACAAGGCAACCCAGCTGCAAATAAAACACTTTCAGTATGTTTTAAGTGCAATATACTGTACCATGTGACACTAGATGGCAATAGTGAGCCTTATAGAAAATTCAATGTATTTTTAAAAACGCTTTTTTAAAATGCATTTTTAGAATGGTTTTTAGTGTGATCTAAGGGGTGACCAATCACCTTCCTGCTCACAAACGCAACAGGGTCAAACAGCAAGAGCACACACCCAATCACCAATAGGCTTGTGAGCCTTCCCTTCTACTGCAAATAAAGGGGTGGAATAACTTACAACAGAAGAGAGGGCAGCTCCCTTTCTGGGTACGGCCCACTCAGTAAATATGACAATAAAGACTCTCTTTGGGAGAGGAAGGCAGAAAGCAGGTGGTGGAGGGCTGGTGCAAATGACACAAACAGTGCATTGGTTTTGATGTGGTAAATGTACACATTTAAGGGAAGACGAAGTATGAGTAATAACCACCTAAAGGAAGAAACACTTATGTATGCAATCCAAGCCTCTGGAGGGCTCCCTTTGCATACTGGGAAGAGATGCAAAAGAGCCAGAGAAGTAATGGAACCATAAACGGGAATCCAAGACAACACTTTTAATCACATTCCAGATTATCTGTCCTACTACTTGCTTAGTAAGAACACCTAGACGGAAGAGTTACCACTTGGATTTTTGCAGCTGCTCACTTGCAATAAGCAAGGTAGACTTGGAAAACCTGGCAGAGGGAAAGGAATCAATTGTTCTTACTATCATCCTTTATGGTGTTGGAAGTAAATATATGGCTGATACCAGTGTTATACACTCCTTATGTGAGAATGGTATTGCTAGTTACATAGTCAAAATTGGTTCCCAGGTTGTCTGAGGGGAAGAGCAGTCAAGTGAGAAAAACCTTTTTATAATTTATGAACTGGCCCAAGGGTTACATAAAACTAGCAGGAAGTTAACACTTTCCAAGTTATCTTCACAGGCTGATGATCTTTTGTCCGATTTCCCCCCCTGTGGTGAAATCTGATTCTAAGTCAGCAAATACTGAAATTCCTTCAGACAGAGTACTTTTGAGGTGCTATATAATATTGTAAGCATGTATGTAGGAGATGCAGGATTGCACATGCCAGCTCCACATCCCTCAATCCCCAACCTTGCCACACAGACTAGCAAGGTCTAAAGGGAGCTTGTTAAAGTGTGTTCGGCTGAACGTGCTTACACATCTCCCCTAGCTTGGGGGCCCGGCATGGTTGGCGTTCCCAGTCATAGGGAAGACTGCAAGAATATTCAGGCAAACACACTTGCAAGCCCCCTTTGGACTGTCAAGGGGAAAGGGAAAGAGTTTGCACACATAAACCACACCACGTACAAATCTGCCATGCTGTGCAGAAATAATGTGTTAATGACCGAACGGCTATGGAAGTTCTAGCTGTGTTAAATTAATGCAAATAACATGGAACTTTTAATGTTGCTCATGCTAGGGAAAGTGCCTCAAACCCCAACAAAAGATGATATTCTTAATGCTTTCCAATTGTGAGTCAGGACAGCAGTGAAGAATAGGCATCTAAAACCTGTTGTACCTGGAACTGGGTGGGGAGAGTGTAGCTGAATGGGACATGGCTGTGGGGAACCTGAGGAAGTCCCATCCTCCTTGGACCTGCCCATAAAAGCAAGTCTAGAGTGAGAAAACCAGGTCGATGTTCACTGTTTCCAGGAACTCTCCTCCTTGTGAGACTTTTGTGGGTCAGGTGAGAGTTTGTTTGTGGTGTGGGTGAGAACCTGAAAGCTGAGAGGGAGATGTGTCCAAATGAAAATGAATTGATATTAATTTTTATATATTCAGGGCTTTTTTTCTATAAAAAATGTTTAGGGATACTCTCATTTTGACTCAAGAAAACCACCATTCTATAGTTCAAACGGGGGAAATAAATACAGTAAATGGGCAAAAGTACTAAGAACATGTATTACCTCATATTACACAGCTGACAGCTCACAGTAACTTACACATTGGCATGAGGTTGCGTGCACTAACACCTTCCTGATTCCTCTGCTTGCTGTTGGTGTCCGCAACAATTGTCCTACTCATATTGAAATATTGCCCCCTCAATGAGGCCAAACGTTCATCAATAAAACACCACACATCCACATTCCACACCGCTTCACACATTAAACACTCGCTTCCGTCTGAGACTCAGGAAACACCATGACAGGAAATGAGGCCGCCATTGGGCGTAGCGAAAGAACTGACTATTCACCATGCTATTAAACGGAACTGACAATTCACGTGCTAGGAAAGAAAATATTTTAAATATTTTTTTAGTTTCTTCTCCTGTTAGATTCACAAAATGTTTAGGGGTATGTGTACCCCTACATCCCCCCAGAACAAAAGCACTGTATATATTAGTAAAATTGCATTAATGCCATCATTTTTGTATGTAACTGTCTTTTTGTAGTTTGTTTAAGTTCTCTTTGTTGCTTCAGTTTTTTTGTACACTACATACAGATACTTTTAATATATTAAGTGGTATAGAAATTAAATAACCATCTTGATCCTGAATAACAGCAAAGGGTGGTTGGGAAAATAACTATTTAAATGATGCAACTAAGGTTGCAGTCCTAGGAACACTCACTTGGAAGTAAAACTCAGCAGACTTGATGGAACTTGATCTTGAGTATTTCATGTAGGACCAAATGTGTGAGAACAATGAGGGTACTGATTGTCAACATTATTTGTCCCCCACTACCTCTAAACACACATGGGGGGGGGGAAGCTTTGAATTAGAAGGAACCTTTCATATTGGCTCAGCCACTCCAAAATGTTGAAAAAAATGTATCTAATTTTCAAGCAAAAGGTTATTTCTTTTCTACATAAAGACATCCACTTACATCTAGCAAGGTTTAGGACTTTTGTGTTTCTTTTGTTTGATGTTTAATTCAAAAGCAACATGAAACTGCTTTATGCCCAGTGACATTAATCTACCTTGAGAGCAACAGAAATCCACTTCTGTGTTTTCTGCAGCTTAGTAACCCATGTTTAACCTTTCAACATAGCCTAGCAACCTTTAAATGAGCATTTAAATGTTATAGCCACAACAGGAAAGCACATCCCATGTTGCTACTGGAACATCTAAAGAGCATATAATCAGGGGTACTGAAATCAATGGCCCCTTTTCTAAAGAGGAACTCTAGTTTGTTCCAATCACACACTCTGGAGGGAGAAGGTCCAAGGAACAGCTGCCAACCTGTATGACCTGTATGTTCCTAGGATGAATGATCTTCAAACAGAAGCACCTGGAGTCACTTCCATGAAGGCCTTATCTTGCTTTGGAATAAAATAAACACTAGTTTCTTTTTATAGGCTGGCCCCACTCCTTACATTCTGGGAGAGTAATTTTAATACTATAACATAAGGATTAAGAATAAAGAGAGGAAATTGGTTAGCTAGACTCAAATGTTGCTTCTAGACAATCTCCTCCACCTATCCCCAATATGCATTTGATCAAATGGAAAAGGGCAGAGGGATGTGGGATCACTTTTATGAAATGACTTATTTTAACTTGTAGAAACAACAATGTTAATGCGGTCTGTTGTAAGCAGTTTATTGTCCCTGGCTTACAACTCCCTTTGGAATGTCACTGAGCACAGCAGCAGACATAAATAACATCCTTAAAGTCAAAACACCAAATATTTATTTCTGTAATCTGTACTCCCTGGGCTTTAACAGGAGCTAGTTTTTAGACCACGTTTCTTGTTTTGGCGTGTAAATACATTAAGAATATTTTTCTTTGGAAATAGGCTCATATAAAACTTATGATAAGGATTAGTGCAGAAGGCCTAGGACAGAGATAATAACAACCTCAAAGTTGGAAGCCAATCAGATGGTACATAATGGTATGCTATAATATGGGCAATAACAACAGTGAAATTATGTCATCTATAGGGGCAAGACAGCTATTACAATAGAGAGCCATATTGGCTAAAATATGGGTCTCTATTGTGGTAGCTGTAGTTTTTCCAAGTCATCGTAAACTAGGATTGCTACAAACCAGGAAGTGATGGGAGTAATCGGTGCACATATGGTAGGAAGAGGGGAAAGGCTGTAACACATTCCCAATGTGGTCAGAACATCAGAATGAAGTAAAACTGTCTTACCACATTTTTAAGTTTGAAAGTTTATGAATATCAGCCCAACTTTGCACAAAGAAGCCATGGTTTCTTTGATCGCTTGTGGGACAACTTGTGATTAACCCATGGTTTGTTAAAACAAATCATGGCTTAAACAAATCATGGCTTAAACAAATCATGGCTTAGCATTATGTATGAACCAGGCCACTGTGTTTTAATGTCTAGTTTTAATGTTGAAGTGGCTAGTTTGTAAGCCACCAGGGGATCACACCTGATAAAGGGAGCTACAAAAATCAAATAAATAAAATATATGTAAATTGTTCCATCTCAAGTGGTCCGAGCAGCCTCTGAGTGCAACCCCAGGTATGATCCAAAACAGGCATGGATTAGGCGTGCATGTCTGATGCACATCACTACCAGGACATAGTTTTATTTGCACACATGCTGGGGCTAATGCTTAAGTATTCTATGTATTATGGAGAACAAGGTGGTAGACAAGGCTTCCTCAACCTCAGCCCTCCAGATATTGGAGACTCATTTCCCATCATCCCTGACCACTGGTCCTGCTAGCTAGGGATCATGGGAGTTGTAGGCCAAAAACATCTGGAGGGCCGAGGTTGAAGAAGCCTGTGGCAGACCAAGGTAATTGAATTCTGGCCTCTACTATTTCAGTTTGCAGGTTGGAGGGTCATATTTCTAATTCCCCCATGAACAAAATTCTGTGTCTGAGTAGTAAATTGACACCACTGTTTACCCGACGTGTTAAATTTTTCTACATGCAGGAAACTTTTTTAATGTGTGGGAGAACTCAAAATGCACTCCTACATCTGTAGTCTGAAGTGGTACAATAATTATCTACTAGCATTAGGTATCACCCTAACAGGCCAATCCTAACCATGTCTAATCAGAAGTTGTATTTAATTCTGTTGGGCTTATTCCAAGGTAAATGGCATGTGTGTAAAATATACATCTGCAAAAACATACTTTGGCTACATCCTTGGGGCCTGTTTGGGACATTCTTTATAGAACAGCTTAAAAACACCTGAACCAGCCTTAGTGTTAATTAGCAATTCCAATCAGTTAAAGAAGTTCAAGTCACACCCTGAAGACTATCAATTAACAAGAAAGGGGAGGAAATGCCTCACAAAATATAGCTTGCTCAAAATTATGTTAAGTTGTGTATCTCATTTGTTCTGAGCGGTTGGGGGTTGATTGCTCATTTTGTTAGTTACCTTGCAGAATAGATAAGTGTCCAATGACAAGAGGCTTTTTTAAAAGAAAACATAATAAATAAAAGACTTCATTTCAAAACAACAACTTGCATACCAGTTAATTTAATCCTGTTTGAAGATTAAACTTCTCTCAAGATAGAAGATGTGGGGGGAGAAAGGTTAGAGGGATGATGGATTGTAGCACAATTCATGAGCCGGCAGTCTGCTGAAAAATTCTCTCTCTGAGTGATTTGTTGACTCAGCACTCACATGCTTATTTCGCTGTAGTAGTACTATTAAAATCCTACTGTGCTCGGACTTGAACACACAATTAGAATGCAGTCTTGCAGACATGAATGCATTGGAAATTTTGCCTGCTGTCACAACTGTGGTTACATGTGGAAAAGCAAAGGGCAGATGAATTGTTAAAAATGTAACTATTCAGAATGAGATAGCAGCAGTGCAGAAGTATCATTAAGACTTACCTACCGCAGCTTCCATTCCTCTCCCCCAGAAACCACCATGGCTCAATACATGGAAGAAACTCAACTAGGCTAGATTTAGAAGCACGGCACTCTTAAAAAGATAAAATATTAACAAACAATTTCTGGTCATGAATAAAATATGTACATGGCTTACTGCTGCAGAATGAGTGAGTCATCTTTGTGGCGAAAAATGAAACAAATAAACCCTCCAATAAATATTTACAGATTAGATTAAATAAAGTAACACACATTGGAAATGATCTAACCAAATCCACTTGATCCCAGTAAAAGGGTTTAGCACATTATTAAATCTCTTATATTAAAATCAAAGGAACTGTAATGGTATTTTTCTTTTAAACCAGCAAACATTATGTTTTTATTAACTCTCAAATACATGTTGCAGAATTAATTCTGCACCAGGCTTTATAAAATTAATGATATATTCTAAATATGCCACATAATATTACTAAGTAGAAATGATGCCAAAGTTAACTTATTTTCAGCATTCTACCATTATAAAGTATGACAATCCTATCCTTTATCATCCTATCCTTTATAATGTTGATACAATATGCCCTATCAATTGTTTATTTACTCTTGGTTATTTACAGGGGTACAAAATCAACCTTTAAACCCAAATTAATTATAGACATAAAATCAAACAGAAGAAAACAAAACAGCAGATATTAAATTCCTAAAAGTCCTGAGAATAAGATAGCTTTTGTCCAATACCTAATACTGTACCTAAATGATATCAAAGCAGGCAACAGGAGGGACTTCAAAGCAAAGTGACAAAGTGCCCCCTCTATGGTTTATCATCTGCATTACTTTGGATGACTTCAGACCTGAAGAAATGCAACAGCAAATCACCTTACTATCTGGACAAGATGGTAATATATAAGGACAGGATTATTATTTTTTTAATGTACTTTGGACTGGCATCATTTAAAGTATTAAGCATTAGCATCCTAAACTGGGACGAGAAACAAACTGTCAACAAATCACATTATTTCAATACTGATAAGATAAGTTCTTAGGGAACTGTTAAAAGCTTTGCAACCACATTTTATAGCAGCTGCAGCTTCTGAAGCATCTTCAGGTGCAGTCATCTAACTGAGAGGCCACCATCACATGGAGAGCCGTGAATGAACATGCTATTTCTCCCCAGAAGAGGCTGCAGTTGGAATACCAGCCTCACTTCATAAGAGGTACTCGTACTCCATGCCAACTTAAGGAGTTTGGCATCCATTTACAAAGATGGAGGAAAGAGAACCCCCCAAACTGCAAACCTGATTGCTTAGGGATGGTTTAATTCCATCCAGAAGAGGTCGGGAGTACCTTCTCCCTGAACCCAGGTCCTTTCTACACACGCACTTTATCTTGTCTAGCCTGAGCTAGACAACATCCTGCCTGGTGTACAAACTGTTTGGGGTGAAAAATAGTTCCCTTGTAACAGTTAAAAACTCTGTCTGGAGGAGTGCAAATCTTGTGTCTGATCCATTTTTCCTCTATTTTTTTCTATGCCAGTTAGTAACAATACCTGAATGTTTTGGGAAGGTTGAAATTGTTTTTTAAAACTCGAGTATCTGCTAGGCTGTGCCTATGATTGGTTTGGTGAAAATATATTGTATAGTTTGAAAGTCAGTCATCATGACCTTGGAGTAAGTTCCATTGAACTCAATAGGATTTACTTCCAAATAGGTAGGTACAGGTTTACGTTGTTAGTGAAAAGAGAATCGTGAGCGCAAATTATGCAATCTAAGTAATTTGTGGGCAGTGTACTTGCAGGCTCCTTGCAATATTTATACTGCTGTAACAGTCTCAGGGATTTTATATGTTGTTTCTTGAAAAATTGGAGAACATGTTGTACCAGCCACTCAAGAGATCCTGAATGTCAAATTTCACACCGAGGTGATAAATAATCACAAATTTTAAGAAATATAAATACAGAAAATCTCCAGGCAGGGATTAACATGGCAATATACGTACTAAACATCTGGGCAGCTATTCTTTCACAATAACTTGATGTATACGCCTGACAAAACATTGATTGAGTTGATGTGGCTGTACATTGTGGAAATAAGTGAGGTAGAATATAGTACAGTAGTAAATAGCCTGAAAGAAATGCAATACTGCAGTTTTTTCTATTCACTTTCTATATAGTTCTTAAGGGTTTCCTGTCGGTTGGTACTGCTCTGGACATTACCCATTGTCTTACCTTTAAAAATAAAAACCACAGAAATTCTAGAATTGTTTCTTAGCATGAAAACAGTAGGTTAAGATGTCCACCTTGACTTCTGTAAAATGGAAGTATTACACAATTTCTATTGTCTTGAATACTGCACTCATTTGCAATTTAGCCTGCATGCGTGCATGCAAAATCTAAATAATCATTTTGTTAGAACAATGTGGATTATTCTACAACATACTCAGTACTTGCGTATGGTGCTGTTGGAGCCCACACACTACGCAGAATCACAAACATCTGGGTCAGTGCACATTCACGTTCTTGAGCAAAACTACTGCAGTAAAGACTTCCTCCTACACGCTGCATTTTGAGCTGTGCTTGCTCTTGTTTGAATGTTATAAAATATTAAACACTGCTTCATATTTGTTATCATAATACATTTTGAACAATAGTCTAAAGGCATTTTTTTTTATTACTTCAAGCAATAAAACAGAAAAATATGTAACCAAAGCAAGCCAAGGTGTGCATGTAATTTTATTACTAGACACTTCCATCTTTCCTTCCTGGAATGCTTTGATGGATTTCCCAGGACACTAGTCATTTAACCACTATTACGGCTATTCAGATCAAACTGCTTTGAAACATCTTCCCCCAAGTATGGCAGTGTAGCCCCTTTTCTGATTCCCCTTCACCTATGATGAAAGTTAGCATTCCCTTAATTTCATTTTTGTAACTAGAGCTGATTATTCTAAAGAATATTTCTCAATATTAAATGGTGAAAGTGGTTGAACATTTTTTATACAAAGGCATCACACAAAAAGCAACAAGGGGAGGTGACCTTAAAGTAGGTGCCTAGAAGAAAATGCTCAGCATTTTTTAATAAACTCTTTGTTGGGGTGCTGGTTTAAATCCTTCTGTGGCAAAAAGGTGTTTCCAAAGCATTCGAGCAAAAACTCATTCAAGCCTCCCCCATCTTCTTACACAGCCATAACTAGAGGGAAGGATTCTGATTAATGACAGACAACCCATACTCAACAGATTGAAGCAGTATCATCTACACAGAACTCAGGTTAAGTATGATGTTTGCTGTAAGGGTGTTCCTTTTGTCAACAAATTCACAAATTCTGTGTGCATAGGAAACATTCTGTTCCACCTATTGCACATACTCATTATCCTGGGCTCATATAAAATCTTATGGGGAGTCCCAGAAGACTTCCTGACTCCTCATTTCATGCTGGCAATTGCTGGTGTGAGAGTAAACCCAGTATGTGAGCTGCATGAAACAGAAGATGGAAGCAGGGTTATGGGTAACAAGACATCATGGGACAACAGAAAATAGCAGTAAAATTCTTACCATTCCATGCAATATATGTGCACAAATAATATCTGTATTGATTCTGTAAAAAAACAACTGTATTCCAGGTAAACCTACCTGGACTCTGTGTTCATCATCTGAGGCCCTTCTTCATGAGAGCAGGCCTTTTCTGCAGTGGCCCCCCATTTGTGGAATGCTCTCCCCAAGGAGGTTTGTCTGGCACCAGGTGAAAACGTTTCTCTTCAATCAGGCCTTTGGCTGATTAATATTCTACAGTCTTTTAAATGTGTTGGGGGTGTGGTTATTCTGCTGTTTTAACTATTTATTTGTGCTTTTACCTTGTGCTTTAATATTGTGAACCACCCTGAGATCTTGTGATGAAGAGCTTATAAATCTAATAAATAAATAAACATACAAACTGTATTTGTGATTCTGAAAGAAATTATTTTTGCCGTTGCCATTAAATTCCCTCAGGGTAATATGATGAAAAGCATCTCAGCTGAAGGTCTACACCAAGGGTCAGCTACCTTTTTCAGCAGGGGGCTGGTCCACTGTCCCTCAGACCTTGGGGGGCAGACTATATTTTTTGGGGGGGATGAACGAATTCCTATGCCCCACATATAACCCAAAGATGCATTTTAAATAAAAGGACACATTCTGCTCATGTAAAAACACGCTGATTCCTTGACCGTCCGCAGGCCGGATTTAGAAAGTGACTGGGCCGGATCTGGCCCCTGGGCCTTAGTTTGCCTACCCATGGTCTACACATTACCCACATTGCCAGAGAAACCATAAATTCTAAAGGACATTAGCAGTGAAAATAAAGGATGTACCCCTTTAAACCACTACCTAGGTAGGAAGCCTATTCTACGCTTAGGTTCCAGCTATAGTGCATCTACCTTAATTTAATTCAAGATCATGACAGAAACAATCTCTCTCAACACGAACATTTGAATGTTTCATCATTAAGCAAAATTATAGTATTAATGGAGTTGGAAGCATTCTAGTTTTAATGTAATAGAGTTTGCTTTAAATGGGTCGCAATGCAAAATATTGGAATGAATGGGCTCCAGGCAGTTATCTGATATGTCTTGGCATCTCAAGCAAAAAAACCCCAAAACATAAACCGGAACTTTGCATTCCAGATGCTGCAGTCCATATTTTTACATCCTCAAAAGACAGATTCCACACTCCTTTGATGGTACATTATACATTTTATGCAAATGACAGAGTTTAAACCAAAACCACAGAATCACCAATGAAGTCAAGACGGTTTTCACATGCCTGCGAGCAATATGCAATAAAAAGAAATTGAAATACAAAAAAATGAACTGTCAAAGTAGACTGTCAATAAGCTGAATACTATGAGACATGTCTGCAAGACATATCAATGTTACTTCATGACAGGTTTTCAGCTATCTGACTAGCACTTTGGCTGAGGACTACAGCTGTAGGAACCATACTGAAGACTGTACTGTAGTCTAGCCACTGAGCATAAGAAGCAACAGTCCAGTGTTTCAGTACTCCCAAGCTTGTATTTAACGTTTGCCAGAAAATCCAAACATTTAAGATGTCACAAAATAAATGGCTTATATAATTAGATCCATTCAAAATATTTATTCCCTTTCTTTCTAATTTCAAGAGCCCTCTGAAGTGACTTACAACAATAAATGACTAATATCACTATTATCACACTTATTTTTTGTGTGAAGAGGCACTTTTCATTGGCTCATGCCTCTACAATGGTTCCCAAACTTTCTTTTTTCATGGACTCTTTCAAAATCGCTGAGTGCCCTGGCAGACCACTTAGTGATTTTTTCTGCCTGCGTGCCAGTGTGGTGTAGTGGTTAATCTGGTGAACCGGGTTCGCTTCCCTGCTCCTCCACATGCAGCTGCTGGGTGACCTTGGGCTAGTCACACTTCTCTGAAGTCTCTCAGCCTCACGCGCCTCACAGAGTGTTTGTTGTGGGGGAGGAAGGGAAAGGAGATTGTTAGCTGCTTTGAGACTCCTTAAGGGGAATGAAAGGCAGGGTATCAAGTCCAAAGAACTCCTCCTCCTCCTCCTCTTCTTCTGTTGTAACAAGTGCAACGCACTGCGCTAGATTCTATATGGTTTTAATTGTATTTTTGTGGACGTACCACAACTACCTGAAATAAGCAGTTTGGGAACCCTGGTTCTATGAGTATTTGCAAGAAGTGATATCTCAGTAACCAAGGTTAGGTTGGAGGTCTCACCTCTCAGAATACAGAGATAAAAAAGAGGCACAGAGGAAGGTGTGGTCTTGAGGGGGGGGGAGAAAACAGCTGAAGAGAGACAGCTGCAAGGAAAGGTTGCCAGGAGAAGAAGACGTCATAGCACTACCTGTGCTAATGTCCAGAGGGGCCAGATTAGGAGAAGGAAGCGGGTGAAACCTGAGCACAAGAAGCAGCCTATAGGGAGGTTCTGTGTGGAAAAGGGCTCCTGAGTTCTGGGCTCACTAGGTATACTCTGAAGCAAGAGCGGCATGAGATTCTGAGGAATCTCAAATGAAGAGGGTTAGAGGGGAGGCCAACTCCACTCTAAAATGTAACAAGCAGCTATATATCAAATTCCTAATGACTCACCAAGGTTTGAGAGAATAAAACCATCTTAAACTGCCATTGAGCATAGAGGAGAGATGGTGCAAAAGGATAAATATTTGAAGAGGCTCCACCATGAAAGGGGGCCACACAATGAAGAGGACCTATTTCAGACTAGTTCATGTTTCCAAAGACAGTCTTCAGAGGCAGTGCCATCTGTAACACATTGCAGTAACCCAATATGGATGTTACAGAGCTACAGATAACAAACAAGTCAACCATTTCCCAGCAAGGGCTTGAGCTAACTCTGAAGTGAGGAGAATGTCAGCCCAGCAGTGGTCTTTCTTTGTGGTGGCCTCAAAATTTTGGAACTCCTTCCACCCAGAAATGTATCAAGCATTTTCTTTGTTTTCACTGTATACGGAAGACGTACATCTTTACACTGACCTCTGTAGCCCAAAGTGTTTTGTTTTGGGGACACATTGCTGTTGTTCAATCTATACTAGTCTGTTCAGAAAAGTTCTATCCATTTTTATAACAGTAACTTTTTTGTTTTTCTAACTGTATATTATCTTGTGATAATCCGTCCTGGAAGCTCATGGTGAAAAATTAGCAGGAAATCTTATAAACAAATAAACATAATCAACTGAAGCTGCTGGAAGCTGCTCAAAACTACCAGTACCAGTTGGGCATACAGTGGTACCTCGGGTTAAGTAATTAATTCGTTCCGGAGGTCCGTTCTTAACCTGAAGCACCACTTTAGCTAATGGGGCATCCTCCTGCTGCCGCGCCACCGGAGCACGATTTCTGTTCTCATCCTGAAGCAAAGTTCTTAACCTGAGGTATTATTTCTGGGTTAGCGGAGTCTGTAACTTGAAGCGTATGTAACCTGAAGCGTATGTAACCCGAGGTACCACTGTATAAGATCAAGTCCAGTTCTAACAGGTCCTCCAACTTTTGAACCTGTTCGTTAGGGAATGCAGTATTGTCTGGGACAGAATTATCATCTCCTTCACTTAACTGCATTATAGACACAGTTACTCTTTCACCACCAACAAACATATAGGAGATAAAGCCTTCATAGAAGAAATACAAGCACAGTTTGTTGAAAATGGAGCCAATTTACATATGCATATTTACAGAGGAAAACGTTATGTATATATTTATGTATGCTTACAGAGTTCTCTTCCTGCTTCACGTTTAACATGAGTTTGGTCAATTTTGAAGCTGGGTGTGATAAATACACCTCTTGTCACTCACTTTAAGACTTTGCACCATCGTATTGACTTTGTAATGGTAGTCGGTCCTTAATCTTTCTTTCTTTCAGCACTGGTTTTTGGTCTTGCCTGGAATGCAAGCCTCTTTAGACCTAAGGGCAAGACAAGCTAGTTTCTCAGTGGTGAAAAAATGGATGCTCAAAAGTCACTTTTATTTATTTCTCATCGCTGGTATTTAAAACAGATTCTAGGATTCAGACCCAGAAGAAATTACCATCTGCTGCTGGCACAAGGCTCCCCTCCTTCCACTTGCGTAATAAAACTGCTATAAATTTATTGTGGGCAGATTCTCTCAGATATTCACAAATTGGTATCTGATCTGTGACCAGATAGAATTTTTGTGTCAGCCAATATCAATTCAAACATAATATTCTTCTGTCCCAACGGTTTCCACGTTTGGCTTAGAATCATAGCACACATTATCAGAAAATGGACATTCTTGTATGAATAAGACCCTAGCGTATTAACCTTGCAGCATAAATCGTGTCCTCCTTAAAAGAGGGCATGTGTTGCGGTGAGACCTGGAGACTGACCTCATGTGTTGTGGGTGGGTTGGATTGGTTTGTCACAACACCCGATTGGTAGGTCCCTCATTGTTGGGTTCAATCTGACCAATGGGGTGCAGTCCAAACGGATCAAGGGACCTGTTTATACCCATGCACGTGACCCAGAGCTTCTTCTTTTGGCCCATGCATTCAGAACAAGCTAACAGCGTGTCCTCTGTGCAGCCGAGAGACTTACCTTCAACAGATGGTGTTGGTGTTTTCTTTCCGTTTTTTATTCCCCCTTTTTGTTATTGCCTTTTATTGTTCCTTTTTGGGTTGTCCTCTTCCCCTTCCCTTCCCTTCCCTTTCCCTTCCTTCTAGCAAGGCTTTGCCCCCGGGCGCTCCCGTTGTGGAGCTTGCCACTGCCCGTTTATTGCTCCCTCACATTGCAGCGGCTGGTCACTCCCTCCCTCACATCATTCTGGAATTTTTGCCACAGGAGAAGGTTACCTTGAGGCAGATTCAGTCGCTGTTGGGCCATTTGAATTTCGCTTGCAAAGTGGTTGCCCTGGGTCGCCCTTTTTGCACACACTTAGCAAGACTCTCTGCAGGCCTGAGATTACCCCATCATTGGGTGCGTTTACCCAGCGAGGTCAGGGCTGACCTTGAGGTGTGGCTTGAATTCCTGAAGGAGTTCAATGGTGTATCCTTGTGGCAGAATACTCTGAATCTGCACTTTGATTTCCAGGTCTGCACTTTGATTTCCAGGTCTATTCGGATGCTGCTAGATCCTGGGTTTTGGACTCTATTTCCGTGGCCATTGGTGCGCTCAGTGATGGTCTTCATTTGTTCAAGCAAAGCAGATCAGGACACGGTAACAGGAGTGGGGTTCACAAAACCAACTTTGCTGAGAAAGAAGACTGCTCTGAAGGGTGGAAGCAGCAGAGATGAAACACCTGGGGCCCCTAAAGTTCTATGCAAGGTTACAGAATGTTAGTAAACATTTGAAGTTGTTGTGGTTTTTTAATTTTTAAATTAATTTTCTGTAACAAGATCAGTAAGAGTATTCACAAAACCATTACTGTCACTTCTTTGTACAAACGTAAATCATAAACATAACAAGGCTAACAAAAATGGGCCACTAGGGTGGTAAATACAAAACATTATTTTACAGTACACAAGAATGAGGTACCGTAAATACAATTTAAACCAGTTCAATGAATTATTCAGTAAATCAACTTGGAAATGTACTGAAGAGTATTGTCTGCTTATGTATGCCATATTGCATTATATGTAGAAGGTATTTCTTATCCATGGTATGTTCCATTTGTATATCTAATAAAAGCATACTATAAACACACAAAGTTGTAACATGTGCACAGAGGTAGCAAGTGTTGGTGATAAAGAAAATATGTAGGAAGTAGCCCCATTGCTGAAAGATGCAGATCATGAAATAGGATGCTTTAATTAGCATGTAATTAAGCCAGGTTGGAAGGATAAACTGTGGTATAGTTATGCAGAAGTCTGAAGAGTAAGGTAAAGGTAAAGGGACCCCTGACCATTAGGTCCAGTCGTGACCGACTTTGGGGTTGTGGCGCTCATCTCACTTTATCAGCCGAGGGAGCTGGCGTACAGCTTCTGGGTCATGTGGTCAGCATGACTAAGCTGCTTCTGGTGAACCAGAGTAGCACACGGAAACACCGTTTACCTTCCCGCCGGAGCGGTACCTATTTATCTACTTGCACTTTGACGTGCTTTCGAACTGCTAGGTTGGCAGGAGCAGGGACTGAGCAACGGGAGCTCACCCCGATGCGGGGATTCGAACCGCCAACCTTCTGATTGGCAAGTCCTAGGCTCTGATAAACAGTTAGATATTTGTAAGCTATAACAAAGAGGCCAGGGAAAGTTATCATATGAAGATTTTAAAAACAGACTTGAAGCAGAGTAATCACTGCTGCCTGTGGGCATTGAACATACACCACCGTAAGAGATCATATTATGATTGGAGTTAAAATACTGTATCCAATAAATAAAAAATACTATAGACTTCTAGATGACAAAAAATGTTAACAGTTAGACAAAGCAGTCAGAATATGATGGGCATCTGATATTATCTGCATCAGCAAATATTTTCTGAACAAAAAAGTGTGTTTTCAGTGGGGCTTTACCAATAACCCCCCTCCCAAAGCTTAGATTGTCATAGTAATTGCTGCTGTTTGCAAAAGCAAACAGCTGGTGCTTCAAAACCTTACCATTCTACCTAATAGCATTGACATAATCATGCAAGCAATCAGAGTTAGATCATATAATTGTAGCATTGGAAGGGACCCTGAGGATCATCTAGTCCATGGGTAGGCAAGCTAAGGCCCGGGGGTCGGATCCAGCCCAATCGCCTTCTAAATCCGGCCCGCAGACAGTCCAGGAATCAGCGTGTTTTTACATGAGTAGAATGTGTCCTTTTATTTAAAATGCATCTCTGGGTTATTTATGGGCCATAGGAATTCGGTCATTACTTTTTTCCAAAATATAGCCCAGCCCCCCACAAGGTCTGAGGGACAGTGGACCGGCCCCCTGCTGAAAAGGTTTGCTGACCCCGATCTAGTCCAGCCCCCACAATGCAGGAATCTGCAGCTGTCCCATACGGGGATTGAACTTCCAACCTTGGCATTATCAGCACCATGCTCTAACCAACTGAGCTACAATAACCATGTTAAAATATTATTCGGTATGCACAAAGGTAATTTGGAGTGACAGCAATGCCTACTCATCATTGACCTCATTCTGAACTAGCTTTATGGGCCCTCAGTGGAATCAACCCATATCCAAATCTGGCTGTGTGAGAATGCTGCAGATGGCCGTCCCTAAAAGATGCTTAAAACACCTGGGGAAGGATGCTGAATGTGTTCTGGAGCAGAGTGGTGAAAAGGGGATGCTGCTAATTATTCCATGCGTGTGCCCATTTTTCAGGGCGAGGAAACACCCCTTGCACACCCCTGTTTCATCTCAGTCCTATTTTAAACATTGTGAAGCGCACAGTACAGTACTTGGCACTTCGTGCGTCTGATGAAGTGGCCTGTAGCCCAATTCATGCTAATGCCATAATAAATTTGTGAATCTTGAAGCTGCCACAAGATGCCTGTTTTGCTGCAAGCTATTCCTCTGAAAATTGCCCTTATCTGTTCTATAGGCTCCAAGAAGCGGTTCATTTTTATTCCCATTTTATATATCAGGAAACTGGGATAGAAAGAGAGGGTGACTTATTCCTAACAGTCCAAAAGCATCTATCTGAAGAAACAGAATCTGGTACTTTGCAAGAGCCAAAACCAGCAAAGCCTTCCTTTTTTCCCTCCAAGTTTCAAGCTTTTTACAAGCCTCCAATGGATGCTGGTGCTGTTTAAAGAAGAACTCTATTTTCAATTCACCAGTTGCCCTAATCAAAGGAGTGCAAGGAATCAGTACTGCATGCCTCCATTTTAAATGGGCTACCAAGAGGAGAAGTTGCAGTAGGAAGAAGGCTTTCGAGGAAACTGAAGTCTAAAGTAAGAAGAACAACATGGCTGACTTAATAGATTTGCTCTGAACAAGTCACCAACTCTGAACAGGACATGAAAGTGAACTTTGACTTCCTTGTAGTCCATGCTTCTGTACAATCCCTGGGAGTAATACTTTTTCATTTCCAGAAGCTTAGCAGGTATTTCATTTTTTATGAAACCCCAGAAACCTTTTCAAGCAGACTTTTTATTTGAAACACTGTTTTGATCTATAACCCATTCTGGTGGGTTGCAATTCAAAGGGCACTCAGAGTGCTGAGGAACTGGTGGGAGCTGCTTACATAGTGGGCTTATAACAAAGTCATAACAAAGTAGCCATATGTCTACTTTGGTTCTTTGTGAAATATTCACCGCTTTGAGTAAACTCATTTGGCGCTTCCTATGCAAGTTCTTGTTGGTTGAGAATTCGTCAATTTGCAGGGGCTCCAAATCCAAACACGTTGTAAAGGTAAAGGTACCCCTGACCATTAGGTCCAGTCGTGGACGACTCTGGGGTTGCGCGCTCATCTCGCTCTATAGGCCGAGGGAGCCAGCCTTTGTCTGCAGACAGTTTCCGGGTCATGTGGCCAGCATGACTAAGCTGCTTCTGGCAAACCAGAGCAGCGCACAGAAATGCCATTTACCTTCCCGCCAGAGTGGTACCTATTTATCTACTTGCACTTTGACATGCTTTCGAATTGCTAGGTGGGCAGGAGCTGGGACCGAACAACGGGAGCTCACCCCGTCATGGGGATTCGAACCACCAAGCTCTAGGCTCTGTGGTTTAGACCACAGTGCCACCCGCATCCCCAAACACGTTGTAGATGTATCTAAAAATTATCTGGCCATGCATCTGCACTTAAGATACTAATTCCAGAAGAAAAGACAAACCAGGCATGATATTGGAGAACAATGACCAGGATCTCCTGCAGGTTCTTTTTAGTAAGTTTTAGCAGCTCCACAAGACTATTTGGGACCATTGGGCTAGGGTGGTACCATTGGGCTAGGAGGAAATCTGTTTCCCCATGCTGTGTCCCCAATCTGCTGCAGGTGCCAGCACAAAATGGTTGACATGGGCAGCTGAAAAAGAGGTAACAGTACTCCATACTGGTGAGTACCACCACATACCCACACAAAAAGCATTTGAAAGTGGTAACAAGAAGTTGTGGGGTACGTGAGAAAGACTAGCAGATTCATTGCGGCACAGCGTTTTCATAGACAAGATCACACTTCAGCCATACAAGTGCATGGTTGTGATAATAACCAGCTTTGTTTGGCCTCTGGCAACAAAAAGTCTTGAAGTTGGGAGATAAAGCAGACTTGTCTGTTTAGCCACTACATCTCCCCTGCAGGCCACAAAATTCCTCCACATAATATCTGAGGGGGTATCAGTAATGATAGCATTAAAGCTCTCTGTAGATCACAGAGATGGCACAGCCATCATTAAACTTTTCCAGTGCCAGAATAATTTTATGTTTTCTGATGTTGCACTGGCACTGTAGTGCTTTTTGTGATGTTAAAGCAGTACATCTTACAGCTTATTTTCTGATTCAAGACATTTTACACTTATTCTTTCAAGAGGTATCCCTACACCTCTTTGAACACAAAAGCAATAAAAAGAAATGCATTTGTTTTATATAACATGAAAGTGTTATAATGTAGTAGAAACTAGCAACATGAACAAAGCAAGTTGCTTTAAAACTTGCACTTTCCTGATCCCTTTGAAATCCCCTTTACGCATCCAGGTACCATGCATCTGTATGTAATGTGTCATACAATGTGTCGCCCAAATACACTCAGAATTTCAAAACTTAGTAAATACTATTAGAAGTACTGTGAAATCCTGGGCCAAAGCAAGCATTCTACCAAGATGCAGCTTACCACTTGTAGGATGTGTTTCACTAGGCTGAAAAGAAGCATAAACCAGCAACAAAGAGATTTTTTTGGGAGGGGGTTATGCAAAGGACACAGGGCAATTCTTTCCCCTTCCATACACCTAAGCAGGCTTAAGTAATTGGTGCCAAGTTGTACAAATCAAGTATGAAAATATACAGACTGACCCTTGCATGCAAAGAGCAAGCAAGGCTGCCTCATAATGTGATGACTTGATAACTGAAATAACCTGTTCTGCCAACATAAAAACCTTCCCTTTTCTCCCTTTTACAGAAAGGGTAGGAATCCTAGGAAATAACACTACTCCAAAGGTGTATCATTTGACTCCTCACAATAACAAGAAGCTGCCAAGTCAAAGCACAGTCCGTCTTGCTCAGTATTGTCTGTAAGGGTTTCAGGCCTGGAGATGCTGGAAGGTGGACCTGGGACCTTCTGCTTGCAAAGTTATGGCTCTGACACCAAGTTATGGCTCTTCACTAACACAACTGCATGACACAACTCGCTTAGATCAATGAAAGGCCATTATATTTTGCACCAGGAAATCCCCATGAAAGACTGCAGTAGCTTATTTCATTAGAGAAATTTGTGAAATTTAGTTTGAAGAAAACGATAATCAATCCTGAATTCTGTTTATTTAAGTGTATGTTTAATTGAAAACAGCATCAACAGATTTTTATGTTTTTCCACTTATTGAAACCACTAGAGAACTTTAAAAAAAAACACACACACAAAAAAAACCCACCAGCCATCAGAGTAAAACATTTACTACTGATGAAAGTCTCCTTGCTGTATCGTAACATTGTTACAATATTTTAATTTCTTTCAAGGGAATTGCACTATACTGCTAATAAGTCTAATAGCTTAGATTGTTTTGAATTAACGAACCATTTCGTCCTTCAGATTAGGTCAACCTCTAGAGGTGATATGCAGCGCTCTCAATGGGCATAAAACTGAGCTTATCAATGTGAAACACCAGTCGGTGTTTTAATAAGGTACTGAACTAAACTATCACTTTATTAATATTTTGTAGAAGCAGCATGAAACTATCGCCTCTGCATAGTAAACCTTGCCAAAGATAACTCAGCTCACACCCTACCAAATAACCTGAACTATTTTTAAGTATATTTGTTAAAAGGATCTGGATACGATTTTTTAAAAAATAAATCAAATAATGATTTCCATAAACAAAACTGAACAGTTCATTATATTTACCCAGCCCGCTAAATGGTTTAATTAAGCTATAGACTTCTGTTCTACCCACTGTGCAATGAGAAGGAAAAGCAAATTAGTTTTCTGTTTTAAACAGCCATACACAGTATTTGTCCTTATTTTTTGTTACAGACATTACTTACAACCACTGGGCGATCTTTTGATATATTTAAAACCATTGTAACAAGAGCCTTAACCAATATGTATGTCACAGATCATAACGGACATGAGAAAATCCAAAAGTATGGTGGCACGGTTAAAAGACAAGGCACTATAAAAAGGCAATACAACTTTCTCTCAAAGCCCAAACAAAGCACAGGCTCTGGCAAACCAAATATAAATTAGCACCAAACCAAGCAATGATCTAAAAACTAGTAATAAAAACTCAAAAGGCATCAGAATCAGGAAACCAGCCAGAGAGGTCACAGTGCCTTTAGCATGTGATAACAGAACAAATCACCAAGCCAGAGGACCATCACCACAGACAACTGAAAGAACTCCAATGTGAAACTGTTGGTCTCTGTATTAAAATGTTATTCATGCATTGGTGGTGCATGAACAATATAAGCTGCAACAACCATTCCATTTTTTTTGTGGCCTTTTGAGAGGAGGGTGCTATGACTGTCTTCAGCGTTGTTATAAATGTAGATTTTGATCTGGATAATTTTTAGCTGGTTTTCTGGGTGTACACATTGACTGGGGCTTTTTGTATATCAACAGTGTTGTTTTTCAGTGTGCATGCTTCATTCTTTATTTCCCACTGACACAGGTCTAAAGGGTTCAGTTCCATTTGTTCTTTCTTGGGAATTCCCCAGTGATAGAGTAACTTTTGTGCAAGAGCGATGCCTTTTTATGGTTTGATGTGGTCAGATGGCACTATTTGAACTGTAGTTTTATTTTGGCAGCTGAGAAAGCTGTCAGCATTCTAATCTGCTGTCTTCCCAGAGACATCCCTCTCATGCAGAAAATCTCTGTAGCGTTCCGTTTTCTTTTCTCCTTTTAAGTGAATCCCTAATGTTATACCAGTTTTCATGTCCCTTTATAGTTTGATGTGGTCATACGGTAATATCTGAATTCTGGAGCCGTCCATCCCTACCCATATGACAGGTAAATGAACAGCCCTGTGCAGCTGCGTCTTGACTGGCCAATAATTTTAATGATTATTTTGAACCTTTTTATGGTGTTTTATGGAAAACATATTGTACACTATCCTAATATTTTATGATATGGCAGTATAGAAATACTTCATTGAATAAATAAAATACATGTGCTTCCTGATAGGTCCACAATGCTAAGGGAATCAAGGTCCTTTTCACATGGAAAGCAACCCTGAAGCTACCATTGACCCCTTTCTGGACACACTGTGGTTACGATAAAGGTGGAAATTGCAATTGGTGCTCGCACTACCCAAGTAAACATAATGATATTCCTTTGCAAACTCTAAATTTCACCTACACTGCACCTCACATGTTTCATACCAAGGCTTACTGTGCATAAAAAATTTCTGCTAGTTCCTCCATCACTCTATCCAAAATAAAGTGCTCCATAGAGTCATATGCAAATGTGAAACAGTGCTACAATTGCTCAGTGTATGGCTTTGGGGCTTCTTCTGCCATTGTTTTGGGGCAGGAGCCATGACAAAGTCAGTGTCAGTCTCATGGTTGCATGTTCCCATGATATTCCCTACAATTCATCAGAAATGGATTTCGTAGATATATACACAGATGTCTGAAAACGTGCACACATTCTTCTAGCCCTGCAGTGGGGTCAGCACTCTTCCTTATTCTCTGTTCTCCCTCCTCACTCCTGCTTGTTCCAAAGAGCCTATTTCCTGGCTCTCACACCTTCACCTTCACATCATGGCCAAAAATGTGAGATGCTAATGTGAGATGATAACCCTGTCTTTTGGGGATGGCTCTTTTGCACTTGCTTGTCGCCTTCTGCAGGCTGCCTCACGAAATATTCTGTGGCAAAGCTGGATGCATTTAACAGGAATTCTAGATCCCTGGTGAGTGTGCTCACATGAGACATATATCAGCAAACAAGAGCTCATCACATTCACACTTTACAGTTTTAGGTATATGCATAAAACATCCTTCCCTATACATAAACCAGCCCTGAGTGGTGAACCATAAAATGGGGACGCTCCACCCAAGCTCAGCCTTGTCAGCTGTTGGCATGCTCGGGTCAAGCCCATGCCACATCAGGAGTCCCTGAGCTGTCACCTTTTTCTTCGGCAGATTACAGTCACACTGCTCTCTCCTTCCTCCTGTCTTTGGAGCTTCTCACTTGCAAAAAAATGAACCTGGTGACAGCTGAGAGAGGACAGAAAGCTTTGGCAATCCCAGACAAGAATGTTGTATCCTTTAAAGTGACAGGAGCATGGGGTAGCTGTGGCAATGAAACACATTGCCCACTGCCACTCACTTGATGCCATGGAAAGGAGGCCCGCTACCAGCGTGAGGCAGTCACGTCAGGCAACTGATTTTGGATGTCCTAAATGGGTAAATTTAACTGCAAATTATTTGTTACTATCACTGCATTTTTACTGCCAGTGAGGGGGGATATGCACTAGTGGGGTCCTCCCCCCGTTCCATCTTAGACAGGAAATTACCTTATGACTGGCCCAAATGCCATGAGGTGGGTGTGACGTTAACATATATGAGAGAGTGCTGGAGGGGAAATAGTTAAATAGGTTGCACAGACAGGACCCAGGGGGGTGGAGTCAGTGGGTCTATAAAACTAGTTCTGGGAGGAGTTCATTGGGAGCTGTGGTGGGTAGTTGGTTGGATTTCGTGGGTTGGCTGGTTGGGAAAGGAAGTTAGTAATAGAGAGACAGTTAGGGCAGTGGGTTCTTGAGTGTGGGGAGGTAGAAGAGATAGAGAGAGGAAAATAAGACTAAGAAAGTAAAGAGCAACGACGTTTGGAATGCTGTAAAAGTTTTGTTTGTGTCTGAAATAAAATACACTCTTCTTTATTAACTGAAAAGCTCACTGAGACTGAAGTGATTTTACCAGGGAGGACCTGGTTGGTGGCAGCGGATTAGTGGTGTACTGGTCAATAGTCCATGAGACGACTTGGGGGCTCTGTACGAACACCACAGTGGGTATCAACTTCACTCAATGTGGGGTGGGATACAATCCCACTTCTTTTCAAGTAAACATATTTGGGTCAGCTTAACCACCCACTTCTTTTTTCCTCCCTCAGTCTGGAAATCACCACCTCTATTTTAAAGAGGTTTTGCCTTCAAAGCGTAGGTCCAACACTTTTCACCAGAAATTTACATAGGTGATTTCACACAGATATCTGTTGAAGCCAGTTCCCTACCCTTATAGTGGACCTTGTAGGAATTATGCAGTTGCTGCTCTGAATTTACCTAAATGAATGGGGTGTATCCCTTGGGGTGGGGCTTGTCAAAGAGTCCTTCAGTTATGGTTTACTGTAGTTGCTACAATTCGAAAGATGTGTGTTCTGCAAAAACAAAAACTTTTTAATGGAGCTGAGGACTTGGGCTTCTTGAAGCATGTTGGGAGACCCCTGTGGAACACTCCATCAAAAGCCTCTTGACTTTCTTGATTTTAACAGCCATGATGAAACAAAAAGAAACCACTGGTGTCTTGAAAGAGGCGGAAACATAGAATCAGTTCTCAGGAGAAATCATGTAGCATTTTCTAATTTGGATATGGGGGAAGAAGACAGCTTCTGCAGATGTTGTTTTTGGGAAATAAAATACGGAAGGGCCTTTTTGTTTTCTTAAAATCCACAAAGATTTTGCACCTGTTAATGCATCCAATTTTGTCGGGGAATACTCTTGTGCTTTAATTAATCTTCTCAAGACAGAGCCAAGAAGAATGGGGAGTCCATATTTGGCTCCTTCAGGTAAATATTTGCTATAATGGCTTCTTATCACTTTTTATTCGCTTGGAATGCAAAGTACCAAAATAAAGGATTGACTATTGTAGGGATCTAGCAAATTAAGTCAATTGAATCACTTCCACTTCCTCATCCAGTGAAGTCTCTGCAGAATCTGCTATCCATAACAGAATTCCAGTGTCTTATCATTCTGCTTTTTAAAACAAAACAAACCCCCCAAATAGAGCTTCTAGTTTTAATATTAAAACAGAAGTATTTGAAAATATGGAAAAGACTCAAATGTTTAGGGAGTGAAACTGCTGTGCCTCTCTGCTGTAGGGTGTACAGCTAAAATAATAAGTTACAGTTCCTGTTTTCGCACTGTATGCACAGCAATTTTCTAGGGCCATGTTCTGCAGAATACAGTGGATTATGGTAGCAGAATAAAGCACATTTGTTATTTAAGACTGAAGGGACGAAACCCACCATGTAACAGCTCTTCATAGTCTCCCATGTTCCCTCCTCCTCCTTACTTTACTCCTACTGTTTTTCGTATATTGATTCCTCAGTTTCTGCTGCCTCGCTGCTTCTTGAAATCAAAATGCCGTATTATGTGCTAACTCAAATATCAGGTTGAGAAGAATGCGAGCAAACAGAAGCAGCTTAGACAAAAGAAGCACATACACAGAAACTTTTATCATTTATATAGCATTTTACATTCAAAAGGTGCTTTAAGGTTTCAACCTTATAAGAACTTTCTGAATGGCTCCCATTTTTCAGACAGGGAACTGAGTCTATGAGACGGTGAGTTGCCCAGAAGTTGCACAATCTATAGCAGAACTGGAATCTGAAGTCAGGCCCTAAGTAAAAAATCTATCTAATACAAAAAAATGCCTCTCTAATAAATTGCAATGAAGTACATAACTGATGCTGATGCTCAAAGAGAGTATCTTCTTGGTTCATAGGAATTATTTAGTGGTTCATAGGAATTATTTAGTGGAAAGCAGCGTGGATTTGAGTGACTGGATGAGGTGGGAAAGAAATAAAAGTCGTTTAAAAAAAAAATCATATGGCACCAAATAATATTTCAGTTGCATTTGATAAATATACTTCATCTGAAGATAATTTGCTGGACACTTGTTCACTTCCAGAGCATGTATTTTTTTTGTAAGATACTCCAAAACATGCTTCATTTAAACCAACATGCACAAAGGAAACTATATCTGGCTTTCTTATAAAACTGTAATGTGTCAGGTTAAGGCAAAGGTACAACAACATGAGAGGCAGCACAAGTGATTCTGAATGACATTTATCTGCCCTCCATGAGTTCGGAGGAAGTGGGAAGGTTGTCAAATAGACAGCCAGTGTCTCCTCCAGGGACCTCTCTTGAGCTTCACATGTCTGCTTGCACTTCAGTAAACTGTGAAAGAGCAAAAACTCTCCCCTGCCATGTGGCTGGGAAAGCTTTAGCGCTGTTATGACACGCCAATATTCTTCCAGTCTTGCTAGTTCTTTAAAAACTGATTTAGTGAGATTGGTCTAATCAGTACACTTTAATTATCTAGGGGTGTCAAGGAATCAAACTATCTTCCTTCCCCTCTAAGGCTTCAAAACACAGCTTTCAAACAGAACATAAATTCTGTGTGTTTTTCACCTCCCATGTGGTGCTACGTTAATGAATTACTAACACTCTTCTTGGATTCGAATCCATGAATCTATCTGAAATTATGATGCCCCACCACTGAATAATAATGACCACTGGCGGAAACAAACAAGATCTGGAGGAAAAGAAAATTGCCAACAATAAATAATGTTATGGAGGAAGATTTGCCTCATTTGGTGGCTAAAATAAATGTTAAGTTGGGTCCTTTAAAACACATATATGCGTGGGTATGCTGGCAAGAACATTATAAGGATCACACAGGCATTGAGGGGGAACGTTTACCTATTGTTAGATGTCATTGTGGTGCAATGGGTTAGTGCATCTGGCTATTAACCAGAAGGCTGACTGTTTGAGCCCACCCAGGAATGGCTGTGGGCAGGTTTCCTGCATTTCAGGGGTTCAACTAGATTGCCATAGTCTCATTGCTGAGCAACAACAGGCAGAGCTCAGTGGAATGGGAGGTCAACCGCCCAGAAGAGTCTCTGAGGTGTACTTGCCTGGAGGCAGAGTAGGCATCCGAGGTCTGGTCCAGTCCTAGGGCTGGGCAAACAGCAATCCATGTGGTCAGATGGTCCAAGGGTCAGAGAAATCGAAGATCATGTGATCAAGACGAGCAAGGAAGGTAGGGCCAGGAACTACAAGCGTTGTTACCAGAATCTGACTGCAGTTGGAAGCTCTGCTCAAGAAAGCTGAAGCCAGCTGGTTCTCATCAGCGCCTTCTCCTCTGTGTCCTTGGAGGCTTATCTGCTGCAGGTGGAGTCAATCCCCCTCCAGGCTGCTGTTCAGCAGGCAAAGCTGACTCCTGGCCCAAGACAGGCTAGCTTAGTAGGTGCAGAGCAGGTTGTGTGGCACATGGAGTTCTCCTCTAACATGTTACTGCCACTACCCACCTGCTGCCTGAGTGAGCTGTCTCATCCTGCCTAATGGTACGGCCAGTCAGTCCTGTTCCTCACACACATGCCTTTATGGGTTCCAGTATCTATGCTAGGATCTAGTTTTATTTCTTTCCTACTTTACTGCAGAACACTGTTTCAAATTTAATGAATCTGTCTAGGCTTCATGATTGTTAACTGCAAATTAATGACATGCCATCCTAATTAGTCTCTAATCTCAATGGGAGGAAATGTGAGCTCTGTGTGTCAGCCACAAATGTTACCCAGCCAAAAATGTTTTGCTCTTGCAGAAAAGAATGTTCCCATTCTTTCCCAACAGTAAAATTATTCTAGATGCTGTCCCTTCACAAAAACACTTCTCTATTATAGCAATGCATTTTTCACTGAAATTGTGTCCAGCTGGAAACATATAGTAAAATGGTCATTGCCAATATAGCTTTAGAAACAAAAGCTATGTTAGACAAAAGCTATTACAGTGGTACCTCTGGTTGCGAACTTAATTCGTTCTGGAGGTCCGTTCTTAACCTGAGGTACCACTTTAGCTAATGGGGACTGCTGCCGCACCGCCTCCACACGGTTTCTGTTCTCATCCTGAGGTAAAGTTCTTAACCCGAGGTACTACTTCCGGGTTAGCGGAGTCTGTAACCCACAGTATTTGTAACCCAAGGTGTTTGTAACCCGAGGTACCACTGTATATAAATACATATCTCAAGAAATTCAGTTGAATATTTACAAATTTAATGACAGATCTGCACATCCTATCAGTCTAGTTTTCTCACATACAGGCACATATATGTCAGGTTTAATTGCAACAATTTCCTGCAACATGTCAACAGGTAGCACAACAAAAACCACCACTACCAAATAGTTTCTAGAAATCACTGCACTTTTGCACAAATGGGAAATTTGTGGGGGTTACAGGGATACCCATCTATGCAGAGAAGAAAGAACCCACGGCTCAAAAAGCAAATGTTGAAATCTACCCTGATTCTAGAAATATAAAGAAGTATGCAGAAGAAAGGCAAGTGGATTGTTTTATATTATATTTCTGATACCTGCTATGAGATACCAATTTTATCTTCCTTTTGTGATAAAGTAAATTGGGTCTTTGTTTTATTGTTGGTTGTTTTAATATTGCAGCTACCAGCCTTTGGATTTATATGAAGGGTGGGATATAAATATAACTAGATAGCTTTTTTTAAAGGTCCATTTGAGAACAGATTTCACAGAGCACTCTTAAGTGGGGTAACTTAGGAGAGAGCATAAAATGGCAGGTCGTTCACCACTTCCAAAGGCCTGCTGACTCCCAGCCAGGTAGCAGTAGGAGGGTTACCATTTTTCTTCCAGTTTGCCCTTGCAGATCTCCATTTAGTAAAATTTAACACAAAAAAACAAATGAGGGAATATCAACTACATAAACCTCAAACTGGAATAGCTAATGGCACCAATACAGAGACCTCTTAAAGAAAGAGCGGATCCAATGCAAACTCTGTCCTGCCTCTTTTTGTCCATTTCAGGCTAATGTCTATGTACATAACAATGGCCTTTGCAGCAGACGTCTTCCCACCCCCCACCCCCCACCAGAGCCTAGGGCTTGCCGATCAGAAGGTCAGCGGTTCGAATCCCCGCGACGGGGTGAGCTCCTGTTGCTCGGTCCCTGCTCCTGCGAACCTAGCAGTTCGAAAGTACATCAAAGTGCAAGTAGATAAATAGGTACCACTCCGGCAGGAAGGTAAACGGTGTTTCCATGCGCTGCTCTGGTTCACCAGAAGCAGCTTAGTCATGCTGGCCACATGACCTGGAAGCTGTACACTGGCTCCCTCGGCCAATAAAGCGAGATGAGCACCACAACCCCAGTCGGCCATGACTGGACCTAATGGTCAGGGGTCCCTTTACCTTTACTTCCCACCCCACTGATGAAGCTGCTCTCTGCCAGCAGAGACAAGTCTGCCTCATCCTAACCTCCTCCAGAATCCAGATCTAGATATTAGAACTGCTCTGAACACAACACCATTCCAATATACCAATATAATTCTATTGCCACAAAATGCAGATACTGAGGTACTTTTGTTAGCATATTACTGTTCTTATGCAACCATCTCTTGCAAATGCACAAAGACCATCATCTAGGGCAAGCACCAACAAGAAGAGTAAAAGATACTTTTAGACTGATATGGACTTTAAGAAAATGTAGAATGAATGAGGACGTAGGGATAGTAAAAGGAAAATGAGAATGAAAATATGAAAGGATAAAGTAGGCTGAGAGATGGATCTGTGAAAAGGGTAGGAATGCTAACTGCTCAACTACTCATTTTTTAAAAATGGTGAAGATAGGGCTCATTTTCATCTGGATATTGTTCAACTCCTTACTTTTTCTTATGCATGAAAAGCCATAAAAAAGACAAGGGGAAATTTGCACTAAACTGCTTCAAACAGTGAATAGGAAAGGCCGTTTACTGGTGGGGGAGGGACGTCAATGCAAAATTAACCTTAACCGAATCCTCTTTTGTGCTTTGTGCCACCTTTCCAAATAAAATTATTTATTTTATTTGCGACTCCAAATAGTTCATGTGAGGATAGCCAATGTAAGGACCATGTAAGTAAAATATAAGGATGCCCATTTCAAATTTGCATCTCTTGTGCTGCTTGCTCTTAAAATGGAATTCCTTGCGTTTAAAATTCAGTTGACCTATAATGCCCTTGGTGGCTTGTGACCAGAGTACCTGAAGTATGGGATACCCTTACATGAATGTGCTCAACTATTAATATATTTTTCAGAGGCACTGGTCAGATGGCTCCCACCTCCTGAGGTGAGATGGTTGGCAATGAGGGACAGAGCCTTTTCAGTCACGGTAACACACCTGTGGAATTCTCTCCCCCTGTCAAATTGCCAGCATCTTCTTTGATGACTTTCAAGCACAAACTTAAGACACTATTCTGTTTATACAGGCTTTTGATTGGTCTTATTCACTTTTTCTGCTGATCTGTTAAAAAATTGCTTTGGAGCTCTTTAAAAACTACTTTTGAATGTTCAAGATTTATTTATTTTTTGTCTTTGCTGCTCTGTTGATTTTTCATATTAGCTTTTTGTTTGGTTTGCTACTTTGTGTGGCTGGTTTTAATTATGTTGTAAGCCATCTTGGAAATTAGAGCTGAGAAGCTGAGAAGCAAGGTATAAATAATTCAAATAATTATATATAAAAAAAGACAACTTCAGTCACTTTTACCATGCACCTACTAGGAAACTGTGACCCAGATAGCAGTCTGGTACATTTCCCGAACCTCTGGTTATTTAGTGCTAGAGAAGCAAATTTTAGTTACTAGTTCCAAATTGTAGCCTATTTATAAAAAGAGGTTCAAATAAATCAGGCAGCCTATAGTAAGTTCTTCCTGAGGAGAACAAGACACTGATACAGTATACAGTGGTACCTCGGGTTAAGTACTTAATTCGTACCGGAGGTCCATTCTTAACCTGAAACTGTTCTTAACCTGAAGCACCACTTTAGCTAATGGGGCCTCCTGCTGCCGCCACACCGCCGGAGCACGATTTCTGTTCTCATCCTGAAGCAAAGTTCTTAACCTGAGGTACTATTTCTGGGTTAGCAGAGTCTGTAACCTGAAGCGTATGTAACCTGAAGCATATGTAACCCGGGGTACCACTGTAGAGTAATCTGGGAAAAACACAAGGGAAGCATGCAGATTTGGAACAAGACATCACCAATATGCTGGTTACACCCAACTCTAATTTCTCCTTCTCATCTGAATCTGACAAAACCATGCAGGTGAAGTATCTGGAGGCAGTAAAGGCCTGGAACAGAGCCAATAAACAGAAGCTGAATCCCAACAAAACAGAAATGTTTGTGGGTGGGCAGTTTCCAGGTCCAAGAATTAAAGGTGGTACAGTGGAACCTCAGTTGTTGAACGCTTCAGAACCCAAATGCCAACAACCCAGAAGTGAATGCTTCTGTTTTCAAACGATTTTCAGAAGACGAGTGGCTTCCATGACACGTTTTTCGATTTTCATCATTCATTTTGCCAACAGCCCTTTGATTTTCGGTTTTCAAATGTTTCGGAAATCAAAAAGACTTCCGAAAAGGATTATGTTCGAAAACCAAGGTTCCTGTTTTGGACGGGGTTGTTATTTTTGTTGTTTAATCGTTTAGTCGTGTCCGACTCTTCGTGACCCCATGGACCAGAGCACGCCAGGCACTCCTGTCTTCCACTGCCTCCCGCAGTTTGGTCAAACTCATGCTGGTAGCTTCGAGAACACTGTCGAACCATTTCATCCTCCGTCTCCTAGTGCCCTCCATCTTTCCCAACATCAGGGTCTTTTCCAGGGAGTCTTCTGTTCTCATGAGGTGGCCAAAGTATTGGAGCCTCAGCTTCACGATCTGTCCTTCTAGTGAGCACTCAGGGCTGATTTCCTTCAGAATGGATCAGTTTGATCTTCTTGCAGTCCATGGGACTCTCAAGAGTCTCCTCCAGCACCATAATTCAAAAAGGTTGCACTCCCCCAAAGGACCAGCTTTGTAGTCTGAGGATACTTCTTGATTATATGCTCAGGTTCTTTTGGTGACATGGTGTGCATATTTTCAGCTTCAGGTAGTTCACCAGCTACTTCCATGCCACACACACACAGCTTTACTGTGGTTCATAGACCCAAAATTCCTGGACAGGGACTGCCTGCTGTAGTAATCATATGCCATTTTAAAATGGGGGTTGGGCTGTTGGGTTGTTGTTTTAATTTTGATTATATATTTTGTGGTTTTATATTTTGATTTTGTTCTGTGAACCGCCCTGAGACCTCCAGGTATAGGGTGGTATATAAATTCAATAACAATAACTAATCATCATCATCCCACATGATAGACTACTGCAATGTGCTCTACATGGGTCTGCTCCTGGAGACAATTCAGAGGTTGGAACTTATGCAAAATGCAACCGCCAGAGTTTTGATGGGTCTGACGGCTAAAGACTGTATAACACTGGGGCTCAAGGACGTATACTTCTGCCTTTTGCTACTGTTGTCCTCTTATTTGAAATCTGCTAGGGACACCCTTGATACATTTTCACTACATAGTGGATATTGAAGATCTGGCACTCTCCAAAGGTGCTTCCCAACATCACCTTCCTGGTTTTGAAATGCACTCCCCCTGCCTCGCCCCCCCCCCCAGGTCCTGTTGGCACAGTGTTTATTTTTAAGTGCCAGCTTAAAAAACTGTCTTTTTTTAGCAGGCCTCTAAATCCTAAGATTTGGCCTCTACAGTAATATATGGACAGATGAACTATGTTTATTTGTGTTTTACTGTTGTAACCTGCCCTCAGGTCTTGGATGAAGGGCAGGATACTACAAAAAAGAATGTAGCTGGAACTCCGTAGTAGAAAGATTTATTAATTTCGAACTCACTATTCTATACTCAGGAAGGCTTGTGGGATTCTTTTAAGAATATTTTAATGTAAAATCAAAAACAGATAGAGGATTATCTCCTGATTACCTTTGAACACCAACACCTTCCCAAAGGAAAGTATCTTACATCCTCTCAGATGTAAACAAGCAATCAGTGCTAACAGCTTAAGCTAATAAATATTTCCTCCCAACTCCACCTCTTTTTCTGACTCAGCAGACAAGTTTCCAGAGGCTACAGTAACACCAGGATGATCTCTCCATGCTAAAAGACAAGGAGAAGGTAAAAAAAAAAAGATGTGAACATAGCAGGCAGCTGGTTTTGCTGCCTTCAGTGACTGTACATAAAATCTCTTCATAACAGGAAGGAAGTTTTTAAAAATTCATGAACACTTGTTCTCTCATTCAAGATCCTCATCTGTTGCAAATTCAGGGTGGCTTTCAATACAGTCATCTTCTACCTTGTATTTTTCACAGTCACTTTAGGCTGGAAATAAATGCTAAACTTGGTTATGTGAACTAGTGCAACACACTGTCAGCTACCAACCTACTTTGCTCCTATAAAGCTTTAGTTCTTCCTTCTGTTTTAGGGACAGGTGCATTAGCAGCAAACAATTCACAAGATCTGAGGAAGGGGTTATGTAGCCCTTAGTGTCCTTGTGCAGCAAGTAAATCAAGTCCTAAGGGTCTGCTGGGAACATGGATATCAAAAGGTGCACGATTTTTCACTGTCTTATGGACTGTGGCACAAAAAAATATTTTATTATTGCATATGGTGTTGTATGCTATACTAAGGGGCTGTTTGCATTTTTCTCTCCCTGCTCACTTCTATGTGCAGAGAAACCAGAAATACTTTGCAGGCTTCCCTGATTATTGCCCAACATCTCCTCCCGCTGTTTAATCCTGAACAACAGACCTGGATTTTTCTTACCCTGTATTTTCTGCATATGCAAAGTGGATATCAAAAGATATCCATATTCGTTATGGTATTTTTTTTTAAAGGGATCCAATTTTAAGTTTAAAAAGCCCCTGATGCAACAAATACTTGATGCAAATCAGGACTGAAGGAAGAGAATCCTGTTAATTGACTGATATTAATAGAAGTGAGCATTATAAATATGTGAACAAAGCAGAGTGCATTGTATTACAGCTACAATCATGTAATCCCTAATGATCTATTATGGAAATGACAGAACTGTTTCCAAAGCAATACCAAAAAATGAAAAAAAATCCTTTTCAATAGTTCACATAGGGCGCTAAACCTAAAAAAAGTTTGACATTATACTTTCTCGTCAACATATGGAGAGTGTGCACCAATTAAAATTAAATTTAATGTGCGCATTCTAGTGTATCACATCTAGAATACAGAATAGGTGAAATGTCACATATTACTGATCATAGAACAGATGCAATAAATAAAACAAACATATTTTGATGGGAAAGCATCTTTTGCTAATTGTAGCCTTAAACAGATTTTCAAAAATCAGTTTGGGATGTGTCCCCACATGCCGGCAGGTTTCCCTTCTGTCAGGCAACTGCCACAGACACATCAGGAGAAAGATGCAAAGGAGGAGAAGATGGAAACAAACAAAAGGGAAGGAGGATGGGGAAAGGCAAAGCAATGAAGAGGCAAGCAGCCCAAAAGGGTGGGAAAAGCCCGTCCCTTGATGGAAGGAAGAGCCCCTCCCCCCTCTAATTCGGAATATGCTTCAGGCAGCTTAGGAATTGCAAGATCATTTTCAGTCTGCTTGTGAAGTGGCACGCCTGTGTTTTTGAGTGAGGATTTTCTCTCCCAGAGGACAAGCTGCAGAAACACAGAAGGCAAAGGAAAGCTGTGCTGGTATAGATGTCTTCCCTTTTCAGACTTTCCAATGGAGGAGTCACAGGTGTCATATGAGCATGAGGTAGCAAGTAAGGCAGAAATGTGAAGCCACAGGAAGGAGGTTTAGAAAATTTGAGAACACCTGCTCTTTTCTGTTGCTTTTTTCCACAAAACATCTAAGAATTCAGATTATTGTGTATGCACACTGCAACTACATGACTAATGGAGTATATAAATAAACAGCTACAGGGAGAGATAAACAGTTGTCTGCATCAGAATCCAGAGACACAGAATCAACAGCATTTCGTACAGTATTGTGAGTGGGCACCCTCTTTTTGGTACAAGTTATGAACGTAGGAGTGGCTACATTGTTCTCAGTCAAAAGTGGTGAGAGCATTCCCTCTCCCTTGGTTCTCAAATGGCTCAGTTGTCAAACAAAATGGCTCCCGAACACCGCAAACCCAGGGGTAAGTGTTCCGGTTTGCAAATGTTTTTTGGAAGCTTGAACGTCTGACGCGGCTTCCGCTTGAGTGCAGGAAGCTCCTGCAGCCAATCAGAAGCCGCGCCTTGGTTTTCAAATGGTTTCGGGAGTTGAACAGACTGGTGGTGCTGGTGTCAACCTCTCTTAATGTATCAATTCAACAGTGTCCCTCGTTGACCACCCCTAATTTTTTAGTGTTGTCCCTTTCTGACAGTCTCTTGAGAAATACTTAGTATATCTGCGTGTACGTACCTCCAGTAAAGTCTTGTGGGGAACTGAGATCATATTGGGAAAAACTTGACCAACTACTCGAAAGTATAGACTCTCTATCACCCAACCCTCAGCTCGTCTTGGGAGGCTACTTCAGTGCCCAGATCGGCCCCACAAAATACAGTATTATCTGGACTAAACTTGGAGGACGAACCTGAAATCTGTCAGAGGGCAGCAATGGACACCACCTCTAACCGCACTGGGAAATACCTTTGTGTGAGAACCGAGGTACGACCGTAGTAGAAATTGAAACTTCTTTATCACTTCATTCACTTGCCACAGCAAAAAAACCCCCAGAAAACATAATTGCTCCTGCTATTTTAAAAAAGCAAAGTCCTAGAGCTGCACTCTTGCCCTTTCCACACACCCCACCTTACTGTCAGATCCATAAGCTGGTTTCCTGAAAGGAAAACTTCTGTTGATTCTGGTTTATGCATGCTTAAAAATATTATCTATATTAAAACACTCAAAAAGCACACGTTTTAGATTGCCCCACTCTGATTCATCTCTGCAAAACTTACACACTACAAAAATGGGGCACGACAAATTTGGATACTGCAAATATTCTATGGAGTCTGATAGTCTACTCTGACCAGATGAACATTATCTCATGGATTCTTATCTCACGTTTCCCATAATTAAAGTCAGTTAGCTTCTTCTTGCACAGAGATCAACTGGGCTTTGGACCATAAAACCTATGTACAGTGTTAGATGCACTCATGACAATTGAACAGTACTCTTAATCCTGTCAATTTAATAATATAAAGTACTTTCAAATTGCACATAGGTTTAAATCTCCACATGATTTAACTGTTTTGCTGATTGCTGTTGCAAGACAAATGACAATTTGAAATTTAAGTACCTATAATTAAGATGGAAGGACCTCTGTTAAAAGATAAGAAAGTTGCATCCAATATTCCATCTATATATCTTTATGTGCTGTACATATTCTTACTGGACAAAGATGCATCTCATACCACATTGCTTAAATTTCAATGTTTGTTATTCACCAAGTATTCTTTATGTCTCATTCCTAAATTTATTCTATTAAAATCAAAAGTGCTGCTTCAGCTGCTTGCAGTCGCAGTGAGCAAGAATTTTATTGTCTGACTCGCTCATTAGAATAGGAATCATTTTGGTCTTCAGAAAAAGGTTCGCAAGATGCTGGGGGTGTATATTCATTCCTATCAGTTCTTTCTGGCTGGTGAAATAAATAAAAACAAATGGATAAAACACAAGGCTAAAGAAAACGCTCACCCGTGATGTGGCTTTCTGCTCTGAAAATTTAAATGCGAAATCTAACAAAATACTGTATGTTAAAGTCCTTGTCACAAGTCTTCTGGTTTTCCTTTGATTTATATTGTCATCAACTGAGTGGCTGTTTGTAGTTAGGGGCAGGGGAAGATAAACCAAACATAAGCCTTTTTCCTATTACCTGCTTGTTTATCCTTTCAAGAGGGCAGTAATATGAAGGCCTGTACAGTGGTGCCTCGGAAGTCGAATGGAATCTGTTCCGGAAGTCCGTTTGACTTCCAAAACGTTCAGAAACCAAGGCATGGCTTCCAATTGGCTGCAGTAAGCTCCTGCAGCCAATTGGAAGCCGCATGAGCTGCGTCGGACCTTCGGGTTCCAAAGAATGTTGGCAAACCAGAACATTCACTTCTGGGTTTGCAGTGTTCGGGAGCCAAAATGTTTGAGTCGCAAGGCATTCATCAACCAAGGTATAGATGTAATTACTTACATACATCCCCTGAGCTGAAACACCAACAGTAAGAAAGGCCCACATAAATCTGCCAGGATGCTCTTGACTTTAAACAAATGGATTTCAGATCACAATTGAAAATAACGGACCTCAGAATTAGAAATTATTTACATTTCTTAGAATGTAGGTAGTACTGTCAAAATGAATGATAAACATATTACTTCCCATCTGATGCTGAATTGTGTGCTCACAAATATTCCCTGTGCTCTTCAGTGAAGTTTAGCAGTCATTTTGTTAACTTGGTTTTCACTGCAAGTATATATTGATATATACAAGGGGATTGTGACTGATGTTGCATGTTGGAAGTCTTGTAATGGAATAAAGGGCTAGAGTTGGCCCATGAACAGCAGCTGGTCCTCTAGCAGCATATTCAATTAAGGCACTATATGTGATTATGGCCTGCTCATTTGTCAACAGCAGGAGAGTGGGGTTAGCGGGAATGAACCGCTCACATGTGTTTTCAAGTATGTAATAAGCATGTACACAATGAAGCAATCTCCTACTATCAAAACAGCACAAAGCTGCTTAATAATTACTGGTGTGGGGTGGTTACCACTTCCACATGGAAATGTGGAACAGCTACAGGGATGATACAGTTACTCCCAAACTGGCCTAGCAAGGTAAGCATGTAGTCCACACAACAAAGATGCTGTCTATTTACAGCTATAAATGGTGCAACATGTCACCTATCACACAGAAGACATACCACATCCCAACAGCAATACCTGTATGTGAACTTGACTGGTTTTTCGGGGGGTTGTCAAAAGGGTCTTTTTAGTGCTTTATTTTGGTTATATTTCTAGAATTTGTCTCAGTGTGTTGACTTGGTTCTGCAAATAGACAAATAAATTTGTGCTCTTTCTCTCTCCGCCTTCATCCATTTCTCACAATTTTTATTTTATCCTCCACTCTTCCCTGGAGGATATTACCTTCACATCAAGTGCTGTCATCCAGTGGGGAAAGAGGCAGGGGTGTGACTCCTGCTATTAGTGTGCGAGCTTTCATTTTGTGCAAGTGTGAGAAAATAAGGTAAACAGAATTTAACCTTTCTTTTGTGATAAATGTGAGGATAAATAAAACATCCTTTACATTTTTTTAAAGTACAATATGGGCACACTGGGGTTTCCTCAACCTTTAAATATAATGGTATGTAAAGCACTCATGACCAAGATGCAACCATTGCTAGACAATTTGTGCACAGGTTCAGAACCTTTGGGAGAAGGGCATCATCTCTCAGGACAGCAACGGTTGTGAATGATAACAGGGTTACAGGAGCTGCTAGAAAGTTGAACAGCCCATTCCAATGTAGAGCTGAACACGCCTAAGCCCATTGAAATAATGGGTTTAGGTGCATCTAATTTTAAATAGTATCAGGCTGCACATGGCTTAGCAATTGTAGCAACTGGTAAGTTAGGAAAAGCTAAATCATAAAATAGTATTTAAAACCACAGAGCTATAGAAGTAATTTAAACTTCACATGTAACTTTTAAAAATGGTCATCACCCTAATTCTAAGCTCTGCATTTGTGATGCCGTCCTAATTCCAAACCATAAACAAGACTTATTGTTCGTTCCACTCCTGTCAAAAATGATCAGCTGTAAAGCTGACACAGGAAACCCATAAAATGATTTCATTTAACTTGATTGGAAGGAATACTGAAGAATGTCAACCCAAAAATGCTTTCTTTCCTTCTTCTTCCTTTCATATGTCACCTCAAAAGTGTTTTAGGTGGCTTATAAATGGATTTGCTTTAGCAGCTTAAGCAGAAATCTGGAGGAAAATATGCCCTGAATTTTAATGATACATCATATTACATTGGTTGGTTTTTACATGCCATTTCTGAAGTGACAGGTTTTACTTCAGTAGCTATATTACAATGTCATTAATCAACAGAGACCACAACTCAAATCTTTTACAAAAAAACCACCACCACCACACAATCACTTGTGTAATCTTGATTGTGCAAAGTAAAAAAAAGGCTAAAACAGTTTCCAACTTTTTTAAAGCATGGAATTAAAATGATGGAAACAGCAGTTATCCAATGCACAAATAAAATTAAAAATGTCACTAGTTTAACATATCAGCTGCCTGATCTAGGGTGTGAGATACTAAGCCAGGAGCTACCAATTTGACACCCATGGGTGCACATGCACCAGCAGAGCCCTTTCTGGTGCCAGCCTGAAAAGTGCATTTTATTGCAGCCAATTGTGTGCTTGGTTGCAGGATTGTGTGTGTGGTGGCCATGACATCTCTGCTTTGCAAATGTGCCCACGGTCCCAAAAAGGTTAGCAAATCTCTATCCTAAGCATTATTTTGAGAGGGAGCCCACTGAAGTCAGCAACACTATGGACAATTCATTTATACAGTGGTACCTCTGGTTAAGAACTTAATTTGTTCCAGAGGACCGTTCTTAACCTGAAACTGTTCTTAACCTGAAGCACCACTTTAGCTAATGGGGCCTCCCACTGCTGCCGTGCGATTTCTGTTCTCATCCTGAGGTAAAGTTCTTAAACCAAGGTAGTACTTCCGGGTTAGCGGAGTCTGTAACCTGAAGCGTTTGTAACCCGAAGCGTTTGTAACCTGAGGTACCACTGTATCGGAATTCATATGCAGAACAGCCACACGGGTAGCTTTTACAGTGGTACCTCGGGTTAAGTACTTAATTCGTTCCGGAGGTCCGTACTTAACCTGAAACTGTTCTTAACCTGAAGCACCACTTTAGCTAGTGGGGCCTCCGTCTGCTGCCGCGCCACTGGAGCACAATTTCTGTTCTCATCCTGAAGCAAAGTTCTTAACCTGAAGCACTATTTCTAGGTTAGCGGAGTGTGTAACCTGAAGCGTATGTAACCTGAAGCGCACGTAACCCGAGGTACCACTGTACTACGAAGCTGCTTCCTATGCATTTTAACAGATTTCTACCAAATGATTTCCTGAAAAAGAGGAGCTAGGTTGACATAGCTGAAGTTGCCTCACCTGCACAGATAGTGCTTACCTCAAGTTTCTTACAAGGGATAGCATCGCCAAATGATTTTGGTGGGTCAACAACTTTTCAAACCAGCACTCCTCCTGCCCTGTTAAAAGCAGCTTTCTGGACAGTCAATATTCATGGCATTGAGTGACCCTCATAGGTGCCATCTCTCTGGGGCCATGGGTGCCTGAGCACCCACAAAATTCCCCATGAAGGGACCAGGCACCCACAAATTTCAGTGCCAGGGCCATGCACGCTATATGGCAGCCACGGCCCTGGGCACCCACGGTTGCTGGGCCAAGCTGGCACTCCCTGGGCCAGTTACTGTCTCTCAATCTAACCTACCTCATGGGCTTGTTTTCAGGGTAAAAGGAGATCGGGGAGAACTGTGCACTCCAGCTCTCTGGAGGAAAGGTGGGGTTGCAAACATAATAAGTAATTAACTAGCTGATTCTTGCATACCAATACAGTGGAACCTCGGGTTACGTACTGTCCTCGTATTCTGTTAAATGAGGGGTTACTCCCTATTACAGTGGTACCTCAGGTTAAGTACTTAATTTTGTTCCGGAGGTCTGTTCTTAACCTGAAACTGTTCTTAACCTGAAGCACCATTTTAGCTAATTGGGCCTCCTGCTGCCACCGCACCACTGGAGCACGATTGCTGTTCTCATCCTGAAGCAAAGTTCTTAACCTGAAGCACTATTTCTGGGTTAGCGGAGTCTGTAACCTGAAGCGTATGTAACCTGAAGTGTCTGTAACCCGAGGTACCACTGTATGTAAGTTTAGGAGTGCAGATTGAAAAGGCAAGAGATGCATCGTTGGTAGGTGCAGCAGGAATCAGGTATGAGGTTGGAATCTGAAACCTGAGACAAGAATATTTTCTCCTGCTGAATTAAGCTCCTATACTTCTTTAGTTATAAGGGTGTTCCATTTTTTGTGGCTTATAGCGTGCATAAAGGAGAGGTATAAGTGCATGGAAGCACATGTTAATTTTACAAGGCAAAGAAAGAGATAAGAGGTTGCAGTTTATGAAAGAAGTGACTAAGGAGAAAAACCAACGGAATTCAAGTTGGCTGTTGAATTATTTAGGGTTCTTTTCTAGTGTGTTTTGAAGGAAAATGCAATTTGGCCACCTTCATCCGTTGATTGAGCTGTTGAAGTGGATGTAGAATGGAAAAATCACCTCTTTCAAGGCATGCATCTCACAAGGGCACCATATGTTAAATACCAACCTTTCTACAGTTCACCAGTATATTTATTTATTTACATCTACGACCCACAAAATAAACACACAAAACAGGGAACACTTACTCTTTGAAAGTAAGCACAGGGAAAAAAATGTTACCCTGATTCCTATAAATGAACTACAGAAGAGAAATATTATCTACTAACAGCAGAGGGAGATATAAGCAAACTGGCTTTGAATCAGATTTTAACTATACTTGTAATTGCTTTCCAAGTCAGCACCACAATAAACACTAAATATGCACCTTCATTTCATTACAACTCTGGCCATTTTTCCAGTGAGTTTAAAATGTTTATCTGGTGGTCTCTTTGTACCCTAATTCAACACCAATTATTTATTTTTATCACTTAATATTTTCCTTGCATCTGAAGCAAAGAGAGATAATTGAATCTGAAAAAGCACTGAAGTCTTGCTAAATTGATTAGCTAAGCTAGAGCAATATAAAATGAACTCTACTTCAGAAATTCAAAGTGCTTTTTTATTTACACCACGGAAAAAGAAAATAAGAGAGGGATAAATAATTTGCAAAAATTGGCTTGCTGAACTCTTATGAAAATAAGCTGAACAGAAATACAAATTAAATAAACAAGCATGAGAACTGTTTACAAGGCAACATCTCTACTGGTGCAGAAAAACATCAAAGCAGAAAAGACGACCAAAGGAAATTGTTCACTGCACACTACAAAAACAGGGAGAGAGAGATAAATCTAAAGGCACATTCCTGACTCTGATTTTGATGCACAGAAATTATTTTCTGGTTTTGCCATATTTGCTATGCAGAGCTTAGCTGGCGGGGGTGGGGTGGCTTTTCCTGCATTTTAATGTTAGCTCTCTGTGTGACAATACAGGAATTTATCTACCTTTCCCCCCCAGAATATGTAAGTTTATTCAAGTGTATGTTGGCTTTACAAAGGTGTTTATTATAACAGTAACAAGAGAAAACATCTAAATCATGTGTTGCTTGAATGCTTATATTTCAATTAACAATGTAAAAAACTAATGAGAATTGTGTACTGTATTTGAGTACTATTGTCATTTACCAGTGAAGATTAACATACAGCCAGGAATGTTTTATCCTCAGTCAGAGCTAAACATATCTCTTTTGGAGCAGTTCAGGAAGCTTCATATTTAATATTTGTTAGCTACTCTTGTGCAAAATGAATTGTAAGTGATCTGCACCCACACAAATACAAAATGAAATCAGTGGTGCAATACATTTTACCAAATCATTAGTCAAATCTTACAAACCAAATATCTGCTCTACCATGGAAGAATGTGTGCAACTGTACATTATTCTCTGCCCAGTAATGTATTTTGAAAGCCTGCAAATTCTAGCATACAACAGACTAAATCAGACCACTCACCCTCAAATATTATACACACAAATATAAGCAACACAATTTCTGGGTTAAGTGACAGAGCTAACTTCTGAATTCATTACAAAACTGCAGCTTGAATTTATAAGGATTTGAAAAGTTACCAGAAACATCAAATCCACTGTGTTGGAACAATATTGAACGGTACCCGAAACAAGCCCACGTTGGCATGGAAAACCCTTTATTTGGTTGCTGCAAATTGACAGTCCCATCTGGATTCCACAGCTCTCAAACATTCTATAAAGTTGTTGCTCCACCTCCTCTACTCCATGTCTCAAGAACCACAAATGTATTTCTGATACCATCAACCAGGACAAGTATAAATTATAGGAGTATTTTCCAAATTCCAGACTTCCAGCAATTCTAACTTACCTTGAGGATGAGTGCTATCAGCTAATTACTTCTGAGAACTTGGTAAACTGGTAAGCACAGGTACTGATTAGGGTTAAACTTGGGATCTAAAAGCCCCATGGCCACCAGTGGAGATGAGTGGTCACTTTGCAAACATACCCAAGAGAAAGTGTGTGCAGAATATCATTTCTGACAAAATCTGGTGCGTTTCTTTCCGTAACAACAGCTTTTTAAGTCAGATAAAATACAAAGCACGACAATAACAGCCTCTGCAAGCTTCCCCACAGTGTCTAATGAAAACAGTGAGCACTCAACATGAGGAAAAAGTTCAGAGGGGCTAAGCAGCTGAAAGCAAGAGTTTTGTCTGGTGCTGGAATATGAATGCCAGCCAACAATTCCCCTTATATCAGGGCGATCTCTGGACCAGAAGGCTGCACTATACATGTAGAAAGTCCCATAAAAGGGGGGGGGGGGGCTACTGTATTACTTCACCAGCTTTCTCTGATGAAATCTGCATAACAGAGAAACCCTTAGGATCTGGACTATCTGAAATAAAAGCCATCCCTTCCTTGCCTGCTGTACAGATCTGTAAATATCTAAAAGAATTCACTCTAACAGAAACAGGCAACTCTAAAGGAGGGCACTGCTTCTTTCATAAAGCCCCACATTCGTAGTTGGCGCAGCTTGACCACTCAAAGTGCCACGGAGGGAGCTTCATCCTAAAAGGAGACAGGGCATAGGGCCCACCCTCCTTTCCCTCCAGCTGGACCCTGGGGCTCTCTGGCTTGCCATGCTGACTGCTGACTTCTCTGGCCCAATGCTGCGTGGCTTGCAAGGGAAGGGGTCCCTTGCTTCGCAGCACCTGCCACCACCCCTCCCCTCAGGCAAAACACCAGAACAACACTGTGGGGACATGCCCGGGCTTTGCATTCTCCACTACTGTTGCCCACCAGAGGAAAGATCCATTACAGAGCTCTCCTCCATCCCCCCCCAAAAAAACCCCCCACTTGCTCTGGACCCAAAATGTCCCTGCAGAGCCACTTTTCCCCTACGGAAGAAGCCCCAGAGAGAACAGGAACTAAAACAAAAAACTTCGCCAAGTCTCTCCGTTTCCCAAGGATACCGGCGGAACAAACAGAAGCCCAGGCCCCATGGAGGGTCTGCCTGAAGGGGAAGCCCAGCCACCCCCTCTTCCCTCAGCCAGGCAAATAAAAGTTCACTCGCGGCACGACCAGGAGGAGGAGGAGGAAGAGGGGCCGGCCCCTCCCGCCCTCAGGTGCCGCTTTCTGACAAGACACTCCCCCCCTCCACCCCGCTCGTTCCCGCCACCCGCTCGCCTCCCGGAGCCGAAGGAGGGCTCCGCGCTCGGCGGAGAGCACCTGAGGGAGCGGGCGGAGGGGGAAGGGTCGGCGCGCGACGGAGAGCGGGGTCTCGCCTCACTCAGCCCACCCCACTTGCCGGCCGCCGCCGAAGCCCCCTCGCGGCGCCTGGGTGGCGCTCACCCACCTCTCTCCTGCTCGGCTTGCAGGCACACGGGGATGGTCTTCTTCCAGCCCGGCATGGCTCCTTCAGGGCTGCGGCTGGGGCTGCGGCAGGAGTAGCAGCAGCAGCAGCAGGGCGCACATTGCAGTCTGAGGCGGCGGCAGCAGTAGCGGCGCCTCCTCTTCCTATTCCCCGAGCTGCACGCCTGGGGGGTGGAAAGCGGCGACGGCTCCCGAGGGCTGGAAACCGGAGCGAGAAGGAGGCGCCGCTGGCCGAACAGCTGCCTCCTTTTAGTTCGGGGAGCGCGCGACGACGAGGAGGAGGAGGAGGAGGAGGAGGAAAGGAGGAGGAAGCGAGGGAGGGAGGGAGGGCAAGGTGGCGGCACTGCACGCTCCGGAGCGGGGCGGAGATGGAGGAGGAGGAGGGGGCTCTCCCCGGTTCAGCTGGGGACATACGCGCGCACAGAAGGGTGAATGGGGAGCGAATGGGGAGCGAGAGGGGGCGTCGCTCGCCTCGCCGCCGCCAGCAGGTGGGAGAGCTGGCGTTGCCGGCTGCACAATGGCGGGAGGGAGCGGGAAGGGCGGGCGAAGGAGCGGCGGCGGCGGCGCGCTGGGCTCCTCTCCCTGGGGCCCCACAAAGAGACTCGGTGAGGCAGAAAGGCGGCAGGCGTCTCCCGGAGAAGAGAGGGGCGCCTCGCTCCGCGGCGGGCGGGCGGGCGAGGAGGAGGAGGCACACCCTGGCTGAGGGGAAGGGGAGGCGAGGCGCCGCTTCGCTCCTCTTGTTCTCCTCACGCGCAGCCGTGAGGGAAGTCGACGCTCGAGGGGCGAATTTCACCCACGGTGGGCACTCGTCGTGGTCTCGTGTGAACGCTCGAAAAGGGAAAAGTTCTCTGCTTCTGCCGTCCCACCCCACCTTTAAAAGGACGCTTCCTTCACCACGCCCAGCCTCGTTCCGTGAAACTTCGTTCGAAGTACTTTTGGGCGCAGCTTGAGTCTACCCATGTTGAACTCGGCGGAGTTCAGTGCGGTTCGCTCCTGCTCGAGGACGGAGCCCACGGGGCTCGGGTTGTAGTGGAAGCGCCGCTGCCGCCGTCGAACAAAATCAGAGGTTCCCACTGAATCTGCAAAGAAGAAGAAAGCGCGGCAGGATTTGTGCGCCTCGGGCCACGCGCGCTCTTTTCCCCGAACTGCCTCCCTTTTAGCACATTTTGGCCTTTGCTGAAAGGGAAAGCGATGCAAAACCAACAAGATGCCCAAAGGAGGGGGTCAGATTGTACACTAAAAATTAGTCATAATGTATCTTGGAGGCATAGTCGAGTGGATTTTATTTGTTAAATGTCAAGACAGACAAAAGACCATCTGGATTTCTTTCAGATGAAATGCAGTTTAAAAAAGAAACCGAAAAGGTAACGATGATACCACAATCATCAAAATAAAGCATTGGAGAAACACTCGATAACTACATTTTGGCATAGTGTGGTCATCCAACCGCAAAACCCAGCCACACACAGACAAACAAAAATGTACCATTGTGTGGCAAACCTATCCAAAACACTTCTGTATGCTACATGGTTTTTCTCTCCTCCAAATCAAGTTGTAGTTGTGAGTGTTTTGGGGGGGGGGGGAGGGAACCTCCAGTGTTAGTCACCAGCAGGTTCCTATGTTCCTACTTTGGTAGCTGAGAGAAAGGGTCCCTGGTCAATATTTGTTATGGGCTGTGTGCACATTGAACGCTTAAAATACAGCTAGGTTGTTCTTTTTCTCAACTTGGATAGAAGCTGGGTTTTTGGGGGGAAATGTGTCAAAATGCAGTATTTCCATACAGGATAGGTATAGATTGTGGCTCATGTGTTTACATCACATCCCAAGCCAGCAGTAGGAGCACAATGTAGAGTAAATGGAAGTGTGTCCACAGTCTCCGTGTCTATCTGTATATCTCTTGGTATATAAAGCATTAACATGCTGTGATATTTTCTCATGGAAGCATTTACCCCGGAATAATAAAGTTTAATGCTGCTTTCAGTCCACCCATTCATCATGATAGTCATCCATTATATTCATTCTCAGGCACCAATCAATTGCCATATCCAGGTTCTATCTCTGTCTTAATAAACACTCTCTTTCTTGTTTTAGCTTTATCCGCACACACAATCAGTCCAGAACTCTGGTCAGGGTATTGCAAGGTCCCATGGGAGCAAGAAAGTCATAGCTGTTATTCTGAATGTACTCCAGAGCTATATATAAAAAATGATTGTAATTACTTTTAAACATGAACTGACTTTTTAAGTGAATGTGCACCTTGAATGTTAAGCAGCTGCTGTTGGCAACTTGGCATTCTGTAATTCTACAATTTCTTAGTGAAATGCCTTTTAAAACCAATTACTGACTCTTTCTTATTAGTATGTGTTCATTATGGAACTAAAAGTGTAATCCTAAAGATTTTTAATTCAAAAGTCCCACTATACTCGTGTGGTCCAAAGACACATGAAGCAGCCACCTACCCAAAGCTAAATATATCTAGATTTGGTCAGTGCTAGAATAAGAAAGTCCATGCAATCTTCAGTTCTATGATGAAAGACAGATGAACTGTAAATTATCATTATTATTTGTACCCCGCCCATCTGACTGGGTTTCCCCAGCCACTCTGGGCGGCTTCCAACAAAATAGCCCATCAAACATTAAAAGCTTCCCTAACAGGGCTGCCTTGAGATGTCTTCTAAAAGTCTGGCAGTTGTTCTCTTTGACATCCGGTGGGAGGGCGTTCCACAGGGCGGGTGCCACTACTGAGAAGGCCCTCTGCCTGGTTCCCTGTAACTTGGCTTCTCGCAACGAGGGAACCGCCAGAAGGCTCTCAGCGCTGGACCTCAGTGTCTAGGTAGAACGATGGGGGTGGAAACACTCCTTCAGGTATACTGGACCAATGCCATTTAGGGCTTTAAAGGTCAGCACCAACACTTTGAATTGTGCCCAGAAACGTACTGGGAGCCAATGTAGGTCTTAGTTGTAGTTTCCGGGGCACCTTCAAAGCGCATTGGAGTAGTCCAAACGAGAGATAACTAGAGCATGTACCACTCTGGCGAGACAATCCGCGGGGCAGATAGGGTCTCAGCCTGCATACCAGATGGAGCTGGTAAACAGCTGCCCTGGACACAGAATTGACCTGCACCTCCATGGACAGCTGCAAGTCCAAAATGACTCCCAGGCTGTACACCTGGTCCTTCAGGGGCACAGTTACCCCATTCAGGACCAGGGAATCCTCCACACCTGCCCGCCTCCTGTTCCCCAAAAACAGTACTTCTGTCTTGTCAGGATTCAACCTCAATCTGTTAGCCACCATCCATCCTCCAACCACCTCCAGATACTCACACAGGACCTTCACCACCTTCACTGGTTCTGATTTGAAAGAGAGGTAGAGCTGGGTATCATCCACATACTGATGAACACCCAGCCCAAACCCCCTGATGATCTCTCCCAGCGGCTTCATATAGATATTAAAAAGCATGGGGGAGAGGGCAGAACCCTGAGGCAACCCACAAGTGAGAGCCCAGGGGTCTGAACACTCATCCCCCACCACCACTTTCTGAACACAGCCCAGGAGAAAGGAGCGGAACCACTGTATGACAGTGCCTCCAGCTCCCAGCTCCTCTAGACGGTCCAGAAGGATGTTATGGTTGATGGTATCAAAAGCTGCTGAGAGATCCAGCAGAAGTAGGAAACAGCTCTCACCTTTGTCCCTAGCCTGCTGGAGATCATTGACCAGTGCGACCAAGGCAGTTTCAGTCCCATGATGAGGCCTGAATCCCGACTGGAAGGGATCCAAATGGTCCGCTTCTTCCAGGCGTGCCTGGAGTTGTTCAGCAACCACTCACTCAGTCACCTTGCCCAATAATGGAAGATTTGAGACTAAATGTGCTATATATATCTATATATATAATTTCAGCCTGACATCAGTAACCTGAAACCAGAACAATTTAGATGACAATTGTCACTTGGACTGAAAACTTATGTTTAGCTGACAATCTCCAGTAATTAGTGCAACAACACATGATCATGTTTAGGTGGAGAGAAAAGAATTGAGGAAATGCAAATTGCCCATTTTTCATATTTATGTATGTGCATATAAATGCTTTATCATACAACCTAAATCTCAGTCTGCCACATCCACATGGTTAAGCCAGTGAAATATTAAAATAGTGACTTGGGTGAATGACTCCATTGGTGGCACACTGTTTCCACTTTCTGTATGTCATAATCTTCTGTTTTATGTTCTGGTGTAAGATAACCAAAATGCATCACTTTAAAACACGCAGACATCAGGGAGGAGAATTAGCCCAAATTGCCAGCCATATTTCATCCTGTATTTGTTGCTCTAAGATGGTTTCCTATGTTGTAATATATTTCATTTTAGAAGGTTGCATATGATGGAGCAGCAAATTATAAAGTGATGGAGTACGACTTTTCACCAAGCCTCTGGAATAATCAAAAGTATTTCTATTCAAGTGAGTGATCTTGTTACTTCTGAAATGTTCAGTTTTGTTTAAAAATAATTATTCAAGCAAAGGCAACTTACCAACAATATCAAATTATTTCAGTATGAGTCCTTGAAATAATTAATAGCAGGAGCGATCCATAAGAAGAAATGACCCCATTGATACTGCTTTTTAAGCTGTAGATAGAATCAGGTCCAAGGACAAATGCTTGGAGACAAAGTTTCCCCTTTTTCAGATTCCTGGGATTGGGTGAGTAAACTACAATTTATTTATATCTTTTTAAAGATAATGAATACACCGATTTCCTAAAGTATCAATAATAAAACAAAACAATAAACCATTATGTAACAAAATGCTACTGTGTAAAAAATAACCAGCAAGATAAAACACAACCTAGGAGCAAAATACGTAACAGCTTAGCACAGCAGCATTAAACATTATCAATAAAATCAGGAGCTGAATAACAGCTAAAGCAATGCTTTAAAGACCAATGATTCTTCTGAAACGAAGGGTCTCTGTCATCTTGCAAAACTCCATAAGTGGTGAGGTGCCAGTACAATGTACAAAAGTCCCATTCTGTGAGCACAGTTCTGCTCAGGCCTTTCCAGGTCCAAACCACAGAACTTAAATTCCTGCAAAATCCTTGTCAAACTTTGTTTTTTTACTCAAATGCAAGATTGTGTGGGGAGACCAGTGTAAAGGAAACTCTCTACAATGATGTTTGGGCATCTATGTTCTGTGATAGTTTAGCTGTCCTTACATCAGTATTAGGGACGCGGGTGGTGCTGTAGGTTAAACCACAGAGCCTAGGACTTGCCGATCAAGGTCGGTGGTTCGAATCCCCACAACGGGGTGAGCTCCCGTTACTCGGTCCCTGCTCCTGCCAACCTAGCAGTTTGAAAGCACGTCAAAGTGCAAGTAGATAAATAGGTACCGCTCTGGCGGGAAGGTAAACGGCGTTTCCATGCGCTGCTCTGGTTCGCCAGAAGCGGCTTAGTCATGCTGGCCACATGACCCGGAAGCTGTATGCCAGCTCCCTTGGCCAATAAAGCGAGATGAGCGCTGCAACCCCAGAGTCGGTCACGGCTGGACCTAATGGTCAGGGGTCCCTTTACCTTTATTACATCAGTATTACCACTACCATTTACAGGTAATAGGAATGTTTGAAGCTGCCTTATACAGAATAAAACCATTGGTCCTCCTAGTCCAGTATTGCTGACTGGCAACAGCTTCCCAGAGTTTCAGATGGAATCTCTCCCAATCCTATCTGGAGATGCCAGCGTCCTTCTGCATGCCAAGCATGAGCTGTTCCACCAACTAAAGACCTTTTCCAACAGGATATCAGGAAAAGGCCCAGTACATCTGGCTCCTTCTGTCTCTAGAACTGCTGTTGCTGCTATTCCTAGTAAGTATCACCTCCACAATCCCATTCCATTGTATCCCTACTTTTCTATAGTATTCTGGCTGGCAGTGAAACCCCTTTATGCCTGATCCTCTGAGCCTTTGCCTCAACAAAATAGGAAGCAGGATCAGCCCCTTGGGCTGTTGTTATTTTTTTTAAGGCATGCATATTGAAAACTTAGACTTTGATATATTGTTAAAATGAAATAACCTAACTAGTCACTGTAACTGTGTTCTTCTATTATAGGAAGTTAATTATTTAAATTGCTTAACAATATGTGAACAACCCACTTAATGAAAACATCATGTTATGAGAAAATGTGCAATCCAACACATTTGCCTTTGTTTTATGCAGAAGTGAATTATAGCTCTAATTAGATTGTTAACTCAAATAGATTTGAGTGCAGGGTTGCGGGGTGGCAAAAGATGAAGGTGCTTAAAAGAAAGTGCAGGAATGCTATGAATTAGAGGCCAATTTTCAATATTCCTGTTGTGGTAACCGATACTTTTATTCAAAGGGAAAAAAGAATGACAACAATAGCTAGTTTAAATTATCCTTCTCATATTTAGAGGTTAAGAGAACGAGTCATGACTTGGGATCCCGCAGTTCAATTCTTAGCTCCGCTATGAATCTGTGGTCTTAGGCAAGATACTTCCTGCCCTCCCCCAAATTTAATAGAGAAATTCTTATGACATTGTTCTTTTCTGTTTTGTAACCTGTCCTGGGACTTTTTGGTAATAAATACATTTAATAAATAAAATAATGAAGCTATAGAAAGACCAGTGCTTTTTTTCTTTAAAAAAAATGTTTAGGGGCACTCTCATTTTCCTACTCATATTGAAATACTGCCCCTCAGTGAGGCCAAACTTAGAGTCACAATTTGCTTAGAGGTATGCGTACTCCTGTGTACCCCCAGAAAAAAAACCTGATAAAGACTATATAGATTAAAGATTATTGTAATGCTCTCCTACTTTGCAGTTGGTATTTATGGTTATAGGGTCCAACATGCAACAGAAATGTCACAAACTGAACTGCCTCTCCTCACATGAACCATCTGAGGCCCTTCTTTCTGTGCCTTCTTCATGAGGCATCTGGAAGGTGGCAACATGAAAACAGGCCTTTTCTGTGGTGGCTCCCTGTTTGTGGAATGCACTCCCCAGGGAAGCTCACATTGCCCATTCGTTATATATCTTTAGACACCAGGTGAAAACATTCCTCTTCACCCAGGCCTTTGGCTAATTAAACAATCAATGGCCTTTTAAACAGGGAGGGTTGAGGGGTATTGTTTTTGTTTGCTACCACATTCCGTATTTTTCTGTTTTTATATGGTAAACTGCCTTGTGATCCGCGGGTGAAGGGCATTATAGTAATTTAATTAATGAATTATTAATATATGGGATATATTATTATTCCATAGTAATGCAATAATGACCGCTCCCCACATCAAATGGGGGGCGCTGTTTGCGTGGTCACGTACAGCCCCCCCATCCTACATGATATTCCCGGCAATGCATGCAGCTTTCACATCCCCAAGATAGATACCTGGAGGTTCCCGCCTAACCTCAGACAATTAACCAATCCCAGTTGGTGAGGCGTTGCCAGGTAAGGATTGGGACCGCCCTGCACACACAATAGAGGGTGGAACTTGATGGTGATGGAAGCAGTCGTTCAATGTCATCTGGAGAGGCAAAGGCTTTATATATTTTAATGTTCTGTATATTTGCATCTCATTATTTACACTTTTAAAAGAATTCTGAATGTAAGCAATGGCTTTAATAAATCAGCCTTGGTCTACTTTGACTAGGGTTACAAATTCTTCAGAGAAGGAGTAGTCCCACTATGACTCACTGGAGTCTGCAAGATTGCAGAGAGATGAGAGATGTAGTCATGGTCTCCCCAGATGGGCAGATGTTAGGTCATCTCTGTAAGAGTGCCCTCATGCTTGTAGAACCTAAGGGACTTGAAGTAAGATTTATAATCTTCACCTTTCTGGGAAATCACTATGTTTGGAGTAATGGTGGGCTTTATTTCCAAACAAGTGAAATTAGAATCGCAATCAACCTAACAATACAATTGGCTAGAAGGAAAGTCAAAGTATTGATTTAAGTGAAGCTTATCTCCTAGTAATTACCGTAGTTTAATATTGGAGAAGAAAACATACGCAAATTGAATCCTGACAAGATGGAGGCACTGTTGGTGGGTGGTTCCTGCATTCAGGAAACAGGAACATGACCTTTTCTGGACTGGATCACACTGCCCTTGAAGGAGAAGTTGTATGGCTTGGAAGTGCTCCTAGATCAGGCTTCCTCAGCCTCGGCCCTCCAGATGTTTTTGGCCTACAACTCCCATGATCCCTAGCTAGCAGGACCAGTGGTCAGGGATGATGGGAATTGTAGTCTCAAAACATCTGGAGGGCTGAGGTTGAGGAAGCCTGTCCTAGATCCATCATTGGAGGCTTGGGGGGCCTTTGTGGCTCGGAGTGCCAATTTCCATCTACAGCTGGTTCATCAGTTATGGCTGTTACTGGATTAAGATAAATTTGCCAGAGTGATTTAAGTTCTGGTAAACTCATGTGAGGATTGCTTTTGGTCCCGAGGCAGCTATCGTCTACCTACTTACCTGGAATTAAACTCAGTGGGTTTTACCATCTGAGTAGGCATGTATAGGGTTGTACTGTAAGAGTATTAAATAAAACAAAAATATAGAAGATATTGCATTGATTCACAAATTAAGTCAGCAGGAATTTCATCAGGAACAGTGAGAACAGAGAAATCTCTTGTGTTTGGCATTGCATTTGATATGGGTGATATTAATGATGACTACTCACAAAGAAATTAATTCTCAACATTTACTGATAATTCTTGGCTATATGCCATATTTTCAATTTATCTGACATCCATTTTCCTAATGGATTAACCCTTGCAAAAAGTTACTGTTCACTGCATTTCTCCTTGAGTACATTAGGAACTGAATATTTATTTTGAGCCATGGGAATTTGCATTACAAAAGACTAGGTTGTTCTATATAATTTTTTAAGATGGCCAAAATCTAAAGAGGCAGAACAAGCTTTTAAATGTTTTCTATATGCATGAAGGGATGGTCAGAGAACATTTTGCTTAAATGTTAAAAAAAAATATTATGAGATTCTGAATAAAAGGTTGGGTGCAAAAAAATGAAATTGGTTTTTTGACAACTACAAGTTATCAGCAAGTATTTATAAAGATCAATCAAATGATTTGATGAATAAATAAAAAAATAAGAGGATTACAACCCAATTCTATGCATGTTTACCCAGTGATCCCCACATATACTAAAATTGGAACACATATACTAAAATTGGAACGATACAGAGAAGATTAGCATGGCCCCTGCGCAAGGATGACACGCAAATTCGTGAAGCGTTCCATATTTTTAAGATCCTTTTGTATTACTTGAATAAAAGACCCTGAAGCACACACAAAAAAAAAAAAAAAAAAAAAAAGCCGTGGACATGGGTGACTCGGCTTGCACCATTAGCGCCCTCCCGACTCGTGAAGGAGCCTTTTTAAAGGCTTCGGATCGGGTGCCGGGGAGTGGCGTGGTGCTTTGAGTCTTCTGCTTTCCCTGCCGAGCGCAGCCGCATGCCATTCGACGGAGAGCGCTGACTTCTTCCATTGAAAATTTGGACTATTAACAACAACCCGTGAGTAATTGGGAAACCGGGTTCAAAATTTCGGATTTGGTACGAGCGGGGGCGATTTAAAAAGGAAGTCAATCCCCCCCCCCCCCGATTGTAAGCATTCCAAAACAAGGACTGGGTAACCAAGGTCCAAAGGGAAGTATACTTCTGATAAAAATCATTAATTTCACGATGGGAAATTATAAGAACTGTGCTGGAGGAGAAGAGTGGAGGGTGAGAAGAAAAATGCAACCCCCCCCCCCGGGAACCGGGGCGATTCGCGGAGCCTGGTGAAGAGAGACGGAGACTTTGACAGCTGTCAAAGTAGCTGTCAAAGCTGGAGAATATAAAGAGGACTTTGTTTATGAGGACTTTGCTGGTTAATTTTGTTACAATTTGCTATAATATGGATATAAACTGTTGGAAAATAAGCAACAATTTGACTTTTGGATTAGAGGATACAAAGTTATTACAATCCCCCTAGAGGGGTTTCGGGACATTACAAGAACGGTCGTAAGTGGAAAAATACTCTGGGATTCGCACAGGACTTGTTATCTTCTGGGAAAGCTGCAAAACTGAAATAGTATTTTGTCTACAGAGGTATTTACATTAAAGGAGACAATAGAATTTTCTATTGAAGAAAGGAAGGGACTGGACGTAAGTTTTTGTTCCTGAATAACAAACCTCTGTAGAGATACCAGATTTCTGAATTAGAAAGTTTTAGCAGCTGAACAGGACAAGAAACCTGAGAAAGTGAGGAATAAGAAGAACAAAGGACTGATTACGACACGGAAAGAACAACGGGAGGAGTGGCAAAGATCAAGGAAATTAAAGGCTTTTGTTAGATTGGACACTTGAAGTTAAATATTATTAAAATTAATAAATTAAAAGAAAACCGGCAAGATGGAATCGGGGAGAAATTTGGTCATGAATTGAGACTTCCAAGCTGACAATGTATAGACTGATGGACATGGGGAATTCAAACCGGGGAAGGGGGGGGGGGAGATTTGGAATCCAAAGGCTGTGTAACCATCTTTTGAATTTTTCTATATCTCATATTTTCTATTTCTTTGTATAATTTATGCATGTCATTTTATTTTGATTGGATGTGTTTAAAAAAAAAAAGGGAACTCGTGGAAGGAACTGGGGTGGATCTTGGGGAAAATCTTTTTTCTTTTCTTGTTAATGATGTGGGACGGTGGTAAGATTTGTACAATTCAATTTGGATAGTGGGTTAAACAAATTAAGTTTCAAATTGGGAGTGAGAGCTTGTAGAACCAAATTAAGGAAAGGGGAATACAGTCGGGGGGGGGGAGGGGGGGAGTCCCAAAAAGTAGGCAATGAAAGTAAGGTTTTTAAATATCTTTTTTTTTTTTTCTTTTCTGTGTATTTCTATATTTTTGGAAACTTTAATAAATATGATTTAAAAAAAAAAAAAAAAGATAATTAAGGAAGTGAGCGTAAGATTACAGATATAACATATTCCAGAACCCATTAACATCAATGAATCTGGGTTTAAGCCAAATTAAGATGCGATCCTAAGCACATTTGCATGGGAGAAAGATGTATTTCTCAGTAGTATTTACTTCCAGCCATCCAGTGCAGTTTTCAATGTAAACAAAAACTCGGGAGTCCAACTGTGCTGCTTCGCATGCACATTGTAGACCTCGATCAATAATAGCTGGTCTGTTCAGTTCCTGTGGTTTTAAAACCGCTTTGTTTTTTTTTGTTTTTTTAAATGATATTTATTAAAGTTTCAGAAAGAAAGAATCACATCCACACAAAAGAAAAATTCAAAAAGAAAAAGAAAAATACACAATGCAAAATACAGAAAGAAAAAGAAAAAACAGTTAAAAACAATTCCATCTTTTCATCACTACTTTTAGATTTACTTGTTTCCCGGACCTCCTCATACCTCCCTCTTTTGTATTCCAATTCAGTTTGTTAGTCCAGCAATTCCTTTATCCCAATCCTTAATCTTAATATAATATAACATTAAAGTTTTACCTATTAAAAACCAATTTTTCCATTCTTTTAACCTTTTTAATCCTAATCCTTAATCTTGATATATTTATAACTTTAAAGCCTGTACAGCTAGAAGCCACTTAATTTCAATCCAACATCACTCTAACATTCATAAATTTTGCAATATTTCTGTAAATAATCTTTGAATTTTTTCCAATCTTCTTCCACCGACTCTTCTCCCTGGTCACGGATTCTGCCAGTCATTTCTGCCAATTCCATGTAGTCCATCATTTTCATCTGCCATTCCTCCAGTGTGGGTAGCTCTTGTGTCTTCCAGTACTTTGCGATGAGTATTCTTGCTGCAGTTGTAGCATACATAAAGAAAGTTCTATCCTTTTTTAACACCAGTTGGCCGACTATGCCCAGGAGAAAGGCCTCTGGTTTCTTCAAAAAGGTATATTTAAATACCTTTTTTAATTCATTATATGTCATCTCCCAGAAAGCCTTAATCTTTGGGCACGTCCACCAAAGGTGAAAAAATGTACCTTCAGTTTCTTTACATTTCCAACATTTATTATCGGGCAAATGGTAGATTTTTGCAAGCTTAACTGGGGTTATGTACCACCTGTATATCATTTTCATAATATTCTCTCTTAGGACATTACATGCAGTAAACTTCATACCTGTGGTCCATAACTGTTCCCAGTCAGCGAACATGATGTTATGTCCAACATCTTGTGCCCATTTAATCATAGCAGATTTCACCGTTTCATCCTGAGTATTCCATTTCAACAGCAGGTTATACATTCTTGACAAATTCTTAGTTTTGGGTTCTAGCAGTTCTGTTTCTACTTTTGATTTTTCCACCCGGAAGCCAATTTTCTTATCCAAATTGTATGCCTCCATTATCTGATAATAATGAAGCCAGTCTCGCACTTTGTTTTTTAATTTTTCAAAACTCTGCAATTTCCCAATATTTCGGCCATTTGGCCTCCATATTGAGCTTTTTCAGAGCTTTTGCTTCCATCGGTGACAGCCACCTTGGAGTTTTAAAACCGCTTTGACGGTTTTGTTTTGTTTTACAATCAAGTGGCATATAAATTTTTACAAAATAAATAAGAATTGGATTTAATGAAGAATGGCTTTATGCGTGATAATTCAGGGGCTGAGCTATTTCCCAGCTGCTTCTTCACCACACTCACAGCTGAAATGTGCTCTACATTCTCCTCATATCAAGGGATATGCAACAGAGCTATACTGCACCAGAAACCTACTGTTGCTTCAGTTGCTAATAAGCAGTATTTCACTTCCAGTATGATTAGTAATAATCCACACCAGTTCTGGAGTCAATCCAAACTTCTGACTGGCAGCAGCAGAGTTGGATGGAGCAGTGTGGGCTGTGCTGTTTTCACCACTTGCTCTGGCCAGGGCAGGATGAGGGGCTGGCCTAAATACCATTTTACTACACCAATCCCCAGACTGGTGCACCAAGGCAGCCCAGATCAGGCCCGTTGCCATTGTGGATGAGAGTGCTGTCAGCAGGGTGAGGGGAGGTTGGGTACAGGAAACTGACTTGTGCACAGCACTGCAGATATAATTATGTGGTGGGAATAAACTGGAACTTGATTGTGCCCGTTGCATTTTAAAATACGGCTGCAACATCCATACCATTTCATTTTTCATTTTTTTTGCGGGGGATAAAACTTGTGTTTCCATTTAGCCTGCTATTTACCCAGTTCTGGCAATTCCTGTTACGATTGAAGTCAAAAAAGTGGCACAAGTTAACATTTCCATGAGCGGCATATTTCTGGAATAAAATGCCCGAGGCCACATAATAATGTTGTAATCAATTAACATTGATGCATAATTCAGCACAGCTGTGAATCTGGGAGCCTTAGTATTTCATTAGGCCCAGTTTATTAAGTGTGACAAAATTTGAGATTAGCATACATTTTGTTGCTTTCTTGATGCTGATGTTTTGATCTTCCTCTCTTCCCATGTATACATTTTGTCAGTGCTATTATATTGAGTGGGACTGGTGATATGCTTCTAAGGCATTTTAGAAAGTATATATCTTACTTTGCACTGTGCAATTCCCAAATGGAACAATATTGAGAAAAGGGAGTACCCTGTCTGGGGCAAGCTGGGACATAAAGAGTCCTAGAGAGCCAGGGAGGTAAGACTTCACAGGATCCAGCAGTCCGGGATGGAATAAAGTCTAGGGCAGAAGCAAAATGGGACTGGATCCAGAAGCACTTGAGTGAATGGGCATGAATCACAGAATTGTCGAGTTGGGAGTGACCATGAGGGTTATCTAGTATGACGCCCTTTTGCCCGACCCACAACTCTGAGAATAAGAGTCTCATCCTCTACCGACTATCCCAGCATGATATAGGCAGAGAAACATTGACTCAGGATGGCAGGGTCAATCCATACACTCATATCAGAGGCTGCAAAGTTATGCAATGTCTTTACCAACATATTATCATGGGGTGAGGCATTTGTTTGGAGCTAAAAAGTTGTTTGTATTAGATGCAATGCTAGGATGGACACTACTGTATGCATTCATGCAGAAAACAGTATGAAACCTGTAGTGTGACACCCAACACCCCTAGTACATGATTTAGGTGGCCCTTATATTTGGGACACGGGTGGCGCTGTGGGTTAAACCACAGAGCCTAGGGCTTGCTGATCAGAAGGTCGGTGGTTCGAATCCCCATGATGGGGTGAGCTCCCGTTGCTTGGTCCCTGCTCCTGCCAACCTAGCAGTTCAAAAGCACATCAAAATGCAAGTAGATAAATAGGTACCACTCTGGCGGGAAGGTAAACGGCATTTCTGTGCGCTGCTCTGGTTCGCCAGAAGCGGCTTAGTCATGCTGGCCACATGACCCGGAAGCTGTATGCCGGCTCCCTCAGCTGCTAAAGCAAGATGAGCGCCGCAACCCCACAATCATTCACAACTGGACCTAATGGTCAGGGGTCCCTTTACCTTTACCTTTATATTTAGCAGGTTGGGTTTATGTCCTGCAGCCAACACTGCAAGGCCAGCACCAGGCTTGAGTGGGCACAGCATAGTGCTGTGGATGGGCTCCCTGGAATAATTGGACCCTGCATGTGACATGGCCTTGCTCACTGGGATGTAAGCTATAATGGAATGGGAGCTGAGTGGCTGCGTAAGTCAAATCAGTGCCAAGAGCCAGCTATGTTTCATCTATGGCAATGCCGTGCTCAGCATCCAAATTCTGGGCACTGCATTGTGGGAGATGAAGCCCGGTGACTGCCATCCCATTACACTGTCCTACTGGGTGAGTCCTTCCTCAGCATGTGGTAGGAACTGCAGCGCCGCAAGGACCAGAGGCTGTGCTGCCAGGTGGCCCAAGTGGTGGTGATCACTGGCAGCAATGCTGGCTCAGGCCAGGTGACTGCTCTGTTGGGCCCTGCTGGGGTGCCTAGACCCCAGGAGCTGCCTGAGTTTGCTGGGTGGTGACACCAGGTCTATAACGCCGTGCAAATGGTGGGTGTCCCAGTGCAGGAATAGGCTGGTAATGCACTCCTTTTGGCCTCAAAACCTAAGGGGAGAGGATCCCTCCCCTTCTATTACTATGTCTTGGGCACCCCTATCATTGAGTATTTCCCTCCAAATACATATTTGATTTTCAAATTTTAAAATTTAAAATATCACAGTAAAAATATCAGTTTTGTATATCTCGTTACTAACAAGTCTCCTCAGTAAATAAAATTTATTCTCTAATTTGGTTGTTTTAGTGGGAAGTGTTATGTACCTTTGCTGCTAAGCAAGGAAATGAAATGCTGAAATATATTAAAATAAGGGGAACCATGTGTTGGACCCAATTTTATTTTACAAATTTCCTCTTGAAAATCCTGAATGATCATGCAGCCTGGGCAGCTTGGTAATCTTTTATTCACTTCTGGGTGATTTATCCATTTGGAAAGGTAGCTAATGAATTGCTTAGATGAGGACATTAAAAAGTAAAATACTTAATAGCAGGCCATATAATTAAGTTGGTAACAATCATTGCTGTAGGTTTCAAGCTGAGAGCCAATCAAATCTCATAGCTTTAGAAAGGGGACAGATGCTTCAAACAGTCATGGTGATTTTGTAGACAGAAGTTTACCGCTTAATTCATTTGTGAAGTAATGCCTGGTATGAATTCATAGGAGATGTACAGAGCAATCCTGTCTTTCAATTACTTCTGGATGGCAGTAGGCTTGTTATCGATTTAACTGAGCACTGGCAGAATGCAATAGATCCAGTGTGATGAATTTGTGGCTCTCTAGATCTTGTTGGAGCCTGCTCAAAAAGCTCCAACCCAGCATGACCAACGGACAGGGATGATGGGAACTCTAGTTCAGCAAAGCCAAGGGTTCCCCATCTCTGCAATAGACCATACACTGTAGTGCATATATGCTGGCATATCACTACTGTTCAGATTCTTTGAGATATTCAAGTGGTCTAGGATCAAAACCATGAAGCATGTGATTGACTTCAGTTTAACTAAATTCCAGGAGTGGTTTTTTTTTTGTCCTATCTGTGTTTGAACCAAAGGCCCCAGATTTATAAACAGTGCCTCCAATTCATCTGTTTACTTTTAGAGTTGCCACTTTTCCATACAGAAACAGCTCCTTCACTACTTCTGGATCTACGTTGGAAACGGCACATGTGTGATCCCATCTAGAGTATTCCATATTCACACTACTTTTTAGAGAATTTGAAAAGGCCGTAAGAGTGAAACAATGGGGGGAATGGGACTTGCCACCCTGCTTCATGCCTCTGTCCAATGCAAAAGGTGGTAAAGTCATGATTACTTGTCTTCGCTATTTATTGCTTTGGATGTATTATAAAGTGGGTATTATAAAGACAAAAGTGTAGATCTTGAACCCCACCAATAGGAAAAAGTGGGGAGTGTTTTGCAAATAAGTTACAGCAGATGTTCAGTGGTTGCTTTGTGGTCCAAGTACAAGAAGGCAAGTCAGAAACACTCCATTGGATGGCACTGCTTGAACACTGCTCTGCCTTATCTGGGCACTGGGCCATTTCTTATATTGCCCCCTAGTCTCTGCATTTAGAACTGTTTTAAATTTTCTCTCTGTAGATCTGTTAGCAGCTAATCAAGCCTCCGTATCTATTTTCATGCACTGGTTGGTTGTTCCTGTATATAAAATATCTAATTCTCGTTTAGACCAGTTTCAGAAGAAGAAAATATACCCTTTGGCCTTGTTCCTTGCCACTTGCAGCTGCAGTCTGGAGGGCTGGCTTTGTGTTGTCATTTTACTTCATCTACCCCATTTTTATTTTTATTTTACCTCAGTCAGCCTTCTTTATGAGTAAACACTTGTCCACATTTGAGCATTATTTAGCTGTTTATCCCCTCCCCTCCCCATTAAAATTATACCTGAGTAGTCTACACCCACACATCCTTGAATTTGTATATGAGGAGAAACTTTAGTCTTTTCCTTCCATGTTTGTGGCTGCCTTTTAATTTGGAGCGCACTGGGTACAGAGTAAACGGTAGGGTATACACAGCCTGAGTGTACTTATTTTTATTATATTGAGTACTTCAGTACTGTATTGCATTGGGTTTATGCAAAATTCAGTCATTTAAAAAACAAGAAGCAAATGCCAATGTTTAATCTCCCAATTAAATTCTTAACTTTACTGCAATAACAACTTCAGGAAGCAATCAATGAAGCGGCTGCTAATGCGGAGAGCCAGAAGCATCACATCTAATGCATTCATATACATAGTTTGTGAAGAGCAAGCAAAATATTTAGACAAGGCTTAAAGGCAGCAGAAAGGGGAAAGGGGAAAGGATGCTACAATATCTGGTTCTACATTGAAGGCGAGACATACAGAAAAGAAGTGTATCCCTATAAATATCAATCTTCCTCAGTGACAACTCTTCCCACTATAACTCACTGGCAGTCATCTTTGAGAATTCCTGGAGAACAGGCGAAGTCCCGGCAGACTAGAGGAGGGCAAATGTTGTGCCTATTTTCAAAAAGGGGAAAAGAGAGGACCCAAATAATTACCGCCCAGTCAGTCTGACATCAATACCAGGGAAGATTCTGGAGCAGATCATTAAGCAAACAGTCTGTGAGCACCTAGAAAGGAATGCTGTGATCACCAATAGTCAGCATGGATTTCTGAAAAATAAGTCATGTCAGACTAACCTGATCTCGCTTTTTGACAGAATTACAAGCCTGGTAGATGAAGGGAACGCAGTGGATGTAGCCTACCTTGATTTCAGCAAGGCATTTGACAAGGTGCCCCATGATATTCTTGTAAAGAAGCTGGTAAAATGCGGTCTTGGCTATGCTACCACTCAGTGGATTTGTAACTGGCTGACTGACCAAACCCAAAGGGTGCTCATCAATGGTTCCTCTTCATCCTGGAGAAGAGTGACTAGTGGGGTGCCACAGGGTTCTGTCTTGGGCCCGGTCTTATTCAACATCTTTCTCAACGACTTGGATGATGGACTCAAGGGCATCCTGATCAAATTTGCAGATGACACCAAACTGGGAGGGGTGGCTAACACCCCAGAGGACAGGATCACACTTCAAAACGACCTTGACAGATTAGAGAACTGGGCAAAAGCAAATAAGATGGATTTTAACAGGGAGAAATGTAAAGTATTGCACTTGGGCAAAAAAAAGGAGAGGCACAAATACAAGATGGGTGACACCTGGCTTGAGAGCAGTACATGTGAAAAGGATCTAGGAGTCTTGGTTGACCACAAACTTGACATGAGCCAACAGTGTGACGCGGCAGCTAAAAAAGCCAATGCAATTCTGGGCTGCATCAATAGGAGTATAGCATCTAGATCAAGGGAAGTAATAGTGCCACTGTATTCTGCTCTGGTCAGACCTCACCTGGAGTACTGTGTCCAGTTCTGGGCACCACAGTTCAAGAAGGACACTGACAAACTGGAACGTGTCCAGAGGAGGGCAACCAAAATGGTCAAAGGCCTGGAAATGATGCCTTATGAGGAACGGCTAAGAGAGCTGGGCATGTTTAGCCTGGAGAAGAGGAGGTTAAGGGGTGATATGATAGCCATGTTCAAATATATAAAAGGATGTCACAGAGAGGAGGGAGAAAGGTTGTTTTCTGCTGCTCCAGAGAAGCGGACACGGAGCAATGGATCCAAACTACAAGAAAGAAGATTCCACATAAACATTAGGAAGAACTTCCTGACAGTAAGAGCTGTTCGACAGTGGAATTTGCTGCCAAGGAGTGTGGTGGAGTCTCCTTCTTTGGAGGTCTTTAAGCAGAGGCTTGACAACCATATGTCAGGAGTGCTCTGATGGTGTTTCCTGCTTGGCAGGGGGTTGGACTCGATGGCCCTTGTGGTCTCTTCCGATTCTATGATTCTATGAACTCAACCACCTATCTTCCCTATCCTCACCTGCAGAAAGATTCCACTCTTTACCTCCTCAACAGATTTTCTGCAGTAAAAGGAAAAGGATGTCATGGAAAAATCCAGGATAAGTTTTAATTTAGCATGACTTTGTGTTGAGCCTGCTTAAAATTTTGTGAAGGAGTCATGGTGATTTGCACATTTAAAGCCTCACCTGGAAGCACTTTTAGATTCATTTTGTGTTTTCCACCACTTGAATTCCAGTTGTTGTCCCACGTACTTTCTTGCTTTTATTTCTATTGAATCAGTGGAAACAGCTACTCAGAAGGTCATCCCACCCACCAGAACAAGTAGTGCTTGAAACCTATTCAACTCTTTCAGGCTTTCTGCAGAGTCCTGCTCTGCGTCATGCCCTCGTCCCACTCACTGTGGGGTAACCAGTCTCATGTAACCAATATGCTTAAGTCCAATTAATGCATGAAGGGGTTAAGACCATAGAGTAAGTTGTGCTACCAGGCTTAGCTAGCTCACTCCTCCTCACTTTGGGAGGAAGGGTTACCAAGCCTTTGTTTTTACATTCTACCTCCTAGCTCAGACCACATGGCTTAAGCAAGCCATCTCTGTGTTTCTATACAAACAATTTAGAAACATTTACCATTTGGATCCTGAGTTTTACTGCTTGAGTTTTCTTACTGCTGTATGTAAAATCACATGAATTAGACATTTGAACAGTTTGTAAGTAAACCGTTTTTAACTTACCAAACGTAGTCTCTTTTTGCGCTACAGTAGGTGGGAACTTTTGAAGCAAATTAGGGGATATATTAAAAGTCTACACTTTACTTTGCTGCTTATTTTGTGATTTTAAATCTCTGCTGGGGCTGTCTCACCAAATAGTACTTGCCCCAAACCTGGATCTAGGCATCCAGGAATTCTCCTTTGTAAAATACCTATATGCTATTTTTTCCTGTTGACCAAATACAAAACCAACACTCACAACATCTGGGGTTGGACAACTTACATAGGACCAGGCCACTGCACCAGGGCTTTGGAACTTCTTTCTACAGGGTACTTACTTGCTTTGTCGCTCCAGTGTGGCGTAGTGGTTAAGAGTGGTAGACTCGTAATCTGGGGAACCGGGTTCGCGTCTCTGCTCCTCCACATGCAGCTGGTGGGCGACCTTGGGCAAGTCACATTTCTTTGAAATCTCTCAGCCCCACTCACCGCACAGAGTGTTTGTTGTGGAGGAGGAAGGGAAAGGAGAAGGTTAGCCACTTTGAGACTCCTTCGGGTAGTGATAAACCGGGGTATCAAATCCAATCTCCTCTTCTTCTTCTTCTTCTTCTTCTTCTTCTTCTTCTTCTCCTGGACTTTCAGCGCTGTGTAAATATATTTTTCTTTTGGAGAGCTATCTTCCTTGTTTATTCCACTGGCTACATTTTGCATCCATCATCAGTTCTGTAGAGGAAATCAGAGCCATTTTCCTAGGCAGAAAAGCCCCTGAGAGACTGGGTGGGGGTTTTTTTATATTCTTTCAGTCAGCTTCTCTCCATTTATGGTTATCTGCTAAATTCCAAAGCACACCAGGTCCTTCCCTACCACCTCCCTCCTCTTGATGGTTGCTAGATGAGCCCTCCTTTGCTGGCTTCAGGCTTTTTGGCAACAGCATCTTAAAAAGCAGAGACATCACCTTGCTGACAAAGGTCCGTATAGTTAAAGCTAAGGGAATCCCAGTGGTGATGTATGGAAGTGAGAGCTGGACCATAAAGAAGGCTGATCGCCGAAGAATTGATGCTTTTGAATTATGGTGCTGGAGGAGACTCTTGAGAGTCCCATGGACTGCAAGAAGATCAAACCTATCCATTCTTAAAGAAATCAGCCCTGAGTGCTCACTGGAAGGACAGATTGTGAAGCTGAGGCTCCAATACTTTGGCCACCTCATGAGAAGAGAAGACTCCCTGGAAAAGACCCTGATGTTGGGAAAGACGGAGGGCACAAGGAGAAGAGGACGACAGAGGACGAGATGGTTGGACAGTGTTCTCGAAGCTACCAGCATGAGTTTGACCAAACTGCGGGAAGCAGTGGAAGACAGGAGTGCCTGGTGTGCTCTGGTCCATGGGGTCACGAAGAGTCGGGCACGACTAAATGACTAAACAGCAACAAAAGTGCAGGGGTCCAGGCATGCTGTGAGTTTTCCAGGAACACTGGTGCAGTTGTAACTCAGGCTTCTAATGTTACAGCAGGTTCCTTAGGTTTCCAATAGTACTAGAAGTGTCCACAAAGTCCTAGACCTCTTCCTCAGATAAAGTCCCCTGGAGTTATGGTTGGACTGAACTTTTGACATTCTGCAGTTGTTGCCCCCCCACCCCTGCTGCTGCTTCTGCTATTATTTTTTATTGTTTCTTAACGAATTAGATTTTGTATTTAATTTTTATTAGCATCTTTGAAAGCTGCCAAAATAGGAAGGTGGGATAAAAGTGTTTTAGAATAATAATGACAGGAACAAATGATTGCTATTTTTTAAAAAAAATAAAAAATTGGCACTTGCTTTACTGACTTGCAAATATAATTAAGGTTTATAAAGTACCCAAGTTGGGTGGGGGGAGTACTATGGGATGTAGTCCAGCAAGTATCAGTCACAACGTTTCATCATAATACAGAACTGCTTTCGACCAGATGAAATAATTTATTCTACATATGGGAGATAATATGCCAGAGGGGGAACAAATGGACCACATCGGTCAAATCTGTCACATGAAGTATAGAATTATAATAACCACATGTCTGTGTTGGGAGATGGAAGCATTCTAGGAAATAGTAATGGATTAGCGGGTGGGTGTGAGAGAGGGGAGGGATACGCTTGAGCAGCTGAAAGGAGGCTTGCTTAAAACAATTAATGAGAAACTGTCATGATAGTTAAGAGTGAATGTGATTACATCAGGGCTTTACATATTCTGCATTTATAGTGCAGGCAAACATCTGTGCCTAAAAATGACTCTGTTAAATAACCAAAGCAAAAGGAAGACGAAAACCTTCTCACTTTTTTTCCTTTTTTTCTGTTTGGCATTATGGGATGAGTCCCGTCTTGACTGTATATATTATTAAACAGGGTGTGACTCAAACAACGAGCCTGATGCAAGCAAATATGCAAGTCAGGCTTTCACCTTCAAGGGTATATACAGCTTTGGTTTTTAGAGGAAAAGACAAAGACATCTGCTGCAGTGAGGTTCTTGAGCTGTTGGCACAGAATCCTGCCCGTGAAACATTGTTTAATGTTGGCACCATGGATGGAAAAATCTGTCAGCTTTGTTTCGCTCAATGTCTCATTTTTAAAAAAATAATAAAAAAATTAAATCCATTTCTCCACATTTCTGTATCAGCTTTTATTTTTGTTAAAAAAGTACTCATGGGGTTTTTCAGCCTGTTTCTCCCAATATGCACATTTTAATACACCCAATGTAACACATTTCTGCATCATTTTCAGTATTATATGCATCTGAAGGACCATCTTGCCCTGAGGGGAAGGGAGTGAAAAAAGATGTTTGGGGAGTTGCCAGCATCTCATGGTGGCTCCTCCCTCCCCCAAATGTCATCACAGGGTGCCCTGAGGGGAGAAGAAAGGGAAAGAGGCTGATGAGCTGTCACCATCCAGCTCCCAGAGTGACCTCCCCCCTCTCCCAGCTGCTACCACAGCAGTGTCTGGAAGACCCACCTTGCCCTGAGGGGACTGAGAAGCAGCAGCAACAACTTCTTCCACACAAACAAGTTGTCTTCCCCATTTTATTGAATATATATATATATGTGTGTGTGTGTGTGTGTGTGTGTGTGTGTGTGTGCAATTCTATAATAATAATAATAATAATAATAATAATAATAATAATAATTTATTATTTCTACCCCACCCATCTGGCTGAGTTTCCTCAGCCACTCTGGGCGGCTCCCAATCAAGTATTAACAACAACACAGCATTAAATATTAAAAACTTCCCTAAACAGGGCTGCCTTCAGATGTCTTTTAAAAATAGGATCATTGCTTATTTCCTTGACATCTGATGGGAGGGCGTTCCACAGGGGGGGTGCCACTACCAAGAAGGCCCTCTGCCTGGTTCCCTGTAACTTGGCTTCTCGCAGCAAGGGAACTGCCAGAAGGCCCTCAGAGCTGGACCTCAGTGTCCAGGCTGAGCGATGGGGGTGGAGACACTCCCTCAGGTATACAGGTCCGAGGCCGTTTAGGGCTTTGAAGGTCAGCACCAACACTTTGAATTGTTCTCGGAAACGTACTGGAAACGTACTGGAAACGAATTCTTATCTTTGAAATGATGTTATGTACACTGCTTTGTCAGGTCTGCCTGAAAAGTGATAAGTAAATACCTTGGTTGGTAGTCAACTAAGTTTGACTTATAGCGTTCATTGCCCAAGACATTTTGGCACCTGACGCGAACCACAAAATGGTGTCTCTCCCCACCAGGAAAGAAGGGATGAGTGAAGATCTATGTCAGGAACAAGCGCCGGGGGGGGGGGGGATAAAGATCTGCATTAGGAGCAAGGGGCAGGGGAATCAAATCAACCATAAGCAACCACTGAAGTGGGAATCAAAGGCCATTGCGGGGGGAGAAGGGGCCTACTCTGAATCAAGCCAGGCAGCTGCAGAGCCCACCATTTCCTCCCTAGGGGTGGGAAGAGACCAATAGCACCTCCTCTGTGCCGAGAGGCCGCTGTAGAGGTGGCTGTTGGGAAACACCAAGGCCGATGCCCCTCCCCCAACGCAGCGCCGCCCAGGAAGATTCATCACTCTTGTGTCCCATTGTGCTGATGTGACCCATATCCAAGGACATGAGCACACAACACTAGCAGAGTCCAAACAGAAGCTGAGCCTTGAGGTGTGACATCTAAGCCTAAATTTATTATGTACAGAATCAAACGTAACACAACAAAGAAAACGTGGCTCCTCTTTTTCTTTCTTCCACGGAGAGAAGGGGAAAGCAAAAGCAATACAGAACGGAACAGCGTATCTGAACTTCTGTTCCCATGACATCCAACACTGTGGAATGTAAACACAGACACACAATGACAACAATCACACATCTGCAGCACGGAGGAATGAAATTCCCGACAGTGGCATGGGGGGGGGGGAGGCAGCAGATCCATCCCGCAAGAAGTGTGGAGCGGCACTAAGCAATGCAATCCTTGAATCTACTGCCCCTGTGGGTTGCCCCTGTCCAGGGTGGTTGCCTCACCTTGCCTCATGGATGAGCCGGCCCTGATGCAACAGCAGCAACGATCATTTATTTACACCCCGCCCATCTGGCTGGGTTGCCCCAGCCACTCTGGGCAGCTTCCAACACACATAAAAACATAATAAATGCCAATAACATGTTCCTTACAGTAGACGTGCTGGATGGATAGGTGCTTCTTCTTTTTAAAGGACCAAACTACTGGGTAGAAATCAGGAGAGCACTTGTCTCAGGCAGACAAGGGCAAAAAGAAAGGAACCTGAACCAGCCTGAAATGTTGTGTTGTGAACCGTCCTGAGATCTACATATGAGCAGCAGGATATTAAATAAATAGATAGATAGATCGATAGATCGATAGATCGATAGATCGATCGATAGATAGATAGATAGATAGATAGATAGATAGATAGTTGGCTTTTTGCTGTGATTCAGCCTGTTCAGAGCTAATCAGAGATGTTTTGAAAACAAACAAAAAACAAGATTGGGGTCAAAAGGTTTATTTTTTCAGAAAATTTATGAGCCACTCTTCAGCATGTTGGGCAACATATAGTTAACATTCCTTCCACTGGAGGAAACTCCTTCTGTCAGAAGAGGGGATCCTTTGGATCAATCCCATATTCTCTTTTAATGGCATAACACTGGTTTCATAGCATAACACATGTAGCACAGACAATCCCCAACTTGAATATTTTTCTTCCAGCTATGTACTAATAATAATCTGCTCACACATTCCATGTTGATGTGATGTTACAGGACTTACTGGCATTGGTTGTGATCTCATTTAAAGCCTAGCTTTTTACATGCTTGCAGGGAAGACTCGAGCTCTGCCATTGAGCATGTGAATAAAGGTTAAAAGTTAATTCCTCCAAAGCAACCAGAAGAGCCCCTTTGGGATTTCAACAGCACAGCACATTACCAGGACTCTTTTTTTAATCTGTTCAAATGGTACAGCGACAATGTGCAATTGGTATCCCATATTTCAGAATCAGGGGGCAGTGGTGCAGGGCTTCCTCTCAAATAAATTTATTCCTATTTTAAATTTATTTTGGAGAAGACCCACCAGTGTTCACTGCAACTTTAATCCTGTAAGATGCAAGCTGTGCTTCATTTATATTCAAAGAGATGTGCGACGGCACCCATTCTGCACCTCCTCTACATAGCTTGCTTTGCAGGTATTTTTTCAGGTTTCTGCTTCAAACTGAATCCTAAAGATACCCAGACCCTGTTGATCTGCAACACTGTAATCCTTTTTTGTACAAATGAATTATGGGATAATCAGCCTGAACCAACACGCTTAAGTCTAATTAATGCATGAATGGGTTAATGCCATAGAGTAAGCTGCCCTGCCAAGCTTAGCTATGTACTTCCCCTGACTTTAGGAGGAAAAGGGTAATCAAGCCTATTGTTCTACTCCAATCTACTAGAGAAGCTCAATGTGTGAAGAGGCTAAGCTAGTTGCTACAGTTTAGCCATATGGCTCAAACAAGCCTCTCTTGTATTCCTATACTGTAGCAATAATTTAGGAACTTTCACCACCTTGCAAGTAAGCCAAGTTTTACTGCCTGTGCAGCTTTTCTGACTGATGTAAAGAAAAGCACACAAATTTGACCTCTGAAGAGTTTGTAAGTACAGTGGTACCTCGGGTTACAGACGCTTCAGGTTACAGATGCTTCAGGTTACAGACTCCACTAACCCAGAAATAGTACCTCAGGTTAAGAACTTTGCTTCAGGATGAGAACAGAAATCAAGCAACAGCGGTGCGCCGGCAGTGGGAGGCCCCATTAGCTAAAGTGGTGCTTCAGGTTAAGAACAGTTTCAGGTTAAGAATGGACCTCCGGAACGAATTATGTTCTTAACCCGAGGTAAACCGTTTTTTAACTTACCGAACATGTGGTCTTTTCTTATGCTGGGAGAAGAGGGAAGTTTTGGATCTCACAAGGGCATATTCTGAAGGTCTAACAGCCTACATTTCCACAATTTAATATTCTGCGGATTTTTTGTTTTAAATCTCTGCTGGGGTTCTATCACCAAAGAATAATTGCCCCAAACTTGGATATTGGCATCCAGGAATATGAGAAGCTGCAGTGAGGCAGTCCTATGCTTTATTCTGGCTTAGATATGCCTTCATTTTAGAAATGTGGATGCACTGGAAATTAGTAGTCTATGGATATACTTTCAGCTAAACCATCCACAGTAAAAACAATAAATCTGTTAAATCTCAACACAATTTGAATATAAGTTTACTTTCACGCAGATTGGCCTGTACATCGATGGAGCCATTTTGGTTGTGTTGTGATGGTGATGATCAGTCCCTACTAATAAAACTTCTAAATCAAACACAGTCCTTTTCTATCAAGAAGCTCTACAGGCAGAAATGAGTTTAATTATGCAGAACTGAATCTACACTAAGATTTCCCATAGGAGGAAATTCTTATCAATAAACTCCTCATAATTTGAGTGCCCTTCAGTGAGACCTATAGCAGAGACCACAGGCTACTTTAACTGAAGTTGAATCAGCTTAAAACCCAGTACTCCAGCTTATCTCGTTGCATTTCCATACACGAGGCTGAAATCACTGCTGAGCCTTTCTTTTGTGATTTATGGCAATGAGTGATTATTTTTAATGTGGAAAAATCAAAGGTACCGAAGAGCGAAGCATCTGTAATAAAAATGAGCATTACGTGCAATGTTAGTTTTTCATCTGTGCTAAAACCAGTTGGAGCAAGTACTACTTTAAGCCTCATATAGAGAAATGCCCTAATTTGTAGAATACTCTGGAAGGCTTTTATTGTCACTTTTTAAAATATGCCATTTTTAAAATAAAAAAATAGTGACATGATCTTAAGGTTGAACGCAAAGCCTGTGTTACCATCAGGTTTTGTGATGTTCACTTTTGGAAGCCATGATGTTCTGTGTTTGGCCCCATCTGTACTATACATTTAAAGCAGTATCATACAAACATGGCTTCCCCTAAAGACTCCTGGAAATAGTAGTTTGTAAATTGTGCTAAAAATTGTTAGGGCACCACTATTCCCTTCAAACAGTTACAGTTCCCAGAGTTTACCTGGAAAGGGTGATTGACCACTCTGTAGCTCTATGAGGTGCATAAAAGGTAAAGGTAAAAGGGACCCCTGACCATTAGGTCCAGTCGTGGCCGACTCTGGGGTTGCGGCGCTCATCTCGCTTTATTGACCAAGGGAGCCAGCGTACAGCTTCCGGGTCATGTGGCCAGCATGACTAAGCCGCTTCTGGCGAACCAGAGCAGCACACAGAAACGCCGTTTACCTTCCCAACAGAGTGATACCTATTTATCTACTTGCACTTTGATGTGCTTTCGAACTGCTAGGTTGGCAGGAGCAGGGGCCGAGCAATGGGAGCTCACCCTGTTCCGGGGATTCGAACCTCCGACCTTCTGATCGGCAAGTCCTAGGCTCTGTGGTTTAACCCACAGCACCACCCACGTCCCTATATGAGGTGCATAGGGGTCTTCTAATACCTCTCAACATCCTTAACAAACATCCTTAACATCCTTAACAAACTGTAGCTCCGTCAAGTACAGGAGTTTCCCCCTCCCTTCTGGTGGCTCACCAATAAGAATTAACGAGCATTTGACAGATTTATAGTCCTTTTATTTCAGCGTTATGTTACAAGCACAAACAGACAACCCTCCTCAAGGATATCAGTTGCCTACTCTGACTCCTCCCCACTTCCGCAGCAAGAAGCCACCAACGGGAAGTTCCTTCCTTCTGGTTGCTTAGCTACTATCTCATAGCTGAGTAGTTCCTCTCTCAACTGTGCAGCTTCTGTGTCTTTCTGCTTCTGGAAACACTGGACTTGGGGGTAAGGTAAGGTATTCCTTCTCTTCTTCTGTTAGGAGCTGCTCTCCCTGCAATTGCATTCCCCAATCTTCCGATCCAGACCAGCCCCTGACAAGCACCCGGGATTATTCCGGGGAAGCCATGACTGCTTAAAATGGTATGATACTGCTTTAAATGTATAATGTGAATGGGACCTCTATGCTTGGTATTTGTTAAGAGCAGGCCATATATCATGTGACTACATTTTTGGAAAATAATATTACAACTGGAAGAATAGTAATTAGAATTTCTCTTCCACTTTATTCTACCCACCGCTGCAGATGGTGGTGGCAAAGCTGACTTTTTAACAGAGATACACTCATGTGCACTTGGATCTGCTGACTTCTTAGCTCATCCTCTTAGTCACTACGGTATATCAGCTCTCAAGATAAAGTTCAAGCGTTTAGTCAATGGATCTTTGAAGAAGTACTTAAGGAGACACTGGTGCATTCTTCTAAACTCTCAGCTGTTTTTACAAAAGTGCGGCAAAAGTAATTGGAAAAAGATTACCAACTGGTAGTCTACAGGCTACTTAGAAACTACAGACAGCAAGGGTGCAATGGTGTGAAAATACTAGTATGTTTTTTTAACATTCTGCTAAAAATAACCTGTATATTAAAGAAATTTCCAGCCCATTTCACCATACCGGATTGTATCAGAAATAACACCACTCGCTGAAGAAATACTGTCTTTTGCACAGGGAGGGTGGGGGAGATAAAAATAATTCATATTATTAATAAGGAAGACATCAATTTTATTTGAATCACATCGAATTATGATGACTGCAAAGAACTGCAAAATTGTCCAAGTTCTTTACCATGAAAGATGAACTATAATCTTCCTCAAGGGTGTACATTCTATATTTAACACCTTCTCTTTCTGTTTTCCTCTCATACTCTGCGAAACGTAATTTCCCCTGTTGTCTTCTCTCTAATGAGGGATAAATTAGTCTAGCAGTCAGTGAAGTTGAAATCAAGAGCCTTTAAAAGGAATGCGAAACATAAATGGAAGCTGAAAACAGGACTCAGCTTATAAAACACATGGCTGGAATAATCTCTTCTTATTGTGCTCAGTCCCATAGCTGGCGGTTTTAGGACACAGGTGTCCCTGGCATCTAGCACGACTGAAGGTGGGAGGGAAAATCCAGCAGCTTCTCATCTATTTGTTCTAACTTGTGTGCAATACCAGCATAACTAGAGAAGCAAGAACAGAAGAATCCTACCTTTAAAGTACAGTCTCTAAAATGGATTGTTACTATATTGCTGAGACAAGTTTAGTGCTGAGAGGAGTAACTAATACTTCTGGCAGGAGGTGACAGTGCAGAATAGAACTGGTGGTGTGTTTACTGCTAGAAGCTATGGAACCTGACAGAACTTGACACTCTTCTGCAACAAGACAGATGAATGAAGATAGAGCAGTGAAGGAACGCACACTGGTGGCCTTCACTGAGGCAGGGGTTGCCACATAGTGTCTGTGGGAGCCAGCGTGTGGCTCCATTGGCACCTGCAAAAGGTCTTAGTAAATTTCCCATCAAAAGATCTACAGCACAAGAGAGACTGTTTGCTCTTCCTTGTCAGTTTCTGTTTGCAGTGGCTCAGCCTTTCTTACCCTTAAATAATGCCCACGTGCCCTCTGTTCTGAACAGAGGGGAGGTACAAAATGCAACAGAGGCCTTTTCCCCATTGATGAGGCAGCTGATGGGGGGAGCATATACATACTATGGTGTGGTCAGGGCTGTCTTAAGAATATGTGGCGCTGGGGTGCAAAGATCCGCCCGGCGCCCTCGCCCCCAGGTTGCTCAGTCCCGGGCACGCAGGAGGGTGGAGCCGGCTGGCCACCTCAGCGTCTTGCTGGCTCAGTCACTCCCGAACTCGTGGCGCAGAGCCTCCCACAGCAGAAGAGCCTGCTGTGGTGCTCCGACCGACGGGCTCTTCCCCAGACTCAATTCTCGAGCTCCGGACTCTCCGCCTGGCGCCCCTGAGAGCCCAGCACCTGGGTGTCCTGCACCCCTAGCGCCTATGGGTAAGATGGCCCTGGGTGTGGTTCTATCTCTTTTTCTGCTCTATTAGATGTGGCAACCATATACCATGCCCCCCCTGGCAGCCATGTTGTATTGTGTCATGCCCCCACACTAGCCATTTCTTCACTGCTGCCCAGAGCACTTCTTCAAAATTCCACATGTGGCCACTGGCCCAGAAAGGTTGGAGACCCCCTGCGCTAAGGTAACCAGTCACTTCCTATGTGGCTGTCAACTCTTTCACTCAACCATTTTGAGTATTGGCTAGTATCCTGCTCCTACCTGCAGTATATCCACTATCAGTGAATTGTGGGGAAACAGGTGGCAGAATTATCTTTGAGCTAGTAAACAAGGGAATATCTAGATACGTTGGTGGCCCTCTTATGTATCTCCTAGCAAAAATATAATTATGTGTATATATAATATGTATATATAATTCTCTCTCTCTGTCTCTCTCTGTGTATGTGTGTGTGTACACACACACACACACACACACACACACACACACATTACCCAAGCCACTCTGGGCACCTTCCAACAAATTAAAACACAACACAACATCAAACATTAAAATTTTCCCTTAATTTAAAGGATTAAATTCTCCAGTAATCCTACAATATCTAAGCTTCCCCTTACCAGTAGAATGAATCAGGCAGAAATATTAAAGCAGTTGTTTTGTTGACTACCCCCCCACCCACCAATGAATAGATTCAGTGCCCAAATATATTTTCTGTATTGTCTGTGTGAGTAATACATATTCTATGACTGTAGGTAGAAGAGTCTCCTTAGATATTCATCACAGCGAGCTAAGAAATAAATATGTTCATGGTTTCAGATGACCAGTAATGCAAAGTAAAAAGATTCATCCTCTCCAGAATGAAGGCTCAAGCTATTACATCCGCTACTCAATTGATAGAGAACTAAATTTCTCACTGCTCACTATCCTCATCCATATGAGAAAATGTTATTAGGCTGCAGTCCTGTCCAGTTATGCTGTTTAAATTTCACTGAAGTCAATGTGATTTAAACAGTCTTGGCCATGTGTGGAACTTCAGTTTTATTCAAAAGCAAGCATTAATATATATTAGTTCATAATCTCCCACATGGTTTTTCTCCTAGGGAACGAACAATGGAAACCAATGCACATCTACTCAGAAATAATATCTACTGAGTTCAAAGGGGCAGGAAAGTGTGAAGAGGACACACTGCAACGTGTACGTGTGCAAAATATATCTATTAACTTGCACAAAGATGAATCTCTGACACATAAGCTTTCTATTAAATAATAGCAACAATAAAAAAGATAACCAAAACGAACAGCACAGACAACAAATGATATGACAGTAAATAGTTTTCAAATATGAATCTATTGATTAATTAATCTGTGGCATTTTCTTAACATGCATCAGTGACTTTCGTAGAAACAATACTATTTATCAATATCTTTCTATATCTCCATTCTTTTATTTTCTTAAGTTTTGGGGCAGGGCAATGAATTGTGTTTTTAACATTTTGTTGGGAGCTGCCCAGATGGGTGGCATATAAATAATAAAATCACCACCACCACCATCAGCATCACTATTATTAGCAAAACTTTAAATATTCACTTTTCTGTTGCTGATAACAGAAACAGTCTATAAAAATGTTCTTAAAGTTGTTGATGTTACTGGTGAAATTAACAGTTATTAACAACGTGGCATGAACATCCAGAACGGGATATTGCAATGAGATCTACAGTATGGGGCTGCCCTTGAAGATGACTCAGAAATGTCAATTGTGGTTCGAGGACCCGATCCCCGCATAGTGGAATGAAAACACAAGGACACGTGATATAAGGTTAATGGGTAAGAAAAGGCTACAACTTTATTGATTACAGCAAGTGAAAATGTATTGGCTTAGGCATTGGGTTACGTCAGCTGACTCCACCCCCACAGAGAGGGGTGAGTCTAAAACAGGGGGGGTTTATTCACCAGTAGGTGGAGCCTGTTGATGCTAATCCAACTATAAGCTCTCCCCTGATGTCACCGAGGGTCGTGCCATGGCCTCCTGCCACACAGGCATCGGACAGAATACACGACTGCCGGATTCCTTTAACGGAATACCCAAAAATTGAAGGCGCAGGCAATGGCCACACCTAGCCCTTCGACACACCACAACACATTATTTCAATGCCTAACCTACCCACCAATACCACGAAAGTTGTGACGATTGCTACGAGGTAGGCGAAAAAACCAAAAAGCCTAATGCCAAATGGAAAAAATCCTACCAGGCCCCCCGGACAACCAGGGCGACCAACCTAAGGTCCATAGCAAGGCCAAAAGAAAACTGAGACCCTGAGCTCTAAGGGAGTGGAGGGTGGGTGACTTGCGACGGGACGATGAAGAGTGAGGCCGGAAGGCTGGCACCGCAGCAATTTAGGCTGCTATACACGCCCCCTCGCAGGCTGCCCCCAATGCAGCAGCCAGACCACAACCACTCCCCTCTCTTGCAGGAGGAGAGTCTTTAGTCCAAAATGCAGCAGCCAGATTACGAGTGGGAGTTCCCACATAACTCCTGTTCTAAAATAGCTGCATTGGTAGCCCTGCCTTCCATGGCACCAGTCTCAATGAATACCAGCCACCACCACTGCTTTGTAGCTGCCCCTGGGCTGTGCAACTCTATTCTCAAAGAGGTGCCTCCAGCAATTTCACTATCGTTTTCAGCAAATGCTGAAAACTTTATGTACCTCTTTACCCTGGCCTTTGACACCTGTTTAAAGGACCCACCTTATTTTTGTAACTGTAATTAGTTTTCAACTGTGTTCAGGGCTGTATTTTAAATTATTTTAACACACCCTAGGAACTTGGGGTGAAGGGCAGGTAATGTAATGTAATGTAATGTAATGTAATGTTATAATATAATATAATATAATAATATAATATAATATAATATAATATAATATAATATAATAATATAATAAAATATAATATGCAGCCCAATCTTACATATGTTGTCTCAGAAGCATGTCCCATGGAATTCAATCACTCTTGTTCCCCAATGTGCATATAATAATAATAATAATAATAATAATAATAATAATAAATGTTATTTATATCCCACCCTCCCTGGCCAGAACTGGGCTCAAGGCAGCTAACATCAAAACATAAAATTCAGCAATCGACTGAAATACAGCTTAAAATTGGATTAAAATCAAAATAAGATCAGATGGCTACCTGCAAATTATAACTATAACTACAGGGGATGGGAACCTTAAGTACTCACCAGGCTCAGCTATTTGTATGAGCCAGTGAGGAGATTCAGGTAGGTAGCCATGTTGGTCTGACGCATTTTTAAAAAAATGTCCAGTAGCACCTTAGAGACCAACTAAGTTTGTTCTTGGTATAAGCTTTCGTGTGCATGACGAAAAGGCCAGTCTAACCTCCTTGAGGCCCAGGACCTCCAAGATGTTATTGTTTGCGGACCATAAGGTCCTCCGCAGGGCATACCAAGAGAGGCGGTTCCGTAGGTATGAGGGTCCCAGGTCGTATAAGACTTTAAAGGTTAGAACCAGCACTTTAAACCTGACCCTGTACTCCACCAGGAGCCAGTGCAGCTGATATAGCACTGGTTGGATGTGGTCCCATGGCGAATGCAGCATACTTATTTGGAAATAAATTCCATGACATTAGATTTTTCTTCCAAACAAGGCTGTAATAAGGTTCGGCTCCTCCCCTCCTTTTTCCTTTAAAGAAGCCTTAAGGAAGTGCATCATCCCCTTTGCTCTTGTACTGCAGGCAAAAACAAAGTGCAATTGCAGCAACGTTGTCTCAGAACAACGCTGTTCTGAGAAATATAAGAAACAGTTTTGCCACAGAGAGGCATGGCAGCTGGGATAGGGGCAAGTATTTGCCATTTTTAAAGGGTTGCCTCTATCTGGCAAAACAATACTTACCCAAAAATAACTTTAAAGCAACTATCTGAAAATTGTAAAAGGAACAGGCTAGTGGCTTGTGTTAACTTTAATGGCAAAAACTGTTCAACAAACACCTATGGCATTTTTTGGAGCAATTGAGGTGTTGCAGGGGATGCGGGGATGAGAGAACTGCATTTAATTTAATGACCTCTAATTTAGGTTGTGTATTCCCCCACAATATAGACGTATGTTTGCATGTACAGTGGTACCTCGGGTTACAGACGCTTCAGGTTACAGACTCCGCTAACCCAGAAATAGTACCTCGGGTTAAGAACTTTGCTTCAGGATGAGAACAGAAATCATGCGGCAGTGGTACAGCGGCAGCGGGAGGCCCCATTAGCTAAAGTGGTACTTCAGGTTAAGAACAGTTTCAGGTTAAGAACAGACCTCCAGAACAAATTAAGTTCTTAACCTGAGGTACCACTGTACACACATTGAAACAGAATATCAATCGCAAGCTTAGCAGTGGTGGCGGGTGCTCATTGGAACTGGGAGGGTGGATTGCCCACAAAAAATAAGGGGAGAATACTTCATTTTCCACCCCAAAACATTAAAAGCCTGCCCTTGCAGGAAGACCACTGCAAACGTCTTTCTGAAATGTAGTGGGCTTCATCCTCTTGGCAAGCGCAACCACGTCTGCCATCTGCATCCAATTTTCCATACTAGTCAGTGGGGCTGAAACACTGCTTTGGGTTTAACAGGTCAAATTCAAACTCAACTAATGTTATCAAATCAGAATGACACAAGAGTAGCTCTGCAATGGATCGAGCTGCTTCCAAATGCTATTTATACAAGGCGAATCTCGCAGTTGCTGCACACCCTAGCTGCTTTTTATTTTAAATCTTTATTCATAGGTCCCATCATTCTAGTATCGAAGTTTCTTCAGTGGGATAGAAGGCAGATGCCATCATTTCCCATCATCTCTGGATACTTAGCAGTTAAAATTATGAATTCTTCATGATTAAATTATCTTGTTCTAATTGCTCTTTTGCATGTAATTATCAGAGTGGATTTAATAAGCATAGGAAACAGCACGACATGCCAAAATGTAAAAATAAAACTGATGGTGCTCCAAGATTTAAATAATGAACATCTCAGTCAAACTCTGCAATTAAGTTTGGAGAACTATGTTTCAAACAGTGAGCAGCTATGCTCCAGTCAGGGCCAACCCAAACCCACAGGCAGTTGCTATGTGCTTGTGTGCACATGTATGTGCATGAGAGAGAATTCAAGGGACCATGAACTGCCATGGAAAACCCTCAAAGAGGTTATGCAGTCTCTCTCCCTAGCCCTGAGACTTGGGGTAACAGGCCTGCGCATGAAATAGATGTGTCCCACCCCCCTTTTTAGTTTTCCCAATAACTCACTCCATGGGAAAGGATAGCAATAAGGACAAATACAGCCTTTCCCCTGTGTGAAACAAGATGGGGGAAAGGAAGCAAAATAATTTTTTACCAAGGGAAACAATATAGCCTGACCAGTTCTGGCACCAGCATAGCTTGTTGGAAAATGTTTAAATAAACTCAAGGCCAAATTTTAATTGGGAGAGTGTGAACTACTGAGTGTGTTATGTACTGAGTTGAATAGGATCCAAACTGTAGCAGTCTGATTGGTCCTAGAACAATAGGATCCAAAAGGCAGCAGTCTGATTGGTCCTAGAACAATAGGATTCAGAATGCAGCAGTCTGATTGGTCCTAGAACAATGCAGCAGTATGATTGGTTGGCAGGAACCACCCAATCCTGCTCCAGATAGAAGTGAATCCACAACCTGATTGGCTTACAGTAGAATTCCAGAATTAGCCAATCATGTGCAGCCCATTGTGTAAATAATGTATATAAAGCAGATACTGTGAGGGGACATTCATTCATTCCTCCTCACCACTATGAGCTGAATAAAGAGCATGAAATCACTTTGCGACTCTGAGTATATTTCACTGGCGACGAAGGTGGGATCCCGCTGAGCTGACTGCCACACACAGCACCGCAGCACCGCCAACTGCCGCACCGCTGCCTCGCACCGTGTATCCAGGCTTCAGCTCCGGGGCACAAGGAACTCAGAATGGCAGCCAACAGCAGCTTCTCGCCATTCAACCCAGCATCTGGAGACTGGGAAGCGTACGCCTCCCGTTTCACCTTCCTCCTAGAAGCCAAAGGGGTCACCGACGAAGAAGACGCCAAGAAGAGGGCGATATTCTTCAGCGTCTGCGGAGAGGAGACGTTTGAAATCGCCCGGGCTCTCCTTGCGCCTGAAGACGTCGCTACTGTTCCATACAAAACAATAATGGAACAGCTGAAGGGGCACTTTTCGCCGCAGCCCTCAGTGGTGGCTCGTCGAAATGCCTTCTACGCAAAGCGGCAAGCCCCTGGGGAAACCATAACTGGGTTTGTGACCTCTCTCCGCCAAGCCGCCCGGTTCTGCAACTTCTCAGAGCTGGAGAACATGCTTCGTGACCGCCTCGTCGGTGGCCTGAAGGATGAGAAGCTGCAACGACGCCTCTACGCTAAGAAGGACCTAACGTTCCAGGTCGCTCTGGAGGAGGCCCTGGCAACAGAAGCTGCCGAGAGGTCGACCCAAGAGGCACGGCCGAGCCTGCCATCCCAACCGAGGGTCCACCATGAAGACCTCACCGACGACTCAGGATCCGACAGGGAGGAGGTGCACCGAGTACAGCAGCGCACTCAAGCAGCGCACAGACCACAGCTGCCTCGACGAGAAGGAGGGAACTGCGCAAGCTGCGGGGAGAGTCACGAGAGGAGGACCTGCCGTTTCCGCAACGCAGAGTGCAGGCAGTGCAGAAAATCGGGACACATCGCCCGGGTGTGTCGGGCTCGGCCCACCCGACACCAGGCATCAGATGACCAATCCAAGAGCCCCAGGTCCCGGGGCCCAACGCACCAAGGCAACTCGACGGAGCTCACGGACTTCCAGGTATACCAGTTGCCCCACCCCAACGTAGAGAAAATTTATGTAGAGGTACAGATAGAGGGGGCCCCATGCCGCATGGAGCTTGACACGGGTTCAACTCTATCCATAATCTCGGCAAGGACCTTAAGGAAACTGTGTCCCACTGGGGGTCCCAAACTCAGGCCGGCCCCATTCACCCTCCGGGACTTCCAGAAACGTAAGGTCCCCACAATGGGGGTGGGGACCTTCAGGGTGCAATACCGAGGGCGGACGCGGCAACTGGACTTGCTTGTGGTCAAGGGCCCCTACATTAGCTTACTGGGATTGGCATGGTTTGGACCACTGGGGCTAGCTGTCACCGGGGTGAACCACACTAGCTTACAAGTGGACGTGGACGCCATATGCAAGGAATTTCCAGGGGTTTTCGATGGGAAATTGGGACAGTATACGGGCCCCCCCATTGCGCTACAGCTTGACCCCGCAGTACGACCGGTCAGGCTCAAGGCCCGCCGGGTCCCGTTCGCCTTGAAACCCCGTATAGACGAGGAATTGGACCGACTCGTAGAGCAAGGAGTGCTGGAGCCGGTGCCTAATGCTCCCTGGGAAACCCCAATCGTCACACCCGTCAAGCCTAATGGTTCGGTCCGCATCTGCGCAGACTACAAATGTACCATAAACAAGGCCCTCACGGCCCACGCATACCCAGTGCCAGTGGTCAGCCATGTCCTTGCCACCCTGGCTGGGTCGAAAATTTTTGGCAAGCTGGACTTGGCCCAAGCATATCAACAGCTGCCAGTAGATGAGGCCACAGCAGAGGCACAGACGATTGTGACGCACAGAGGAGCGTTCAGGGTAAAGCGGCTGCAATTCGGTGTCAGCGTGGCACCAGGCATATTCCAGAATATAATGGACTCTCTCCTTAAAGGGATTCCTGGCGTCACCCCCTTCTTCGATGATGTGTTGATTGCCGGCCCCACACCAGAGGAGTTTGAGGACCGCCTCCGCACCGTTCTGCACCGTTTCCAGACGGCGGGTCTCAAGGTGAAGCGGGAAAAATGTCTACTAGGAGTGCCTCAGGTGGACTTTCTGGGATTTATGGTGGACGCAGAAGGGGTCCACCCGACTGGGGACAAGGTACGGGCCATTTGTGATGCCCCAGCGCCCAAGAGCAAGACTGAACTTCAGGCCTTCTTGGGACTATTGAACTTTTACCATTCCTTCCTTCCCCACAAGGCGGCGGTAGCGGAGCCCCTACACAGACTCCTGGACAAGCGGGCCCCTTGGGTGTGGGGCCAGCGCCAGGAGGCCGCATTCCAGGCAGTCAAGGACTTGCTTGTCTCAAACTCGGTCTTGGCACACTTCGACGAGAGGCTGCCGGTGGTGCTAGCATGCGACGCCTCACCCTATGGCATTGGAGCTGTCCTGGGGCACCAACTCCCGGATGGAAGAGAGGTACCGGTGGCGTACTTTTCCCAGACACTCAACACAACCGAGCGGAACTACTCGCAAATCGACAAGGAGGGTCTGGCAATCGTAAAGGGAGTAAAAAAATTCCATGATTTCTTGTACGGGCGGCCCTTCACCGTGGTGACTGACCACAAGCCGTTGCTTGGCTTGTTTGCCCCCGAAAAGCAGACCCCCCAAGTGCTGTCTCCTCGCGTCCTCAGGTGGTCAATTTTCCTTGCCAGCTACCAGTATGCACTGATTCACCGACCTGGGAAGGCGATGGGCCATGCGGACGCCCTCAGCAGGCTACCACTACCGGAAACAGGCCCTGACCCAGCACCTGCACAAGAGGTTATGAGCCTGGAGCTGCTTCCCGACCGCCCCATTCAGGCACAAGAAGTTGCACACCATTCCAAGAAAGATAGGGTCATCTCCCGGGTCCTGGACTGGGTGTGGAGGGGATGGCCCAGCAGCAGCCCCGGGCCAGAATTCGCCGGCTACACAACCCGCAAACATGAACTGTCGGCCCACAAGGGGTGCCTGTTATGGGGAAGCAGAGTCGTTGTTCCCCAGCCCCTCTGCAAAAGGGTCCTCACAGCCCTACACGAGACACATCCAGGGGTAGTAAGAATGAAGGCCCTTGCCAGGAGTTATGTGTGGTGGCCGGGGATCGATGGAGAGATAGAGGCCTGGGTCAAACACTGCCAGGCCTGCCAAGAATCCCGCCCAGATCCCCCAAGGGCCCCAGTCCAGTCCTGGGAGTCCGCCCGAGCACCATGGTCACGCCTGCATGTGGATTTCGCTGGCCCCTTTCAGGGGAAAACATTCTTCATAGTGGTGGACTCCTACACCAAATGGCTGGAAGTCGCACTGGTACCGTCCACTTCCACGTCCGCAGCCATCCGGGTACTACGCAGGCTGTTTGCAACCCACGGGCTCCCTGACACTCTCGTCTCAGACAACGGGACTGCATTTACGTCAGGAGAATTCCAAACCTTCACAGCGCAGAACGCCATCCGCCACATCCGTTCGGCGCCGTTCCACCCTGCCACCAATGGCCAAGCAGAACGCATGGTGCGGACCACCAAGGACACCCTTCGCCGCATGACGCAAGGGGACTGGGAGTACCGCCTTGCCACATTCCTTCTAGCACAGCACAGCACCCCCAGCTCAACGACTGGCCGGAGCCCCGCTGAACTACTAATGGGTCGGCGCCTTGCAATCAGATTGGACCGCCTTCACCCCGATAGAGCTCAGGATGAGGTAGTGGTGGGGGAAGGCAGGAACCCCCGGACCTTCGAGGCCCAGGACCCAGTGTACGCAAAGAATTTTGGGGCAGGCCCAGCATGGGTACCCGCCACAATCACCAGGGTCACTGGCCCCGTGTCGTACGAGGTGCTAACGGATGGGGGGCAATGCTGGCGCCGCCACTGCGACCAGATACGGCGACGATTCCCGGGAGAAAACCAGGAGGAGGACAGGTCAGAGGAGTCCCAAGGGAACAGCGGGGCAGTGAGGCCCATAGAGCAGGAGGGGCCAGCAGGAGAGGCAGAATCAGTAAATACAGAGAGGACCCGTGAGGCCGAAAGGACACCGGAACCAGAACCACGACTGAGCGAGCCGGTTGCACCAGACCAAACAGCCGCATCACAGCCAGCATCCTTGGAACACGAGCCAGAACCCGGAGCCCGGACCAGGGAACACCCCAGGCCACAACGCACACGTAGGCCGCCGGCATACCTTGAGGACTATGAATGCGACCTCCCGGGCAGGACTGGAACTTAGAGGGGAGGGGTGTTATGTACTGAGTTGAATAGGATCCAAACTGTAGCAGTCTGATTGGTCCTAGAACAATAGGATCCAAAAGGCAGCAGTCTGATTGGTCCTAGAACAATAGGATTCAGAATGCAGCAGTCTGATTGGTCCTAGAACAATGCAGCAGTATGATTGGTTGGCAGGAACCACCCAATCCTGCTCCAGATAGAAGTGAATCCACAACCTGATTGGCTTACAGTAGAATTCCAGAATTAGCCAATCATGTGCAGCCCATTGTGTAAAAAATGTATATAAAGCAGATACTGTGAGGGGACATTCATTCATTCCTCCTCACCACTATGAGCTGAATAAAGAGCATGAAATCACTTTGCGACTCTGAGTATATTTCAGAGTGCCAGGTTATATATTAGGGAATGGAATGCAGAAAAGTAAGCTTACTCAAGTTCAGGAACTCGATCAAAGTGAAACTTGTGAAATACACGTTCATGTATTGCTAGACAAGTTAAAGCAAGTGGCAAAAATAAAGAGTACAGCTGGGCAGTATGAACTTAAGGAATTGTTATAATATCATGCAAAGGATGGAAAGATACATATTACCTACATACCTACATATTATCAATCCAATGAATGTTGTTCCAAGGAAATATCACACTTTCAAAGCTTGCTGAACCATTACTCTAGCTTACTGTAGAATAGATCCCCAGCTATTGTGCTGACCTCTTTGTTTGTATGCCTGCCTCTCCACCTGGCTGCATTGGAGTTCTTTAAAATGATGCATAATTCAAAGCACAATGGCAATTCCCATATCACTTTAGAAGGAAGCAATGGTGATATTTCCATTTATGGAGACACTTAAAATATTGAAATTCTGAACAGCATAAACAACCGGATTCTTTATTCTGATCAGAATTCAAATATTTTAAAGTGTCTCCACAAATGGAAACACGCTCATTGCTCCTGTAAAGTGATATAGGGATTGACACTGTGCTTTGAATTCTGCATAACTGAACAACTCCAATGCAGCCAGGTGGAGAGGCATACATAATCTAACCTTGTTATGGCTAGAGACCTCCTACGAGATGCTTAGGTCAATTATTTGTGCTTTTACCTTGCTATGAGACACAGTCTATTGCCTTTTGTGTGTGTGCTTGAATTAATACCTTCATGTGAGTATGAAGAGTATTGCATTCTGGCATGAGACTTATGAGGTTGCAAAATGTGGTTCAGCAAACAAATTCTGTATCTTCTCCCCTGCAGGTGATGGTGGTGGATGATTTTGAGCTGGAAAATTACCCAGGGGGAAAGGATTAAGCAGCTTCTCTCTGCCTTATATAACATTGGCTTTATGAAAACACAGAAAGGAAAGTAGAACGCACTGTGATGTGTCATGTCTGTCTAAATATTTCCCCCTCTTTTTTAAAGGGTAAAACTTCATGTACAGTATACTGCCCAAAACCCCCCGGGAGGAAGAATAGGATATTGTTACATGGCCCCAGGCCTAAGTTATCTTAAGTTCCAGGGGCACAGCACTTACCCAGATTTGGCTTCCTTTTAAAGTAACAGATGTGTGGGAACTTACAGCATTTCTACAATCATTTCCCCCCCTACTAATATACAAGAAGAGAATAAGTGCAAGTATTCTACTCCTAGCTGATGCAGCTTGCAAGGCGAGGCAAAGCTGGTACTCTAGCTTCTCAGCAGGTGGAGTGCTGATACTTACTGGCAAACTTTTATTGCCACAAGTAAGCTCAGACCCAATTCCTATTCAATCTCTGTTTTTCTCTTGTAGCGTGTCCTGCACACTAAATAATTTTCCCTGTAATAGCGGCCACTTCTCCAAACAGCAAAAAGCAAAGATGACTGCAACTGGGCCATGTAGTGTTTCACTTCTCTCTGTGTAAGATGATCCCTATATTGTGCATTTGGCAGAAACTGGTGGGGAAGAGAATTCACAAATTATTTATCTTGGTTTAATCACACTAACTTCAGTAGGGTTCCACTACTTAAAAAGCAATATGTGAGGCATATGCAAAGTCTCAGGGAATGTGTGATATTTTTCAGCTAAATAAACACATGCACCCTCTAGCCATGCCAAGCAATTCTGCCAGATTGCCCATGCAACTACAGTGGTACCTCAGGTTACAGATCCTTCAAGTTACAGACTCCGCTAACCCAGAAATAGTACCTCGGGTTAAGAACTTTGCTTCAGGATGAGAACAGAAAGCAGCAGGAGGCCTCATTAGCTAAAGTAGTACCTCAGGTTAAGAACAGTTTCAGGTTAAGAACAAACCTCCAGAACGAATTAAGTTCTTAACCAGAGGTACCACTGTACAAGGAGGCCTGGATGGCTGCTTTCCAAGCTTTTTGTTTTTACAACCAGATAATCGTCGTGTAACTTTCATTCAGTGATAACTGGACTTGAACTTATTTGGACTTGAACTTCTGTTGCTTTCAGCAGCTCTCATCATGCTGATATGTACCAACCTCACTTCTAAAACTATGGAGTTAGCAAGGTAAACATAACTTGCTGGGGCTGCTGGGAGATAGGAATTAATCAGTAAAACGAAGAGTTGTCCGGGGGAACTTGTTTTCCCTGCAGAACAAGTTTGGTATGTTGCTGAAGCACTTGTTTTTAATAGAGAGAAACTAGAGAAGCAAGAGTAGTTTTGCTTTCCTTTTGATTTAGGCTGATGTTTGTAACTGTTACTGTTATCAGGCGTTGTGGCTGTGCAGTGTCACGCATGTTATGATTATGTCATTGGGAATGAGTGGACAGTAGTAGTTTTATATCTCCCAGGGTGAAAGCCCGTCTGGTACAGAACTGGGTCCCTCTCAGGTGAGAGATAGGAGAGAAGTATTAGATGATTCAGTGGGTGTAGGGCATGAGCCCATTAGTGTTTCAGAGATGGGGAGAATATCTTACACGTGTTTGTCAGGGATCCATTTTACGTGGGTGGTAATATTGTTAAGTATGAGTGGTTGGTTGACAGAGATAATGTACAAGGTAATGAATGATTATAGTGGTTGAATGGATTGAGTGAGTGAGTGACAGTGTTTGTAGGAATAGTGTGCTTTATGTTGGTTGAGATTTTACATTAGGCTGCCTTGTAATGCTCTCTGACTTTATATTGTGTTTATGGCTGTGGATATTTTTTATGTATTTGGAATGTCTGTCTGACTGACTGACTGATTGACTGTCTATCTATCTCTCTATCTATCTCTCTATCTATCTATTTTGTAAACTGCTTTGAGATATCCGGATAGTCAGCAGTCTCTAACTGGAAATAATAAACAATAAAAATATATAATAAGTGCAGCACACTGACAAATAAGATAGCAGTCATGGACAAATGGAGCCCCTAACCTGCCACTTTTATTACTTTTTAAATACTATATAATATTCCATATGTTTATGCTTGTTTTTTTTGAAGTTTAGGAATCCATTTGTGACCAATAAAATACTTTAACATTCTTTTTTTTTTTTAAGTGGAGGAAAAACCCCTGCACATAAACTGGTTACTGCACATTGTTACAATAATTTGTACTGCCCTGCAGATAACACTAACATCACACAAGTTGCATTACCTTGGCCAACCATCTCAGAGAATACCAAAATATTTATGTGTTACCCAGACATTATCCTGCAGAATAAAAAGCCACAATAGAATAGGAAAAAAATTTTTAAGAATAAAAGCTAAGCAGCACAAAAATGAACATTGCAATGCAACTGTGTAATAATAATTATTGTCGTTTAAAGCATTTGAAAGCTGCCCAGAGGGCCATTACAGGACATGTAGTGAAAGAGAATTTTAAAAAAAGGACACAGTGACATATATTCCTGAAACCAAATATCTGCTAGATTATGACAACAATTTACTGTGCTTACCGTAATTGAAACCAACAGCCTAGTAACTGTTAGGTTAATAGATTTTTAACAATTCATGGGCAGATACATCATAGAATGATACTGTAAGATTTCTCTTCGCTGTTGTCTGCTCCACGTATTTCAGCCAAATTAGGCCAGGCAAGGGTCCTAATTTAACTTTGGTTGTGGGACAGTTAGGAATACTGGTTCCCTCAGCTTCACTTGTATAAACAAAGGTTTAGGTATTTGTATTTCTTTAATTTTTCGCTGCCACGATTTTCTCTCAGAATGCTTGCAAAACCTCCTAGTAGTTGGTTTATTAGGCTTAGGCATGAGAATGGACATCAATACTAGGATGACAGGGTGAACTTTAAAATTGTTCATTCGTGAAAGGGATGTCATATCCATAAGTATATACATGATACTTACTGGGGTCTTAAAGATGCTTGGTGGCCATTTCTGAAGACTCGGGACATGTGTTGCTGGCGCCAGCCCCTAAGTAGCTCATACCTCTGGCCAAATTCCCTAAACTTCTCACAATCCACTGTGCTTCTGGTTGTCCTTCTGGCTGCTTGGACAGTTTACGCCACTTGTGCAGCCTCCCGCTGGTAAGACCTTTACGCGGGGCAACCTCTCATACCAACTCAGTCACCGTGCCCCTTCTGATCTTTACCAGACGAGGAAGCACAGTGGGCTTTAATATCCACACCTCAATTTCCCCCCTCAGCTGTTCTCTGGATCTACTCCTAGCACTTTCTGCAACACCTTCCCCCCCCCCCCACCAGCTCAACTGCTGTAATCCCAACCGCTTGGTTTTTCCTGGACATTTAACCTCCAAGTGACTGTGACTGGAACCTCTGCCCTGTGGGAATCTGATGTCGTTCACACCAATCAGATTAAATTTTCCTGATCCAGGCCGTCTAATAAAATCATAGAGTGATAATGCCTCTCTCCTCTCAGAAACTGTCACCAAGATCGAAGGCCACGCAGGCTTACAACATTGTAACCAAATAAGGCCTCAAACTCTGCCATAGAGGCAACAGAACATTCTCCCCCCCCCCCTTTTCAGATGAAACATAAACGGATATGCACTTTTTGGGGGGAGGTTCTTTTGTTAACAGTGCTCACCAGCATGGCGCACGGGAACCTCGCTTTTTTGCTGCCCATGGCAGCCATTTTGTGCTGGCACCCACAGCACTTTGATCAATGTATGATTGATCAATGTATGATTTTTGTGCTGGCACCCACAGCACTTTGATCAATGTGTGTGGGCACCTCATATATATTTTTACAAAAAAAAAAAGAGAACCCCAAATGGACATAAACATAGATATACAGCATTTATCCACATGCACATAAAGATGCAGCTGCAAACGTGTGAGCTTTTTTCTGTAGCCCATCATTCTTATACCCTGCCCATAGAAATGGATGTACCATTACTTCTTTAATAATAAAAAATGGTTCAAATAGACATACATTTGGTGTTCCAGTTTTCATTCGAGGTACACTATCCTTTTCTAAATTTTCTAAATTGACAAAGGTAACTCTCTGGAAGGCATAGAATTTTGCCCCTCTGAATGCATCTTCAGCTTTCTACACAGGAAAGTGAAATGAATAAACTGTGGCTGATGGGATTGTCTTTACGCAATATTTCTTCAGGACCTCTGAATCAGTGCGGATTAGATCGTTTTGAACTGATGTGATATATAATTGCCCATATCATAATCATTTCCTGGGGTTTGGTTGGAAGGGATAAGAATAAAGCTACAGAATTTGAGTGAAGTTTTTTTTATCATTGGAATTACAAGTTTTAGGGCAGTAGACAAAATGCTTTTGCAATTGGCACAGAATGTGATTCAAGTTTACATATTGGGAGCTTTAACTCTAGGAGCATGAATTAGACTTGAAACACATCTATGGCTCTAGGTCTTTATTTTCATGTAGTCCTCATAAAAAAGGACCCAGCACCCATTTTGTTAGTTTCTTTCCCATGCTCAAGCCGTTTTAACATATTCTTTTGACAGCATTTTCAATTTCTAAACATGCCATGACTCATGCAGTAAGTGTGTGTGTGTTTTGCATACAGTAAGGAGGGGGGGGGGGAGGAGATTTGTTCCATGAATATTTTTTGAATGGAAAACTGAGAGAAAACATTGACAGCTGAAGTGATTATTGTCTTTAACTATCTGAAGCCAACTTTGATTGGTCCTGAAATATGAACTGCAATGATAGATGACTCTGGCTGCTCTCAGCCATCAGATAATGAAGTATGGCTGCTGAGCAATTTTGCTGTGCCTACATAAGGTGACATTGTGGCAGAAAGGGGAGATGCTAGTGTAATTTGTTCTTGACACTATTTAGTACTTATGATGTCATGAGGTTTGCGATTTTTTCTCTCTCTGCCTAATCATGGAAAGTGCTTTCCTTTCCCCACCGCCTCCAGTTTGGCATATTGTCCTCAGCTTACCTTTAATAAACCAGTGCATTGCTCCTGTTGATAGAAGAATGCCCCCTACATTTCCTTAGTGTTTGCAATATAGATCACCTTACACAGAATTTAATATCGCCTGTAATTCAGAATGCTCATATATGAGTTTGCAGGTCTCAGGCAAGCCAGACCTTAATGGAGAAGTACTGGATTTCTGTATGAATGAAAAACAAAATTTTATTACAACATGACAGATCTTATTAGTAATACAGATATTACAGGACATCATCAAAATAGGCCAGTGTTTAAGTGCTACATGATCACAGTAGCTGTTAACCTCTCTTCCCATACTACATGCAGATTTAACCCGGATAACAATTTATTTATTAAACTAATAAATCAATCAAAAATTAATAGCAGTAGCATGATGGTTGTCAAGGATACAAGATGTGTACTATGTTATGTGGCCTCTGTGTGTTTTCTTGCATGGGAAACTTCAACTACCCCAATATCTGTTGGAACTCAAACTCTGCCAAGAATGTAAAGGTAAAGGGACCCCTGACCGTTAGGTCTAGTCGCAGATGACTCTGGGGTTGCGGCGCTCATCTCGCTTTACTGGCCGAGGGAGCTGGCGTACAGCTTCCGGGTCATGTGGCCAGCATGACTAAGCCGCTTCTGGCGAACCAGAACAGTGCATGGAAACACTGTTTACCTTCCCGCTGGAGCGGTACCTATTTATCTACTTGCACTTCGTGCTTTTGAACTGCTAGGTTGGCAGGAGCAGGGCCGAGCAACTGGAGCTCACACCGTCACAGGGATTCGAACCGCCGATCTTCTGATTGGCAAGCCCTAGGCTCTGTGGTTTAACCCACAGCGCCACCAGCCAAGAATGTAAGGTCCAACAAATTCCTCAATTGCCTCGATGACAATTTCATTTCCCAGAAGGCGGAAGAAGCAACAAGGGGCAGGTGGGGATATGAAATACACCCACATGCTCAGCACTCCCCCTTATGATGCTTAGATGAACCCCCTCATAGGATGGTTATACTATTGGCTCATCTAGTTCATTGTTGTCTGGCAGGTGGCTCTACAGGGTTTCAGGTAGGAATCTTTCCCTGCCCTACAGGGAGATGCCAGGAACTGAACCCAGGACCTTCTTCATACAAAACATGTCCTACTGTCTTCCTTAAAACATGTATGAGGGGGTCATGTAGGCTAGTCCTGCCCCACCTGCATATCTGCAGCAATTGCGAGCACAAGAGTGCAGACTTTGGTGGTCCAATTCCTAGTGGCAGTCAGCCATTGGGAGCACACTGCACTGGAATGTCAGCATCTCGTTCCTTATTGCAAGATATTTAAACGGTAAGCAACTATGATTTAGTTACAAGATCCTCTACTTCAGACAGATATTCAGAGGCGGTTTGTCCAGAGCTGAAAACCTAGGGGACTGTGTAATCATACATCGGAAAAGGTTGCAAATTACTAGAGTTCGATTTGATGAAGCCATTGGAAACAGTGTGTCTGTTTGGTTTTAGTGGAGAATATTTAAACTTTATTAATAAATCCAAACTGAATATTGAAATTCAGTAACCCTGGCAACAGAGGAGCATGCAAGGGCTGGCAGGGGGTGGAGAACAAGCAATCAACTTTCCACTTTCTTCGTTTTAACCTGAGGCCTAAAAGGGGTGAGGGAATGGACGATACAAACCTTTGAGCCCAATTTACCTCCTGCCAGGCAGAGACTGAGCCAGTTTCTGCCCTTCGCTGGTGACATTTTCACTGGGTCCCCATTTGCAGAATGTTAATCACAAGCGCTGCCGTATGAATATATATTCACAGTGTCTGTTTTTATTATTTCCAACATGTGCATAACTAATACTGTAGAGTTTCTCCTCCACACACCCCATAAAAACATATGATCCTAGCACAGTCCTAACCCCTGAGTGTTAATGGCTGAGGGTGGGTGGGTTAGGATGGAGACCCTCCAGAGGATTTGCAGATGGAAGAAAACACTGCTGGTATTGGGCGCTCCGCTGTAGTAGAGGTCCCAAATGTGCCCTAGTAGGTAGAAAGCTACCACTTCTGATTATGCCATTGGCAACAGGAAGCAGGAAGGGCCCATATGATGCGTTATGTTGTGGAGATAGGATGCAAGTGGCTTGGGATCTCCTGGGTCCATAGCTGTGAAGCTCTAAGGGACCCAGTCCTTAGGCCCATCAGCTGCACCATCCTGGAGCTGCTATAGGGGGAAATTGCCAAGAAGCTATCCCAAGTATTCAGCAGTGGCCAGAGCGAGCCATTATGGCTTGGGCTGTAGTGCTAGATCACACACCCACTCTTTCAGAACTGCTCTGCCACACCATCTTTCAGAATTAGGCAAAGGTAAAGGGACCCCTGACCATTAGGTCCAGTTGTGACCAACTCTGGGGTTGCGGCGCTCATCTTGCTTTATTGGCTGAGGGAGCCGGCGTACAGCTTCCAGGTCATGTGGCCAGCATGACTAAGCCGCTTCTGGCAAACCAGAGCAGCGCACGGAAACACCGTTTAGCTTCCCGCCGGAGCGGTACCTATTTATCTACTCGCACTTTGACATGCTTTCAAACTGCTAGGTTGGCAGGAGCAGGGACCAAGCAACGGGAGCTCACCCCGTTGCGGGGATTCGAACCGCTGACCTTATGATCGGCAAGTCCTAGGCTCTGTGGTTTAACCCACAGCGCCACCCGCGTCCCCTTTCAGAATTAGCTTTGTGTAAAAGGGAGGAGAAGTCTTGCTGCACTGCTTTTCCTTTGTTTTAACTGGATATTTCATAGACTTTCAATATGTTCTTATCTGCCCCTCATCTTTTGGAATGCAACAGGCTAAAAAACTAAATACACAGATTGATGGACAGTGAATGTTTCTTTAAGCTGCTGCATTCGGAATTTATCTGTATGCCTCCTCTGAGAAAAATGAAGGCTGTGATATTGGAGCCGGAATGCAGGAAATCAGGGAAGGTTTTGCAGCTCCTGGGACAGAATTTCTGAACTGTCCTTTCCCTAAACTGAATTGTGTGGCTGAAAGGAAAGCACTTATTTATCTGTTTTAATCTTTAAGGAATTGTGGGTAGATCCAGAATGTTTTATCTTGCCTGGAAATGATAGTTGGAGCAAGGCCAGGAAGCAAATGTCAAATCAGCAACAGCACTATCTGCAGAGCCTCCCCCCCCAATTGCCTTCATTCTAATTTGAGATGCTAATTAGATTAAAAGCCATTTCTGGTTTTCTCATTTTCACAACTGCTAACAGGATTCATCGGATTTGCCAATTTCAGATATTTTAGAGTCTTTTTTTCTATATTGCAAAACAGACAAACACACACACACACACACACACACACACACACACACAAAGCCAGTAATGGAGGAATTTGGTCTATCTTATTAGCTATTAATTGTGTTTTTAGTACTTATGGCTCGTTGCTGTATATCTATCTCAAGAGGAAATAAGCTCTTCCCGTTATGACCATTTAAAAACCACACAAGCTATCGCTTCAGAAATGAGGTGCACGGCCATGTGCTATGACACACACACAACAAATACTAGCACTCAACAACTGAATGAGTCAGAAAAGAATTGAGCTGCTATATTTGTAAGATGGCCAGCACCATTAACACTTCTGGAGCTACTGAAGCAAAGTTGATTATAGATGCTCAATCAATATTAGTTTAATTTTTATATTGTTTAGAGTTGCATAGCTATCAAGCTTTCACAGCAGACTTCCTTTAAGAAGCTTTCCTCAATATAATAATAATGAGAGCTAAAAAATTCCTGGCTAAATTTCCACAATATATGATAGCATGCTTGGTGCTTGCTTTCTTTGGGGGGCAGAGGCAAAAGTAGATGGGGGAAACAAATGTAAATTTGACCTTTGTATGGTAGGCTACTTGCTACACATGTGCACAGCCACTTCTGTATCCTTCATTTAAATATGGGTGGTCCAACATGCGGCCCTCAAGGCCTTTATTGGTGGCCCTCAGCAACATCTGATGCCCTCCAGCCCTTGCACTGCCTTCCCAAAGCCCAAGGAAGTGAGGCACTGAGCTTTGGGAAGGAGGAGTGAGGGCTCTGACAGGGTCAGAGTCCTCCTTCCTCCTTCCCAAGGCCTAGTTGCCACTTTCCCAGCTTTGGGAAGAAGGTGGGAGGGCTCTAGCGACTTGCCAGAGCCTCACACCTTATTCCCAAAGCCCTGAGCTTTATCTATCCAGCTTTGGAAAGGCAGCATGAGGGCTGGACGTCAAATTTTGGCCTCACTCCCACCTCCCTTGTGCCAAGACAGCATGTGGCCCATGGGTTCCATGTTGAAGTACTATGGCTCTAAGTAAACACATTCCAGGTGTTCGAATCAGGGCCAGCACATGTCCTGCAGAAATGGGATTGTGGAGGGTTTTTTGGTCTGGGGAGGGTCCCAAGGCTGGGAGGGCCCAATCTGTTCCCTAACCCTGTTCTATGTATACATTTACAAATAGGCTCCCAATTTGTAACAGGCCTTCTATGCTTTTTGCAGCATTTGCATTTTGCATGAACCCCTCCCACCCATTATGGAACATTGTGACCTCATGGCACTGAAAATGTGTGAAGCTGATGAGGTCACAATTAACATTCCATAATGGGTGGGTGGGGGGAGAGATGTATATATTTAGGTCCATTCAAAATGCAAACGCTGCGTAAAAGTACGGCCGCCCGGCCCTACCATTAGGCAAAATGAGGTGACAGATGCGGAGGGGTGGCAACTCCATACCCCTCCTCCTGAGCCTCCACAGCAGGAACAGAGCGTGCCCAAACCCATAGGATATACTGTAGTATTGTTACTGGAAAAATCCGAGGGCTCCCTTGGACAAAAACAAAGACACCAACCAGAGTAAATTGGAGCAAATCAGCAGCCTGTAGGCTTGGCCTTTATTGTACTGTTGCAACAGGGTGTTCCCCTCACTTGCAGGAGAGAGAAAAGACCCAGAAAGATGGTGTGCAAGACCTTATAAAAACTTTTGAAATTCCCATCCTCTAGGTCAAGCCCACCCCCAGAAACATCATGCATACATTACAGAAAGGAGGGGTTGAGGGAGGAGTTGTGGTGGTAACCTGAGTGTCCTGTCACCTGGCTGGTTCCTCCTTTCCCCCTGCCCATGAGTCACTTCCAGGAGACAAGGGGGAGTTGGCAGCTTCCTGCCCCCAGAGGGAAGATCTGATCATTGTCCTTTGTTTCAGTCCATGCTGAATCCACTCCCATATGCAAGTTCTTTGTGATCTTGATGGTCTTCTGTCTAGGACCATCAGGGTTGGCATAGCAACTGGGCAGGGCTCCTGTGGATGTGCTGGTATGCTCAAGGGATTATGGCTGACCAGAACCAAGCCACCCCCCTTTGATAGTCCTTGTCATATGGAGTAAAATAAAAATGGAACAGTGCAAATCTGATGTATGGTTGATTTTTCTATAAATTTATAACAGAAGTGTGGCATATGTAGTGTGTGAGTGTGAGTGTGAGAAGTTTGTACAAACTGAATGATTGGGGTGGGGGGTTCCTGCTACAGTATGACTTATATTCAGATCAGCCAGTTGCACCCTCCAGTTTTGGGGTTGTATGATTCATGTTTGGCCTTCTAGGAAAGGGAGGCATGAGGCATAATAATGTGGGTTTTGTCTGGTCCACCAGCTGATAAGGTGGCGTTCCTTTAAAGCCAATTTTGTGCATGTTTAGGGGTACTATGCACTTTGACTGAATTGGTGGGGAGGGGGAGCAGAGATTATTTGCTGCTATGCCTCAGGCAGCAAAACATTCCGACCTGGCCTAGCTTGAAAGGACTGAAGATTACTATTTCTGCATTTGTACTCCTGACAAATCATAAGCTCCTACTGCTATCAAAAACATTTCTATTCTTAATAAAATGAGTTTTTCTCCATCAGTGATGTTCTAACTACTGTACTGCTTGTTGCATTTAAAGCTCCAATTAAAAGGCTGAGACTACAAGGGACAATAACCTACTACATTTCACTTCCCGTAACCATGTGGTTATAGGAAGGGGCACAGTGACTGTGTGTAATCTTGTTACTGCCACTTTTTAAATAACCTCTACGTATAATTTCAAATGAAGTTATTTGGGTTGGATCCATAACATTAATTAGCCATATTTAGGCTTAGAATCCCTTTTTAACTCTAACATGCTGATTTGAATTATTTTAAGTCCTACTAAAATCAATGAAGCTTTCTTCCAAACATGTTTATGATGAGAGGCAGAAGTAAATAAATTGCTGTATCGAAAGCTTGTCTGTGCCATCACGTGACAGTCTATTTATCAGCACAAGCACCACATCAATTTGCATTTTCTTCACAATTAAGGTTAGGACTGTCATGTTTGCTCATTCCTACCCATTTTCTCTTATACAGTGGTACCTCGGGTTAAGTACTTAATTCGTTCTGGAGGTCCGTTCTTAACCTGAAACTGTTCTTAACCTGAAGCACCACTTTAGCTAATGGCGCCTCCTGCTGCCACTGCACCGCCGGAGCACAATTTCTGTTCTCATCCTGAAGCAAAGTTCTTAACCTGAAGCACTATTTCTGGGTTAGCGGAGTCTTTAACCTGAAGTGTATATAACCTGAAGCGTATGTAACCCAAAGTACCACTGTACTTGATTGAATACTTTGATCTTGTCTTATTTTCCACTGTCAGTGATAATTAAAGTTGCTTATCAATTTCAATTGTTGCTACTCTCTATAAATTGCAAGTTGTAGCCAACAGTTACATGAATTCACATCCCATCCATCCAAGGAGCTGAAAATGGCATTGATGGGATTATAACATGTTATGCTTTTAACACTGTGAGGAGTGTTAGACTAAGAGATGGTGACTTGCACAAGGTTATTGGTGCAATTCATGACATGTATAGCCCCTATTCTCCTTTTTAAAAATGAGTGTTTGAAAACCTGTATTTTTGCCAAGCCTTCTTGATGAAATTAATCAAATGAATCTTCCTCCATGTATACACTTTTTATTCCTCCATATTTTTATTATTATATGTCATTTAACTTGTAGTCCTGTGGAACGTTTTAAAACAGCCCTTAGCTGTAGGTGCTAAATAAAAGGTATTTCTGTACAACTACCACCCACATTAACTGTCTGAAAGACTTACTGTAGGTTAATCAAATTCATCCCTTGACCCTATATGATCTATTAAAGATTCATAGGTAATGGATTCAAACCTAGGTAATAGATTCATATAAACCAGTAGCAATATATAAAGCAAAAAGGAGAAATGGGCACCCCTGTCTCACTTCGACAAATATGCTGAATAGTACAATGGCATCTCTCAGCCCTCGAGGGCCAAAGCGATTCAGTTCAAGTAGCACTGCAGTACTATTTTCAGCTCAGGGAAATAGTAAAGCAACAAACACACAAACCAGAAGTCTTGCTTGCTTTCTCTTCTATTATCGTTTCAAATACTGAAGACAGCAAGAACACCCCTGCAGTGCTTCCCCCCCCCCCCGCCACCCTGGAGGAATAGTTCTGCACTGCTTTTTCAACCATCGGTAGAAAAATCTCCCCAGGATTGTTCCAAATGCTTCTGCAGGCTTTAGAAGGCCAGAAGCGGGAGCTGGGTTAGCCCTGCAAGCACTCTGTCTGGCTAAAAAAACAACAGATGAAAATCAAACACTGCAGTATGGGCAAAGGTTGAGGAGCTGGCAGGAGAGGAGGGCCGGATGAAGCAGCTGGTCTCTCAATGGCACTCTAGCAAACAGCGGCTAACTGAACATGCTTATCGCTTGATCACTTCTACATTATTGCTTCCTTTAACTGTGTTATTTGAGAAGCAGGATTCTGAGCAATGAATTGCTGAGAAAATCCCTGCCTTGAAAGGCATATTGTTTCAAGGAAACATCCACAGGGAACAGAAACCACAGCAGAGTGCTTGACTTAGAAGATCTGTTCTATGCAGATGTTTAAAGGATGACTGTCTAAAGGCTCAACCACATTTCCACTTGCCCTGCTACTTCCCCCCAGGAAACACCACTGTTTGCTACTGAATCCAATGTCAATTGGGTTTTCTGGGAGAAATCAGTGGTGCAAAATCAAAACCACTTGGACCCATGTTTTCCAGGGTGGGTCAAGCAAACCCCGAGTACTGCCCGACAGTAACTGGCAAATCAACTCTGGATGCTTTACTTTACTGGATCCTAATGAGGCAGAAGAACCCAGGCACATAAAGTTTAAAATTATGGTTACCCTCACCATATTTTCATGCTAACATTGGTAACAAATATAAGCATATAATTTTAACCACATATTGTGATAATATCTGCTAGATACGGACACGCTAATCCTAAACACCACAATCGTATTCAGAATAAGATATTCTGTTGGATTTATACACGCTTACCTGCAGATAAAATGGCAGTCTTTGTTGGGATTAAGACCAAGTTATTTTACTTACTCATAACATCCAAATCTGTTTAGGGCTACAGCCTCAATTTTGCTGAATGTGCTTATTTACATTTAGGAATAAGTGTGTATGTGTGTGTGTGAATGAATATGATACCCAGATCTCTTATGCTTCATTCTAGTTTTTCTGGACTGGGTAGAATTGTCCTCATTGCAGCAGCCAGAGTAGAATCACATTCATAGCAAGAAACAAAACAAAAAAAAAGCTCAACAACTTTTTTGGCCCCCCCCCCAACAAAAATCCTGGCTATGCCCATGGCAAGAAGGACACCACAATATCTTGCCCTGCCCCACTTGTCATATATTCCCTTCGATACAGGAGTATAGTAGTTCCTAACTTCACTCTGCAGTCAATAAAAAGCCTGCCAGCTGCCTTTGACCTCTGTCCTACCTTTGGCCCCTGGGTGGCTTACTTGAGTTATACTCAAGGACTGGGCTTGGGCCCTAGCCTTTGTGTCAGTAGAAATCTTATGGCTGATCCTATGAGCCAGGATTCTGGAATACCAAGTAATTAGATTTTACTCTGAATTACCTAGCGAGCTAGACATACATTTCCCTTAATACAGACGTGCCAGATGTCAAACCCTTGCCTAATGCAATAGGCTCTGTCAATATTCTATAACTGTAAGGACTCTTTCTTCCCACTTTGTAGTGGTAGTAGTAGCAGCAGCAGCAGCAGCTGTAATAATAATAATAATAATAATAATAATTTTATTATTTATACCCCGCCCATCTGGCTGGGTTTACCCAGCCACTCTGGGCAGCTTACAGTACATGTAAAACATATTAAAACATCAAACATGAAAAACCTCCTGGTACAGAGCTGCCTTCAGATGTCAAGGGAGGAGAGAAAAAGCCCACCATAAGGCCATCTACTTTTATTCAGTTTGTGCTGTGTTAGCACAACCTGGCTATGCTGGAGAACTGAGCCTGCATGATGGATGGACTGTGCTAGTTAATTTCAGCCATTTATACCAGTGCAAATTTAACTATGAAAACCTTTCTTTGCTTACAAGAAAAATGCTGGACTCAGCCCCAAATGGGCCAAATCAATCTACTGAAATTTAATGGAGTAATATTAGATTATGAAGTTGGCCTTAGTTTTTGCTTCAAACTTGGAATTCTAATTTTAGGAAAGGCCAGTAGAACTGATGATTCACAAAACTACTTAAATCTTAACTTAATTAATTACTTCAGGCTTATACTGAAAAGATCAAAAACTGGCTTTGGGATTTCTGCACTTAGGTTTGTAGGCTGGAATTGCAACCAGTGTCAAGAATGAAACCCTTTCAGTTCTAGATCAGGATTTGAACTGATGCCAAAATTGGCAATGATGCCAGAAACTCACCCCCACACCTGGAGCCAAATGTAAAAAAACCCCGACAAGAACTATATTTAGCCAGGCACTAGAATGTTATATAACAAAGGAATGGGCATGGCTTTGGGAGAGGGCGAGGCTGGTGTCCTTTCCTATGGAATCAGAACTTCAGAGCTCCAACTTCCAATCCGCTGGGACCCTATCTCAGGTCAGACTCCTTTTGCAGCCCCAGGTTCTCAATCACCAATCCACTAAGACCTTTCCCGGGCTTAGCCTCTTCCATTTTTTTGAGCTCTTTCTATTCCTCATCATTATCTGCCCACCCTCTCTGTGATGTCTTTGCAGGGTAGCAAGTCCAATGGAGGCATCACAGTTAACGTAGGAGTAGCTATCTATACTTTACTTAGACGAAGGGTGGCTAAGCTGTGACCCTCCAGAAGTTGTTGGACTATATTTCCCTCATCCCCAACCATCAGGTTTGATGGGAATTGTACGTTCATCAACATCCGGAAGCCCATAGGTTGGCCATCCTTAGCTTAGACTCTCACTGCTTCCATTGTGCCCGTTAAATACCCTGCTGTATTGGACAAAGATGTGGTTCCTGCAGGAAATAATTATTGTAGTGCCAAAATAAAGGTATACCAGTTGTTTTAGGTCAGTTCCATCATCTAGCCCGCCATCCCCTCCTTCCAGGTATGTGTTCGAGCCCTATAAAGTTTGAGCCCTATAAAGTTCTTATGCAGATGTCAAATATCTGGCAACATATAGTCATGGCAATCCATGCTAACAAAGAGCCCTATCTGAATCAGAACAGCAGGGGAGGGGGGAACATCCTGAGGAAGTGGTTGCCTATCACAGATCCGAGTTTCAGTAGTAGGACAAAATAAAATAAAATCCTGCAATGGAATAACTGAAGTACCACCAGCTGCCATCTTGAATAATATTTACTGAAATAATATACCAAAATAAGTCAGTAAGTCTCGTGTAGGGCTGACATAGCAAGCAGTTTTGGGGTGTATAAAAATGCCCATCACCGTATTTCCCCCCCCACAGTCCCTGCCCTAAGGTTTACATGCTAAAAGACCAAGCACAAAAGGAAAAGAGATGGAGTGGGAGAGAAAAAGCAAACAGGCTTAGTTACAAAGTTCTTATTAAAAACACATTGAAATTGAACAGTTTAAGGAGAAGAGCCATACTGAGTTGGTCTCTCACCTAAGCCAGTGGAGTGGCTTTCTCTCTCCCCCTCTACTGCAGTCTGATGGAACAGTGTATTAAAATATGGTATGTGCTATGCTTGCATCCTGAAACCATGGTGTACAAATCAATAAAGGTCATACAATACAGCTGGTCTATGCAAATTAATACAGATAGCAGGGAATTAGAGAGCAGAGACCGAAAACCTCCACACTAAAAAGAAAGAAAGCAGAAGGCACAGTGTCTGGGGCTGCTGGGACTCACCATCTTTATGGGGCAACAGACTCCCCTAGTACACATTATGGGAGAGTTCTACATGTCCATGGTCACAAAGTTGTCGCCCAGGAACTTACAGGAACAGAAACCAAATGTATAGGAAAGCAGAAACATAGTTGTTCAGTTGCAATCAATTAACCTCTATGTTATAGACAATGGCCTTTCTTTAATGACCAGATGCAATTTTTGCTAGGCAAATAAGTTGATTTATCTTCCCTGAAAAGTGTATCATACATTCAACGAGGAATATCTGAGGCAAGGATAGAGTTCATCAACAGAATGGAATCAGCCTCTTCACTAGCAGCTCTGCACAGCAGTTGTAGGGAATAAGAGAACTAGAGTTGTGAAAGAATTTACTTAGCAGGTGGGAATAAATCTTACTGTATTTAACTCAAAGTAAATGAATAGGATGCCTGTAAAGTTAATCTTCATGGGAAGGAGAAATACCCACAGCAAGTAAAGCTGTGCACTGACAGAAAGTTAAGAACTACTGAAGTCACTAGCAAGATGTTGTTCCTCTTTCTTTCCCGAGTTATGGTGCTAGATTCTCTGCTTTGTGTGCATGGTTTCTTTTTTTTTCTTCTTTTCCTAGCCTCCTTGCACATAGCAATGTGATTGCTGCATTTTCACATAGCTTCCCCCCCCCTTTAAATTATTTTTTATTACCCAATCCAAAAAGCCATTAGTAGATCACTGACTGCTGATTTGTCTTCTGCTGCTGAACAATCTTGCCAAAGCCCCCTCTGCCCACATCGTAGTCTGTTCGGTACTCATCTCGTACCTGGCCACCTGTTTTCCCACGGCCATACTGCCGCCCTTCCTTAAACCCAGCATCCCAGTCTGTTCGGATGATGCGGTCGTCCAGACGGGTTCCATTGATGAACCGCATAGAATGCTCTGCTTCTGCTCTTGTGTAGTATTCCACAAAGCAGAAGCCACAGGGGGTTTTCTTCACTTTGTCTAGCCCCATGACTATGCGCTTGACATCCCCACACTTGGAGAAGAGCTCATGAATTTGTTCCTCTGTGGTGTAGAAAGAGAGGTTGCCCACATAAAGTGTGCAGGAGTTTTTCAGGGACTTTTCTTGCAGGTAACGACTTCCCTGGAAGTGCTGGTCCCGATACATGCTGAACTCGCAGTACGAGTCGCTGTTGAGGCTGCTCAGCGTTGTGCTCAACACTCCCGACATCTCGCCCAGCTTCCGGTGTTGCAACAGCGGTTCCTTCACACGGCTCCTGAGCAGACCTAGGGAGAAATGTTTTAGCCAACTTTATGAGTACATCACCCACTTTCTTTTGTGAGCCAGTCACACTGGTGTGACTTTGTTCAGACCATCTTCCTGGGCTCCATTCCAATCCCTGTTTCTTCATCCCTGTCCTTTTGCTATTTGCCAGGACAAATACACATACATCTTATTTCAGGTTATTAGGAGAGTGCCTTATGAAACCTCATAGTAGGACATTGCTTGTAGTATACTGCTTGTACCAATACAACCCTGGCAAGTGTTTTCACAATAATTAATTGTGCTGGAGGCTGCATAATGCAGATGAAAGCCTTTTAAGCCTACAGAAACCAGTATTTAGGTATGAGCAAGAATGGACCCCAGTTAACATAATAATAATGATAATGATGATGATGATAATAATAATAATAATAATAATAATAATAATAATAATATTTTTATACCCTGCCCATCTGGCTGGGTTTCCCCAGCCACTCTGGGCGGCTCCCAACAGACTTAAAAGTACAATAGAACATCAAACATTAAAAACTTCCCTAAACAAGGCTGCCTTCAGATGTCTTCTAAAAGTCAGACAATTGTTTAGTTCCTTGACATCTGATGGGAGGGCGTTCCACAGGGCGGGTACCACTACTGAGAAGGCCCTCTTTCACACACTGGGATATATAACGGGCACTATTCAGTCCAATTTAAAGCATTTTTAGGTCTTGTTGAATTCATTTGAAAGATATGCAGTGCAATACTATGTAAGTCTACTTGGAAACAATGCACTATTTTCAGTAGGACTTACTTCCTAGTAAACGTGCTAAAGATTGCAATATTATGTGTGTGCTTAACACTTTCACTGAAAGCAAATGGTTGTAAAACAATGGTGTAGTGATTGTTGTTTCAACCACTCTTGACTGTGCCACAAAGCTAGGTTGGTGTTCTTGAGGTCTAAGGAACAGAGGAGGAACTTTCCCTATTTACAAAGTCCTTTTCTTCAGGAAATCCCCCATAAAGAATCCTTAGATGCTGTCACCAGTCAAGCTGAACCTCTCCAGGGGTAGCCAACATGGTGCTTTTCAGATGTTGTTGGGCTACAACAGGTATTACCCCTGCTCCTTGCACTTGAAAGTTGGGGTTAATGGGAACTGTAGTCCAGCAACTTCTGCACAGTTCCTTGCAGGAAAGAGGCTCTAAGTGAACATCTTTGGACTTATGACTACAAGGAAAGCAAAACGGAGGGTAAATCCTCATTCTTTATACACAACCACACATCCAAACTTTATGACTATCTGTACAGTAAGGAAATGTTTACTAAAGTTATGAGAGCAACTACTTGAAACCCTGCTGTCTATGATAGTGCTAATCAAATTTAAAACAAAATTAGCAAATTGCTTTTGAAAAGACCTAAGTAGAGGCCTCCTGGATCAGACCAAAGCCCTATCTAGCCCAGCACACTTTTTCACCCATTTTACCCATACTTTTAAACCCATATATGTAGTGAAAATACAACTCCAAGAGCTAAGAACCAAGGGTTCACTGGATCCGAGTTCACAAAGGTAGGTGTGCTTAGGACTGCGATTACTCAAGACTCCTAAATGGAGGCAGGCACCATGGATTGCTTATTTCCAAGTCTTTGTGTTTTCAGACTTGGAGAAGCCCAATACCCCAATCTCATGCAAAAGCATGCTTACTCAGAAGCATGCTATAGCAACGTCAAGTAAGTTTATTCTTACATAAGTGTGTTTAGGACAGTAACCTTAGTGGGATCAGTTAAGATTCTGCAAGCTTAGAATTCAGAAGCCTGTTATAGGACACCTTGGGGGAGGGGACGACAGCAATTTGCAGATAGAAGATAGTAAAGAGAATCACAGTAAACCACAATGCAGCACACTTAATGGACAACCGAAGCCTGAACAAAAGAAACCTGCAACCCTACACACATTTCTACTGAGAAGCATACCCTGAGCTCAAGGACTGGCCTCCTTCTGAGATAAACGGGCAGAGGATTGCAGCTCCTGCCACGTGCAACTTTTCATACTTTAAGAAGAGCGGCTGCCGCCATCGAAAGCGGCCCCAGAAGTTGCAGAAGGACTTGCACGTGTGAGAGAGACCAGCCGAGAGGGAGCTGAGCGACACGCATCCTTTGTACTATTTCACCCAACCGCGTGGCGGTGAACGCGCTCGCGGGTAGACAAGGAGCACCTTCCTAACGCCCCTCTGGACTCCACGAGTGTGGGGGAAACCCCGAAACCTGGCGTGTATCTCTCCGCGCGCAGGGCTATCCTACACATACCAATATTACAGGCTGCTTCGTCTGCTCGCTGCCGAGTCCTATTCTAAGCCCAGAAAGCATTGCATTGTGGGAGGAGGGGGAGGAGGTTCTCACCCTTCGAACGAGGCTTCCTTCCTTCCCTCTTCCTCAACTAACCGTCCCCGCGCGCGCACTCGCCCGACGCTGCGTGCGTGCGTCACGCGGAGCAGCCCCGCCCACGGCTGCCTCGGGGAGCCAATCGGGGCCTGCGAAGTAGCGACGTGGAGCGCGCAGTCCCCCCCCCGCCTTTCGCGCGAGGGCCTCCTTGAACTTTGACCTTAGGCCTCGAGCGCGAGGCAAACAGACGGCCGGGTGTCGGGCCCTCCTCCTCCTCCATTCGCCTGAGAGAAGAGAGAGGTCGCTCTCGTTCTTCCTCCCTCCTCCTCCTCCTCCCTCCTCACCCCCTCTTCCTCCCGGCCCTCCCTTTGACTGTTCCCGCGCGCGAGTGCCAGGCGATGGTTCTGACCTCCGTGCGGCGCGCGCGCTAATCCTCCCCGCCCCCCGCCCGCCTCGCCGTGTTCCACCCCCGCCTCGGGGAAGAGCGCCGCGCGGAACCGTCGCCGCCGCCGCCGCCTCGTCCTCCGCCGCGCTCTCTCGCCAGACAAGGGCCCGCCCCGTCCCACCCTTCGCCGCCGCCACACACAGCACTGGGCGACGTGGAGCCGGCGAGACGCGGCCCCCACCGGGACCATCAACATGGCGAGTGCCTCGTACCACATCTCCAACTTGCTGGAGAAAATGACGTCGAGCGACAAGGACTTCAGGTAAGGCCTCTCAGGTAGCCCGCTCCAGGCTCGGCCCAGGCCAAAGAGGAGCCTCCTCACCCTCATACCCCCGACTCACCGATCTCTCCCCCCCCCCACTCCGCCGCCGCCTCGGCCTTTTCCGGCTTGCCCCGGCCAGACCGCGGCCGCGTCGGTTCTCCTGCCGCACCCAACGTGCCTCGGGCCTGGGTTGGCGCCCGTTGGGCAGGAGGAGGAGGAGGCCGAGCCCCGCTCGTGGCTTTTGTGCTCCGCAGGGCTGCGAAGGGGAACCAGGAGGCCCTGGCGCGGCCGCACGGGCATCGCTTTTCCTCGGAAAGTTGCCCGCAAGTTTGCTGTTTCCTACGCGCCCCGGAGGCTGCTCGGCATTTTGTACTTTCCATTATGCTCGTCCGTGTTGCCTTGTAAGGTGGACTTCTTTCCCCTGCAGTCTGTATTTGCAGCCTTAAAGCAGGTTTAGTTGGAACAAAAGCTGTTGACCATTGGGACTTCTAGTAAACGGGAAGAGAGTATCAAGCTGTGAAGATTGCGATGTACATAAGGATTACTTTTAACATCAGCATTGGCCCATTGGATTCTGTGCTTACACACTGGCTCTGTTTTAGTTATTTGTTATACAGTATAGTGATTTGGTTTTTTTACACCCAGTTTATATTACAGAAGATGGATAAAATGTTGCAGACACACTGGTTTTTCTCTTTGGTGTGGTAGAGCATGCTTCCTTTCATTCCTCATTAGTAAATAACAGTAATAAGAATGTGGCCAACAAAATGGTTTTAATTTTTATCCATAATGTCATAGGTGGAATTAAATTGAACACAAACATTCTTAATCAGGCAATATAGTTGATCCTTTGAAATAGTATTTTTCAGTACATGCAGTACTTTTGACAAGAGTTTAGTATTGGCTCAAACTTCTTGTGGTTTCACATTCCTTGTCAAAGATGATCTTAGTATTATAAAATTCCTTTAGAGAATGTACTTTGATATACATGTGGTAGTCTTACATGTATGTATGTATGTGCGTAGCAGAAAAGGTATTCACATACATGCATTTTGCATATTTTTTACTACATAGATATTGTTCCTGTATAAGAATTTGTCATGTTTCATGTAGTTGTAAGTGTGGTAATATAGAAACATGAATTCACCTGTGAAGGGCAGTAAGACATTGCAAAATCCTGTGGCCCAACCCTGATTCTGTATGGTTTGGTTAAGGTATTAGAAGTATTGCACCTGCATCAGTTTAATGAACCAAGTTACTTGTCACATCTTCATACTAGTTTGATTTTGTTTTGCGTTACTCAGAATGAGTGCTGATCCACTCTTGAAAATGAACCATATATGAGCTAGTTAGAGGCACTCTCTGAAGATGTCACTCCACCATAATTTGACTTGCCATTGTGAGCTCCTTCATTAATGTGCAGCTCACCTGTTCATATATTCCTCTGTATTTTAAACTTCTTGTATGCCTTTCATCTGCTTCCTTTTCAGCCCTCATGTCAGTCAGAAAAATCCTTCTTTGTGTAATTGGTTTGTGGTTCTGGCCTAGTTGCATGTGAAGGTCTGGAAGAAATTGGGAAAGTTGGGGAGACCTATTCTAATCCCACCACCACTACTTTTCTAAGCCCCCCCTCACATACTTATTTCAGAGTTCCTAACTTTGAATGGAGGACCAGAAGCGTACCCATGGGCTCAAACACACCTTCCTCTCTCCCCACCCTTTCCTTTTCAGAGCTTGCTACAATGCAGCAGCTTTATTTTTGTACAAATGGTAATGCTAAATAATCACGTTCATTTTCAAGCTGGAGTTTGAAGCTATTTGTGATCTTTGATTAATGCTACCTATGGTTAGTATGTTACATTAGTGTAAAAGTAATGTGTCTTGATTAATTTCAAAAAGAGTAGAAGGCGGGTATTTTCACACAAGTGGGAGCAGAGAAACGCATGATCTCACATGGCATGTGTTTTACCTATGCACTAAGCTGCTGTGGGACGTTTTGCATTTTCCTGTACATGTGAGGGAGAGAAAATGTAATACCATTTATCCCAACAGCTTCTTTTATTCACTGGAGTCAAGAGGTACAGGTAGCAATCATTCAAGATCATACCTTTGGCATTTGCTCAAACTGTACTCCTATTGACCAGGAAAGAGAACATTGAGGACTTTCTGTACCCATTACCACTACAGCCGGAAACAATTGAAGCAGTGCACAAGAATATAAAAATGAAGTAAAATATTAAAAGTACTTTTCTTAAAAGACAATAAAGCCATTTATTCAAACTCTAAAGCAATATAATCATTCCTACAAACTCTAAAAACTATAAAGCATTTCTTCAGATGTACAATCAATATTCCATAAATGATCAGGCTTTTCCCTCTACATAATTCCATCCTCATTTCAGACATTGTGATATATTGTGATGTTCAGCTGGTGATATATTGCCATGTTGAAAACCTGATATCGTCACACCTCAGGGAAAGCCTTCTTAAAAAGTCTTCACTCAGTTCCTAAACATCATGATGTTTGGGCTGGTAATTGATTGCAGAGTTTCCAGTACATCTCTGGGGCATGTGGTACTAGGTGTAGCAGCATGATGGAGCCATCTTTTTTCCATGATTTCTTTTTAAAAACGAAGCTTTGAAGGCAGGAGCTAGGTTTGTTACAGTTTTCCATAAATGCTGCAGAACCACATTTTTAATACTACGAAAGCATTCTATATCTTTGAAAGAAGTTTCAAGTAATTTACTGTGTGCATTGAAGATACACGCAAGATGACTTAATACAAATTGTTATCGATCATCTCTTAGTTTTCACTGTCGAATTACACTTCAACATTTTTAATAAATTTAAAATGAGTAAAAGTATGAGAAATTGCAAATCCCCTATTATAATCAGCTTTAAAGTTTCAACAATATTTTGTAAATATTTTAGGGCTCAGACCTTGAAATGTGTCCAGGAAAAGCAAGTGGTGAATAATTATTTGGATTGGTGGCTCTGTTTATTGAGCCTTTTTTCCACATTACACTGATTTCTATCTATTTAGAATACATCTCTTACTGTTGTCACAGTTGGGGCGCATATGTGCATATAAATGGGTATACTGAAGAATTAATCTAATTCTTAAAATGTGAATGGCCATTTTGTACTTGCAGTTAATGTGTTTTGTGGTTTTGCACTCAGTAATGCATATTTGTGGCCAAAATTCCTGCCCTTGCTTGGTATTATGGATATAGAACCAGCAGGTGATAGGTTTTTCAAGATATATTCAGCCTTGCCATTTATTTATTGCTTAAATAACTGAGTGGCACACTGCATCTGCCTTCCTTCCACTGTTGATGCTGTTTAATTATTTTCTGGATTTGTAATAATAATAATAATAATAATAATAATAATAATAATAATAATTTATTATTTATACCCCGCCCATCTGGCTGGGCCTCCCCAGCCACCCTGGGAGGCTTCCATAGAAACCAAAAATACAGTAAAATATCACACGTTAAAAACTTCCCTGAACAGGGCTGCCTTAAGATGTCTTCTGAATGTCAGGTAGTTGTTTATCGCTTTGACATCTGCTGGAAGGGCGTTCCACAGGGCGGGCGCCACTACCGAGAAGGCCCTCTGCCTGGGTCCCTGTAACTTGGCTTCTCGCAGGGAGGGAACCACCAAAAGGCCCTCGGTGCTGGACCTCAGTGTCCGGGCATAACGATGGGGGTGGACACGCTCCTTCAGGTATACTGGACCGAGGCCGTTTAGGGCTTTAAAGGTCAGCACCAACACTTTGAATTGTTCTCGGAAACGTACTGGGAGCCAATGTAGGTCTTTCAAGACCGGTGTTATATGGTCTCGGCGGCCGCCCCCAGGCACCAGTCTAGCTGTCCCATTCAGGACCAGGGAATCCTCCACACCTGCCCGTCTCCTGTCCCCCAAAAACAGTACTTCTGTCTTGTCAGGATTCAACCTCAATCTGTTAGCCGCCATCCATCCTCCAACCGCCTCCAGACACTCACACAGGACCTTCACCGCCTTCACTGGTTCTGATTTAAAAGAGAGGTAGTTGTATCATACATTTTGACTAATACCGGGGTTGGAAACCTGTAACACTCTAGATGATGTTGGACTCCAACTCATCCCTGGCAGGTTTCCCCATCATTGGACTTAATTTCTTTATGGCTGGTCACTGTATTAAACTGCAATGAATATGTTAAAGCAGTGGTTCACAAACTCTTCTCTGGGCTACACTTTCAGAATAAAAATTTGCTTGTGCCACACAAAAAATTTTATTGATAAGAAATACATTGGGAAACAAAAAGAAGCAACTCCTAGCTTTGCTTCATTTATAACATAGAACATTTATAACATAGAACATAACTACTTTATAATATGATCATGGGCATCCATAAAGTATAAAACAATGCAGCTACATAAGAACATGAATCATTTCCAAAATATACAGTGGTTACAAACACTTCGGGTTACAAGCTCCACTACCCCGGAAGTAGTACCTCGGGTTGAGAAGTTTGCTCCAGAATGAGAACGGGAATTGTGAGCTGGTGGCAGCGGGAGGCCCCATTAGCGAAAGCACGCTAATGTTAAGAACAGTTTCAGGTTAAGAATGGTCCTCCAGAACAAGTTTGTGACCCGAGGTACCACTATAATTATAAACGAGCCTCTTACATACGTACCTTAAGCAGTGCTTTTTTTCAGAGGGTACGGAGGGGTACACATACCCCTAAACATTTTGTGAATCTGTACTTTTGTCCATTTACTGTATTTATTTTTCCAGATTTTAACTTTAAAATGGTGGTTTTCTTGAGTCAAACTTTTTTTTAGAAAAAAAGCACTGACCTTAAGTATGTATACCAATGCGATGAGAGGTAAGAGCTTGCAGGATCACTTGATGCTCTTGCTCTCATTTTGAAAATATAGCAACAACATCTATTCATATTCTTCAACTTAAAAAACTATATAACACTACACTGAAATGTTTAAATGTTTCTTTGAATCTTCTCACTACACTTGCCATCCTCTCCTGCCCTTTGAGAAGTGTTGTGTTAAAGCCATATCCATAAAACAAAACCCGACAAGCAGAAGCCAGCTACTGGTGTTTTCTTTACCTACCTGCAAAACTTCAGACAGGTGCTATGCTAAGATGTATAAAAAACAGTATAGTGCTTCAGTAGCTGTCATCATTTAAGAACAAAAGTATCTGTCTTAAGACAAAAGAGCAAAAAGCACGCACCAGCAGTGGTAGCTGACACAGTGCTTTCCAGACATTATGGTTTGGAACTCCCACCATCCCTGACAAATCACCATGCTGTCTGGGCTGGTGGGAGTTGTAGTTTAGAACATTTGGAAGAACCGTGTTGGCTACTCCTGCTGTACAGGGGTGGCCAGGCTAGTGAGTGTTGAGGGAAACAGAAGACCCCTGTGTAATATTTATTGACCAAGTCTCCATTAATAAAAACCACAGAAACAATAACAATCTTTTGTTCATGACATAGTATAAAGTTGTTTCCAATTTTCTGTGCAGCTGTTATTTATTACATTTATAATCTGCATTTCATTAGGCTTATTATTTTATTTTCATTATTTCATTAAAATTTGTATACTGCCTAATACTTACAGGTCTCAGGGTGGGTATAGAGTTCTGCGGTGTCACCCTTCCAAACTTGCTTAGTGTTAGTAAAGTTGTTACAATATGTGCCTTTGAACTGTGCTCTAGAACCGATCTATGTTATAGCATAAAGATATTGCATATGATAACTTCTTCAATGTAATAAAATATTACAAATTTATTAAAAGAGATATAGTAGTTTTCATAGAGATACTATGAAAACTACTATTAAAATATTTGCACCCTAATATTCTACTATTCAAAAGTAGCATGTTGCTTATTAGTTATGAATGACATCTAATGCTACCATTCTGTTTATGGAATGGATTTTGATTCAGTGGAAGCATCCACTATAATGTAAGAGTAGGAGAGGTGATTTTTACTGATTTTCCCCTTCCTGCTGCAAGTCCCCCTGCACCACCTTTCATGCCTTTCTGGAAGGCCTCTCAGCCTTTTGGATCAGGGTTTGTCGGGGACACAAGTGGCTGCAGTGAGAAGGGGAAATCTGCAAAAGTCATCTGCCATTAGTGAACTTTGGGGGATGGGAATACAGTCGAGTTGTCATTTGTGTACATTTAATTTCCGCAATCACAGCTTTACATAGTTGGTGATCAGCCAGCTGACACCGCACAAATTAAATTAAACTCTCTGCCTTGCTTTTGGGGCTCTGAGAAGTTCTTGCTACACAAAGCTTTTCCAGAACCAAGTATGTAAGGCAGAGAGCTAAAAGCTCTTCCTTGCATTGGCGGGGGGCAGGGGGAGACCTGCTTTGGTGCGGGCTTTGGGAAGGTAAGGATGCTTGCATGGGTCAGTTGTTTTAACACTGCAATTTTGGCTTTATGTGCCATCCCCAGAATGTAACCCCTGTGCAAGTTGCAAGTCAAATGTATACACTTGATATGGTTTTGAATGTAAGCCCATTTGAATATGGATCGTGGAAAACATTAACGTAGATTGTGCTGTAAAGCTATAGTATACAAATTGAATTGCCTTTTCTTTTGTATAGGTTTATGGCAACAAATGACTTGATGACTGAACTACAGAAAGATTCTATCAAGTTAGATGATGATAGTGAAAGGAAGGTTGTGAAAATGATTCTGAAGTTGCTGGAAGATAAAAATGGTGAAGTACAAAATTTAGCAGTCAAATGGTATGTATGTGTCTGTGATTAGAGTTTTTAAATTCTTATGCATTGACTTGATTCTATATTGAGCATATAAGAATTGCTTTGTTTGTCTAGTCCAGCATTTTGTCTCCATAAAATGCATCTTTGATGCCCCTGAGAAGATCACCAGCAGAGTATAATGGAGATAGATCATATTCTTGTTTCCTATTTGATTACAGTTTTGGTACTGTGAATATTAGTCAGTGAAATATTGCTGTTCCTTCTGAAACTCCTGCTGGTCAATTTCATTAGTTGACTCTCAAAGCAAAAAAGATAGTATTCACGCTTTCTACACATTTCATATTTTTATAAATATCTGCAGATATCTGTATTTCACACCTTCCCATCTGTTTGAAGACCAAAGGTGGAGTGGATGATCACTTAATATTGGAACGGTCCCTGTAATTACTAATTAGCTAGTCTACATATAATTGTATAACAAAGGAGATAGTGTTTGGTTTAGATATATTTAAAAGCTGGATAGTTGTGTCATGGATAACGGACATGAATTTAAAATTCATTATTAACTTACATTTTCCTGATGTGAAAGTGCAGCTTGAAATAACCTACTGAAATTGTTAGTAACTGGTTTGGACATGTCACAAAATATGTTAGTTGATTATCACTCTGTATTTGTGATGTTAATACCGCGGTGGGGAACCCCTGACCTGTAGACTTAATTAGCCCCAACAGGCTTCTCCAGTTGATCTCTGAGGCCATTTTGGCGAAGCCACACCCACTTGACCTGCATCAGACATAATGTATGATATCAGGTATGGGACAGGTAAAAATGTGGCTCCATTCTGAAAGGGGGGTTTGCTGGCACGTTTATCAGCAGCACCTGAAATCAAACCACATGTGCAAAGTGGGGGGGGGGGAACCTCTCCTGAAATCTGCTGTTGGATGATTGACCTATCAAAATTGCCCATGGGTTTTGGGGGCCTGGGGTGGATCTGCACATAGGGAAAACCACTATTAATAACGCAGAAATTAAATTGTTGTAACAACAACAACAACAAAAATGCTATGGAAAATCACAAAGAATTTTTTTTACTCTCCAGCACCATCTGGTGTTGCATGTTTATCATGTATTCTAAACACTTTTTTGAGTAACGGAGCTAAGTTCCAATAAATTGTTCCATATACATCCTGTAAATGTGGCATTAGTTGCCAACTTTGAAAATGTCCCAGGATGTTTTATAAAACTATATTCGCCTGAATGCGGGTTACCATAGATTGACCTGTCTGTGCATTCGACTCCCGGAACTGTTCGAAAATCGAGACGCGGCTTCCGATTGGCTGCAGGAGCATCCTGCAGCCAATCAGAAACCGCGCCAGATGTTCAGCTTCCGAAAATCATTCGAAAACCGGAACACTCATTTCCAGTTTTCGATTGTTCAGGAGCCGAAACGTACGAGTTCCAAGGCATTCGGCAACCAAGGTACGAGTGTACAGGTAAGTGAATTTCTAACATTTTAGATGTGATGAATCAGTTTTTAAAGTGTATTAAATGCTGTTTTGGTTTCGTTACAGCCTTGGGCCCCTGGTGAGTAAAGTGAAAGAATACCAAGTGGAGACAATTGTAGATACCCTCTGTACTAACATGCTCTCTGATAAAGAGCAGCTACGTGATATTTCAAGCATTGGCCTTAAAACAGTCATTGGAGAACTTCCTCCTGCTTCCAGTGGTAATTTCTACTACTTCTCTATATTTAGTCATTTCTCTTCTAGTTTGATATTGATTAATGAAATTGGATTCAGTTAAATTCTAGCTAACACTAAGATTTACTTACCTTGGAGATAAAAGATTTTTCTGATGTCATCTTTGCCCTTAGATGTTCTTATTGTGTTCTGATTTTTAGCTGGGGTATTTATGTTTGGAGAAGAGACAAGAGGAGTTCAAGAACTAAAGCTGGTGGACATAGTATGGTCTTTGGTTAAGGTTCTGTGTATGGTATTCTGTAACACCATTATGTTGTGCAGCATGGCCCAGGATTTATGCCTGAAAATGTGCAGACTGTGCTACAGTCGTAGTTAATTTCCCCCATTAAGGTTGTGTGGTGTAATTGATGCTTTCGCTATGTAACATTTGAAGCTTCACAAGGATGGCAGTCTACAGTAATTCAGTGGGCCTCTGGGTCAGCAACTTTGTACCTCATTCCACTCTGTCCAACTGAAGGTTCTTCTTGGCCGCTTTGATTCATCCTGATCCTCTTCTGCTGCTTACCGGCTCTTGTTAATGCTAGCTATTGATCATACCAAGAATTATACAAAAATATTTCTAAGTTTTAAGGTACAAACATTTTTTCTGGGGGTAATTCACCTCCTGTTGTGGCTAACGCTGAAACTAGTGTTTTAAATTTCACCACTTAAATTAAATATGAATCTTCACCTCAAGGAAAAGAGTCGTTCAGTCTGGTTTTAATCTCAGACTACTTGTGACAGTACTTTCAGAAAAATGAAAATAATGGAAATAAATAGAACATATTGAATCCAAACTGCAAAAATCCACAATTCAACCTGATTCTATTTTTAATGGCCTTCAGTTTGGGATCCTGATTTTGCTAGTTGGTCAGTCAATTTCCTATACTATATTAGGAAAGGAGTTCTACTACTGAGTTTCTGTGTAATTAGTGTTGTCTGTGAAAGAAACACATACAATGAAGTTCAAATTACAAATTAAAAGCTCGAGAAAGTACCTTACTTTGACTTTTACAATAACTGTGTTCCCTTTATATAATCTTAAGGTGCAAATGCTATTGTTTATGTAGCACAAACACACTTTTGGTGGGGGGCAAGTTTTACAGAAGTATAAAAAATACTGAGAGAAAAATTAAGAGTGCCTTTTCAGTAGTGGCACTTGCACTGTTGAACACCCTCCCATCAGATGTCAAAGAGATAAACAATTACACAACTTTCCGTAGACACCTGAAGGTGGCCCTGTATTGGAAAGTTTGTAATGTTTTGCTGTGTTCTGTTATATTCTGTTGGAAGCCCCCTAGAGTGGCTGGACTGGGGCAACCCTGTCAGATGGGCGGGGTACAAGTAATTTATTATTATGGTTATGATTGTTACAGACCAGTGATAACTGTACATGTTAAGTGGGCACAGATTGCTCACAGAAAAATTAAACAAAACTGGGAGGGGATGGAAATGGAATGGAATATCCTCAACAGAAGCAACCAAGAGTTCAACACTTTATTGAAATTCTCACTTGTAAAACAGTAATAGAAGTCTTTATATATGCAGCTGTTCTGCTTTACTAGCTAGTTTCTTCTAATATACTGCTTCTAAATAATCCTCAGTGAAATTTGAGCCATGATCAGGAATGCAGGGAGGGCTTTACTCATGGATTGCTCTTACTGGATTATGGTGTATGCATGTGTGTGTTTTTTCCTGCATTACCAGAGTTCAGATTACTAGGCAGTAATCAGAATGAAGTGGACTCTACTCCATGAAAGTTTGTCATACTAAATTTGTTAGTCCCTACGATGCCGCAAGACTGTTAGTTGTTTTTGCTGCAACACAAACTAACACTGCTACCCACAATAATTGGTTCTAATAAATCTATCACTAGATAACCCACACTTGTTTTGAAAATGGCTCAGGTTCATACCAGGTTTGTTACATGTCTTGTGAAATAGCATATATATGCTGACAAAATGTTATTATGGTGTTTCCCTATTTCTAGGTTCTGCATTAGCAGCTAATGTTTGTAAAAAGATCACTGGGCGTCTTACCAGCGCTATCGCCAAGCAAGAGGATGTGTCTGTTCAGTTAGAGGCCTTAGACATCATGGCTGATATGTTAAGCAGGTAAACATGCATGTTAAAAATGTAACCAATGTTAAAAATTGTAAACAATAATTCCTTTAAAAAGTTGTGTAATGTTCATATGCAGGTCAAATGTCTGGAAACTTTTTATTGAAGAGAATGTTAATGAAGCTGAATGAGTGCAGAGTTGTTAAATGCATAATAAATGTAATGCTGAAGCTGAATTTGCATTAATTATTGCTTCCATATTCAATAATTGAGAGAGCTTTTTGATATTTTGGATAGAGAAAAGACAGCTAAGAGATACTTAGGGAAAAGCTTTGAGGTGTAAATTTAGGGGGAAACCTGGAGTAAGATCATGTCAACATATTGCACTGTTACTCAGAAATCTATGCTTGCTGCCAATTTGTTCGAGACCAAATTGAAGGTGTTACTACTAGTATAGAAAGTCGTTACAGCTTGGGACCAGTATACTAGAAGGATTGCCTTACCTTACAGATGTCTACAGAATTGGCACTTTTACAAGTGCCACATAATGTTCATGCTGCACTTGTAGGAAGTATGCTTTTTAGTTTGGCAGAACCTATGCTCCCTTCACCATTGACTTTAGGCAGGTCCCTTTCCTGTACTGTTTATGGTGCTTGCTAAAAACATTTTTGCTAAGGCAAGCCTATCTAGCTGTTGAGATATATTTCAATATGTAATTTGATTTTATAATGCATATTTTCTTAACTGCTGATGTGATATATATGTTAGTTTGTAACTCTTGACCTTTATTGATAATTTCAGTCTATACTTTATTTTATGTAAACCACTTAGAGGTTTTTATGATTAAGTTGCTTACAAATTCCATTAATTAATTAATTAAAAAATGGAAAAGCCCGGACAATGAAATTTGTTTTATTCTAACTTAATTTTTGTCTGTTTTAAGGCAAGGAGGATTGCTCGTTAACTTCCATCCTTCTATTCTGACATGCCTGCTTCCTCAGCTGACTAGTCCAAGGCTTGCTGTGAGAAAAAGAACCATCATTGCTCTTGGTCATCTTGTTATGAGTTGTGGAAACATAGTGTTTGTTGACCTCATTGAGCATCTGTTGACAGAGCTTTCTAAAAATGATTCCATGTCAACAACAAGGACCTATATACAGTGTATTGCTGCCATCAGTAGGCAAGCAGGTCATAGAATAGGTAAATAAATTTGCATATTATTGAAATCTTCCTATTTTTCACATGAAATGTTAAATGTTCCCCATGAATGACTGTTTCTGTTTTCTGTTGTCAGGTGAATACCTGGAAAAAATTATCCCTTTGGTAGTAAAATTCTGTAATGTAGATGATGATGAGCTTCGAGAATATTGCATTCAAGCATTTGAATCTTTTGTTAGGAGGTAAGGTGGTAATAGGTGCTCTTGTTTTTTCCTGGTTCACTTAACAGTATGAAATAAGTTGAAAGCAAGCTTTAGAGGCACTGAGAAGAGGCTCTGGTTAAACATGGTGGAAACCCTTAAATTGTTAAATTGCATAATATTTTGAGTGTCATTGGTAGAAATTAATTTTTTACTGATTGCATTGCTATCTTTGACTTTAATGCAACTAACATCTCCCTAGCATAAATAATGCAGCTATTGAGAAGTGGATTCTTAAAAGTTTCCGTTCAAATCACCACTTCACAGGATACATAGATATAGCTAAACCTAGGCCTTCTGATGTGCCAATGCTACAAAGTAGCGTTTCCCCAAAGCATCAGTTGCAGTGAACATGTGCAGAGTCTGATTCTGTCTAATATGTGATGAAAACATCTGCACAGGAATACTTTGCTAAATATGATCTTCCATGTAATTTAGAATAGTATGTGGGGATTACCTCGGAATCAGAATCCTGCATTGCACTGCCACTCTTCCTCTTCTGCCCCTTCCTCCAGTTGCTTCTGTTGCTTTGTAGCGGAGTGGGAATAGGCATCTAAACATCCAGATTCCAGCCCTTTTGGGGTTAGATGTTACCGCCATGTACATCTCTAAATGAGAGGCAGTTGCCCTAGAAAGGGCATTGAGAAGAGATGGCACATTGTGCACTGGCTTTGCTTGGGACTTGGCTTGGGAAGTAGCGCTGACTGTGCCAAAATCAGCACATAAGAAATTCGTGTGATTCATTGATAAGCACAGAATAATTCATTTGGGTCACTTTCCCCAGATTACTCTGGTTCTCTTGGGATTGCCACCCAGAAGCCCTGCCCTCCCATTTTATCCTGAAAATATTTATTCTTCACTAGCTTGGCCAGAGAGAACCACTTATTATATATTACTTTACCATTGTTCTATACAGTTTTGCTGATAGACCCAGTTCAATCATATAGCAATACTGAGTGATGCTTTATTTTCAGTAGATTCCTAATTAATGTTATGCTTATTATGCAGATGTCCTAAAGAAGTTTATCCTCATGTAACTACCATTATAAACATTTGTCTTAAGTACCTTACATATGATCCCAACTACAATTATGATGATGAAGATGAAGATGAGAATGCTATGGATGCTGATGGTGGAGATGATGATGATCAAGGTGAACTTGTGTGAAGATTGAAATATTCAAGTATCTTAAGATAGCACATACAGTTATTAGTGCAGCATTCTAAATGAAATGTTTTCATAGTGTAATGGCAGAGCTTTGTTAGAAAAGGACACTCCAGCCCAGTCTTTGTGAAAGTAATTTGCCTCTTACTGTTGGAGGCCAGCAGGGAGTAACCAAATTTTGTAAATTGTAAATTGCAAACTGGCACTTATAACTAATGGGGGAATGATGTGAAATGTTCAGTGAAGTGAATGTTCCAAGAAAAATCCATTCCTTTTAATGAGGTTTACCTGAGAGCAGTGATTGTCAGATTGATAGTCATTGATTTGCCTAGTGTTGCTTGTATGCTTTGTTTGTATTTGTATTAATACCCAAATAATAAAATACAAAGTGATCTCTAGGCTATGGGCTTTAGTTATGATTTTATATATAACACAGAAACCTTTTATTTCCTCCCCACCCCAAAAGGGAGCGATGATGAATACAGTGATGATGATGACATGAGCTGGAAAGTTAGACGTGCAGCTGCGAAATGCTTGGACGCTGTAGTCAGTACGCGACATGAAATGTTACCAGAGTTCTACAAGACGGTGTCCCCTGCTTTAATTGCTAGATTCAAGGAACGAGAGGAAAACGTAAAAGCAGATGTTTTCCATGCATATCTCTCTCTTTTAAAACAAACGCGTCCTGTGCAGAGTTGGCTCTGTGATCCTGATGCCATGGAACAAGGAGAGACTCCTTTAACAATGCTTCAGAGTCAGGTTGGTGGATAAAACATTGATATTTTGTAAAATAAAAGGCCATATTGTTTGCTCTGGATAAACGTGAGAAAGGGGGAAACATTAATTTGCACCTTTCCCTCAAAGCAACGTGTTTTAGAAAGTTTAGGAGTTTTATAATCTGTCTTTACAATCTAGAGCTTTTGGAATTGTGCTGCTGTCGACCACTTTTGATGCCGAGTGGTGACTGCCTGCTTTCATAATGCGACATAGAATTTCTGTCTCCCCCCACAAGCCCCCTTTGTGCCCAAAAAATCTGTTTGGGGGGGGAGGAAGGAGAAACCCCATTATGTGAGCAGATACTTGTTTGTGCTACTTTTAAGCATCTTTGCTATTTTTGAAATCTGCTGGGCTTTCTACAAAGTGCCAAAAGCTTACTTCTGTCTGAATGTCCGTGGTCCTCATATTTACTTAAGAATCACACAAAACCTGTCGGGTTGTATATATAAAAAGTGCTAACTGCTGAACATTGTAACAAGTATATAATAATTACAGGTTCCCAACATTGTTAAAGCCTTGCACAAACAGATGAAGGAGAAGAGTGTGAAGACTCGTCAGTGTTGTTTTAACATGCTAACAGAGTTGGTCAATGTCTTGCCTGGGGCTCTCACACAGCATATTCCTGTACTTGTCCCAGGTATGAAAAATATATCTTAACATGTTGTAAGGTTTTAACCTTGACATCTGGTAGTGCTTTGAAGCATGCTTATATATTTTGCATAGAAGTGGCATATTATTAGAATTTTGGTTCTCATGTAGTGTACTATGTGTGTGTATTTTACCAAGCTTTCTACAACTATATCTGTACATTTGCTTGTTCTCTATTGAATTTATTCCTGTACATTGCAACTGGAGTTCCTTGAGAAAGATATTCAGATAGAAGAGATGCTAATAATTGATATTTCTGTTATGGTTGGTGTCAGAGCTGCTTCCAGATCCTAGCTCACAGAGGATCACGCTAGCCAGCGATCATTAAATAAAAGTCTTTATTGAGTTACAGTTTCCATTCTCAAGCTGCTGCGTGCAACTCTACGTCTCATGGTTAGATCGGCGAAGCTCCATCTGAGTCTCCGCCCCTTGTACACCAACTTAATATCCTAGCCTTGCTCCACCTTTTCCGCCTGACTGTTCTTCTCTGGGTCCCTCTGCCCCCCGGGGTCTCTTCCTTCCGGGATTCCTCTGACGCTGACCCCCCTGACTCTTCTCCCTCCTTTCGGCGGGCTTTAGGACCTGGCTCCCTTTCCGGGCTGCCTACTGCGCCACCTTCCTGTGCATTTGAGCTTGGCACGCGCGCCCAACCTTCCACCTTCCGTCTGACCGTTTCTTCGCTCCCCGATGGAGGTGTGGCCACTCCTGACTCGTGCCCTCCCCCCTGTTGTGAGCTGCCAGCGCTTGATCCCTGGCGCCCTTCCTCTTCCCTGCTCTCTGGCGGTGACGCTGGTCCTGATTTCCAACTGCTCCCCTCTGAGTCCCCTCTGGCTCTATCTTCCTGGGGTGTCCCCCTAGACTCCCCCCTTGCCCTGGCCACTGGTGCTCCTTTCTGTGAATCTTCTGATTCACTGGAAAGACTCGGAGATCTCGGGTCGTCGTCATCACTCATCTTTTCTTCTGCCTCCTCTCCCTCGCTCTCTGTTTCCTCCCTTGCCCTTGCCTCCGCTCCCGAACCCCTGACATCCATCCCCCCCTCGAAGCCCCCTCTTCCCCCCTCCCCTCCTTCCGGTGCGGGATCTGGGTGCTGCCGTGTCAGGGGGACGAATGTCAGATACAGTTCGCTTCCCGTGGCGGGCCGCCATCCGAAGTCTTCCGGTTCTTCCTCCCTGCTCTCGTTGACGACGGTCACCTCCGCTTCCATCTCTGTGCCGCCGTGCTCGAAACCCGGGTCGTCCCCGAAAACGTCCATGTCCGTCTCTCCCTCGTTGCCTTCTGGAGACGTTGCTCGTCCTGGACCCTCCAGCCACCTTCTGCGGAACTGCTCCTCTGGTCGATCATCCCACCAATACGAGGGTTCTGAAGCAGATCCCGAGGGTGACCCCTCTGGGGAACGGGCGTCTCGTGTCGGTTCCTCGTCCGAGTCGAACCCCCAGAACGTGCTGGCTGAAAGCGTGGGCGTGAAAAGCCAGTCGTCGAAAAAGTCTGCTGGCATTGGCCTATGTGGGAAGAGGGCATGAAACTCTTCTTTGAGCAGAGGTTCGTCTAAAGCGTAGCCCGGCACCCAGCTGTTGGCACTGGCCGGGGTGCCCTCCTTGGCGAGAAGGTATTCTACCCCCTCTTCCCCCCATCTGGAGTCCAAAATCTCCGTGACTTCGTTGATGCGCTCCTCCTGTGCCACCCCCCCTTGCCCGGTTCTCTCTCGGAGCGGACCCGGTGCCGTTCCTGGTTCCTGAAACCTGTGAGGTGCCTTGTAGGGAGTGAGCACCGATCTGTGGAACACCGGATGCATTCTGGAACCCTCCGGAAGAGCCAGCCTGAAAGCCACCGGGTTGACCTGTTCGTCGACTTGGTAGGGCCCCAGTTGTTTATGCCCTAGTTTCTTCTTCGCCAACGACCTGGCCGGCACTGCGTGGGCTGCTAACCAGACCCAGTCTCCCACATGGATCTCTTCGCCAACCCTTCTGTGTTTGTCCGCTTGTACCTTGTATGCGTGTTTAGCCAGCTCCAGGTGCCGCCGCAGCTGATCGTGGACCTCCTGCAACTCCGACGCGAACGCATCTGCTGTCTGCTGCTCCCCCTCCCCCATTCTTTCCAGTCCCGGGAAGGTTCTAGGGTGCCTCCCGTTGTTGGCGAAGAACGGCGTGACCCCCGTGGACACGTGCTTCGTGTTGTTGTAGGCGAACTCGGCGAGAGGCAGGTAATCCACCCACGTCGCAGGCTGTTGATTCGCATAACATCTCAGGTACTGCTGCATGATGGCATTGACCCGCTCCGCTTGCCCGTTGGTCTGCGGGTGTCTAGCCGACGCCAGGTTGATCTTGACGTTCAGGAAGCCCATCAGCCTCTGCCAGAAGTTTGAGATGAACTGTCGCCCTCGGTCGGACAGAATAGACCGCGGCAGACCGTGAACCTTGAACACGTGGTCTATGAACAGTTTGGCGGTTTGTTCTGCCGTGGCCACCTTCGCACACGGAATGAAATGTGCCATCTTGGAGAACAAATCCACCACCACCAGCACAGCCGTCTTGCCCCTCGAGCTGGGCAGATCTGTGACAAAGTCCAGGGCCACTCTCTCCCATGGCTCGAACGGAGTTTGCAGCGGTTCCAGCAGTCCGGCCGGCGGTCTGTGCACTGGTTTGGCCCTCTGGCAGGTGTCACACCTCGCCACGTAGTCCGCGACTTCCCCTCTCATTCCGGGCCACCAGAAGTCTCTGGCTACTAATTCCACCGTCTTCTCCTTGCCAAAGTGCCCGGCAGTGGGCGCGTCGTGCAGCTGCTGCAGTACCTTGGCGCGAAGTTCGTCTCCCGGCACGTAGATGGCCCCTTTACGGATGAGCAAACCATCTCGCAGCTGGAACTCGTCGGTCGCTGCCGTGCCCCTGTGCACCTCTGCCATCTTTGCTTGCGCGAAGGAGTCATCCTGCAACGCTCGTCGCACCGCATCCAGGTCAACTGTTGCCGCCGCGCACGCCCACACTGTCGGTGCGAAGATGTGCATGGCGGCCGCTGGCGTTGCCTCCTCCAGATACTGTGGCTTACGGGAGAGAGCATCCGCCATGATGTTGGTGTCCCCCGGGACATACTCTATTCGGAAGTCGAAATTCGCAAAGAACTCAGCCCAACGTATCTGCCTCTGGTTCAGGAACTGTGCCGTGCGCCAGTGCTCTAGATTCTTGTGGTCCGTGCAGACCTGCACCGTGTGCTTGGCGCCGATCAGGAAGTGCCTCCACGCTTTGAACGCTGCATGAATGGCCAGCAACTCCCTGTCCCAGATGGTGTAGTTCTGTTCGGACTTGCTGAGCTTCCTTGAGTAAAACGCTCCCGGCCTCCAAACCCCCTGCGGGTCTTTCTGCAGCAGGACTGCTCCCACGGCTCTGTCCGAAGCGTCTGTCTCCACCCTCATCGGCCTGCTGGGGTTGACATGAAGCAGCTGCTCTTCCGACGCGAAGAGACGCTTGAGTGCCTGAAAGGACTGCTCCGCCTGCTCTGTCCAGATGAACTTCTTTTTCTTGGAGCTGAGCGTGTCCGTGATGGCCGCTGTCTGCATCGCAAAGCCTTTGATAAACTTGCGATAGAAGTTCGCGAAGCCGACAAACCGTTGGACCTCCTTCCGGTTGCGTGGGCTTTTCCAATCCAACACTGCTCGGACCTTGGCGCTGTCCATGGCGAGCCCTTTATCAGACAACTTGTAGCCCAGGAAATCCACCTCGGTCACGTCGAATTGGCACTTCTCCAGCTTGGCGTAAAGCCTATGTTGCTGTAGCCTGCTCAGCACTTCCTTGACGTGTCTGTCATGCTCCTGCTGCGATTCCGAAAAGATCAGGATGTCATCCAAGAAACAGACGCACGTCTTGTAGAGGAGCCCCGCCAACACGTGATGCATGAAAGCTTGAAAAACGTGGGAGCCATTTTGCAATCCAAAAGGCATAACTCTATATTCGTAGGTGCCCAGGGGCGTGAACATGGCTGTCTTCCACTCATCTCCCTCCCGCATGCGAATGAGGTTGTATGCCCCTCGCAGGTCCAACTTGGTGAACACTCTGCCCTTCCGTACCTTTGCGAGGAGGTCGTCGATTCGGGGCATGGGGAAGTCCGATGGCTTGGTCACACTGTTCAAGATGCGAAAGTCCACTACAAGTCTTTTTTGGGGCGTGTCCCGCTTCTTAACAAAGAATACCGGACTGCCCCCCGCTGCCTTGGACTCTCGGATGAAACCGCGCTCCAAATTATGATCTATGAACTCTTTGAGTTCCTGCAGTTCGTCCTCAGACATGGAATACAGCTTCCCTTTGGGCAGCGCCGCCCCCGGCAGCAGGTCAATTTTGCAGTCATATGGTCTGTGGGGGGGTAGCCTGTCTGCCTCTTTCTCGCAGAAAACCTCCAAAAATTCTGCGTACTTGTGGGGAACCGCTTGCAGCGTGCCTAGCTGCAGCTGTGACTCCTCTTCCCCTCCTTCCTGCCTGGGCACGATGCAGTGTTCAGCGCAAAAGGAAGAGCCGAAGGTCAGCTGCCTCTGGTACCAAGCCAGCGTCGGGCTGTGCTTGTCCAGCCAACTCATGCCCAATACAATGGGCGTGTCCGATAGTTGAGTGACATTGAAGCTGATGATTTCCCTGTGATTCCCAAGTCGCATCACCATTGGTGGCGTCTGCTTCACCACTTGCCCCCCTAGCAGCTCCCTGCCATCCACCGTGACAACCTGCAGGGGCAGCGTGGCAGGCAGCAACTGTATAGCGTGCCGGTCGACAAAGTCCTGCCCTATAAAGTCCGCATTGCTTCCGGAGTCAATGGTGATTGGCACGTCCATGGTGATTCCATTGGGCAGCTGGAGCGACGCGGTGAGCTTCACTACCGGTTTGGGCGGGAGGGGGTCCATGGGCTGTAAAATCTCTGGGGACTGCTTCACTGACACGTCTGGTTGGGCCCCAGTGCCTCTTCCTCCAACCAGACTCCTTCGTTTCCCTGCTGTGGTTGTCCTTGCTGCGTTGCTGCAGTTACCATTGCTGAGGCTGCAGTGTGCTTGTGGAGCCTCTGGGGACACTCTTTCGCCATATGCTGTGGATCATCGCAGATGTAACACTTCCTGTTCCCTCTAGGAGGCTTCGCTTTCACTGCTGCCGGTGCTAGGGCTCTGGCTGCTGACTGAGCCCTTGCACCTCCAACCTCCATAGGTTCCGCTCCTCCTCCTGGCGGAGGCGTGGATTGCGCACGCGCTGCTTCTCTGGGAAGGAAGGAGGAGCCCCTGGCTGGTTCGCGCCCTCCACGCCCTTCGTCCCTGCTCCACGGACGTCCTTCCAGCCGCACCCCCACCGCCAGCGCCCTCTGAACGATCTCCTGCGTGGTCCGGGGTCTCTCCCCCCTCGCAATTTCATCTTTAACCGAGCCGTGCAATCCCTCCCAAAACAGGTCTCTTACAGGAGCCGAATCTCTGTCCCATTCCAGGGCACTGACCAAAGCGAAAAAGCGGGCATGGTACTGCCTTACGCTGGCCCTCCCTTGCTTCAGTCCATGTATCTCCTGCCGAGCAAGATCCACGTCAATGCTTGATAAAAAGCACCCATCCATCGCTTTAATAAAGGCATCCGCATTTTGGAGCGCCGGATCCTTATCTCTCCACAAATTGCGCAGCCATGCTTTAGCATCTCCATGCAAATGGGACATGATGAATCCCACCTTCTCTTGCTCATCTCTAAAGTCTTTGTTCAGCAGTTGCAGTGCACACATTACATCTGCTCTAAAGTTGGGGTACTGTTGCAAATTCCCATCGAAGTGAGAGACCAGACCGCCTGTTCGTCTCCCCAACCCAATCCCCTCCGGTTTGGGTGTCAGTTGCCCTTGCTTCGTAAGCACTTCCAACCTGACCTGGAGATCCCTGTAGGCGGCAGCTGCGTCCTCCTCTCTCTTCCTGGATGCAAGAGCCTCGGCATTCAGTCGTGTCACTGCTTCTCTGAGTTCCACTATCTGCTGTTCGGCCGTCATGTTGTCTGCCGTTCGTGAGCTCGCTAGTAGGCACCCGCTTTCTCTCCTCTCCGCGAGGACGTAGATGCCCACAATCTAGGGATGGAGCTTACTGTCAGAGCTGCTTCCAGATCCTAGCTCACAGAGGATCACGCTAGCCAGCGATCATTAAATAAAAGTCTTTATTGAGTTACAGTTTCCATTCTCAAGCTGCTGCGTGCAACTCTACGTCTCATGGTTAGATCGGCGAAGCTCCATCTGAGTCTCCGCCCCTTGTACACCAACTTAATATCCTAGCCTTGCTCCACCTTTTCCGCCTGACTGTTCTTCTCTGGGTCCCTCTGCCCCCCGGGGTCTCTTCCTTCCGGGATTCCTCTGACGCTGACCCCCCTGACTCTTCTCCCTCCTTTCGGCGGGCTTTAGGACCTGGCTCCCTTTCCGGGCTGCCTACTGCGCCACCTTCCTGTGCATTTGAGCTTGGCACGCGCGCCCAACCTTCCACCTTCCGTCTGACCGTTTCTTCGCTCCCCGATGGAGGTGTGGCCACTCCTGACTCGTGCCCTCCCCCCTGTTGTGAGCTGCCAGCGCTTGATCCCTGGCGCCCTTCCTCTTCCCTGCTCTCTGGCGGTGACGCTGGTCCTGATTTCCAACTGCTCCCCTCTGAGTCCCCTCTGGCTCTATCTTCCTGGGGTGTCCCCCTAGGCTCCCCCCTTGCCCTGGCCACTGGTGCTCCTTTCTGTGAATCTTCTGATTCACTGGAAAGACTCGGAGATCTCGGGTCGTCGTCATCACTCATCTTTTCTTCTGCCTCCTCTCCCTCGCTCTCTGTTTCCTCCCTTGCCCTTGCCTCCGCTCCCGAACCCCTGACAGTTGGTAATACAGTCGTACCTTGGAAGTCGAACGGAATCCGTTCCGGAAGTCTGTTCAATTTTCAAAACGTTCAAAAACTAAAGCTCCTGCAGCCAATTGGAAGCCCCAATGGACGTTTGGCTTCCAAACAGTCATTTCTGGGTTTGCAGCATTTGGGAGCCAAAATGTTCGAGAACTAAGCTGTTCGAAAACCAAGGTATGACTTGCTTGCAGTTTTTTATCTGTGGCTTCAGATAAAACATAAAATGCATACAGAATAATGATTCGAAATGGTATGAGAGATGGAAATAATGTGAAAAATATAAGCAGGATCAGGGAAGGAGTAATGCAAGTCAGATTGTTTTTAGCAAGATTGTAGACCTTTATTGTGATTGGAGACAATATGCAAGTGTCATTAAACTAGAAAAACCAGTATGCATCCAAAGCGTAAAATACCTAGTGGCAAGCCTCCAAACATGAATAGGATTAGGTCCAAGAATCATTTTGTCCTCCCTGCTTCATTCTCTGGCAAACCATATTCTTTTAGTAGCACAAAATTTTTAGATTGGGTGGCTGCTACTAAGCTATTGTAAAATCGCTTGACTGCTAGGTGCATGAAAGAGCAGAAACAGGCCCAAGGAAGCTCTGATTTTGAAGGATTGCTGGTGTGGTTACAGTTAGAAGCGAAACCTAGATTGAATCTGTTGGGTTAATGGGATTTGTATAAAAGGCATTGTTTGGAAAGATGAGTTCTGAGTAAAAAACTGAGCCAAGAGGAGGTTCAAAATTAGACAAAAATTTTGCTCTTAATGAAAAATATTGGATAAACCATCAAATCACCTTTTCCTATCTGCGCTACTTAAGTATAAGTTCAGAAACTTACTGGTTTGTAACCTGCTTTAAATCACCAAGTGTGCTTCAGATATACAATTGTGTGTATTAACTCTTTATTCTTCTTACAGGGATAATTTTTTCACTGAACGACAAATCAAGTTCTTCTAATCTGAAGATAGATGCTTTATCGTGTTTGTATGTGATCCTCTGCAATCACACACCCCAAGTTTTTCACCCTCATGTTCAAGCATTGGTGCCTCCTGTTGTGGCATGCGTTGGAGACCCATTTTATAAAATAACATCTGAGGCGCTGTTGGTTACCCAGCAGCTTGTGAAAGTCATCCGGCCTCTGGATCAGCCTTCTTCTTTTGATGCAAGCCCTTACATCAAAGATTTGTTTACGTGTACAATCAAGAGACTCAAAGCTGCTGATATTGACCAGGAAGTAAAAGAGAGGGCAATCTCCTGTATGGGTCAAATCATTTGCAGTCTCGGCGACAATCTTGGCTCTGACCTTCCTAGTACACTTCAGATCTTCTTAGAGAGACTAAAAAACGAGATCACTCGGCTAACCACTGTGAAGGCTTTGACTCTGATAGCTGGTTCTCCGCTGAAGATAGATCTGAGGCCAGTTCTAGGAGAAGGTGTTCCTATTCTTGCTTCTTTCCTCCGAAAGAACCAGAGAGCTCTGAAACTAGGAACTCTTTCTGCTTTAGATATATTAATCAAAAACTACAGTGACAGCTTGACAGCTGCTATGATTGATGCTGTCCTGGATGAGCTTCCACCTCTCATCAGTGAGAGTGATATGCATGTGTCACAAATGGCCATTAGTTTTCTGACCACCCTTGCTAAAGTTTATCCTTCTTCTCTCTCGAAAATCAGTGGCTCCATACTGAATGAACTTATTGGGCTGGTGAGGTCACCATTATTGCAGGGTGGAGCACTCAGTGCCATGCTAGAATTTTTCCAAGCTCTGGTTGTGACTGGAACAAGTAACTTAGGATATATGGACTTATTGCGTATGTTAACGGGCCCAGTGTACTCTCAGAGTACAGCACTTACTCACAAGCAGTCTTATTATTCCATTGCCAAATGTGTAGCTGCCCTTACACGAGCATGCCCTAAAGAGGGACCAGCAGTAGTAGGTCAGTTTATTCAAGATGTTAAGAACTCAAGGTCAACAGATTCCATCCGTCTCCTTGCTTTGCTTTCTCTTGGGGAAGTTGGACACCACATTGACTTAAGTGGACAAATAGAGCTAAAATCTGTAATATTAGAAGCATTCTCCTCTCCAAGTGAAGAAGTGAAATCAGCAGCTTCTTACGCATTGGGCAGCATCAGTGTCGGCAACCTTCCTGAGTACCTCCCATTTGTCTTACAAGAAATTACTAGTCAACCTAAAAGGCAATACCTTCTGCTCCATTCCTTGAAGGAGATAATTAGCTCCGCAACAGTGCAAGGCCTCAAACCATATGTGGAGAGCATCTGGTCTTTGCTCCTGAAACACTGTGAGTGTGCAGAAGAGGGTACCAGAAATGTTGTTGCTGAATGCTTGGGGAAGCTTACTTTAATAGACCCAGAGACTCTGCTACCGCGCCTTAAAGGATATTTGCTTTCAGGTTTGTAAACTTTTAATATCTTCATGTACTGTTTTGGGATACCACCCACAACTAATTTCTCCAGAATGGTCCTATTCAGTTGTAATAGTTTCAGACTGGAGTAAATTGATTGTGGATTTGGTAGAAGAGAAGGATTTCTTCGGTGCATGTCTTAAACAGAAATTGTAACTCTTAAAAACTGAAAACTAAGTTATGCTTTGCGGGTAATAATTAGAAAATGTCACCCACTTAAGAGGGAAGTATTATAAGGATTTTTTCAGACCAATTTAAAAGCACTGTACAAAGAATATTACACAGAGATGATCTATTTAATATTGTCCTGCCAAAAGGATTGCAACAAGGATAGTTTGAGATCAGTCAAAGTGATATTTATACTGACCGATAGAAATTAGATTACCTATGTCCATATATTTTTGTGGAAACCCCTTATGTCCAGGTGTTGATTCTATTCCACCATTTTTGTCTGTCCTGATCATCTTTGATTCATCTGGGTGACATTTTAGCTATGTGATTGCTTATGGAGATAAAAAGAAAAACAAGGGCAGGAAGTCTTCAGCCTACCATTAGTGAAAAAGGTTTGCTAATTCCATGTGCTAAAGTTCTTATTGTAATAGAACAATTGGCCATTGCTGCCTAGACAATCCTAGTGGAACACATTTCTAGTAGATCTGCGACCCATTTTCTAAATTGAATTATTCAAACAGAAACAAACAACATCAGACAATATAAGCTAAATAATAAAAACCAAGACAATACGTTCTGTTCATACAAGTGTGGCAGGGGAATGGTTAGTGATCCAGGCCAGTGCTCAAGACATTCAAGCAAATAGCTGTGTATAATGAATCCAGATATCAGATAATTTCCCATCTTTTTTGTGCTTTTGGAAGGTCACCAGCTGAGTTCTGTCCCCGTATGATATGGGGAGTAGACCTCTTCCAATATTGAAGTGTTAGATGTTTAGCCACTACAAATGCCCTTAGAAAGAAGTTAAATTGTCCCTTCTGTCAGGTTCCAAAGGACCTGTACATAATTCAGCAAAACATTAAAATCTGAGAACCTAAGGTCCAAAACCATATTTATGTGGCTGCTGTGGCCCAATTTTGTTCGGAATAGGGTTGCAGATTTAAATAAAATTCATTTTAAAAGGGGATTGGACAAATTCATGGAGGAGTGGCTATTAGTCATGATGCCTATGTATCAGAGGCAGTATATCACTGTACCACTTCTTGGGGATGAGAAGCAGACAAGTGAAGTCCTAATCGCTTCTCATAGACATCTCAATGACCACTGTGAGAACAGGATGTTGGGCCTTAGGTCTGATCTAGCAAAGGTTCTTTTTATGTTCTTATCTATATCATACTGCAGAACCATATGGCTGATAATAGTAAGCAGAGTACAAAACCAGAGTTTAAATCTTAACTTAGCTATCAAGCTTACTGGATGACGTTGGGTCAGTCACCATTTCTCAACTTCTTTCACAAGGGGATAATTATGTACACTGAGCTGAGCAATTTGAAGAAAGAGCAAAGTTAAAAACATCAGAGTTGGTGGCTATCGCTACAGAATCTGTAGCTTAGCTATGCTTGGTGTGGTGAAGTGCTTCCATTGTCTAAATATGACAAGCCAAAAGTCTATGCTTGCTCCTAACTTATTTTCTTATTTGAAACATGATTAATCAGCTTCTCTAGAAACTGTTTAATAGGCCTTTGCTTTGGGGTGTGCATGCCAAAGGCACAAAATTCATTATTTGCTTATAGAAAAAAATCAAAGTTAGTATTATTTGCTGGATATACTTCACCGTTCAATGTGTCCCCAGAACAACTTGCTAGATATGAATTACATAAAAACAAAATAGAGAGATGTAAAAACAGTAACTAGAAAAAAGGAAACAATGTATTGAGGATAAAATATCCTGAGAAAATATGGACTGAAGTTGGCAATGCTGCTATTATTGAGATATTTGTTTTAAATGTTTAATCACAACATACTATCTTAAAATCATAACTTTTTACACTCAACTTGGAATGTTTTTAACATCTTGAACCCCATGACATTCCTGCAGTGTATCTGTAAAATTGTTGTGTTAAACTGACAGCTTCAAATCGGAAAGGGGGTTCTTCTTAGCAGAACTGCTACTATAATACCCACTAGACTAGGCTTAACATGCATAGAACCTAATTTTGTGTTCCATCATGTATACCTGCTTGACTAATTTAAGTCCATTGATTTCAGTGGATTCTTATACAGCATTTGTCTTACCCACTGAAACTAATGGACCCAACTAACTGAAGTCCTTTGATTTCAAGTAGGCCAACTCAATGTTTGACTTAGTTGGAGACAGCCCTCTGAGATCTGACCTGTTTATATTGTTTTTCTTAATTACCCGGAGTGATTGCCCCCTGTGATGTGGTAAACTGCTTTTGAATTTAACATTAGGAACCTTTCAAATTCTGCTTGTAATTTGGCATGGGGGGGCAGCTGTTGAAAAAAAATATTAATTGGATTTGTGTGATTCATTTGCGTAGTAAGTAGTTTTTTGAATCCCCACTAAGGAAAATGCTACAGGATGAATTATGTATTAATAAAATACCAGTGTTTTAAAAAGTTGTCATGGTTATTAATAATCATGATGTTTTTGTAATTGCATACTACAGCATGGGACAATGAGGACATTGTTCAAGCATTCTGGTTAATTTTTTTGTTATTAGGATCATCATATGCTCGAAGTTCAGTGGTCACTGCTGTGAAGTTCACAATCTCTGACCATCCACAGCCCATAGACCCATTATTAAAGAATTGTATAGGTAAGTGAAATTGCAATCATTTCAAGCAGTGCAATTTACCTTGAGATGACATACTTTCTTCCATGTGTGCATGTGAGTGTGTTTTAAAAGGTCAGTATTTTCTAGGTAGCTTTTTCAGGTCTGGGGAAAAAGAGGGTGACTCAAGTACTTGAGATTTCCCTAGCAAAGGATAATGCTTCCCTTTTAGATAGAAGCAGGGATTCTCCCAGCTTAAAGCAAACTCTTTGTTTAAACATGCTCATTAATTTCTGTATTGTCTATAAATTTATTCAAGGCTATGTCCAATATTAGTGTAGCACAACAAATGTTCGCTCAAAGATGCTGTAATAAAAATTGAGAATGGGTTGTGTAGGTGCAGTATAATCGCTGCAGTCCATGAATGAGGCTTTTTGTGGAGTCATTGAATTGTACGTAGTCTAAAAAACAATAACAACCCAGCCTTTTGTGGCTGGGAAAGTAGATATGGTAGCTGGAAAAATCTTAATCCTTTTAAAGTCATTGGTTTATCTTATTTGTGTTTTCCATTTCCTGTATAGTTTCTTAGAAACATGCTTTCCCCTTAAATTGGATAATTAATTTCTTAAAGTCCTGGAACAGGGCTGTCTGAGACCATGAACTGTGAAAACTGAAAGTGGCAGTTTTCAGATTTGCTTAATTATGCCACTCATAGAGGAACTGGGGGTGGGGTGGGGTAAGATTGTACAGTGGCACCTCGTGTTATGTTACAAATGCTGCGGGTTACACGCTCCGCTAACCCGGAAGTAGATGCCCCTTGTTGTGACCTTTGCCCCGGGATGTGAGCGGAAGCCATGGTGCGGCAGTAGCGGGAGGCGCCATTAGAGAAAGTGCGCCTCATGTTACGAGTGGTTTCCTGTTACGAATGGACTTCCGGAACGGATTGAGTATGTAACACGAGGTACCACTGTACACATGAAGTTCTCAAAAACTTCTCACAAACTTGATGAATTATCAAAGTAAATTGGTTGTTCAAAAGGTAAATATGCATTGGAATGATAATTGCTGCCGTATTTCACAAAAATGTACGCAAACCAGTTAGTACAAAGTACAGTTATGCTTTTGCAACATGCCGTAAGAGGAAATGTATAAGGAAAGTGAGACTCGCTTTTTATTTATAGTGAGTGTATTGTTGTTTGTCACCTGTAGCCCATTTTTTTCATGAGATGACATACTAATCCAACCTCTCCTAATTCATGGCCCCGCCTTTTACAAACATCAGTTAGGCAGGGGGAAGCTAGTGGGAAGTTCAAAAGTGGCAAATATTGAACAGGAGCATATGCTGATAACTTTCTTTAAACGATTGCAGGTGACTTTTTGAAAACATTGGAAGATCCAGATCTGAATGTGAGACGAGTAGCTCTGGTAACATTTAATTCAGCAGCACACAATAAACCATCACTAATAAGGGACCTTTTAGATACTGTGCTTCCACATCTTTATAATGAAACAAAAGTGAGAAAGGAACTAATAAGAGAGGTATGTAATCCACTCAAGTTACAGGGTGAGTAAGCAGTGGTGTTCAGAATAGCTAATGTTTTCTGTTTATTTTTGTGTTCAGATCCTCGTGCAAGTTCAGGCAACTGTTTTTTGTACTGATTAGGTGGCTAAAGCAGAGTCCTTCTGGAAAGTTTTGCGTAGGAGTGCTTTTACCTAGAATTATTGAAGAAACTCATCATATTTTATATGATGATAGGAGTTAAGAGAGACCATAAGTTTAGCTTGAGTGAGGAACATACACGAAATATAATTTGAAAACTGCCATATTGTAACGAATTTCAATAAACATCTTTCATAGTACCAGAAATGAAAATACAGGGCAGGTATTGAGCTACTGGAATAAAGAGCAATGCAAAATGTTTTGTGTTCACTTCGTGCATTGTTACAAAGGGAGCCAAGCCAAATGAGTCATGTCCCAGAATCTCTTCACAAGTCATATAGGTTTTCCCATACAATCAGCTCCAATTTAATTTTAATGTGATTCATCTTACTGCAGAATTCAACGCCAGGATAGGAAATGACATTAATACGTACTGCTCTAAATCTCAGTTCCTGCCAGAGGCAGATTGGTTTATTCCCTGGTCCTCTGACGATAAGGTCTTGAATAAGGCAGGCATTACATTAATGGAGACTGCCTTCAAACATAATTTGTATAATTTGCATGGTACCCATATGGACAGGTCAGGGGGTTTCTTTTCTTTTCTTGGACCTAGAGGTGCGAGCGTTATTGATTATATCCTGGTCTCCCCAAAACTCTTGGAGAGGTCACAGGGCTTCAGGACTTTCAATAGAATTGAGAGTGATCATCTTCCTATATCAATTTCACTAATTCCCCGTGGTTTGGAGGATCCGCAATACCGCAATCACTGTGCAGACCCACCTCCAACTCTGGCCCTTCGTAGGCGTAAATGGAACAGCGACCTGGAATCTAAAATCAAACTACACCTGCATTCATCAGACTTACTGGCCTTGAGAGACCAGTGTATCTCATCTTTTTCTGACCCCTTTTCAACATTTCAGCAGGTCTCAGAGTCGCTCTTCCCACTACTCACGAATTCCAACCCTCCCAAAAAACAAAACAACTCGAGGGCCTGGTTCGACATTGACTGTAGGAATCTAAGATCTTTGCTTAGGAAATTACAAAATAAGGTAAAACAGGAAGGGACCCTGTCCTCATTGGAAAACCTGCACAGGTGGCGTTCTCATTATAAAAATACTCTAAAATTTAAGAAATCCCTCTACAGAAAGGAACAATGGGAGGCACTTGACAAAGCGATCAAATTGCGGGACGACAAAAAGTTCTGGGAAATAATTGCTCAGGGAGTTTCACCCAAAGGGAAAATTGTAACCAACAGTATTTCATCTAACTTATGGTACCAACATTTTTCCCGGCTATATACAGCTCCAAACATTGCTAAACTGAGCCAGTTTCCTCCTCTTAAAAACGATCTATTAATGGGCTGGGATCCTGTTACCGAATCAGAATGTTTACAGCTAATTAAAACACTCAAGAATGGCAAAGCTCCCGGTGAGGATATGATTCCTCCTGAGGTGTTTAAACTAAATGCCCAGTGGTGGGCTGCTATTTTGGCCCAACTTTTTACGGTAATAAATGATATATGCAAAATCCCAGAAAACTGGAAACTGAGCCTGGTAGCCCCCATCTATAAGAAGGGAGACCCCCAAGACCCCTCAAACTATCGCCCCATAAGTCTCCTGGACATTGTGTATAAACTTTATACTCGCTACCTGCTAAATAAACTGGTTGACTGGGCTGACCACTCTAACCTGCTTAATCCGGAACAGGCAGGGTTTAGAAAGGGCCATAGTACAACAGGCCATTGTCTGGTACTACAGGCAATGATAGATAAGTATACAAAGGTACATAAGAGCAAACTTTTTGTGGCTTTTGTAGATCTCACATCCGCTTTTGATTCAATCTGTAGGGACAAATTATGGCAAAAACTATATGAAACAGATATTGATAGACGACTTCTCAAAATACTTAGAGAGTTACATTCAGACACCACAGTTAAAATCAGAACTGGGATGTCAGGCAACTATACTGACCCACTGCCACTGGGGAAAGGGGTTAAACAGGGCTGTTTGTTAGCGCCGTTCCTCTTTAATTTCTATATAAATGACATTGTTCAACATATGGCAAAGTATAAGTCATCAGCTCCTGCCCTGGAAGGCAAACACCTGAATATATTACTATATGCTGATGACATGGCTGTCATGGCACTTACTCGAAGGGGCCTACATAGCATGCTGGAGGGGCTCGCAGCTTATTGTTCCCAAAACTCTCTAAAGATAAATTATGACAAAACAAAAATTGTGGTATTTACCAGAGCTCGCCACACATTTAGATGGTCTTTAGATGAACACAAAATTGAACAGTGTCTTTTTTTTAAATATCTTGGTATCACTTTCCAAGCTACATCTAGCTGGCTTGCCCACTTCAAGACTGTAGCCCTTCTAACACGTAGGACAATCGGTGCTCTGCTCAGCTTTTTTTATTCGAGGGGAGGGCAACTGGTGATCCCGGCACTAAAAGCTTTTGTTGGAAAAGTGATTCCCCAGATGCTATATGGAGTAGAACTCTGGGGATGGAATCAGAAGCTGTTAGAACGGCTTGAAATCTTCCAAAATTTTTACCTCAGAAGAATTCTAGGCCTCCCTCAGAGTATTCCGGCAGCTCTCCTAAGAGTGGAAGTAGGATTATCTTCTGTGTCTGCCAGGGCCCACTTAAGATTCCTGCGTTTTTTCACCAACCTCACAGATGCCCCGAACACCTTATTGGCTAAACAAGCCTTTGTATCATTACAAAATAATACTACTTGGCATAAAAACCTACTAGATATCCTATCCAGATACAATCTACCTGAGTTTAATACCCTCAAATTGTGGAGCCCTGATAAAGTTCGGGAATGGATCTTTGAAAAAGACGCCTTTTTGGACTCCACAAAGATAAAAAACTCTGGGTTTTCCTACTGGTTTCCCCGAGTAAAAGCAGTCAAAATCTGTGCCAACTACTTGGTGGAGATCACTGATCCCACCCTTCGGAGAGCTTTCACTATGGCACGGTTTCAAACACTGCCAACTGCATATCTGACCGGTAGATTCACAAAAACCCCAGTAGAACATCATTTATGCCCTTGCCTTATGAAAATTAAAGAGGATCTTACACATTACCTCCTCTATTGCCCCGTCTACTCGGGCTTTAGAGACGCATTGCTGCAAATTATACCCAACTCTATAACCAATTCTGAAGATAGAGTAAAATTCTTGTTAGTTGATGCAAACCCACGTATTACCCATGTGGTAGCGGTTTTTGTGATGAAGGCCATGAAAGCCAGGGAAAGATTTATGGATGACAATGTAAAGACCCCTTCATCGTCTGTTTAACTCGTTGCTTGTTTTCCCTCTCTTTCTATTTTGTGGGATGAAGGTTTTGTTGGCGTAGTATGTAATGAATTTTAATATTTTTTAACTATTGTGTTGATGTTTGTGTACAGGCATGGTCCTCACAATAAACGGATTTGATTATTATTATATGATGATAGGAGTTAAGAGAGACCATAAGTTTAGCTTGAGTGAGGAACATACACGAAATATAATTTGAAAACTGCCATATTGTAACGAATTTCAATAAACATCTTTCATAGTACCAGAAATGAAAATACAGGGCAGGTATTGAGCTACTGGAATAAAGAGCAATGCAAAATGTTTTGTGTTCACTTCGTGCATTGTTACAAAGGGAGCCAAGCCAAATGAGTCATGTCCCAGAATCTCTTCACAAGTCATATAGGTTTTCCCATACAATCAGCTCCAATTTAATTTTAATGTGATTCATCTTACTGCAGAATTGTGGGCATACAGAGTGTAACTTGCAAATGCAAAACCTACTCTTAATTGTGAAGGGAAATTCAATGTAAGAACATAATTTTGAAAACTGAAGTTTGCTTGCCGCTTAAAAACCAGATAAATAGTGGCAGGTGGTGGGTTGCATGGCTTGGGACATGGAAACTTGCTGTTGTCGGAATGCACACTACTTTCATCAACTTGACTTGAAGAACAATAAATATGACCTTTTGCTTTAAGAACTTTTCCTTGAGGCCATAATGCTCCTTAGTAAATTCTTACTCAGCGTATTTCATTAGCAACTGATAACTAAATGTATTCAGTGTGTTCAACAATTTCTGATCTGATTTGCAGGTTGAAATGGGTCCATTTAAGCATACAGTTGATGATGGTCTTGATATCAGAAAGGCAGCTTTTGAGTGTATGTACACTCTGCTAGATAGCTGCCTTGATAGACTAGACATCTTTGAATTCCTAAACCATGTGGAAGATGGTTTGAAGGATCACTATGATATTAAGGTTAGTGCTTGTTATTTGTTTATATGTGTATTTGTACACACATATACATATGCATATACATATACGGATGCAGATATTTCTAAGCTAGTTGCTGAACAATTGCAATAAAACAGTAAAAAAACAAAACATGGAAAGGTGGTATTGGCTTTGTACAAAAATTAATGAAAGCTTTTCCTACCTTTTATTCTGTCCTCAAGGTAGGGCACCTAATTCCTTGTCAGTGTGATAGACAGTTGTGGTTATCCCACTTGCTCAACAAGTCTCTATTTGCGCAAACATGATTTCCCCTTCCTATTCTCCTCTGTCCCGCCTCCCTGCACCACCACAGTCTGCTCTGGAGGAGCACCTAGGGTGGACAGCAAAGGAAAGGAAGACTAAGTCTGCTGCTGCTTTTCTTTTCCCTGATTTTGTGCTATTATATGGAAACTGTTTTTCTTAAAGATGATTCCTTCTACAGGAAATAGCCATTGGTAGTCCAGAGGCTTCCAACAATATGAATTACAGTATATTATCAGCTTTGATAAGCAATTGTTTCCAGTTCAGCATGAGTTTGACTAATAAAGACAACATTCAAATGATTGGTTTGGTGGTAGAGAAACATCAAAAAGTATAGTCAAGAGAATATGGATCCTGGATACTGCTTTTTCTCCCTATACTTGTAGAGTCACAGTTAGATTTTCTGATACTTAAAATCTGTTCTTAGCAGTGGCCAAATCTTTGTTATTTATTCAATTTTTATTTCTTCTTAACCAGATGCTAACATTTTTAATGCTGGTGAGACTGTCTACCCTGTGTCCAAGTGCAGTTTTGCAGAGGCTGGATAGACTGGTTGAACCCTTACGTGCTACATGTACAACCAAGGTATTGTGTGAATTGAATTGGTTTGAATTAGCCTACAGGATAATTGTAAAGCATAGTCTCATATATATATATATATATTATTTTGGTCACAGACTCCGTCTTGGAAAGATAATCTTTTGAAGCCACTATTCTTTCTCAGCATGCTGTTTCTCTATTTCACCCAGTTTTTTCTCTGATCATATTTTGTAAGCAGCTTTCATATGTGGCTTGTGGTCCTGTCTGTTCAGAGGTTTCTTCACCCATGTGTTACCTACCTTAAGAAACTTTCAGTTATTATTTCAGTTTATACCTAGGAATAGTCTTGATTGAAGCAAAAGCAAGAACTGTGCTTTAGATAGAAGAAAGAGAAGCCTGATTTCTAGCAGCTTGCTTTTGTGGCTATATGCTGGCACTTTTGTTTTAATATTGAGGCTTGTCTAGACAATGTTGTCAGGGGTAATAGTTCAGTAGTTAGTGAATCTCTTAAGCTGGCCACTATTATGTAAGGCTACTAGACATTTCATGCATTCTTGTTTAGTATTCTCTGTTCTGCTGTTACTCAGCAAGCGGACATACTATCTGATGTGGGTATGCGTACATTTGAATAGCTTTCTAGATAGATTTTACTGTTGAATTTATATAATATGTATCTTTTTTAACTAAACAGGTAAAAGCAAATTCTGTGAAGCAGGAATTTGAAAAGCAAGATGAACTGAAGCGATCTGCCATGAGAGCAGTAGCGGCATTATTAACCATTCCAGAAGCAGAAAAGAGTCCACTGATGAGTGAATTTCAGTCACAGATAAGCTCTAATCCTGAGCTTGCAGCCATTTTTGAAAGCATCCAGAAAGATTCGTCGTCCACTAATTTGGAATCAATGGACACTAGTTAGATACTCAGAATGGGAACCATTAATTTGAACCATACGATGCACTGAATTGACAAGTTAAAAACAAAGAAACAGAAAAGTATCTAATCTTCACAATGTTCCATTTTACCTTTATGGAGACAGTTTGGCTTTTCCCCATTGTTGCTTTTTTTAGCATTTATTCCAGAAATATGTATTTCCATAACTCAAAAGTTGTAAACCACTCAAGTTTTAGTGGATTTGGACACACATTAAATAGAAATAAAAGGTTAAAACGCATGGTGTATGGAAATAGATTCCAACATCTGTTTGCCCTGTAATGTTTAGGATTAAAAGTTTAAAAATTTGTGACCATGATTTTTCTTTTCCTTTTTTCTTGATATAAAAATCTACTGTGTTTTTGTATAACTTTTGTCTTTCTGTTTCAGCTACATGAATTGATTTGGCTGGCAGTTTAAAAATTGTGTAAGACTTATCGTGCAGAGGTCTTGGGCACAGTTTGAAAAATGCCAACATGTCCTTTTTAAAGGTGTGGGAGTAAACAGTTCCCTGTTGTGCACACTAATTTTGCATGAACAAGTTTACAAATATATGTTATGTGTAAAACAGTATGTGCCGTTTATTAACAATTAAGTTCGAGTGAGCACTGTTCAACTGTTGTATCACTGCAGTTTTAAGGTGTCAGTCCTTTCCATAGCAAACTCAGGTGATTAAGTTTGGAAGAGAAATGGGGACATCCAAAAATAAGATGGTGTTTTCTATACCTACCCTAGGTATGTCAAGGTATTTAAACTTGCAAACGAAAAGATTTTTTTAAAGCCACAGACAGAAACCCACAGAAGTTAAATTGCTTGAGAAGAACTTTTGAGCTTCTAGTATCAATGCTGGTGATACTTGAGCCTATAGCTGTGGGGAATGGTCTAATGCAGTGTTTCCCAAGCTTGAGTCTCCAGCTGTTTTTGAACTACAGTTCCCATCATTCCTGACCACTAGTCCTAGCTAGGGATGATGGGAGTTATAGTCCAAAAACAGCTGGAGACCCAAGTTTGGGAAACACAGTTTTAAAGAAAGAGGAGACTATGTCTGTCAGTGAAGTTCATGGTTGACAGCACATGACAAATTAAATTATGTGATGGTAAAAAGGGGGGTCATTAAAATACCTTTCCAAAAATATTTTTTAATAATGGTGGGCACCGAAGAACTACTTGATAAAATGAAATTCTTCAGCAATACTTCTATTTCACATACTGCTCTCAAAGGTGAAGGATCTGGGCCAGCCTTAGGCAATCCTAGAAAGGGCAGAAATAATAGCTTGGCTCATAAGAGATGCTATTGAATGAAGTTCATGGGATGAGAGTTTCTTGTTCCCTTCTTGCCCCTGCCATCACTTGAACCCCTCCCTCAATATTGGTTCAATTTTATGTGGTTTTCTCCTTAGCAATCTTCAACCCATCCAATATTTTCAAGAGATGCTTTTGTGGAGTGGAGGAGACCAAAAATTTTCCTTTTGTGAACTTACTTTACCCTAGGTTCCATGCCCATAACAACTGGAAAAACAGTGGATTTATTTGGAAAAAATCTACTTCATTATTCTGCTGCCAATGTTCATATTTACTGCTAGAAAGATAGAGGCAGGAAACTTAGAAATTAATAGAAAGAAAAAGGGTATTTCCCTCCCATCTTAAGCCTTGCACTGTTTTGGCAAATAGTAGTAAGCTATTACATAGGAGTAGATGGACAATGGAAGACCTGTGTTCAAGTAAATTCATTGTGAGCCTTCTGACATGTACGTTCTTGTTGCCTATGTTCTCTGAGCCCTCTTAATGGTTCTCAGTATAGTAAAAAGAAAAACAAGTTGCATCATAAGAAACTGTAGGTAGTGGGTCCTAAGAACTAAGTAGCAAATGCGTCCTTTACTGAAACTAACAGACAAAAAATGCCTAACAGGTGCTGAAAATCAAGTAGAGTCCAGAATTGCCAGTGGTGGGTCAGATAAACAGGTTTTCCTACAAACTGACACAAGCCTTCTGTTAGGTAGCACAATTCTGAGCTCAATTCAAACTGTTGGTTCTGACCTTTAAAGCTCTAAACGGCCTCGGCCCAGTATAGCTCAAGGAGCGTCTCCACCCCCATCGTTCAGCCCGGACACTGAGGTCCAGCGCTGAGGGTCTTCTGGCGGTTCCCTTGCTGCGAGAAGTGAGGTTACAGGGAACCAGTCAGGGAAACTTCTCAGTAGTGGTGCTCGCCCTGTGGAACACCCTCCCACCAGATGTCCAGGAAATAAGCAATTTTCTGAGTTTTTTTCTGATTTTTAGAAGACATCTGAAGACAGCCCTGTTTAGGGAAATTCTTAAGGATTGATGTTTTTATTAGGTTTTTAGATATGTTGTAAGCCGCCCAGAGTGGCTCAGGAAACCCAGCCGGATGGGTGGGGTATAAATATTATTATTATTATTATTTATTATTTGTGATACTCTGCTGACAATTGTGATGTCTAGATCACCTCCATTTAGATGAGCAGAATGCTAAATCCAAGCACCTGTATTGGGACATAGATGGAGGCTTTTGTCTGTCCCAGTGACCACATATCTCCCTAGAGAATCTTGACACCAGTTATGAGATTGTTTCCACCAGCTCTGCCATAGAAAAGTTGGGCAATACAGTAGTCAGTATGCATACAGAACCTCCAGTCTGCTCCTGGTCCCCAGCACCCAAGTATACATTTGCAAAACTGATTGTGTTCTGGATTAAATAGCTATTTCATTCTGTATTTGTTAATTTTATTAAATCTAATGTCATTCAAAACATGCTTTACCTCAAAAACAAATTGGCCGTCTGAATTATCAAAGCCTAACAATAAACCACTGAAACTTTCAGGAAATAACTACTAAAGAAAGAGAACATGTGGCTGTCCCACCATCTCTGCCTATTGGCCATGTTCCTGGGAGATGGCCAGAGGTTTCCACCTCTGCACTAGGTTATATGCCAGGGGTCAGCAAACTTTTTCAGCAGGGGGCCGGTCCACTGTCCCTCAGACCTTGTGGGGGGCCGGACTATATTTTGAAAAAAAGGAAGAACAAATTCCTATGCCCCACAAATAACTCAGAGATGCATTTTAAATAAAAGGACACATTCTGCTCATGTAAAGAAACGCTGATTCCCGGACCATCTGCGGGCCAGATTTAGAAGGTGATTGGGTTGGATCCAGCCCCCGGGCCTTAGTTTGCCTACCCATGTTATATGCCCTGCCCTGTCCCCCAGAGGTGCTATCCCTTCCCTAACACGCCATACAGCCCAATCTGAAATTACTTAGCTGAAAATTACATTTCTGTGTATATCACAGAACATAAGCATTTGAAGAGAAGTGGAACCTCCCTAATAATCACCATAGACAATATTGAGCCAAACAGACCAATAATCTGACTCCGTATTATCTTCCATCATCAAATGTAGCATTGGGCTGCTTTGGGATTTTCCCTGTTTTAGGGATTTTCGTTTTGTTTCTTTTTGGTATTTTGGTAAACCTCCAAGGCTCCCTTTCAAGTTGTGTGTGGATGATGCCACCTTGAAAAGAATCCATGCTTGCAGAATGAATTCACAGAGTGTGTATTTCACAAAGATTTAAAAAACAAACACAAAAGAGTATATTTAATTTATATGCTATGTAAATAACATAAAGGTGAATAAATCTCTGAAGTTGTTCTCCAATGCAATACTTTTGTCTACCAATATCAGAAAACACTTTAATATAAACCCTTTAACTGTCATTTCATGGGATGTACAGAGAAAACATTATACCTTTAAAATTAGTATAATTTCTGAGTGCTAAAGTAGTTTTAACTTTAGATTTTATTTTCAAACATTTATTTCCCAAACTATATGGGACAACTTTTGTAAAAATAACATTTAAGGCATACACAATCATATATTTCATATTTGGAAAAACAATCTTGTTGAGATTGTTAACTGAAGATCACAAATACAAAATCTAAGTCTGGAGCAGGCAGTGGAAAGAAATTGGCCACCTGGGAGCAGGTTCATGTTCCCAGAGTGCCGCCACCGCCGCATGGATGACATCTGATGTCACCTTTCCAAACGGGAGCATAAACACCATCTCTCAAAGGAAGATTACGTAGCAGGTAATTGAAGTTCACATGAGTTCTATCATTGTTCTACTGCACTCCTCTTGTCAGAGAGGAAAATAGCCTTTAAGCTTTTTTGTGGCATTTGGTTTTCAGCCTACCAACAGAAAATTTCTACCACACACAACAGAATAAAAACGCACATCATTTTGTGGCATTTTGAAATTGGCATCACAGAGGTGCCCCTAAAGTCAAGGCAATTAGGAAAAAGGCATTCATAAGTCAACACATAGTAGCAGCACAGTAAGAACCAGTTGTTTTATAAGGAAATTCTTGATCCGGGCAGTGCATGGCATCTTTGCTGGTCCCAGGAATTTCATCCTCCCCATCTTGGAAGACCAGAAGTGGATGCATTGAGTCTCAAGTAGGAAGCACAACTTGTGGCATTCAGCAACACTATCCCTGAACCTGAGGCACAACTGTCAAGGATTCAACCTTAGCTTCTTGGATCTGTAGAACTTGAGCCCACACGAGAAAGCCTTAATCCTTGTCTTAAACGGGCAGTTATTTGTGGGGTTTTTTAATTGATTCTAATTTCCAGAGGGGAAACCAACAGAGAAAACAACAAAGAGTCTTGTGCAGTGTTTTCCCCCCCTAAAATAAATACCGTATTTTTTGCTCTATAAGACTCACTTTTTCCCTCCTAAAAAGTAAGGGGAAATGTGTGTGCATCTTATGGAGTGAATGCAGGCTGCACAACTATCACAGAAGCCAGAACAGCAAGAGGGATTGCTGCTTTCACTGTGCAGTGATCCCTCTTGCTGTTCTGGCTTCTGAGATTCAGCATTTTTTTTTTCTTGTTTTCCTCCTCCAAAAACTAGGTGCGTCTTGTGGTCTGGTGCTTCTTATAGAGCGAAAAATACGGTAAATAAAGATGTTTAGGGGTACTGTCATTTTGACTCAAGAAGACCACCATTTTATAGTTCAAATCGGGAAAAATAAATACAGTAAATGGTCAAAAGTACAAAGTTTCACAAAATGTTTAGGGGTATGTGTACTCCTGCATCCTCCCAGAAAAAAAGCACTGGTCTTGTGGAATGTTAAGTCTAAACACCTATTGTGGCATAAATTTTGTGAACCAGAGTCCACTTCATAAGATGCATGAAGTGTAGTCCTCAGCTGACGTGTGTGTGTGTGTGTGTGTGTGTGTGTGTGTGAAGGGAAACAAATTAGAAGTTGTTAAATGGAACAAAAAAGTACACAGTCACAACCGTTGCAGCAGATAATGAATCTAATTTGTCATACACCCTCTAAAAATCGGGTTGTTTGAATTTCCCCCAGAAGATGGCGATCTAAAGCCACTGATCTAAAGTCATTGGCATTCAGTACTGTATTAGCTATGCAAATGTGATTCATATCACCACACCACAGCCCAAAGGGTACAATAGAGCCTTAATTTCCCCATCTGCCCCTTGCATTCCAACCTGAGCAGACAGGTGTACACACAAACAGCCAAAGGGATCAAGAAATGGAACATCTGTGTTCTTCAAGCACAAGTAACTAGCATACTGGCAGCATTTTTAATCAACATTTACTCAAAGGCATTTTTGCTTTCTGCTTGAAACACTTAACTGACTTTCTTGGGTGTGTTTCACAATCGTTTCTACCCTGTCTCCCCACCCCACCCTACCATGGTCACAGCTTCTATCAATTAGATTTGAAAAGCTAGTAAGGGTATAAAACATATCATGGGCTTCTTGCAATTCGTTTTGCCTTGCGGGGATGTCTGCCTAAGCAACTGCATGGTGTTTAATGGTGTCATGCTTCATTTTCCTGAAAATGGATCACCAGAACTGCTTCCTGCCAGAAAGCAAACTCCGCGTGATGCAAGAGGACTCTCTATCAATGTTGCTGTGCCTACTGCTTTGGCACCATGATCACACATGTCTATAGCGTGGGCCTAGGAGCCCTAGTGTGTGGGATGCAGTAGTCACATCAAACGCTGGCACATATTCTCTCCACCCACTCCCAAGAACTGAGAAACACTGAGATGCTACGAATATAGCAATGCAGGTTTTAGAGCAGCAGCAGTTTGAAATACTATATTAGAAATCTCTGGCTCTGACCACTCATGCACATGGGATTATGGAATTAATAGCATCGCTGAAATTTGATCGCCATTTCCCCCCTTTACAAATACCCTCCAATTTCTGCCAAGTTCTTTAAATAGTCATATGGAAGGTAAAGAGATCAGTGAGCTGGAGCAAGCTTTTTTTTGTTTTTTTTTTGTTTTTTTTTGTTTTTTGCACCGCTCCGAGAGGCAAAGCATGATATTTTGCTCTCCCAAGAGTTGTACCCCTGTGTCTGTAACACTGCAAGAGATTCCAAGTTCCCTAGTGTTCGGTGGTGCCCCTGAAAATGTGACTATAGAGTACCTGTTCGAGTTTCCAGACTGCATGGTTCTTCACTCAGGAATGACTAAAGGTGGAGTGTCTCCTTACAGTAGATTTCTGCTTGGAGTGCTAATTCAAAATCAGTTCTAAGGACCTGGAAATCTCAGGTCTAGTGCCTCTCTTGCCAAGTAGATGGGCTTAGAGAGTCCTTAGATATTTGAGAATAGTGCCCTTAAAATGTACTAATAAACAAAAGCCACCTGCACATGGGCCACCAAAGAGTCTGACTTGCTTTAATAAGAGCAAACCCTAATCTGACACCTGCCCTTGATGTTGGACCACAGGTTCCATCAGCTCCAGCCAGCATGACTAATGGTCGGGGATGACTGGAGTTGTAGTCCGAAAAACCTGGAGGGAAACAGGTTGGAAAATACTCCAGTGTAAAATGACCGTCAATTCTAATTAACAGAGTTCAATCAGATGTGGAAATGGGGATGGGGAGAGAAGGACTATAAGACTGGGATGAAGACAAATGAAAATGTTTTAGTGATGTTGCAAGTGGCCAGATGAAATGAGAAAGATGGACAGATTGGTTCACAAAACTTCATTTTCTGTTCTTGAATCGAAGTGGCTTGCTTTGGACTCTATATTTCAGTGTAACCCATAATGTAAGGCCAGATAATAGGATGTGATCATGGAGATAGGACATGTTACATTAACGTTCTCCCTACATTTAAAATCATGTCCAGCAATATTTTTAGCTCCTTCAGCGTTAACGGATCATTAGCATTTAAATCTAAATGCAGCCATAATAACAGCACAGCTCATGTTGTACCTCAGCAGAATTTAGAATAGCATTTTCCACTGGAATAATAATTGCTTACAGTGTAACATCGAGAGCTAATTGCAGAAATGAAAGATCGCCTCTTTATTGCTGCTTCATACTCAAGATTGATTTTGCAGGATTATGGATTTTTTTTATATAAAAAAATATTTTTTTGCAAGAGGGGGAGCAGAAAGACCCTTCGGAAAGAAAATAGCCTGAAGGACAGGCAAAAGCTCACCACACTATCTGTCTTAGATAAGGACAGTGGCAATGATTTTGGGCTTTGGTGTGCACACACATTACCCATTCAAAATATATCTGTAAATGATCGCCCATCTGTTTTAATGTTCCTTAGGGTCTAATAGTGAATGACTATAGTCCTAAATATCCAGTAGCTTACATTTGTCTGAAGCTATCTAAATCATTGCTTTGGACAGCATTAGAAGTGTGGTGCTGTGGTCTAAACCACTGAGCCTCTTGCCCTTGCTGATTGGAAGGTTGGCGGTTCGAATCCCCGCAACGGGGTGAGCTCCCTTTGCTCTGCCCCAGCTCTTGTGATGGAATTACACCAGTGCAAGTAGATAAATAGGTACTGCTGCAGCAGGAAGGTAAACAGCGTTTCGGTGCGCTCTGGTTTCCATCGTGGTGTTCCGTTGCGCCAGAAGCGGTTTAGTCATGTTGGCCACATGACCCAGAAAGCTGTCTGTGGACAAACGTCGACTCCCTCAGTCTGAAAGTGATATGAGCGCCACAACCCCAGAGTCGCCTTTGACTGAACTTAACCTTCCAGGGGTCCTTTACCTTTACCTTTTTACCTAGAAGCTTGTAGGCCATTAAACACATATTTTACCACAAGTGTGTAAAAAAAATTCTTCAGGCATCCTGTTGGAGGCAGCAAACAACAAAGGAATTCTTAAGACACAGTAATAACGGTGCATCACAGGGATGTTTCATTATAAAGGTACTTGTATCTCTTGTGCATCATAGACGACACATTAATAGAATGTATATTAGACCATAGTGCTTTAAATACAGTGGTTTAGGCCTAGACGAAGTAGTGGGATTTAGTTCCCACTGAAATTAAATGAATTTAAGACATCCAGACTGAGTTGAGCAGGGTGGGGGAAATCAGATTTATATTCAATTTCTCCCATAATTGTCTCTGTTCTAAAAGTTAAAAGGGGTTGGATGGTTTAACTGAGAAAGTATTGAATATAGTACCTAACACGTATGTTTTATGTTCACAATTTTAATATGAAACAAGGACTGATCCAGCACTCCCTAGATCTTCCCCCTCATGTATGCGGCAGGATCCCTTGTGCAGAGTTGTCTGTGTATGGCTGTGTCCCGAAAAGCGAACCGATCACCTTTATTTGTCAAAGTACCTCCCCAAGTTAGATAAATAAAGTCTGAAGTTTTTTTCTAGATCAGCTACAAGTTTAGGAAATGTTGTGGAATCTATTCATTTTAGCTCTAATGAAGACATTCTGGGGTTTCATCATTTTTTAAAACAAAAAGGCAAGCCTCACTGTGGTACAAACACAATTTGCCCTACCTCATGAGTTTCACTCCTAGTGAGACTACTTCCATGTTAGATTCATGCTTCATGAGCATCCTTTATGGATTTCTAAGAAGACAAGTGCCAAACCCATTTTGAATCCCACCTTCTGACCAGGGAGACCTGCATCGCAGATATGTTACTGGTGGGTGGGTGGGTGTGTAAAGTTCAGCCACCTTTGCTTTGTTCAGAGGTTTCCCAAGCCACTCTGGGCGCCTCCCAACCGAATAATAAAAACACACTAAAACATCAAACATCATTAAAAACTTCCCAAAACAGGGCTGCCTTCAGATGTCTTCTAAATGTCAGATAGTTGTTTATTTCTTTGACATCTGGTGGGAGGGCATTCCACGGGGCGGGTGCCACAACCAAGAAGGCCGTCTGCCTGGTTCCCTGTAACCTCACTTCTCGCAGTGAGGGAACTGCCAGAAGACCCTTGGACCTGGACCTCAGTGTCCGGGCTGAACGATGTGGGTGGAGACGCTCCTTCAAGCTCAACTCTGGTGAATAGTGCTGGTGGTTTATATTAATCTTGGCCTCCAAGCCTCCTCACATCACAATCACTAATCCAGCAAGGACTCCCACATCCTAGGGGAGAGAGCAGGCCTCTGCTATGTTTAGCCTGACTGAATTAGAAGAAAGGGTTTCAGATTGGGCTGCCGCAGCTGCTTGTAGTTTCTTCTGCCTGATAGTCTGGCTGGGACATCGTCTGTCCTCTGGCCCAACATCGTTATGGCTGAAGGTTATTTCCTATGGGTCTAAACAGGGACTATGGAAGGAGCACATTCGGAGAATCTACACTGGCTGAAGGCTTAGGTAGACAGAGCCAGGGGGAAAGCTGCTGATTCAGGGTCCTGCAACACACAGCTGATCTCATTGCAGCAAAAAATAGGTCACTAATGACATGTGGCTGAGATCCAAAAATTCTGGCCAGGGGAAAATAAACCATCTGCTGGCTGCAAATTCTCCTTCCCTAGAATGCACAGAAAGAAAGCAATTGGCTTTAATTTGTTTCAAACAACCACAGGATTACATGGGCAGGATATGTGGATTCCGATCTTCTTCCTTGTTATTTTAAGCAAGGAGCTCATTTATTGTTCCAATTCATCCCTTACTTCCATTCCCACACACTAAAATAACTCATAGCTCACACTTCTTTTTAAAGTCTGAACCTATGCAAGGTTTGATTCTTTACCAAAGGGTTGCGGGTGGGGAATCCATCGCCCTGTATGCTGCTGACACCAGTTTCCTTTATGGGCTGCTGTCTATTGAGATGAGTTCCAGACCAGCCTAGTCAAAACCAGATTTATTTAGCTAAACAAAAATAGCAGTTAGGCTCCTGCCCCCATAACCCAAAACAATTCATTTCCTGTAAGATCAATCTAGCTTTCCTCTTTAAACTATTTTTCTACGCTTGTCATTCCGAATGATTCTATAGGATGGAAAGACCAATGTCTGCAGGTTGCTAATAACTTTGGTGAAGAAATGTATTCCATGTTCCATAGCAGCACAGGATCTGTCAAGATCTATGAATCCTCCCTCCCTATGAGTTGGGTGAATATTGTTTTGGTCAGTCAATAATGATTTTGACATGAGACAAATGACCCCAAATCTTTCCCTTATGGTGAAATATAAGAAATGTGGTTCTAGGCTGGGGGTTACGAACTTGAATATAGTTTTATTTCCATCTATATCACTGGATTCCTGTCAAGAAAATCTCTTCTTAATACTGAAATTTGAGTGTGCAAGGCTTTAACTCCACGCTGGAATATTTGAGTAACTATATAGAACTTTTCAAAACATATGCCCATGTGTACATATACCTGCCAACTGAGGCTAATACTTCATGAATCTGATAGAGTGGATTCTAGTTCACAGAAGGATGGCCCATAATAGCCCTGCAGCAGAACCCTGCAACAAAAGAGAAAAGGCTTTGTGAATCAGACCTTGCATATGAAAAGCAAGCAGGCTAATATTCAGCCACAGCCTTCTTAAATGAAAAGTTGAGCACACCAAGTCTTAAGGTATCCTGGGGGAAGAACCTGTCACCCTCCAGATGTAGTTGGGCTCCCAAAAGCCCCAGCCAGCACAGCCATTGAACAGGGATGGTGGGAGTTCTAGGAACATCTGGGAGGTCACAAGGACTTTACTTAAAACTTCCAGTTTAGGAATGGCTATGCCCACCTTTCTGTTTTTCTACAATGTTTGACAACAGGCATAGCCAGAAATTGCAAACTACCACTCCTATCAGCCCCAGAAAGCAAGACCCATAGCCAGCAACATCTGGGGGATGCCACTTTGGTTAACTCCGTTCTGAAGACAACAAGAGAGGTGAGGCATATTTTCTGTCTTGGCCTCTAACTAAGGCTTGTTTTGGCCTCGTCAGAGTTGCTAGTGCTTGATTCCTCCTTCCTCTAGGGCAGGGGTCAGCAAACTTTTTCAGCAGGGGGCCGGTCTACTGTCCCTCAGACCATGTGGTGGGCAGGACCATTTTTGGGGGGGGGATGAATGAATTCCTATGCCCCACAACTAATCCAGAGATGCATTTTAAATAAAAGCACACATTCTACTCATGTAAAAACACGCTGATTCCCAGACCGTCCACAGGCCGGATTTAGAAGGCGATTGGGCCGGATCCAGCCCCCGGGCCTTAGTTTGCCTACCCATGGGCTAGGGCTATTTTCCTGCTAGGTATTTACAGAGTCCATAGAGCAGCTGGAGATGTGGTGGTGAGATTTTCCAGTAATTACAGGCCTGACACACAAAGATGTGATTCAAACAGAGATGTACTCTTCTCAGCGGAGAGGAACATGGTGACCCAAAGCTGGTCTACTAGACATGCAGTATTTTTCAAGAAGCTTTTAACACCAAATTCAATTCAGAAGCAGCATGAGGTAAGCTGAGCAGCAGCAGCAGCAGCAGCAGCCGTGTTGCCCACTGCCATTCCCTCTTTCAAGAGCCACAAGCTAAGCAGTTCACAGAAGGTGATGATCAGAATTAGAGTAAGGAAAGAGGAGTGTTTGTTTTTAAGAAAAGAGAAGAGTGGGACTCTTAAAGTACAGGCTTCTGAAATCTCATTCCTGCCTTTCTTTGCACATCACTCGTTGATTTACCACCATATTATTCCTTATCCAATTCCCCCACTTTAGGTCTCCCAAATTCAGATTTCTCTGAGTGGCTTTGCTTCTGGCAGGTTGCTCAGATGTTTTCATGTGGCTCCAAAACCATCATTTGAATTCCGCCCCCCCATCTGTAAGTCGATTAAAAGAGCAATATTGATAAGAAAGCACATTAGATTCAAAAGTGGGTCTCTTCCATTTCCTACATATTGCATTAACAATATTGAATTTAGTAACTAAACAGCATTCTTGGGGGCTTTGCAGATGCTGTGGTTTTCCAAAAGGACAGTGCACAGCCACAATGGGATAAGCCGAATGACATTGCCTTAGGCCTAAGCACTCTCCTATGTATTTGCTTGTTACCAGTACCTGCACAGCTAGCTAGAACTACTAGTAAAGAATCACCCTTGACTCTGACTCCCTGAACAAGTGCAAAAGAGGGAATAACTGCAATTTGCAACTTGCAAGACAAATTCGCAGGTTAGGGGTCCCAGCTGCATGTTTGTTTTGTAAGGTGGAATCTACATACATATAAAACACGCTGTGAAAATGCTTTTTTAAAAAAAGTTTTGAAAATACATTGAATTTTGCATAGCTCACTGTCGCCTTCTAGTGTCACATTTGTATATTGCACTTTACAACACATTTAAATCGTTTTATTTGCAGCTGTGTAGTTGAGTCCTAATTCTGGTGTGTTTACAGGGGAGGGAACTGCTGGTCCCCTGTCCCCCCCCCTCCTGACTATCACCCAGCCAGGCTCTGAAGGAATCGTCACACATCAAACGCAGCTGTCACAGGCAGCTTCCAGCAACTTTCTAATTCAACCACCTTTCCTAATACAAGGAAGCAATCCATGTAACTCCTTCACTGTCAACAGCTGGGATTTGTGTATGGTACAGGAGACCACAGTATGTGAGGCTTCCCTCTTGAGCTTTCCATTTGCTGGAAACACCACACATGCCTGGCCCTCTCTCCTTGATGTGGTGTACCTTGCCTGAACACACTGTGCTATTGACCTTGGGCCGCTGCCCGATCTAGCCTCTGAATCATATTTTGAACCTAGATTGATGCCTTGTATTTGTTGAGACTGTACTGAACCCTGCTCTCTTGCATAAGTGCTTTGCTAAAAGGCTTTTATCTCCTGCGACTGAGCCCTAGGCCCTGAGGTCACACCCTGGAGAATGACAAAGAGAAGAGTCCAACAATATATAGAGGGTCACGGTTTTCCTATCCTTGTTTGAAAGGCTGTATGCTTTGGTTCTTCATTAGATTTTCACCCAGATATGTCTCACTTCATTTTCTAGTATGCCTCTGGTTATTATGGCTTGTCTTTAATGAAAAAATTATTGCTGAAGATGAAGACCTGGACCTGGAACTTATGTTAGTTCATTGCATACTACTGGACTGCAAGAGATGCTTGAAGTCATCTGCAGTTCAAAAAGAAGACCTACCCACATGGTGATTTAGTTCCTGCACAAAATGAGGTAGACGATAGACCTGTAAGCAGCTAGCAAACCACTGTATGGTTACTGGATAACTATTGTTATGGGGACCGCAATACCTCTTTCCATATGAACCTACCTGGACCCTGAAATCATCTTCTGAGGCCCTCCTTCGTGTGCCTCCTCCTTGAGAGGTCCAGAGGGTGGCAACACGAACAGGCCTTCTCTGCAATGGCTCCCCGTCTGTGGAATGGTCTCTCCAGGGAAGTTTGCCTGGCGCCTTCATTACACACCTTTAGGCACCGGGCAAAAACGTTCCTTTTTAACCAGGTCTTTGGTTGATCTGTTTGACATCCTATACCCTTTTAAAATGTGGCTCTTTTCTGGGTGTGGGTGTGTTATTGGGTTGTTGTTTTCATTCTGATTATATATGTTGTGATCTTTTCTGTGAACTGCCCTGGGTATAGGGCAGTATATTAACAACAACAACAACAACAACAATAATAATAATAATAATAATAATGTTGTAGAACTCATTACATCAAGCCCATGGCACTGGAGGGAGTCTCAGCTCCAGCTCAGAGGTAGCACACATATATTGCATGCAGGATGTCTGAGGTTCAACCTCTGCCCCCCCTCCCCCACAGTCCCAGTGTCTCAAATTTTCAAAAATGTCATTTGTATGTGACGAGAATAGACAGCATTGGGTGGCAAATGTACCACAAGACTCTTGGTTGTTTTTGACCTGGTGGGCTTCCTATGGGCTCAGCAATTTACATGAACGGCAACATTTCTTGTCAAATGTAACTGAAAACTCTAAGCATTCAACCCATTCTAAAGTGGAAAATTCCACAACATTTTTTTTAAACACCAGCTTGTAATGAAACCAGCTACAACGTGCTGTGTGTTGGAACAGACCTGCATTTCTGGCTATATGTGTGGGAGCTAAGAAAGGTCACACACCATGATGAATTTTTCATTTTTAGATGCAGAAATTCTTATTCATATATTTTCAAAATTAGGATACTTTCTTGGCACGCCCCCTCTAGAACAACCATTCTGACAGAGAAATGCATCAATATTTTACATTGCTCGTGTCCATTCATTGAGATCTATGCACATTGTAAATTACACATTGCTCTGGCTTTGAGGCTAGATTCAGTAGCAAAAGAATCTGAAAAATGGTTTGATCAAAACTCGACATCTCTCAGGTTTATATGCCTTTCTGAATGTATATAAAGATTTAACAGATATGTGTTTTTAATGCCCAATAATTTCCTTTGTAAGCATTTTGTTCTACATAAGAGGAAGGTTCCTCCACACTAGAACTTTGTCACAGGCATAATTAACTAGTGATTCATTCAACTGGTCTAGCAAGATTTCTGGTTCACCTTTGGGGCCTACTTTGCAGAACAGGTTCTAATTATGCTATTATGAAGAAATGGTTTAGGTATTCATTATGAGGTGAATTAACAATTTCAGAAAGCACCTTGACATGCCATATGAGGAGATTTATTCCGCTGTTGTCAACACCTGTGGAATTGTACCAGCACTGCTGTAAAATAGGCATTTTATTTGCTAAGGGTTGTCTCCAGAACTGGTTTCATACTCGGCAAAACGGAATAAATTTAATCGACTCATCTCCTTCACTGAACATTGTGAAGGGTTTGTGTGTGTTTTTGGCATAGTGCTGGTGCTGGTGAAGTCCCTTCAGCTATTAGCTGAGCCTTTATAGTATCATGGAAAGTTCTGGAACATGGTGCTGAAATTATGTGAGGGAAGATATTTTAGTTGGGGGGAGAAATCATCTTGCACGTGGCCTAGAACCAGGAAAAATGGTACATGCAGGGACTGCTAAAGTGCTGGAAAGCTGAGTGGGGAAAGAAAAACAGGAACAAATCTACAGGGAACCCTGAGGTATGAAGGCTGAAGAAAGCGATCAACGTAGATGCCACAGGCTAAGAAGGGCTGGCTAGAGGAAAGCTGCTGAATTACTCATATTGATTTGAACTTTGCTACCCTTTAAAAACCTTGAAGTTTTAAGCACATGTCTTCACAGCAGCAGCAGCGATCAGCAGTGTGCTGACCGCCCATCACATTACTGTGGTTTATTGGGAGGGAGATGGCATTGAGGCTTGCATGGTGCAAATGTACCAATGGAGCCAATCCTGGGCTCCTAGCAGTGGGTTTGCACCAAAACTGCCAACTTGAATAAAATATTGGGGGGAGGTCAAGTAAGCCCCACCCCACATAATCAATCACATGACATGTCACATACACACAATTTGAATGGTGATACCCATCAACTTTGGGGGAACCCTCAAATATTTTATTAGGGGGTGCAAAGGGACCTTGGCCCCTGAGAGTTGGCTCTTATTCCTAAAAGTTGGCTTCCATGGTTTGCACTGTGATGACCTCAGCAACGCCTTGTCCTTCGCCCTCTCCTTCCTGTTAAGCCACAGCTTCATGGTAACGTGTCTAGTAGACATTGAGTTATTTTCAGTAAAAAGGCCAAACTAGGCATTGCCCAGGAGATACATGAACTCATGCCTGTTGTTGTTTTTTTAACAGTGAAATTGGAGGCTGTGATCAAGTTAAGAAGGATAGTGAGGTTTCTTAATCCTTTCCGTTCCTACCATTGGTCCGCTGAAAATTCCACCCCAGCTGCTTTCCCAGCAGACGGATCCCTTTTATTGGAAAGACAGCTTTTGGGAAGTGATTTAGTGCAAACAAATTACAGTGGTACCTCGCAAGACGAATGCCTCGCAAGACAAAAAACTAGCTAGATGAAAGGGTTTTTTGTTTTTTGAGCTGCTTCTCAAGATGATTTTCCCTATAGGCTTGCTTCTTGCAAGTTTGTTTCCTTTTTCTTAACACCGTTAATACAGCTGCGACTTGACTTCGAGGAGCAACTCATAGAACGCGGTGTGGTAACCTTTTTTGAGGTTTTTAAAGACTTTGGTGATTTTTGAAGCTTTTCCAAAACTTTCCCGACACCGTGCTTCGCAAGACGAAAAAAATCGCAAGACGACAAAACTCGCGGAACGAATTAATTTCGTCTTGCAAGGCACCACTGTATGGAAGGGGAAAACAGTAAGCAGGAGCTGGAACGGGGAGACCTACCCCTGCGCCCGGTGGATGCGGATGATGAGCATGACCCACCTTCCTGAGCACGGCGGTCAGAGGAGCTGCTACTGCGCCTGCGGCCGTGGGGTGACCCGGAGCTCCTTCTGCGCGAATCCCGCCGCTCCAGGTGGCGCCTCAGCCGGGCAATGGTCCTGTCCTTACTGTCTCCGCGCACCGAGGGCGGGACACTGCCACTAAGGGAGGAGCGGGTAGAGGAGGAACTCCCTGTACGTCTCGGCTTGGCAGCCGCCCCCCTGCTGGCGCGGCTTGCCGGGGCTGGTGGGCTTATGGACCCAGAAGACCCTCTAGGTGCCACTGCCCTCTTGGGCACAGTCTTCTTGGGCTTGGGCTGCTCCTCCCTGGTCGCACGCGCCTTCCGCTGTCCAGCTGCTTGTCCCTGGGCAAGCTCGGCGGGCGCACCCCTTACGGTGCCCCTTCTGTTGTGGGGAGGAGAAGCAACCTGACGCTTTGGTGGCATGGTGCGGGGCTAATAGAGTAGGGTATGCTAGAGAATCCGTAAAGGGGGGGCAATGATCGGTAGAAAATGCCCGCTATTAATTTGCAAACACGCACTAGTGATAAAGGTAAGGGTGCAATTAATGGGGGAGGAAGAGATAGGGCAAGAACTGAGTCGCAGCAGGAATCGCTACTGAAGGCTGCAAAATAAAGCAAGCAATAATTTAGAAAACCACTGCACCGATTTCAGTTGAGGTAAGTGGGCAGTCTCCCCTCGTCGATAATGAGCGCGATGCCTGCTGTCCGCTGCACCTTTGGAGCGAAGAAGTCCAGCGACGTCCTTCCCGAAGAAGCTCTGGAGCCAAGTGAGGATTCCCAGGTAAGATCCTCCCTCTATTGTGTGGGCAAGTAATCCTTCCCCTACCTGGCCTGATCTCCTTGGCAACACTTCTCCCAGGTGGGATTGGACAGCTGACTGAGGTAGGCGGAGACCTCCAGGTATCCCACCTGAGGGAAGGCAAAGCCAAGCCTATGCTGATGGAGCCACTCCAGATCCAGGGGCTGTGCGCGTCCACACAAAGGTCGCCCCCCGTTTTATGTGGGGAGCGGTCATTCCTACCATTGGTCTGCTGAAAATTCCACCCCCAGCTGCTTTCCCAGCAGAAGGATCTTTTATCAGAAAGACAGCTTTTGGGAAGTGATTTAGTGCAGACAAATTATGGAAGGGGAAAACATTAAGCAGATTCCTCACCCTCTACTCATACTGGCAGCCTCCCCTTACTTCTTTCCATGGGGAAAATGTTAGCAGAGTGACTGGAATAAAGCAGACGGAAACCAGAGAGAAAGGGAAGTGGTATTAATTCACTGAGGAAATTCACTGAAGAAAACAGTATATAATATGAGGAGAAATAAACAGGGTTTTATATATAGGGTTCAGAACTCCACAGGGGAAAAACTCATTCAGAACTACATTTCTGTCCAGCTCCTCCAAGTGTCAACTCTCAACCATCTTCCTCACTGACTGCTAATGTCCACCTGACTCGAACATCCTGACAGAGTCTGCTGCCATCCAGACCAATAGCAGGATTAACCCCTGAACTCACACACTGAATGGCTTATTGTTTTGTACTTCTACCAGAAAAAAAGTTAGACTATTCACACGTCCCCCCCCCCCCGTGTAACAAAACAACTATAAAGGTAAAGGTAAAGGGACCCCTGACCATTAGGTCCAGTCGTGGCCAACTCTGGGGTTGTGGCGCTCATCTCACTTTATTGGCCGAGGGAGCCGGCATACAGCTTCCGGGTCATGTGGCCAGCATGACTAAGCCGCTTCTGGCGAACCAGAGCAGCGCACAGAAATGCCGTTTACCTTCCCGCCGGAGCAGTACCTATTTATCTACTTGCACTTTGACGTGCTTTCGAACTGCTAGGTTGGCAGGAGCAGGGACGGAGCAACGGGAGCTCACCCCGTCGCGGGGATTTTCAAACCGCCGACCTTCTGATCGGCAAGTCCTAGGCTCTGTGGTTTAACCCACAGCGCCACCCGCGTCTCAACAAAACAACTAGTTTGGCGCTAATTCTGAACAGCCCAATCCTAGCGATCTTTTCTTGGAAAGTGCAATTGTATGCACACATACTTGAGGAAATTCATTCAACTCAGTATGACTTTCTTCTGAGGAAAGTATTCTCAAGATAAGGCTGCTCAGGCCAGCTACAATACTGCTATGTGAGGATCAGAGAGAGGAAAGAGATGCAGCCCCAATAGAACTATGTTCATGGTGAACTAATTTGCTGACATGTTCCTCATGGGCACACAATTTCCCCTCATAAATCTGTCAAAAGTCGGTTGAGTTGATGCGGTGTTCTAAGCTGCATCCTGCGCTCATGAGAAACAGTTCATACAATTAGGTCACAATGAGAGTAGTTTGAGCCAGGCAGAAATAAGCTTCTTCGAGCCAATGCTTTATTTCCCATGTATCAGAGACTTTAGCTCAAAATTATTTATTTTGCAGTTCAATGTGTACTGTACTCTGGAGAATTTAGAAAACTGAAAGTGTACACTATTGTTCAGATCCATGTGGATTGCATTGTTGGGATACATTATTTGTTAAATATAACTCAGCCAAGACTATAAAAAGACAAGAGAACGCCAGCAAAACACAGCTTCAAATGTGTAATTGTATACATAACTGGGAGCATTTAACATACAATAAACTCATAAGCAGAACTGCACTGCTTATTACTGTTCAAATAACTTTGAATTCTTTAGACCTAAAAATAGTAGTTATAAACTAAATATGTAGTATCAATAATGTGCCAAATATTGTAAAGATTATATTGTTAATACCATCTTTATCTAAATAAAGATAAAAAATTTGCGGCACTTTATTAACCACGTATCTCTGATTATATTGACTAGAATAATCTGTAGTCCTGTTCATCCCAATTTTTATGCTCTCTCTCTCTCTCTCTCTCTCTCTCTCACACACACACACACACACACATATTGTTGCTTATACCAGACACATGAAACACTAATTTCTATAATAATAGGATGTGTAGTATTTAAGAATATAAGAACATTTCTAGATCAGCCAAATCTTTCTAGATTGGCATCCTGTTCTTACAATGGCCAGCTAGATGACTAAGGGTTGTTAGGGACAAAATGAAATTTAAAATCAAGCAGCAAATTCAAAACCAAGCAGAATTTCAGTATTCAAATTTGAGCAGGACAATACAGTGGTACCTTGGTTCTCAAACTTAATCCATTCCAGAAGTCCGTTCCAAAACCAAATTGTTCCAAAACCAAGGGGCACTTTCCCATGGAAATCAATGCAAAATGGACCAATCAGTTCCAGACTTTTAAAAACAACCCCTAAAACTGCAATTTAACATGAATTTTACTATCTAACAAGACCATTGATTCATAAAATGAAAGCAATAAACAATGTACTGCAGTCATGCAATCAATCAGTAGCTGAACTGGGTTCCACACAGTCGCAAAAACAAAAGAGCCGCAAAAACAAAACGCCAAATATGTAACAAAAACAGACAGACCTCAACATAACACTCAAAATGGAAGTGTGGCACTCAAAACGGAGCACATTCGACTTCCAAAAAAAGTCCGCAAACCGGAACACTTACTTCCAGGTTTGCAGTGTTTTGGTTCCAAGTTGTTTTGAGTACCAAGGCGTTTGAGAACCAAGGTACCACTGTACAAATCAGGAATATATAACAGTGGTTAATCACTCTGATTTTGTGTATTTTCTGTGATATTTCTTAGTTACATATAATTAGTAGATGGCAAGAAATAAAATATTTCAAGGGCTGCACAACCTCAGTTAATGGGATGTATCCCATGCTAGTGCTACTCAGAGTAGACACATTGAAATTAATAAGTAAATAGCCTTACTTCAGACTGATACTCAAGAGCAAGAATGGGGAACCTGTGATCTCCAGCTGATGGGACTACAATTCCCATCATCCTTCAACATTGGCCATGCAGGTTGGGGCTAATGGGAACTGGAGTACACTGTCCCCATCTCTACCATTCATAGTCCAGCTCACTTAACAGAATATGGTTACAACCTAACAGCTTTCTGTTATACGTACTCACAGTCAAGGCAGAAGAATTGTAATTTTCTCCCCCAATTTCTTTGGCTGGGAAATCTGATTCATAGTAATAATTGTGAGTATGAGTACAGAACTGTTAATTATATCTGCCTGTTATTAACTTGAGAATATAAGAGTTGCATAATTCTGTTTGCATTACAAAACCTCCCCTTGTTTCTGTTCAGTGCTTCCCAGGTTTGCCTCACAAACCCATCAAAAGGGAGCTCTTGTAGCAACCACAGACTGCCGCAGGCCTGGTGTGCCTTTAGGCTTTGCCTGACCCCTCTTAGGCTGCCAGTCATAGTGGCAACTGAATATTTCTGGGTTTCTAGCAAGCTATGGTATTATATAGTCACTGGAAAAATGAAAACAACTTGTTCCTAAATGTTGTTGCAATGTTGCATAAACTATAATTAAATGAATTATTCCCTACCGACATTTGAGTTTAAAGCTTTTATTCCTTTATATAGGAACTCCACATGCCTCTGTGCGAACATGCCAATGTCTCCTTGAACAAAGAGGACAGAAAACGCCTGCTGGGAGACGAGAGCTTGCAAGTGAGATTAAGGAACCTAAATCTGCCTGGTGTATGGCTCAGCCAAGCAGGGTTTTACAGTAGAACCTCAGAATAGAACTTCCTGTTATGATTCCTCAAGAGTTGGTGTGGTTTTCAGAGGCTCCCTCCTGAATATGAGCACAATTAATTAAAGGTGCTGCTAAGTAGGTGCAAAGAGGAGGTGGTGGTGGTTTTAATTTTTTTTAAAAAACCAAAAAAACCCCAAAACCTGATTATTAGTCTGGGATTTGGAGACCTCTTCATTTTCACTGTGCTTGCACAAAGTGAGAACAAGGAAGTGTGCAACTGAACTACTGTTTTCCCCACAACACTTCCTGTGGGTATTGGGCACTGCATGGCTGCCCATGTGCTCCTTGACCCTGCACTTAGAACTGACATCGCTCACAGGTGCTGCTAGGCTACAGGTAGGAATGTCAGAGAATCCCAATGGAAACAGAAACAGGACCCATCTTTCACTGTCGCCTAACCCCCAGTGGCGGAGAAGGGAGGTGCGTGGGGTGCGGGCTGCTGAGGGGGGTGACAAAATGACACAAAAAAAAGAGTTTAAAAAAATAATTGTAAAAATTGGGCTCCCAGAACTTTTTAGTTCAGTCAACAAACATAACGAAACGCAACTGGCACTGGGTGCCACACCGCGGGGGCCGGCACTTACTGTGGGGCCTGCAGCCTGCCAAGCCACCCGTCTCTCCTGGGAGTGACGTGGTGACTTGGGAGCCTGAAATGGCAGCATGGGACTTGTGTCCGCCCTCTGCCTCTCCCTCAGACGCCCTACAGCCGAGGGAGAGGCAATGGAGGGGCTCCATGCCCCCCATGGGTGGCACGCCACACCCCCAGCTGCAGGATGCGTGCGCCACACCCAGCACCCGAGCGGCTAGCTACACCACTGCTAACCACCACGTACATTTTGCTGCAACTTCACCTCGATGAAGGTGTTTGCATGGTGGGGTGGGTCAGCGAATCTGTGTAATAAGTGTGAAAGCTGCAGTTGTTTCAGTTTAGGGGAGGGCTTACCTTTTGATAAGGGGGCCCAAATGTTTGATATATCCTCCCTTAGTTTGCTTACATAAAACTTAAGTCAAGGTGATGCTCCAACACAGCTTTATTACCAAGGGGGAAAGATAGTTACAGGAGTTTGCGCCACAATAAATCATGTTTGTTTGTTTTTTCAAAACACTGCTGCATTTCTGCCTACTACGTTCACCTAACTTTAGAGAGAAACTTTGGCATGAAGTTCCCCTTTACAAAGGAATCCTGTTGAAGCAAGCTTTGGGAAATCAGTAGAAAATGCTGAGCAAATGGACAATAAGACAGGGCAGGCTGGTCATGCTGCTAAATTTCTCCACAGTCCTGTGCACAGATTGCTATAAATCCCATTGAAGCTGCATCTCTGATTTCTTTTGCAATCATCATGCCTGAGCAACTCATCCTTATAAGGATCAAAGTGAACCTATTCCCCATGTCCCATTTGCCATATTTGATGTTTAATTTATAAATCGCTTAGATGAGTGGAACATTTTTACTGTAGGCACTTTGTGATCTTATTGGTGTTTCCTTTGGGTAATTTAACAAAACACACAAACGTCTTACTAAATGTCTCCCTACTTCCCCTCTCTCTGCATAGCTGTAGATCAGTGGAAAACGGAATGGGAAAACATATGTTTGTTTTTGTGAAGTAGTCGCTTGTATCAATAGAGACGTCAAACCAGAAAATTAATGTCCCATAACAGGCATTTTCCTTCACTAAGACCACAGAAACATCTTGGGGATCAGATGGTAAGAATCAAGAGAGCCTTCTCACTCTTTTTGCAAATGTATATCAGGTACAAATTAAATATCCACCCAAAACTGACGTGCAACATAGAGAAAATGGTAATGTACCTATTAAATGGGCATCAGTTTGAGAGAAGGGAATGTGCCCTGGTCTGAGCTGTGGAAATGGTAAAGAAGCCCAATGGAGGAGTCAGGTTATTCTCACTATCCCTACAAAGGTGCCTAAGATAGCTACTGTACAACAGGGTTCCTGAGGTAGCTGGTACCCTACCCTGTTGTGCAGGGATGGGGAATCGGCCGCCTTCCAGCTGTTGCTAGACTACAACTTCCATCATTCCTGACTATTGGCCCTGCTGGGTAGGGCTGATGAAAGATGGAGTTTAGCCAAGCCTGGAGAGCTGTCCATCCCTACCATGGTGTCTTTAGCTGAGGGGGTACCCAATGTGCAGCCTTCCAGATGTTGCCACACTACAACTTTCATCACCACTGACCATTGGGTCTGCTGACTGGGGCTGATGGAAGCTTTGGTCTAACAACACCTGGTTCCCCATTCTTCCTTTAGCCTACACACCGGACTAAATGGTGTTGACGTAAGAACGCTGGAATAGCCCTGCAATGTTGGACCACTTGCCGATCTAGTTCAGCATCTGGTTCTCACAGGGGCCAACAGGATGCTCATGAGAAGACCACAAGCAGGACCCAAGCTAAACAGCATTTTCCTTTCCGGCAGTTTTTAGCAACTGGTATTCAGAATGGAAGCAGCGCATAGCCATCATAGCTTGTAGCCATTGATATCCAAAGAAAGTGCTTGGGTAGGTGTGGTTCTTAACAATCCACCATCTCAAGATGTTCACGTATTGTAGGCCTGGTTTCTACCATGTCCTTTAGCAACAGCACCATTTTTCTAATCTGAGGAAAAGACCTGTGTAGCTCAAAAGCAACTTGGTGACTTGGCCTCATGCAACTGCCGCTTTTGGGACGTCTTCTGTCAGAGGCTCTGTGGCAATCACATTAACTACTGTTTGTCAGGCAGACATTTAGCCAGTGTAGTATTCTCTAATGCTGCATATACTTACTGGGAAATGCTGCAACTATTGAATTTCTGTCTGTCATGCAGCTGTTACTGTCAAGAGCCTCTGATGGGGGGGAGGGGATGGTGGTAGGAAGAGCAAGGCCAGAGCTGATTTAAATCATGCAACCCATAATGCTTCAGTCCTTTCTTATCAGTAACATGACCTAGAGGTAATGCTGAGTACCAAGATTTGTAACTGACAAATATCTCCTTTGATTCTACTAATCACCTGTCTCTGATGGAGTGCAGAGCAAAAAATTTTGGGGGGGAGAACAAGCTTATGGTTTGTCACCAGTCCTTCTGTAGCAGTTTATAACTTCTTAAGAGCTAAAAGCACAATTCCTGGGGAGAAGGAATCTAGCAAAGTTGCCATATGGAATCTGTACACGTTGCTAGAAGGGCCATCTTTCATATCATCGACAAGTTTCACTTTGCAGTCAAGGTTCTTCTTATTTTATTGCTGCTCAGCTTTTTGATTCCAGTTTAGCTTGCGAGCAAGCAGAGTGCCAAGAAAGGCAGGTGTTCCAATTTGGTGAAGCTGTGCCCAGCGATCTGTGCCCCGCGATAAACAACATCATTTTGGCACTGCCAAACAGTTTCATCCAGGCAGTGGCTTTGCAGGCAGAGATGGCTGAAAAGGTGTTTGCCAAGCCATCTCACATAATTCAGGAGCTCCTTTCATCTCTGTTGACATTTTATGAATCTGTGACTCAATGTCTTTGGCGCTCGAAGACACAACAGAATATTTTCAGAGAAGGAGGAGATAATGAGGGAAAACGCTATGTTGGAATATATGCACGAGATAGCTATCATTGTGCAGCCTAGTGAAGTTGTATTTGCAAAATGGAGTGCTTTTGCAACTCACCCAAAGTTTTAAAAAATGGGCTCGTCCCTCACCCACTCGTCTAGCAGATGGAGATGGTGAAGAAGCAAGTACAGGCCCTGCTGTCCCCGCAATCTGATCAGCAATGCTGATGCTGGGTTTGCCCTCGCCTCTTCATACTCAGCTGAAAGTTTGCTATGTCAATAAAATGCTGAATCAAGCATGGGAGAGACTGGGAGATTCCCGGTGGACCGGGAATGATTTAGTCCAGGTTTTAATTTATGCAGGCACACAAACATATGCTACACATATATGCCTGAAAAACACAACTTTAGGGGTCTTTAATTTGGAAACAGTTGCATACCACAGTGGTCATCACCCTATTTTACTATTAATGTTTGGCCAAACCAGTACTGTCTTGCTGACTTGAGAGAGGTCTGTTCCTGCAGACATCCTGAGGGTAGAACAGGATGAAAGGAGAGAGAAGCATGAGACAGTCCCCTATGCACACAAAATGCTGAACATAGTTTCGGGTTGCCCAGTCATAGGAAAACAGCTTCCTGACAGACATTAGCTCTAACATAAGGTACAAAGCTAAATGAAAGGGCATTAACAATAGGCACAGCTGATATAGCTGCCAGCAGGCATAACAATGTACATTTCCTGCTGCTGAGTTGCTGGATAATCACAAAGCGTTTTCCAGCCAATCAAGGCACCTGTCCAAGGGACCATGAGATCCCATGTGGAAAAAAGCAGCGATTGCCCCCTACTCCAGGAAATGTAAATTTAGACTATGTAATTCCTAGTGGAAGATGTTTTGCTGGAAGCAAAACCTTTGTTCTTGCCAGAGTTAATCAATAGCCAAACAAAAGTACGTACTTTCACTACACATTTCTCAGTTCCTGGGAATGAATAGGCATTCGCTGTGCATGAAATTCATGTTGTACAGTGTTACGAATAGTGGCTAGACAAGGCGATCTAGCTTAAAGCATCGCTGCTACTTCTGTTGCTTTGCAGTGGCGCCAGGATCATTGCTCCCAACAAATCCAAAATGGTAGTTCTGGAGCGCATGCAAAGTTCCAGCTGGATGGAACTGCTCAGTAACAATGCATCTAATGAAAGTATCACATATCTGACACACAATGTCACTGTTCAATGAGCCCCTGGCTGGATGTAGACCCATCAAAGAAGCGCTTCATTTTAAAGCGTTGCAAATTTAAACAGGGAAAACAGGTAGAGAAAAATGGCACTCCACGTCCATCTGGTGGCACAATGTTATATCGCACATACAACGCGTATAAAATGCTTTTTTCTTTACCAATCTAGCTGAGTCCATGGATATCTCAGTTGGTTAGAGCATGGTGCTGATAACACCAAGGTTGCAGGTTCGAGAGCTGCGTATTCCTGCATTGCAGGGGATTGTACTAGATGATCCTCAGTGTTCCTTCCAGCTCTGCAATTCTATGAATCTAAGAATCCTGGAGCATGTATGTACTAAATTTTACTTATATTTTTTGTAGAATTACCTTAAAATTATTAAGCCACAGAGCCACTCTTTCCTCCTCTCTCCTAAGCACAGAACACACACACACACACACACACACACACACACACACACACACACCATCAAGCTATTGTGTAGGAAATGCTTTCTTATTGTGCTATCCCATACAACCCTATCGCATGGCCCAAACAGGTTTGGTACTCATATGCATACCATATCTTCGTGAATGCAAATATCTCTTGTTAAAATGTCAGTTATTCAAGATGTGGATCTATCAGGGATGATTAGGAACTGGGATAAGCTACGCACAGGTGCAGGTTGTGTCCCATCTGCCAGCTAGTTATGCAACTCCTTTTGACATATCTACGTGAGCTATGTCTCATTCGGTACATCAGTTCCTATGATCCTGTGCTGTCTAAATGGTGGAAGGCTTGCCCTTGCTATTCCACCCCCTTATCTTTAACTTTTGGCTTTTTTAAAGTGAGAAATGAAAAGCAAGCCCTGCAAAACAAATCAAGGCCATTAATGCTCCTCATAACGATTAAGTGCATTTTCTTTGTCGATCTGATTGATTGATTCATTGCATAGAAGCATAGTTACCACACAGGTCAGGACAGCCTAATATCCTTCTGTTCAGAAAGCTTTCTGAGAAGGACATGACTCAGTGTCTCATTATTCTAGCGTTCCTGAGCAATGTCAAGCATGTATTGATCTCTTACTTGACTAAAGTAGCAATCCACTGTATGCTGCTGTGTAAGGTACTGATGATTTGCTAATATCCAAGATAATAGTATGTATCACCACCACCGCCGCCATCCTTTTATAGTCAGCTGAGAATTATGCACAACAACTTTCCTATTATAGTAAGGTGTTGGCTGTAGGTCTAGAGGTTTTGCAGTGCCTGAATGATGGGAATTACAGATCCAGAGTGTTTGCAACTTTGGGAAGGGCATGAGAACAGGTTCTATGGTGCTAGAACCTTAGCTCATCTCAGAGGACCAGCATCAGCCATGGTGATCCTTTGCCTCGCCTCTTCGCTTGCACCAACCTGCTTGTTTCCATCAAATGCTACCTGGCATGAGCAGAGGCAGCCTGGCTTTAATTGCACTGGGACAGCAAGGCAATATCAGCTGGCAACTTCAAAGGAGGGGCCTCAAATACAGCTGTTCTCAGACCTCACTTTCAATCATGGAATAAAACCATTTATTTCTTGCTGGTGCAGTTCCATGCCGGGCACAGTGACCTGTGAATGACCCCTAGTACCGCATTGCTATAAGTCTTTCTAGTATCAGAACAACAATATTTGAATCTTAGTAAGACGTGGCTGTTCTCTAGTTTGTGTGGGGTGGTCTGATTCCCCCTTCACCGGCCTTTCTTTCTTTCTTTCTTTTGGCTTCACAAGATCCTATCAATATTGGTGGCAGGGTCAAATTGCCCCCTGCTAGTGATCAGATTAAATGAGCAGAGAGGGGGTGGTAACCCCCCTCAGCTGATTTGCATGGATCACTTGAGGAGAAGGACCTTATGCCCATGTATGTGCACATCCTATATGTATGTGCGCATTCATGTGTGCATGCAAAAGAGTGTGTGTGTAAAAGAGAGTGAGGCAGCCACACCCACTTTTGGCCACACCCACTCCCCCCAAAGACCAAGGGTGAATTGGGCCATGAAAGCTTAAGACACCTTTGATCTTAACTGTAAACCACACTGTTTACACATGAACTTCCAGTGTAATGTAATTTTGCCTAATATGCAAATTTCAGCAAAGGTATTTTCTCTAATATAATGCATTTTGTTTGCTATTTTTACGAATATGTGCATTTCTACAGATACTTTACCCCAGTATATGCATTTTTGTACACAATACTTGGTCGGAGAACTGCCTTGTAAATTTTGGAAGAACGGCTGTGTTTTGGTTCTCATATTGTTTCAAAAAGTGTGAATTAGGGAGGTTCACACCTTTACATGTGAATTGAATCAAGTATCTTACCTGTCCCTACTCATAGGATCACTTTGGCTCTGGGCTTAAATTTCCACCACTCTGTTCTGCTCAATTCTACTTAACTTCTATTACAACCCAGTAAATCTGAAGCATAAAAGTTAGCAGGAATTTCATCTGGGAATCAGTTATATCAATCATATGAACTTCAAGCACTGAGCCAAGGAAGAAGGGGGGCAGAGCAAGGCTGTATTGCAGGCGACTGCATATTGTGTCTTGGAGGAGATGAGAAGGAGAGGAAAAACCCCAAATGCATTTGCAGCAATGAGAAGAAGAGTCACCTCCCACATAGAACTGTTTCAGATTTCAGCTGATGTAAGGATAGGGCAATAAATAGAAAGCCTGAAATGGAGGAGGCTTGGCTGACAACAGATGTTGACATGGAGGTACCCTCATTATATAATGGAAATGAAACTGATCAGGAGTTCTGGTGCTACAAAGAAACATTTGGAGAAAGACGCAACAAACAAAAAGCGGGTCAAAGTGCAGTATCCAGGTTAGTGGCTGCTGTTTGAAGTACATGGAAACATCCTAAAGGCTGTGTGTGTGTTTGTGTGTTGGAAACAGAAAGTTTGTAGGAACTGTATAGAAATAGTTTCCTCAGCAAACTGTTATCTGTCAGCTCCCACTTACCCGTTGTTGCATGGAATTCATATCATTTGCGCTTCCCCTCTTTTCTAGACATCTTTTCTTTTTAATCAAAAACATGTTAATACTTGTATGCTTAGTCGTATCAGATCACAAATAGCAAAGAAATAAGCCAAACCGTTTAGACCTCCAAAATGCTACACAAGAACACACAGAGACACACACCAGTCCAATGACTGACACATTCTTTTATGTTCCAAAGCAATTGATACTTCAAAAATTGCGCATTGCTAACACAATATTTTGATCAAACGGATTATTCCAATATGTTAGGCATTGTTTTTCTGTGGCAGAATTTGTAATGTGTTATTCATTCATTTGGCCTCCTGCAAATATATGATGGCTAAATTTCTTAGCATCAAAATGACAGGCACAGATCTTGCCTTTTCGCCAGCTGTTGTATAATTGATAGCACTGCATCACAGAAGTGACCTTTTGCAAATACAAGCTACTGACTAATGCAGGAACACTGAGCCATAACAGAACAGCCCTCATTTCCTGAATGTGGAAACTGACATGCACAGAGGCTTCTGTCTCTATAGGTTTATGTTGGTTATTATTTATTTCTTCTGGTTACTATTTTGTTAGATGTTGTATATTTAGCCATTAATTTTTCCACTGTGTTTTTAATTATTATCGTTTTTGCAAGGCAAGCCCCCAGACCTCATGGGAGTGGTTCACTCATTACCAAATATTTCCTCTATAAAATAATGTGTATGCATCCACCTGCCAAAATAATAAGTATATGAATTGTATGTATGTGAAAACAACAAAGAAGCCACCGGTAGGAAGGAATTTCCTGGCCCTGCCCCATTCGTTCCATTTGCTTATGGAATATTTCATGGATATTTGATGAGGCGTCAGAAGTTATTCAAAGGAAACAGCAGGAAGAGTGAAGCTGTACATTTAACAGCAGGGAGAGGAATCCCCTGTGATGTGTTCTCATGGCAAAATGAGGCAGGCAGCAGATACACGAGGGTGGAGTGAAGCTCCTGCAGCCAATCAGAAGCCACGATTTGTTTTTTCAAACGTTTTGTAAGTCAAATGGACTTCCAGAATGGATTCCCTTCGACTTCCAAGGTACGACTATATTCTCTATCCGGACATTAAAGGCCCATTATCAGAGTTCAAGAACACATTCCATCCAGGCAAAGGTAGTCTGGTTATGAAACAGAACTACTGACAGATATAGCTTGGGGGAAAGAGGTGTGGCCTTCAAGGACCAGATAGATAGGCCCAGGGCCTGAGGTTCCCCAGCCCGGCCCTAAACGACCATGTTGTCCTCAGGAACAGTGGAGGGCACTGCCTCATTTCCAGTGCTGAAACATGATGATTCATGAAGTTTCTGTACATGGAATGGAGGGGGGAGTCATCCTGCCACAAAATATCCTGGGCTCGCCTTGCTTACCGTATGATTGGAAAAAGAAGTTATGGTGCTGAATGGATTCACGTAAGCAGACAGCGCAGCATTATGCATGACAGCGCTAAGTAGTGTGAGAATGCTGGGCGGAATACTTTCCTAGCTTAGTTTTCAGAGCTGTGAGAGAAAGTGCTGATAGCCTGAGGCAAGGTGACAATCTCCTGAGTGAGCAGCCTGAAGAACAGGGGAAACGCCCATTCTTTCTTTTGTAAGAAGAGATGCACACATCGACTCGCCTCTTTCCCCAAACTCCTTCCTGCAAAAATGACGACGTTGCCTTCAGAACACCTCCAGAGCTGATTTGCGTTACCATATTGCTCCACTGTGCCTTTTATTGGACTCTTCTCACTCATCCTGCAATAGCAGTACACATCAGCCTTCAACATTTCTTTGCATAAGTCTCTGCCTGTGGCATTTGTGTCAATGATGTACTATCTCTGCACCAGCATAGCAGTTGATGTGCTGCATCTGAGTCAAGCGACAAGTCCTCAGTGTGCACGGTGATTTTATACTGTTTAACATCGCAGCAACTCTTTAATAGAAGGGGAAATGAGGCTGAGGGGTGGCTGGTGACTTGCCTGAAGTCATGGCTAAGGTTGCTGTCTGAGACATGGTTACTTTAGAAATAGCTTCCACTGAAACCAGTGGGATTGCTCACAAGTACACACATTTAGAATTGCAATGTAAGCAAAGTCCAAATTTAACACCTTGATCACTGGCCAACGCTGGCAATCATGCGAGTAGATTTATCTGCTCCATCTCTCTGAAGGAGGGTGTCTTCCATAGAAAGCACTCCAGATGCCTGTAGGTGCCCTTGATTGCATGTTGAGTTACATGACACCCTATGTTTCGTTATGGTGATGTGCAAGGAGCAGTCACTGATGCAGGGACAACGGATATACAGTATTCATATATATATATATATATATATACTGTATGTCAAGGAAGTCAATGGGATGGGAATTCTTTGCTACAAGACTGGTCTACGGTTGTACTGTCAATAGGGGCTATGGGATAGTTCACTTGGTAGAACATGAGATCCTTAAGCTCAGGATTGTGTGTTCGAGCCCTGCATTGGGCAAAGTATCCTGCATTACCCTTGTGGTCCCTTCCAACTCTACAGTTCTATGATTTTATGAATGAAGGGGGACAGGCATTGGCCAAAGTATGATGTTTGCATGTGCCACTCATCCAAGGTTCCACCCCCTTTAGCTGCTCCACCCTTATATCTTTGCTGGCAGAACAGCTGGCATATTTGAGTATTCTGCTGGCATCTTTTCCATAGCAGCCATGCATCTTGCATTCCACTGGCACAAAACATCTTCTGCTAAATGTTATGGCCTTTCAGTAAGCAGCATGTCTTCAGCATAGGGTTGTACTCTTAAAGGCACTTACAAAAACATTCTAAAGCTACATCTACCTGGGGGGGGGGGAAATCCATGTTTTCAGTTGCATGCATAGTGCTGAATGTGATATGCAAACAGAGCAAATATTTTGGGGGAATCAGGTGACTTTTCTGACAAACTGTGCCTTGCAGACAGACTGCACGGGCCATGTGCGTACTCTAATTTCTGGTTTGGAGTACAGCGAACAGGCTAGAGACCTCCTTTATGTAGCTGCGCCCAATGTGCACAAGGAACAGCAGCCTCAGATGATATACGTTATCCAATGAAACTTTGCCGAACGATTCGCAGGCCAGAAAGGAAGTTCCACGAAGTCACTCAGAAGTTTGGGAAAGCAGGGCTAACGAAGAGCAGAGTTTCTTCCAAGAAATTTGGCACGCACAATGGAATGTCTCGCACAGCCTTTCAGGGGCAGCAAATAGCCGTTCCCAAACATTCTGAACTTCTCTTCCCTAAATTTGCTCCTGTGTGCCAGTTATCTGCTGCATTAGTGAGTATGTCTCAGTTCTTGCCTTTGGTGGTGTTCATCTGACTCAACGTGCAAAAAGCTGCGGATCAGGGAGCACCGATGTGAAATACTTCTTTATCAGATGTGCTACCAACTTCTCCCCACCCTTTTAATCTCCACAGTTTTGTCTGACAACAGGACTCACAAGACTGTTCTCTAGACTAGGGTCAGGGAACATCTTTCAGTCTGAGTGCCAGAACCCTTTCTGGGCTGCCTTCTGGGAGTGGGGGACACATACCAGTGGTGGGTAGGCTAAAGACAAAAGTGGGTGGAGCACTGAATGTAAATTTTAACATAATGGAGTATGCTGGTGTATATCCACACACTCTGTCACACAGTGTTCCATCCTCCATCCAGACACGCAAGAAACATTATCAATGTTCAAGGACACATTTCAGCCAGACAAATGTCTTCCAGGAGGGTGAGACCATGGAGGGGTGTGGCCTGGGGAGAGTCCTGAGGGCCACAAAGCAATGCCTTGAGGGCCACAGTTGTCCCCAGGCCTGAGGTTCCCTACTCTTGCTCTAAACATTGACAAAGGCGAAGGACCTGCCATTCACAATCTGAGAGTGAGAGGAGATGTAGGAAACAAGCAGTGAATAACTCCCAGAGTCCCATCATTCATTACTTCTGTGAAGGTACCTCTAGGTTCTTCCAAGCCACAGCCTGCGACTGTAGGACTTACAACACAATTCTATGCATGCCTACTTATATTCAAGGAGTTCAGTGGGGCTTAAGGTAAAGGTAAAGGGACCCCTGACCATTAGGTCCAGTCGTGACCGACTCTGGGGTTGCGGTGCTCCTCGCTTTATTGGCCAAGGGAGCCGGCGTACAGCTTCCGGGTCATGTGGCCAGAATGACTAAGCCGCTTCTGGCGAACCAGAGCAGTGCACAGAATCGCTGTTTACCTTCCCGCCGGAGCGGTACCTATTTATCTACTTGCACTTTGACGTGCTTTCGAACTGCTAGGTTGGCACGAGCAGGGACCCAGCAACGGGAGCTCACCCCGTCGCGGGGAATCAAACTGCCGACCTTCTGATCAGCAAGTCGGGGCTTACTCCTTGGTAATTGCAGCATCACTGCACTATTTATTTCTTATTGTATTTTTTTAAAGATAGATGATAGATGATAGATGGATAGATAGATAGATAGATAGATAGATAGATAGATAGATAATCTCTGTATTTAGGAACCATTTCTTTGACAATGACTGAACTTCAATTAAACCCAAAATGGTGCTGGATCCCTACCCCAGTAGTAATGACAGTATCATCAGCAAGTCATTTTTAGAAAGTCTGTATGAATTTGTTTCTTCACTGACTAGTTATGTATTTTGAATGCAAAGGAAATTTTTAACTGGCATATGTTGAACAGAATTAACATATGCAAACATTAGTGTGGTTAGATAGTTTTAGACTCTGGATGTAATGGACTTATGAGGGGCCTCCTTCTTAGATGTTAATGTGTATTACTTCACTTACTTCAACTTGAAGAGAATCTCTTGGGGGGGGTGAAATCAAGGCCTGAACCTTATCAGGTAGTACGGCAGAAAGAAGCTTGGCAATGGATCACAATATTGAGGCAGAGTTAAGTGGGAGTTATTTTCCAGATGTGGCTTACAGCAGTTCTTGCTGCCATTAGTGTGTATTGTGAATGTAAAATGCACATCGGCCAGAATGCTCACTTGCTATACAAATGCCCCCACCTTAATTAAACATTAACAGAAATACAGTGGTACCTTGGGTTACAGACGCTTCAGGTTACGTACGCTTCAGGTTACAGACTCCACTGACCCAGAAATAGTACCTCGGGTTGAGAACTTTGCTTCAGGGTGAGAACAGAAATCATGTGGCGCCGGCGCGGTGGCAGCGAGAGCCCCCATTAGCTAAAGTGGTACCTCAGGTTGAGAACAGTTTCAGGTTAAGAACGGACCTCCAGAACGAATTAAGTTCTTAACCCGAGGTACCACTGTAGTGTGAGAGAGGCTCTCAGTTGTTTTAAGCCTCACACATGAAAGCACTCTGAGGCTCATGACTGCTTTCCAAGCTCTGTTTCCTCACAAAGACTTTCTAAGTGTGCTACTCTAATTTCTTTTCCAGACTCAGGATTTGCGATAAGGGTGATTCTGTTGCGGCATGTCATTTATCTGCTGTTGGATACAGTGCCATTTTCTATACTGTAACCATCAACTATCTAGTCAACACTAAGGCTATTTTGGGAAGGAATTTGGAGTTACTGTACCTTGCTCTTCAAACGGAGCGTGGGAAATACTCTTGGCCTGGAGGAAGTCAAAATTCACCTCCATCCCACTCAACATTGCCAAGTTCATTGAAGGCCCCAAAACAGGAAGCACTTGATTTGTTGTTCATACAACACCAGCAAAATCAGTATAACTGTCAGTGAATCAATAGGACAGCTCCTTAGCCCAATAGTGTTTTCACCATTTCTAGTATGATAAACTTCTCTTCTGGTTAGAAAATTCTTAAGACCCTCTGCAATACGATAGGCATTGCTTTACTGTTGGACCTCAGAGAGATTTTAACTGGGTTCCTTAAAAGGAAGGGAAATAGATCCCAGAAAGGACTTATAGTTTGTTTGTTATTAACTGCTAAAAATCTGAATAACAAGAAACTGGTTCTCGAATGAGCCTCTTTTAATTAATGGCTTTCTACAGCTTGAGAAATATTTCAGGTCTTGAAATTAACATATTACATAATATCTAATGAGCATCTTACTGCACAATCCTAGGCATGCCTGCCTGGAAATACAGTGGTACCTCAGGTTACATATGCTTCAGGTTACAGACTCAGAAATATTACCTCAGGTTAAGAACTTTGCTTCAGGATGAGAACAGAAATCGTGCTCTGGCAGTGCGCCGGCAGCAGGAGGCCCCATTAGCTAAAGTGGTGCTTCAGGTTAAGAACAGTTTCAGGTTAAGAATGGACCTCCGGATCAAATTAAGTACTTAACCTGAGGTACCACTGTAAGCTCCATTGTCTTCAACAGAGTTTACTCTTGGTCCAGGTAAGTGTATATAGATTGCAATTTTGGATTATCAGAAAATCATTTGAATTGTTTGTGAGGGAAGATTCTCTCCCACCCCTCCAACCCAGTGTATGTCTTTATTTTATTTTATTTTTTTTAAATGATATTTATTAAAGTTTCAATAAAAGATTAAACATAAAACATAAAAAAGAAATACACAATTCAAAATATACAATACATAATCTAAAAGAAAGAAAAAAATTAAGAAACAAGAAAACAAAAGACAAAAAAGAAAGTAGAATAATTAAAAACAATATTACCTTTTCGTCTCCATTTTTAAATTTACTTATTTTCTGGACCTCCTCGTACCTCCCTCTTTTGTATTCCAGTTCAAATTGTTTGTCCAGCAATTTCTTTCCCTCTTTTTTTTAATCCCAATCTTAACTCTTAATATAATATAACATTAAAATTTTACCTTTTAAAAACCAAATTTCCATTTCCTTAAACTTTTTTAATCCTAATCCTTAATCTTAATCTATCCATAATTTTAAATCCTAAACAGCTGGAAGCCACTTATTTTTAATTCAACATCACTCTAACATTCTTTAATTTTGCAATGTTTCTGCAGATAGTCTTTGAATTTCTTCCAATCTTCCTCCACCGACTCTTCTCCCTGATCACGGATTCAACCCAGTGTATGTCTTTAAAAAATTTTTTTAATAGAGACTTAACACTAGTAAAGATCACTAACCTACCCACACCGCCCTGAGTGGATCTCTCAGCCAACCTCAACAATAATCTTGCTTATCCGCAAACAGCAACTACACCATATGGTTCATCCACTCACACCGACATACAATAAATCAAATACACAAGAGGAGGGGAGGGGACTTCTGGATATTTTTGATTCATTCATTGTTATGTGTCATTCATTTTATACTTCGTCCTTTTGCTGTCAATTTGTATACAATACTTAGGAAATCTGAATAAATTTAAGCTCTCCCTATGACTCTGGCATAATATTATCTATTAAGCAGGAGGTTAACTTCTACCTGGCTGGACTGTTTTGCAATAATCCAGATTCGACTATAGGAAGAGATATTTCACAGAGCCCCATGAAACGAGTTTGGAAACCACTGGTATAGAAGTCCATGTTTTTTTTGGATCCTGTCCTTACTACATCTCACCACTGTTCCTCAAATATCAGTATCCAAAACCTGAGATAGTGACCCCACTTTGCTTTATGGCAGGGCCAGCCTTGCCATCACCTGATCAGTGCATCAAATACTGAACACCTGATGAGAGACAACACAGGGGTAGTGTTTGGGGCAGTTGCAAGAGCACCGACAGTGATTGCTCATGGAAAAATCCAAAATGTTAAATTAATGTGAAGTAGATTGTTGGGGACGTGGGTGGCGCTGTGGGTTAAACCACAGAGCCTAGGACTTGCCGATCAGAAGGTCAGTGGTTCGAATCCCCGTGATGGGGTGAGCTCCCATTGCTCGGTCCCTGCTCCTGCCAACCTAGCAGTTCGAAAGCACGTCAAAGTGCAAGTAGATAAATAGGTACCACTCCGGAAGGTAAACAGCGTTTCCGTGCGCTGCTCTGGTTCGCCAGAAGCGGCTTAGTCATGTTGGCCACATGACCCAGAAGCTGTATGCCGGCTCCCTTGGCCAATAAAGCGAGATGAGCGCCGCAACCCCAGAGTCGGCCACGACTGGACCTAATGGTCAGGGGTCCCTTTACTTTACCTTTAGACTGTTAGGAGGAGATGGTTAGTGCCTGCCTCCATTCTACCCTGTGAGTAGCCTGTCAGGAAGTAAACATGGCTGGGCTGAAAGTGATGTGTTCCTGTGGTAGCTGGCACAACTGTCTTCCCCACAACTGGGAGTTGGTGCAATCAACAAGGGAGAAGGTGTTTGGACATTTGGGCACCTCTTCCCCTCTGGAGATAAAACCGAGGAAGAAAACCACCAACAGGAAACAGAGGAGTTTTAGATCTGGGTTTTTACACCCAGTGGTGAGGCAGAATTGCTCTGGGAAACTTGTGGTGGTGGTGAGTTGTAAAGGGAGTGGGGAAATGATTTTAGGGTTACTGGCTCCTGGAGAAGGTCCAGGGATGAGCTGAGCACCCAAAACTCCAATCAAGGTGTTAGGGACTCACCATGCCTCTTCTGAGATAAGAGCTCAGTGTGGGGCTAGGAGGACTTTCTGGTTCAACCCTGTTGCCCAGAGATATCTGACATAGGTGATCTTGAAGTGCTATAACCTGACACCATACATGTGAATGATGGTAATTAAAGGCATGCCTAAAGGCATCTTTGGTGGTGAAGTTAAATTGTCAGGCGATTAAGAAACTTTCCTTAAATAACAGCCTTTAGCACCAAGCAACCTACTTTTACTTTCTCACTTCTAGTTAAAAACAACATTCTTTTGAAAATATTTGATTATTGGCTTCAGAAGATCTAATGCCTTTGGACTTCTCGGTGCTTTACAGCTTTCCAATGTATTAGCCTCAGAAAATGGAATAATAAAGTCTGTAATCTGAAATTTGGCTATAGCAGGAAAGCACATGCTGTCCTTCAGATTTCCTTGTATGTCTTTTGAAAAGACTCTGAATGATCATAGCTGTACTGTATTGGGTGAAGAAAGGTAAGGGGTCTAAGAATATGACAGAATTTGAAGTTAAGTTTTATGATGATAAAGTGTTTACAGGGGGGGGAAAGAAATGAAAGAAAAAATAGTTTAAAAAGAAAAGGATAAGCTGTCAACCATCAATAAAGAAGGATTCAGCTATGCAATAAAGTAGGATATAGTGGTAGCTCGGGTTAAGAACTTAATTCGTTCTGGAGGTCCGTTCTTATACAGCTATGCAATTTACTGAGTTAATAAGAACATATACCAAGAGGAAAAGGATGCGTGTTCTATCATTAGAAATGGTCTCAAGGTCTAAACCAAAACAATTACAATATTTTATTTCAAAAAAAGAAGTTGAAAAATCCCACTGAACTGTACTAAATCCAAACACCCTCACTGACCCGTGGTACCTGACATTCCTAAGCTATGGCGATGGTATATAAAACAAATTAAGACCAACAGGTAAAAGGAGCAATCTTCAACACTTTGCCCTTCCTAACATGCATGTTTTTGTATGCAGTTTTGCCTAATCCACACATATTTGCAAAGCAGTTTCCCCCTAACACAGAACATTTTTTTGTATCACAAAAGTCAGAGAAATGTGGATTTTGAAGGACGGCTGTATTTTGGTTCCTGTGTTGTTTTGTAAAGGGTGAATTGCATGAGTTCACCTTCACATGCAACATGAAACCATCCCCCCCCCCCCCATCCCTGAATGCAATTCATGAAAGCAAGAGCCCATGGAGCCAGAACACAGCAACCTCTGCTCCTCTGACATAGATATTGGAGATAATAGACTTTGGCCTCATGCCATGGTCTGAAGGCATGTGATGCAGAAGCTAAGCATGTGGTCTGGTAAGTGTCAGGATTAAGAGATCACCTGAGAACCTGATTTGAAGCACTTTTAAATCTATCGTGGAAGAAAGGTGGGGAAGAAATAAATATGGCTGAGATTTGTACATCACTGGCTCATGCATTACATTAGTTTATTGAAAGTGACAGGAACACACACATTGACGCTTTTAAGCAGGCATAGGCAAACTCGGCCCTCCAGATGTTTTGGGACTACAACTCCCATCATCCCTGACCACTGGTCCGCTGGTTAGCTAGGGATGATGGGTGCTGTAGTCCCAAAACATTTGGAGGGCCGAGTTTGCCTATGCCTGCTTTTAAGTATACTGATCTGGTGTCCAGAATATGAATAGCTTATTTTAGGAATGTTGTTTGTTTGTTTGTTTGTTTGTTTGTTTGTTTGTTTGTTTGTTTCCAATATGCTTCTGATTATTTTCCATACCTAAATCCATCTGGGGCAATGCACAAAATGTGGATTGTGAATTAGCTTTGCACATTAGGCCGTTGGGATAGCTCAGTTGGTAGGGCACGAGGCTCTTAATCTGAGGGTTGTGGGTTTAAGCCCCGTGTTGGGCAAAAGATTCCTGCATTGCAGGGGTTGGACTAGATGACCCTTGTGGTCTCTTCCAGCTCTACAGATCTATTCCATAAACAGAGGCAGTTTTAGGGTGGTACAACCGGTGCTGCGGCACTGGGCACTGTGCTGCAGAGGATGCCACAACAACACTGTAGAATGGAGCTCAAGAGGCGTGGGGTGCCAATTTTTTTGTGTTGCCCAGAGTCCAAAGAGGGTTTGAGAGACCAAAGTCCACCACTGCCATAGAGCTTTGCTTGATTGACGTCTCAAATACTTGTGTTGTGCTCAGGGGCGCCTTACCCATAGAGGCTAGTGGCGCAGGGCGCCAGGGTGCCAAGTTCTGGAGGGCGCCAGGGAAGAGGCGGAGGCTGGATGTGGCACCTCCCGGCATCAGCTCGCCGCCCTCACCCACCTCCACCATGCCACGCCAAAGCAGCGCTGCGCCCGGAGCCTGCTGTAGCCACTGTGGCACGAAGCAGCCAGCTGAGCTGGGAGCCACCGTGTTCAGCCTCCGCCTCTTCCCCGCCAGAGGAGCTGCCCTCCAGCTGTTGCCTGCCTCCTCCAGCCCCGCAAAGCTGGGTGTGTCACCGGCAGCACCGTCCTCCCTAAAAAAGGTCAGCAACTCTGGGAAAGGGGGGGGGAGCAGAGGGATATTTGCATCACAGTGCCGGATATGCTTAAGACGGCCCTGGTTGTGCTATATGTCCTCGTAACCAACTCTGCAGGTGAGTCTATAGGAAACCAGGTTGCCTTTAAAGAAGTTTGTTGATTTCCTGAAGTGCTTTAAAGAACATTCTTCACAGCGGTTGTGAAAGTCTGTTTGTCATTCGAACAAAGCTCATGTGAAGAATTGTGTGACAGTGTCAGCAACAGAGTGGATCTGCAGCGCCAAGGTAGCGTTGTTTCCTCAGAACAGATAATGAAATTCATCCAAATGCTTGGATATCCTCATGAATCTTTTTTTTAAAAAAAAATCTAATTTTTCTTTATCACTAAAACATGAAACATTTTGTGATCCATCTGTTCTAAGTAAGCTAACTTGGAATTGCCTGGAAATTGAACTTCAAGCAACAGGAAGTTGGGCTCGTTTGGCAAATGTTCTTTCTCCTAAAACTGCTAATATGCCTAAGGGAGGAAAATGGAAACGTTTGCTTATTGCTCAGAAAGATCTTATAATTTGATTCTGGAACATTTATACAGTGCCTACTCCTAATAAAGAGACAAATGCCATATTGCTGGAGGAAATTGCCCTCTCTTGTAATACGTCAGGTTACTCAATTTGCCATGTGTTCAGGTCAGGAGGAGAAAGGGGGAGATGATTGAGGAATTTGATCTTTGTGAATTCTGATATGAATAGGCCTGGTCCACACCTTTGAGATGAATGGGTGAATTGGAATTGGAATCCACTAGTTTTCACATTTCCTGAACGATCTGACACAGTTCTTAGCTTAAGAAAAAAGGATTAAAATACATTTACAAGTACATATCTTTTGCTTTATATTATTTAAATATTGCTAATTTCCATTTTCACACAGATTTTAGGGTTTAGCCAAGTAAGTTATACTCAGAGTAAACCCAATGAAAGCCCTTTTCAGAATAACTTGCATTAGTACCAATCATCTATTCTAGGAGAAGAAAAGATTGGATCTAGCTCTCCATTTCCCATTTCAGTTCCCTGAACTATCAACAGGATTTCAGCACATTGAGTGAAGAATTAAAACCCAGATATTTGGGCAAGTGCAAACAGCTAAACAAATTAACAGTGCAGACAACTGAACCAACCTTAAAATAGTTCTATGTGTTTGTGGGACAGGAGTGCACCTTTTAAAGTGTAGCTGTTGATTCAAACGTCTACAATTTAAAACAAAAATGTTTTGAGGAGAAAAGATTCATATTAGATAACTGAGCTCTGTCAACAGATATACTCTAGAACTATTCTATATTTAGAAGAAACCCAGCAATCTAATATCCAAAGCAGTAAGTTTGTCTTATGCAAATGGCCAGTCATTGTAAAACAAGCCACAGGTGATTTCTTTACAAAATTGTGGGCTGTTCAGATTTGCAGAATGAGGAGCAAGAATAACTTGTGTGTGGTTTTATATGCTGGTTTCTCAGTGAAAACAGCCACTTGCGTGTATTGTTGTGTATGTACCCAATGTCATCTTCAGAGCAGTAACAAGCTGCAGGCCCCTGGGGCTGAATCTCTGGTGATGCCCTTGGACCATTCCTTTACTCTTAGGCAATTACTGTCACTTCAAGGCCTTCACATCACAGAACATGAGGAAAGAGAGCAGATGAAAAGGCTTCCACATGGGAGATTGTGCTTCTCAAGGTTCGATTTATCTCTCTTTTCTGAAATTAGCATAGGTTTTGCTGGAGATTTTCACACGTTGTGAGTCCTTTGTTTCTAGCCTTGGCGATGGATGATCACCTTTACATATTGGGATTTTCTCCCCTAGACTGAAAGCTAAAAGATTATAATTAGGACTTGATAGCCTTGACCTTCCACGCAATATAAGAACTTTAAGGGTTTGTTTTTACAAGCAAGGGGTATATCAATTTTATGGAATTTTATTGTTTATGAAATAATATATGTGCAGTGATATATTAATCTATTTGCATTGCTATACATCCTGTCATAGAAGGGAATTTCCCCAGCTGCTACCTGCTCATACCACGTCCAAGGCGTTCTTACTTTTGTTCCTAGATTACTCAAATATGGCAAATCAGGTGAATGAAACATAAAACCACACAGCACTACACTTCCTTAGCCTCATGATATGACAAAGGAAAAACATGTTTCAGTTGACTATTCTGATGGTCATCCTAATACAAAGCTCAATGTGATAGCCTCAAACTGTTTCACGGGGAAAATGTATCACAGCCTAGCCTTAAGGCTACTGTGTTTTCTTCTCAAGCAGTTACCATCTTCACAGTACATATCAGGTGCTGAGAAGCAAGCCTCATATTGTCATATGACGATCTGCAGCTGCTGGCTGCCTCACATCACTGTAAGTCAGAGGTTTTCAACCTTTTTGAGTCCACGGCTCCCCTGACCAACTACATTCTTTCTGCGGCACCCCTGTGGGGCTCAGGAGCCCAGTTATGTCACCCCTTGCCTCTCACCCTTTTTTGAAAACCCTCCCTTGTGGAGCATTCCCTCAGCCTCCGCCCCGTCTCCTTGGGGGTCCTCTGGGCACCACCGCCCAATTGGGTTTTGCCCAATCCCAGCACCCTTGTCACCCAGCAACCCTTTTAGAAGTACCTTTACAGGACTTGTTGGGTAATGAAGTCCAAATGTGGAAAAGAAAGAAAGGCAGCAATGCTTATCAACTTTTGGGGGGCAGCCCCCTCAAATATTTTATTGGGGGAGACTGAAGGGACATGGACCCCTAGGAGTTGACACCTATATCTGGAAGGCACAAAGTTGCAGAGGGAGTGGTTCAGCAGTATATCACACTAGGCTTCCCCTCTTCGTAGTTGTTACTACAGCATTTAGCTACATACATAGCTAGCTGCCCCTCCCAAATCTGGTGTGAAGCTTCTTTGTGGTGAGGTGAAACAGGAGAAACCACATCTCTGGTTGCTTAACACTCATTCACATGCTCCTCTACTTCTTCCAAATGGCCCTGGCCCATTCCTCTTCTCCAGCAGTAGCTCCATGCTGATCTCAGGTTCTGTGCCTCAGCTAAGGGGTGGCCATGGTCCCATCTTTGGAAAATCATGAAGAGTGGACCTCCTGCTCCAAGCAGCTGGCTTGGTTGGTCATTGAATGGAATGAGTCCTCATAATTAGAGGCTACCAGAAACATGACAAAGGTAAGGTCTAAGCCATTCCCAAATGTTTGTTGATGGTGTTCAATCATGTTGGAGGAGTGCTAAATCTGAAAGCTCTAAAGGCGATAGTTCCTCTCATGAGAACTGGAATGCTCCTATAATATACCTATCCAAGCTTTAGAACTTGAACCATCAATCCGCTTTTCCTATCCAACCACTAACAAAGTGTTACAGGTGAATATGAGCTAGAATGTTAAATTAGCAGATAGCTAGGGACACGGGTGGCGCTGTGGGTTAAACCACAGAGTCTAGGACTTCCCGATCAGAAGGTCGGTAATTCAAATCCCCACAACGAGGTGAGCTCCCGTTGCTTGGTCCCTGCTCCTGCCAACCTATCAGTTTGAAAGCACGTCAAAGTGCAAGTAGATAAATAGGTACCACTCCGGCGGGAAGGTAAACGGCGTTTCCGTGCGCTGCTCTGGTTCGCCAGAAGCGGCTTAGTCATGATGGCCACATGACCCGGAAGCTATATGCCGGCTCGCTCGGCCAATAAAGCGAGATGAGCGCCGCAACCCCAGAGTCGGCCACGACTGGACCTAATGGTCAGGGGTCCCTTTACCTTTATAAAATTAAAAACAAGGCTAGATAACTTCTAATACAATCTTTTTTACTCCTACCAGGGAGTATACCCCATTAAACTCAATGTGGCTTACGTCTCAGTAGATAATTTATAGAATTGTACATTGCACGCCCATGTGTATTTATTTATCTTGGAGTATCCTTCTTTTACCAAGATGGGCTTATTTCAGAATATAGGTCCGTGGGTTTGTGCTGCAACAGTGAAAGAGGAAGGGAGACAATATTCTCTTTAAACTCATGTTACTTGATATTTTCAATTAGACAGAGATGCTCCCTCTCAATGATATTGGGTTTCTTCTCCAACGTTGTGATGAGTGATGAGGTTTCAGACCCATATATCATGGCTACCAAAACAAAAGCATTTCAAAGCCCTGCTAATTATTGAAGAGGTTTTACAGAACCTTCTTGAGATACCCAGAATTGTGTTTGCAAACTAAACATGGACATTGACAGCATGCCAGCATAGTTCCCCAAGAGGACTTGAGCAAGACATTTAAATTTTTTAAAAAAAGAAAGATATTGAGCCAGACTTTTGGTTTATCAAGGTTTACTGTGAATGAGCAGCTAAGCTAGTACACACTGCACAATCACTCCCATTCTGCTAATGTCTGACCCAAGGAAGATAAACAAACCAGGAAGCCTTGTCTTCCCATTATGTGAAAATCAGAGATTGTGGTTTGTTGTTCCCTAATAAGCCACCATAAACAAGCCAATAAGCAGTGCTTTTTTCTGGGGGAAACGCAGGGGTACGCATACCCCTAAACATTTTGTGAATCTTTGTACTTTTGTCCATTTACTGTATTTATTTCCCCCGATTTGAACTATAAAATGGTGATTTTCTTGAGTCAAAATGAGAGTACCCCTAAACATTTTTTTTAAACAAAAAAAGGACTGCCAATAAGAAACTATGGCTGACTGAGAGCTAATAATTGTAGTTTGTTAGGGAGTACAAACCTGTGTTTCTGGTGAGGACATAACTGGAAGCTAATAGTTAGGAACAAAGGAAGCTGCTTTATACTAAGTCAGATCATCCATCCATCTAACTTAGTATTGTCAACACTGACTGGCAGCCACTCTCCTAGGCTTCAGACAAGAAACATTCCAGGGCTACCTGGGAATGTCAGAGATTGAATCTGAGGCTTTCTACATGCAGAAGGAATACTCTGTCATTGATCTATGGCCCCTAACAGACCCATATTCCATGGATGGAAGTGGGTGGGGCTGCCTACCTGTCAATCACCTGCCTCACCCTGGAAGGTAATTGATGTTCTACAATATCAGATAGATACTCAGCTGGTGGGGGTGGGATGGGGAATGGACTCATGGGCAGTTGATACCTTAAATGCAGTAAAAGGAAGAGGTGAGATTGTGGGGAGAGATTCAATGGAATGTGTTCCAAACAAAGGGCCTAACAGAGGATATCCTCTAATTAGACATAAATACTACAGTGTGGAAGAACTATCTAAAATTCTAATCATATTCCTGGTGGGACTGTAAAGAAACGTGAGTGAATTCACATAATTCTATCAAACATAGCAGCTCTCCTTAAGTGTTAAATTACTGTTACTGGTCTAAGGCTGCTGAATCATAGAGGAGGGCTGAATAATAAAATGTATTTTGTTAATCCCACACACTGGTATTTGAGCACTGGGGGGAAAATAAATGACTCGTATGGAAGGAAATGGGAGAAAAATAGGATGCAATGTGAGAGGAAGGCAGGTTTACATAAGCCAAGATATCTATTTTTAATTAGCAACAATTAAGAGAGCAAAAGAACAGATGTTTAAAAGAAGATGGAAAATGAGACCAGAAGATGAAAAACCACCTTTATTCATCAGCAGCAACTTTTCCCTTTCATTCCTAGTTGACCTTGGCATCCCGCCATTGTGTCTGCTTTTCCTATGCTTTATCTACATACAGTGGTACCTTGGGTTACATACGCTTCAGGTTACAGACTCTGCTAACCCAGAAATAGTACCTCGGGTTAAGAACTTTGCTTCAGGATGAGAACAGAAATCATGCTCCTGCGGCGCAGCGGCAGCAGGAGGCCCCATTAGCTAAAGTGGTGCTTCAGGTTACGAACAGTTTCAGGTTAAGAATGGACCTCTGGAACGAATTAAGTACTTAACCCGAGGTACCACTGTAGTAGAACATGGACATTATCAAGTTATTACTTTATCCAAATTCTTCCTTTAGGGTTAATAATTTATTGGTAACTGCAAACACTCATTTCCCCCCCTTTCCATGCCCCATAGGTTCAGATATGCAGCTGTGCTTGGCAGGTGCCAATACTAAAGACTCCCATCTCCCCATGTCAATGTCGCTAAGCATAGGAGGGCAAAATTTAGACCAGCATGTCAGGATGAGTCATAGCCCTAACATAACTCTGGGAATATACTTGAATGTAAAGAGAGAGAGAGAGAGAGAGAGTATTTTTCAGCATGTAGCTTGAAATTTGTTTTTGCTTCTGTTTTAAAAAAAGACAAGCAAACATGTAATTCACTGATTAATTCACACGTTTTGATATAAATACTGCCAGCAATCAGCTCTGGATCCATACAGTTCTTCTTCTTTTTTCATTTGCAGCAAAGTACCTTTCACCACAGAGGTACACATATTCAAATCTCAAACAGCAATATCGTTTAAAAAGTGCTCTTGTGTCCTTTTCTCCTTTCCCTGCGGGAGGAATACTTCCTTGTTAGATACAGGGTGGGTGTAATAAAGATTACAGATGTTTATATTGCAGGGAATATCCTGAACTTGAATAAACAACCCTGTTTATGCAGAAGACACCCACACTTTTAGATTAAGGAAGGTTACAGAGTACAGATAATGAGAGTTTGTTTGGGGACAATCGAAAGAAGAAAACTCACATTATTATAGCCCGCTGCAACAGATTAGGAGTCAAGGGTAGGTCAGCATAAAGGAACAAACAGAGGCAGCTACTAATGGCTGCCAACAGGGCCAGGAGCTGTGAAATGTAATTACACATTAATGAAGAGATGATGTTAAGTCTGCTGGGTCTTCCCATCTTGACCATCTCATTCTTTAATGGCTTACAGTAATAAATTCAGTTGTATTTCCGTATGTCCTCCTCTAAAGTATCTGTGTGTACCCAGAGAACTAAGTATTCCTAGAAAGTTCATAGCAGGGGCAGGTACAGTCCAGTGCTATCCATTTAGCCAATGTACCGGCGGTAGCTTATAGAGTACTTTGCAATAGCACCGACCTGGGAATGCTTGGCAAACTTTTTATTGAATTATATGAATGTTTTCCTCAGAAAGGAGTCAAACTTTCCAGTTCATTAAGTCTTGAATTAAAGCAACAAAAAGTTTTTTAAAAAAAATAAAAATTAAAAATAAATAAAACTACACCTAACTCATAAGTTACATTATTATATATAGCATAGGTATATATTGAGAATAACAAAAGAGGCTTATGTGAGGTTGAAACCTTTCCCCCTTCGACTTTAATTTGGCACACCACCACATAAAAATGGCTAGGTAAAGGGACCCCTGACCATTAGGTCCAGTCGTGACCGACTCTGGGGTTGCGGCGCTCATCTCGCTTTATTGGCGGAGGGAGCCGGCGTACAGCTTCCGGGTCATGTGGCCAGCATGACTAAGCCGCTTCTGGCGAACCAGAGCAGCACACGGAAACGCCGTTTACCTTCCCGTCGGAGCGGTACCTATTTATCTACTTGCACTTCATGCTTTCAAACTGCTAGGTTGGCAGGAGCTCGGACTGAGCAACGGGAGCTCACCCCATCGCGGGGATTCGAACCGCCGACCTTCTGATCGGGAAGTCCTAGGCTCTGTGGTTTAACCCACAGCGCTACATGAACCTTAAAAATGAGTATTGGTTTTAGTCCTACAGCAAGACTTAAGGTACAGAAAACTTCTCGCATGCAGAATACTAGATGTTAAAAGGGTGACTGACAGGGGAGAGGGAAACATTTTAAATCAGGAAACTGAAACCAATCTTAAAATGTGAATATACAGAACTAACTCACAACAATGCTTTAGCAAGGAGGACTGAAATATGGCTCTTTTCTCCAAGAGCTGGGGTACTTTTGCCAGTGGCTCAGAATGCTGACCATCCATAAGCTAGATGTCATCATCATCATCATCATAATAATAATAATAATAATAATTATTATTTATACCTCACCCATCTGACTGGGTTTCCCCAGCCACTCTTCTGAGCACTGCACAGATGAGCTAACAGAGAGCCAGTGTGGTGTAGTGGTTAAGAACAGTGGACTCATGATCTGGTGAACTGGGTTCGATTCCCTGCTCCTCCAAATGCAGCTGCTGGGTGACCTTGGGCTAGTCACACTTCTCTGAAGTCTCTCAGCCTCAGTCACCTCACAGAGTGTTTGTTGTGGGGGAGGAAGGGAAAGGAGTTTGTTAGCCACTTTGAGAGTCATTAAAGTAAAGGTAAAGGGACCCCTGACTATTAGGTCCAGTCGTGACCGACTCTGGGATTGTGGCGCTCCTCGCTTTATTGGCCAAGGGAGCTGGCATACAGCTTCCGGGTCATGTGGCCAGCATGACTAAGCCGCTTCTGGCGAACCAGAGCAGCGCACGGAAACGCTGTTTACCTTCCCGCCGGAGTGGTACCTATTTATCTACTTGCACTTTGACGTGTGTGATGGGACGATGAGCTGCTTGTGTGTAAAATCCTAGTCCCTCAGAGTTTGGTCAAGTTTGCAAACCTCTGTCTGTAACGGAGCCCCTTAAACATGGCTCCGTCAGTCGCTGGCAGATTCCGACAGTGGTTGCTTTCGGAATCGCTTCCAACATAAAAGCTCCTTAACGGAAACACGTCTTCTGGACTCTCTGCGTGACAGTTTCCGGCGAGGAGTGGGTGTCCCTACAGGAGGTCCTGAAACCTCCCCACTGTTTTCGCTGGAAGTGTCTCTGAGCCATCCCTCCAGCTCCCTTTCCCTCAGCTCAGCTCCTCTCCCCCTACTGGTTCCCTCTTCAGCTGCTGAGTCTCTCCCAACCTGTGTGAGCCCTTTCACTTCCCTTCCTTCCGATGGCAGTTCCCTGACATCCACCTCCCCTCCAGGGCCCCCTTCATCCCCTCTCGCCCCCTCCTCTACGGGCGGTGAGGAGGCAAAACCCCGGAATGAACTTCCTTCATCTTCCGATGTCCCGAACACTTCTCTCCACCTGTTGCGGTTCCTGGTCTCGAAGTACTCCTCCTCCTCAGAGTCCATCTCCCCTTCCCCTTCCGATTCCGAGAATCCTTCCAACTCCTCCTCCTCATCGGTGGTCCCAAAGTATTCCCTCCGGAACCTCTCCACAGGCTGGGGTTTCCTTGGGAACCTTTGATGGAACGTTTCTATCAATACCTCGTCATTGATATCTTCTGCCATTACCCAAGTGTTTTCTGACTCCGGTTCTCCTTCCCACGCTACCAAATACTCCACCTGATCCCCCTTCCATCTGGCGTAGAAGCACCGCCCCAATAGCTCTGTCTGATGCGTCAGTTTCCACTCTCATCGGTTTTTGTAAATCCACATGCAGGAGTTGTTGTTCCGAGGCGAAGGCCCTTTTTAGTTCCTCAAATGCTCGCTCCGCCTCCTCAGTCCAAACGAACTTCTTCTTACTGCTGAGACAGTCCGTAATGGGCGCCGTCAGGTGGGCAAAGTTTCGGATGAACTTACGATAGAAGTTCCCAAATCCTAGGAACCTCTGCACATCCTTCCTTGTTTTGGGTGTTTTCCATTCCAGCACCGCCTGGACCTTGCCGGGATCCATGGCCAATCCCTTGTCTGACAGGCGATACCCCAGGAATTCCACCTCCTTGGTATGAAACTGACACTTCTCCAGTTTCACCCACAGCTGGTTGGCTTGCAGCCTGCTCAACACTTCTCTGACGTCTCTCACATGCTGCTCCTCATTCTCAGAATACACCAACACGTCGTCTAAGAAGGCCACACAATTCTTGTAAAGCAAAGGCCCCAGGACGTGGTTCATAAACGATTGAAAGCACGCGGAGCCTCCTTGTAGGCCGAAGGGCATAACTAAATATTCAAATGCCCCCAAAGGGGTGAACATGGTGGTTTTCCATTCATCCCCCTTCCTTATTCGTATCAGGTTGTACGCCCCCCTTAGGTCCAGTTTAGTAAAAATCTTTCCCTTCCTGACCCTTGTCAAAATGTCGTCAATCCTGGGCATAGGGAAAGCCACTGGTTCTGACACTGCATTTAAGGCCCTGAAGTCACACACAAGCCTCGGCTTGTTCGTGTTTTTTTTATCCACAAAAAACACTGGGCTGCCCCCCACCGCCCTGGACTCTCTGATGAACCCTCTCTTCAGGTTCTTGTCAATGAACTCTCTTAGCTCCTGCATCTCTCTGTCTGACATGGCGTACAGCTTGCCTACAGGGAGCTGTGCCCCAGGGAGTAAATTGATTTGACAGTCAAAGGGTCTATGCGGGGGTAGTTGGTCAGCTTCCCTTTCGCTGAAGACGTCGCGGAGATCTGCGTATTGTCGTGGTACCTTCACGTTCTCCGTTACTTCAGTCCCTGCTAGGGTGGCTTGGGCCCCTGCCAAACCCTTTCCCTCTTTGCAGTGTTCTAAGCAATGTGCTGAACCAAAAGAAACCACTCTCTGATGCCAGCCCACCAGCGGATCATGTAACGCTAGCCAGCTCATCCCCAATATAATGGGAGCTCCTCCCAAGGTGGCCACATTAAACGCTATCAGTTCGGTGTGCCTTGCCACCTTCATTATCATTGGGACGGTCTGCAAGCTGACTTCTCCTCCCAACAGCTCCCTGCCATCGATCGTGGTCACCTGCAGGGGGTTGCTTAAAGGGATCGTCTGTATCTGGTGTTCAGCTGCAAACTCTTTGCTCATGAAATTGCAGGAGCTGCCTGAGTCCAACAGCGCCTTTATCTTTAGAGGGTGTCCGTTTGGCAGCTCTAGCGCCACTTCTATCACTAGGGCGGGTTTAGGAGGTTCTGGCGTGGGCACTTTCACTGCTCTTTGGCCTGGCTGCTGTGCCCCGACGGTGGCAGCCAGGCGTTGGCTTTTACTTGCTTCGGTATTTCTTCCTCTCTTCCCTCTACAGCTCCTACCATCCCTTGCCATTCCTTCCTCTGGGGGCAGACTCTGGCAAAGTGACCTGGCTGTTGGCAGAGATAGCATTTCCGGGCGCCTTTTCCCTCCTTCTTTCCCCCCTCACTGGGCTTTGAAACTGCGCGCGCGCGCGCTGTTCCGATTTCCATCGGCTCTGCCGGCGGGAAAGTTGGCTCTGGAATGTCTGGAATGCGGAACTCCTTCCAACGTTCCCCCTTCCCTTCCCGCCTCTCCAATGCTCTCGCCTCCTGGTGCGCTCCTATGGTCAGCGCTGATTTGGTCAGCTGGTCCATAGACTCCGCCCTGGGCGCCCGGGAAAGTTCGTCTTTCACAGCCGAAGAAAGCCCTTCTTCAAAGAGCATTTGAATGGGTTCCGCCGATAGATCCCACCCCAATTTATGGATCAACATGGTGAACTCAGTCCAGTACTCACGGACAGATCGGCTCCCCTGTTTGCAAGCCATTAACTGTCTGCGGACCACTCCCTGTTCAATATCGCTGGAAAACATCAGATCCATGGCGCGAAAGAACTTCATCGTGTCCTTTAGGACGTCACTATTCGCTGCCATCAGGGGTCTAACCCAGTCTCTCGCCCCCTTTTCAAGATGCCCAATCACAAAAGCCACTCGTGATTCCTCGTCAGGGAATTCATCAAACTGCAGATTGAGGGCATATTGCATCTCTGTCCGAAAGCCATGATAGTCTTTGGGCTCCCCCCCAAACTTCTGCACCAATCCTGGTACCTTTCTGACGAGCTGGGTGTCTTTCCCCTTTTTGTCTGCATCCTGAGCCCTCCTCTCCTCAAGCCTCGCCGTCTGCAGCGCTAGCTGGACCTCCAACACCCGGTACCTTTCTTCCAGGCTTGGACCCGCTCCAGCTCCTGCTTCTCCGGTTCCGGCTGGGTTGCTCATGATGCCTTCTCCTGCACAAGCTGCTCACGAAGACTGTCGGAATGCTGTGATGGGACGATGAGCTGCTTGTGTGTAAAATCCTAGTCCCTCAGAGTTTGGTCAAGTTTGCAAACCTCTGTCTGTAACGGAGCCCCTTAAACATGGCTCCGTCAGTCGCTGGCAGATTCCGACAGTGGTTGCTTTCGGAATCGCTTCCAACATAAAAGCTCCTTAACGGAAACATGTCTTCTGGACTCTCTGCGTGACAGTTTCCGGCGAGGAGTGGGTGTCCCTACAGGAGGTCCTGAAACCTCCCCACTGTTTTCGCTGGAAGTGTCTCTGAGCCATCCCTCCAGCTCCCTTTCCCTCAGCTCAGCTCCTCTCCCCCTACTGGTTCCCTCTTCAGCTGCTGAGTCTCTCCCAACCTGTGTGAGCCCTTTCACTTCCCTTCCTTCCGATGGCAGTTCCCTGACAACGTGCTTTCGAACTGTTGGCAGAAGCTGGGACCGGACAATGGGAGCTCACCCCGTCATGGAGGTTCGAACCACCTACCTTCTGATCGGCAAGTCCTAGGCACTGTGGTTTAGCCCACAGTGTCACCCGTGTCCCTGCGCCTCCTTAGGGTAGTAATAAAGCGGGGTATCAAATTCAAACTCTTCTAAGAAGCACAGAGGAGGGGTAGCAACTGCCCTGAAAGACCAGAGGCATCTTTTTTATTAAGCAATCCCCATTTCACTTCCAGTTTAGTACTATCCTGGAAGTTGTCTGGAATCACATGAAGTGAAACTCACGTTTCTAATGGAATGCCTCTTAGGGGTGTCCTCGTGGACTCCTATGACATCTGTTATTGTTTCTTAATGTGTTATAAAAGTAGCAGCTTTGCTAAAAGTGCGAGATAGACAGAGCCTTGGAACAAGCGTGAAATGTGAGAAAATACATTATCTCTCTCAGGCGCTGTATCGCTGAAAGAGCAAAGGGAACGGCAGCAGCTACTTGTACTCGTCTTCCACTTGATGGATTAATCCCATCGGAATTACGAATGTTTTCAGCCCCCAGGACCTAGGACAATACAGTGGTACCCCAGGTTAAGAACTTAATTCATTCTGCCAGTCCGTTCTTAACCTGAAACTGTTCTCAACCTGAAGCACCACTTTATTTAATGGGGCCTCCCGCTGCCACCACGCGATTTCTGTTCTCATCCTGAAGCAAAGTTCTTAACCTGAGGTACTATTTCTGGGTTAGCGGAGTCTGTAACCTGAGGCGTCTGTAACCCAAGGTACCACTGTAAATAAAGATAGGTAATTGCCACACCACCCAGCAGCATCAGCGAAACCAGGTCAATATTCATTTTGGTGGTTTTGGGATGGGTGGGCAAGGAGCAATAAAATGAAGAGCAAATGCAGACCCATCACAAATTGATTTTGATCCCCATTCCTATGGATTTCAACAGCACCAGGTGTGATCCCAAGGCAATATTATGCACCTAGAGCTGAATTCCAACCTCCCATGGGATTCTCCTTAATATTGAAAAATGGGGAAGGGGACAGGATAGCTTGTTCTTCAGCATAATTTTTTAAAATATGGAAGCTTGAAAGCAAAGCAAAACATTATCCAGGAACAAGCCAGCTTTTCCCAGTACAGTTACAATTCCATGCAGATACCTGGGGTGGCCTAATCCTTATGAGCCTTGTTCTAAACTGTTTTCAATATTATATTTTTTAAATTGCTGTGACGTCCCCTGGGATGCTATAACAAATTAATTAATAACAAAATATAACAGACAACCTGACCCTTCCTGCAAGCTAAATCTGCATCTGAGGTAATGCTCATTTCGCTTTCAGGCTGAGGGAGCCAGCATTTGTCCACAGACAGCTTTCAGGGTCATGTGGCCAGCATGACTAAACCACTTCTGTTGCAACGGAACACCGTGGCGGAAACCAGTGCGCACGGAAACACCGTTTACCTTTCTGCTGCAGTGGTAACTATTTATCTACTTGCACTGGTGTGATTTTGAACTGTTAGGTTGGCAAGAGCTGGGACAGAGCAACCCTGTTGTGGGGATTCGAACCGCAGACCTTCCGATTGGTAAGCCCAAAAGGCTCAGTGATTTAGACCATAGCACCACCCGCTCTAGTGAACTAGGTCTGGATGGTGATCACACAAGACAGGGCCTTCTCAGCATCGGTTCTGCAGTTGTGGAACTCTTTCCCACTTAACATTCACATGCTCCCTTTTATTTATGGCATTCCTGGAAGGCTTAAAAACATAACTTTTTTTACAGTTGGCTTTCTTTGAATGAGTTTAGGTGATCCAATTCAGTTTCTCTCATGCATCTACTTGTCTGTTTCCACCCAATGCTTCATATTCTCCCTGATATTCTCTTGCTTTTGTGTCTCCCTCTACATTGCTTTGTGAGGGTTTGGCCCCGAAACACAACTAATCATGAATGAATGAATGAATTTTTATTTTGATTAACCGAACTGAATAAATAAGGTAGAACTTACTGTCTAATAAGGCTGCTTGGATATCATATGTGAAACTGATCTTAGTCCATGTCTGCACTGTAGGTGAAACCGCAACTGGAATTTCCAGGTTATTGCTTTTAGGTTCTTACTTGGAAATAATATAAATGTGCTTATCAAAAAAAGAGTGTGGTTACTTATTTACTTTCTTCAAAGTAGCACTGATTGCCAGGAAGTAGCATTCCCCCCCCCCCCCCCAATATTCAAAGCTGTAATACTTTATTGCTTGGAAAATGTTATCTCTCTGCCTACTCAAAAGTGCATCTATTGCAATTGTGATTACTGTTCTGTGCAGCGGGTTGTGATTGCACAGTGTCTGGGGGATCCATTGGAGAATAAACATAATATCAACAGAGTTCAACCACTCCACCTGTCTCCCCCCCCCCCCCCCGTTGCAAATCTGTTTCAAACTTAGGGCATGTTAATTTAATTGACTGGTTTGTATAGCAACATTCTGGTTTGATTCGTTAATCAACTCACATTATGCTTCAGTTCCCACCTGCCATTGTTTGGAAAACAATTTGTTGGTAGATCCGCTGAAGAAGGCTGTTGGTTATTGCCACTCACCATGTGCCATGGAGATAATTTCCTATTACCTTTGCATCTCTCAAAACAAAATCAGTATGGATAATTACTGTTAAGTGGATTGAACAACTTTCCCAGTGCTTCTTTCAGTTCTGAAGCACTACCACCATGAGGTACCAAGGGCACAGTTAAGAATGATTGTTTTGAAGTGGCCACACTTCCAGTGTTATGGATCATATTTCATGCAATTTGAACAGGACTCAAAATGGACTGAAGTCAAGCCAAACCAACAGAATTCGCTACCATGATATAGGAAGGGAGGCAGTCATAGAATAGGCAAAAGCAAAGGCTCATCCATATGCATGCCGATCACTTAACTTTTTTTCTTTCTAGTCCAGTGAGACTGCTTGTGCAAGGCGAAATTTAAACCTTTCAATGTTTGCTTCTCTTTATAAGTAAGAAATGCTGCATTTCACTTTTTTTCAGCCACACCCTTCCTATGACCCTACCTTTACATTTTAATGGCCTTCCAGATAATCAGTTATTTGAGCAACAATTCACAGACATTGCTCCATTTTAATGCAGAAGTGGTTCTGCTTTAGTAATGTCACATTTTCTCAGCACTGAAATCACTATTTGCAAGGATGCTAAAATTCTTCCTTGGCCCCTAGGAGTTGGCTCCTAGGTACAAAAATGTGTATTAGGAGAAATTTGGTGAATTTTCATGAGGATTTAAAGAGAGTTGCAGATTGCTGGAGAACTGTTTAGGATTGGAAAAAATGAGAAACTGAGAGGACAAAAACTGACAGATCGATCCTTCCATCCCTAGTGGAAAAGTCCCAAAGACATTACAGCAATGCACCACCCTCCTTTCTTCCATTGCCATGCCTTCTTCTCACCCAAGGTTTGAAGTGCACATCTTCGATGAGTTTTTTTAAAGCTGCAAACAGGCTACCTGCCTCCCAAGGTGGATAGGGTTGTGCACTGCCCTTTGGGAGCAGGCAGCTTGCAAAAATGTTGTGCTAACGGAAAACTCAGCTTTATCTTCTTGATAAGATTTAAGGCTTCTAAAATAAAGAGAATTACTTAAGAAACTGACACGTGATGGCTGCAATTCTCATATGGCAAACCTAGTGTGTGAAGCCACCCCAGGAATGTTATAAGCAGGAAGGCTATCAATATGCAATATGCTTTAAAAGCTTTGAAATACCATAGTTTTGACATCATCTTTGACAAAGTCTTTCTGCCCTGTAGCTAGGGATGCTTTTGTCAATTCTGGCTTCTCACAGTTTCTCATTTTTCTAGTTACGTTCAGTTCTCCATACCTGTAATTATTATTTTTTAAGTGCTCTTGAAAATTCACCAGCATTTTAGTACAAATTTCTCCTAATATTTTTGTGATGCATATTTTCCTTATTATTTATATTTTTCCCACTAGGATCCATTTTTGAATGCCATTTACACTAATATATGCATTTTTAAAGGGACTTTTTTTTTTCACCTTAGTACTTGCATTTTGTACACAATACTCTGAGAACTGAAATGCAAAATTTGGAGATGTGAATTTTGAAGGATGGGTTCATGTATTCACATGTATTTTTGAGGCTGCGGGAACACAAATATGGTAGATTTGCCTTTAATTGAGAACTAATTCAAATTCCCCCCTCCCTAACTGTTGGGAAAATATTTTGTAACCATTTCAATACATAAATAGAGTCATTTCCTGGCCCCTTTTGGCTGAACTGTGCTGTAACCCACACATACTTATCATCCTCTCAACATATAATAATCCCTCCCTGAGTTGACCATGGCCTCCCTCCATCTGCCATCAAGTGTTTTTTACTATGTTCCTCCCCTCTTCATTTGAAGGGTTGCCCACAATGCACCTTCATTGCCTGGACATTTATTTATTGGTTTGCACAATGGGGAAATCCCTGTTTCCTACTGAAAACAAGCCCTGCATAATGCTAACAGTTTTCTTGCACTGACAGAGCTCAAAGCCCAATAGAAAGCTTTTGTGATTCCCTCTAGTTTACCTTCTTGCACTCTGAACTTTTTCTCATTTCTGCCTAGCAGAGAGGGGAAACTCTGTTTACCCTTTTTGGGTATCCACCTGTTTACAAACATCTGCAGGCAGAGAAGGTCTTTTTTTTCTGACCACACCTAGAGGAGGGCGATTTTATTTACTCCCTTTTTTTAGATGATATTTATTGCATTTTTAGTTACATACTATACATCCACATACATGATGCTTCACATTTGTTCTTGCTCTCGCGAGCTGACTTCCCTCCTTATTTACTTGGCTTTCCAAGGAAGAGGAGGACCAGGAGCCACAGATGGGAAGAGTCGCTGTCCTGTCTGTCAGCTGTTTAATGGTAGGAAAACGTGGACGACTATGCAACCCATCCCAGGGATCCGATTTCGGGAGGGAAGTTCCACTTCCAACACTTCCCCCTCTGACTGAGCAGCATCAAGGGCACGCTACAAAAAACGTTGTTTCCTTTCCGGTCCCAACCCCATCTCTCTTCCTCCGCCTCCTGCGTGTTTGCCTTGACCTTCTTCCGAAAGCAGCCCGTCGAAAGCAGCTTCGTTCAAGGCTGCTCCCTCAGGGATCCCTTGTCGAGCAGCCCTTTCTTCCCGCCGCCCTCCAGCGCTTCACCCCTCTTTTCCCTTCCAGCCCAAGTCTCGCTCCCTCCCTCTTCTCGGCTTGGCTTTCCCCGGCGCCCGCCATCCACCCCTTCGTCCGCACAAAGGGGAAGCCCCCTCGAGGGCCGAGCGCCGCCCGCGCTGGCTGCGGAGATGGGCCTGAGGGGGAATAGCGGGCCGCGGTGGGGACGCCCAAGCGCGCGTTTCCTGCGCGGATCCAGCGAGGCGCGTAGGGCAGCAGGTGTCAAGGTGCTTAGAAACATGAAGGAGGAGAAGAGGCCGGGCTTTTTGCATGGACTCCAGTCACGGAGTGGCCTCTGTGTGTGCTGTGACCAGCATGAAGCGGGGGCTGCCCAGCTCCCCTCATTCCCCCCTTTCGTCCTGCCCTCCGCCCCTCGCTTCTTCCCCGCTCGCTCATCTCTCCCCACCACACTTCCCAGGGAGGCAGAGAGGAAGGGGACGGTCCCTCCAGCTCCGCCGCCGAGCCGAGGACAGCTGCAGCCCTGCCGGGAGAGGCGAGGCGAGAGGGCAGGGAGGACATCGGGCTGCTGCTACTAACTCCCCCCTCCCTCCCCGGCGGGGTGGAGACTGCTGCTCCTCCCGCCTCAGTTTTCTTTCGCCCGCCCCGCGACGACGACGACGACGACGCGCGGCCTGTTGGGTTTTTCTTTGAAAGTGAAAGCGCCCAGGGCGCGCAGAGGCGGCGGGAAAGGCTTGCGCGGCTGCGTTAGACGGGAGGGAGGAGAAGAAGGGGGAGCGGGGGGCGGAGATTGCAACCCCCCCCCTCGCACTCAGGGCGGGCTCGGTTTGTTCCTGTCGCTGAGAGGAGCGAGGAGGCGGAGGAGGGGGGATTCTCGCCGCCGTTCCCTGACGCGAAGGGACTCGGGGATCCTGGAAAGTGGCGGGGTGATGTGTTTGGGCCGGGGGGCGGCGGCGGCGCTTTTGCTGCTGCCGCCGCCTCTGTTGCCGCTGGAGAAAGGAGGCGACGACGACGAAGAGGAAGAGGAGGAAGACAAGGGGGCTCGGGCCAGGGGGGGCCGTAGCCCGGCGGGCCCGGGCTTGGGGGGGAGACGGATGCCGCGGAGCAGCGCGCGGCTGCGGGGTGTAGTGGTTGCTGCCGCCGCCGCCGCTGCCACAGCCGCCGGCGAGGAGAAGGGTCGGAGAGGCCGAGAAGGAGCGGAGGAGGCAAAGAGCAGGAGGAGCCGCCGCCGCGGCAGCAGCAGCAGCAGCAGCCCTGAAATGTCTTCCCCTCTCCTCCAGCGGCCATGTTAACCACCAGGAAACCTTCTGCCAGCGCTGCCGGGGCTGCGGGAGCCGGCGGAGCCGCGGCTGCTTCGTGCCCAGCCGGTAAGGAGGACGAGGCGTGGGCAGAGGAGCGAACCGCTTTCACTTACCGCTGCCCCTTTGCCCCCCCCCCCCCAGGCCAGGCCGAGCGCAGCAGACCAAGCCCTAGCGGGTGTGTGTGCGCGGGTGCGCGCTTCATCCTTTCTCTTCAGCTGCTCCTCCAAAAGTGGTCGTGTGCGGGGAAGACACGTCTCTGCACGTTGCTGCTGCTCTGCCTCTCCCCTCCGCCCCATCAAAGTCTTCCTGCGCTCGGCCTGGGAAGCGTCTCGCAAGTCAGCGAGCTTTTCTCTCTCGGCCCGGGAAGTTTGGGTCAGTTCGCAAGTGGGGAAGGGCACCTCGAGCACCACGGGGTATGGGGGGGGGTGTTTATGTTTTTCCCAGAGAAAGGGCTGCCTTGGAAGCGGGAGGGGAGTTCTTGTCCTCCCGATTCCGGACTGATAATCGGGGTGGGGAGACCGAGGTGATGTTGCTGTTTCTGGGGAGAGGGTTGGTCTACTCCCCTCGAGGCAGAGGCGAGAGGTTGGGAACCGGATTGGAGGCGCTAATTCCTGCCCTCCTCTTCACAGCCAGACAGACGGTGCGGGGAGGGAGGGGGGATCGCGCCGAGCAAATCCAGTTTGGCTCCCCACTTATGCTCCTAATGGTTGTGGGTTAATCGCGGATGAAAGGTTTAACTGGGTTAACGAGCGATGGCCACCGCTCTCATTAGCCCTCTGCGCTCACGGACTCCTCTCTCGGCGCGTGTGCTCTGGCGGTGGCGGTGCCACGTTTGTGGATTAGCCCCTCATGATCCCGCAAACAGTATTGCGATGGCAGCAGGCGGGGGGAGCAGAGGAGGAGGGGCGCTGGTGGGGAGGGGGCTCCTTCGGCTCCCTTTCCCATCTCTTGAGCCACTTTCCCCTGCCTTTGAACCGAAGCCTGCTCGACCTCGCTCGGCTCTCCGCGGCGCTCAGCAGCTCTCTTCTCCCTTCCTCCGCAGGCAGCCGGGGAGGAGGCGACAGCGCCCGCCAGTTCCAGCCTTCCCCGGGGATCGGGGCCGGAGGGGCCTCCCGGGCGGGCGCGGGGACCGGGCCGCCATCCCCCATCGCTTTGCCGCCGCTCAAGCCCAGCAGCGCCGCCCACACGGTGAGACGGAGACACGGGGTGGGGAGTTGGGTGGGTTGGTGGAGGGGGGGGGGGCTGGATTTATTATTTGCAATGGGAAGTGAAGCCTGTCATCCCTTAACCCCTCCAGCTTAGTCCTCTCCATTCTCAAAATACTGTGCCAGCCTCTCCTAAGCCTCCCCCCTCCACCACACCCCCCCCCGCATTGCTCCTCCTCTCCCGAGTATTAATAGCAATAAATGTGCTAGGTACAGTCAGGCTGCCAGCCAGCCTGTCTGAGTGGGATCTGTGAATGAGCCGAGGAAGGACACCGGCTGAGCATGGAGGAGCCCTATTAATTATCCACAGCATGTCTCAACACGTCTTGGTCCTGTTACCGGTCTGGTTTCAACAGGTAATTCTGTGGAGATGGGAAAGAGGAGGGAGAAGGCAACTTTCCCAGCTGCTTAGGGATCTTGCCCTCATTGAATCTTCCCTGTGGCACCGTGGGCCACTTAGGTAATGTTAGGCTCTGGGTTTAATGGTCTCACGCCCCTCCCTCCCTCCCACCCACCACCACCACTCTCTAGGTGGCAATGTGTGTTTTTTCACTTTCTCCAAATTTGTGGCAAGCCAGTCTTTGCTTCATGTATGGGGGTGCTGTTTGTTCCTCTGCTGGGTGGAGGAGTCTGGAGAGCACCACTGTGTGATGAGGTGGAGGTGGAAGAGCGGTCAGGTCAGGTCACTGTGGCGTGAGTCATGTCAGTGTGCTTCTATCACATCTGCTGTGGCCACTTTTCCCAGTGCAAGCAGCAAATCTCTTCCCGGGGGGGGGGGTGTAGTTTGCTGGAACTGTCCCTGAAGTTGCCCTATGAGATGTGGGTCTCTATAAGTGGGTGACTTTTGTCTACTTACCTGCAAACCTGGGGCATGAACTGCATCCGAATCTGTGCTCCACAGATTTCAAACAACAGGAGAGTAAAAGAAACTACTCTGCCAGTCACCGTTGTGTGGAGGGCAGTCCTTGTGTTTTTACTGAGAGGTTTCACTGCGGGTTTGGGTGCTGCAATGCTTTCTAGGGCTTCCTTTTTCTTAATAAGGCAGACCCCCCCCCTTCACGCTTCAGCCTATTCCATGGTCGAATGAGTGTCTGGAGAAAAGAGGCAGAAACAGCTTTGGAAAGTAGGCTAACCACTTCATCACTGAAGAGTGGCCTTCTTTCTCAGACTGAAAAATTAAGTTTCCCCTCCTAATTGTCAGAACTTTTCGGATAGATTGCCCATTCCTAGTGGAACAGCAGGGCCACTAAGTGGGTGAGAGAATGGCAGTGTGATTGTAAACACAGTTAAATTAGGCAAATGGGTGTTATCTGGTGGAATTACTTACAGGACTATGGTTTCTCACCTTATCTTCCAGTTGTAGCTAATCTGCTGGGATGCAATCTCCCAAGCTTGATGATTATGAAGGGTGGAGAAAGATTGTCAGGCCAGAAATAACCTGTATAACGGTGGTGTAGCAGCAGCACTGAACCTGAAAAAGAAAACTAACGCTCATTTCCATGAAAGCTCTGGTCCTCTATATTCCTTTGATGTAGCAATTGCATTTTTGGAATTTTAAAAACTTTTTAAAGATATGACTGATGCGATTTCTTAGATGTAAGATAAATTGTGGGTGGGTGGCACTTAATTTCTGCAAACAAATGAAAAGATTGCAGGGCTTACATTGGGCTGCAAGTCTTTGACCTGGAAATCCCTTTCCTCCCAGATATGTGTAGTGCTAGTGGCTGTGGTCAGAGGAGAAAAGGAAGCATATGTTCAGAGACACTATTCTTGTAACAGATGTACATCATTTTTAGAGTGATTCCTAATACTGAAAATCAATTCCAGAGCCAAACCTGGTCCAATTAAGACCTGATGCAAGGGAGGACATATCCACATTTGGACATCAGCATTGCACTTCCAGTGTTCCAGTGTCATTAAGATGGTCATTCAGTGGCCTTAAATATACATGTATTACATCAAGAAGGATGCATACATGTTATATGGTAGTGGATGCATGCAAGTAGTGTGACTTGCGTGTAGTATGGTGGTTGCAGATAGTGGGGAATATTGTATATTTCACATGGTAAGTGTTGCCATGCAAAAATACATGTTGATTATGCTCAAATCCTGAGCAAGGGCTACCTTTTATTTAGAAGTGCCTGTAGACCAAAACATTTCAGGTCTGTTTAACTTTCCTGAAGGTGAAAAGGAGTGAAATGGCTGGATGCAATGTTAGGTCAGGGGAAAGCATGTGGAAATTTGCATTTTCCTTTGCTTTTTCACCCGTGGATTTGCAGTGACTAAAAGGTTCAACCATAAGGGGCTCTTCTAGTGGTTGAAGATCTTTCCAGTGGGTCTGGATTCTCCTTGATGACAACAATCTGATCCCACCTACACATGTTTTCTCCAGCCTTGCAAAGTTGGAAAGGTTGATACCACACAGGGAGGTACAACTTCCCCCTTGAATAAAGCTAACCCATGAATTCAAGAATCCCCTTCTTAAAAGAAATTATAATCCTCAAAAGAGAATCTGCTGTCACTCTTCTTACTCAATAGGTTATTAATGGTCTGCATTCAAATTCTCCTACAGTTTTGTCCCTTTAGCAGACTTGATCCTAGTTTGATTTTACTCATAGAATAATATGAGAGTCTGAAGCCAGAGATAGGAGATTTCTCAAATGCCTAAGTGATCTCATATGGGGAAGTGCTGTTTGCCTTAAAAGAAGCTTTGGCTTGTGCTCTGTATTTATGGCAACCTGTGTTGCTAAGCAGATGGACGACTGTGTGTTATGAGTGGAGCTTTCTCAGACGATATGGCTTTGTTCCCTCCCCCAACGCTTCTATTGCACTGAAAGTCTCTGATCAGAGTTTTTTATCCTGTATGAGGGGCCGTCACTCACTTTCCTTTAAGATTATTTGCTCCTAGTGTTCTCTTTCAGTCCAGCTGTTTTCTTTCCTAACCTGATCCTGTGTTTAGCACCCTGTGTTTGGCCTTGGGTAGTTGGCGTTCAGAATCCTGTTCAACCATAAAACTTAGTAGGTGGTCTTTAACAAGTCTCTCTTGGCCTCAGCCCCATCTGTAAAATGGAAATGAAAACCCACTGGGATATTGTGATTAAAGCACTTCACTTATTTTAAAGAAACTTTGTAAGTGAATGATAACAATGGCACAACATCTATTCTCCAATCTCCACATCCTCGTCTCTTTGCTACCTTGTCTTCATAATCCCATCTGTTTCCCGTATCCATGCTATGCTGAAGCGAATATGATTTCCCTTGCCTGTTTGCTTAGAGCAACATGCCCTCCCACTCTCACAACATTTACCTGTGAACATTACCTGTTTTCACTTTCCTTAAGTTCACTCCCCTCTGCTGTTAGTCATGCAGTTTAGTGCCTTTCTTCAACTCCTGGGAAACTTTGGCCCATTTCGTTGTCACCACACCCAGCAATTCTAATCTCTTTCAGATTCCTCTGCAGTCTGGTCAGCACATTATGGCTGCCATGGAAGCTGTTGTATTGAAAAGCACCTGAACCACATGATGACATGTTCCACATGGGCAGCTTACTTTAAGATCATCGCTACTATGTACAGTTATTTAAACTGGCACCCATGCAATAGCAATACATTGTAAAAGGTGCCTGGATATCTGTGTGCTGAGAGGTCCAAACTGGGAGGTGAGGCGGGGGGGAAGCCAAGCTGCCGGACCAGTAGCCTGTTATTTCAACAAAATCTGGCCAAGCCTCACCAAATCTCTGCCACAGATTTAAATTTTGTAGACAAAAATTTTAAGAGATGGAATGGTTCTCTCCTGAATCTGATATATATGTGTATCACTCTCTGCCCCCTTGCAATCTGCTTATAGTGTGGAAGAATTCATTCTCATGGTCAGATGCTGTTTGCATGCAAAGTGAATCAATTAAAATCATGATTTAAGTCATGAAGGAAAGGGGGAGGTTAAATCTTTGATTTAAAGCAACTTCCCTATTTTGAAATGCATGTTTCCTGAACAAGCATGCAAAATAACTTGTTCCTATGACAACTAAAAACACACTGGTTGCAATGCAATGGTGCCTTATAAAAGCTAGGAACAGAATACAAAACTTTTGACCGTGCCCTTTGAATTGCCAAATTATGTTCTTTTAAAGACGGGATACATATTTTTACTTGGCCCTCTGTACATATGCAAGGATATTAAGCTGTATCACTTACTTGAAGGCTAATGCTTTAATATTGTGCACATTTATTTAGAAGCCTTGTTGATCAAAGGAAGTAAACATGTCTACTATTAGAATGTAACAATTGTCGAGAACTTTTCAGAAATGAGGAAGGATAATTACTAGGCCAATTAGTGGTTCTCCAGAAAGGTAGCGTCCCTTTTGTTGATTAGCATAGCTATAAATATTCATCCTCTGAAAACTGAAGTCACTGCAAAGCTTAGACACTTGGAAGGCATAAGTCAATTTTCATATGGGCTCAGTAGATTAGTAGATCAGTCGATCATGGTGCTCAAAAGATAGATTGAGATATTCCAGTAGTTCTGTCAATGATTTGCAGTAGATTAGCAAGTGTTTCTGAATTAATTGTTTAACCATAGTAACGTCAGAAAGCCTGGGGGGGCGGGAACCACAAGTAGATTTTTGTGTGAAAAGACTGAGAGTTCTGTTCTGGTACTGAAAACAAATCCCTGGGCTGAGCAAGTGCTCAGAGCTACCTTCCCTGATTCTTTATTCTATGTATAGTGGTACCTCGGGTTAAGTACTTAATTCGTTCCGGAGTTCCGTTCTTAACCTGAAACTGTTCTTAACCTGAAGCACCACTTTAGCTAATGGGGCCTCCTGCTGCCGCCGCGCCGCCGGAGCACGATTTCTCTTCTCTTCCTGAAGCAAAGTTCTTAACCTGAAGCACTATTTCTGGGTTAGCGGAGTCTGTAACCTGAAGTGTATGTAACCTGAAGCATATGTCACCCGAGGTACCACTGTATATATCAGTCTCCCTGTGCCACTATGTTTTTTTTTTAACCTGTTTTTGGTTGCTGAATCTAGGAGTTCATAATAAACAAAGGAGATCACAGAATCCTAAAGCTTCCCTCCATCCCCACGTTCAGTACAGTAGATAATCCTGGTAATGGCTTTCTTAGTCACTGGGTCAAATGGGAAACCCGCCATGATGTGCGTAACAAGTGGAACCTGTAACAAAATATTAGTGTGGAGTGCTCCTTTTTTTGTTTCTCAGTCAAGTCAGCCAGTCATGTCCACCTCCAGGGTATTCCAGTACATTCCCCCTCCCACCTGGTTATCTATTACCATTTTAGTCAGCATCCTCTGGTCATTGGGCATTTGGGGTTTTTGTCCACCTCAAGGTTACCCCCCCCCCCCAAAAAAAATACCGTGGGGGTTCTCCAGACCTTGCTGATACCTCCCTGCTGTTTTTGAATGATGCCCTTTGGGTGTCAAAAGGATCCATGGTCATCTGTGTCTTTCACAGAGGTGATGATGATGTTTTGTTTACAATGCTCAGAAGTCGGGCATTTTCCTCTCCCCCGTGTTCTTTCTGTTACATTGAAAAATAGCCCTTAAATCAATTCCTTGTTACATTATCATGATTCAGTTTGAAGAATGTGCAAACTTTTATCCTTTTTATTTGTAATAAGTTCCAACTATATTCATTAAATGAAATTTAATTAAATATATTATATCATCTATTTTGTAAAAAAGCACTTTCAGTTTATTAAAACAGAAGCTTACTGTATGTTAACAATCAGATTTAAATTTAAGAAATCTGATTCTTTTTGTGTGGTCATCTTTTTTTAAAAACCCTACTTATATATGATGAAGTGCTTCTTCCCGCACCATTAAATAATTACAATCACCAAGTGAAAATGGAGCCTATTTGTACACTCTGAATTACAGAACATCGATTAACTGTCCCTTTAAACACGTTTGCTAATAAAATTATTTGTTGCATTTAAAGCCTTTTTTTCCTCCAAGGAGCTCAAGCCAGCATATTTACTTTCACCCCATTTTTATCTTCGCAACAACCCTGAGAAGTAGGTTGAGCTGAGAGACAGTGATAGTCTCAATTGGTATGCCCAATCAACCACTGTGGAGGAGAACGTTCTGTGTGATAAAGCAGATGGGCCTTTAGTGTAGTGGCCCCTGCACTTGGAGTTATCTCCCATCACACCTTAGACAGACACTGCCTCTGTTGTCTTTTCAGTGCCTGCTGAAGACCCTTTCAACAGACCTTTTAAGTGGAGATCTTTATCCCAATCTGCAGCTGTATTTTAAACTTTTTTTCTAACTGTTTTTACATGCAGAATGGTTTTTAAACGTTTGTGTTGTTTTTATAATATGGAATTGTTGTAACTGTTTTTATATTTTCGTTGCTTTTACACTTTTCTTGTTTCGTGGACGCAACTTGTTTTATTTGTTTGATTGTTGTTTATTTAATTTTTGTAACCCGTCCTGGGACCTTGTGGTGAAGGGTGGGTAAAAAAAAAAAATGCAATTAAAAGTGATTGGCCAGATCACCCAGCGAGCTTCATGGCTGACTTGGGATTTGAATCCACTCTTGAACTCCTGGTATCCATGGTTCTAGTCCAACATTAATCATGGATTCCCTGCAGGGTCAACATATTTACTATGCTTTTATTCCCTGTGAGCCAGTTTGAGCATCGGAAAATGAGCCAGGGCTGTGCTTCACATCTCTGAAGCCTGCCAGCTCTTTCTCAATACCCCAAGGCTTGATTTTGGCAGTAAGAAGCAGCAGCAGCAGCAGCAGCAGCAGCAGCAGCTATATAGTCAACTATTTTGGGTCTAGGTTAAGTGTCCCATTGATCAGTCTGTATCCAATGCAATCTGTTTAATCCCGAGCACCTTCCAAGTAAAAACTTGGTTCAGGAGGAATTGTCTTTGCATTCCTGAAATTGACGCAATCGAGTTTTCACCCCTTGTATCAGAGATGGGGCACTTGTGTCCTTCAAGATGTTCAGCTACAACTCCCAGCATCATCCCTGAGAATGAGCCATGCTGGCTAGGGCTGATGGAAACCAATGACATTGGGAGGGCCAGAGCTTATCCACTCCTGATGTATGCAATCCATTGTAATTTTTACAGCAATCAGAGATGTATGAATTTGCATGTCAAATTTATCATCTCTACTGGACGCGGGTGGCACTGTGGGTTAAACCACAGAGCCTAGGGCTTGCCGATCAGAAGGTCGGCGGTTCGAATCCCCACGACAGGGTGAGTTCCCGTTGCTCGGTCTCTGCTCCTGCCAACCTAGCAGTTCGAAAGCACGTCAAAGTGCAAGTAGATAAATAGGTACCGCTCCGGCGGGAAGGTAAATGGCGTTTCCGTGCACTGCTCTGGTTCGCCAGAAGCGGCTTAGTCATGCTGGCCACATGACCCAGAAGCTGTACACTGGCTCCCATGGCGAATAAAGCGAGATGAGCGCCGCAACTCCAGAGTCGGCCACTACTGGACCTAATGGTCAGGGGTCCCTTTACCTTTACCTTACTAATGTCTGCCATAGCAAGTTTTTTTGTGATGTTTTGGAAGACTGATCAAAACCATACCATATCTGTTTTATAGTCTTTGGAAAGAAAAAATGCACCAGAGGGGAAATCCAACAGTCCAGTTCATGGGCCCTTTTCCATTTCCCCCTTGCCTTTCTTTTTATTATAAGAATAAATGCAAAATTCAAGGCAGAGTTTCTTCAGTCTGTAAAGCTCCCTGTAATTCCAGTGACAAGGCAGAGATAATTACAACTTTTAAAACATGACAATTAATTACAGTACTGTTGTTTTGTAAAAGAAAAACCCTTGAAATATGGAATCAAGACTGAATATGCCTATTTTAAAAAGTCTACGGAGGCATTCAAGACAGGAAGAGGAAAGGAGAGGGAACAAAGCAAAGACCTCTTTACTTGAGACACGCATTTCCATGGAGTTTTTAATAAAGCCTTTTCTGTTTGTGCTCTCATTAGTTCTACTGTTCCCATATACACAAATTGCAGCAGAAATAAATGGCTGCAAAGCATGTTTCACCTGATACCCCCATATGCTCTGCTATATGATGAGCAGCACAGCTGCAGCCGGCTGTCTTGAACAATCCTGCAGAGGAAAATATCTTCTAGAACAGCCACTTAGGAGCATTCTGTTGCTTTCCTAGATTATTTTCTCCCTTGCTCTGACATAACTTCCTAATGCTTTTATTGATTTATAACAAATAAGACAAACAGAACAAGAGCATTGCAGGAGCCATAGTCCCAATGAGACAGAAAGTAGATGCCATATCAAAGACATATGACATACAAATTTTATGATATCTAAATTTCACGATCTGCCATGGACAAAGAGTTATGTACACCTGATTCTGTGGTACAAGAAACTACAGGTATAAGTCTCACTAGATGACATAGACTTGTTCTGGGTTCTTCTTGCCTTTAGAAAAATGTAGTTCATGAGTTTCTCTGCAAAATAGCCAATGCCCACATATTGTACACCAAAGGAAAAGCTGCAGGTCTTGCAACATTTTCCATTTCTGTGCAACAGAGATCCTAGCTGCAGCTGGTTACGGGTTCTTTAAAATGTAAGCTTTTCATTTTATCAACCTATAAATTTGACAAAGATTGCTGTGGAGCAGGTTGAATAGAGCATTTGAGTATGTTAAATCCCAGGCATATTTTTTAATCCATTGCCACATAGGATTGTTCCAGTGAGTATATACAGTACACATTTAAAAACTTGGGGGGGGGGTATGTTTGGTTTCTTTGGAAAAAAGAGTAGGAGGTGATCATCACTGTATCACACTGATATATACTACTTATAAGAAGGAACTATCCAGATATTCTCCAGCAGCTATCAGCTATACATAATACTTTATTATTTATATTCCACCACATCCATGCATTCATGGAAATCATGTGAGAGCTATCTCCTAACTGATGCAAGATGTTGCTTTGGAATTGCATTGACATCATGGATTCTCTTGTACTTTAATCCTGCTTGCTGGTTTCCTACAGTCATCTGGTCAGCCTCTGTGAGAACAGAATGCTGGACTAGATAGTCCATTGGCCTGATCCAGCAGGCTCTTCTTAACTTCTTTAATTCCTTTGGAGCAAATAACCACAGTGTATCTGTTTGCCAGGGACGCGGGTGGTGCTGTGGGTTAAACCACAGAGCCTAGGACTGGCCGATCAGAAGGTTGGCGGTTCGAATCCCCACGACAGGGTGAACTCCCGTTGCTCGGTCCCTGCTCCTGCCAACCTAGCAGTAGATAAATAGGTACCGCTCTAGCGGGAAGATAAACAGCGTTTCCATGCGCTGCTCTGGTTCACCAGAAGTGGCTTAGTCATGCTGGCCACATGACCCAGAAGCTGTACGCCGGCTCCCTCGGCCAGTAAAGCGAGGTGAGCGCCGCAACCCCAGAGTCGGCCGCGACTGGACCTAATCGTCAGGGGTCCCTTTCCTTTACCTTTATCTGTTTGCCATGGGAGATTTCATAGTGACAGGACATAGCACCCAGGGCTGACTAAAAACAGCTGGTCCCATTTTCCAGGCACTTTTTTATTTTTTTAAAACTATAAAAGAAAATATTCAAACACAATAGGATTCTCTGGATTATTTCATATCTTTGTGATCTAGAGAATAATATAGCTGTTCTCTGTATAGGTAAATTATATAGTTAATCAGTACCATTTATATTTTAGTCTTCAAACACAAGCTTGGAGTACTATAATGGTTCAGGTATCTTTGGTCCCTTTTATAATCAGTATTTACACATTCCTAAATTGTGACATTTTGAGATTTCCCACAGTGGTTGTGTGGTTGAAGAGTTCTGTAAAATAGCATTTTAAAATATATTCTCAGTTCACTTCTTCAAATTCCAAAAACTTTAGTTTGGTGTATGCAGCGGGGGGTGGGGTGGTAACATAAAACATTTGGAAATTTCCATCTGGACAACCATGGGGGAAATACTCTAATAAATTGTAAAACTGCAGAGAGATGTGTGAACTTATCTGGTTGTGAGCAGATCAGTGCAAGCCAGAGAAGATAAAAAAAATTGCTGGGATTATTGGGTTTTATTATTACAAGGACATTTTTATGTATCACTCTGAACATTTAGCTCACAGTTTCTTTGCTGTAGCTCATATCCATTGGTTATGGTGCAGGAAATTAAATTTCACCAGTGAAGTCTTCGGAGACTGCAAACCTACATATCTTAAAATAAAAATAAAAATCAGCCGCAATATCTCCAGAAAATGGCTATTACTGGCTTGGATTCAGGGCCTGTTCTGCATCCATGAGTTGAAAGCACTGCTGCCCGTAAGCATGTGTGCATGAGAGTGTGTGAATAATAATAATAATAATAATAATAATAATAATAATAATAATTTATTATTTGTACCCCGCCCATCTGGCTGGGTTTCCCCAGCCACTCTGGGCGGCTTCCATAGAAACCATAGTGAAGAAGAGCCCTGCTTTTAAGATACAAGTATGATTTCGTTTGATAAGAAGTTTAGGTTATCAGCGGACCTCATTTTAAAGTGGTTGATGCCAGGAGAGGCTAGCCTGGTTATCACATATGGTAATTGCCTGATTCCACAGGAACAATAGCAGTGGGAACAGAAAACATGGACAGATGGGGTTTCTTCTAGAGCAGGCACCCCCAAACGTTTTGGGACTACAATTCCCATCATCCCTGACCATTGGTCCTGTTAACTAGGGATGATGGGAGTTGTAGTCCCAAAACATCTGGAGGGCCGAGTTTGGGGATGCCTGTTCAAGAGAGATAGGAAGGTTTCACACCTGCTCTTTTCTCCTAATCACTTTCATCAGCTAACTACTACTGTCTAGTGCTGGTTAAAGGTGAGGTCATGGCTACATGCTTCAGAAATGGGCATTTCCCCAATGTACACATCACTGAGTAAAATCTTCTTCCATTGGATCCTCCTCACCATGTCTCTACTTTCTAGGCCCTAATTGGCCCTCTTCAGGCCTACCGCCACCCTGAAATATGCAAGTTTGAAAAGCTAATTCTTCTTCCCCTGGAATATGTTTTGGAACCGGCCTGTGATTCTCAGATGAAGGGCAGTATAGAAATTAATAACAACAACAACAACAACAACAACAACAACAATAATAATATAATGCCTTTACACTTGAACAAGGCTAGTGGGTTACATTAATATGTACCTAGATTACGGAACTAATAAGCAAGATGGAGGAAAACACCCATTTGTTTTCCTTTATCTCGTCTGCCTCCAAGCTTTCTTCTCAGTAACTTTGTGCAGTGTACTGTAATACATCACATAATTTGGAACTTTGTGCCGACTAGTGAATTGGCAACCCAGAAATGTATCTCAAGCTTAGAAGTTATGTCCATGGTGCAAATTAGCTAGGGAGAGTGGTGGTGGTGGTGGGGAACCTTGCAAATTGGCAAATGGGAAGTTTCATCATCTCACAGATTTATTCCAGGTTATTCTCCCCTCCTTGTTTAGGTACCCTCTGAGGCCAGAAAGGGAATTAGGAGGTAGTGGTAGTGTGACCTCAGACAAGAGATGAGGCAGGATTGGGAAGAGACCCTGGTGCAAGAGGGAAGAAGTTTTGCTAGTTTCCCATGAGATTGCAGTCTTTCTTTTACCTTGAGGGTTCCTTAACTTACAAGAGGGTGCAAAGATGATTGATAGAAAGAGTATTAGAAAACCCTTCTTAAGTGGCTGAGAATAATCTTGTTCTACTTTGCATCTAAGCCAGCATCTAGAGGAATGACTCTTAAATTCTGTATGAGTCCCTGGAAGCTTGTCATGGGTTCCACAGTAAGCAGACAAGCTTTCTTGAAAGGCAGCAATTCTGCTATTACCAACATTGCCTTCTAATGTGCAGCCACAGGGGAGTGTTGGGTGTGTCCTGGGACACGCTGTCTGGTCACTCATGGTGTTGGTAGGACCCAAAAGATCTGGCCAATGATTCCCATGACCCATATGACCCAGGGTACTCTGCAACACACAGGGATCGAGTGATGGAAATCAATCGGTTCCTCAGCAGAAAAAATCAATTTGGAAAGACTGAACTTATGTTGGTTCAGATGCCTCATCCATGCTGGTGATAAAGCAGGTTTCTAAGAATTCATCTTTCCTGGGAATGACTAATTCTGCTGAAGAACATATGTCTGGATCTTCAATTCAGATAGAAGATAGCATTGTGCAAGTCAGCCTTCATTGCATTAGATTCCAAACTACTTGCAAACTGGGTGTCCCAAAGGGTTTTCTGTGTTTTGGCTCTTCTGTCAGTTTCAGCAGCTAGTGAAGAAATGAAACTTCCTTAACCCTCTGGCTGGGTTCATATATGGCAGCTGGTCACCCATTCAGATGTTTCTTTGACTGACTAGAGGCTGTTGAATCAGCGTGTGGTTAGCAAGTGTATGATTAACTTCCCTTTTCTCATTCATGTTTCTAAAACTAGGAGAGGCTCTCTTCTCCAACATGTTTTCAGAACATCTTGGTTTTGGAGTATGATGAGTTTCCAAGCTCCTATTAGCTGTAAGAATTGGTTCAGTGGTTTCATCTCATACATTTCCAAGCAGCATCTGTGGAATGAAATATACCATAGGTTGGGGAAGAGGAGTTATTGGGAGGGCTGGATCTTGAGCTCCCCCAGCAGTGGCAAGCTAGTGCCCTATGTATGCTAAAATTTGGTACCCCTACCTATTGCGCTCCATTCCACTGTATTGTTTTGGTGCCCCATTCAGCGTGGCGCCCCATGCAACTGCACCAGCTGATGTCAGTTATATGGTGACAACTTGCTCACCTTATTTCCAACAGGGCAGAATTAGCTACTTTCCAGTGGAAGGCAGGAGCTGTATATGGTGTGTCTGTTTTGTTCCTTCCTAAGCTGGCAGAGGGAATAAAAGCTTCTTCAGCTACTCCACTCTGTCAAGAAGTTGGAGTCTCTTTGATTAATTCTGTTTGGTTTTACTTAACTGCATATCACAACTGTGACAGGGCAGGTTCAGTGTGCACTGGAAGGGAAGAAAAGTGAGAGAAGACAATGACAAACATCTAAAAGCATCAGAGTGGCAAAAGAGGACGTATACAAACTAACCTCTCATGGCTGATTTTCTCAAAGGGATCCAGGGTTGTGAGTCATCTCCTGGGACCTCTGTAGCCTCATTTATCCCAATGCTAATTGCCTTGGGGTTGATGGTCCCTAAAGTCCTCCTTGGTGCACAATTAAAATGTCGGGGCTGTGATGAACATAGGCCAGTTTTACCACTGACCTAACTCTGAAGCCAGGGTGGGGTCTCTTGTCAATTGTGAGCTGCAGGAAAGCTTTCGCCTTGCTAGCAAATATGTTTGCATGGATGCATTATTGTTGGTTTAACTAGTTTAATTACAGAGCACTTTTTTTTTTAATGAAGTTGTGGCCCAAGGGTATGTGCTGTGTTCTGTGTCTTCATTTCAGGGGAGTGAGTGAATTATGAAGCCATTTCTGCATAATTGGGTTCCTTGCTTTTTTGAAGTGTTCGTGATAGTGGGTAGACTACCTGTGTATGTACGTTCTGTATACACATTGACTCAGTTCAAACCTCTGAGGTCAGAGCCAGGAACAGCAGAGTATGCTCCATATGTTGAATATACACAGATATCTGAATGATTGAACAGGACTCAGGCTAGGGCTGCTATTTCTGTAAGCAGATATTATTATATTTTGTTGGTTACTTAATGACGTGGGTTCTCTAGATGATGCACAATTAAGCAATTTAAAACATGTAATAAACATAATACAATCAAAATACACACCAAAATCCAATAAAATTCAGACCAACATACAACCCTATACATCACCAAGTTTAACTTCACAGATAGGCTGAGTTTAGAAATGATTTAGAAATCATTTACTCCATTCAACTGGAGTTAAAGGGGAGCATACCACAGAGTATGTGATTTTAAGAGTGTTGCTTACAGTTACACTAATGTTTTTCCAGTCCTATGGTAACGTCAGCTAGAGTGGGGATAGGCTAGTTGAATTTATTTCATTTATATCCAAGACTGAGCACAACAGAATCACGGGGGAATGCAACTTAAAGCTCGTTTTCATGACCAGCTGAAATATGAGTGTGGCTGCTCGTGCTGATTTCTAGTTGCCACATATAGAAGAAGTGTTGTGTGCCAATGACAAGTTGCACGTGTGTGGATTGTCACACCTTTTGAGAGCCTTGGCCAAGTGCCGCTCAGAGCAGCCTACAAGAATCCTGTATGTCATGGCCATCTGCCATTGAACTTGTTCATAGGTAACAGAGAAGAGATTCTGTGGCGGCGGCTGCATTCTGCCCCAAGTCCTCCTCCTGCTGCTGTGCTATCCAGAGCTCAACCATGGTTTGTCTTAGTGTGCCATCTGAACCCAGGCTCATGGTTTCCTCCAGACAACCCATGAGCTGTAAGCGCAAGAACAAGTCAAATGACTGCTTCTATGAGTATACTAATCAGTAGAAGTTAGTATATATAGCAGGGGTCAGCAACCTTTTTCAGCCGTGGGCTGGTCCACTGTCCCTCAGAGCATTTGGTGGGCCGGAGTATATTTTTTGGGGGGAAATGAATCAATTCCTATGCCTCACAAATAATCCAGAGATGCATTTTAAATAAAAGCACACATTCTACTCATGTAAAAACACACTGATTCCTGGACTGTCTGTGGGCCGGATTGAGAAGGTGATTAGGCTGCATCCGGGCCTTAGGTTGCCTACCCCTGATATATAGGGTATTGCGTGTGACACTGACATGGATACATCTGTAAAGACCAAACAGGGCTGCTATGCTGGAGTGGTTATGAGACCTGAAAGTAAGTGGTGCACTTTAGATGTACTCTTTTTGTTGAGACTGGAGAAGATGTCACAGGGTGTCCATGTTTAGCGTTCGTTCTGTCTGGAGAGTTTGGGATAAGATCACCCATGCCTTCAATCAAGAATAACCTGGATTTTAGAGTACGATGCTGCATGCTGAAGGCATTATTCTCCAGGCCTCACCATTTTTATGTGGTTCCCCACAACTTATCCTGGTCCTCATTAATGGAGCCCCACTGCTGTTTCGGTGATTGTCTCAGACTGTATCCCCGCTGAATGTGTCACTCAAGGAAAAACTTTTTAAAAAGGTATTCAATTAGAATCAGATTCCAAAATGCTTCCTGGGAGGGTGGTTGTAAAAGGAGAATGGGATGGATAGTACAGTGTTACATGTGCACACATCCATTGCCTTCCTAGAAGAGCTTCCTTTACTGAAAAGCTTTGCAACTGGATGAGCATGTGTGTGAGAAAAGGGAAGAATGGTGTGTCTCTGTGTGTGGGCATGTGAGAGAGAAAAAGGGTGTTTGCTCTTGGGGTGAAACTCTTTGGTTGCGCTAATCAAAAACTAATCAGATGCTACCCGTTTTTGTCCCCAGTGAACAATCTGATATTTATGAGAGGTCGCATTTTGAGCTATAGGTTCTGGATACAGCTGGACTATTCTTTCTGCATATTTCCTGCAGAAATGGCTGAAAACGAGTGTTTTGGCAGAGGTGGTTCATCTGCATATCACCATTGTGCTATTATCCCAGCTTCTGCCAACCTAGCAGTTCGAAAGCATGCCAGTGCAAGTAGATAAATAGGTACTGCTGCGGAGGGAAGGTAAACAGTGTTTCCATGCACTCTGGCTTCTGTCATGCTGGCCACATGACCCGGAAAGCTGTCTGTGGACAAATGCCGGCTCCCTCGGCTTAAAAAGCAAGATGAGTGCTGCAACGCCATAGTCACCTTTGACTGGACTTAACTGTCCAGGGGTCCTTTACCTTTTACCTTTACCTATTATTATTCCTAAATAGTAGGATACTGTTTGGCAACAAGCCAGCTAGGAATAGAGTAATGTAAATTTCAGTGTGTTCTTATAGGACTCAGGAAGAAGGAACCTAAATAGATCTGATAAACTGGTAGTTGTTCCATAAAAGGCATATCCTTATTGATTCTGACTCGTTCTCAGTGACCCACACAGCAATCTTATAGCCAAACAAGTTTCTAGGAAATTGATGTAAAACAAACAAAAGGTCACTCCTCTTTCACACACAACTCTTTCTCACTTGTATCCTTTTCCCCACCCCAAAACACCATTGCAGAGGCAAATGTTGCCAAAGATTTGAACAAATAGATCACAGGATATTTTCCAACCCAGGGTTTACAACACTTAATGTTCTTAATTATGGGAGGGGGTAGTTTTGTGGCTTTGTGCTTGTGCTAAATGGACTTGTTGAATGTGTGTCAATGAGGACAATACTATTTTCATTTTTAAAAAAAGAAAAGAAAAAAAGAAACACGAACACTACCAGATGGGTGGACTTTGGATGCGAGTGAGAATGGCATCATCCAAGTTACCTTCCTTTGTTGTGGCATCTACAGTCATACCTTGGGTTACAGACACTTCAGGTTGCGTTTTTTCGGATTACGGACTGCTGAAACCAGGAAGTACCAGAACGGGTTACTTCTGGGTTTTGGCGGCCGCACATGCGCAGAAGCACTAGATCACGCTTTGCACATGCGCAGAAGCGTTGAATCGCAACCTGCATGTGCACAGACGCGCCACTGCGGGTTGCGAACGTGCATCCCGCACGGATCACGTTCGCAACCCGAGCGTCCACTGTACTGCGCTACTGTTTGAGAAAGATCCTGCAACTACAGTAGCAGCAGAAGTTCTGCAAGCATAAATGGGACTGAAATGGCCCTTGACATTTGTGCTGTAAGTAGTGAGGGACCACGGTAGTTTGGCCTCTACATGTACATGTGGAAGTGGCCGGCAGGACTGTGTGGGTGGGGCTGCCTTGCTCTCCTCGCTTCCCAACACAGGGCGTGACTGCCAGTTGCAGAGAGGAAAAAGGGCAAGGCAGCAGGAAGTGCACTGTAGGTGCAGTATCAGTAGCATCGGCCCACACTGTGCTGATCTCCTCATTGCCTTGTCTCCCTCTCCCTCACAGTAACCTTCAGCAATGCATGGTGTTCGGAAGAGAAGAGAGCAATATAGCCTCTCCTGCACAGCCCTGTCAGCTGCTGCTGCTGCTTGTTTGAGGGTCACAACTAATTTCTTAAGTCATGACTATATTTTTCAGATGTATATAATTAGCATGGTAATGCACTAGTTGTCAGACCATAGCTCATGCCTTGTGGGATGCCATACAACCTCTATGGATTCAAGTCACATTTGATTCTCTGCTTTCCATGGTAGTTTGAGCACATTCGGAAATGTTACTGCTATTGCAATTTCCCCAGCTTTTTGGAACAATCAAGGTTCTTCCTAACTGAGGTGTTCAAAATCACAGGATGGCAAAGTCAGGATGGCAAAATAATCTTGCCCTGATATCAGAGGCTTTCTGATATTTTGCTGCTCCTGAAGACACTCACTGATAGGAAACGGGGCATTACCTGGAAACCTGACAATATGCTGTGACACAAAGCTGTTGGATTCCCTCAGTCCTCCACATTTATACGCTGTTGTTTCTCTGCAACGTGTTGATTTGTGCTGCAAAGGTGGCAGGTACATGGGGAATTCTCCCTTAGGATAGGGGTTTGGCTAACAAAAGTTTGGGTCTTTGAATCCTCTGTTTCAAAAACACATAGGACAGCAGCCAAAAAACTTACACTCCTCTATCTACAGAAGTTGCTCTTTATCTCTTTTGAAAGACAGTTTTCTTTTCTTTTTCTCTTTTAAAGTAATTTTGGCATTGTGGGAAGCAGTAGCCCCTCCAGATTGTGAAGTATGTTGAACTGCCAAAAATGTGTACAGGAGGCTGTAAAATAATGAGCACTAGAGACAGATTTTTAATGTATTATTATTATTGTTATTTTTATATGAAGCTGCTCCAGAAATGTTACATTGAAGAATTAGGATTAGACATAAAAGATGTTATATGAATAAATGACAATGTGACTTCAGGAGTTCAAATAGGTGTAAGCATGCACAGTTTCTGGGGTATATGATGAAGCCAGTGGGTATTTTGAGAACCCTATGGGTTGGATCCAGACCCCCTTCCTTTAACAGAAGGGATTGATCCAGTTGAGGTTCTCATTGGTGGAAAGTGGGAGAAGACGATTTTTGTGAATTTCTCTTCCTGCAAAACAGCCTACATTGTTCTGGAGGGTCCACTGACTCAATAGAGAACATTTTCAAGGGGTTGCAGATGGAAGGGTGGATAGATAATTTAAAATTACCCCCTTTCCTTCAATGAGAGAGCGAGTCCCTCGGGTGGCATTCTGTCCACCAGTAGCCTTGATCAACCACTAGTAGCCTTGGTTTAAATATACGAGACTTTGGGTATAGGGACTTTGGGTGGAAAAGTCAGCCACACGTTTTTTGAAAAGCGCTATTCCATCAATCTTTTATATTGTTTAGGAAGCCTGTGGGTGTGTTTTTTAACTGGAAAAATATGCTTTATATTTCAGGTTGGTGGAAATAAGCACACAATGAATGAGCACCTACATGTTGCCAGTCATGGGCAGATCCAGGTTCAGCAGCTGTTTGAAGACAACAGCAACAAAAGGACCGTTCTGACGACACAACCAAATGGGCTTACAACAGTAGCGAAGTCGGGATTGCCGGTGGTGCCAGACAGACAACTGGACAGTGCTCATAGGCGGCAGGGGAGCTCCAGCTCTTTGAAGTCTACAGAAGGGCCAGGGAAGGTGAAAGCCTCCCCCATGATGCCAGATCAAGCAATGAAGCAATACATGCAAAAACTAACAACCTTTGAACATCACGAGATCTTCAGCTACCCTGAAATATATTTTGTGGGTCCAAATGCGAAAAAGAGGCAAGGTGTAGTTGGTGGTCCAAACAACGGGGGATATGATGACGACCAGGGATCTTACGTGCAAGTTCCTCATGACCATGTGTCCTACAGATACGAGGTTCTGAAGGTTATTGGGAAAGGAAGTTTTGGGCAAGTGGTGAAGGCCTACGATCACAAGATGCATCAGCATGTGGCCCTGAAGATGGTGAGGAACGAGAAGCGTTTCCACCGTCAAGCTGCAGAAGAAATCAGAATCCTGGAACACCTTAAAAAGCAGGACAAGGATAACAACATGAACGTGATCCACATGCTGGAAAACTTCACATTCCGCAACCATATCTGTATGACGTTTGAGTTGCTGAGCATGAACCTTTACGAGCTCATCAAGAAAAACAAATTTCAGGGCTTCAGCCTGCCCTTGGTCCGCAAGTTTGCCCACTCGATTCTGCAGTGCTTAGATGCTTTGCACAAAAACAGAATAATTCACTGTGACCTTAAACCAGAGAACATTCTGTTGAAGCAACAGGGTAGGAGTGGCATTAAGGTGATTGACTTTGGCTCTAGCTGTTACGAGCACCAGCGTGTCTACACTTACATCCAGTCACGTTTCTACCGCGCTCCAGAAGTTATCCTCGGTGCTCGTTATGGGATGCCCATAGACATGTGGAGCCTAGGCTGCATTCTAGCTGAGCTCCTAACAGGCTATCCCCTCTTACCAGGGGAGGATGAGGCGGATCAGCTGGCTTGTATGATAGAACTGCTGGGGATGCCTTCTCAGAAATTGCTGGATTCATCCAAAAGAGCAAAAAATTTTGTGAGTTCTAAGGGTTACCCCCGATACTGTACCATTACTACCTTGTCCGATGGTTCTGTGGTGCTCAACGGTGGCCGTTCCCGGCGGGGCAAATTGCGCGGCCCCCCAGAGAGCAGAGAGTGGGGGAGCGCATTGAAGGGATGCGACGACCCTCTCTTCCTTGACTTCTTGAAACAGTGTTTAGAGTGGGATCCTACTTTGCGCATGACGCCTGGTCAGGCTTTGCGGCATCCCTGGCTAAGGAGACGTTTGCCAAAGCCTCCAACTGGGGAGAAGACATCAGCGAAAAGAATAGCAGAAAGCACTGGTGCTATCACGTCAATTTCCAAGTTACCTCCTACTTCAAACTCGGCATCAAAACTGAGAACTAATCTGGCACAGATGACTGATGCCAATGGGAATATTCAGCAAAGGACAGTGTTGCCAAAACTTGTTAGCTGAGTTTGAATAATCTGATGCTGATAAAAACAAAAAAAAAAAAACATTATGTCACTGAGCCTTACTCATATGAAAAAGTAGCTCAGATTTCTATTTTTATTTGCTCGGTAACTTCAAACATTTGTATTTTTTCAGCACTCACTTTAAATGTGTAAGAAAAGTTGGTTTTGATTTTATATATATATAAAAATAACATGGGGACAATGCTTTAAGTTTTTATACTTTTTTAAAAATGTTTTTTCTTCTAAACTACAGTTAGCCTTACTATGGAATATTAGTGTGGCACAATAAGTCTCAGTGGCAGGCCACTGGTTGCAACCTAACCATCATACATTATAGTTTGATGGAGAGCAGGGTCTAGGTCCCTCTCCCACCCCATAGTTGATACCGGCATTTCTTGGAGTGAACTTTTAATACTTTCTTATTCCTGGTTTTTGTTATAGCAGTAGATTCCAGTCCTGCAAACATTTACCTGCATTTTTGTTTGACGATACAGAAAACATTCAGGGGTACAAGTCAGACACTCTGTATGACTCTTTTTAAGAATTTGTATCCATAATTATGGATAGTGAACAGATTTCTACATTATACTTATAAATATTTATTGTATAACAGTGAAAAAGTTGCATCCGTAGAGGGCTTCCATCAGGCGCGTTCACAGCAGCGCCTTGCTTACCCCAGATCTCAATTGGCTGTTCCCTGTCAGGTGTTCAGGGCTTCTCTGAATGCTATGGATCCTAGAGTAGACCTGTACTGCCATTCCAGCTTCCTTTATACTGTGGGAATAGACAGAGTTTAACAGTTTCAGCAGCTGGCTCCTGCGTCAGCCTGTACAGCCTCTGTGTTACCCAGAAAACTTGTCGGTTTGGTACCTCGAATAGCCTTGGCTATTCCTTCTGACTCCCATTTCCAAGCTGTTAGGTCTTTTTGATAGAGGCAGCCAAGATGATAGGAGGCACTCTCTTCTTTCCACCACGTTCTGTACTGTGCAATTCCTAAGGCAACCTCTGGATGGATAACTAGCATTCATCTTTACACGCGCTACACTTTTAATAGGCTGTGAATAACTACTGCAGGAGTAGCCAATGCGGTGCCTCTCCCAGATGTTGTTGGGCTGAAATGCTCATCATCTAGGTCGGCTGTGGCTAATGGGGGTTGGGAAACACCACCCCTGAACCACTGGGCTGTATCAAATTAGGCACAAACGTAATTTAGCTTTAGGATGGGGGCCCCATATGGTGATATACACCTGCGCTCCCCCCCCTTTCAGTTCTGCCCCACTGATTTCTAAAAGTGGCTTGCTAAATTTGAATATGAAAGGGGATGGGCAAACTGTGTTGGAATGCATTCTCCATAAACAATGCAGACATACTGGATTATTTATCTTGCTGAGCATGGGTTCAAGCCCAATTTATTGGCTTGGCAAGATGATCAGGCGCGCTAAAACTCCAAAGGTTTGGCTCAGGACTAGTGCAGTACCAACACCACACGTGTGCACGGGTGGGCAGATAACATTTGTGCAATGCACAATTGCCTGGTTCACCAAGCCCTCTCCTAATAGGTCTCCCTCAAATCAGCAGAAGCATTTATTATTATTATTTGTATAAGCATCCTTAAATATGATTAAAATGTTCTTCAGAAATGAACTAGCACCCATACTAGAATGTTAGGTCATATGTATTTTTTTAAAAAAGCAGGAAGGTGAAGATGTGAACTCTAAAATTTGATGTCATTTCTAAAGGCAAAGTCATGCAAATCACAATAATTTATGCAGAATTTTAAGCATTCAGAACCCATGACATGCACATTTGTATTCTACCCCCCCATACACTTTTGCTTCTTTAAAATCACTTAGCCGTTTTTCCATCATCTAGGTATTCTCCAGATGTTTCTACAAAGGTCACTTCCCCACCCCAAGACTGTCATAGGCCGGGTTCACATGACACACTAAGCCAAACCTTGGTTTAGCAAGATGGTATGAGCTTAACAGGGACGTGGGTGGCGCTGTGGGTTAAACCACAGAGCCTAGGACTTGCCAATCAGAAGGTCGGTGGTTCGAATCCCCGTGACGGGGTGAGCTCCCATTGCTCGGTCCCTGCTCCTGCCAACCTAGTAGTTTGAAAGCATGTCAAAGTGCAAGTAGATAAATAGGTACCGCTCCGGCGGGAAGGTAAACTGAGTTTCCGTGCGCTGCTCTGGTTTGCCAGAAGCGGCTTAGTCATGCTGGCCACATGACCCGGAAGCTGTACGCCGGCTCCCTCGGCCAATAAAGCGAGATGAGCGCCGCAATCCCAGAGTCGGCCGCGAATAGACCTAATGGTCAGGGGTCCCTTTACCTTTACCTATGAGCTTAACAAGCATCTGGAGAGAAGCTCACAGCCACTTCGCTCCTCCCCAATCCTTTTTGCTACCACAATAAGTAGTGTGTTGGTCAAACTGGGGCTCACGGTTAAGCCATACCTTGGCTTGGCTTAGCATGGTAGCAAAAGGGATTGGGGACGGGTGAAGTATTGAGGCAACCTAAAAAGTCATCCAGCCCAACCCTCTGCTCATTAGGAAATGTGCTGCTACAGCATCCCTGTCAGGTGGCTACCTCGCCCATGCTTAAAAACATCTCACCAGATTAGTCTTCAGGCCCAATCTGCCAGGAAATTCTCCCCTATAATCTGTGCAAGAGCATTATAATGGGGCTTGCACAAGAGAACATCCTGGTGAGTAGCGCCTCTTGCCTCACAGACCATCGTACCTTTAGATCAAAACAGCCTTCTGAGGCTGACATTATTTAGCTTTTGATGTAATCTGCATTTGGGTTTTTAAAATGTCACTCTAAAAAGCAATATACTATCTAACAATTGGCGCTGTGCTGTGTGTTGCAATTGCTGTAGGATACATCTTTACACACTTGTGTCTGCATATCAGGTTTCCCAGATGTGTGTACTGGAGTGTTTAAACGTGCACTCACATGCATGTTTGTTCTTTTTTGGGGGGGCATCCTATGCATTTTGTGCTGAAAATGCCTTTGTAACACCAGTATTTCATGCAACAGTTGCATTGTGTAGCACTGCCACCGATACCTGGAGATACTACTTGAATATTTAAGGGGATGTCTGTGAGACTTCTACTAACCTGTGGAGTTGCATCTATTCTTCTCATGCCCTTCGTAGAGGATCCTTCAGATGTGTCAAAAGCCTTGTTGAAACGAGTCCATGTGATTGTTTTTTTTAAAAAAATAATTATAAAGAGCAAATTAAGAGGTGAGATGACTTTTAAAAACAGACTCCGTGTAGGATGCGCTTTGTAACCCTGGTATACTCCAAAAGCTTGTAAGGGGAGAAAAATTAAAAGACAATTACGGTTTTGTGTTGCACCATGAGAGTTAAAGAAAAGTTTGAAGGAACGAGTAGACATATATGTGATTTTTTCTGTATATTCGCATTCTTATCACAGTGATAGGTTAACCCGGTCTATTTCAGACACCTTGGACTTGTTCACATATTTCTCCTGTCCAAGAAATACATTTTTTTATCAGGTGGTCAGAGAGTACCAAGTTAAAATAAATGTTGTAAAGCCCATGTTTCCCCTTGCTTTCTCCTTATGGGGGAGGAGAGCCAAGAGCCAGGACCTGGCACCAGGTTAAGATTTCTCCCTGGCAAGTAGCAATTGAACATAATATAATTCAGATAAAATTTGTTCTGCATTATAAGTTTAGTTTCCCAAAGCAGGCACAACATTGGTTTTAACAACATTTATCGCGCATGCATTGATAATGATATTTGAAGAGTTTCAAGCTTAAATTGAGAGGGTTGTGGATGCTAGAATTATTTGGTTTGATTGCAGAAAGCTTCAACATTATAACGTTGTTTATATGCACAGATCTAATTACAATACCTGTAAAGATGTCCTTAAAATAACTACTTAAAGCATGGTCCCCAGAGAAAGCCAAGAAAGTTTCCGGTCCATTTCCTTTTTCGAAATTCAGATCATTCATTTAGAAAATGAAAGCAGCATTTTTTCGTTCACTTAAAGTTTGGTTAATGGGCATCAATGACGAATTCTCAGGAAACATAATAAAACTACTTGCCAAAATAATAATAATAATGAACACCCACCCAACCCCCATCCCTTCCATAAGTAAATCTTGACTAAAAGAAATGATGCTAATTAATAATGTTTAATAATGTTAGTTATTGGCTAATATTTAATCTCCCCCCTTTTTTTTGCAAATGTAACTCCTTGTCCTCAAATGACACTAAATTATTTATAATATTAAATGTACACCTTTCTATATTGTGTGGCTATGCAGTCTGTGAGTGTATCAGTAAAAGTGACTTTGGGATCTCTGTATCCATAGCTTCCCATGACGATTGGTTTGTTCACCATGGCACTGACCTTGATTCTGTTTGGGGCTGCTAGGGCTTGGACCTCCCAAAAGGACAACATTTCCCTTTCACTTACGGTGAACATTAAGGCAGTCCACAAACACAAAGGTTATATGTGGAGTCTGGCATTTTGCATTGAAGTGAACGAGGAAGCCCTTGCATTCCAGGGAGCGCATCTGTATGTACAAGAAGCTCTGCTTGGAGCTGAAGTTGCTTCCCCCCCCCCCAAAAACCCATTCATTGGATTAAATAAATTGACATGTCCATTATATTTTTAACACAGCTTGGAATATGTTAACATGGATAAATAGGAAAGATACATAATAATCATAAATGATTCGTGAGCTAAAACCCTTAATTTTATCTTTCTTCTTCTTCAAATGACCAGATTTTAAATGCCAATAGTGCATTTGTGGCTGATCATATTCTTAGATGCTACCAGAAACTTTTAGGCCAAAAACAGTGTGCAGAGCAATGCTAACGTAACGAAAACTCCTGTATACGTTACAAAAAAGAAAAAGAGGCAGCCATCTGACAATTTTCAGTAACTTGGCTTCTTTTTACTGTAGCGTGTTTATAATTGGAATGGGGAAGGAAAAGGAGGAAAGGGGAAGGGAGGGGAAAAAAACATTTAAAAGGATGCTGCCTCTTGCTTTGACACGGTTTTGTGTCTAAGGGCTCTAATTAGTTGGGGCTGATAGTTGTTGGCTTGGAAACATTGCTTAGCCTCACATGTTGCCATTGTCTGGGGACATCTGAGCTCCTTTGCAAAAGTAGAAATAGCACGGTGTTGTCTTGTGTTTGGCTGCAGTCTCATTTCGGCCGGCTCTTGCACCGCTGGAGTGCTGGCCAATCCCTTCTCCAGTGTGTCGATGCAACCGGGAGGATGGGCTGGGGGAGCGAGAGGAGTGCAAGATATGTAGAGGGTTGAAATTGTGCCCTTGATGTTAACAATGTGCCTTTTGTTACGAACAACACCATGTTGTGGAGCATGCAACGTTGTCTCTTTAACCCTTTGAACGCTGTACTATGTAGTAAGGTTGAAATCTTATTTTTTTAAAAAGCACGGTACCTGTCTTAAATACGTTTCCATGAGCATAATCCACTAGGAGCCTCTCCCGCTGTTGCATACGCCCCGGTGAAATGAAGGGCAGTTCTGCAAGAGCACTCCAGGGTCCTTTTTGGGGCGACCCTCGGTTATATCCATTGGACATGAGCAGGAGAAGTTTCTGGCTGATTTTGCCCTGTGTTTTCAAAGCCTTAATATAGATCATAAGGCAATCCTACTACTTAGTGATGGAACGGAATACTCTCTTGTAGGAATTTTCATGCTCTTTCAAGGGTTAAAGATGGCACCTCATAGTAGTTAGCGGTAACCTTAACATCAGACTGGTTTCTTTTCTTTTAAGAACTATGTTTTTCTTTGTTTTGTTATGACAGCACTAGGCAGAATCAACTGTATTTGTAAAAAGGAAAAAAAATTACCTCAAACTGTTTCATTTTATAGTGAGAATTAATCCCAGGGCATTTGGTATGAACCAAAGTGCATTCCTTTTCTACGTGCCTGGCTCCAATAAACGTGGCCAGGGGTTTTTACAATTTGGGTGCAAGGCATTTTAATGCCCCTTTTACCTTGCTGGGTGGTTTGGGGTCATGAAGGACTCCTTAGGAATGTTTTTTCTTTTTTAAATGGCGCTTCATGGCTACCATCAGGCAGCCTCCATTTATTAGAATGGGACTTGTGTGAAACCGTGTGGAAGTGCCATTGAAATGAATGGAGGCTGGACAGCAACAATTGTGGGAGGGTTGTGTTTATTAAAGTAGCAACGGGCTGCGTTATAATCTTTAGGCACATGTCGGAGTTCTTCGATTCTGTCTATTTTTCATAAAAATCTTTGGTTTTCCAAACAGAGGTAGCTGGTAAACATAAATCCGTTTTAAGAAAGATTTTTATGTAAGTAAATATTTTTGCATTGCCCACTTGAGATGCTACAGTAGCATTGAAATAAAGAAAGCATTTGTGAATTAACATTGTTTCTAGGGGGCTTGTACATCTGTGCTACAAAATACAAAGTAATATGAAAAAAGTCATCGTATTTACTCAGCTCAACTGCTACAATTACGTCTAAGGTGTACATTGGATTTCTTTTTCTTGAAAAATAAAGAGCAACAACTTAGACACGTGACTGTAAGATGCTGCAACTGTGTGTACTGAAAACATGTGAAAAAAAATGACTGAATGTGGATTGTGTATATATGTATGTAAAAATTTATGTGAGATGCTGCTGCTGTCAACAGCCACTTCACATTAAATATGTTGTAGTGGGTTTTAATTCTAGTGGCCAGTTTTATAATACTTACGTATTGTATAGCTGATGACAGGAGTTAAGACTGTTTTAGTGAATGTTTGTTACATTTATTGTTGTGGCCAGAGATCATTTCAGAATAAAAAATTATGTCCTACATGACTCTCTTTCTGTTTTAAAACTAGGTTTGTTTGTTTGTTTGTTTGTTTGTTTGTTTGTTTGTTTGTTTTCAGATGTGCTAGTGGACCTAGAAAAAATAATAACGTTATTATCAGTTATAACTGATAATTTTTATTTTGTGTTAATCATACCAAGAATGGCAAGGAAAAAAGACATTTTTAATACATAACTTGGCAGCTTCTCTCAACTCCCCTAGGCTTGGTGAAGCAGACAAGCAAGAAGCCTACTCTCCTAAGTTTGAGAACTATGTACAATGGACCAAGCTGGTGCTGGTTCCATTTTGTCAGTGGAAATCCGGAGTAAATTGCTCCAGTTAATGTAGCTCAATTCAGGTCAGGTCAGGTCAAATTTTGATTGTTCGTAGCAAAAGAAAGCCACAGCGAAATTTCAGATGAACTCAAGAAATCTAATTTGCAAGTAGAAATATTGCAAATATTATGTATATGAAACACAGCAAATAAAAGGCAGAATCAAGGATAAAGAAGCAATACAACGAAGGATAAAATAACTATAAAGTAAATAATAAAGCTATGAAATAAGGACGTTATCATAACCGTTGATAGCTATCTTTGGAAGCACTTATGGAGGACTCCTTGCAGCAGCCAATGAAAAGAGACCCCCAAAAAGTCAGTATCTGACAATAGGTAACACATCTTTTCTTGTCAATTAATACCTTTGCCAAATGTGTGAATATGCTGGCAACTTTTCTATCTAATCTGTCCAAACTGAAGCACCATTAAATCCCATTGCTATTAATGGGTGAGATGATTTAATTTCCCCATGAAAATGAGTGGGGATTATGAGTACCTATTAACTTTTACCTGTGTAAATTTACAGGTTAAGAAAAAAGGGGAAGTAACTTCCCCTGATAATTCCAGTTCATTGAAACTGGATGCCCATTTTACGCAAGGAATTTTGCGGTGAAATCTGCAGTAGCCACAGATCTTAATGTTGCTTATTCTCAAGTAAGTGTGTTAATGACTGGAGTCCAAGAGACATTTTGTGTTTAATGGCAGTGCTTTTTCCCAGGAGCTTCTCATGGGTAGGCAGTACCCGCACCACTTTTGTTGTTGTTGTTAAAAAGTGTGGCCCTTTTTAAAAAAAGGAGACTTGAAAATCTGCCATTTTCTCTGCCAGCAGCTCATATCCTTTGATGCCAAACCCAATATTGCTGTGTTTTGTTTATTTTTAAGGCTTCCCTTTGCAGGTTCCCCTTTGTTCATTTTCTGCATCTTGCGCAGCCTTCTTTTCTGCAGACAACTCCGTTGCCTCTTTCTTCTCCTGCTCCCTCATTAGCACATATCAGAATGTGTTAAGTAGCATTTTCAATACAAACAAGAACAACAACCCCACACACAAAAAAGGCAGGAAGAGGAGGGGGGAAGAACAATTAAATGTCGTTCCTGCTGTTATTTTTGTCTGAACCAGAACCCTTGCCAAGATGCTTTCTAAATTATTTCCCACATTTTGTTTTCTTAGGTGTGGTGCATGGTGGAGGGGTAGTGAATGTTGTTTTAAGAGGGGCTCCTCCTGCCCCTTTGCAAAAGCCCAAATGTTCAGCAATGCAAAGAAAACAATAATCAGTGTATCCCAGAGAGAATGGGCCTGGAAGTTGCCTCAGGGCTTTGCATGGCTTTGGCCAATGTGGAGGGAGAGAAGGGGCAGATTCCAGATTCTTACTAACAATGAGTAGTTGGGATCTTTTAATAAGCACCCTTGTAGAGGGTGAGGTGTGTGTAGTTTTAAAATCGACCGATACAACAATACAGAATTACAGAAATAATACCAAACTAGCAGGTAAGTCACACAATCACCTTGGGGAAGGTGTTAATACTTTCTGTTTCTCTACTGAGACCCAACCTGAACTCTTCTGAGGGGGGAGACAAAAATCTATGCAGTGCTTTATATTCTGAGAATATTATTATTATTATTACATTGCCTCTTGTTTGACTGGACTCAAGGCAACTTACAGATAAAAACAAGAAATGCTAAAAACTTAGAAAAAATTATCATTAAATAAAATTAAACATTGATAGAATTAATACTGTATACATACAGTTAGCATTTCATCCCTCTGATATGCCTATAATGTAGTGATTACTATTATTATTCCCAATTTAAAAATAGTGAACTGAGGCTGAGAACTGAAATATAAGTTACCTTCTAAACCCATCATTCTTATCTGCCTAAATATGCTGGTGATATTAGTTTATACAATATTTTTCACAAGTTCCCTTTATACCTTTCAAGAGTTGTTTGGCTCCACTAAATCCACTGTGGTACTTAAATACTGTGGTACTAAATACAGTGGTACCTCAGGTTACAGACGCTTCAGGTTACAGACTCCGCTAACCCAGAAATAGTACCTCGGGTTAAGAACTTTGCTTCAGGATGAGAACAGAAATCGTGCTCCGGCGGCGCGGCAGCAGCAGGAGGCCCCATTAGCTAAAGTGGTGCTTCAGGTTAAGAACAGTTTCAGGTAAAGAACAAACCTCCAGAACGAATTAAGTTCTTAACCCGAGGTACCACTGTAGATGGGATACGATTCAACAGTTTTATGGTGGAAATGTATCTGTATGGGGAGAGTGTTGGCCACACTAAGATGCTTGATAATAGTATGCCTTTATAGGGAAAAACAACGGACCCACTGCACCCGCTGCTGATCCACAAAATATTTCCCAAGTTGCGGTAATGCATTTACTCTGAGGAATTGTGAGCCAACTTCTAAGCAGTGGCTTAAAGTATTTAAGGCTGCAATCTTGCCTGGGAGTAAATCCCATTGAATTCTATTTGGTTTAATTTTGGTAATAGTACTGGTGAGGGTGGGAATTTGGCAGATTATTGTGGTGTGTGGTAGATATGTATAGGATTGCGCTCTTTGTAAGGAAAGTGAAAAAATCTTTTAGGGTTACTGCTGCCTCCTTTTAGTGAGATACAGGTTGACTATGAAGAAAAGGCACCTCATTGAAAACTCAAGTAATGACAGAAGATTAAAGGCTGAAATGTTGCAATGCTAAAATGTTTCAAGTAGAGAAATGTTGTCAGCATTGGTGAACTGTCATTTTACAGCCCACGCTAATAATTAGTTGGTAGTTATAAAATTTGTCTGTGTTGGGTGGAATTATAGTACATTTCTCATTTTGCTGCTAAATTATAATTGTCTTTCAAAAAATTATACTGTTAGCATATTGGATGCAATACTTTAAAGGAGGCTGCTGGATGAATATGAAACTTACATTGGTGTAATCGACACTGTGTGATGGGAACACAGTTTTTTTTTTAAGGTTTAGATTTCCGTTTTTAGGTTTAGAATTCCTACCAAAAACAAGGCTCAACACGGCTCACAAACTGGAGAGAGATCAAGTCAACAAAAATCAGAATAAAGGCATATAAATAAACATTTCAATTCCCAAATATTTCAGTTTTAAGCAAAATCAATGTGACAGTCTTTTTAAACAGTAAAAATTAATGGGGGCTGTTTATCAAGTGCAAGGAGGGGTATTAGACATCTTTGGTGTAACACTGCAGAATTACCGTATTTTTCGCCCTATAGGACGCACCGGCCCATAGGACGCACCTAAATTTTTTTGGGGGGGGGAATAAAGGGGGGAAAAATTTTCCCCCAGGCGCGGGGCTGGGGCGGAGGAAGCCCGAGCTTCCCCTGACCCCAGCCCCCAGAACGGGAGCCAAAGTGATGCCAAAGCTGAGCGCAGCTTCGGCATTGCTCTGGGAGCTTGCGGCTGGGGGAGGGGGAAGCCCTCCGCCAGCCTCCAAACCACGTCGGGAGACAGCGGGATGGCGCGCTGCGCCTCCCCGCTGTCCCCCGAGCTTGTGGGGCTGGCAGTGGGGCTCTCCAGGCTTCAGCGAAAGCCTGCATTCGCCCCATAGGACGCACACACATTTCCCCTTCATTTTTGGAGGGGGAAAAGTGCATCCTATAGGACGAAAAATACGGTAACTAAGGCAATTCAGTTGTTATTTTGAGTATGTTTATCTGGTTGTAATTGTTGCATGTGCCTCAAAATACAGTTTCAGGAAGGAACTACTATGTTCCTTATCTTGGAAGTACTTTTGTATTAACCCCCCCCCCCAAAAAAAACCTCTGGAAATAGTTTGCGTTCAGATCCAGCTTTTAAGTCCAATATCTAGAGCAGTGGTTCCCACGATTTCCTCACAGACCTCTTGAAAATCACTGAGGTGGACCACTTAATTATTTTTCTGCCTGTTGCAGCAATTGTTATGCACTGTGCTAGATGCTGTATGATTTTTAATTGCATTTATATCTATAGAATTCAGATTGGTAATAGAATTTAAAAAGACGCAATTAAAATTTTACAATTAAAGATAATTGTGAATATTTAATATAGACATTCTGTGGATTACCTGAATGAAGCCCGTGTGCCACAGTTTGAGCATCCCTGATCTAGAGCCATTAGTCACCTGATTCCTTCCAGGGTGTTCTGAAGAAGTTAAGTACCAGTTGATGTGAGGCACTGAGGCTATGTGCCCAAAAGGTCCAAAGAGCATGACAGCTACATTTACACGAAAAACTTGAAAACTATATAGTGGTCATTCTGGGTGTTTTGTGTCTCTCAGAAGTCTAACAAACCTCTCTCATAAGGCCAAATATGAATTGAGACCTCCTGATTAGGCTTTTTGTGTGTGGCGGTGGGGAGATACTTGGGGATTGACGGCCATGTCATCATCTTCCATTGAAGGGCTATCAAGTCTGATGACTTGATCTGCACATTCCAGGCAGGACCACCTTCTTCACATCTCTGCTATAAAACGTGCAGCCTGACTCCTACAACATAAACATATTCTATTAAATTACTGTCATAGGGATTAATTGTGGCTATCCGAGGGCATCAAAGCTCAATGCTCAAAGTCTCCAAAATGCCTGCTTCCTGCCAGAGTCCTCAATATCCTGATATCTCCTGGACTAAAATTATGGAATTGCTTTAAAAAATAAATAAATGGGAAGAATGAGATACTTTTAGGAAATTTAATAAGCAACCATGGTGCTTTGGCACAGTCCTTAATTAAAACAAGTGACTGTTTTGTTTCAGTTTGGTTTGTAGAGAGATGTTAAACCAGTTTTGGACTTGACAAGCAACCAGCTGAAGAAATCAGGAAGTCTCCACTAGAGGAAGGAAATGGATGTGGGAGAAGGACCACTTGAGCTTGTCACTCAACTGTGCTCAAATAAACCATGGTTTGTGGGAACAGCCCCACTGCATATGAACTGGACCATTGAGCTTGGTTTTGACATTGGTATTTGCCTCTCTAGATGACAAAGTGTCTATTTTTAAAAATCTTTAAGGCTATATTTGCAGGAGGCAACAACATATTTTCAAATTTGACATCAGGGAGAAGCTTACAGATCTGCTTGATCACATAAAATGCTGGATGTGCATACAGTACTTCTTTGAGTGTGGTCTGAAGGCACACAAGGCTGAAGCTGAGCAAATCTGGGTCTAGTCAACGCCTCGGTGGGTGGCTGCTTGGTCACTGTGTGACCATCGCCTTGCGTTCCATGACAGAAGATGGGTGGGATATAAAGACAGGGGGATAAAATTGTTGGATGTTTCAAAGCAAGTAAGTTACCAAAGAGATGTGTATTAAATCCTGTCAGCAGCTGTGCTGCTGGTGAAACTCAGTAATAATCCGTGAGCAATAGAAACTATAGGAAATACAAGTAGCAAATCCCCAGGGTGATGAATACATACATTTGAATCCATTGTATTTGATGGATCAGAAACAAAAGAACTCTGAGAGGTAACACTGATTTTTCACGGCTGCATTGACACAGCATCAATGCGTATTCTAAAATATACAAGTTGAGTAAATGATACTTTTGCCTTTAAAGAAATAAACTTCTAACTGGGCAAAGGAAATGAAGAAGGTCTAGGTTGAAAAACTACGTTAAAATAATCTTTTAAGAATGGACATGACAATGGGCTGGTCAATATGTGAAACCCTTCCCCCCCCTCCTTTATAATGTGTCCTGTCTTTCTTGCTTTTTAAGACACCTTCTACAAGTGATGACCAATGTGATGGTGTCATGATATGGGATAAGTTATAGGGGTTACAAGTTTGTTTTTGTTTGTTTTGTTGGTGGGGGAAGCAGTATTCAACACAGGGGACCCCTTTTTGGCCATGGCCTCATGTCAATTGAAAATGTGTAGATTCACCCTGATAAGACTCGGGGTTTTTTTTTACAGTGGGATTTTTTTCCCTTATGCAAAACATGGTTAACCATATCTTGACAAGTTTATTTTCCTCACTTATTGAAGGTGGAAGCACATGGAAGAAATTAACTATAGCCGCCACTATCTGATCCTTTAATTAAAACTTCAAAAAACCCAGCTCTACTTCTAATGCCTCATCTTCATGTATGATATATACAAACAATGTCTTTCAGTTTCCTGCACAGGAAGCAAGACAGGCAGCACATTTCTGTTTCTATAAAGAAATGTATATTGCTGGAATGAAAGAGATCTGAAGTAAGCACTTTGGTCTGGAGGCCAGATAAAGCACTTATCTCATAGGGGCCAGAGCTTCCAAAAATAATCTCCCTGGCTGTCTACTGAAAATATTTCACCGAGAATGTAGTTCAGCGGAAAGCTGATAAATCCTTTTAACACATGCAGTTCATTTTGCTTTGCACATTATGCAAGGTTCAGATCATCCATACAATACGGGTTTTTCGATAAAGTCAAGATAAAATATTAATTTAGATTTCCATGTGCAACAGTCATGACTGTCAATGATTTGATCATTTTTATATCAGCATCTTCCATATAACTACTGCTTGGCTTCTCTTATACATTCCACTATCTATGAATTTGAAAATTGACCTAGTGCCACATAAGAATACAGATATTTGTACTTTCTCAGCTACAATCCCTCTGTAGCACTAGTGCCTAAGCTGTGGCCTCTCAGATGTTATTGGACTACAACTATCCACAACGACAACCAGGGGCCAGGGAAGATGGAAGTTGTAGTTCAGCACCATCTGAAGTGCCACAAGTTCACCACCCCATCTGAAAGCTGAGCTCTGCGCTGGGATTCCGTGCTCTTCCCCCCCCTAAAAAAATGTTTAAGGGTACTCTCATTTTGACTCAAGAAAATCACCATTTTATAGTTCAAATCGGCAAAAATAAACACAGTAAATGGACAAAAGTACAAATATTCACAAAATATTTAGGGGCATGCATACCCCTGCGTCCCCCCAGAAAAAAAACCACTGCTCCTAAGACTCAAACTGAAATGGGATTACTTTAGCTTAATGAAAGTAAGGGATTTTAAAAGACTACAATGGTTCTTGTCTTTAAACTGTGATCTCTCACATCTTTCTGCCCGTATAGATAATGAGAACCAACTTCAGTTTGAAGCCTTTCTCACTTGCTCAAGTTGTAATGAATGGTTTAATTTACAAAGGTTCTCAAATTGATCCCATTAAATGTGTGTGCTGTTTGAGAGATCAATGCTAAATAGCTAGCCTTTCCTTTGTAATAATTTCACTAAACCAAAAAGTCCCTTGTTAAATGAACCCTTCGCCTTCATGGGGGATGTAAATGCAGTGCTGTTTTAACTGTCAAGGAAAATTGGAATAATAGGAAAATTATCTGGGAAACTGCAAGTTCAGCCATGATGTGCCTCTGTGCAACTCTCTTGCAAGGCATCTGCCATTTCTGAAATAGCTCATTAATATAGGACAGCTTCTCTCTTTCTTATGCATGTTTATTTCAAATGATGTACTGTATTTTAGATACCCAAAACAATTAATAATGATGATAATTATAATCATATTTTTTATATTTAGTTACTGGTTTAAATGGACGTGGGTGGCGCTGTGGGCTAAACCACAGAGCCTAGGACTTGCCGTGACGGGGTGAGCTCCCGTTGCTCGGTCCCTGCTCCTGCCAACCTAGCAGTTCAAAAGCATGTCAAAGTGCAAGTAGATAAATAGGTACCGCTCTGTCGGGAAGGTAAACTGTGTTTCCGTGCACTGCTCTGGTTCGCCAGAAGTGGCTTAGTCATGCTGGCCACATGACCCGGAAGCTTCACGCCGGCTCCCTCAGCCAATAAAGCGAGAGGAGCACCACAACCCCAGAGTCAGTCACGACTGGACCTAATGGTCAGGGGTCCCTTTACCTTTACCTTTACTGGTTTAAATAGCTGATTATAGATTCTGGACATGGCTGGCATCTTTCTGGTAATCCAGCAATATGCAATTTTGCAGCCTAGCCATCAGTGCCAAGTTTACTGAGAGTCGTCTCTGCGAACTGGTAGGATCTAGCTCCTTATGTATTATTTATTTATTTATTTATCATGTATTAATTCATACAATTTCTACACCGCTTGATTAAAAACACCTCAAAGCAATTTCCAAAATAGAATAATAAAGAGAGAAAATGTGAGAAGGGGGAACACACTAAAGAATACACATATATGTACTTTCTCAGCTACAGTCCCTCTGTAGAGAGGAAGAAAACAACATGAACTGAGGATGCAAGTCAAACATGTTCTCAGAATGACAATTTAAGCACTGGCTTAAGGCTTATATCAGAATTCTGAAAGCTATGAATAGGTCAGTTTTATACATATTTCCCCTTCGCAAAATGTTTGAATACAGATCTCTCTGAGGCAATGTATTCGGTACCAAGACTGAATCATTATTTTAGTTTTAAGAAAACAGCCCATACACAACAATGATTCCAGAGTTGGCAGAGAGGGTACTTTCCTCAACAGAGTTCTGTTGCTTGGTGCAGAAACAGCAGTGACATGGGAAAGTCGGGCTCCATATAGCCTGTAGGAATTATTTTTGTTCATCAAGAGCAGGCACAGCTGCAAATCTGAAAGCCTGCAGAGAAAGTGTTCTTAATGATTCAGCTGCTCCACCAACGTTAAAAATATCAAAGTCACACATTTCAAGAGATGCCCACATCCAAAATGGGTTCTAGATTAGTCTAAAGAAGGGTTGTCTAGTTTCATGATGTATGCAATCACTAAATGCAGGACTATGTGATAGCTCATGAAAATGGGGGTGATGAGGAATATGGATGGCTAGACTCAAGGACTGAGCTGAAGTCATGAATAATTGGAAATTATTGATGTCCCCTCTCTCCAGCACTCCCTGCTCTAAGAATAGATGTGGGTCGACAGCATAATTAATCTTATCTGACTTTTCAGTTTCTCATCTGGCTTTTTGACTCGGGTTTGACCTCTATTAAGTGAGTTTGGGCATTTCAATGTAGATATTAAGGTGGCAGAAACATACCCTCCAACATTCCTCAGATGAAAACAGGGACATTATCAGCTGCACAGACACCTCTGCCCCAGGCATCCCCTTTCCCAGCTGCACTGGGACTCCCCTTCACCCAAATGCACAAAATGGGGAGACTAATCCGATTTTAAAAGTTGCCTGTGATTCAGCTCAGGGGAGAGAGTGATGCCCTTTTCCTGCCCACATAAGAAAAAAGGCAGGAAGTGGCTTTGGAGGGTGGCGTTTTTGCTCTAAAGGACCCCTCCCCAAATCTCCTTCCTCTAGGAATCTAGTCTTTCATTTTAGTCATAGAGGGAGCCAAGTCTGCCTCTCCCTCAAAGCAGGAGCCAAAGTGGAAATGACCGCCATACACAGGCAGTGATGACTCAGTGACATTTCAGGTTCTCAAATGAAACTGGCAATGAAAGGTGAGGCAGCAATGCAAAGAAGAAGAATGTGCTGGTCCCGTGGGTCAACCGAGAGGCGAGGTCCGAGTCAAAGGGTCAAAGCTGCAATATGAAGGCAGTCCAGAAAAGGTGAAGCTGGGTGCAGGGCAGGGAGTCAGGTGAGGTCAGGAGCGCAGGCCGGAGCACAGGACAGGGTTCAGGCAGGAACTGGCAACCTACAAAGTTGCTCCTGCAACTTGGGACTGGGGCTGGCTGGCTTTTATCTGCTCCGAGGCATAGGGCGGCCCCGGTCCACAGGTGACTCACCTCTCCTGGCCTGGAGGTGAGCACTCCTCCTGCGAGAACTTAGTTCCCTCTGCCTCCCTGCCCTTAGCCTCTGCAGCTCAGGAGAGGCTGGAGGATTACTGGACCCAGAGGCAACCTCAGCTTCCCCTGACGGGGCTGAGAGTGGAGCACCTGCAGGCAATGGGTCCTCCATCATCTCAGGAGCCAGAGCAGACTCAGCTGGTGCCTGCACCTGAGGATCCAGCACAGGTGAGGACCCTTCAGGCTCAAGCCCCAGCCCCGGCTCAGGAGGTGGGGACTCCTGTGCAGGCTGGGATTCCTCAGGTTCAGCATCCGAGTCCAAATCCCAGGCTGTCACAAAGAAGAGGAAAAAGAAGAAGAAGAAGAGGAGGAGGAGGAGGAGTTTGGACTTGATACCCCGCCTTTCACTCCCCTTAAGGAGTCTCAAAGCGGCTAACATTCTCCTTCCCCTTCCTTCCCCACAACAAACACTCTGTGAGGTGAGTGAGGCTGAGAGACTTCAGAGAAGTGTGACTAGCCCAAGGTCACCCAGCAGCTGCATGTGGAGGAGCGGGGAAGCGAACCCGGTTCACCAGATTACGAGTCCATCGCTCTTAACCACTACACCACGCTGGGCAGGGACCTAAGAGGTTTGGATGCAGAGCAGATCCTTCCCATTGTGCGTGTTGTTGTTGAGCAGCTTGGAAGAGCAAGCAAATGAGAACCCAAAGTAGATTGCTTCTTCTCTCTTTCCCTGGCCAGAAGATGGAAGGAGCAATGAATGAAAAGGTGGGGAAAGATTTGAGTTTCTTTTTGGGGGTGGGGTGGGGGGAAGGCTTGCATTTGGGCATTTGGGATTCTGCATGACAAAGTAAGAAGCAGTGATGGCTTAGGGGTTTTTGTGACAGTCTCGGCATTTTCGGGGCAATTGGAGAAGGTGCAAATGAAGATGTAAAAGTCTCCAGATTATTTTGTAGTCAGAAGAGGAGGAGGAGGAAATGTTCCACTTTTAAAAATACAAAAACAAATTGTAAAAAAGACAATAAAAATATATCACATAAAACAGGTTGTCAGTCAGTTTCCGGGTCCAATTAAAGGTGCTCTTTTTGGTAGCTAGAGCTGAACTATATGCAGCAACTTGGGCCTATACCATCTGAAAGAATATCTCCTTCCCTACAGACCCTCTTGGGTGTTAAGATTGGCAGAGGGTGTTCTCTGTGGAATTCCCTCCCCACAAAGGTACATATTTTTTGTTGTATGCTGAAGATACAGTGGTACCTCGGGTTACATACGCTTCAGGTTACAGACTCCGCTAACCCAGAAATAGTACCTCGGGTTAAGAACTTTGCTTCAGGATGAGAACAGAAATCGTGCTCCGGTGGCGCAGTGGCAGCAGGAGGCCCCATTAGCTAAAGTGGTGCTTCAGGTTAAGAACAGTTTCAGGTTAAGAACGGACCTCCAGAACAAATTAAGTACTTAACCCAAGGTACCACTGTACACCTCTTTATCCTGGCCTTTTACACCTGAGGTATATATTTTAGAACTCTTGCAATCTGTTTTAACTGTTTTCTGGTACTATTCTTTTTAGTAGTCGTCAGCTGCCCTTGAAGGGTAAAAATAATAATATTTAAGAATAATGATAATTCTAATAAAAAACATAGCAGGATTAAAACAAAGGAAGACAGCAAAAAAGTTGGAGAAACAGATCCTTAAATGCTTGATGAAATTAAGAGGGCTTTCTAAAGCACACACCCAGAAGCAGAGAGGGAGCTTACTAGGAAGACACAGTAAAATGGTAACTCTGCCCCTCATGCACGTTTCCCCAGAAGCCACCTCTCTTACCTCTTTTCACTGAACCCTTAAAAGCAAATTAGAAAGTCATTAGAATCAGCATTGACTCCCTCATAATACATGATGTGTATAAAATGCTGGCAAGCAACATGCCCCATTGTCAGGCCTGGTACCCCAACACAGCATGGTCAAGCAAATCCTATTGCTTGCTGACCCTAGGTGGCCTGCCATGGTTGATGTTGGCATCCCTTAATTAATATTCTTTCACTTGTGATGCACAGATGTTGCAATATGCAGATATGGTGATGGATGTGGTAAATCGCTCCAGACTCCACATCCTCTCATCACCGAGGCAAGACTTTGGAGCAGAGTTGCAGCATGCTTTCTTGAATCTAAATATGGCAAGCCCCGGTTCTGACTGTGTGAAATTGCCTGCTGACTTCCTTTTGACATACTTTTACCGTGTCATTTTTGTATTGGCAATGTGCTGACATGACATATTGCACTTTTGTTAGATGGCAAATGGGGGGGGGGGGACTCCCCTCCATTATTTTATTATATTATCCAAGGAGCACTCAGCAGGTTCAGAATTCATATTATATCCCCTGCCCCCTTTCTTTGATTAGAGGATGAGTTCCCTAAATTATTATTCTCATGGTGCTAAAATGCTTCCTTTCTCTGTCTGTGTTATTAAAATGTACAGTGCTGTATAGTTATGGTTAGCCTAATATTTTTATTGAATTTTGGCATATTACAGTTGACTGCACTTGGGTATTACTCATTCTTATAACTGTAACGAACTCCTAAAATTAATGCAGCTTCGTTTTGTGTAATAAGCCTTTGAGTCAGTCTCTGAAAGGTTAACTTCTTATTAAATTCAATACATTAAATAGAAGGGGGAGCTTTGATTTAAAAATATACTCCTGCAGCATAAATTGTAGTAATTCCCCTTAATTATTGTAGCATTTTTGTAAAATGTACACTAGAGTTCTGTGGTAAAAATCGGAATCTAAAGCCATTATCTAAAGCCATTATGTAGGCTTTCATTAACGCTTGATAATAAGCTCTAGGGTCACACTAAATTTTCACGATTTTCTATTTCTGTGTTGGAATTAATCCTTGGGTTTGGATTCTTCACTCAACTATCAGACAAATGATCTCACAAAACTCTTTTATACCCTGCATTTCACTATAGTTGCCTTTAAGTTCTGTTGTTTAATTAGACATCACACGAGACCAGGTCACACCAAAGAATGCCTGTCAAAAATGAACCCTCAACGAAAGTAAAGCCATCACTATTAATTTTCTGATGCTCACATTCGGGGTGTCCACCACCACTGGAACCAAACCCATGAGATCATCTGTCAGGGACCGTGCTGAGGAAGGCTGCATTGATTAGGAATGGTGGAAGTCTCTGCCTCCCACTGCTCCTGATCAGGATACTAAATCTTCCCAGGAGCAGTGGGACAGTATAGATTTGGAACAGTGGTTCACAGAGGGACATAGTTCAGAAGACAAAAGTTGGGAAGAACTGGGTGGTGAACAGCTAGGAGAAGAAGAACTGGGAGAGAGAGACTTAACAGACTCCCTTTCACTGAAAAGTGTCCATCCACTCAGCCCAAGGTCAAGGAGGGCAGATAAGGTGGCTGCACCGAAAGCTCAGTGGTTGCAAGATCAGGTTGCAAGATGCGGAAGTAACTCAGGGGGAAGTGGGTGGAACCCTTAATTGGGAGCACCTTCATTCCTAGAACTGGATTATTTGTTCTTTCGCCATGATCATTAAAATCTTTAACTGGTAAGAGCCTCTTTTTGTGTTGTTCCGCTTATCTACGGCCAAAGGGGGCAGGGGTGGGGAGGAAGCCATGTCCCAGAAGCCTGACACCATCCCTCCAGAAATATCTGCCCGTGACAGATGGAGCTTACTTACCCTAAACCACCACCCTTTGCCACACTCGCACCTGTGCATGCGCACACACATGTCATAGTAATTTTGAGATGAGTTTGCATGAGGGTGAAAGCTTGGGGTGCATGAACATTACAATATGCCGACCATTATTATATATATTTTTAGAAGACACGTGGGACCTGCAACAAAAAGCTCTGATAGTGAAAGAGGCAAAGCAATATGAAAGACAATGTGGAGAGTTTGCCTATGCAAGCATTAATGGGACATCGGCAGAAGCGAATTTTAGAGGGAAGGATTTTGAGCTTCCTTGAGAAATAACGCAGCATAAGCTGACCTGACACTGAACTTGTGAAGAACTAATGAGATTGTCTTGCACCTGTTACCTGCACATTCCAATCTTCCCTTTTCTGAAATATGTTCACATTCTCCCCCATCCTATTAGACTAGTCCTGACCATTAAGACGGATGACTTATATTTCATTGTCAAGATAGGTGCAAAATATGTTGAGAGGGCACTGAAATGCTGTACTAACATGTAGCTGAACACATAACAGACTGTGCATGAATGAATGATTGATTGGCACACATGGTTCTGAATCTGAGGTAGCTGCTCATAAAAAGAATTGTAAGATAGGGCAATCTCTGCCCATTTTCCTATATGGAAGGCAAACCAGCCACTATGTTTTCTTCATATGTTATCAACTGCATATGTTGCACTCTGGATGCTTCCAGATACATATTTCTTGTGGAATTGATGCTATACAGGCTTTCTTTCTTTCTTTCTTTCTTTCTTTCTTTCTTTCTTTCTTTCTTTCTTTCTTAGGATCTAACTGATGCTGTCAGCATCCAAATGCTAGTTTGTATTTCCCCCGTTTAACCAGAAGCTACCCTTTTCACGCAAAATCTACTAAGTTAAAAACCAAACAAACCTGATGCCAACTTTCTGCTTGCCCTATCTGAACGACCCTTTTTGTATTATTCAGCCTCTGGCTGGTAGGTCCTTCAGTATGGTGCATCTGCTGTGATCCTGTGCAGGATATTGAATGAGGAATGGGCTGCTTGTGCTATTTTCATGCTAAAATTAGCTAATGGAGACGTATCCCGAGAAAACACAAGGAAATGTGTTTGGGATGCTAGATTAATGCTGCAATTCTAACCCCACCACCACAAGCCGGCAGGGCTTTGTTGAGTGGTGGCATTTGGGATGGTAAGATGATCAAACCTGGTTCCTGTACCAGCTCCAGGCTGGCACAGCAATCAGGTCCAGATCAGCCCCAAGAGCGACCAGCAATGGTTGTCAGACCAGCTCGGGATCCAGCAGATTCTGGGTTGGCTTAGTGCACCTACTCCTCACCCTCAGAATGTCCTGTTTTGGATTTTCCACTCAGCTCCATGGTGGGGATACTGCTAGCAGGACTCCTGCCTGCCCATACATTTTTGTGTTTTCATTTTGTAAACCACCTTGCAACCCTCAAATGACAGGTGGTATAGAAATTTAACACATAATAATACTAATTTTCTAAAGTCATTCCATTTATTGATCTGTCTGAAGGCAGAGCTACAATTTCATCTTTAACAGGCTGGTGTTAAGGATTCTGTTCATCACTCTTGGAAGGGATAAATAATGTTCCATCTAGCAATAGTCTTTCCAAGTTCTTTATAAATCACAGGGAAAATGAGAATTGCTCAGTGCAGCTACTCCTTTCTGATCTGGAAGAAAAGTAGCCATCATGTGCCCATGTGTCATATAAACAATTCCTAAGGCTGGAAACCTCTTTTGGTAAAAAATGGACAAAGGACATAAACTCAAATTGGAAAAAAGCATGAATAAGCTCTTGACTTAAGGAACAATATAAAGCCTGATCTTTAGTAAATGAAGGAACGTGACTATAAGCCTTCATTATCTTGTATTGTTTATTGATTGCACACAAGGATGGCTGTTGCTGACTAGAGGTCAGATGAGGGCACAGATTGTATGCAATCAAATGAGGTCTGAGACTACTGAGTGGAACTGCCAGCAGCAGGGCTAGTCTGTGGTTTTCAGATGTTATTTAAAGCAAAAGTTTGCATTCACAGACCTGCTGTCAGCTGAGTAAAGGATCCACAAGAACAGATTGCAAACCAAGCATCCAATCAGCTTAAGAATAAAATGCATTGTCTTGGGCAAACCCAGTATTTTCATCTGCGCACCCAAAGCGCACATAGAAAAATGAGTGACTTCAGTGATTTAGTGCATGTACAGTGACTGGCCTTTTGTAGTTTCCAGCTGGTCACCCTGATTGCCTAGACAGCGCTTGCTCTTCAATTCATCACTTAGTACCAAAATCTGAGTACTGTTTTGGAAAGATAGGAACCGATTACAGATAGAAACTGATTTCAAATAGAAAATACCAATGCTGGAAAATACAGTAACTGATTCATTATGATCTATTTGCGGCTTGCCTAAACTTCTAAGGAAGTTCAAGTAGGTGAATCGATAGTGACATGACCATTGCTAAGCATGAAGCTTCATGACTGAACAAAGATCTTAATTGGAGTCTCCCTTAATCCTTAATGTAGTGGTTAAGAGCGGTAGTCTCGTAATCTGGGGAACCGGGTTCGCGTCTCCGCTCCTCCACATGCAGCTGCTGGGTGACCTTGGGCCAGTCACACTTCTTTGAAGTCTCTCAGCCCCACTCACCTCACAGAGTGTTTGTTGTGGGGGAGGAAGGGAAAAGGAGATTGTTAGCCGCTTTGAGACTCCTGAAGGGGAGTGAAAGGCGGGATATCAAATCCAAACTCTTCTTCTTCTTCTTCTTCTTAATCAAATCCTGCACCCAAGTCACAACACCAGGGCTGTTTTTCAGCTGGAACTCAGTTCTGGTGCCTCTCAGGTTGGTGCCATTGCCATTATAAAAGTACAAGGGAGGCGTACATGGTGAGTTCCAGCACCTATTTTTCTAGAAAAAATAGCACTGCACAGCACTGTATGGTTTCTGAGCAAGGGCCACTTCACACATTACATTAGGTGTATATCGTTGTTACAGTCTAAAATGGATTGCTGTAGATGATAGGCAGAGACTGCATGTCCATGTCAAGGTATCCACCACAACCATTAGTATAGGAGCTTAGCAAAAAGAACTGTGCACTTCATGATGGCAGGACGTCACAACACAAGGAATGATCTCCTAACTTTATGACGTATCATGGGGCTGGAGGGTTTGGTAGTTATCTTAGGTAGCTGATTTCCAGCCTAAGTCCAGGGGAGAAGTTTGATTCAATTTGCATGTGAAGGTGAACTTTTTAAAATAATAATACAGCCACCCTTCAAAATTCACACCTGACTAAACTTCGCAGTGCAGGTCTCCAGCCAAATAACGTGCACAAAGATACATATACAGTACATATACAGTATGCATCAAACGCATGTATTAATAAAAAAATCCAAAAAAAACCCATTAACATGCATTATATTATATAGTGCAAAATGTATGCAAGCATGTATATGAGGAGAAATTTGATGAATTCTTATGAGGACTTCTAACAGATACGGAAATACAGACAACTGAATACAGGCAACTGGTGCTTAAGCTTTTATCCAGTGACTGTTTTGTACACAAGATCAATCCCAGCTGCTTTCTCCTGCAAAGAAAAAGCACCTTGGGGGTGGAGGTGGGGGGTTTACCAGAAAAAATATGTTTGGGGGAAGTATTAAATAGAGGGCTGGTCTGGCTGTGGCTTCCTGCTGGTTGTACATGTATGTCTGTTGCAGTGTAATGTGTGAAATAGCTCTTATTTTAGCCTTGTTTCCTTCCTGAGATTTGCCAACACTTCTAGTTGTGTGTGTGTGTGTGTGTGTGTAATATTTTTTTTCCAGCATTGTGTTTACTAGTGAGAGCCATCGCCTCAAGCAAAAACTGAACAGATTTGACAGCAGCTGTGTGGAGAACACAGCTCGCAGTTCCATGATGGGGGAGGATCTGCAGCTAGATAAACAGTCCTAGAAATCCAGTCACCCACAGTGGAAGCAAATATGAAATGTCAGCAGGAAAATATGAACAATGAGCAATTTTTAGATGCTGCTGGTTGAGGCTGTTGTGCCTTGCACCATTATGAGTGAGACACATAAAAACTGGACCACGAATCTTCTGTTGAGCATTGGCTTTTGGGAATACCTGTCAAGAAGCCTGGGGACTGTTGGTCCTAGTCAGATAATTTGATTCCAGGAGGGGTGAAAGGTAGGCAATGAGTTCTCCGGCTTTCAGACTTGCTAATGCCAGTAGGCAGGAACCACCTTATTTTTAAGACTGCAGAACTGAAGCTGACATGTTCATCTCAAAGGAAGACATCAGCAGTCCAGTGATTTAATATTTAACCTTACCTCTGGCAGGTTGGCTCTGCTGTAGATTCCCCTGCCTTAGCTGGTTAACAAGATGTACCTTCAGGGTGTAATGGAAAAACACAGGAAACCACCTCTTGTGAAATGAAAAGAGGCGTGTGTGTGTGTACACTTCCAGGTAAAGCAACACCCCCAGGGGCGAAACTAGGCTTTATTTCACCCAGGTCAAAGATCCAGTTTGGCACCACACCGCTCCCAATTTGCGTAGACACACACAGGCTGGGAGCCTCAATGGCACCCCTCTGGAGGCTTTATCTGGGGCAAAAAAAACCCGACTAGCCCCCTCTCTCCCACAGCTAGGGCACTGAGCATCTTTATGCCACTCTTTGTGCTGTTCAGGACAGTTTGCTTACCTAGGCTTGATTGTGCACCTTGGAAAGCATTTGGGATAAGGAGGGTTGCATGAGGTTAACTTTATGTTGACTCAGGAGATTATCACACAATTCACAGTAGGGTCAGAAAATTCAAAGGACTTGAGAATCAGTCCCCTTGTTAGTCCTGATTGGTGCCTGGGTTTTACAGAGAGTAAGTAATTAAGTCTTTAATTTAAATTCATAGCCTTCCGCATCCAAGAGGTTTAGATAATAATTTGAAGCATAAAGTCTCAGCCAGACAGATGTTACTCTGACCTGTGGCCTCCAGAAAGACAGGCAATCATCATGACTCCAGCGTAAGCTGCCCAGAATGGCTGGCGCAATCCAGTCAGATGGGTAGGGTACAAATAATAAAATTATTGTTGTTGTTGTTGTTGTTGTTGTTGTTGTTGTTGTTTTCAGCTGCCATGTTCATGTGAATTTTTCACATGGTTTTTGTTGAATATATATATTGTGTTGTAAACCACTTTGATTTTTCTTATGGCTTTATTTATATTTATATCTACCTGATTTCCATGAAAAGGTGAACTGTGCAGCTGTTGTTGAACTCCAGTCCCCATCAGCCTCTGCCAGAATGGTCAGGGATGATACAACTTGGAGTCCAACAACATCTGGAGGGCCACAGGCAAGACAAGGAAAAATGATGGACCATAGAGTTTACATGTATCTTGGAAACAACACAAGCAGTCATTCAGCAACTGGGATCAGGTTATAAATAGCTGCAGTATTTCATGGCCTCAGTGTCATTTGTTAAAATCAAGCTGTGGAAAAGATGAATCTAATCTGAATGGATACAATGCCTTAGGGACAATAGGTTTCTTTCTCTTATGGGTTCTCTTCTAGGTCCATTGCAAGCTGTTTAACAGTGCAATGGAGCATAATGGTGCTAATTTGATGGTATAATTTTGTAATGTTCTGACACAGTGCCAGGTGTGCCTGCCACACACGACCACCCAGATGCTTTTTAAAAAAGAAAGAAAAAGAAAGGAATGTATATTTCATTTTCATTAACAAAGGTATTTTCATAAATACCACATTCAGCTGCTTCTCAGAGTTCTGAATCCCTGATGTACAATCCAGCATTTTTGACACCTTCACTTATCTTGACAATTTACTGCTCCCAAAGAGAGAGGAAAAGATTACTGCCCCTCTCAGTATTTTTATTCTTTTATCCTTGACTCTGACTACCAAATAATTGGCTCTTGCTTTCACTTAAGCTTCATTTTGTTGTAGCTTAGATGATGCCTTACAGCTGAAATCGTCTTTCTAATCTTCCTGTCATTTTCTGGACCAGCCATCAACAAATTGCCTGCTTTCATTTGCAGAGAGCATCTTCAGAAACTCCCTATCTACATTGTTCACAACCACCACCACCTTTCGCTAGATCTGGCAGCAGAGTGATGTATAAAAAGATGTCACTGGGGAGGCACTCAGCTTTGAAATGCTGAAGCTAAGGCTGATTAGCTTGGCTCTTCAGGGTTGCTGGTCCTTTCTAATCATTTTAACAGCTGTCTTGCAGAATTGGTAGGTGCTTTAATGTCCCTGGATGTCATATTTAAGACAAACACCCATCTTCAAAGCTCCCAATCTGACAATAACACCCCCAAGGGTAAGCACTCAACAATGTGACATTATGGAGCTTTGCACACCATAGCATACGGCGTGTTATGACAAACAGCCTGCGTTCAATTTGCCGGATGTTTTTATTTGTTGTGTTTCGACTTTTGATTTTCCCGCTCTGATTTTCCCACTCTGCGTAACCTCAGTGCTATGCAATGATGAAAATTAAAATACAACTACAATTCAGTAAATTAAGAATCTCCATGCAAATATACATAGGAACGTGGAGTTTCTAGGAGAAGCACTAGTGCCAAGAAGATAGATAGATAGATGATAGATAGATAGATAGATAGAGTGGTACCTCGGGTTACATATGGTTCAGGTTACATACGCTTCAGGTTACAGACTCTGCTAACCCAGAAATATTACCTCAGGTTAAGAACTTTGCTTCAGGATGAGAACAGAAATCAGGCTCTGGCGGCGCGGCAGCAGCGGGAGGCCCCCATTAGCTAAAGTGGTGCTTCAGGTTAAGAACAGTTTCAGGTTAAGAATGGACCTCCAGAACGAATTAAGTACTTAACCCAAGGTACCACTGTAGATGATGATAGATAGATAGATAGATAGATAGATAGATAGACAGACATAGATAGATAGATAGATGATAGATGATAGATGCCACAATACTTCTAACATTAGTTGAGACCAACTTAAGTCCTATTGCTTTCAATGGGCAATAATCATGGGTAACTTTAGCTGGACTGGCTCCTCTGTATACAGATATACAATACAGGCATACATCCCACATCAATGACCTCTTGCAGGAGCATATATTATGATGCAAATAATGAGCTTCTTGGCTCACAGAATGTTCACCATTCTTCAGTAGAGGGCAACGGTAGCATTGCGCCCTTTGTTGGCGCCCAGGGCTCACGCACACCAGGCGGGACCAGGGGCTGGGAGCAGCAGGTGAACAAAACCCACCGCACCAGCCCAACCTTTGTGGATAGGCCCCACCCCCTTCACTCCCCCACTCACCACTTTCATTATTGGAGACTTCATGAGAGGGAAGTCCTAAACATGTCTGACTAAAGAGCTGGGAAAAGGCGAGAAACTTTCTTAGGGGCATTCAAGTGACCTGGCTCTTGTTTTAATAAAAGTGATAGCGTGTTGAAGGGGGGTAAGGGTGGGGGGAGAGGGACGCGGGTGGCGCTGTGGGATAAACCACAGAGCCTAGGACTTGCCGATCAGAAGGTCGGCAGTTCGAATCCCCGCAACAGGGTGAGCTCCCATTGCTCGGTCCCTACTCCTGTAAACCTAGCAGTTCGAAAGCAGGTCAAAATCAAGTAGATAAATAGGTACCACTCCGGTGGGAAGGTAAATGGTGTTTCCGTGCTCTGCTCTGGTTCGCCAGAAGCGGCTTAGTCATGCTGGCCACATGACCCGGAAGCTGTACGCCAGCTCCCTCGGCCAATAAAGCGAGAGAAGCGCCGCAACCCCAGAGTCGGCCACGACTGGACCTAATGGTCAGGGGTCCCTTTACCTTTACCTTTAAGGGTGGGGGGCAATAGATGTAAGAAAGGCGTTCACGGATCTGAACTTCCTGCAACATGTTGAAATGCTGTATTGAAAGGAAGGCCCTTGGGAATTCAGGACTTTGCATGATGTGAGAAACTCTGATGGCTTTAGAGTTTTCATTGCAATCCTAGTATTTTGGGGGCAGTTGGGGGTATGGAACAGGGGTCTCCTAACAACTCTCAGCTCCCTTTACAGACAGTTCCCAGGATTCTTTGGTGAAAGCTGTGACTGTTTAAAGTAGCATGATGATGCTTTAAATTTATAATGCAGATGGGCTTCAGATGTAAATGTGCGCACGCACGCAATTATGAATTATAAATAGTTTTCTTTTTAAGACCTGTGTGAGATTCTGAAAATCATTACTACTCCAGTTGCACAGTACTGAGGTAAATGGGGAAATGGTCTGATGTGGTATATGGCAGCTTTCCTTATGTTCTGTGTATAGGCAATATTGCCTGATGCTTTTATTAAATCCCAGAGTAAAATGTATGGAGACACTGTAAACTCATCAAGCTGTCTTATAACAAGGGTCATTCTTCCCCTTGGTCCCACATTCAGTGCATAAGTTAATGAATAGCTGTTGCCAAGCCAAAACAAACATTGTCCTTCCCAGATACTGACTTAGGAACCACTGTTTGAATTTCTTAACATTCCTGACTAAAGTTGCTTCTGTGGCATTGATGCGAGTAGTCCTGTAATAACTTCTGAAAGAAACCTCATTTGAAAATATTCATATTTTTAAATACATTGTTCAAAACATTCCCAAAGGATGTATTGTTTGTTTGTTTGTTTGTTTATTCACATGTGTGTGCGCACAGCTCAATTACAATCTTCCCTAAGCAGTGTACAAGTAACTCCAAACAATGAAAATAAAAATCAGTTAAAGCTTATTTTAAAATGAAAGTCTTCTAGCAGATTTTGTTGTTGTTTCAAGTATATGGCTAATTTCTTGGGTTGTATAAGCACAGAACACACAGGAGCATTATATTTACTGGAAAGAAAATAAGCACAGATACCAAAAACCGAGACTGGACTGATAAATAGAGTAATACACACTGACAGCCAGTTATGCAGAACAGCTAAAGAATGGAGGCTGTAATCTTGCTCATTAAAATCAATCACATTGACTTCAATGGAAGGGGGATTACACCCTGTGTCCATCAAGGAGTGGAAACTAGTAATTTTCATCTAATTCAACTGAGGCTCCGCCATTAATAAACCTGCACTGGCCTCCCCCCCCCCTTTGTTTCATGTCCGATTCCAAGCATATATAATACTTTCCCACCCTAAGGAAGACCAAAGGGATAAAACAGTTGTTACTTTAGGTTTCATCTTCCATTTCTTATTAAAGGGGGATAAATTTTGTGCATTTAAAAATTAAAACAAAGGTAAACGTTTCTTTTGGCCAGGAAACAGCTATCTGTTAACTTACGCATTGACTAAGCCATTTATGAGCAAGTTGCTTGAAGGGAAACAGATTAAACCCTGAATTTCTCTGTCTGTTTGAAGTAAACTGCCTTTGTCAGCAGTCTAAAAAATATTAATTATAGCCCCAGCTTGGCCAGTTGTTAGCAGTTATGTTCAAGATGGTGCACAACAGTTATGCCTATCCTGTTCACTGATACATTTTCAATCTTCTAAGATGGCTTTTCCACAGGATGAATAATTTGTTCAAAAGACCATCAACTGCATGTGGATTTTTTTAAAAAATTAAAAAAAGATCTGCTCCAAATAGATGAATAATCAGGAACTTGCTTTCACTCAGATGTCCTCTGGTAAACTGTAGGCACAATTTTTGGATTTGTAAATAATTATTTGGCCAACAGATGGCATACCTAGAGGGAGGCACTGAGACGCAATCTGTGTGAGTAAGCTGTCTTGCGGTGATAATTAGAAAGGTAAATTACTAAGCGTTACCACTTATGGCCACAGTAATTTGTTCCTATCAAACTACTTAGGTCTAGTTGCTGCCCAAACTAACCTCAACTCTCTCTCCTGCGACTATATATATTGGACCCATGCTGACGCCATTATGTGTCAACCTCTTGCTTTCACAACACACATGACCACTGAGGGAACAATCAAGAATGAAGACAGAAAAATACAGAGGCTGAAATTCAGTTAAAAATAAAACACTTGAGAGGGGACAAAGCATAGTGATAATAATAAATAAATAGCCTAGTGCAATAGTAATGATACATAGTGTGTACATTTCAGATGTTGTGTTTATAGGCTTGTGCCACGTAAAGTGCAAGGTAGAAAGATGTGTGGTTGCAGCCTTAATATGCATCTGTGAATCAGTTGGAGGAGCACGATGTTCATGGACAGCCTGAATATCGATGACGGGGGTGGGCAACATTTTTTTTCTGTATAGGGAGATTCCCTCAAGGGGAAACTTGTGGAGACCATGATATTGGTAGTGAGGGAGATTAGATCCAATGGTGTGTGGAACCACCAACTTCTCTCTCTCTCTCTCTCTCTCTCTGATCCTCCTTTTCATGTCTCTTTCTGCCATTCCCCTGCTTTCTCTCTCTCTCTGCTGCCTCATCACTCTCCCCAGTTTCTCCCCTTCTTCACCCACATTTAATTATGCTGAGGTCTAGGGCATCTCATCCCTGCCCAACCCTTGGTCTATGTGAAAATGAGGACATTCTTAAAAAGCTATCCACCTGTGAAATTGGGAAATATTTTAAATAGTACATAACCATGCCTAATACTCAACAAAACTAAGTACAATATTATGTTTCACGCCCATGTTTTTGAACTGAAATGTGAAACAACATAAACATCTAAACTTTGTTCATATTATTCATACCCCTCAACTGTCCCACTTTAAATAGGACACCCCAGGGAATTACAGAAGTCATCCAAGCCTCTGACTGGATCTGGGGATGTCCTGTTTTGGCTCCCGCGAGAGTGCAGCCCTGAAAGATGCGCATCCCAATTTTCCTCTGTGGCTTGTTGGAAGATATGATTACTTAGATGTTGCTAAACTACAGCATTGGCCATGCTTGGTGAAGCTAATAGGCAGTGTAGTTCAGCAAGATATGGCAGGCCAAAGCTTCAATTCAGAGGTAAAGGAAATATCTGTGAGCTGCTAGGGTGAAAGAAATACCCCTCAGGTTATTTATAAAATGGCTTTTCACTTTCCAGGAATAGTTTGGAGCCATATAGAATTAGATGTTATGGAACAGCTTTCACTAAGGATTAGAGTTTATCGAGTGAAATTTGTTTCTGTGTAGGAAGTGACTCAAATCAGGAATCTATATGTTCAAGCAGAGCCCATGCACATCCCATTCTGTATGAAATGAAATGCTTCCTTCTTTCCTTGTTCAAAAGCAAATGGAAATACTACTTTAATGGGTTGTAATGGCTTCCCGCCGTGCTCCTTTCATAGACTTCAAAAGCGGGGGAGACAGCAGAAGCAGAGAAAAGATGTCAGTAGGGGAGAGGTGTGTGGGATCATTGCTGTAAAAGTCAAACAGATACAAGCAAATTCCCCTCAAAAGCAATTTTCCTTACAGATTTCTCTTGCTGTCTCAGAAAGATGTGAAGGGTTGGGCGGGGAGGGGGGCATTTGATCATTGCTCCTGACCCGTGCGAAGTCGTTGGCACATTGACATCATCCCACAATGGTTCCCTGTGTGTTGACATTACAGAAGGGAAGTCGCAGCTGAAACCAGCATGGGGTGATACCACCCAAGGTGCAATGCTGAGTCGCTTTGCTTTCTTCCCAGCAATGTTAAGCCTACTTTTTGCAAAGCTTCCTGTGTGTCTTGTTTTGCATTGAATCACCAACAGAACATGTCACCCAGATGTTCCATCAAGAGACTCCAGGCTGGCACCTCAGAACTGGTAAAGGGCTCACCCTCATGCGCTTGTCCAGCCCTTATTCCATTTCACCTGGGCCATAAGTTAGAAATTCAGCACTTGTCAATGCCCTCCCTCCTGTTTATGCTTGTATAATGTACATGTTGCAGGGTGAGACAACCCAGAGACAACCTGGTAATGATGATGATGATGATGATGATGATGATGATGATGATTTTATATGCCGCTCATCTGATTGGGTTTCCCCAGCCACTCTGAGCAGCTTGCAACAAATTAAAACACGATACACCATCAAACATTAAAAGCTTCGCTGAACAGGGCTGCCTTCAGATGTCTTCTAAAAGCCAGATAGTTGTTTATGTCTTTGATATCTGGTGGGAGGGTGTTCCACAGGGTGGGCACCACTACTGAGAAGGCCTCCTGCCTGGTTCCCTGTAATCTCACTTCTCGCAGTGAGGGAACCGCCAGAAGGCCCTCAGAGCTGGACCTCAGTTTCCGGGCTGAATGAATGGAATCATAGGAGCCAACTCCTAGGGGCCGTGGGAGCTTTGGCTCCCACAATAAAATATTTGAGGGGGCCAGGCGCCCACAAAGTTGATGGGCATTCCCATTCAAATGGTCTGTGTGCATTGCGACATGTGATTGATTATGCAGGGCTGGGCTTACCTGGCACCCCTGATGGGAATGGGGACGCCAAAGTCATTTAGGTGCTTTAAAGGTCAGCACCAACACTTTGAATTGTGCCCGGAAACGTACTTGGAGCCAATCTGGATGCTAACCCATGCTACAATCACAGAGGAAACTGGGTCCTTCTAAGGTGCAAACTGTGTGGGTCTCATCTGTGTACAATGTGCTACCAGAACTGTGCTCACTGCATGCTGATTGCACACAGGGTTGCCATATGCCCAGATTTCCCCAGACATATCTGGAATATTGCAGTCAGCAGCAGTGTCTGGGCAGAAATCAGGGAGGGGAATCTTTTCTGTCCGGATTTTCGCTGTTTGAAATATGGCAACCCTAATTGCAGATCACCATACAACATCAGATCTGCAGCTGACCCGTGGACTCGACTCAGCTGGAATTGCAGCCATCTGGGGCTTCCACAGTTCAACCAGTTCATACGTTTGTGAGAAAATGCAGCTTCCTGCAGGAAGATGAGCTGGTGGCCCAACAAAATCAGGTTAATGCAGCCGCAGAGGCTGAGAGCCTTTTGTTACAGCTGCTGCTGTGCTTCCTGTGGAGTGGTTAATCTGGAAGCTGGGGGGGAAGGGGTGATACAGAGCAGCAAACCCCCTTCGCCTGCTAGGGTAATCACCCGGCACCTGATTGGCTGCCGCTCTCTACCATATTAGGAGTGTGCGAAGCATAGATTAGGAGCCCAGTCCAGGCAGCAGCAACTCTCCTGCCAATCTGATCTATATTTAGCAACAACACACAGGGAATAGCAGTTATAATGTGGGCAGGGCTGGCCAGGAAGCAAGAAATGCATGAAAATATCCCAGACGTGAGATAATGCAAGCCAGAAACGCAATACATTTGTATCGTTTACGGCAAATTCTTCCCAAGGGTTTTTGTGTACAGATTCATTTTCATTACATATAACACAGAATATCTTTCAGATTCGATAACAAGCAAGAAAGAATGAAAGATGCTTTTGAAATAGAGAGTGCTGATTATAAGCACTTTGGCGAAGTTTTCCATGTGGATTTCTCAAGGATATAGAAGCTTATGATGCTTTTCCATCTAATCACTTTAGACTCGGGAAAGGAAATACCCTTTCCATTATTATTATTGTTGGTATCATCATTATTAATTGTTTGGAGCATTTTTTTCTGTCAACAAAGCTTCCTATCCATTTCAGGCATTGTATCTAGGACAGAGGAACTGGGTCGTGCAAGACAGACTCACTCATCACCCCACTCGGACCCTCCTGCATGGAATGGGAAGGTCTGAAGGGGGCCATTGAAAACATGTTCAATTGAACACGTTTGCAATCACCCCCAAGACCAGCAATCCTGCACAATCAGAATTCCTGATTGTAAGTACATCCAGCCACATGGAACCAACCCCATTTGTGGCCTTCCTGGTCAATGCAGAAAAGCTGAGGTAGACAAGGCAAGGCTAGCTCACACAGTCTTGCACCCACTCCATGGACACAAAGTATACACAATATTTAAAGCACATAACACAGACCCTGTCCAAATCCTGGGAGCTGTAGTTTGTTAAGAGTGTCGGGAACTGTAGTTCTGTGAGGTGTAATCCTAGTGGCAGTTGGGTCAAGCTACGGGGCGGAACCAATTCATATTCCCTTTCCTTCAGTCAGTTTCCCTTGCAGCGATGCCAGGATTTAAGCTTTCCAGTCAGGCTTCTACCATTGTGCGTGGGTGCATTTGTGTGAGGGCTCTTCCGAGCTGCCCTAGCCACCCGCCTGAATCTAAGAGAAAAAGGGAGGTGGGGTGCATTTATTTGACCTGCACCAGAACCAGGAGAAACCACCAAACCAGCTAGGAAGACAGCTAGCCCTAGTTTTTAGCACCTCCATGGGCAGTGAATGTGGCTGTTGTCAAACTGGCATTTGTTCAGGGCTGCCCCGAGTCACGTGGCAACTTACTGTAACAACTTCATGGTGAATTCCAGCAACTATTTTTCTTGGGGGAAAGCTCTGTTTACACATAACTGTTAATACATTTCTCTTCACGTACAAGCACTAGAAAGAAGTATTGCCAAAATGAAACAGCAATAAATTTTAGATGACACAGTCTTATATTCAAGCATTCTACATTTCCTTATATTGATGCCAAAAGGTCAAAGAATATGCAAAGATGTCTGTACACAACCCATAGGTACACACATGCTGCACAGGGATTCTAGTGGAGCTTGTGTGTGTGTGTTTCACCCATCCCCCCCCCCCCAGCTAGTCTGCTTTGTAGGTTAAAAGATTGTTCCAAGGTCAGCTACAAATAGCATCTGGGATTCCCTTGTCTTCTACTCATTCACAACCACAAACCACATAAGCTGCTGTGAAAATGATTCCCTCTGATCTTTTACATCCAGGTGGATAGACTTGAGATGAGACATTTTTTCTAAAGCGTTGTTGTTGTTCAAAGCATCCCATTGGGACAAGGCCAAAGAATATTCCAGGCGTGGTGTGAGAGGTGTAGAGACTGGTTTCTCCCTTGAAATGAATGCATACTATCTGCATCCACATGAACTCTTTTTGTGAGATGCCGCAAGTGTAACCAAGAAAAAGGATTGGCAATGGCATAGTATAGCAAGTTCCCTGAAAAGCATTTGGAATCTTCAGCTGCTGCGAAATGCAGGATTTCTACCTGGAACCAAATATTTAGAGCATGTTACTCCAGAGTTATAGGGTCTGCACTGGATTGCTGTGCATTTTCTGAGCACAGTTTAAGGTGCTTGTTCTCGTCTATACAGCCTTAAACTTGGATACTTTACATCTTTATTATTAACCCATCCAACAGAAATCAGTGCAACGTTGCTTGCCATTTGAACCTTCACAGGGAAGCCAGGGCGGCAATGCAGCCCCAACGCTAAAAGCCCCAACCATGCTGCTCCACGCTGCTGCTCCCAAGTAGAAATGGTGAATCTGCCCATTCAGGCCTTTGAGCTACAGTATATAAATAGCCAGCTCCCGATTTGTCTATGCAGTTGTCACATAAGGGCACACATGTATGTATTTCAAGACAGATGCAGTCAAAATATAGCTGACATTATTAGGTTCCCCAAAGGTTTCAAAATTTGGGGCAACAAAGGGTGGTTGAAACCGTGTCTCCTCTTATGCAAAAGTCTTCTGCACCACAATACACTACAGATTAAAGTGGCTATTTTTAGTCAGTTGAAATAAATGGACATGAATGTGGAAACTGAAAGTATGGTTCTCCAGCATATTTAGATACTATTGATTTCAGTGGGAAAGAGTGGAGACCCTGCTGTGAACATGGAACCCAGCCCAATCACAGAATTCAAGTGCAGAAGCTTGCATGACTTTCTCATGCTGGGTCAGAGCTATTGTCATTTAGGCTGTTGTCGTACTGTGCTATATCTGCATGCAGGAAAGAATTAGAGGCATCTCTTAAAGTCTCAAGGGCCACTTAGGAATTTATAACCAACTTGCCTGTTCAGCAGCTCATCCATCTCTACCACTGAATGGGTTCCGTAAGAAAGAGGGGGTTGGGTGCTTCATAGCCAGGACAAAACAGGTTGGTGGAGGTGAGGAGTTAAAGAAAGGAGTGACCAAGGTAACAGCAAGGCTGAGCTAAAACCTCATAGAGAGCCTAGGAATAGGAGAGGCTGTGGTTCTGGGGGTTGCTTGGGCACCTTCCTACCCAGATGGTGGCAACTGTCATTGGAAAGGCAGAACAGTGGCTGATGGTGCTTGGTGAGGTTAAGAGCAACCCAAGCCTCTCTGGGACCTACTCTACTTTCTTTAGAGCAGGGTTGGAGAACTTCAACCCAGGGGCCAGATGCAGCCCTCCTGGCCTTTATGTAGTCCTCAGATCCCTTCCTGGCCACACCTCCTCACCAGCCCTACCTTGCAGCCTCCTTGAGTGTTTTTGCCTGGCTGGAATGTGCCTGGCTTGAACTCTGTTAATGCATCTTGCTTGCCTGGATGGAAAACAGAGAGGGATATGAGAGTGTGCATAGACGCTAGCTCACTGTACATAGGGGAAAGTTACACTGATTGCTCAGCTCACTGTTGCCTCTGACCCCATCCACCGCTGACATGTGGCACCTTGAAGGTTGCCCAGAAGTTAATGTAGTCCTTGGTCTAAAAAAGAAAGATTCCCCACCGCTGCTTTAGATGTCTAACCCATAGGCAGGCTATAATTGTGGCCTTGGGAGTCTAGTTGCCTTTTAATTCATGTATCATTTGCCTCTTGAGATGTTCTCTTGACATCTGATGATTCTGTTGTGTTGCTGGTTTTTTTGTTTCCTGGATTTTGCAGGGGAAATTCTTTGTGTTAACAGATATTCATATTTGGTTAATGGACAATCATGTTGGAGTTAATAATCTCCTAAAAGCTGTTGTGTTTCATGTAGCTTGGAAGGAGGCAATTACCTAAATAAAAACATTTTTTCCATCAGGCAATCAGTGTTACAAGAAGTATCATACACATGCTCTCCCTCGCTGTCTGTCACACTCTTCATTGGTTCAATTATAGCACATTTCCCTGTGTTCCCTTAGCAACACCAAACGAGAGGATGCCTGAAAGCATTTTGGTCTGGTTCATGGGACGTGGCCTATTAGACTATTTTTATGGGCTCTGAATACCACTCAGAATAGAGATTCAAAGCTTGGGGCTTGTACAGAAAATGCTCTCTCTTTTGGAGTACTGGAAGCAACTTCCCCCTCTAGCATTAATGTTCGCACTGGCTTTGATTCTGCAATGGTAGCATTTTCAACTGCTCAAATTTGTTTATTTGTGTATTTAAAACCCACACTTTTATTTTAAAAGAAATCCAATGTGAAGTACAACACAGGAAAATAAAATCAGCACAAAAGCAACATTTAAAACATCAATAAATATTGGTTGGTTAAAAAGTCCTGTCTAAGCAGTATAATTTTCAGAAGACGTCAGACCCTCCAAGTGTCCCTATTTTCCAGGGACAGTCCCGGATTTACAGAAGCTGTCCCAGTTTCTGATTTGATCCTGGAATGCCCTGCTACTCCTTAGGATGTCCTTCTTTTCATCTGAGAAATGTTGGAGGCTTTGGAGTTATGTGACCCCTGAACCAAGGAGATACAATCTTTAGAAGACACCTGAAGGCAGCCCTGTATAGGGAAGTTTTTTAAAGTTCAATGTTTTATTATGTTTTTATATATGCTGGAAGCCACCCAGAGTCGCTGGGGCAACCCAGTGAGATGGGTGGGGTATAAATAATAAAAGTATTATTATTATTATATAGGTAAAGGTAAAGGTACCCCTGCCCGTACGGGCCAGTCTTGACAGACTCTAGGGTTGTGCGCCCATCTTACTCAAGAGGCCGGGGGCCAGCGCTGTCCGGAGACACTTCCGGGTCACATGGCCAGCGTGACAAAGCCGCATCTGGTGAGCCAGCACCAGCGCAGCACACGGAAACGCTGTTTACCTTCCCGCCAGTAAGCGGTCCCTATTTATCTACTTGCACCCGGGGGTGCTTTCGAACTGCTAGGTTGGCAGGCGCTGGGACCGAGCAGCGGGAGCGCACCCTGCCGCGGGGATTCGAACCGCCAACCTTTCGATTGGCAAGCCCTAGGCGCTGAGGCTTTTACCCACAGCACCACCCGCGTCCCATTTATTATTATATAGGATGTCCCTATTTTCATCAGAGAAATGTTGGAAGGTATGAGTCATCTGATTGAAGTGAGAGATGGCTCTTACTGAACATCTGCTGGTGAAGAGTTCCTCAGGGCTGGGCCTGCCACATTAATGACCTGTTCCTGGTGCTGGCCAGCTGAACTCAGGAATGCACAGAACTACCATAAAGTGCCCCATCAGAGGACCTGCATATAATGAATAAGGCATCTGGTTCTCTGGCTTTCACCTCCCTTGTGAGGGGGTGGCTGCATGCAACTCTAGAAGGGCAGACACTAGCCGTTGGCTCTGTAGCCAACAAACGCCTCATGCTGTCTGGGCAATGGGAAGGTAGGGCCTCACTGGATGTTTAAAGCTGGCTGTCCTTTGGTGAATCATCTAAGGACTGACACTCCTGTCCAACACGTGATCAGCATGAGTTGAGCTAGCCACCTTTGGGGGGGGGCAGGTCGGTATTGTTTCATAAACGCATTCATGGTCTGGGGGCACATGTGGATATTTCCATTTGCTTTTGTGTTTTCTCCCAACTTTACATGGCTCTGAGGAGGCACTGTGTTAGAGATGGGGAGCGCTTTGGTCAAGTCTTCAGGAAGATTTTTGAGCCCAAGGACCCCATTTCCTCAGAGACAACATTCTGGGAACCCAAGCCAGAGACAAAATGGGGGAACCAACAGAAAAGACTCTTGCCTTTGTACTGTGAGCTACATTCCAGGCACACAAAAGCTAGAGGTTTACACACACACACACACACACCTCTATCCAGGCAAGGAAGAGACATTATCACAGTTCAAGAAGATATTCCAGCCAGGCGAAATAATCCTCAATTAGCATGTGGGGCAGGGCCAGCAAGAGGTGTGGTCTGGGGAGAGAGGGATGTGGCCTGTAGGGTCCAACAACATCTGGAGGGTCCCAGATGACTCAGAGGTGGGCAAGGCTGGCTCAAGACCCTTTGCTGCCTGAGGCAAAGCAGCAAATAGAGGCCCTCACCACAAGTCAAGGTGGATGGTACCCAAGGCCAGCCAAATTATTTTGGCACCAGAGGCAGAAAATCCCACAAGTTTCTCCCCCTGCCAACAGTGAAAATACAACAATGGCAATTTAAATAACTATTTGCTGCCCTTTTGTGACAAGGAAAAAACCCCTGACTGAGGCAGCTGCCTCACTCTGCCTAACAGTAGGTCCGGCACTGGGAAACTTGTTGTTTTTCTGCAGGCCAGCCTTTTTGTTTCCTTCTTAGTTTTCCCATTTAAATCTCCCTCAGAGATAGATAGACGGACAGATAGACAGATCAAGGTTATATTGAGTGCTGAGGTCTGGGCAGCAGTGTTTAAATTTGATCCAGGTCAAAGGTGCTGCCAAATATAGATCAATTCTGACAGTCTATTGACTACGAACAAGAGTGGCCAGCTGTTGTCAGCACTGAAGCCATCCGGAATATGTCTGTTGCTTGATGCAGCTTGCGTTTCCCCACCGCTCTGCGCAAGTAAGTGACAGCTGTAGACAAATCTGTGGATGGGCTGAATGCGCCTTTCTCCATTTCCAAAAACAGAACTGGCCTTCACTTGTACCATCTGAGAGCCACATTGATTTAGATGCAGAATGCTAGGGCCAAAAAACTTTTCTGGGTCCCAGACAGTGTATAATGAGATACAAGATTAGACTTGATACCCTATACATTTTAATTGCCTCTTTGCACTGCAGCACATGTTGCAAATATATTTAGGTTGCAACCCTACACCCACTTACCTGGCAGAAAGCGCCATTGCATTCGGTGGGACTTACTTTTGAGTTGACAGGCATAGGAATTGTATGCTAAGTTGCTTCTTCCCCATCCTGGCCAGCTGATGGGTAAAAGTTGGCTTTTATACTGGGGGTAAGGAAGAAGCAACACTTACCTTTTGGGATATGGAGGTAAGTTGCCCCTTATTAGGATATTACTTGGTAACACTAATACATATCAGTTTTAATACACCACTCTCGCAGCCGCTGTAGCTTAGAAAACTTTTTAACGAACAATTAAGCATGCTGTTTTCCTCCAAAATGTTCTCTTTGGATCTATTGAAACTCACATCCCTGAAAAACATAAAGAGTCCTAAGGTTTCTTATGATCACCAAACTGGAATTTCTGTTCATTGAATAGGTTCCTGCCACCTAAGCTGATCCTAGTTCATTTTTTGTTTTTCCTTCTCCAATTGTTTTCAAATAACAAATATTGTGATTGAAATAATGTTGAGTGTAACAGAGTAATCCATATTTATAGAATTCATGTGCCTTTGTTTACAAACAGAAAATGAATTTGGGAGTTCCCAGTGGATTTCAGGGACCTCTTGTACTTGATATTTTGTCTAAAGGGTTATTTAGTGATATCAGTTATTTAGTTATTGTTAATTTAGTTTGTTTCATGGCTTCTGATTCATTCTGAACTTGCAAGACTGTTGAAGACCCAAGACTTGTTGTAGAATGTGAAGCAGGATCCATTTCTCTGCATTGCTGATGAACAGAACAGGGGGGGAGCCTGTGATGTAAACACAGAGTAACCTAATTATTATGTGGCCATTGCCCTGAAACATATAATTATTGGAACAGCAGCAAAAAGGAAGTAGAAGGGGAAACTCTAAGACTGGGACGAGGACATTGCTGGGCTTTGTCCTACAGTTTCTATAATTCCTTACCATTGGGCCATGTTAGCTTGGACTGATGGAAGTTATGGCACAATAGATTCAGGGGACTTGGCTACATAGGTAAAGAAAATGCTTTATATGCATTGTAACACTGTAACACCAGATGGCGCTGCGGAGTCCCGTCTTTCGCCAACTGGATTTCCATTTATGAAGTTTACAACGCGTTTAACTGAGTCGTTTTTTTTATATGTCTAGATCCAGCCAGGGTCTTTTAATGGCAGTTTAAAGGCTTCTTGTACTGTAAGCTTCCATAAGCTACAGTCCAAAGTAGGCTTGAAGTGGACTCTAGTTCACAAAAGCTTGTGCAACAACAAATCTGCATAGGAGGCGCACGAGGGAGGGGGGTGGTGCCATCCAAACTGTAAGGCATGTTGTGGGAGCTTCTTTTTGGCAGAGCTTCCCCAACCTCACCTCGCCCAACCTCCACGCTGGCAAACACAGTCCTACCACCAAGAGGAAGCCATTTCTGCTCCACCCTCTCTCACCTGCCACTGCTGGTTAGCCGAAGTTAGAGCCCAGTGACTTAGGTGTCATGGATTTCTGTGGGAACTGTGTTCAACAACTAAGCCCAGATCCAACATTTTAAGGTGCCACAAGACTCTGTTGTTTTTCTACAACCATTTCACTCAGCTTTCATGCTCATGATGCTTTGCGCCACCACTCACTTTAATCACCTATAGCACTAAAAGTTCTTTGTCAGAGTTAGTGGATGGAAAGGAGGATTTTGGATTTTGGCAAACACAGGATGGAACCCTTCTGTATATTACTGAAATGCCCCTTGCTAATAAAGGTAAAAGGTAAAGGACCCCTGGACAGTTAAGTCCAGTCAAAGGCGACTATGGGGTTGCTGCGCTCATCTCGCTTTCAGGTCGAGGGAGCCGACGTTTGTCCACAGACAGCTTTCCAGGTCATGTGGCTAGCATGATTAACCACTTCTGGCACAACAGACCACCGTGACAGAAGCCAGAGCGCACGGAAACGCTGTTTACCTTCATGGTACCTATTTATCTACTTGCACTGGTATGCTTTCAAACTGCTAGGTTGGCAGGAGCTGGGACAGAGCAACGGGAGCTTGCCCCATCTTGGGGATTTGAACCGCCGACCTTCTGATTGGCAAGCCCAAGAAGCTCAGTGGTTTAGACCACAGCACTATCTGCATCCCTTGCTAATAAAGATGCTTGGTACCCTCCATGTAGTAACCCATATGTGGTTTTCTCCTAAACCCTCTCAGCATGTTGAAGTGGCCACACACTTTACAAGTATTTCTGACCTCCACCGCAGATCTCCTTTGCTATTCCTGTGAGCTGCAATTAATAAGTCGGAAACCAGAGCTCTTTCAAACTGTCCGTAGCCCTTCTCCTTCCTTGGGTAGGCTATATTAGAGCAGTACAGTACCAGGAAACAGGGAGTGGTTCAAGGCCTGAATGCTATTTTTAAAGCTTAAACTTCTTCCAGATACTATAAAAGAACCAAGGGCACCGTTAGATGTGCTTCAAGAAGCTCTTATTGAAATTATTACATATATTTCAGTCTGGGGTCAGGACCTTGAGTAGCTGGTATTCTCACGAAAAGGTCAGTCCCCAGAATGGATTAGTCCCTGAATGCAATATTGCTACAAATGTCTAGCAATATTAATGAGAAGCTGGAATGCTATTGTCTACCTTTGCTTATTCTGCAAAGGGTGCTTTCCAGAAGTAGCAGGGGAGGTAGAGTAGGCAAGGAAGAGTTGTGGTTTGTTATTGATTTTGATTCTGCAACTCAAGTGCTTTGTTGGATTGTCTTACTGATTATAGGCAGTAACAAGCAGATGATTTGAGCATATTATTGTTTTAAAGAATAATTCATTTTTCCCTACATGGCTCCCTCTATAGTCAGTGCTGGATTTATGTATAGGCTAAGAAGGCTGAAGCCTAGGGCCTCTAAATCTAGGGGGCCTTGCCAGGCCTCCCACTCCCCAGTGGGCAGTCTCCCCTCTCCCAAAATTGCAAACCCAAGACTTCATGTGAGGGCAGGTCAACTCAGGCCTCTAAATCTAGAGGGCCTCACCAGCCGGCCTGCTCCCCAGTGCCGCAGTCTCCCCTCTCCCAAAATTGTAAACCCAAGACTTCATGCAAGGGCAGGTCAACTCAGGCCCCGCGACTATGAGACTCGGGGCTAGCCAGTGGGGCCCAATTTGAAGCAAGCTTGGGCTTCACTCAAATTTGTTTATAACACTCTTCCATTTTCTTCTAGTTGTGAGGGTGGGGGTGGGGAGGGGCCTCACAAGTGGAGTAGGGTCTTTCTTCATCTAAATCCGGCCCTGGCAGCATGTCCCTGTGCTTGTTTATATTGTTGACATCCATCTGTCTTGAGAGACAATGGAGTGTGCCTCCAGGGGTGAAGTCAAGCCACTGCACTTGGCAGTGCTGAAGTGATCTCCCCAGAGCACAAGCCTGGGCAGTGTGTATGGAGGTCCTGGGATGTCCAGGCGACAAGACCCCACCCTTGGCCTTTGCGGTCCAAAGGAAAGCAGAGGAATCCAGCTTGGCTGCAGGAGTTGCCAGAAGGAAGCAAACAAGGCACCATGATTGTCTTAGGGAACCCACACCAGATTTGCGTAGGGTTCACGCCTTAGCCTTTTCTTCTTCCAAAGATATCCTGCTGTACATATATGCCTGTAAATATATGCCTGTAAATATATGGCATTTTGCATCACATTCAATATGGGTACACACTCAAGTAAGAACCAAGTATGAAGCAGTCCAGAGTTCTGCGTAACTCAGAACTGAAATGAGCTTGCAAGCTGTCATACTAACAGCTGCTGGTGCAATAAAAAAATATCACCTTACCAATTCTATGCTCTTTATTTTCGGGGGCCAACAGTGGTATCGAACAACTGTTTGCTAAACCTCCTATCAAGTCACAGCTGTTTGATCTATTGGAAGCTCGTAATGAAAGATCCTATTACCTGAATTGATTATATGCTGTCATACTCTAATTTAGCCTTGGTTGTTTGTATGTAAACTCAGATTCAATTTAGCAGACTAAATTCAAGGCAAAGTCTATGAAAGCTGAACAGAAGTTAGTCCAGTAAAAGATATCACCTTACCATCTCCGGCTGTGATTTTGAAAACACCCTGCTAGAATAAATTGCATTGCATTCAACAGCTTTCAGTCCTTCTCTCTCCCCCGATTCCTTTCTCTTCGCACCCACAAAAACACATAGACTAACAACAACACGATATCATGCATGGTCATGTGAAACTACAAGCATCTATTTTTAAGGCAATATTTCAAAGTCAACCCAAAATGATATGGAATTGTATGCACTCAGAATGAAGTTCCACTGTATCCAATGGAACTTACGGTACTCCAAAGCAAGTTTTCATGGATAGGATTGCATCATCAATTCACAGAACTCTGGCCTATTTTGTACGTTCTTCTGTTATCAATTTTTATTCATTTTTTTTTAAATGTGAGCATTGTGACTGAGTTCTGCTGAATTTCAATACTCTCTGTTTACATTATAAAAAATGCTACCTTGAGGATTATGATGGAAAGGAAGGGCAGAGATCTTTGGACTGATATAGAAATAAATAATAATAAACAGAATATTAAGGAGAGGAAAGACCCTGGCCATTTGCCTCTTGTGTGTTGTGCCCTCTTCATAAGATAAGAGGAGGATATAATTGAAGGTGTACTTTACAGCTTTGCTCAATGACCCTGTTTATGAAGAGGAAGAAGACATGAATTTGGAGCAGCTTCTCTCTAACCTTGTTCACTGGTCAAGCCAACACCCCCCCAAAAAAAAATTTATGCTGGCAAAAAGAATTAGACAAATTTGCTGGCAAAAAGAATTGGACAAATATACATGGGCTGAGGAGAAAGTTCAGGCCTCAAAAATGTATTGAGGAAATGTCTGACATGGAGGATTAGTTTGATGATACATGATAGGGCAGGAGCTGAATTTTCAAACCGTTGCAAATTTGACTTGTATTTGGTAGGGAAGGTATGGGGGAGGATAAAGGCAAGAGGAAACTGCCTCCCCTCTTGAATTTTTGAAGTAGGACTGCGTGTGATCTGTTTAGCTGGTGACCACCCTTGCCCATCTCTGAGGCTGGGATGACAAGAAGCAATCTGGGGAGGATAATATTCTGACGAGTTCCAGTGAGTCAGCCCATGAAAACTGTACAATCCCACACATGAAAATAGCTCCCACTTAATTTTGGAACCTGTAAATGGAGCTGTAAAATTAGAGGACGCTTCTCTGCAACATTTCTGCATTTTATTTGCAAACTTCATAACTCTTTTGCAACCATTGATCTAAACCAATTCCCAATTAGCTAATTACTGAGGACCCCCTATCTTTCAAAAGCCAAGCCACAGAATTCCAACTTTTGATAATTTTGATAACTCTATGGTAGTTACCTCTGCAAAGACATTTTTTGAACAAAATGTGGGGTAGCCCCTAATTTGCAAAGGATGTTAGGTATACTATAAAAAAAAACCCACCAAACCACAGACTAGCACTGAGTGATATCTGGTTTTCAACACTGTGATGTATCAGTAGCTAAACATCACAATATTCTGATATATCACAATGTCTGAAACTGAAGATCATGCATGGGGATGAGGGAAGGAACAGTCATGGAGTGGGGTTCGTGCAGATGAGGGAAGGAACAGATGGGTGGGGTTCGTGCAGATCAGGTGTGGGGATTAGGTCTGGGCGATGTCAGGTTTTCAACATCACGGTGTATCACCAGCCAAACATTACGGTTTGGCGGTATACCACAATGTTGAAATAAGCTGCATTGGCTCCAGCCCATGAGCTGATGCACTTTCAACCCAGCGCCTCATAGGCTGGGGCCAATGCAGCTGGCCCTGGCCTGCTGCTCAGCGGGGGTGAGGGAAGACCCTTGCCCTCCAGCTCAGCGAGCCCCAATAACCCTGCATGGTTGTGACAGGCATATCAGGGCTACTTTCTGAGGCACAGTGCTAAAACAGACCATAAAACTTGTGATATTACCATGCAAAAATGACCAAAAAAAAAATAGTTGGGAGGGAGAGGGGATGGGACCGTGGACCCCTGGGTGCATTCTGCAGACCCCCAGGGGTCCCCGGACCCCTAATTGGGAACCACCAATCTAAACAAATAAGCTTCTACATCTTATGTGCTTACATAAGATAAAGATGAGATAAAGATTACTGCTGCTTCCTCTTGTGATCCTTTACAAGCATGGGGTTTGGGGTGCACTACGCACTACAAGTCTTCAATGGAAGGGGCAGCCTCGCTTGCACTCCTCTTCCTTGTACTGAGCAGGAAGAACCAGGCAAAGCTTATTTACACAAAATCGCCCCTTTCTAACAAGGCATTCTGTACTGAGCTATATCAATATTTCAAATGCTGTTATATACCACCTATTCAAAAGCATGAAAGTGTTGCTGATCTGTTAAGAATGGTTCAAGTAGTTATTGTGAGAAAAGTTGTGGTCTGTCTCAATAGCCATTCCCATTTTGTCAGTGAAGGGTTAGAATATATGGCATTTTCTTATTGTTAGTAAGTGTCGTTTTCATTCTTTGCCTTACGGCTTTGTTTAGCCTTAACAGAGAATTCTCTAAAATGCATTTCATCTTTCTAATGTCTATAGTAAGTTCAAAGGAAAAACATTTCTGCAAGTCAAACAGAATATACCATCTTGGAAAAGTTCAGCCCAGTTTATTTATTTTCAGCAATTTTGTCTGAGGAAACTCCTCCTCTAAAAAAAAACAAAAAAACACTTTCCAAGAAACAAAAGCAATGTAACATTTTCCCATGCTGAGGGCTAAGAGGTATGGAACTCCTGAAATAATAATTAGGAATTAAGATGAATTAATCTAAAGATTCACTAGACAGAAAGAACACATTCTCTAAGCATGTCTACTTAGAAGTAAATGTCATTGACTTCAGTTAGGCTTATTCCCACGGTAAACGATTGCAGCCTGAATCTAAATGCATTGAGTCCATGCATTATAGTATTTTATAATGCTTTCCAGTGACATTGTGAGAGTTTCTGTGGCCATACCTTCCCATTATAGAACTGGCAGGGGAGCCAACTTGAAAAAATATTGGGGGGGGGGGGAGGTAAGCCCCGCCCTGCATAATCGATCACAACACCAGCTGAATCGCAATGCCCATCAACTTTGTGGGGGACAGCTCCCTCAAATATTTTATTGGTGGGGTGAAAGGACCTCAGCCTCTAGCACTTGGCTCCTATGACTGGCATACATACAGAATACATAAGAATTTGGAGTTAATGCATAGCCTCTTCTAGGAAACCAGATGTTAAATGGTGAAAGTATATTTCCATGACATAATTGTTTGGAATTCCCTTTTTCCTCAGTGAAGAAGGAGCAGAAGAAAGTGCAACTCTTCTTAGCATGTTTAGAGCTATAACTTGAAGTACAGTTAGTCGTCAGAGTCTTTCGAAAGGACAAAGGCCAGGGATGGGGAAGTTGTGGTCCTCCAGATGTTGCTGGACTCCAACTCCCATCAGCCTTTGCCCTATCCAACCAAGTCATTGTCAGGGCTGATGGGAGATGTAGTCTAGCAACACATGTAGGGTCACAGCTTCCCCACCCCTGCTTCAGGCCCACTTCTGCAGAGCACCCAGTCATCTCCATGTCCAGCAGCTTCTTCCCCCTTTCCACCTGGTATCATGCATTTCAGAAAAAAGAGGCAGGGAAAGAGAGAGATAAATTGGCTTCTGACAGCTGGTTTGTGCTCCAGGGAGCAGCGATCAATGAATCTTTCTTCCCTTGCTGAGCCTGAGAGATGCCTGGCTAGGGTGTGCGTAAATCATTAATTGCGGCTTCCGTTGGGCTCAGCATTTTCTTGAATGCTCCTGCTAGGAGACATATTTATATGGCAGCTTCTTTAGATTCCTAGAAGGAACTGGGAGGATATTGGTGATGTTTATAAGCGAAGTTAAAAGGTGGTGATTTATCTGTAGAAACACTTTGATAATTAAGCGCACTTTTTTGCACAGTTGCGTGGCTCATATCTCTCTTATTTGTTGCTTTTTACGCCAGTTGTCTCAAAGCAACTTATGTATTAAAAAAATAGAGATAAGAAAAAGCATTAAAAGCAAATCTAAAGCAAGACCCAAAGTACTCATCCAAATTTATAGGGCCAGATTCAGCTAAATAGCTCCTACTACTGCAATGTGTTCTGCTAGTACGACTGGACTTTCCCCTACTTCCTTCCCCTGTGAGCTCACCATGTCCCCCCACATGTCTGTGGGATCAGGAGATTCCCCCCTCCCCGAACAGCCTGCAGTGGGGAGAGGAAGGATCATTCTCTCTGGAAAGCTAAAATGCTTGTGCCTCAGTGGTACCTCAGGTTAAGTACTTAATTCGTTCCAGAGGTCCGTACTTAACCTGAAACTGTTCTTTGTCACAGCTAAAATGGCCACTGTTTCTTTAATGGAAATAAAGCTGGGTCAGCATGAGTCAGCAGCCTGCACCAGGTTGGATATATAGAGTGAGAAATGTTAGTTTGGTGCTGGTGCTGGGGTTGGTTGGTTAGTGAAAGCTGGTAGTGGTGATGTATGTATAGTTAGTCAGTCGCTTTTGCACAAAGACTTTTAAGAATAAAACTCTGCAAGGATATTCTCGTGGACTCTTTTATGCCGACAAGGGTCCGAGGACCAGGCTGAGGAGACAAAGGGAGGTCAGAACCCTTTCCTCCTTTTTTGCTTTTTACAAACACTGACATTCTTAACCTGAAGCACCACTTTAGCTAATGGGGCCTCCTGCTGCCGCCACGTCGCTGGAGCCCAATTTCTGTTCTTATCCCGAAGCAAAGTTCTTAACCTGAAGCACTATTTCTAGGTTAGCGGAGTGTGTAACCTGAAGCGTATGTAACCTGAAGTGTATGTAACCCGAGGTACCACTGTATAATGATTCTAATAGCAGAACATTCAATTGCACCCATATTATTTATACTCAGTCTGTTGGTGAAATCCATGGCACCCTTTTATACTATAGGTCAGGGGTTGGCAAACTGTGTCCCTCTGGGTTGATGGACTCCGACTTCCATCAGGCTCAGCCAGCATTGTCTGGGTTGATGAGAACTGTCCATCACTGCCGTAGGTTACATTTTGTATTTTTACTTTGGCTGTGGTCTTGGAAAAACGCTCAACAGAAATGAATTGGGCTTACCTTCAAAGAAATCAGCTTAGGAACGAATGCCAGCAAATTGTGTCAATAGGATACATGCTGCTGTCCATTAAAGGAAGATCTGTAATGCAACTGTAGTCCATTTTATTTACCTTGGAATAAACTGAAGTGTGCCCAATATGTGATAAACGATTATCTGCGAAAGTGCTATATCAAGTTGCAAAAGAAAAACCCAGCCTAAAAGAACAGCTTTGTTGAGCTTGGATGTTCTGTTTGGTGGAAGCTCTCCATGCCTGTTCTACTAAACCAAAAACATCTAAAGGTTAATAGTGTGCTGCTAAATAGTGCACTGCTAAATATCTGCCCAGCAGGTGTCTGCAGACATCAGTGATGGGAACTGCTGCTAAAGATGCCTTGGAATTCACAGGGTTAGCTGGCGCTGTGAAATAAATGCCCTGCCTCCCAGGAATGCTGTGAAAGTGAAACTTAACTTGAATACTTAGGTTCGCAGCCCTTGCTTGGATCAGCTCTTAGGAAGGCCCTTACACCAGGCAAACATTCATAGTGGAAATAGGAAATATGCCTGTAGATTTCCTATTGGATGAAGGCTTTATTTGGTTGTGCTGTGCAGAGGGAGTTGGTTTTTGCTCAATCGCTTTTCAAACTATTGCCTGCAATGGAAAAGGAGCACTTTTTTCAACACTTCTTACCATGAACTGCTAGATAGTCATATACTCCTGTTCCTTTCCTGATTTCCTGTGTTTGGTGGGGCTTGCTATTTCTGCACTTTCCAGAGGAGTCAGCATGGCCTGCTAAATCAAACTGAGATTGCAATGTGTTTAAGATACCTAACTCCTCAGTCTCTGATTCTTCATGTGTTTTCTTTGGTTTGAATGAAGATTGTAGTGCTTCGAATGTGTGTGTGTGTAACCCCTATGAATTATGCAGTCCCAATAAATTATTCACTTGCATCTTTTCTCTGGTTTGCTGTTGGCTTGGCATAGCTCCCAACCACCACTGTAGAATTATCGGGTCTTCTTCTTCCTGGGAATCATTACATGGACAATCCCAGCTAACCAGGGATCCCAGAATGAACTAGATGATGTCATGAATCTATGTTACCAATCAGACTTGGGCATGTGACAACATTTGCTCCGGATACATGGAGCCAATTCAGAGTGGGGGCATTATATTATTACCTGAGCAGTAGCCAGGACTCTAGTACAGAGGGATAGAACCAGGGAGATCAGGAAGACAAGCATCACAGGACACAGATATTCCAGGACCAGACACAGAGCCTTAGCTGCAGCCAGTCAGCCAGGACCTGCCTCAAACTGTTAGGGGGCTCTTTGCCCTTCGGGAATGGGGTGGAGCCTGGAAAGGATAGTTTAGCCCAGGGGGAAGTACCCCTGGGCTCAGCCCTAATGTGCAGAACTTGGAGGGAGCAGGAGCTGGGATTCCTAGTATATAATCTGTACCCATGTTATATACTGTAAGTTATTTTAGGAACTGCCTTGCAAAACTATTTTAAATTTGTGTGAAATAATAAAAGCCACCACAGATTGGCATCTTCTTGTTCCTTAAGCCTACAGGGATGACTTAAAACAGATTTATAAAACCCATGAATGTAGCGGGATTGTACACATTCAGCAGATTCCTTTTAATGCAAGGTGCTTTCATCTTCTACTTTTGAAAGCTGGAGGGTAAACTAAGAATAACTGGTTCCCCTTCTTTGTTTTATAATTCAGGATCCTTTGATAACCCTCTCCTTGCTAGCATCGCTTTAAAGTGAATGTATGGCTGCTATCTTCTGCTACCTTTGTAAAAAAATCAGCATATATGCTGAGCTCATAATATTGTAATGAGCATTTCCCCATATATTTATGAATCAGTGTAGCTGGCTAGCTTACTGACACACACTCCCCCACCTCCGGTAAATATTGCAATGATGTAGTTCCGTCACCCCACACTGTATGTAATATTCTTAGCAAGTAATGGCTACAAAAAAATGCATATATGAAGGCAAAGGGTACGAAAAATGCTTATAATGTTAAAAATTACATAAAAGAGTGCATTATATTGAGGAAAGTAGAAATATTAGGGGAAATACGTTTACATTAGGAAAAAGTTTGCACTAAAATGTTGATGACTTTGCTTGAGGAAAAAAACACACAAATTGATATGAAAAGGGAAAGAGAAAGAGAGAAATGAGAAACAGAAGCCAGAATTAACAGATTTGGCCATCCGTGGAGGTGATACAGTGGTAGTGTCGTTCTGAAGTTTCCAATAAATAAACCAATTTTTGCCCATTGTAGGAATGTAGCAAGCTCTCTGATGCTGACTGGCTGTGGCTCTCTACAGTTTCAGGTATGGGACCTGCCCGCCCCCACCTGGAAAAACTGCAGGTGGAACCTGGAATCTTCTAACGCACAGCAGATGCTTCACCACTAAACTATTATCCTTCTCCCAAATATCAGAGATGGCAAGTATTACTGCTGTGACCCACACGTCAGGCCCACACAAAGATGTTAAAATATATTTAAACTGACTGTTGGGCTGCCGTCAGTTGCTAGGCAACAAGTGCTTTGTTTATAAGTCCCCGAAAGATAACAAGTCTTGCAAATTCTGTAAGTGCCAGACTTTGGAAATGGCTCCGTCAATCTAAGCAGGGCTCCTCCGCCAGCACAAATATATTTCTGATGTGACCCTCAGTTCTGACACTCCCACTTAATGGCTGCAGCTGACTTATGTGGGACTCTGCCTCTTGTTAGGTAGTCAGTCAATTGCTTTCAAGAGAATTGAGTGGGATTTGCAAGAGATGTTGCTTCTCAGGGTGTACGTGCATTATCACTTTTGTGCTGCTGTTTGCCTTTGCTCAGACGTGATGGGCAGGCTTTGTAAACCATGCATGCAACCAAAGAAGGGCGAGAGTACACAACAGGAGGACTGATGTATTTAATTCTCAAGGTGAGGGGAAGCAGTGCCCATTTCCAGTTGCATTTGCTGTGAGGGCAGGACAAGTTGGGCCTCTAAATCTAGGTGGTCTCACCAGCCTGCCCACTCCCCAGTGCCGCAGTCTCCCCTCTCCCAAAATTGTAAACCCAAGACTTCATGCAAGGGCAGGGTAACTCAGGCCCAGCAACTATGAGACTCAGGGCTGGCCAGTGGGGGCCCATTTGAAGCAGTGGGGTGCAACTTGAATTTTTTTTTTTTTTGTAGAGCCCCAGTTCACAGCCAAAGTCTGCAAAATCTTATAGATATAAACACATGTGTATATATGAATTAATAAAAAATATTCAAAGTATAAGCCCAGATGCAAAACCTTGCACTCACACAGAGATTTATTTGTTTATTTAGATTTTAGCACAAATTCCAGGTTCTGGGAAGGCTCTGGAATAAGTTTCTAAAACAGGGCATATTAGAGAAGCAGGTTGGCAGAATTCCTATGTATTGGAAAGCAAAGGACTTGCAAATATTCTACATGAGAAAGGAAATCTGGTAACTGATTTGCCTTTTGGGAACTAGCTGTCACGACTGTATGCTATAAAGCAATGTAAAAGATGCCTACAGAGAAAAATATATCAGCACCGAACATGTGTTTAAAATTGACTCTTCATTTAAATGTGTCTGGAGATTAACTACTCTCAGTGTAGTGGAAAATCATCTCCACTTTCAGATACTTTAATGAGGGAATTTGCTCACATAGTCGATCAGGCAAAAATTTAAATTCACATGCAGTCTTTGAATGCCCAACATATCCTAGTAAGAGATTTGATCGTAAGACCTCTCTTTTTCAAACTGAGATGCATGATAGGCAGGTATCCTTTGGTTTATTTCCACTGAATAGCTTGAAGACAGCTTAATTGAACTCATTAGCAAACCTAGTTTCTAATTTTATGCTTTCTGCTGCAATAAAAAATCATTGCAAAGACTGGGTGAAATTCTGTCTGCAGAATGGCATTTGATTCATCAGAAGCATATGCTAATGTTAGAGAAATGAAGGGTTTTTTAATTATTATCCTCTATCTCCTCGGCACGGGTGGCGCTGTGGGTTAAACCACAGAGTCTAGGACTTGCCGATCAGAAGGTCGGCAGTTCGAATCCCTGCGACGGGGTGAGCTCCCGTTGCTTGGTCCCTGCTCCTGCCAACCTAGCAGTTCAAAAGCACATCAAAGTTCAAGTAGATAAATAGGTACCGCTCCCGCGGGAAGGTAGACGCCGTTTCCGTGTGCTGCTCTGGTTCGCCAGAAGCGGCTTAGTCATGCTGGCCACATGACCCAGAAGCTGTACGCCGGCTCTCTCGGCCAATAAAGCGAGATGAGCGCTGCAACCCCAGAGTCGGCCACGACTGGACCTAATGGTCAGCGGTCCCTTTACCTTTACCTTTATCTCCTCGGCAGCCCCCTAGTGCCATGCTCCTTACTTTTCTGGAGGTTCCTCCAGTCTTCTGGAACTGATTTTCAGGGGATGCAGGGGAAAGGGGAACTGGTGAAAACTGCCTCTCCTTCCCTTACATTCCTGGGCACTAGGGATGGTGTTGAATTTTGCAGTAATTGAGCTTGCACTCAAGCTGAGCTCTGTTCAAGAGCTTTGTGAGCCAATCAGGTTTCATGTGAGTAATAGCAATATTTAGAGATACAAATCTCTTCAGTCATGAAAAAATAAGGACCCAAAATAAGCTTATCAAACCAGGCCATTATAACTGTGCATCTGTACAATTAATTGTGTGTTCCCTTCAACTGTGCTTAATTGAGGACATGACTGTAGTCATTAACTGTAATGGTTACATTTCTAATCCTGTCTCCTACCTTGACTGTGTGTAGAGTGGGGAGTAATGTTTATATTAGGACATGCTGAATTTTTCAACTTTCAAATTCCAAAAAGGATGGGTGCTAAAAATTTGTAACATGACTTGGGAATTCAAAATATATTTTGGTTAAATGAATATAATTTAGTTTTCCTTGGTAAGTAAAATTTGTGTAAAAATGCATAGAAATCATTTAAAATGATTGCTAAGTACTTGTAGTTATGTATTATTATTATTATTAAGCATTACCTGACATTTTCAGAAGATAAAATTAAAATTCTTGGATTTTCTGAAAGCAGTTTATGTGTTTATTCATTAAACATAGACTTATCAGGCCAAATGTTGTCTAATAACAGGAATAATAGCAGATTTTGAATTCCCCACACCCAAAAACATATTTTTAAGACCCCTCACTGAATAAACTGTCAAAAAATAAGTTTCACTCCCGAAAATGACATGCCCTATTATTGTATTGGACGTGGGTGGCTCTGTGGATTGAACCACAGAGCCTAGGACTTGCCGATCAGAAGGTTGGCGGTTTGAATCCCCACAACGGGGTGAGCTCCTGTTGCTCGGTCCCTGCTCCTGCCAACCTAGAAGTTTGAAAGCACGTCAAAGTGCAAGTAGATAAATAGGTACCGCTCCAGCAGGAAGGTAAACGGCGTTTCTGTGCGCTGCTCTGGTTCGCCAGAAGCGGCTTAGTCCTGCTGGCCACATGACCCGGAAGCTGTACGCCGGCTCCCTCGGCCAATAAAGCGAGATGAGCGCCGCAACCCCAGAGTCGGACACGACTGGACCTAATGGTCAGGGGTCCCTTTACCTTTATTATTGTATTATTATCCATGGTTCATTAGATCAAACCTTTGGTGCAACCTGCAAATCACTGGTGCCGTTTGACCCTATTCATTGAGAAGGGAGTTATATAGCTTCACTGAATATCCTATGTTGGAATTAATGGAGATCACACAGCAGCAGTCCATACCTCCCTTTTACGCCCTACTATTTATTCAATAAAAAGAACTATTAACTTTCTTTTTGGCAGAGTTCCAGTGAACAGTGATTCCTCCTGTGAGCAGCCTTAGATGCCAAAAGATGATTTGAAATTACTGAACCAACTCACGTAAGCCATGCACCTGGGGCATCCCAAGGCAATAGCAGCCATTCAGAAAGGATCAGATCTTGAAATAATATTCCTCAAGTAGCCCTTCCTAGACTCTCTCTCTCTCTCTCTCTCTCTCTCTCTCTCTCTCTCTCTCTGTGTGTGTGTACATGTGCCAGAGACTTGTGGTGTAATTGCTGCTCTGAGTTTAATAAACGCTTTCACTTCGGTAAATATACCAGAGATTTAAAAATTTCACAAGCAGCTTCAGGGTTACCATTATATCTTGCGCACTGTGATGATGTGCTGCAGAGCCAAATGTAGCGCACTCTGCATCGACAAAGGATCTTGTGGCATTTTAAAGACAAACATATTTTGGTCTGCATTTAAGCTTTGCTTTTGTAGGCAAGGGAGCCCACTTCATCTGATTCACAAAGTGAGGCTGAAAGGTCAAGCAATGCAAAAAGGCACCAGTACGCAGGACTACGCCAAGCACAAAAGTGAATTCAGAGACCAATCAAATGGATGCATTGTCCAGTCTGCTTAGGAGCAACCCATTCCCCACTACTGGTGATAAATAGATGTAGCCAGATAAATAGTATAGAGAGGAGCAATTAGGTTCTGCAGCCAGCTAGTCATTCGTAGAGGCCAAATTCCACAGGGTCAAATTTGCTAATTAATCCCAATCCAGTGACTTCACCCTGGAGTCTTCCTTTGACACTTCTCTGTTGGTGCCTTGTGTGCCTTTAAGGTCTGCTACAGAATATTCTGGGAGACTGAGGGCCAAGCTAGATGGTAATATATCTGTACCCTTAAGCACAGGTTTTTTTTAACTCAAATTGTCAGTGTGGATGGGGCTGGCCCAAGGCAATTTTTCTGCCTGAGCTGAAGGTCTAGATGGTGCCCCCACCTGCATTCCAGACACAGAAACCTGTTGGACCGGCAGTTGAATCTTATGTCAACACTGGCAATGTGTTTGTGTCCTCCATGCACCTGAGGGTAGCCGGCTAGTTGTGGGAGTCCAGGACAGGTCACGTGGTACATAAGCACATAAGAGCACTTCATCCTCTAACAGAAGGGAGCACTCAGGAGACCTAGCTGTCATTGCTGACCCCCAGCATCTGCTGCCCAAGGTGGTTGTCTCACTTTGCTGGTCCTGAGCGCAGAGGGTCTGACTCAGGGAAGTAGAGGGGCATTAACCCTTTGCACTCAGTATGGTCTCAATTTTTATAGGGATTCCTCCCTGATACTGACATTTGCATAGGGATGGGAACACTCACTTGCATTGCAATCCCTGTTGTTGTCATGCCCTCCTCCCAATCCAAATCAAGATCATAGCAGGGGAGAAAGGACTGAAGCCCTCTGCTCCTCATGCTAGGGACACAATCAAGATCAGGCCACCCCATGCTAGCAATTTGGATTGTTGTTGTTTTGAAAAACAGCAACCCTGCCTCAAAGGGCACAGGCGTTGTCTAGTTTGTCCCCAAAGTGCTATCCCCCGGGCTTTGGCATGCTATCCCAGCTATCCCTAACTGGTGCCTAACTCCAGGTGTTTTGGAATCCAACTCCCATCAGCCCCAGCCAGCATGTGGAAGCTGGCAAAAGCTGTCCTAAGTTTTTAGTGGTAATGCTGAGTATAGTGTCTTCAGAAGAGCTATTGCTCAAAGTTTATATGTGCTGTTTCTATGTAACAGAAGTTTCTATGCAATTTGTTATCAAGCAGCCATGCTCCCATAGGCGGGATTAGACACATTCTGGATAATTTTTATGCCCCAGAACTTGCAGTAACTGGGAAATAATACGCTTACAAACAAATCAAACGAGGCAAGTAAAAATGATGTCAGCAGCTGTAATTTCTAATTGCTGCCATTTCTTTCTCACACACGTTTTTAAAACATCAACATTTTCCAGATCGTACAAGACATTTGACAAGAGCCATTAACCGAATCCAAAATGTAGCCAAGCAGCCCATGTTTTAAGCCTGTCCTCCTGTGTGCTGCAAGTATTGCCTGTCCGCTGGAATAGAGACCTGTCAGTTGAGATGAGAACAGCTGCATCATAAATCACATGGCACAGCCTTAGCAGGGACCGGTGTTAACAGGCCTCTGTCACAGAACAAGCCTTTCTTGCCTTGCAAATAATCTTCCCGGTGTAGCTTTGATGTTCATTTTGAGAAAATACTTGGCTTTACATTATGGCTTCTCTGACAGTTGATTGCCTGGCAGCTATGACGAGTCTTGCTGAGGGCTCTGCTGCCACCACGAGAGTTTCAAACCACTTATTTTGGCGGATCTGTTAAACTGCACAGTGGACTGAGTTTATCAGAGCTCGTGATGTGCTTGAGTTCAAGAGACTTTTGCATCCATAGTTCCTGGCTAGACTCCAAAGAGTGACTTTGGCGCACGCTAGGGCTGAGCATGATCTGCGGTATTTTTGGACTTCTCTTTCTTTAAACAGAGGATCCAATGCCATATCACAAACTGCTTCTGAAAGTCTCATCAGGTTCAAAAGTGGTTTGCCATGTGGTAGCGTTGGGAGGAGAGGGGGAGCAGCTGCTAGAGAAATGGAAGCCTAGAGCCTCTTTGGACATATGGAACAATTTGAGGACTACTTTGGATCCCAGTCAATCTAGTAGATGAAACTAAGACCCCCAGCTAAATATTACATTATTCAGACTCCTTCAGGATTTAGAGATGAGCGACTAACGAAACGAACTACGAAATGTTTCAGCAGTGCTGATTTACTTACTCAATTGTTGTTTCATTAAATGGAAGTTGGCACTGGGCTTATTTATCTATTTGACCCATTTTTGGCCCATTGTTCAGCCAAAAAAGCTCCCAGAGCAGCTCCCAGAGATCAATAACAGGGCTTTGTTTACCTCAGGTTTACAGTCCACAAGATTCAGAAGGAAATTGGACTGTGGGAGGAAGGAGAGGGAAAAACTAAGGCGAGGAGGAGGAGACAAATTGGGCTGGTCTCTCCACTAAGCCAGTGCAATGGTTCTGCTTACCTTCTCAACTCCTTTGCTGCAGTCTCGTGGAATGGCTGCTGCCACATGGCAACTGAGGGAAGACCTGTGTGGAGCTGGTTTCTCAGCTGAACCAACAAAATGGCCCTGCTTCCCATCTCTTCCTCTGGTGCAGCTTCATGGAATGGCTGCTTCCAGGTGACATTTAGGCTTTCCAAAAGGACCACCTAAGACCCTCCTCAGTTGGTTCAAGTATGGCCTGCCTCTCCCATTGGTGAAGTCTTACCTGGGCCTACTAGAAAAAGTCCCAGCTTATTTTCCACCTAACAAATGGAGGGACTTTGGCCATCCCTAAGAATGTGTTGTTGTTGTTTTGTAACTCGTGTTGCTGATGGAGCCTTGTAGATACATGTATTTAAGTTGGTGGACTTGGGGAGAGATTTATTGTCATATAAAACCTCCTGAGTTAGCGATGCAGGAGAAGTTTGATTCAGGTCACATCTAAGTGCAAAACTATGTAAATAAAACTTTTTGAAACAATAGGCAAACCTAAACGCAGCCATCCTTTGACATTCACACTTCTACGAATTTTGCAATGCAGTTGTCCAACCAAGTCATGTGCAAGCAAATGCATACACTGGGATAAAGCATGCATAAAAATGCACATATTAGTGACAATAACATACAAAAATGCATCACATTAGGGGAAATGGTTTTGCAAAAATGTTTTGTGAAAATGGTAAATTAGGAGAAATTGCTATTGAATTTTCATGAGGACTTTCTTTTTTTAAAAAAAAATCACAAACTGATGTGGAAATGCAGAGAACAGAATTTAAGATTGTGTTGTGTTTTAATCCGCTTTTAGTCTATCATTGGTTTTAATTATTTTTGAATGTATTAAATAGTGCTTTTAACTGCTTTTACTGGTAATGATATTGTTTTATTCTTTTTTTAAACTGATCTAAGGTTTGTTCGAGGTTTTTTTTACTTCTAAGCAGTATACAAATTTTATGAAATTGATAAATTAAATTAATATGGGGGGAAATGAGACGCTGAGAGATTTGCCCACCTCTCACTCTGGTGATGTGCTTGCAACTGTTTTATTGTTGAACACAACCAAGTTGCATCTTTTCCCTTTAGTTCCCAGTTACACAGTCCCATCAACCCACTTAAACTGATGTTTCAGCTTCCAGTGGCAGCTGAACAGTATTTCTTGGGTTCATTGGGTGGGGCTTCATAATTCTACGTGATGTAATGAATTATGCAAAATGAGGAAGAAATTTGTGTTAAACTTGTATAATTTATTTTCACAGCAGAATCCTTTATTTATTTATTTGTGCAGAATACTGATTGACTTGGCGCAGCTTTTGTGTTGTATTTTTAATGCAAACTAAATGCTTCTCTGTCTATCCCTTTGCTCCTTAAACATTCTCTTTACTTCTGCTCTTAGATGGGATTATTTTGTGCAGACGGTCTCTTCCTGCATCTGTGAAATTTCCCAAAACACATCCTGCCACTCTCCTTTCTTTAGCTAAATGACATTAGGCCTGCAAATGTGCTTACTGCTCCTCCACACAGGAATCTACTGCATGCCGATAAGATGGAAGACCAGGAGGACACTTTAAAAGCCTTAAGATGTTCTAAGCACTGAAAATAACTCATCAAAGCTTTGCCACTTATATATTAATAGGATTGGAGAAGTGCAGAGGAGGGTGAGCAGCAGATAGAAACCTGGATGCCTGCTTTTGGAAGGAAAAATACAAGCAACAGAAACTACTAAAAAATAAAATAAAACCCCATACGTTTCATAAGACAGAAGGTACACGTGATAAGTTACATGTGTCGTTAATTTTTAAGTGATCTGAGGAGTGGGGTGGCGTTGATTCATTTGTTTGCCATGAGCTCAGCAAAGGAAGGCCAGTCAGGGAGGGGGGGAAATTGCAGCCAATTTTTTAGGATTTTATTTCACTGCAGCAACGTAGCGTTTAATTTTTATTGTTTTGACTGCAGCATGAACGGAGATGATGGATTAGACTAGGATGTGCTGGATATACTTTTGCATATACGAATACACAAGGGAGACCAAAACTCATCAATAATATAAACAGAGATTGAGGCATCAGGGGCAGAAAAATGCTTGAAGTGTACAACTCTTCATGGCTTCCATGAGATACTTTGGGATCCTTATGGCAATGTGAACATTTCCATGAAATCGCCTCCTGCTCCTATGTGACCTGCTCAGTTCAGACACAGGGCTGTAGCTCAGTGGCAGATCAGCTGCTTTGCAAACAGAAGGTTCCATGTTCAGATTCCAGCATCTTTGGGTCAGGCTGGGAGACACCCCTGTCCAAATCTTAACAGTCAGTGAAGACCCTCCACCTGTTTTGAGACTACACTTCCCATCATCCCTGGCCACTGGTTCTGCTAGCTAGGGATGATGGGAGTTGTAGTCTAAAAACAGCTGGAGACCCAAATTTGGGAAACCCTGGTGTAGTCGATACTGAATTAGATGGTCTAAATTTGATGGACTCTGTATAAGACAGTTTCCTGCGTTTGTTTGTTCATAAGATTTCTTACCTGCCCTTCAGTTTAAGGTTCTAGGGCAGCTTACAACAATATAGTGCCCCAAAACAGATAAACCAGTTAGAATTACAAAAAGAAGTAAAATCCTTGCAGCTAGAAAAGTGCAAATTCAGCAGAGAGGTGGGTCCCACAAAACAAAATACTTAACTGTCAATGACCAGGGTAAAGGGTAAAAAGCTATTTCCTAGGTCACCATTCCCTGCACTTCTGAGGGCTGTGGCAAGAGAGCACCCTTTGCTAATCTTAATACCTGAGAACATCAGGAGGGGTGGAGACACTAACATGAGCACCTTGAATTGAACCTGGAAACCAACTCGAAACCTGCACAGTTGTTTTAAAACAGGGATTTTATGAACCTCAACCAGTCATATATATGCATATGCACCAACATTTCTCCGATAAAAATAGGGATGCCCTATTCCATTATAATATTCATAATAATAATTTTTATATTTATATCTAGCCCATCTGACTGGGTTGCCCCAGCCACTCTGGGTGGCTTCCAACATATATACAAGCATACTAAAACATTAAAAAAACATCCCCATACAGAGCTGCCTTCAGATGGCTCAGGGGTTGAATGATTCCATAAAGGTAAATGGACCCCTGACCATTAAGTCCAGTCGCGGACAACTCTGCAGCACACAGAAACACTGTTTACCTTCCCGCCTGAGCAGTACCTATTTATCGACTTGCACTTTGACGTGTTTTCGAACTGCTAGGTGGGCAGGAGCTGGGACTGAGCAACGGGAGCTCACCCTGTCGCAGGGATTCGAACCGCCAACCTTCCGATTGGCAAGCCCTAGGTTCAGTGGTTTAGACCACAGTGCCACCCGTGTCCCTCTTGAATGACTCCATACCTTCCAGCATTTCTCTGATGAAAATAGGGACATCCTAAGAAAAAGCGGGACATTCCAGGATCAAAAGCTGAGACAGCTTCTGTAAATCCAGGGCTCTCCCTGGAAAATAGGGAGAATTGGAGGGTCTGTATATGGCTGCTCCAGTTTGGACCAGATGAAGTGTTTGTTGCAATTTCTTCACTTATCTAAATAGTTCTTTTCTTTTTGCTTTTTTGGAGCAAATTTGGAGCTTACTATCCACACCTTCAATCAACTGTACATGGGAGAATAAGTGTGCTTTTCCCCATCCACACCAATGACTGGATGCGCCCAGTGGGAGAATAGTTCCATTGGTATACTCTGCAGATGACCGGTTCAGTTGAACTGGGCTTGAAGCCTCAGGGTGCCATAACTATGCTGTAGAATGGAAGGGGAGAGGCGGGGGCCACCAAATCTTGGTGTCGCACAGGAAGCCACTGAAATTTGAGACCCCAAGGTCCGCCACTGCTGCTAACCAGTAAATGGGCTCATTCCAAGACCCCATTGCATTTCTGGAATTCTACCCCTGCAGATTAGGAGAATGGAAGGAAGGGGCTACTTGTGTCTGCCTGAGCTGTGATGAACCTGGTTATTGTGATTAAAATTTATCTGCAGCTAATGATCACTGTCATGGGCAATATGTTGGCAGAATATCAGCATCTGTATGCATGACTGAGAATGAGACAGCGGTTTCTCAGTCTTCTGTCGTGCCTGACAGAAAACATGATTAAAAACCTTCCACAGAGAAGGGGATTGATGCTCAAATAGTTTTCACACAAATGGAAATTTTGAGGATCCATTCCAGATCTGTCACAAATGCTGGATTTCTTTTTTCTTTTTTAAACAGGTCATTCAGTTGATTTCTATGAATGATTACACTGGTCAACAACAAATTTGTTGTCTGCGTTTTCTCAGTTGATTTAGGACGAATCTGATGCACTGAATCCAAAAATCACATTAGTTTTGCTCAGTCAGGTCAAGTTTTTGAGCTATGGCCACATGTCTTTTTTTACGTTTATGTTCACATGTACGCTTGTGTGGAGCATTTTAGAAGAAGTTGGTGGGGATAAAATGCCATGTCGAATAATTGTTTTGATTGGAAATGATTATTTTAATGACAAGAAGTATTCAGGTCCGATAGTTCTGGGTGATTATGTCGGAAAGGGATCAGTTTGAAGTCATAAAACCTCCGTTTTTTCTCGGAAGAGAAGGACTTGGTGTACTGTGCAGATATTGCGCAGCTTCTGCTCAAGCTTGGAGTGCCACAGTACGGACCCAAAGATTGGAGACTGTTCATTGACAGCAGCAAGCGATCACTGAAATGTGTTCTGCTACACAACGGCAACCAGTTTGCCTCTATACCTCTGGCTCATTCGAGTACACTGAAGGAGAACTATGAAGCGGTGAAGTATGTGCTGGAGAAAATTGGTTATGATCAGCATAAGTGGTTTATTTGCGTTGACCTGAAGATGGTGAACTTTTTGTTGGGACAACAGTCTGGCTTCACCAAGTACCCATGTTTTCTGTGCATGTGGGATAGTAGGGACCGTGCTCAGCATTACACGAAGAAGGACTGGCCTGTGCGGGATAAATTGGTGCCTTGCAAAAAAAAGGAACATCATCAACGACCCTCTGGTGGACAGAGACAGAATACTCTTCCCACCGCTGCACATCAAGCTCGGCTTAATCAAGCAGTTCACCAAGGCTCTGGACAAGGATGGTGACTGCTTCACTTACTTGTGCCAGGTTTTTCCAGGATTGACCATGGAGAAGTTGAAAGCTGGCATCTTTGACGGTCCTCAGATCCGTCAGCTCATCAGAGATCCAGAGTTTGGAAACTCAATGAACGAAGTGGAACTGGAAGCATGGAAGGCATTTGTTCTGGTAGTGAAGAACTTTCTTGGCAACAATAAGGCCAGAAACTACGCAGAACTTGTCAACAACATGCTGACTGCTTTCAGAAACCTGGGCTGCAACATGAGCGTCAAGATGCACTACCTATTTTCACATATGGACCAGTTTCCTGAGAAACTAGGTTCAATGAGTGACGAGCAGGGGGAGAGATTCCATCAGGACATGAAAGAGATGGAGACCAGGTATCAGGGTCGCTGGGATGCAGCCATGATGGCTGACTACTGTTGGACTCTGAAGAGAGACCTCCCTGCCGCTAAGCATTCCAGGAGTTCCAAGAAACAGAAGTTCAAGCCCTGAAGTTTGAAAAATGGTGAAGCAACATGCAATTTACGTGTACTTACCTTTATCAATGCCCACCATTCAGTTTACAATAAACCTGAACTGATGGAGAAAAACGGGTGCCATTTCCTGATTCAGCAGTGCAAAAATACCCTAAATCGGTTGTAGAAATCTAGACAACATTCAAAAAGTAAAAAATTGTTGCCCAGTGTAATTAAAAGCATTTTTGTTTTATCAAAGAGTTGCTGGTGTTGGGAGTTGCTAATATCAGTACAGTCTCCAGCCTACCTTCCCCCCCCCCCCCGATGTTGTTTCATTCTGGGGTTTTTCCTGTTTTATATTATTTTATCTCTCATAAGCCGCAGCGGGAGCTGTGTGACTGATGGAGCAGGTTAGAAATGTCAGGAATAAACAAATAATATGTCAAAATGACTTCAAGTTTGCATTTGTTGCAAATTGGCAGGGCATAACGAATATATAATAAAATGGAGCTTGGACTGTAAGTAATGTTTCATCATCAACAGGATTTTAATTTAATCTCCTGTCATTTTGAGTCAGCTAACTAGTCTGTATATATCTGTGTTTGCGTGTGTATTCCTGAGAAAGCAGTGCTCAGAGACAAGTTTGCTGTTGCAAGCAGCGAGAAGGCAAAAGGGCAACACGGCCAAAGGCATGGAAGCTGAAAGTGACTATGTGGGGAAGTGGTTAATTTCAGCCTTGCCTTCAGGAAAGGATGAGTCCCAAAATATCACATTTTAACAAGCAATCTTTGGTAACTATATAAAGCTTCCAGGCACTTTGCCAAGGAGTTTGCTCAGAGGTCAAGTTGCAAGCATTGCATGCCTGATTCTACATATTTCTGCAGACAGAACAGACACACACACACACACACACACACACACACACACACACATCTCAATGGCTAGAGGTTTTGACACATGCGTGGCCCACCCAATACTTAGGAAAGGTCCATAGCTCAATGGAGAACACATGCAGGTGGTCCCATCATTAATCCCTGGCATTTCCAGGGAGGGCTGAGAGATACCCCTGTCTGAAACCCTGGGGAGTTGCAACCAATTAGCATAGACAAGACTGAGCCAAATGGACCAGTGGTGTGAGGCAGCTTCCTATGTACCTTGCATGATTCAGAAACAGGTCCTACTGAGTTCTTTGGAGTTAATCCCCAGATAAGTGTATATATGGCTCCAACTTTTAAGGGGGCAGAAAGAGTAGGAATTATTACATCTCACCACAAAACTGAATACTAGCTATCGCTGCATTTAAAAAAAGAGAACATATGCCATCAAGGTATAATTAGGCATTTACGCATTTCAATGTATTGTTCTGTTTCTTAATCATGGCTGTGCAGAAAACTAGTTTGAATCATTTTCTTTAAAAAATAAAACTGACTTTTTGCAATAGCATATCCTTCAACATTAGGGACATGGGTGGTGCTGTGGTCTAAACCACAGAGCCTAGGGCTTGCCGATCAGAAGGTCGGTGGTTCGAATCCCTGTGATGGGGTGAACTCCCGTTGCTCGGTCCCTGCTCCTGCCAACCTAGCAGTTCGAAAGCATGTCAAGTGCAAGTAGATAAATAGGTACCGCTCCGGCAGGAAGGTAAACAACATTTCCATGCACTGCTCTGGTTCGCCAGAAGCGGCTTAGTCATGCTGGCCACATGACCCAGAAGCTGTACGCCGGCTCCACGGCCTATAGAGCGAGATGAGTGCCGCAACCCCAGTCTCGATCACGGTCTGACCTAATGGTCAGGGGTCCCTTTTTATCCTCCAACATTAATGTGACAAAAATAGGGATGGCAAGAATAAGAATAAGAATAAGAATAAGAATAAGAATAAGACTAAGAATAAGAATATCCCGCCCATCTGGCTGGGTTGCCCCAGCCACTCTGGGCGGCTTCCAACGTATATAAAAACATAATAAAATTGTACAGGATTGCCTTCAGATGTCTTCTAAAGGTTGTATAGTTACTTATCTCCTTGACTTGGGGGTTGCATAACTCCACATCCTCCAAAATTTATCCAATGAAAATAGCAACGTTCTGAGGAAAAGCGGGACATATCAGGATCAAATCAGAAACCAGGACAACTTCTTTCTGTAAATCTGTGAATGTCCCTGGAAAATAGAGAGAACTGGAGTAGGAGTTTCTCCATAAATGTGAGCATACTTGCTCAGACATTGAGTGCTGTTACTGCACCACAGAGATGCACTTGGCCATAATAAATTATACAGCTGGATTGGGAACACTTGTACCTTAACTAGGCCATGGAGCTTTTATCTGACTATTTAGCTGCCTGGGTGCAGTGAAACAGTGACCCTCATGTGGCCTTGGGAGACTCTGTATGGTTGCCTTCTTCTGCCACTCTGCTGGAAATAATAGGTCATGCATAATAGTTCCGCAGACATATGACATCCAGGAATCGACAGCCTGTTCTCTTTCTGCTCTGCTGCTGCATGAGTTCAAAGCAATAAAAGAAAATTAGCTGTAGTGAATACTCTTGTGTGAATGTTAAGGTGGAAACCAAATACTAGCTTAAGATCCACAGTTTTAATTCCTGTACTGTTGCCTGTTGCTTGACAAAATGGTAAGTCCCCCTCATAAGGAATAGCTGGATATCAGCCACGAAACATGTGAACCATTTTTAGAATATGACATTGTACTAAAATAAAAAATAATTAGATGACAGCTGGCAGAATGGTGAAAGACTCTATGCAGCTAACAGTTCTGTAAATAAAAACGCTGAGTTGGGCCATTACTTCCCTCGATAGCAAGGTTTTGGGAAAGGGGAGCTAGGGCCTTTTTAACAACAAATGTGCAACCATAAAAAATCTTTTCACTGATATCGTGCAGGTAACGTGATGCTTTTGATGCACAGCCTTCCTGTTTGAAGCAGCTGCCATTCAAGCAGAGAGCAAAGGCAGACAGAATGACCCCAAGTCATGAACAATGACTAGCAAAGAGTGGGCTGGAACAATTCAAACAGTCTGCAGCAAGAAGGTTATTAGCTGAGACTGTAATTTTATTGCTGCGTGGCATCATCGCTTGCTTCCTGCTGCATGCATTTCTTCCCCTCTGTTCCAGTCAGGTCACTTGTCTGGATAACTCAAAGCTGAATTAAGTGCACCAACCCAAAGTCCGATTGCATATTGGATAGGCAACCCATTTTGTGCCAGCTGCAGCAGGTCCAGTGGGCACTTGCCTTGCAATCTGCATTGCAGGTGAGAGCAATCGCAGAGATGCTCAAGGTACTTGTGTTTGCACTGTGTCAGGAAAGAGCATCAGCCCTGGGTTGCCCCTTCACCACACCCATCTTCTTTTAAAAGGTATGTTCAACTGAGGCCCATTTATTTTGCAGTCCTTCCAGCTCAACCGAAGAGACAGATGGAGACTCTGAAAATGCGCCTTCTATCAAGTTTGAGCAAAGCAGTGTTTCCAAGACTGCTGGCACGTGTGACATGCTCTCCCACCCTCCAAGCCCATTAAAACAGAGAGACAACACACACACACACACACACACACACGGAACTCCAATTGTACATGTATTGCTCCCAGCGTACCTTAGGCTGAGAGAAAGTTATAGGCCCAAAGTCAGGCAGTGAGCTTTACGGCTGAGTGTGAATTTGAACTTACCACTCAATTAGGAGAGCACACCAAGTCATTCTTGGGTTGGATAACTAATGGAAGAGCCATAGCTTAGCATCTGTCATAGACCATTTCCAGGTTCAATCCCTGATATCTCCATGAGAGCTTGGGATGACCTCTCTCTGAAATCCTGGAGATCTAGTCAATAAACACAATATTGAGTTAGAAGATGGACCAAAGCTTTGACTGAGCAATTTCCTGTGTCCTCCTGAGGTGGAAAGCAGGATACTTAACATGCCACCTGCACATGATATGTTTTGGAAATGAGGGGAGGAAATCACACGAGGACTCAGCACATCACAAGGTTAGTGTGCCACCCTTTCTCAGGCTGGTGTCCTCCAGATGTTTTGGATGTCAGCTCCCGTTATTCCTGACCATTGACCATGCTGACTGGGGCAGATGGGAGCTGAAGAAGTTCAGCAGCATCTGGACCATGTCTCATGTTTCCTAGATTGTGTAGACAAAGCAAAAATCACAACATGGGATATTTCCCCTACGCAGCATTAATTCCATAGCTTCACTCAATTCAATTAGATGGAAAGCAAGGTGAGAGGGAGTGGAGGAGAGACAGCATAGTCAGATGAAAACTAAATAAGAAAGAGATGAAATGAAGCCAAGTTAGAGACATTTGTAGAGTTAATATTTTAAGTGCTATTTGGTTTTCTGTTTGTGGCCTCTTCAAAATATCAAAACTTCTTTTTTTCTTTCTTTCTTTTTACAGCTTCCAGAATGTAACATTATCAGAAAGGGATTCGGTGCCAGCAATTTAGATTTGCCAGTTGCTAAAATATTTCTGGAAGTGCCACAGTCCAAGATAGAGTTACAGGGTAGTTAGGGATATGGCTTGCCCCTTCCAGGAAGATGGTAGCTTGACTCAACTCATTGCTCAAAGTCATAAAAGGCACCTGCGATGTTCTCAGTTAGATTCCACTTTTTGGAACTAAAGGCCTCATTTGAAGTTCAGATCCACTGGTGGAGGGTATCATTCCCTCTTTTCCTGTTATTCAGAGATGATTGCTGTTATGTACTGAGTTGAATAGGATCCAAACTGTAGCAGTCTGATTGGTCCTAGAACAATAGGATCCAAAAGGCAGCAGTCTGATTGGTCCTAGAACAATAGGATTCAGAATGCAGCAGTCTGATTGGTCCTAGAACAATGCAGCAGTATGATTGGTTGGCAGGAACCACCCAATCCTGCTCCAGATAGAAGTGAATCCACAACCTGATTGGCTTACAGTAGAATTCCAGAATTAGCCAATCATGTGCAGCCCATTGTGTAAATAATGTATATAAAGCAGATACTGTGAGGGGACATTTATTCATTCCTCCTCACCACTATGAGCTGAATAAAGAGCATGAAATCACTTTGCGACTCTGAGTATATTTCACTGGCGACGAGGATGGGATCCCGCTGAGCTGACTGCCACACACAGCACCGCAGCACCGCCAACTGCCGCACCGCTGCCTCGCACCGTGTATCCAGGCTTCAGCTCCGGGGCACAAGGAACTCAGAATGGCAGCCAACAGCAGCTTCTCGCCATTCAACCCAGCATCTGGAGACTGGGAAGCGTACGCCTCCCGTTTCACCTTCCTCCTAGAAGCCAAAGGGGTCACCGACGAAGAAGACGCCAAGAAGAGGGCGATATTCTTCAGCGTCTGCGGAGAGGAGACGTTTGAAATCGCCCGGGCTCTCCTTGCGCCTGAAGACGTCGCTACTGTTCCATACAAAACAATAATGGAACAGCTGAAGGGGCACTTTTCGCCGCAGCCCTCAGTGGTGGCTCGTCGAAATGCCTTCTACGCAAAGCGGCAAGCCCCTGGGGAAACCATAACTGGGTTTGTGACCTCTCTCCGCCAAGCCGCCCGGTTCTGCAACTTCTCAGAGCTGGAGAACATGCTTCGTGACCGCCTCGTCGGTGGCCTGAAGGATGAGAAGCTGCAACGGCGCCTCTACGCTAAGAAGGACCTAACGTTCCAGGTCGCTCTGGAGGAGGCCCTGGCAACAGAAGCTGCCGAGAGGTCGACCCAAGAGGCACGGCCGAGCCTGCCATCCCAACCGAGGGTCCACCATGAAGACCTCACCGACGACTCAGGATCCGACAGGGAGGAGGTGCACCGAGTACAGCAGCGCACTCAAGCAGCGCACAGACCACAGCTGCCTCGACGAGAAGGAGGGAACTGCGCAAGCTGCGGGGAGAGTCACGAGAGGAGGACCTGCCGTTTCCGCAACGCAGAGTGCAGGCAGTGCAGAAAATCGGGACACATCGCCCGGGTGTGTCGGGCTCGGCCCACCCGACACCAGGCATCAGATGACCAATCCAAGAGCCCCAGGTCCCGGGGCCCAACGCACCAAGGCAACTCGACGGAGCTCACGGACTTCCAGGTATACCAGTTGCCCCACCCCAACGTAGAGAAAATTTATGTAGAGGTACAGATAGAGGGGGCCCCATGCCGCATGGAGCTTGACACGGGTTCAACTCTATCCATAATCTCGGCAAGGACCTTAAGGAAACTGTGTCCCACTGGGGGTCCCAAACTCAGGCCGGCCCCATTCACCCTCCGGGACTTCCAGAAACGTAAGGTCCCCACAATGGGGGTGGGGACCTTCAGGGTGCAATACCGAGGGCGGACGCGGCAACTGGACTTGCTTGTGGTCAAGGGCCCCTACATTAGCTTACTGGGATTGGCATGGTTTGGACCACTGGGGCTAGCTGTCACCGGGGTGAACCACACTAGCTTACAAGTGGACGTGGACGCCATATGCAAGGAATTTCCAGGGGTTTTCGATGGGAAATTGGGACAGTATACGGGCCCCCCCATTGCGCTACAGCTTGACCCCGCAGTACGACCGGTCAGGCTCAAGGCCCGCCGGGTCCCGTTCGCCTTGAAACCCCGTATAGACGAGGAATTGGACCGACTCGTAGAGCAAGGAGTGCTGGAGCCGGTGCCTAATGCTCCCTGGGAAACCCCAATCGTCACACCCGTCAAGCCTAATGGTTCGGTCCGCATCTGCGCAGACTACAAATGTACCATAAACAAGGCCCTCACGGCCCACGCATACCCAGTGCCAGTGGTCAGCCATGTCCTTGCCACCCTGGCTGGGTCGAAAATTTTTGGCAAGCTGGACTTGGCCCAAGCATATCAACAGCTGCCAGTAGATGAGGCCACAGCAGAGGCACAGACGATTGTGACGCACAGAGGAGCGTTCAGGGTAAAGCGGCTGCAATTCGGTGTCAGCGTGGCACCAGGCATATTCCAGAATATAATGGACTCTCTCCTTAAAGGGATTCCTGGCGTCACCCCCTTCTTCGATGATGTGTTGATTGCCGGCCCCACACCAGAGGAGTTTGAGGACCGCCTCCGCACCGTTCTGCACCGTTTCCAGACGGCGGGTCTCAAGGTGAAGCGGGAAAAATGTCTACTAGGAGTGCCTCAGGTGGACTTTCTGGGATTTATGGTGGACGCAGAAGGGGTCCACCCGACTGGGGACAAGGTACGGGCCATTTGTGATGCCCCAGCGCCCAAGAGCAAGACTGAACTTCAGGCCTTCTTGGGACTATTGAACTTTTACCATTCCTTCCTTCCCCACAAGGCGGCGGTAGCGGAGCCCCTACACAGACTCCTGGACAAGCGGGCCCCTTGGGTGTGGGGCCAGCGCCAGGAGGCCGCATTCCAGGCAGTCAAGGACTTGCTTGTCTCAAACTCGGTCTTGGCACACTTCGACGAGAGGCTGCCGGTGGTGCTAGCATGCGACGCCTCACCCTATGGCATTGGAGCTGTCCTGGGGCACCAACTCCCGGATGGAAGAGAGGTACCGGTGGCGTACTTTTCCCAGACACTCAACACAACCGAGCGGAACTACTCGCAAATCGACAAGGAGGGTCTGGCAATCGTAAAGGGAGTAAAAAAATTCCATGATTTCTTGTACGGGCGGCCCTTCACCGTGGTGACTGACCACAAGCCGTTGCTTGGCTTGTTTGCCCCCGAAAAGCAGACCCCCCAAGTGCTGTCTCCTCGCGTCCTCAGGTGGTCAATTTTCCTTGCCAGCTACCAGTATGCACTGATTCACCGACCTGGGAAGGCGATGGGCCATGCGGACGCCCTCAGCAGGCTACCACTACCGGAAACAGGCCCTGACCCAGCACCTGCACAAGAGGTTATGAGCCTGGAGCTGCTTCCCGACCGCCCCATTCAGGCACAAGAAGTTGCACACCATTCCAAGAAAGATAGGGTCATCTCCCGGGTCCTGGACTGGGTGTGGAGGGGATGGCCCAGCAGCAGCCCCGGGCCAGAATTCGCCGGCTACACAACCCGCAAACATGAACTGTCAGCCCACAAGGGGTGCCTGTTATGGGGAAGCAGAGTCGTTGTTCCCCAGCCCCTCTGCAAAAGGGTCCTCACAGCCCTACACGAGACACATCCAGGGGTAGTAAGAATGAAGGCCCTTGCCAGGAGTTATGTGTGGTGGCCGGGGATCGATGGAGAGATAGAGGCCTGGGTCAAACACTGCCAGGCCTGCCAAGAATCCCGCCCAGATCCCCCAAGGGCCCCAGTCCAGTCCTGGGAGTCCGCCCGAGCACCATGGTCACGCCTGCATGTGGATTTCGCTGGCCCCTTTCAGGGGAAAACATTCTGCATAGTGGTGGACTCCTACACCAAATGGCTGGAAGTCGCACTGGTACCGTCCACTTCCACGTCCGCAGCCATCCGGGTACTACGCAGGCTGTTTGCAACCCACGGGCTCCCTGACACTCTCGTCTCAGACAACGGGACTGCATTTACGTCAGGAGAATTCCAAACCTTCACAGCGCAGAACGCCATCCGCCACATCCGTTCGGCGCCGTTCCACCCTGCCACCAATGGCCAAGCAGAACGCATGGTGCGGACCACCAAGGACACCCTTCGCCGCATGACGCAAGGGGACTGGGAGTACCGCCTTGCCACATTCCTTCTAGCACAGCACAGCACCCCCAGCTCAACGACTGGCCGGAGCCCCGCTGAACTACTAATGGGTCGGCGCCTTGCAATCAGATTGGACCGCCTTCACCCCGATAGAGCTCAGGATGAGGTAGTGGTGGGGGAAGGCAGGAACCCCCGGACCTTCGAGGCCCAGGACCCAGTGTACGCAAAGAATTTTGGGGCAGGCCCAGCATGGGTACCCGCCACAATCACCAGGGTCACTGGCCCCGTGTCGTACGAGGTGCTAACGGATGGGGGGCAATGCTGGCGCCGCCACTGCGACCAGATACGGCGACGATTCCCGGGAGAAAACCAGGAGGAGGACAGGTCAGAGGAGTCCCAAGGGAACAGCGGGGCAGTGAGGCCCATAGAGCAGGAGGGGCCAGCAGGAGAGGCAGAATCAGTAAATACAGAGAGGACCCGTGAGGCCGAAAGGACACCGGAACCAGAACCACGACTGAGCGAGCCGGTTGCACCAGACCAAACAGCCGCATCACAGCCAGCATCCTTGGAACACGAGCCAGAACCCGGAGCCCGGACCAGGGAACACCCCAGGCCACAACGCACACGTAGGCCGCCGGCATACCTTGAGGACTATGAATGCGACCTCCCGGGCAGGACTGGAACTTAGAGGGGAGGGGTGTTATGTACTGAGTTGAATAGGATCCAAACTGTAGCAGTCTGATTGGTCCTAGAACAATAGGATCCAAAAGGCAGCAGTCTGATTGGTCCTAGAACAATAGGATTCAGAATGCAGCAGTCTGATTGGTCCTAGAACAATGCAGCAGTATGATTGGTTGGCAGGAACCACCCAATCCTGCTCCAGATAGAAGTGAATCCACAACCTGATTGGCTTACAGTAGAATTCCAGAATTAGCCAATCATGTGCAGCCCATTGTGTAAATAATGTATATAAAGCAGATACTGTGAGGGGACATTTATTCATTCCTCCTCACCACTATGAGCTGAATAAAGAGCATGAAATCACTTTGCGACTCTGAGTATATTTCAATTGCCATCGCCCATGTAGCCAAAACACCACAACCCAGGCACAAAACAACCCAGCTAGGACCGAGAGTGCTTTGTGTTTACAGGATGTTGAATGACTGCTTGGGGCAGGGGCTAAAAACCAGGTAGGAGGAAGGATTGAATGGGGGGAAAGGTTGAGAGAAAAACAATCCCTTTGTCTGGATAGTTCATTTCCTGATTCACACGGAGGAGCTATTTTTAATGTTCCCAGGGGGGAAAAAGTCAAGGCTGTTTATAAAAATCAATGGAGAAATCTATTAATGTGTCTGGGATTGAGCACCATATGTACACCTTACACCTGCAAAAAATAAATAAATTCTGAAGAAGTCCAGTGAGTAGCGAGTGTGCACTAGACTGCTAACACATTTTTCCAATCTTAAATTCAGTTCTCCACATTCCCACATCATTCTCTTAGAATGCCAACGGTGCCCGGAATGTTTTAAACAGTTTATATAGTCCGCTTTACTGCAAGACCACAGGGCAGTTTATGACACAGAACATAGTCAGCAGTATACATCCATACATAGCTTAATGTCTATACAATACCCAAAAAATTTAATACAACTATAATCAGTGCTATTTTTTTTCTAGAAAAAGAGTTTCTGGAACTCACCATGAACACTTCCCTTGTTCTCTTGGCAAGGCAGTGGCACCCACCTGAGAGATGCCACAACTGAGTTCTGGCGAGTACCAGCTGAAAAAAAGCCCCGATAACCCTGGGTGCCCAGACCTCATTGTTGGTTCCAAAGGGGCCCACATAACAGTTCAAGCCTAAAAAAATGTAGGTCCTCTACTCTGCTAAGGTAGGCAAAATGCCACTATCCACCCCCAAAAGGGAAGTACCAGAATCAAGGTTTGCAGAAGCAAACCTTGAAAAGGAGAAGAAGAAGCAAAGCTGGGAGGACCCCTCCCCCCAAAAAACCCAATGAGAACTGAGCATGCTCAGTGGCATTGGGTTGTTGTCAGTGTTAGGGGCAGGAGAGGGGGACATATTTTGTTGTGTAGTTAAGGGATGTTGGAGGAATCTTCTCAAAATGGATATTCAGCTAGATTTCTTTCAGTACACCCATTCAACCCCAATCGTCACATGGACTCTTGCTGTTATTGATTTTCAGCTAAGTTCTCTACAATGTTTTGCATATTGTATGAGAATGTATACGTAAATTGCTTTGCAATGTGTGTCATTTGCATATTCATTGATGTACAATTGCCACTGTCCTGACAGGTCCCTTATTGCTTTTCTTTTTCCCCTAAAGGGCTATTTATTGACTTTGTGTAAGTTGTTCGTTGCTAGAAGAAGACCATATGCATGGAGGCTGCAGTCCTAACCATGCCTGTTCCAAGGTAACTCCCACTGAATTCAATGGGGCTTGCTCCCAGGCAAGTGGGGTTAGGATGCCTGGCTTAATCCGTTTCTTACTTTGAATTTTAAAAACCAATAGAATGCATTCCTCGTTGTTGTTCTTTTCATGTGGAAGGATTGTTCTTTTTGCACAGAAATCATCTTGAGCTGTCATGTTTCAGCAGACACCTATACAGGACCATTTTTCGAATAAAACATATGTTTATGAAATAAAATGCAATTTTCAAAAAGGACTTGCATGCAGTTAAATGACAGGAGGAAGTCATCCAGACCAAGACACAAAGGACAAAATAATGACAAGGAGCTGAGCTGTCACTTCCTGATGCTAGGGGGAGGCTGAGTTCATGGTTAAAAGGCAAGATTTGAACCAATGACTTCTTGGTTCCCATTACACTTAAAGTCACTACACCAGATCTAAAATGAGAGAAACATTTGACAGGTCCCGGTTATGAGTCTGACCATTCCAAATCTAACACGCCAAGTTATAAATAACAGGTGTCTTCATGTTATTCCTCCCCAGGAGAGGAGAGGCCCGCTCCTTTTACTCAAACGAAAGTCTATATTTACAGTGAGCATCGCCGCAAATAGACTTTAAGTCCTTTACTTTCCCAGAGAAGGGGAACTCTGGGAATTGCAGTTTCATGAGAAGGCTCTGGGGATATCTAAGAGAGAAGTCAATACACTTTTAGCAAACTACAATTCCAATATCTCTTTGGAAGAAGCCTAAAGTGGCATAAAACCTGTATAGCCTGATAATGTAGTTGGGGTCATAGGATATAGTTAATTGTTCCGTGCTTGTTCACTATTGTAGCCAAGCGAAGGATCGAGTTACAAAATGTTGATAATTAATATTCAGTCAGATAATTTACATTATCAGTTAATGAGGCATTCAGGGTGCCTCAGTGTGTGCTAATTAAACACCTAATTGTAATTTGCAGATCAGCATTAATATATCAGTGATAAGCACACATTTCTCTAATTGGAAGAGGTCACATTACCAGTATATTGTGGAACAGTATACAGTCACAAAGTGTGTACATTGATCCCTGTTTTACACCTCTATTTAATCATATCCAGATACAGCAAATAAGGTTTCAAAATGTTGCAGTTTTTGTAAAAGAAGAGTCTTAACAGCCACTACCAAAATCTGTAGAAATTTTGTCTTTCTCTCATGGAGAATTCTTCATTTCTCAAGAATTTATGACCTCTAGTCTTTCGTAAATTATGGCTATCCCCTTATGCCCTCTGTGCCCATGAGAGTTCTGAATTTAGGGCCAAATGACACATGCCAGGAGAGATCAGTGGCCGAACTTTTTTTTTTTAAGTAAATGCATAATTTGATTGCAAAAACAGCACTAAGTTAGGGACTAATCTAAGCTTTTCAATATGTGTTGTTTTCCCAGTCTGCTTTACTATTTCAAGCTGTGGAGGAAAAGAAACACAGGCATCTTTATCATGTCTTTATCTCTCTCCCACCCCTTGCAAAGCAATAGAAGATCGGAATAAAGTGACTGTAAATGGAAGATGGCAGGGGAGGGGTGGATTTCTCTGCACTGCTCCGTAATTATATTAGCAGCCCCTCTCCCCATGTCTGAATTTAAGAAACCAAAAAGATATACAATATGCTGAGATATCAATCATGGTTCACCCAGTATGACATGTAGTTTGGCACTTGCTTGTAAGCTCTTCTGGCCTGGAACCCACAATTTAAAGCACTATATGAGCTGATAGTCCAATATAATTACTAATTAAAATTAATTAATTAAATCAACAAGTATCCTTCTCATTTGTTGTAGATGAATCACAGCCATCCTTCTTTTCCTAGAAATTATATTCCCCTGGAATAGACATTGCATGGAATACATGTACTGTACGTACATCAGATTTTCACCTGGTCTATAATGTGTGAACTGACTCTTTGACTGACTGTGAAGTCTCTTGAAAGGGAATGTGCCACTTCTGTTCAATGTCAAGCACACTTCGCCATAAGTTTTACATAGCAGTACTGGAAGAGAAAGCCACAATAGTTCTTGCACTGCACACTCTCTCTCTCACACAAATACACCCAGCTTCAGAATGAACTTATCTCATCTATCCAAGGATTTTAAAAAAAGGAATTAATTTTTTCTTTTTCTCCAAAGAAGAAATTTGATTGTAAAACTTATTATTATTATTACCTAATTATTTCCGGCTTCAAATTAAGTTCTCCTTTATTTGCATTTTCACTGACTTGAAATGACGTTGGCTGATTCATACATCTTTTGTTTCATAATCTAGGGTTGTTTCTGGCTATTTCTCAAGTAGCATTTATTATTTATGTTATGAGCTTTTATCCCAGTGATACAACTGTATCCTTGCATTAATCACAATTGCTTTGCATCCACCCCCCAGGCTGTCACTGAACTGTCTTCAGTCCTCTAATTAAATTGTCCAGTGACACCTAGTGACCAAGAATGGAATTCAAAACAGCACAGACAATATTCTCCAAAATTAAATTGACATGATGCAAAACAGCTACACATCAGTGCTTTCCTGGGAAAAAGCCCCCTTCTCCACAACAGGTCTTACTTTTGAGTAAAGGATTGTACTGTTTGTAGTGTGGCCATGTGTATTATACTTCACACAGAACGTTCCTCTATTTGAAGAGGATAGTCACTGGAGAGTCCTCTATTCCACCAGAGCAGAGGGGGAATTTTCAGGCCAAAAACAACTTTCCAGGGACCACATGCCAATGATGGGTGTGGACAAAAGTGAATGTGGGTGGACCAAGACAGGTGATTTCTACTTTTGAACAGTGATCTAATACAGTTGTACCTTGGATCCCGAACGCCTTAGTACTCGAACGTTTTAGCTCCCGATCGCCACAAACCCAGAAATGAGTGTTCCGGTTTGCGAACGTTCTTTGGAACCCAAACATCCGACGTGGCTTCTGCGGCTTCCTATTGGCTGCAGGAGCTTCCTGCAGCCAATCGGAAGCTGCACTTTGGTTTCTGAACATTTTGGAAGTCGAACGGACTTCCGGAACGGATTCCATTCGACTTCCAACGAAGGTACAACAGTAGTTCAGCCATCAAGTACTCTACCTCTCCATCCTCCATGCAGGCAAGCAAGAGGCATTATCTTAGCCAGGTCACATTCTAGCTAGGAAAAAGCACTTGAGGGCTGTGTGGAGCAGGGCCAGTGAGATGTGTGGCCTTCAGATCAGGGGCTTAGCCTAGGGAGAATTCCAAGGGCCATAGAGAGAGGGGTGTAGGGCCACATTCACACACCCCAGGCCTGAGGTTCACCGCCCTCCTTTTGGAAAGCTGTTGGGTCCTGGTTTTAAAACAAAGAAGCATAAGAAGGTTGAACCTTCAAGTTGCCCATCAGCAGATACCACCTGGACAGGAGATGAGCGGACATACAAGTCAACTGGTCTCAGTCTTGCCCACTATGGTGATATGCACTATATTTCCACTTAAATTGCAGTAGTCATTTTTAAATTTGCATCTGCGCATATAACTTTTATGCACATTGGCACCTTCTTTTGTCCACTTTTGGTGATGCACTTATTCCTCTTGAGTGGCCAGCCTCATAAATGGCTACCCTAGCCCATTAGGCTTGCAATCTCAAACCCTACAATGAATTGCACAAAAGAGCAGTCAAAAATTGCCTGTGTCGCTCTAGGCCAGGAACCCTGAGAGCTCTCGCGGGAATGCACACAGACATTTGTTTACTTGAGCAAAGTACTCATTTTTCAATATATCAAATTTGCATGCACACACAGAGAGAGAGAGAGAGAGAGAGAGAGAGAGAGGAGTTTTGTGCAGGAGCAGTTCTGTGCAAAAGAGCTGCTTTTTAAAAATAAAAATACCACAAACAAACACTCAGCATGCAGGGACACGACACTGTTCAGAGGGTGCATGACGGGGATCTTGGGGGGGGGCTCCTGGTTTGCACACCCCCAGATTGTGAGCCCAGGGCACCGGGCCCCCTGCCCCCCCACTACGCCACTGTCAGCAACAACTGGTGGGAAAAGGCAGGTAGAGTCCCTTCCTCTGGGCTGATGAAAACAAAATGAAGTTAGGGGGTGTGCAGACGCCAGGAGCTGTATCAGCGCCCCCCACTGGCAGCCCAAGACAGTGGCGGAATGGCCCAGGGAGTGCACACATGGGTGGGAAGACTCCTAGCAACTCTGAACCAAAGAATATGTCTGCACAAAACAAAACACAGCTCACACAATGTGCTTCAGCGCATCCACAGTTAGGTAACATGAGATGTCCTTATGATCTTAATGCTCTTATAACAGGATCTGCACTTTAAAGCAAGAGCACTGTATATTTGGGGCAGTCTTCAAACTCCTTTCTCTTTCCAAGGTCAAATTCACGGCTAGGAGGCAAGGCAAAGTGAGGAGGCAGGGGTTTGAGAAAGTAGACTAAGAGGGCAGTGGAGATGGAGGCGGCTTGACAAAGCCAGAAGGGGCCTATGAGAACATATTTATAATAATAATATAATAATAATTTATTATTTATACCCCGCCCATCTGGCTGGGTCCCCCCCAGCCACTCTGAGCAGCTTCCAACAAAACACTAAAATACAATAACCTATTAAACATTAAAAGCTTCCCTAAACGGGGCTGCCTTTAGATGTCTTCTAAAAGTTTGGTAGTTATTTTTCCCTTTGACATCTGGTGGGAGGGCGTCCCACAGGGCGGGCGCCACTACTGTGAAGGCCCTCTGCCTGGTTCCCTGTAACTTGGCTTCTCGCAGTGAGGAAACCGCCAGAAGGCCCTCGGCGCTGGACCTCAGTGTCCGGGCAGAACGATGGAGGTGGAGATGCTCCTTCAGGTGTACTGGACCGAGGCCGTCAGGCCGTAAGGTCAGGCCGAATCTATTGACAACCACACGGGACAACAAGGTCCGAGAAGCAGTGGTCGGGGTGTGTGACAGCGGCGGAGCAAGCCAATTGGGCGCCTGGGGTGGCACGCATGCCCTGCATCCAGGGGTGGGGCCAGCCGCCCGTGGGGTGGGGCCAGCCGGGGCAAGACGCTCCGTGGGGCCTCTACAAGGAGTCTGCCTGCACCCTCCCACTCAGCCACCCTACAGCTGAGGGGGTGGTGGCGGGTGGACCATTTGGGTAGCACAGAACCTGCGTGCAGAAGGCACCGCGTCTCTCCCAGGAAAGACATGTGGCTCGGGTGCGCTGCAGGCCCCACGGTGAGTGCCACACAGCATTTTGTCACCCGACCCCTCAGTGCTGACATCCAGGGTGGCCCGCCCTCACCGCACTCCCCTTCCTCCACCCCTGGGTGGTGATTAAACAAGGATTGCATCTTTCATATTAGTTTTAACTAAGCAGACCGTTCTTTTCCTGCAGGCTTTGAGTGGTCTAATGCTCAGCAACAGCCACATCCGTAGCGCAGACTAGAATAAGACATGCATAAAAGAATGTCATAACTTTATTTCACCACCATGGGGCATTGTGTGCAAGCCAGTGAGGCCCCAAGAACCAGAAAGTTATCAGCAGTTTTGCACTAGTTGCAAATATTTTAAAAATATGAGTCATAACCACCAGATACTATCTATACAGTTCTTTAGAACTGCAAAGGACTCCGCGGTGATCTCATTGCAGTCCTGTCATTAGAACAACTGTATGTGAGGTGGGTTTGCCTTACTATCCCCAAATCGCCAGTAGTGGGGTGGTGGTGGTGGAAGCGAATGCACAGATGGAACGGCTCGCCAACAGCAACTTGGGGGGAAGTGACAGCAGACATTCAAGTCTACCATTCAGAATTTAGTATGGAAAGGCAGTCTGTCGTATATTCTATTTAGAAACGAAAACCCACAGTAATTTATGAGAGAGAACCTCAAGCTGAACGCATCTTGGGCCTCCATATTGACGCTTTCCACATTTTAATGCACTGAAAAATGCAGTCCTCCTAAACACAGGCCTAGACATGTCTGTGAATGGCTTAGCTATTCTGGATTTGAATAAGAGAACCGTCCCCGACATCTCTGCTCCTGAAGGGGATTGTTTCACAAGGTAGCGTGCCTTCAGATTCCCAATAAGTTTTTATTTATTTATTTTATTCATTAGATTTCTATCCCGCCCTTTATCACAAGATCTCAGAGTGGTTCAAAAGGTAAAAAATACGAGGTAAAAGGACAAATAACTAGTTCAAAACAACAAAACAATAGCCCCCTGCCCTCCCACACAGACATTTAAAAGGCTGTAGGGCATGGTGGTGCTGTGGGTTAAACCACAGAGCCTAGGACTTGCCGATCAGAAGGTCGGCGGTTCGAATCCCCATGACAGGGTGAGCTCCCGTTGCTCGGTCCCTGCTCCTGCCAACCTAGCAGTTCTAAAGCACGTCAAAGTGCAAGTAGATAAATAGGTACCGCTCCGGCGGGAAGGTAAACAGCGTTTCTGTGCGCTGCTCTGGTTCGCCAGATGTGGCTTAGTCATGCTGGCCACATGACCCAGAAGCTATATACCGGCTCCCTCAGCCAATAAAGCGAGATGAGCGCCGCAACCCCAGAGACGGTCGGACCTAATGGTCAGAGGTCCCTTTACCTTTACCTTAGGGCATGAATCAGCCAAAGCCAAAGACCTGGTTGAAGAGAAACGTTTTCACCTGGCACCTAAAGATATATAATGAAGGCGCCAGGCGAACTTCCCTGGGGCGAGCATTCCACAAAAAGGGAGCTTTGGCAAAAAAGGCCCGTTCTCATATTGCCACCCTCTGGACTTTACATGTCTGAAGGAGGGAGAGGATGACACACAGAGGGAGAGAGAACATCCATACCCTCCAAATTGGTTGCTCTCCCCTAAAACTGCCCCTCTTAATAGTTGTGATGAGCGACTACAGTTCACTGTGGGCAATCTGTATATAGAATAACATTTCCAGATTCCCCCCCCCCCAAAGAGTTGAGAACCACATGTATGGAAATGGTGTTGCACACTTTCCCCCCAACACTGGACCTCTGGATCCAGTATTCACAGTTGTGTGCGCAGTTCTAGCCACTGGACTGGTGGAGTACAAAGTAGCGGGTTTGTGCTATAATCACCAATCACTTGTTTAGTGGAGTTAGGGGGACTGAATCTGGCCCCTTGAGTGTTGTTATGAAGGAGCGTCTCCACCCCCATCGTTCAGCCCAGATACTGAGGGCCAGCTCTGGCGGTTCCCTCCCTGCAAGAAGTGAGGTTACAGGGAACCAGGCAGAGGGCCTTCTCGGTAGTGGCACCCACCCTGTGGAATGCCCTCCCATCAGATGTCAAGGAAATAAACAACTATCTGACTTTTAGAAGACATCTGAAGGCAGCCCTGTTTAGGGAAGTTTTTAATGTTTGATGTTTTATCGTGTTTTTAATATTCTGTTGGGAGCTGCCCAGAGTAGCTGGGGATACCAAGCCAGATAGGTGGGGTATAAATAAATTATTATTATTACTATCAACAACAACAACACTGACACTGCCAAATTCCATTCAGTGGGTTTGTGTTCACCACCAAACCTAGGGATCTGCAAATCAGGATTATAATGCTTTAGGAGTCAAACAATAATTTAAAAAAAAAAAAAAAGTAATGTGGTTTCGGGTGGCCATTCTGAAGCACAGACATTTTTGAGAAATTTCACAAATTGCTGCAAAAATCTTGTCGAAAACCAACACCTTTAAAGGCAAGATCATCTTGGACAGCAGCAAAAATGCAGACACTTGTAATCATGTATCGCTTGCGGGAATTTACAAACAGGATTTGACTTTCTTGTTATTTTTTCCATGACAAATGTCAAATTCTGTGAAGACAAGCGAAAGATGTGTTGACTAAATAATGCCTATAGGCTAACTGTTTTAGGTATGACTGGATAAGGTCTGTTTGTGGTAAATGAGTTAGCAGATGGTGAAGCCTCCAAGCTTATGGGCTGTTCAATAACCTGTGCTGCGTTGAAAGGGTGCCACTTTTGGAAATACCCATCTTTCCTCTTCTTCCCACAGCAATTTTCACTATTACCTGGAGGTGAATATACTGTATTTTTAAAGTTCTACAAGTCTGTGTAAAGTTTTACAAGTCAATGGAATTTGGCTTGGTTTATCCTTTTCAAATTCCACAAGACAGTTACAAAATGCAGCTATGGCATTGCAATGGCCTTTAAGAACTCAGAGCATTTATTAACTCTCGTAACACTTTCTGAAGATGTTCAGAAAGGGGAAATAATATGGCCAAAAAAAAAAAGCCAACAAAGATGATGTTACTCTTTTCTAGATAAGAAATGGCCAGGTAATAATTGTAGCAGTGCCAGCTCTAGGTTTTGGAAGACCCTCTAGCAAGATACCCTCCCTGGACATCTTTCCCACAGTAGAAAAGGTGAAGCAGGTTCATGGGACTATTAGCAATTGGCTTCCTGCTGGAGTGTGGGCCCCTGGCACATGCCTGATCTTTGGTGCTTAGATGCCTCTGTTAATGATTATAAAACTGGGAAACTTGCAGTTAAAATGCACAAAAGCGGTGGCTGCTGAAAGCCTAGCTTCGAATATTCATGACTGGCTGCTATACAAGTACATTTTGACTTGTGGGTTGCCACACTGAAAAGGTTGGGAACCACTGACATACAGCACATAGTTTGTATGTCATGGGTTCAATCACTGGAATCTCCAGTTAAAAGAATCCGTTACCAAGTGATGTGAAAGTCTTTCTGAGATACTACAGAGCCACTGCCAGTCAGAGTAGACCTAGGTGAACAAAGAATTGGCCTGCGCAAGGCAGATTTCAATATACTACACTGAGACCTACTATAAGCAGCTATAAAGATACCATAGACACATAACAGAAAGAATGGGTTAGTGGCTAAAATTTGGAAAGCGAGATTTAATGGTGGCATTTTCTCCCCAGACTATATTATGTATTATTTAAGAAACACTGTGCTGTATGTCGTTTCATAAACAGAAGTTATATAACATTTAACTGATAACCTTAAAGGCTGTTATCTCTCAAAACAAAGATCATGCGTGATTTCTGAAGCAACCAGACTGTCTTACAGTGGTTTTCAAAATGCAAATTAATTTCATACCAACAATATTGCAGTGACTGAACCGCAATCCACAATCTAATGAAACTGGGTCAGACTTAATGGCTTTTAAGCCAACCCAAACAGTGATGAGTCACTTCATAATAACTCTCTTCTATTTAAGAGTGAAATGTTGGCCATTATCTCAGATATATTGTGCTATGTTCTTGTGCAAATAAATCCTCCATTGTCTTCCAAAGATATTGAATTCGGAAGTGCAACTGGGAAATTTTAGGCTCTGAGCTTCATGGTCTTATGTGGGGATGGAGAGGCTCTTTAGATGGTAAATAACTTCAAAATATGGCAATCCAAAATATGCTGGGGCCCCTTCTGCTTATTCTACAGTGTGTAGCTCTGGATTTATGCCCTAAAGCCTTCTATGATGGGATTCGGCACTGAATTATTGAAATTCTGAGGAAGGGATGAAGGTAATTCTAGAGCCAATGAGATACCACTAAGAGTTCTTCTCTGGACCACTCAGACAATGTACTCCTTTGAATGTGTGGAAACCAAACCAATATATAAGCTAGGAACTGTCTCAAGGCACCACTGTAACACAATCCCATCTCTTCCACTGCATTCAGTCATGACTGGCCAGATTTGCCACAGCCAAGAGGACCCACAGAAGAGGTCATGAGTTAGACCCAGATCTCCTATGCAGCCCAGCTTGAGATGTGCAGTGAGCTTAACACTGCAAGGCTGAGCCTTACAGGGACAGAAGGTGAATCACGAGAGATGGGCTAGCAATGGCAGTTTGAGGGCTGTCTGTCTTTCCATGCCAGTGCTAGGATTAATATGACTACTAGAATTTAATTAAAGCTGAATACTGAAATTGTTGTTTAGTAGGTTTGAAATATTGTCCCCCAATATTTTGAGAAGAGTTATCCAACTCTTCTTTCACAAATGTATCAGAAACATTCAGCTCCAAGATTGCAGAAAATGTAGGTGAATGTTTTCATATTTTGCTGTGTTGAGTAATCTGTGTATGCTGATTCTTTCATATCGCCACATTTCCTGCAATTTATTCTACATTTTTATTGCTACAAACACCATGATGCAATGTGAAATCTGCAAGGGCAATAACAATGAGTGAGTTCTTTAAAAAGAGGAGTCAAAACTCAAATACAGAACCGATATTTTCTGAAAATGTTGGAAGCCATACACCCCACCCCAAAATCTCAGATGTACAGTAGTAGACCAAGTTTACTCAATAGTAATGGACATGCTCTGTGGATGCATTCAGAGGAACTCTCATTATGACATCTCCCCTCAAAGAATGAGTCCTGATTTTCAGTACAGATCCTGGGGCTGAGCCACCGTAGTCCCTAGCATAAAGTCAGCAATGCATTTCTGCAACGAGCAATCTTGCTCGATGGTTGACAACACTAAAGCGACAGATTCCGGAAGCAGAGGATGATGGTTGGGTAGACAGTATGTCACAGCATAATGGCAAAAGCTGCATGGTGTCAGTGGGCAATGTGGTCGCAACATCTGACTAATTACAGTAACCATAAGAAGCAGACAGATAAAGCTTGGTTATTTTTCCTTTGGAGGGCTGTTCCAGGAAACAGTGTGTTTCGACTCTGAGCCCTCACAAAGTGCTGTGGTGCAGGCTAGTATGGTGTTTTATTTCTTATGAAGAAGAATTGGGGAGGGAGCATCAAGCAGGCCCGTACAATGTGCAACCCACCACAGTGGACGCAGCCCACCCACCACGTATCTCTACTCATTAGGGGCTCCATCCTCCACCTGTTATTACTGCTGTAAGCTCCCGGCAGGCCTCAAGGGTGGTGGGCTAAGTCCTGCTTGTGCTTGGATGGATGGACCTGCTTATGAAGGCCTAACACTGGTGGTCATCCTACTGCTTTCTCTATACAATGGCTTCCACTGCAAGAGCTCTTATGGGAAAGAAAGGAAAGCATGGCATGTCAATCCAAATCTTTAAGAACATAAGAAGAGGCTGTTGGATCAGACCAAAGGCCCAGCTAGTCCAGCATTCTGTTCCATAGCTGTCAACTTTCAGATTTGAAAATAAGGTATCAACAGCCTCACCTGTCCCGGGGACAGTCTACGGGATATCTAACCATCTGGGATAGCAGCGGGAAGCAGTGGGAACCGGCGCTGGAATAAGGGAATTTACCGCAAAAAAAGGGAAGGTTGACAGCTATGTCCTGTTCTCACAGTGGCCAACCTGATGCCACCTGGTTCTCAGAAGCACTGCAGCCTCCAGCCGTGGAAGCAGAGCATAGCCATCATGGCTAGTGGACAATGATAGCCCTCTCCTCCATGAATTTGTCTAATCCTGCTTTAAAGCCATGCAAGCTAGTAGCCAGCACTGCCTCTTGGAGGAACAAGTCCCAGGCTTTGACTCTGCTGCATGAAGAAGAGCTTTCTTTTATCTGTCCTAAATCTTCAGCTTCGTTGGACGTCCACAAGTTCCAGTATTAGGAGAAAGGGAGAAAACCTTTTCTCTATCTGCTTTCCCCATGTCACGCCTGTTCTGCCCCCACAGGGGTCAGTTATTTAGCGGTAGCAAATCTGTGTAGTTGTACCTCGGAAGTCGAGCACCTTGTGAGTCGAACGTTTTGGCTTCCAAATGCCGCAAACCTGGAAGTGACTGTTCCAGTTTGCAAACATTCTTTGGAACCCGAACGTCCGACGTGGGTTCCGCAGGTTCCGATTGGCTGCAGGAGCTTCCTGCAGCCAATCAGAAGCCACGCCTTGGTTTTGGAAGTTGAACAGACTTCCGGAACGGATTCCGTTCAACTTCTGAGGTATGACTGTATTGGTATTAAGTAGAAGGAATAACAATGTTGCCCCTTTAAGGAAAGATAGTGCCTTTGCCCCTTTTTAGACCCCAAGGCAGGTTGGGATATGTAGGCACATTTTCTGTTGGCTCTGCTCAGAGAATGGGAAAATACCTCCCTTCTGTTGGCTCTGATCAAAGCAGGAAGAAACATGCCTTCCTCCTTTGTAATCTAGTGGCAGTCTAGTTATGGCAAATCCAAGAAGAAGAGCGAACTCACTTCATCTTTATGGAGCTCCACAGAGAACTTCATAAAATGCTTCTAACCATCTTCATTCGGAGCCATATATAGAACAGCCTATTGGAATGTGAGTAATATTTCTTTTTCTTTTTTTAATGATATTTATTGGAGGGGAATTTTTTTTTTTAAAGTTACAAAGGAAAAACAAAGTAGAGAAAGAGAAAAACAAACCACTTCCAACCATACATATACAAATTCAAAATAAGAAAGAAAAAAACAGAACTACACCACAAACATTTAAAAACATTTAAAAACAAATCCATTGTTCTCAACTCCTCAACTGTCATTACCCTCTTTCCTTGACCTCCTCCTCCTCCCCTTCCTTGTATCCTGTTTGTTAATTGTCACAGCAAATCCTTTCCATATTTCATAATATTCTGTCATTACATTACCTTAAACTGTTTTAATCTTATCTTACTATAAAAAATCCTTGAGACTTAAAACTTAAATCTTCTTTTTACCAACTTCTCATAACCATAATATTCTTGCATAATTCTTTAAACATTTTTACTAAAGCCAAGTAATTTCATTCCAACATTTTTCTAACATTCATCAATTTTATAAAACAGTCCTAGTAGCGAAAAAAAGAAATAAAAACAAATCCAATCTTCATCCAGCTTCCCTTCCTCCTGGTCCCGGGTTTTGTCAGTCCTTATTTTCCCATCAATCTGGCGCATTAACCTGGTAATCTTATATCCGAGGCCCTTAAGTCCCTTCCATGTCCCTTCCGCGGCTCTTCTTCATATTTATAGCTGTATTTTCCTTTGTCTCCTGCTCCTTTCATTCGTGGGAACTCCAACTTAGCAATATTTTTGACCCTTCTCGACAGATCAGCCCCTTTCCCATAATTGACACTAAATTGCATGTGGTATTTAAAAACATATTTCAGAAAACCTCCAAAATTAAGAGCCCCCACAATCCCAAACATCTCATGGCCCATTGCCAGACTTGAAAAGTCCAAACATCCCTGCATAGGAGGGTCTATCCAACCCCCCATTTCCAAACCAAACCAAGCTTTTTCTTTCCAAATCTGGCTTTTTCCAAGTTCATTTGTCAAATCCGAAAGCTCATATTCCTGTAGGGCCTGTTCTGTCAGGACACACTCCTGATTTAATTCCTGGGTGGGCTCCACATATTTTCCCACTGCCTGTTCAAAATTTCCCACTGCCTGTTCAAAATTTCTAATCGAATCAGCCATCAAATTCGTCTTCTCATGTAACTGTTCCATTAGGGCATTTGTTTTATAGAAAGCACACAACAGAGCTTCTGAATACATTGTCCTGAAGGTCAGATGTCTATTCCCACGATTGTAATCTGTAACAGGTGCCAGCTCCCAGGAGTTGGTTACAGTTTCACAGTCTCCCTCTAGGGGGAAAACTTCTGTTTAATCTTTCTTTTAGAGACAAGTCTAGCAACAGAGTTTCCTTTTTTCAGATATTTTGTCAATATTTGTTCCTTTAAGGTGCGAAAGGAAACAATGGAATCACTATGTTCCTCTTCTTTTAGCTATCTGTCAAAAGCGCTTGTTTCTGGTCAATGAGCTTCAAACGTCAGTCCTGACACCGCGCTCCAGGATCAGGACGGTGGAAAGTTACTTACTTTAAACTCACTTCTGCAGGTTTAAACAGTCCAGAAAAGACCCCCCTTCTTCTCCTGCTGCTGAAGGAGGGTTCAACAATTTTAAATGATGAAAGCCAATCCTTTAGAGGCGATTTTCTGAGCTCTAGTTTACGTTGTCTTTGCTTTATTCTGTCTACAAAGAAACGGAAGGCTGACTTCCTGTTTAGACCTTCCCGTTTCAGTACCAAATTGAGGTAAAATTTTTAAATCCAATTCCTTTCTGCTCGCAAGTCCTTATTTAAAGTCCAATTGTTCAAAGTGGTGCTTATTTTAGAAGCCAATTTGTCCCAGGAAAAAGGCAGCGCTCTCTGGCAACAGCTGTGCGGCTTCGCTCCACGGAAATAGCAGTTGACTCACAGCACCGCGCCACTTCCCCCTCTTCGCTTCGGAGCCCGTTAGTGGGTTCCTTTGCGGGTTGGGGGGGCGCTAAGGGTGCCCGCCGAGTCCCATGGTCACAGGCTTCATCCGCCTGTGATTTTTAAAAGGGTCCCCGCTTCGCCGTAGCGGAGAAGACCCGTTTCGCGCAGAGCTAGTCCCTCCAATTCAGAGGGAGTCCGCCATTGCCGATGGCGCCACCCCGGAAGTCCGGAATGTGAGTAATATTTCTACATGCGCCTTGATTATCTTCAATAAATCTAGGTATGAGAGCTTGTGTAGAGTTTTGTTAATACTATCCAGAAAGAGAGAAAAATCTCCAGATGGAACAGTAGGGAAGAATGAATTATATGCTCTATTTCTCTAAAACAAGAATTTGCATGTGTAAAGAAAAAGTGGTTTACATCTGTGCATGTGAAACCAGCCCTGCTGGTCTCCCAGAGCAATTTACAAATGCAAGCAAGGTTCTTAAAGTCTTAACCTGCAAGCTTGCTAGCCCTGGAATTTTCACTACGCTCTGCATTGAAGAAAAGTGTGTCCTGCTTTTCCTAGCAACTCTATGCAAACTTATGCAACTCTGTAACTCTCCTCACCCAGTAAGCCTTCTCCATTGCAATTCCACTGAAGTGCTAATTCCCCATTGCAAAGCCCATGTACCTTCTCAAACAGTTAAACTGGAAGATCACAGGAATAAAACCCTAGAGTAAAAGCCACACCTCTAATCTAGTGTCTGCAGCTAAAAGCAGGGGTTAAAAAAGGCAAACTTCTTAAGGAAGACATTCTTATCCCTTCTGCCACAGCTAAGAGACTTTGTGCAGCACTGCCACTGTTTGGCTCAAAACTGCTATTGCGACTTTATGTTCTAAATTCACAAAGGCTTCAGCAGCAGCCATCCCACCCAACGTAGCATTTCAAGCAGGTGAACGACCAGAGGGACTCCAGTTTCCATGGGGCCATGCATGCTTTGGAGAAGCACATAAAGGAACAAGAAGCAGAGGCTGACAAGGCTGCTGATGAACCAGAGGCACATTCTCAGGACAGCAACCCAAGCTCCTCTACTGTTAAGGTCTTGCTCCCGAGAACCAGCTCCATCACAAGTTCATCAGTAGTCATTTCAGGATGTCACTCCTCATGGCACAAACACTCTTCTTGTTCTCACCACTCCTCGCTAACAGGGAGCTTTCACACACACACACACACACACACACACCCCATCGTTCTACCCGGACACTGAGGTCCAGCACCGAGGGCCTTCTGGTGGTTCCCTCACTGCGAGAAGCCAAGTTACAGGGAACCAGGCAGAGGGCCTTCTCGGTAGTGGTGCCCTCCCTGTGGAATGCCCTTCCACCAGATGTCAAAGAGAACAACAACTACCAGACTTTTAGAAGACATCTGAAGGCAGCCCTGTTTAGGGAAGCTTTTACTGTTTGATGTATTACAGTATTTTAATATTTTTTTGGAAGCCGCCCAGAGTGGCTGGGGAAACCCAGCCAGATGGGCGGGGTATAAATAATAAATTATTATTATTATTATTTCCGTTAGCAGATCATCTTATCCAGGGGTCAGCAAACTTTTTCAGTCCACTGTCCCTCAGACCTTGTGGGGGGCCGAACTATATTTTGAAGGGGGAAAATGAACGGATTCCTATGCCCCACAAATAACCCAGAGATGCATTTTAAATAAAAGCACACATTCTACTCATGTAAAAACATGCTGATTCCCGAACCGTCTGCGGGCCGGACTGAGAAGGCGATTGGGCCTGATACAGCCCCGGGGCCTTAGTTTGCCTACCCATGGTCTTATCAGTCCAGAGCCTCACATATGGCAGATGAAGTAACCCTCACGAAGGCTGAGGCAGCAGCTGCAGAAAAGCATGCTGAGTTAAGTTAGCGAAAATGTATAAAGTTAGTAATAAATGTTGGAAATGTAAAGAAAAAGAGGGAACATTTTATCACATGTGGTGGGAATGTAAAAAGGTGAAATGCTTCTGGGAGATGATATATAATGAGTTGAAAAAAATGTTGAAATATACATTTATAAAGAAACCAGAAGCAATTATATTGGGCATTGTGGGGAGTGATATAAATAGAAAGGAATGTAAGCTCTTTTTATATGCAATAACAGCAGCAAGAATATTATTGGCCCAAAAATGGAAGCAAGAAGAGTGACCGTCGATTGAAGAATGGAGGATGAAGTTAATGGACTATGCAGAATTAGATAAACTAACAGGAAGGATTCGAAACCGGCGAGACCAGAAATTCACGGAAGACTGGAGTAAATTTACGGACTATTTGAAAAGTAATTGTGAAGAACAGACGACGTTTGTAGGGTTACAAGAAGTTTTGTGAGGAGTATTATTAGAAGTATTGCAAAAATGGATAAGGGGGAGGATGATTTGTTAAGAGATGTAAAGGCAATATAAAGTTAAGAAATGCATAAGAAGTGGTTAAAATGGTGGATCATCAGAGGTGCTGATGGAAGTCCAAAAAGATTGTATAAGTGATAAGTTTTGTGGTATATTTTATAATTTATATGTTAAAATTAATAAAAAAAATTATAAAAAAGAAAAGCGTTCTGAGTTCACCAAGAGGGAAGAAATATTGAGGAGAGAAACTGCAGCACTTGAAGCTAAGCTTCATACCTTGAAACAAGAGGCAGAAGCTGCGCAGGCTCTTGCCTGAGTGTTGGAGGAAGAGGTGATGGGCCCTGAGGATAGCCTCCTACTGCATGGGTTGGAGGACAATGATTCACAACAATGAGTGCTGTCCAGTATACTCAACCCCAGCACACGGACGTACATACCAGCAGTAACTTCCATGCAACCAACATCGCCTGCAATTCCTGTGTCAGCAGCTACAAATCACTTTCTGTTCCCAGATCCAGATCCAGCAATGGTTCAGACTGCAGCATCAGAGATTCCTACACAGCGTCCCATAAAGGTGCCTGCCACGATGCCCACTACCAAACCTGAACAGGTTGAGCACCTACCTGTACACCTCACACCCTCTCCAGTCCAAACCTTCCCTCTGCAGACGACACCAGTTCATGACAGCGTGGCGGCTGGGACTGGACACCCCACAATGCCCACCTTCGTCTACCTTCCATCTTAGCCCTGTGCCTTATAGGTTTCCCCTTTCTTACTCATGCTGCAGGGTGACATCGCATTATTATTATTTATTCAGTTTCTTTGAATAAATTAATTCAACGTTGTGATGAAGACAGAATAGATGGGTAGCACTGGTGTTGGACATCGAAATGTTTAATCACACCCTTCTGCAATTCTATAGCAATATTGTAAATCAGCTATGTTCTATGGTCGTTGTGGCCATACTAATCTCCAACTTATAACCAAATGTTAATTCATAATTAAGCACAATGTAGGGAGACACAGAAACGGTAGCCTTTGCATTCTCAATAATGAAGTCATTGAAGGGCTCTGTGGAAATCCTTTTACAACACTTTCCTTCTCTTCCCACTATCAATCATTTAAAGGGGGGGGGGAGGAATCAGTCATAAGCTATCCTGATTGCATGTTTAAATGGATATTGAAGGATAACTAAAACAATAAAGACACCTATGGCACCCAAAAGAATAACCAATTTATTATGGCATAAGCTTTGATAGTCTACAGTTCACTTCATCAGGTGCATGAAGTGTTATCCTGAAATGCAGGTACACAAAAACATGACCTGAGAAGAAGGGGATTGTGAGGTCAGAAGGAAAGGAAATGCAGAAAAACACAAACAGCAATTGATAGCACAGACTTGACTAGACCAATTTAGACATGTGGTTTTTAAAAAGGACACTGTTTTGCCAATTAAGTCCACAAGTAATGCCATTGAACAGCTTCTCACTGCAGTCTCCCTCTGGAGTTCTTTTATACCTGTATGGCCACCTTAAGGTCAGTGACACAGGGTCTTGGGTGTTTGGAATACCACCCTGCTCTCTTGTCCACATTGAAGTTTCTGATGTTAAGAAACTTCTGTTGTAGGCGCTAAACTGGATTTTTTCTTAGTATAACTGTATCAGAATAATCTTGTTTGGAATACCTTCTTCTGTCCATGTTAGGGAAAGCCATTCCTCCCCTGGTTGCAGCAAGAGCAAAGAAAACAAGGTAGGGTCCTATTTAATGAGTGTATTCATTCATAATAGCGAGAGACAAAAGAATGCAGCAAGCCCTGACAATGGCGTTGCTCCTACTGGACTCCTCCTCCCTCCTTTCTAGCAACAGCACCTCCCTTTACGGTGGCCGCTCGTGGCCAGTTGTCTCTGAGTCCTTTGTTTCTGCACTCTTAACAAACGATGAGTTCTGGAAGAAGGGGGGTCAGAAATATTCTCCAGTGACAACGTGTCAGCTGGCTGCTCTGCTTCTGTCTCCCCTCCCCCTTCTGCTAACACTTTCCAACTCTTCTGTTTGCCTGTCTCTGAGCTGTGATCTTCCTCAAACTCCTCAAACCCCTGTTGTAATTCAGTGCTGCATTCTTCTTCTCCTGCAGCATTAGGAGAAGGAGGGAGTGATCTCTACCATTCCTCCTCCATCTCGCCCTCTTGAGTCCAATCCCTGACAGTTGTTAGCTTTCTCTTCCCCAAATGCGTGGAGACTGAATGTACACCCTTCCCCAGCCCATTTGTGTGTTTTTCTGTAGAAATTTCACCCACTCAAAATGTGCAGAGGGGGGAAAATGAGCTTCAGCAATATTCTCCACAGACTTTAAAGTGTGATAGTTCTCACTTCCGCAAGTGGGCTGATGTGTCAGCTCCCTTTCCCCTGCCACTGAAAGGCACCCAGATCTCCGCAGATCCCCATGAAAAGAAGCTCTTTATACCTAGAAGAGTGTATAAAATGGAAGAGCCCCCAACAATCACAACTATGAAATAATGTAGACTGCCAAAACTCTTCTTGCTTTTACTATTGAGTTTTTTTGTTGTTTTGATTCAGTTTTTATTGCTTTCTTACTTGTTTATTGTTGGAAACCTTCTCTAAAATGTGTGTATAGATGAAACGGGTTAGCGGCAGATAGGGCCTGAATTTGAGCTATAACAATGACAGCACATGTAGGGCTTCCCCATACCTGAGTTTAATGTGTATTTTAAGCTGTTTACATTCCCATTTAAGTAGCTTCATCTGCATGACATCCGTCTCAAACAGATCCTAACTGTAAATCCAAGGATTATCTGATAAATTCTGAAAAACGAAGCAGTTTGCAAGTCCAAACTGCTTCGCTCCAGACATCAAACATATTGCTTCTTTTGTTTCCTGTGGCTGGATCAAGCATCCTTTTTTGGTATTCCCTTTTCCACTCCCCCTGCATCTTTCTAACTCTAGTTCTGTTCTGGCAGACCAATGGTGCCTGTTTCTTGCAAGCTTTGCACCTGCTTTGTGATGTGTTCTGGTTATGTGATGTGTTCAATACAGAAAAACTGAAAAACTATTATTTCTCCAAATCTTTACTTTCTCTCTCTCTCTCTCTCTCTCTCTCTCTCTCACACACACACACACACACACACCAATTGATTTGACAACTATCTTTCTGTTTTGGAATGGGAAATGACTGTCATTTTAGGATTGAACATAAAGTAAACTGTGCACCAGCAGGCTTGCATTGAATTGGGAATTGGGTTTGTCTTGTTCCCAAAAAGTCAAAATGGATTATCCATCTTTATGGGCACAAGTGGGGGGGGGACTGTGCTTCTAGATTAAAAAAATCAATTTCTCTCTCCCCCTTCCCCACTAGGTCTAAGCACACTTCTTCCTGCCCTCAGTAACAAGGAGAACATCTTCCCCCAAGCTGCTCTGTTTCAGTCCACCACCCTTTTCATATATCTCTTCTGCTACAAGGCATGAGGTATGGAAAGATGGCCCATCAAAAAGGTCAGTTTCGAACTGTGGGCAAATAAATGCACACAGGGTGACAGAAGAGAGAGCTTTCATCCTACATAGTCTGCTTGAGAATTCAGTTGTCTATTGTGGTTTACAGTTACATCCGCAAACCCTGTGTTTTTAAAGGTCAAGGCCTAATAATAACAATGCCATGTAATTTCCTGACACCATACACTGCACCAGGGGTAGCTAACCTTTTCTTCAGCTTGAGGACCAAACACTGAGGGTTTGCCACACCTCCAAGGGCTGCATGCCAGCAAGTACACTCTCACACATGCAGACACAATCATGGAGCGCACACACACATGCAGTGCGGGTGTGAACAGCCATATAGGCACATGCACACACGCACACACAGGCAAACACATTCAAAGAACTTGCCTGAAGGCAGCCACCACTAACACATGAGTTTCTTTCACCCTCTCATTCCTTGCAGTGGGAGGAGTCTATCTTCTACAGCACTTCCTGTAACATCATGCCAATGCCTGATTAGTAGAAACGGTCATTGTTTCTCCAGGCCAGCCAGTGTTTTGGGCTCCCTATGTAGCTTTGTGCTTTGGCTGCTTTCAAGAACGTTAGTTAAAGATTGTAGGTGGTAGAGCAGAGCAGTTAGTTGTGTTCATTAATATCAATGGACCTCCGTTAGACTAGCATAGGATACTAGCCAACAGAGAAGACCTAAAGAGGGAGCTCATATCATCGGTTCATGAAGAGACCACCCGTGGCCTGAGATAATTATTGAGCCAACCCTTCCCCAGTCTTTCTTGGCTACTTAAAACTTGTTTGTTCTGAAGTGAAGGCAGTAGAGGAGATGCCCAGGCCAATGAAGCTGAATGCTAGAAAAAGAAAGTACTTCTTCTCACCCTGCATAACTATAGAATTTGCTCCCGCAAGAAACAGTGATGGCCACCAACCTAGATGGCTTCAAAATAGGATTAGACAAATTCATGGAGGAGAAGGCTATCAATGGCTACGAACCCTGATGGCTATGTTCTGCCACCACTATTAGAGGCACTATGCTTCCAAGTGCCAGCTTTTGGAAACTGCAGGAGAAACGAATGCTGCTGTACTCCAATCCTGTTTGTTGGTTTCCCATAGGTCAAACTAGGATGCTGGACTGGATGGGTCACTGGCATGATCCAGCAGGCTCTCATGTTCTTTACTCATCAGCTCTGAGAAGACAACCAATGGACTTAGACAATTCTCCTGTTTTATTGATTTGTTTTTCATATTTTCATACTGTGGCATAGTGCCACATTTGCACAGTGTAATCTTGAAGGTCAAGAGCTAGTAATAACAATGCCATGATATTTCCTGTAACCATATACTACACTCTTAAAAGGCTGCCTCGGCAGAAAGGTGGTATATAAATGCAACCCAAAGAAAAACAATGAAATAAGCAAAATAAAAAAAATCCTTCCAGTAGCACCTTTAAGACCAACTAAGTTAGTTCTTGGTATGAGCTTTCGTGTGCAAGCACACTTCTTCAGATATACTGTGTATCTGAAGAAGTGTGCTTGCACACGAAAGCTCATACCAAGAACTAACTTAGTTGGTCTTAAAGGTGCTACTGGAAGGATTTTTTTTATTTTGACTATGGCAGACCAACACGGCTACCTATCTGTAAATGAAATAAGCATTACTATAATCCATATCTATTTATAGTTATTCATCAGTGGAGTGCCTTTGGTATGTGTACTGCAAGAGGTTGTTTTTTTAAAAATTGCTTGTTTCAACATGCTTTATTTAATAGTTAAAAGAATTTCAACAATTTATGCCCGAGTACTCAGGGGTATGCAGTACCGGCACCTTTCCCCTCCAAATGTTAAAAGTGTGTCACTAATGAAGGATAAGCCTATCAATTCATGAAGGATAAGCCTATAAATTGCTACTAGCCCTGATGGCCGTGTTCTGCCTCCACATTTGGAGGCAGGGGGAAACCACAGGGTAGGGGAGAGGGCTCTGTGCTTGGGTCCTGCTTAAGGGTTTACCACAGGGACCTGGTTGGCCTCTGGGAGAACAAGATGTTGTACTAGATGGGCCATTGACCTGATTCATCGGGCTCTTCCCCATTGTGGCTCGATTCACAAACTTAATTCATCGGGAAACTTTTGATTGCAGAAGCCCACCGTGTGGTCTGGGTTGTGTGAAATGATTTGTGTTCAGCTGTTGGATGATTAGTCCAGCATTGCAATCTGGTTTGGAATAGACAGTCTTCGGCAACTGCATGATTTGTAAACCCCGAATCCAGTGGCTACGAAGCAAACGAGTAATGATAATTAGCTGTTAAAAGCTTTCAGCTTTGTTTCACTTTGTATTGCTAGGCCACAGGATGTTTTCAGGAAATTCCAGCTCATAAGTAGTAAATTTACCGTATCATCACAATATGCAGTAGACCACAGACTCAGAGAGAAAGAGATGGAGGGAGAGAGAGAGAGAGAGAGAGAGAGAGAGAGAGAGAGAGAGAGAGAGAGAGAGAGAGAGAGAGAGAGAGAGATTTACACCAGCAAGCAGTAAATGACAGGAAGCAACAGTACTGTTTGTTATTGCACAACAGAATTATTAATAACATTAATAGTTCAATTCACTAACTTTTGCAGGAAGGGATTCTGAGGAACAGAGGCAGATAGTGGTGAAAAGATATGAAGTTCAAGACCTTCTTGATAAAAACTGACAAATTGCCAGGTCTGGGTGACATCTACTTGAGAATAACTCAAATGTGAAGTTGGTGATATTCTAACAAAAATATGTACCGTATTTTTTGCTCTATAAGACTCACTTTTTCCCTCCTAAAAAGTAAGGGGAAATGTGTGTGTGTCTTATAGAGCGAATGCAGGCTGAGCAGCTATCCCAGAAGCCAGAACAGCAAGAGGGATTGCTGCACAGCGATCCCTCTTGCTGTTCTGGCTTCTGGGATTCAGAATATTTTTGTTTTTGTTTTCCTTCTCCAAAAACTAGGTGCCTCTTATGGTCTGGTACGTCTTATAGCGTGAAAAATACGGTAACTTGTGCCTAATATCAACCTCCCTACCTGAGGACTGGAAGTCGCCAATATAACACCAACTTTTAAAAAGGAATTGGGGGGTGGAGGGATTCTGGAAATTGCAAGCTGGTTAGCTGAATGCTTGTTATGGAAAAACCAGCGGAAAGTATTGTTAAAGATAAAATAACCAAGCATATAGAAGAAGAAGCCTTGCTGAAGCAGAACCAACATGGCTTCTAGAAGGATAAATCCTGTCTCACTAACCTATTACAGTTCTTTGAGAGGGTCAAGCAGCATATAGGTAGAGGTGATCCAGTTGACACAGTATACTTGGATTTTCAAAAAGCTTTCACAAAGTACCTCACCAAGGACTCCTGAGTAAGCTTAGCATTCATGGAATAAGAGGCAATGTCCTCTTGTGAAACAGGAACAGGTTAAGTAACAAGAAGCAGAGAGGAGGAATAAATGAACAGTTTTTCTAATGGAGGGTGTGTAGAAAGTGAAGTTTCCTAAGGATCAGTATTGGGAACTATACTTTTTATCTTGTTCATAAACAATCCAGGACAAGAGGGAATCTTGTGGGAAACAACAGGACAGCTCCCTTGGCACTGAACAGTAGCCTCTCATGATTACTTTCTGGAAATGGCCCTGGTAGAAGGAACAGAACCACTAAAGTATAATGGGCCCTATCCCCACTCGCCTGAGCTACTCCAGAAGGAAACCAGGATCCACAGTATCAAACACTGCTGAGAGATCAAGGAGAATGAGCAGGGTCACACTTCCCACAATTATCTCCTGATAATGTCATCAACAATGGCAACCGAGGCAGTTTCAGTACTATGACCAGGCCTGAAGCCAGACTGGATTGGATCCAAAATAAACTTGCAATACTGTCATGTAGTTATACACATTCGTGGTGTGGCCACGTTCAGAATACTGTGTACAGTTCTAGTTGCCTCAGCTCAGTAAGAATATTGATGAGTTGGGAAAAACGGTTTAGAAAAAGGCAACCATCCTGGTCAATTGGATAGAGAAACTCCCCTTTAGGGAAAGGGTAGAGCATTTGGAGTTTTTTTAGTTTAGAAAAAGGGTGAGGTGATATGATAGAGTAAGGTAAAGGTAAAGGGACCCCTGACCATTAGGTCCAGTCGTGACTGACTCTGGGGTTGCGGCGCTCATCTCGCTTTAGTGGCCGAGGGAGCCGGCGTACAGCTTCTGGGTCATGTGGCCAGCATGACTAAGCCGCTTCTGGCGAACCAGAGCAGCGCACAGAAACGCCGTTTACCTTCCCGCTGGAGCGGTACCTATTTATTTAGTTGCACTTTGACGTGCTTTCGAACTGCTAGGTTGGCAGGAGCAGGGACTGAGCAACGGGAGCTCACCCCGTTGTGGGGATTCGAACCACCAACCTTCTGATCGGCAAGTGCTAGGCTCTGTAGTTTAACCCACAGCACCACCCGCGATATGATAGAAGTTATTCATGGTACACAAAAAGTGGACAGAGAAAAGGTTTTCTTCCTCTCTCCTGAATTTGGGGGCATCCAATTCAGCTGAACGTTAGAAGATTCAGGACCAAATAATGGACTTCTTCACATGGCACTTAATTAGACACAGGAGGCAGTGATCACCACCAACTTAGATGGCTTTAAAAGAGGATTCAACAAATTCATGGATGATAAGGCTATTTGCAGTCTTTTGGAACTGGCAACCCAGCAGAAATGCTTTGTGGATTCTTGTGAATCAATCCACCTGATAAAGTTTCTTCCAAGCTGGGTCTCTGCTGCATCAAAGGCTGCTCTCTACCATGCATACAAATACACATGCAAAGTATGCATTACCCAAAATGTAGCAAAATTCATGCTTCAGAGATGCATGTAGGGTAGCTAATGCATATGGTGAAGGATCATACACACCTGAGGATTCTGACATGGCAAATACATGTTCAGAAAGAGAATTGCACCAACTCACAAAAGAAAATATTGTGCAAATCCACAAAACTTGCATCTTTTGAGGATGCAAAATAAGATTATTTTATGCATTTTGAGCACTAGAGGTAATAAGCAGATGACGGTCTATGGCACAATGGAAAAAAGTTTGCACATCAGATGACACAATCTTGTCAACAAAGGGAACTGTCACACGGCAGTCTTAAACACAATTCTAAAATCATCCTGTACAATAACATCATGTGTTTTCTTAGCTGTGGCATGAGAGAGCTTCCTTATAACACAACCATCCCTGATGTAGCTTATTGAAAAAGTCCCCTTCAATTCCCATTTGAGTTTCCATCTTTTGTTGTTTAGACATTGAGTCATGTCCGACTGTTCGTGACCCCATGGACCAGAGCATGCCAGGCACTCCTGTCTTCCACTGCCTCCTGCAGTTTGGTCAGACTCATGCTGGTAGCTTTGAGAACACTGTCCAGCCATCTCGTCCTCTGTCGTCCCCTTCTCCTTGTGCCCTCCATCTTTCCCAGCATCAGGGTCTTTTCACGGGAGTCTTCTCTTCTCATGAAGTGGCCAAAGTATTGGAGCCTCAGCTTCACGATCTGTCCTTCCAGTGAGCACTCAGGGCTGATTTCCTTAAGAATATCCCAACCTTCAAGCTTTCTAGTTCCTGTGCTTTGCCCATTTAGGAGATAGTTTTCCAATGGGAAAAGTGTGTGTGCAAACTTACAAATTAGAATTATTCTTGCCTGCTTTTACTTTATTTATTTCATAAAATTTATATCCTACTTGACTGTAAAACAAACAAACAAACCCCAAAACAGTTTTTGAAGAATGCAAGCATTCAGTGAACAGACGGAAACTCACAATCAGCAAAACAACACAAACTGCTGAGACTGTAGCAACTCTTTCTTAGCAGTGATCTGCGTGCTGCGTGGGAGGCTGCAGGGGCACCAGATGGGGAGCTGGGTACAGAGCTCATTGCACTTGAGACTGTGAGACAAGAGCCCCCAGGAGACCTCCCAGGCCCCGAAAGCCTATAGAGCCAGAGCCCGGGCCCTTACAGGTACCCAAAGAAGCAGATGTATTTCACAAGAGGATGGGAAGTAATGGAACAGAGATGGGGGACCTTCTTCAGAAAGCAGGTGGTTGGCCCTTTTAAGGGCCTGAGGTTCTCTGCAAGTGGTGGAGCCTGGAGGACATAGTCAAGAGACAGAGGCTTAAAAGGCCTCCGTCTGCTCTCAGCCTTTGTCAGAGAAAATTGGTCCTCTCTCTCTCTTTATTGATACACCAAAAAAGGAAAAAACAAGACAAAAATAAAAACAAAACAGTGATAAAGACTATATTAATTACAAATCAATAAAGCAAAAAGTGGTCCTTAGACTATAGACCCGACCTCCCATCCATTCCTTATTTCAATTATCTATTATTTGTTGCCAATACACATTTTTATCTTAAATTAACTACCGTATTTTTCGCCCCATAGGACGCACTTTTTCCCCTCCAAAAATGAAGGGGAACTCCCGCGGGCTCTGAAGGCTTGCGGATAGCTGCCTGCAGCCCGAAACCCGAGGAGCGCGGCACTGTGCACCCCGGGCTTTGGGCAGCTATCCGCAAGCCTGCGGCGCCCGGCGGAAGTTCCCGCAGGGCTCTGCAGGCTTGCGGATAGGTGCTTGCAGCCCGAAGTCCGGGGAGCGCGGACTTCCCCCGCCCGGGAGCGATGGCAAGGTTGAGCGCAACCTTGCCATCGTTCCTGGACCCGTTCTGGGGGCTGGGGTCGGGGGAAGCTCGGGCTTCCCCCACCCCCAGCCCGGCAAGCTTGGGGGGGAATAATTTTTTTTCTTTATTTCCCCCCCCCAAAAAATAAGTGCACCCTATGGGCCGGTGCGCCCTATAGGGCGAAAAATACGGTAATTATTGATTTATCTTAAGTTTCATATATTTCTTAAATCTACTACTAAAGTTATTCAAAAGCTGCGACAGAGTTTAGACTACTGTAATTGTTTTTCAAATAAACTTTGAAGACTTCCTATTTTGAGATAAATTCCTGTTTTGGTTTGTTCTTTATTTTTCCTGATAAACTATCTAACTCTGCATAATCTGTTAGCTTTTGGATCCATTCATGGATAGAGGGGATTTCATCACTCTTCCACTTTGTCACTGTGGCGTATAAAAATATACTCTTCATATTTTGTGGGATATCCAAATCAGTGATCCCCAGGAGATAAGATTCTGGTTTTCTCTTATAGGAAAGCTTTATTATTTTTTGTATTTCTAAGTGGATACTCTCCCAAAATTCCTGGATTATTTTTTTGCGTAGCCACCACATGTGATAGAAAGTGCCTGATTTATCTCCACACCTCCAGCCATTACTTGGGACACTTTCGTACATCTTTGACAGTTTCCAAGGTGTTAGATACCATTGGTGTTGCATTTTTAGGAAGTTTTCTCTTAAGACATAACAGTTTGTGAATTTCCAATTATTCTTCCACAAATTTTCCCACTGTGGCATGGTTATTGAATACCCAAAGTCACTTATGACCACTGTGACCTCCTCCTCCTTGACTTCCTAGTCAAGGAGGAGTCAGTATGCTTTGGAGAAGTTTTTTCTTTTAGAATTTACTGGCTTGGATTCGAATCGTGAGATTTCTATTGCAAAACCCTTTTGTTTATCAGATTTGAATTTTTCATGTACCTGATGGTATTGGAACCAATCTGAGACGTACTCTCTCGATTCCTCAAAACTTTTTAATTTTAATTGGTTATCTTCTTCCTTTAAAAGAGTTTTATATGTTGGCCAGATTTCCTGAGTATTTTTCCTTTTCACCATGGAAGCTTCAATTGGGGAGGTCCACAACAGAACTTTGGGCTCCAACAGTTCTTTATATTTCTCCCAGACTGCAAAAAGTGACTTCCTAATTATGTGGTTTGTGAAGTTTTTATGGATTTTGGCTTTTCCGTATATAAGGTAAGCATGCCATCCCCATCAATTGTCAAAGCCCTCCAAATCCAGGAGGTCCGGGTCCCGCAGTTTGCACCAGTCATTCAACCATGTGAGGCAGGTCGCCTCGTAATATAGTTTCAGATCAGATAGGGAGAAGCCTCCTCTGTCCTTTATATCTATTAAAATCAGATGTTTAATTCTGGGTCTCTTCCCTTCCCATAAGAATTTGGAAATCTCCCTTTGCCATATCTTGAGGCAGCCACTGCTTCTCTTCTCAGTGCTCTGCCTAACCACAAAACAGCTAAAGCCACAATCAGTAAAGAAACAATACCACCTTGTGCCAGTACTAGGGACTCCAGTGTATGGAATGGCAAAGGCCTGGCGAAAACCAGCAGCCATTGTTGGAGAAAGAGGTTTGGAAGAGAGATTCCTACTTTCCAGAAACAGAGTTAGCACAATGGCAATTGCTCCAAGCACACTAAAACTTGGTTAGATTTCCATCTGCCCTTATCCACCTTTAAACATATGTTAACCACAAAAATACATAAGCTAGAATAAATCACACACACTTAGCTTTGCAAAAAAGTGAATATTTTACTCAGAGAGTTTCAGAAATTACAGCAACCCTTCAGCCACTGACAATAAAATAAAGAAGAAAATGGTTCTAAGCAACTTAAAAAGAAAACAATTTCGTTTCCTTACAAAAGAACTATGCGATCTTGCATTAGCAAAGGTGTAGGTTGTAAAAATCTTCTTTTAGAGAGATTTTCCATTCACTTGGTTTTAATACATGAGCTGGGAGCCATGCTGCAGTTCCAGCTTATTCGAGGAAGCAGCAGAGAAAGAAAAGAGGGGGAAGCAAAGGTTGCTGGGAGCCTGCTATGCCACATCCACTGGCAATTTGAGCTTTGTGCTCAGACTTTCATGCACACGTGTGAGTCAGGAATTGTGTATTACAACAGCCACGTGTTCACATGGTCTGGCAGCACATAGGGATAGCTTTGTAACCTCCTTAGCAGCATGGTGCCCAGACTAAAGGCGAGTAGCAGACCTGGTCACTTCATAGCAGGAATTGGTATTGGATTGATTGGCAGTCTGGTGTCATATGACTTCCAGGCTGAGGAAGATTCTGAGCTGCAGGGACAGTGTCCTGACTTGAACTGCTTGGTTCTCTCTTCTGACTAGTGATCCTGGTGGCACATGAAGCAAGGAAATGATGCCTGGTCCACAATCCATACGCCCTCATGGCACCCTGATAACCGGTAACAGAATGAGCTCATCGTTGCTTTGAGAATGGCATTGAGATTGGATGCGGGTGGGGCTGTGGGCTAAACCACTGAGCCTCTTGGGCTTGCCGAATAGAAGGCTGGTGGTTCGAATCCGCACAATGGAGTGAGCTCCTGTTGCTCTGTCCCAGCTCCTGCCTACTTAGCAGTTTGAAAGCATACCAGTGCAAGTAGATAAATAGGTACCATTGTGGCGGGAAGGTAAACGGCGTTTCCATGCACCCTGGTTTCCGTCATGGTGTTCCATTGCACCAGAAGCAGTTTAGTCATGCTGGCCACATGACCCAGAAAGCTGTCTGTGGACAAACGCCGGCTCCCTTGGCCTGAAAGCGAGATGAGCGCCGCAACCCCATAGTCGCCTTTGACTGGACTTAACCGTCCAGGGGTCCTTTACCTTTTTAACCTTTTTAGGCAGATGATCTAACTATCTCTGCTATTTCTTTGTTTTTCACACCTTTATCACTTAACTACCTTGTATTTGATACACATCATTTCACCAGAATTTCATGACCTGCACTTCTCAGGAAAAGATACATTGGCTTACCAGTGCTTATTACAGTAATTCTTTGAGTATGAAACCCTGTGTCACAATCAAGCCAGATATTATTTTTTTATTGCTCACCCTTCACCCCCAGGTCCCAGGGCAGGTATACAACATCTTAACTGTTCTTAATATGGTGTTTTAAACAACTTCAAATAACAAAAATAAGATGGGCCCTAAAAATATAGCCTCAAGTGTAAAAAGCCAGAGTAAAGCTCTCTGATGAAGGTGCCAGGTATACCTCTGTAGGGATGGAAGTCCATAGCATAGGAGAAGTTGCAAGCACCCTGTCAGGGAACTGCCATCGGAGCTAGAGGCAGAGGGAAGGCTCCAAAGGGATGCAGGAGAGGGTCCCAGTAGGGAGAGACGCAGCCCATCTGCTGGGGAAGGAAATCAGCGTAACACCAGTGGTGAAGGGGGGCAGATGGGGGAATCAGAGAGGAGGCTCCAAGACTCCTCGCCGGAGACCAGCGGAGAGAGTACGGGTACTCCGCTGCCCACACCCTCCCTGCGCAGAAGACTTCCGCGCAGGGAGAGTAGGAGGAGACTTGGCGTCAAACAACTTTTATGCTGGAAAAGGTTTAAGAAACGCCCACTGACGGATTCTGCCAGCGACTGAGACAGTCACGATGCTGGAGGCTGTTCAGTCAGAAAGGGTTTAACCAGGTAACCTCGCCAGCAGTGGCGGCAACTTACGCACGAGCAACCCCTAAATCCATTACACACCCCAAGCTTCTAACGCAGAGGAACTATTAAGAAGGTCCCCCTCTGAAGATCTCAGCACCCAAGAAGGTCTGTAGGGAAGACCAGCAGAGCTCTGAATGACCTACAGTAGATCAGCAAGTGGTGTTGATTTTCAATTATTTTACAACAGCAATAATGATGTGGTTTGTCTCTCCCCAGTTAGGCCACTTCAGATCCCAGGTCTGTACCATACCCTTCAACATTTTTGTCCCCCCAAGTCAGGACATCAGGAGAGGCACGCCTTCTGATCTAGCACTCTGGCACTCAACAGCAGGGTGCACCAGAGCTCTGGCAAGACCCTTCTGACTTGCACTGGACCGAACAATGGGACATTCCAGGATGCAAACAGAAGCCACGGTTGGCTTCTGTGGTTCCGGGATGTCCCGCATAAAACAGGACAGTTGTGGGGCATGTATTAACCCAGATGTAGATTTGTACGTTCATATGCAGGTCATTCCACCGTATTCCCCCTGGGGTACCCATGACTCTGACCGCTAAGCTACCATTTTGCACCTGGTTTTGAGTGGTAGGTTGTGAGATTCTGGAGGGAAACTGAGTCGATCCTGCAAGCCTGATGCACATTTCAGTTCTGAAACTCCTGAAAGTCAACACTTGAACATCTCAACGCTATGAAAGCACTTCTCATTTGAACAGGCTCACATTTGGAATCCTATGTTAAAACAGGGGGGTGGGGAGGCATTTAACAAAGTAAATTTTATTTCCTTTGTTTTCATTTGCTGTACAATGTTGTCTGCTTTGATAAAGGGTAGGTAAAATGATTAAATGAATAGTTTAAAATGTGACCCATTCTGAGAGGTAATGTAAAGTGTGTGTGTGTGTGTGTGTGTGTGTGTGTGTGTGTCTTTGTCTCTCTCTCTGTGTGTGTGTGTGTGTGTGTGTGTGTGTGTTTGTGTGAGAAATTCTTGGGATTTCCAGCGTTCTTAGAATCGACATGAAAAAAGCTAGTGAATGTCTTAGTTGTTCTGTTTCATTTTTTCTAATGCTGGCTAAAGAACTCAGCAATAATAGTGATAGATGTGGTCACATTTCTTTTCAAAGATGCAGCTTGCAAGGTAATGAGTGACTCTTACTTCCTGCAGATAAACATCCCCCCACCCTGAGAAACACAGTTCAAAGTCCCTCCCTTCTTAGTGGCGGCAAAAGTGTCATGTAACTGCGAGGTCTTTTGCTGAAAACCATCTTCCTTTCTGCTCACTCATCATATGGAAATTAGCCTATGACACATCCCTCAAGTAGATTCATACAATGAATTCCAAGTAGGGCTGGGCAACTGCATCAATTTCAGTTTCTTACATTTCCACTCTTAAATTCAGTTCTCCATATCACTTTGCAATTATTTTTTAAGTTCCCAGGAGAAAATGTCAACAAATTTATCCTAATATACAGCCTTTTTGCAAATACTTTCTGCTAACATAATGCATTTGTAAATGCTGTTCAAAACAATATATGCACTTTTTTTTGCATACTTTACCCTAGTATCTGCATTATTGTGCACAGTGCTTGGCTGCAGAACTGCGTTTCAAAATTCAAAACACAATTTTTTGAAAGATGGTTGCATTTTAGTTCCTTGTATTTTTTCAGGAAAGGGGAAATTTGTGTGAAATTTAAACATGAACTGAATTGAATTTTCCCAGATCCCTATCTCCAGTAAAAGACTTCCAAAAGGGATCAGATAAAACACAGGCATCTCTAACAGTTTGAGCAGCAATATAATTGTGATAGTTTTCTAGTTTGCAAATGAAGCTCTATATGAGCAGGGAGCGGCTGCCCAGGTTCCACATACAGACTATTTTGTTTTATTGAAGAGGGAAGTCACTTTTTGTAGGGAAGAGAAGGCACGTCACAGGCCCACTGGAGCCACTGGATCGGGACAATAATGTGGAAAGAAACTGCAGCGAAATCGGTAGGACAAGCTTCAGCATCAGTTTAGCACAATTTAGCATCATTAAATCAATATGCCTTTATATATGCAGGACGCGGGTGGCGCTGTGGGTTAAACCACAGAGCCTAGGACTTGCCGATCAGAAGGTCAGCAGTTCGAATCCCCACGACGGGGTGAGCTCCCATTGCTCGGTCCATGCTCCTGCCAACCTAGCAGTTCGAAAGCATGTCAAAGTGCAAGTAGATAAATAGGTACCGCTCCAGTGGGAAGGTAAATGGTGTTTCCGTGTGTTGCTCTGGTTCGCCAGAAGCAGCTTAGTCATGCTGGCCACATGATCTGGAAACTGTCTGCGGACGAACGCCGGCTCCCTCGGCCAATAAAGCGAGATGAGCACCGCAAATCCAGAGTCGGCCAAGACTGGACCTAATGGTCAGGGGTCCCTTTACCCTTTACCTTTACAAGAGTTTTTCCCACCCATGCACTGAAGTTTTCCTTCTCACAACAGAAGACCTGCACACATGGAATTCTGACTCATGGTCACTCACCCTAGTCCTGCAATCTCCTGATTGGCTCGGCTGGGTTGTTCATATACGTCAATCCACAGAATATTCTGCCACTCAAGGCGAAACTTGCTAAAGTTCCAGGTAACTTTGAACGCTGCCTTGCCAGAGGAATGAGTTGGTTGGGAGTCTGTACATGTGCTTTCTCACCTGGCAGCTGTTAAGTTCCTGGAGACTGCTTGTTCTCCTTCTCTCCTGCGCCTTGCTAGAGGAGCAAGCCAACAGCTAGGGAGCTCTTGTCCTGTGTCTCTTTGCCGGGGGCCTCTGCCTTTGAGAGGAGAAAGGCTGAGATCCCAGTGCATGTCTCCAAAGGGACTGTGGAAAGCAATGACCTTAAGTATGCCACATGGAGAAAATGTCAGGAGTTCAGCCTGCACTCGAGTAGGACCCTCGCAGAGACACATGCCTGACTGGCATGTTCTCTCCCTCCTGGTTGATCATTCGGGAGCTTCATAAGCTTTCTTCAGCCCGAACATCACAGCGACCGATGCCAACTGACACCGGCACACTTAGGGATCTGCAGAGTTTGCGCATCATGCGCGTGACAGACCTCAGCAACTCAGCATGTTGGCTAATCTACTTTGTTTACATATACAGTGGTACCTCAGGTTACATACGCTTCAGGTTACAGACGCTTCAAGTTACAGACTCCACTAACCCAGAAATAGTACCTCGGGTTAAGAACTTTGTTTCAGGATGAGAAGAGAAATCGTGCTCCAGCAGCGCGGCGGCAGCAGGAGGCCCCATTAGCTAAAGTGGTGCTTCAGGTTAAGAACAGTTTCAGGTTAAGAACGGACCTCTGGAACGAATTAAGTACTTAACCCGAGGTACCACTGTAAACACACATGGAGCACTACAACATGGCTCCCTCTCTCTCTAGCATCAGACAGTAAAGAGAAAAAGAACAAAGGACAACATCACGGAACACAGTGACACAAATATCCTGTCTCCGTCACTTCCCACTCTGTGGAGTCAAAACATATACCGTCATGTGATAGACAACAATCCTATGACTGCAATCATGGAGCAGGAATTCTAACAGAAAAGACATCACAGACAACCTGCTACACCTGCCTGAAAACAACATAGAAGTGAATAAATGAATATGACTATGTTGGTCCCATTAATTTCAATGGGTCCACCATGAGTAAAAGTTAGTTGAATACCATCCTACAACTTCCATCAACCCAGCCGCCATGGCAAATGCTCAGAGGTGATGGGAATTGGTGTCCAACAACATCTGGAGAGCAATGTATTGACAAGCTCTACCTTAAAAAGAAATAGCAGAGAGGAGCTACTTCCTTTCTATTGCAGCGATAGATAGGTGTACGTCTAGGGCAAATTACTATGGAATTGATCCAGCTGAGCCCAGGGGGTGCAAGGAGTTGCCCTGTTTCCCCAACCCCAGCCTAAGAGCATAATTGCTCATACAGATACCAGATAGGGTCATGGCACAGAATGAAAAGTTCATTAAAACTTCCTATATGCAGAGGTGTACCTAGGCTACCTTGTGTCATTGGCAAGAAGATGTATTAACACGCTCCCAAGACCATGAGCCAGAAACTCAAAGTTTGCTTTTTGCTGCCTTTTGTGCTCCACTAGTGACTTCCTCCATGAGCCTCCCATTCTCAGAAATGTCCCCATGTTCTGATTATATATAGCCATGCATTGGCAGGGAAATGGGGAAATAAGATTTTATGGAACTCTCACAAGCTTCTCTATTAGTAAATGTTGCAAGCATCCTTGATGGGACGGAGCCCTAAATATTTAGGATCAAGGTGCTAGCTGCATATTTTGAATTTTTAAATTAAGGAAGTACTGTATTGCCTATGAAGGCTGAAGTTGAGCAATAAAAATGATTACTTTGATTATTTATTGTCCCTGTTTGCAGTGATTCTGGTTTAAATAACTGCTAAAATGTATGTGCAGCATATATATTTATTACTCAGCTGCTATATCCTTTTGAACAATATGCTCACTGTATCATTTGTTTCTTCTTCTTCCTAGAAGATTTAGGTTTATCTTGAGTGGGCTTGGTCTAGAAAGGCAGCTTATAAGTATTTAAATGAATAAATAAATTAGGGTTGTTTTTTTAAAAAAAAAATTATCACAGTTATTCAGTGGCCATGGATTGCTTTGCTGTGCATCAGTAAGCAAATGAGCAGCTACGGTGTCATCTTCATTCAAAGCTTTTATCCTATATGCCCACCCGTTGGCTAATCTGACTTCTCCATTCAGTGGAAGAGATGGACCTATATAAATCGCTGCCTCTTTCACACAGGGCATCCCAGACGCCTAGGTATTCTGCAGATCTCCTTCTCTGTGGGTGGAGAAAGAGGTCCACCTTTGGACAGGGAGTCCACCCTGGATGCCTCCCCAGAGCAGCAATGGAAAGGTCTGCCTCTGTTGCACCTCCAACTATGATGTTCTGAGAGCATAGAGGGCAAAAGGGATATTTGTTAGGGAAAGTTTTGAAAGTTCTCATGTTACCTTGACACATCCCTGGAAAGTGAGGGGAAAGAGAGGGGAAAGTGCGCCATTCCTGGAGCTGTCGTATATCCTTTCCCTGCAGCCAACTCCTCCCGCCTTCCATCCTGGCTGATGTGAGATTTGGCAGGGTGGTTCTGCCAACACTGATCCTCACTACCCTAGCTTCCTCAGATTGCTCTCTTCATTGGATAGAAGTTGTAAGCAGAGGGCACTCCCAATGTACATTGGACCAGGTACACCAACCAAAATATTCCCATCACTGGTCCTGCTGCCAGCCTCCCACACTGCTTCTGCCTTCTGAACTATGTCCCTCTGCAAACGCTGTTCCTCATCTATACTGTCCTCCTGCTCCTGGGAAGATTCAGGGTCAGAAGGAGGGGGCAGCTCCCACCATTCCTCCTCAGTGCAGTCCTCCTCAACACGGTCCCTGACAATAAATAAATGTATTGCTTGTGTATGGTGTACTGCATATGAAACTTAACAAGAATGTACCACTGGACAAGTTACTGTAGTTATATGTTGTTCTTGAAAACCAATAGAATTTGTTGGAGGGGTGGGGGGAGAATGGAAGATGGCAGGATCCCCAGGGCATAGCTGTCAACGTTTCCCTTTTTTTAAGGGAAATTCCCTTATTCCGAATAGGATTCCTTGCAAGAAAAGGGAAAACTTGACAGCTATGCCCCAGGGATGTGCTGCACAGAGAGTTGGCTTCAGGCCCATTGGCTGACAAACTCTGCGTTACAAACATGACATGAAGGCTGGCAATATCAGCCCTGCCATCAACTCTATTCACGATCAGTCTTGGACAGAAAGACTTGAATTAAAATTTAAGCATGTGAATGGATGTCCTTATTTTCAGTTCTTCCCGTGATTCCTTATGAGCACAAGGGCTCCCTCTGGTGCAGACACCCACCCCACTTGCAAAGACGTCCTTCTCACTGCCCTGATGGGGCAGCTCTGCACACACAAGGAGATGGCTGTGGAGAATTGCCTCTGCCACTGAAGTGAACATGGAAGCCCATTTCCCAATGGGGATCATGAAGTAATAATAAAACTAATTTCTTTCTCCAGTCTCTTTGTGATCTTCAGTTGCCAAAACAACAACAACAACACTTGACACTTTGGAAACAGAATAATATTTTGTTTAATTAAATAATTTAAATGCACTCCACTGAAGATGCCAAGTAAACTCTGGACAGGTTCTAACTGACCCTGTTAACAAATATCAGAAGATAAATAGGAATTCAGTTCTATTAATTTATTACATAACATGAATTATAAATACTTCAAATCAGATGCTGATTTGTTTTTTTTTACAAAATTGGCATTTATAAATAATTATTTTAAACTATTAAATATAAATAAATAGTTTTTTATATATATTAAAAGGAGCTCTCAGTAGAAAAACAAGGCTAGCCTCTGGGATTTGGTTTGTATCGCATCGGAACGCTGGGGTTGTGCCTTCGGCTTCTCCTCTTTCTTTTAACTTCCTCTTTGTTCACCTCCAACATGACGTCGTAAAATTCAGTGATTGCCTTGCGCTGGATTTTCACATTATCCATCTGATTAAAATGACAAAAATGCATTAGCTTAACAGTTCGCAGGGAATTATGCTCCGTATATATTTACTGGAGAAATGGCACTTTAAAAAAATAATGTAATAACATTCCAGAAAGCCTATGAATGGCAGAAAGACAAACTCAAATGCCAACAATGCAGATGTGGAGCTCTCTTGTTTGTAAGCCCCTTCTCAGTCATTTCAGTCAAATAATAATAACACAATCTAAGAAAGCAAAATAATTATGCATCGTTCGTAGGGTCCCATCACCCTCACGGAAATGAAGGGGACAAATGCAAATACAGTGGTACCTCGGGTTAAGTACTTAATTCGTTCCAGAGGTCCATTCTTAACCTGAAACTGTTCTTAACCTGAAGCACCACTTTAGCTAATGGGGCCTCCTGCTGCCGCCGGAGCATGATTTCTGTTCTCATCCTGAAGCAAAGTTCTTAACCTGAAGCACTATTTCTGGGTTAGCGGAGTGTGTAACCTGAAGAGTATGTAACCTGAAGCGTATGTAACCCGAGGTACCACTGTACACAATAGAGTAATACATGTGAATTATTGAATAGGGGTCAATGATCTACCCTTTATTATTTGTCTGGGTTTTACTCCTCCCTTCCTCTATAACAGGGGTGGCCAATGTGGTGCTCTACAGATCCCATCAGCCCCAGTGAGCAATGGAGCAGGGATAATGGGAGTTGTAGTCCAGCAACATCTGGAAGGCATCACATTGGCTACCCCAAGGTGGCATACAGGGCCCCTCCCCCACCATCTTTCCCAAGATAGGAAGGTGTATGAGGCAATAGCTGGCCCAAAGTCCAGTAATTATTATGGCTGAGCAGAAATGTCACCCTAGATCTAAGCAGTCTAATTCCAACATTCCACTCATTAAAAGACATTGACTGGTCACCAGCCCACATCTTGATTGACATTATCCTTGTAGCATTTAACAATGAAGACAACAACACTGCCTGTGTGTGAAACCGGCTAGAAAACACTGACTGGCTAGAAAACAGGATTTAACTTCCTGTGGACCCATGACTGGTACCAAATAAAAATCTGGACTTGGTTGCCTACTTATGCAAGGGATATACTGTATTTTTCTGTCTATAAGATGCCCCCATGTATAAGATGCCCCCTATTTGGGGGGAGTCGCCAATCTACCCTCAGCACTATCCATGTATAAGACGCCCCCTAATTTTTGACATTGTTTTTTAGGGGGAAAACACCTAGTCTGTGTATAAACACAGAAAAGTACGGTGATTACGCATTTCATGCTTCTTTCATGTAGCATCTACTTCCTTTCCCCACCACCAATCAGACTTACTAGGGTTGCCACGTGTCCTCTTTTTCCAGGACACGTCCTCTTTTTTAGGGCTAAAATTTCTGTCCGGGTGGATTTTCTAAATTTGCCAAAATCTCCCTGGCTATACTTTCTGGGTAAGACATACACATAACTGGTGGCTGAGGACTTGCTTTCCTCTTCTCTTCTCCTGCTCCCCTCAGCAATATATCACAGCTTCTATAGCCTACATATAGGAGGAGTATTTAAAATGAGAGTCGTCACAGCATCCTCTTTTCTGCTCTTCAAAATATGGCAACCTTACTTGAGCAGTACTAAGAATTACATGAAGTTGAGCAGGCCTGGGCTTGATCAGCATGTGGAGTGAAATCTGCCTGGCTACAGCTTTGTTTGCCTAATTGAGCTATTTTAGAGGAAGGTCAGGTTAACTTTTTAAATAAATACATTATGTGCAAACATCAGCACTGCTACGTTCACCCACAGATTCTGACTTTGACCTGTGTGGCAACCCTGCTGTGGTCAGACTTGACCTTAGGTGAATATCCTCATGTTCCCTATTGTTTCAAATTATCTGGTAACATATAATTGTGTGATGAGCTGCATTGCATTCCTAATAGATGGTAAGAAACGCCTGTGATTTTCAATGTGACGTTATTGGTGGCAGAGGAGATTTTCCGAATGCAATGCATCAGCAAGACTGTCGGCCCAAACCATTGACCTGTTGAAGCTTCTGCCAAAAGATTCCTTTAGTCCAGCATCCTGGTTTCCACAGGGGCCAACCATTGGCTTCAGTAAAGTCCACAAGTAGGACATGAAGACAGTGGGGCTCCTCTGCTTTCTAAACTTAAAAACCCAATTTTTAAATACACTTTCCCCATAGGAAAAGTCCTCCAATCCCTTGAATGTTTTAATTGCCCTTTTCTGCACATTTCCCATTCACAGAATAACCTTCTTAGAAGTGGTGGCCAGAACTCTATACAGCGGGTGGATCTATACTCATGGTTTTTAACATGAAGGAAGGGTTTTGATAACCATATGGGCACATGACATCCTACTTTGAACGTTTATGGTACATTATTAAAATGTGACACCAGAGGGCGTTGCAGAGAATCCACCAAGACCACCTGCCATGGATGATCTAGTTGAGATGACTCATTGCTGGGGCTGGACCAAGTGACCTTCAGAGTCCCTTCCAATTCTACATTCTATGATTCTATGACCAACATCTCTTTCCTTTTTAGTCACTGCCACTTCACAGCACACCCGTCCTCCTTTGGGAGGAAGGGCAGGATATAAATTTAATGATATAATTAATTAATTAATTAATTAATCCCAGTGTGTAACCCATCATTCCATCCTTCAATAGCATAGAGTGAGCCACTTATCCCTCAGACAGACAGACGTTATATTCAGTGACATAATCAAAAGGAAGAATGTAATATTACCGGAAGTTTTGCTATCTCAATTAGATCTTTTGCTTTTTTCAAGCTTTCGCTGTAACTCTCTTTATAGACTTGCAGGACTTCTACCAAACTCCTGACGTCCTTTGGATTTTGAGTGCTGTTTAGATTAGTCAACAGGTCCCAGTATTTGGAAATCATCTGAGCGAGCAAGATCTTTCTTTCATGGGCCTGCCAGAAAACCAGCCCCAGAGAGAGAGAGAGAGAGAGAGAGAGACAGAGAGAGAGAATGGATTAGTAACATTTCCCAATAACAGAAATACGGAAAATTATTACATAACATTTCTCTCCTATTCTTCCTTCCAAAATTGCCCAGGGCACCAAAGAAGGCAGTAAGACTATACAATTAAAAATCAAACAAATAAAAGCATTTGAAAACGTTAAGGGCATCTAAAAACATTAAAATATTAAGAGCCCCTAAAAACATTGACAATCAATCACATATCCTCAGACATACTAAGGTCAAGGTTTCCAGGAACTGTATCTTTCAGGCATAAATGCCTGCAATGTTCTTAAATTCCTTCTGAATGTTAACAATGAAGGCCCTCAGAACTTTCAAGCAACCAGATTTTCTTATGGCCATTGTTGGCATTAGTGTTGTTATAGCTTGAGTCAGCCATTTGGCAAAAGCCAAAGCAGTGGTGAGCTCCCTTTTGAAACAAGAATGGCTTCTTGAGGGTTTCTCCTGATAGCACCAGAAGCACTCCAGTAAAAGTGATAGATTTCCACCTTTCACTTTTAGTTTACTTATCTCATTATGAAAGAGAATGTAAACAGTATGTCAGATCTACAAAGCTCTCTGGTGATATTGGCTAGCCTTCCTCAATCCGGGGGCTTCTGGGAGTTGTAGTTCAAGACATCTGGAGGGCACCGGGTTAGAGAATGATGATATAGTCCATGTGAGGGTGGAGTGGAGAGTTAATAGTCCGAGGCCAACTGCTAGGCAGCAACTGACATTTCACGTCAGATGATTGGTGTTGTACGAAACCTGTCCAAATATTTACACAAACTGAGACAATTACCTGTGACCATAGAGCATTCTTCAGATGAGTCCTGAAAATAGCGCCACCCTCGGCAACATCAGGCTGACTGGTGTTCTGCAATACAAAACGCAAATGTCTCAACCAAACATGTAGCATTATTCAGTTTGGACCATGAAAATTCAGGCTCAGCTCCAGCATTTTTCCTCCTTAGTCACATGACTGAGGCCCAGATGTACAGCTCATATCCACCATGGGTGCCAACTTGAATAAAATATTGGGGGGGGCACAGGCAACACATGATCACCCACATGATATGGTGCGCACACACCATTTGAATGGCATATATGCCTATCAACTTTGGGAATCCCGGCCCCCTCAAATATTTTATTGGAGGGGTGACAACCCCTCAGCCCCTAGGAGTTGGCTGCTATGGTATCTACAGAAGCAGTGTGTTAGACAGGCCCCCTCCCTGTTGAACATTCAGGCGCCTACTGAAGACTTATTTTATTTCAGCAGGCATTTCAACAAAATTCTGATTTCATCATTTTAACATTATTATTATTATTATTATTATTATTATTATTATTATTATTAAACTACTCGTACACTGCTTTGAGATTCTTGTAATTAAGACTGTTGTAATTAAGTGGCATTTAAATTGTCCCCCCGCCCCAGGTTTGAATCATCTGATTCACTTCAAAGATAACTTTAAAGCAAATTTCCTCAGCAGGGCTGGACTTATAGGTTTCAGTTTAGAAAGACTGTGTATACTCTGCTTTCACTTCCACGTACACCCCAGATCTTTACCCAGGAGCAGCCTCCCCTCTCCTGATGCCTTCTAAATGTTTTGGACAACAGTTCCCATAATTTTGCTCATTGCCCATGCTTAATAATAATAATACCCCTCCCATCTGACTGGGTTGCCCCAGCCACTCTGGGTGGCTTCCAACATTGTAGTCTGAAACATCTGGAGAAGGTTAGGTTAGTGAATACTGCCCTAGAGGAACAAACACATTCTGTCGGACTAAATGTGCATGAGTTATTTTCACTTGAATATCTTCTACATTTAACAAATAAATTCACCAAACTGACAATCTTCCTTCTTTTTTTAAGTACCGTGTGTCTCAGCCAAGATGGACACCTATTATAACATTATAAAACTTGAATAACAGAACTGACAAGCATGTATCGACCGCTGTGGAGAGATGCTCGACCAAACAGAGGGTAAAGGTATGGCAGGCAATACATTTACAACGGGCTCCAAGTCAGGAGAGAGCAAGTACGAAGAAGGAGCGGTAGCCAAAGAGTCAAGAGCTAGACTATGGTGAGGCTTGTCACTGCAACATAGAAGGAAGGAAAAGGCAGCACCTCTGAGGTTCTATCCCGAGTGAGTCAAGAAGAGGAGGAAAGGAGAGGTGACCGATGTAACTGAAGAAAGAGGGATTAATGGGGAAGCAAAACTGCTTAGATAAGCAGATCTCAGGAGGGATTTGAGGATGGGAAAGGCTCTAAACTCATCTGAATGGAGAGATCACCAGTCGACATCTCCCCAAAGGCACAAGAATCCCTCGGGTTTTGAAGGCCCTTGGGATCCATAATGGGGAGGGGGAGCCCTCACACGGATATATGTGCACCCTGGACTTTATGGGGAGGGGCACATTATAAATTAAATAAGCAATAAAAGCAGCAGCAACAACAATCATCATAATTAATATAATATTTAGAAAAATATATTCCCATGAGGAATTCAGTTTTGTACTGTTTAACGTCACAGTGAAAAGCACTCGATAGATATGAAGCTGTGCTAATAAAGCTGTTGTGATTATCTTGGGCTAGTCATAGGAGAGGTGACTGGTTCTTTGAGGGCTGAAGGAATGAAATATGTTTTGGGTGGCAAGTGACTGGTTGTGCTCGCCCACTCCATCTAGTCGATTCCTATTCCTGAACGATTCATTATAAAGAAAACCACACATAGATTTGTACCAGCTGTACATGTCAGGCTGATGACTAATACTAAATTGTGTGGTCTTATAAAACACCGAGGATATTTCACATTCTCTTGTGAAGGCAATGGAATAAACTTCCCTGCAACTTTACAAGAATCACCAAAATCGGTAAAATACAAAAAGATCACAAAATGAATGACACATAGTGTCATAAAACCAGGTCTTAGCTCTCTGCCCAAGAATATTGGCCTCCTCAAATAAGCCAGAGTATAGACAAATGAAGAAAAGACAATAAGATTATCAGAAGTTATACTTACAAATTCTCTCTGCAGCTTGCTTATATGTTCTTTCATGCTTTCAAAAAGTGGCCCAGAGGGGACATGTCCATCAGAATAACTAATAGCCAGAAAGAGGAACAGGCAAATCTTCCAAACCATGGTTCTTGACTCAAAATGGAAATGCTGCTTTGTTGTATGTTTGGATGTCAGCCCCACTGGAGTAGTCTAACTTGGTTGTCAACGGCACTTTCCAGTTTGATCTTAGCCACTCTGGGTGGTGATATTTATACCTGGCCGCTGAACATTTTTATGCATTTTTCACACATTTCAGGAGATGGTGTTAGATAGGAGGCGTGTCTGGTGTTTATTAATAGGCTTGGTTTGTGGGATTGTAGTGTTTAAAGTTTCCTTTAAATGACTAGGTTCCGCATGATGAATGATTAGCTATGTGTCCAACCTATGGTTCTTCAAGGATCCCTCGAAAGCATGCCCACACCACCAAAAGGACACAGGAGAATTTCCACATCAGCCCCCACCCCATTTTAAAGGAAACCCTATGCACACTACCCTGAAACTGCTTTAAAACTTTGTGGTGAGGGGACGAGCAAGACAGGAAATTCAGATTCAAAGTGTAATATTGCAAAGCGTATGTGTTAGTGACTCAGATGTGCAATTTTTTTGCAAACCATCAGAAAGCAAAGAAACAATTGCATATGGTTAATGGGTCATTTTGACAGGCATGTCGCTTGTCTTCCTTTTTTTTTTAGTATTGATTAATACTGCACTCATCATTATTAAAAGATAAGACCAAAAAGATAATTATTATCAAAAGAAAATACCAAAAAGGATATATCTGCCTTTCATATCTGCCTTATGGATGATAAAAAATAATTATCATAGGGTTCTTTCCAAAGTCCATTATATCAATATTCCATCTTCACAAGGATTTCTGCTTGTGCAATGAAACATACTCCCCCTCTTATCTCCCCACACTCCCCCTAATTCTGTTCTAGGGGTCCTCCAAGCCCCTGGAGCTTATCTGGGGAGAATGCATGGGGGAGGGGGGGGAAGTCCCATTTTATGAGCAAACTTATTTCATTGAAATCACATTATACATTAAGGACATCTGGGAAAATCTATTATCCACATAGTCCCATGAGAGTAGGGCAGAATCCCACACAATGGACTTTGAGATAACATAATATGCCATGTTTCTGCAACTAGAACCAAAACTATTTGGGAAATTTGCTTTGCAAAAATCTGTACGTTAGGCAATATTGCATACAAAAATTGTATTATGAGAACTATGCATCAAAATAAATATTCATGAGAAGTGGATATGTAGAAACCTGAACTTAAGATTGGACACATGAGAAACTGAGAGAAACCAAAATTGAGATATTCACCCAACTGTAGTGTGAGGTAGGGATGGAGAGAATTCTGCATTTTGGAGCAAACCTCCTATTTTTGCCGCCTCGTGACCAGTGCATGGAACAGATGGTTGATCTGTGGAATGAGCCACACAATCAATAGACCCAACAGCATATCTGGTCCATACTATACTTACAAGGTGGTCTGAGGGCTTCATCTTTCTTCTTTTTTAATGCATTTAACTTTTTTAACTGCCCAGAGGAGCTCTGTGGCCATGCAGTGAAATATCTCTTGGGAAGTGCCACTTGACACACTAACGTTGTGCCCACCCTCACTCTTCAAAAGGAAGATGCAGGGGGACATATTGCTTGTTTAGTCAATGCCTTTGTTGTGCTTAGCCATGTGCCTCTCATGTACCTGTTGCATCTTGCAGCCTGTGCCTTACCCGTGTACCGATCTGATTTATGCAAAAAAAAACCTTTGGCAGAAACCAGATTGGGAGTTCGAGTTCTTCATCCAGCAGTGAGGACCAGGACAACTGTGTACCATTTTGCCATATTTTTCTCTGTGTCAAGATAGGACTCTGTGCGGTGGGCTGGCCAAAATTGCCTGATGGACATAGTGATGCACTGAGCAGCCTGTCAAGTGGAGACAGTCATTGTGTGGAGTGATTTTTAAGCAACCTGTGGGTGAGACCCATAATAAGTACAGTGGTACCTCGGGTTAAGTACTTAATTCATTCCGGAGGTCCGTTCTTAACCTGAAGCACCACTTTAGTAATAGGGCCTTCTGCTGCCGCCGTGCCACCGAAACACAATTTCTGTTCTCATCCTGAAGCAAGCTTCTTAACACGAGATACTGTTTCTGGGTTAGCAGAGTGTGTAACCTGAAGCGTATGTAACCCGAGTTACCACTGTACACAAGAGCACACCAGGTTTTGCCAATTAAGCCCACAAGTAATGCCATTGAACAGCTTTCTCACTGCAGTCTCGCTCTGGAGTTCTTTTATACCTGTATGGCCACCTTAAGGTCAGTGACACAGGGTCTTGGGTGTTTGGAATACCACCCTGCTCTCTTGTCCACATTGAAGTTTCTGGTGTTAAGAAACTTCTGTTGTAGGCGCTAAACTGGATTTTTTCTTAGTATAACTGTATCAGAATAAGCTTGTTTGGGATACCTTCTTCTGTTCATGTTAGGGAAAGCTATTCCTCCCCTGGTTGCAGCAAGAGCAGAGAAAACAAGGTAGGGTCCTATTTAATGAGTGTATTCATTCATAATAGCGAGAGACAAAAGAACACAGCAAGCCCTGACAATGGCGTTGCTCCTACTGGACTCCTCCTCCCTCCTTCCTAGCAACAGCACCTCCCTTTATGGTGGCCGCTCGTGGCCAATTGTCTCTGAGTCCTTTGTTCCTGCACTCTTAACAAACGATGAGTTCTGGAAGAAGGGGGGTCAGAAATATTCTCCAGTGACAACGTGTCAGCTGGCTGCCCTGCCTCTGTCTCCTCTCCCCTTCTTCTAATACTTCCCAACTCTTCTGTTCTTCTGTCTCTGAGCTGTGACCTTCCTCAAACCTCTGCTGTAAATCAATTCTGCATGCCTCTTCTCCTGCAGGGTCAGGAGAAGGGGGCGGATCTCCACCATTCCTCCTCCATCTCGCCCTCTTGAGTCCAATCCCTGACACCTAACTTCCCAACACCATGAATTGCTGCTGGTTACTGGAAGGGAGTGGGGCAAGGCAGCTGAGAGCTCAGCAAGGTGTGGACACAGTTGAGGAGCCAATTTGACTCTCCCTTTGCTGCCCCCATGCCATGCCTTGCAGTGATGCATAGCATTGGAAAGCCAGGTGAGCAGTTGCTCCACCAGCCTCTATGGTGCAGAAGGATAGCAATATGTCTTTACATCCAGCCGCTGAAAATGCTTCAACTAAAATATCCAGAAATTGCCTTCTGGGCACTCACATAATCACACGGATCACAAAGTGGCAATCAGCTACAAATCAATAACCTGGATCATCTTTCTGTTCCGAGCTGATTAACAAAAATGTGTGTTATTTGCCCTCAAATGACCGGTGTGCCTGAATCGTATTCTGTTTCCATTAATCCACTTTTGAAATCATCTCGTTCATCCTATATAATTTCCTGGTCCTTTTCTCTAGACTAATAATACCTTATTGAAATCTTCATCTCTGAATTGTAACCTAAGAGCACATAAGATAGATTCCACAACAGATTCCTAAAGAATCTCAGTCATTGGCACACAGACAATATACGTAGTTGCTGTGTGAGGTTTTTTTAAGAGCATTGAAGATAATATGTTAGAACTGCCATTGTTCATTGTGTGGACATTTGTTTCTGTCATCCTCCATTGTTCCTGAATTGTTCCTCCATTGTTTTGAAGCAATATCAATTATAGCAGTCCACTGCAAACCTATGTAACTGCCATTATTTCCTCTGAATACTGGAATTTGTCATTGCAAAAGAGCTTTTTGCTAGAAAGTCCTTAGCCCTACATAGAGCTGGTGTTCCCAGGATTCTTTATAAGCCTTCACAGTTAAACAGGCCTGGAAACAGATTTGAGATTCAAATTTCTAGTGTAACCTTGCAGTTCACATGATTCCAAAAGCAATAACGGTTCTGTGACACCACTATGAATTCTGAAGAACCGTCATCTGTATACAGAGGTACCTCGGGTTAAGGACTTAATTCGTTCCGGAGGTCCGTTCTTAACCTGAAACTCTTCTTAACCTGAAGCACCACTTTAGCTAATGGGGCCTCCTGCTGCCGCCGCGCCGCCAGAGCACAATTTCTGTTCTCATCCTGAAGCAAAGTTCTTAACCTGAAGCACTATTTCTGGGTTAGCGGAGTCTGTAACCTGAAGCGTATGTAACCTGAAGCGTATGTAACCTGAGGTACGACTGTACAATCTCCACCTTTAGGTACTCAAATAACAATAATTGCAAAAATGATTCTATGATTTAACATTCCTCAAGCTACCTGGTAGTCTTTTTTTACAAAATCCAACCACACATGTAAATCTGTTCTTTAAAAAGGAAATGTGCTAATTAATTGCAGTACAGGTCCAGTGCTTTCCATTCATTTCATCTGTAAACTTTCATACGCTTTGAGCTTTTGAATGATCAAGCAGTGTATGAATTTTATGAACTAACTAAAATAAAAATGCTCACCCCTCTTTACCATGGGTTTTTGGCACTTGAGATGTATTTTTTTTAGGATCCACTTTATTTTTGTAATTTTAAGTTGTTTTAAAACTATTTTTAATACTGTGTTCTAATATTAATGTTGTGTTGTAATAGCTGTAACCCACCCTGGGATCTTAGGGTGAAGGGCGCATAATAAATTGTAACAATAGTAGGTGGGAAAGAAGGAGCATTTACAGGTGTATAAAGTTATACATGGTGTGTAGTACAGTGTACTAGAACTCATGGGATGCAGGTGGTGCTGTGGTGTAAACCACTGAGCCTCTTGGGCTTGCCGATCGGAAGGTTGGCAGTTTGAATCCCCACAACGGGGTGA